>NC_044987.1:33017320-34283181 GCF_008728515.1 Papio anubis | reverse complement strand
CAGGGATTCAACTTCTTCCTAGTTTAATCTTGGAAGAGTGTAAGTGTCCAGGAAATTATCCATTTCTTCTAGATTTTCTAGTTTATTTGCGTAGAGGTGTTTATAGTACTCTCTGATGGTAGTTTGTATTTCTGTGGGGTTGGTGGTGATATCCCCTTTATCATTTTTTATTGCGTCGATTTGATTCTTCTCTCTTTTCTTCTTTATTAGTCTTGCTAGCGGTCTGTCAATTTTGTTGATCTTTTCAAAAAACCAACTCCTGGATTCATTAATTTTTTGGAGGGTTTTTTGTGTCTCTATCTCCTTCAGTTCTGCTCTGATCTTAGTTATTTCTTGCCTTCTGCTAGCTTTCGAATGTGTTTGCTCTTGCTTCTCTAGTTCTTTTAATTGTGATGTTAGAGTGTCAATTTTAGATCTTTCCTGCTTTCTCTTGTGGGCATTTAGTGCTATAAATTTCCCTCTACACATTGCTTTAAATGTGTCCCAGAGATTCTGGTATGGTGTATCTTTGTTCTCATTGGTTTCAAAGAACATCTTTATTTCTGCCTTCATTTCGTTATGTACCCAGTAGTCATTCAGGAGCAGGTTGTTCAGTTTCCATGTAGTTGAGCGGTTTTGATTGAGTTTCTTAGTCCTGAGTTCTAGTTTGATTGCACTGTGGTCTGAGAGACAGTTTGTTATAATTTCTGTTCTTGTACATTTGCTGAGGAGTGCTTTACTTCCAATTATGTGGTCAATTTTGAAATAAGTGCGATGTGGTGCTGAGAAGAATGTATATTCTGTTGATTTGGGGTGGAGAGTTCTATAGATGTCTATTAGGTCTGCTTGCTGCAGAGATGAGTTCAATTCCTGGATATCTTTGTTAACTTTCTGTCTCGTTGATCTGTCTAATGTTGACAGTGGAGTGTTAAAGTCTCCCATTATTATTGTATGGGAGTCTAAGTCTCTTTGTAAGTCTCTAAGGACTTGCTTTATGAATCTGGGTGCTCCTGTATTGGGTGCATATATATTTAGGATAGTTAGCTCTTCCTGTTGAATTGATCCCTTTACCATTATGTAATGGCCTTCTTTGTCTCTTTTGATCTTTGATGGTTTAAAGTCTGTTTTATCAGAGACTAGTATTGCAACCCCTGCTTTTTTTTGTTCTCCATTTGCTTGGTAAATCTTCCTCCATCCCTTTATTTTGAGCCTATATATGTCTCTGCGTGTGAGATGGGTCTGCTGAATACAGCAGACTGATGGGTCTTGACTCTTTATCCAGTTTGCCAGTCTGTGTCTTTTAATTGGAGCATTTAGTCCATTTACATTTAAGGTTAATATTGTTATGTGTGAACTTGATCCTGCCATTATGATATTAACTGGTTATTTTGCTCGTTAGTTGATGCAGTTTCTTCCTAGCCTCGATGGTCTTTACATTTTGGCATGTTTTTGCAATGGCTGGTACCGGTTGTTCCTTTCCATGTTGAGTGCTTCCTTCAGGGTCTCTTGTAAGGCAGGTCTGGTGGTGACAAAATCTCTAAGCATTTGCTTATCTGTAAAGGATTTTATTTCTCCTTCACTTATGAAACTTAGTTTGGCTGGATATGAAATTCTGGGTTGAAAATTCTTTTCTTTAAGGATGTTGAATATTGGCCCCCACTGTCTTCTGGCTTGTAGAGTTTCTGCCGAGAGATCTGCTGTTAGTCTGATGGGCTTCCCTTTGTGGGCAACCCGACCTTTCTCTCTGGCTGCCCTTAAGATTTTTTCCTTCATTTCAACTTTGGTGAATCTGGCAATTATGTGTCTTGGAGTTGCTCTTCTCGAGGAGTATCTTTGTGGCGTTCTCTGTATTTCCTGGATTTGAATGTTGGCCTGCCCTACTAGGTTGGGGAAGTTCTCCTGGATGATATCCTGAAGAGTGTTTTCCAACTTGGTTCCATTTTCCCCCTCACTTTCAGGCACCCCAATCAGACGTAGATTTGGTCTTTTTACATAATCCCATACTTCTTGCAGGCTTTGTTCATTTCTCTTTCTTCTTTTTTCTTTTGGTTTCTCTTCTCGCTTCATTTCGTTCATTTGAACCTCAATCGCTGATACTCTTTCTTCCCGTTGATCAACTCGGTTACTGAAACTTGTGCATTTGTCACGTATTTCTTGTGTCATGGTTTTCATCTCTTTCATTTCGTTTATGACCTTCTCTGCATTAATTACTCTAGCCATCAATTCTTCCACTTTTTTTTCAAGATTTTTAGTTTCTTTGCACTGAGTACGTAATTCCTCCTTTAGCTCTGAGAAGTCTGATGGACTGAAGCCTTCTTCTCTGATGTCGTCAAAGTCATTCTCCGTCCAGCTTTGATCCATTGCTGGCGATGAGCTGCGCTCCTTTGCCGGGGGAGATGCGCTCTTAGTTTTTGAATTTCCAGCTTTTCTGCCCTGCTTTTTCCCCATCTTTGTGGTTTTATCTGCCTCTGGTTTTTGCTGATGATGGTGACGTACTGATGGGGTTTTGGTGTAGGTGTCCTTTCTGTTTGATAGTTTTCCTTCTAACAGTCAGGACCCTCAGCTGTAGGTCTGTTGGAGATTGCTTGAGGTCCACTCCAGACCCTGTTTGCCTGGGTGTCAGCAGCAGAGGCTCAGTTGAAAATGCAGAAATCACCGGTTTTCTGTGTCGCTCGCGCTGGGAGTTGGAGACTGGAGCTGTTCCTATTCGGCCATCTTTCCCCAGGACCGAAATCTTGCTATTTTCAACTTTAACTGCTCCCAGCCTTAGTGGAGTAATTCACATTTCCTACCAAAAATCACTGTTTTTTTTTTTTATCATGTTATTCATTGAACTAAATATGTTCCTAGATATATAGTCATTCCTTGGAGATATTTGAGGTTCAGTTCTAGATGCCACAATAATATATAAAGCAAATTTCACACCGATAAAGTCACATAAATTTTTTGGTTTCCCAGAGCACACAGAAGTTATGTTTACACTATATTGTATGTTATTAAGTAGGCAATAGCATTTACATGCCTAACTTATGTACATACAACAATTTACACATCTTGATTTTAAAATATTTTATTGCTAAAAATTGCTCATGCTGATGTAAGTCTTCAGCAAATTATCGTCTGTTTGCTGATGACTGATGCTATTGACTGGTATAGGTGGTGACTGCTAAAGGTTGGGGTGGCTGTGGCAATTTATTAAAAGAAGACAACAATAAGGTTTGTCACATTGATTGACTCTGTAGCTTATGATGCTGTTAGATAGCATTTTACCCACAGTAGAACTTCTTTCAAAATTGGAGTCAGTCCTCTCTAACTCTGCCACCACTTTGTCAACCAAGTAGACATAATGGTCCAGATCTTTTGTTGTCATTTCAACAATGTCCACAGCATCTTTTCCAGGACTACACTCCATCTCAGAAAACCCCTTTCTTTGCTCATCCATAAGAAGCTACTCTTCATTTATTTAACTTTTACCATGATATTTCAGCAATTCAGTCACATCTTCCTGTTCCACTTCTAGTTCTTGTTACCTTGCTGTTTTCATGACATCTGCAGTTACTTCCCCCACTAAAGTTGTGAACCTCTCCAAGTTATCCGTGAGGGTTAGAGCCACTTCTTCCAAATTCCTATTAATATTTTGACCTATGAATCACAGCTGTTCTTCTTGGTATATAGAATGGTGAATCCTCTCTAGAAGGTTTTCAATTTACTTTGCTCAGGTCTATCAGTGGAATAATTATCTATGGAATCTATACCCTTATAAAATATATTTTGTAAGTCATTCTTAAGTCATTGGATTTGAAATTTGAAAATTAGTCCTTGATCCATGGGCTGCAAAATTGATTTTGTGTTAGCAGGCATGAAAATAACATTAATATTGCTGATCTACATCAGAGCTCTTGGGTAATGAGATGCATTTTCAATGGACAGTATTATTTTGAAAGGAATCTTTTATTCTGAGCAGTAGGTCTCAACAGTGGGCTTAAAATATTTAGTAAACCATGCTGTAAACATGCAGTGTCACCAGGCTTTGTTGTTCCATTTCAAGAACACAGAGTAGATTTAACATAATTCTTAAGGGCCCTATGATTTTCAAATTGGTAAATGAGCATTGGTTTCAACTTCAACTTCACCAGCTGCATTAGCCCCTAACAAGAAAGTTAACCTGTCCTTTGAAGTGTTGAAACCAGACATTGACTTGTTTTTAGCTATGAAAGTCCTAGGTTGTATGTTCTTTCAAAATAAGTCTGTTTTGTCTACATTGAAAATCTGTTGCTTAGTGTAGCCATTTTCCTCAATTATCTTAACTAGATTTTCTGAGTAACTAGCTGAAGTTTTCACATCAGCCCTTGCTACTTCACCTTCCACTTTAATGTTATAAAGATAGCTTCTTTCCTTAAACCTTATAAACCAGCCTCTGCTGGGTTCAAACTTTTCTCCTGCAGCTTCCTCACCGCTGTCAGCCTTCATAGAACTGAAGACATTTAGGGGCTGTCTGTGAGTTAGGTTTTGGCCTAAGGGAATGTTGTGACTCGTTTGATCTTCTACCCAGACCATTAAAACTTTCTTTCTGTCAGCAATAAGCCTGTTTTTGCTTTCTCATCATTTGTGTCTTCACTGGAGTAGCACTTTTAATTTCCTTCAGAAACTTTTTTTTTTCGTTCACAGGTCGGCTAACTGAGCACGGGCCTAGCTTTCAGTCTGTCTTAGTTTTTGACGTGCCTTCCTCATTAAGCTTAATTTCTAGCCTTTGATTTAAACTGACAGATATGCTGCTCTTCCTTTCACTTGAACACTTAGAAGCCATTGTAGGGTTATTAATTAGCTGAGTTTTAATATTGTGTCTCAGGGAATAGGAAATCCCAAAGAAAGGGAGAGAGATGAGGGAGTGGCCAGTTGATGGAACAGTCAGAATACATACATTTATTAATTCAGTTTGCTGTCTTCTGTGGTCATAGTTCACGGAGCTTCAAAACAGTTACAGTAATAACATTGAAAGATGACTAATCACAGATCATTTTAACAGACATAATAAAAAATTGAGATACTCCAAAAATTTCCAAACTGAGACACAGTGATACTAAGTGAATGCAGGCTATTAGAAAAATTGTACCAGTAGATACGCTTGACATAGCATCGCCACGGACCTTCAATTTGTGAAAAACACAATGTCTACGAAACACAATAAAATGAAGTGCAATGAAATAATGTATGCCAGTACCTTCTCTCTTAAGAAAAAATAATTCATGTATTAATTCAGAGATGGTCAAAATGTAAGGGTTGGGCTTTGTGTAGCTCATTTCATAAATGTAATAGACTGAAGTGCCTTAAAGAACTTAGAACCAAATGCAGGTCTGAAAGCTCTGAAAGCCAACTATGTTCTAGGCACTGTCACATCTTCCAGGATTTCCGTAGTCTCTGTTCTCAAAGAAATTGCATTATATCTTCAAATATTTTGCTGAATGTAATATTACACCTTGAGTCAAGTCTTAATCATTATGTAAACATCCGCTATGCATCTTGACCAAGCTGTTCTGTTAACAGTCAACCTTTATCTCCACAGAAATTCACTATCTACCTTTTTAGTTCCAAGTTTAATACTCGACAACCTAACAGCAGATGTTCTTCTTTTGAACTCTCTTTGGCCCTTGACATGATCTAGTGAACCTTTGATAAGCCAAATTAGGAGATTTCTTTGATTCTTAAAGAATCATACATTCAAACCATGTTAGAATACTGGTTCATTTTGATTTCTCTTGGAAGGTACATTTAACTTTTTATGATCTGTCCTTAATGGTGTTCAGTTTTTGTCACTTCGAGGATGCATATTAGTGCAGCTATAATGCACAGATAATTTTTCAGTATATAAGCTTGTATCTTTCCTGTGTTCTTTAAGATAAAACAAATAATTGTAGGTTATCAAATTTTACTGTATTTTGATATCACCCAAATTTACCAGCCTGCCTGATCTGAAGTACAAGGTCTGTTAAAAAGCTATAAGCTGCAAGGTTTCTCCTAAAAAAACCTCTACTTAAATCTGAATTTAGAAAAAATTCAGATGTTTTCTCTACAGGCTGCTGGAGCAGAACACAACAAGAGTGTATGAGTTTACTCCTAGAAATAGCTCTTAAAATAGAATTGCACAAGGTTGAGTACAGAACTTATAAAGTGACTGTGACATGCTATATCATGCTATACTGTCTGTAAAGGTATTTCCCCAGAAAAAAAAAAAAGGAAATATTTCAAGAGAACCCATGGGGAAACAAAGGTATGTAAAGGCTTGGGTAACACAGAAAAGTGTAAAATAATGGAGGGGGATTAATTAGTTGGAAAGAAAAGACTGGTTTAGACATATGGAAGTTATTATCAAGAGATTGCTCACAAGCTGTTCTCCAGTTCCAACAAGGCAGTGAAATTCCAACAGTATGGGATTAAACTAGAAGAATTAGATTTGGTGTAATATAGAAGTTCGTGACAAAATGAGTTGTTACAGGGAAACTGGATTACCAGGAGAGGCAGTAGAAGTTCTTTGCCTGAACTGCTGTAAGAATATAATAATGCCCATTTGTCTTCTAATGATTTAGATGTAATGTTCCCTGAAAGGAGAGAAATGATCTGGGTCAGGATTGGAAAAGAAAATTTAAATATTTTCTTTTGCTGGCTGCCCATCCACACATTCTCAGGCTGAATATTAAGAGTAGAAGGATAGAATCAGGCAGACTTAATTAGTTGCCTTTTGGCAGTGGCATTATTACATAACATTTCAAACTGATTGGTGGCATATCCAGGAAGTAGAAATGATGGGTGTTGACTTTTTTTGCTCAGCATTCAACCTAGGATCCTTAGTGAAAAGGGGGTTATCGTGGATATTTCCCAGGTCACTTTTTAAACACTAGGTACAATACTCTTGAAAGGGATTGAGAGATAAAGGGGTCAAGGGACAATGTAAGCAAGGAATCCCTTAGGACCCTAATAAATATTTCATTTCAGTGATTCTTTCTAAATGCAGTATATAATTAAATGTTGATGATGTTTTCAACTGGGTGTGTTAAGTGTTTAAGTCCAGCCCATACAAGTTGTTAACTAGTAACGCAGGGTAAAAATGAGAACTTTAAATTATGGAAGGTCAGTAACTACAGAAAGCAGTTACCATCTCTAGAGGTGAGGGGGGTGGGGGGAAATAATTAGAATTAATAAAAATTAGAACTTCAGAGGTACCCCTAGGACCAACAGTTCTGTGAAATGGTCGAAGTGGGACACAATGAAGCTTCTCCTGAAAGTGTTGGGAAAAAATTTGAACTGTATTTTATTGCTGCTAAGGGAAGGATGCCCTGCTGAGGTGCCATTCAGGGGCTCTCGAGCTGACAAGAAGCCCCTGGGAAACCCACAGGAAATAACAAGGAAAGTGTTCCTTCTGGCTTCTTCAGGCTTACAGTCTCCCTACAGTGCCCCCTCCTGGCAGTGCAGAAATGTGGTTTTCAGAACGCTTGCCCCAGTACCACAAAGCCTACTAGAGGATGGTGCTGAGAGGTGGTCATTTGAAAACTAGCACCAGTTCCACTTGACATTTTCAAATCCATCTCTTAATCAACTGCACCCCTTCCTATACCTCAGTCGTACTGGCTTTTCCACGTCTGTGGCTCTGTGACCCAGTTTCCTCGGTCTAAAATATCCTGCCCCACAATCCTATTCTGTAAGGCTTAGGTCAAATGCCCCTCCTCCATTAATTCTCCCTGCTTTTCTTGGGCTCCAGTCTCTTACCTTTCAGTGTGACCACCTACATTTCACTATTTAGCCTGCCCCACTGTAACAGCGATAGATAGCTGTCTTCTTTAGTGTGCTGAATTTTTGGATCCCTAGAGCATTATTAGATGCAGCAGGTGCTGAATATGTACACTGAATTGAATTCAGGTATGAGAAATGTGGTTGATCTTTCATAACAGGAAGTGTGTTATTGACTTTGGTTTGGCCATACAGATATCTCTAGATGCTTTTCACATGTTTTGGCCTTGAAAATTCTTACCACATTTACATTAGCTATAGTTTTCTGGCAAGTTTCATTTCACCTTGTGACCTTTTACAGACCCCAGAAAGATGACTAGATATGTCAACTAGCCTCCAACAAAAAAGAAGTAAAATCTGGTCACTGATGCTTCAGTGACCCAATACACAAGGGCAAACAGGGTTACTCTGTAATAAAAAAGCCATACGCTATAAAGCAACATCAGTTTATCCATAACGACAGGCCTGCAAGCTAATAGTGTTACAGGCAGATTTTCTCTTTTTTTCTCCCCCTTTAAAAAATTTTACATGTTTCTTATCTTGCTTTTACAGCCATTAACACACAATCAGATCAGCTGTGCTCAAAAGGCCTTGAACCTGTTACTGTAATAATTATGTGAATGACCTTTTCAAACTCATCTGAAATCTTGTGGTGATGTGGGAGGGAAGAACACATTCAATTTCCTGCCCTTTTTAGTTCCTGCTTATCTCTCTTTCAGAAACCATTTACAAATAGTCTTTTGTTACACTCCATCAAATGCCTATTAGGGAACCAGGATATTAAGTTTTTTTTTTTTTTTCTCTTTTTGTATGTTTATTGCAAATAAAAAGCCACTAGTTATCAATTCATAAACTTATTTTTGCTGTAGTTTATGTTTTCCTTTCCTCACCTCTTAGCTAAGCTGTCTCAAATGGCTACTCTTGTGTCCCATTGTAACTGTGAGAATGACAAATATTCCTCTGAGACTTCCCACAGTGTGCAACTGGCAAACGGTCCTGAAAGAACCTTCTCTTTAGTTACAGATTGATGATTTATTAATACTGTTTATTTGGAACTGCCAGTCGCTAAGGGCTGTAGGAATTAAAAATGAATTGGAGTTATGTGGTATTTGTCTATCAAACTAAAATCAAATTACTTAATCATTAGGTTGACAGAAGATCTGGGGACAGGAGTCAGTCTCTGGGTGTTGGAATCAATAAACGTTTAGGCCTCACAGGAAAGTGGTACATTACAGAATCAAGAAAATCGCCATCGTGAACTATTGCTTGCTTTAGTGTGGTTGAGATGAAGGACACATCCTCATTTCAGATGCTACCCAGAGGTGATGGATCCTAAAAGAACCTTAAGGATTACATAACCCAACAAACATGAATTTGTAAATGGAAAACAGACTTCTCAAGGGATGGCTACACATGTGGATGTACCACTCAGGCAGTTTTGATGCATCTTCCTGTGATGTTCTTGACATATTCAACATTCTTTCATAGGGCAAACTATTGAAGGAAATGTTTTATTTACTTATAGGCTTTTGCACTTAGAGGTGTTATCTATTTTCAGGGAAACAGGACCAATTTATTATTCACATTTAGAGTCAAAGTTAACTGGAATCACATTTCCAGCTTTTCCACAGCTGCCCTAGAACTAGTTAACCTGCCTCAGGAGAGAAACTATATACATGTGCAAGGCCAAACAGCTAACAAGTGTGGCCTATAGAGGCAGAACTAGATCCTCTGATGCTAATTAATAGTATTCTCAGTTTACCATTTTTCAGTTGCTAAGAGTAATTTTTACTTTGTCACAGCAAACATTATATTCTGAATGCACTGAAGCATCTCAATGAGTGAGAATTAGGAATCTTAGTAGGCAAGACAAGTTAACAAGAACATGAAGCAAAACATAATCCCCAAATTGTAAGATTTTTACTTGGATTCATTTAGACTTATCCAACAGATTTCTTTCAAGTTAATCTCCCATGAATTTCCATGGAAAAGTTTCTTCCACTGGGATGGTAGTAAGATCAGCAACTATTTGGATGCTGAGATTCCAAAACAGGATATAAAGAATTTGTATATTAAAAGAATGAAGTCATGCCTTTTTCAGCAACATGTACATAACTGAAAGCCATTATCTGGAGTGAAACAACTCAGAAACAAAGACAAATACCACATGTTCTCACTTATAAATGGGAGCCAAATAATGTGTACACATGGGCATATGGTGTGAAGTCATAGTCAGTGGAGACTCAGAAGTGTGGGAGGGTGGGAAGGGGGGACAGATGAGAAATTACTTAGTGAGTATAAGGTACGTTAGTCAGATGATAGTTACACTAAAAACCCAGACTTCACCACTACACAATATATCCATGTAACTAAACTGTACTTGTACCCCTTAAACTTATACAATAATAAAAAGGACTTAGTATATCCCTCAGAAGTTTCTAATTTTATTGTATCCCACACCCCTACAAGAATCACCAGGTACATAATCTTGACACGTGAATAGGACGTCAGTGGAGCAAAAAAAGTTTAACCAAAAAGTTGTCAACAATCTGAGTATATGTAACACTAAACTTCTACCTTGTCCTGGATGGTTTCCATATCATACTTAGATTCCAACAAAATCTCTGACATGTTATCTCATTGGATTACAAACAGGAATGAATTTAAGCAAATTCTGTATCCCATTTGACCTGTTTCCCTATTTTGAACTCTTACAGTCTTGGATTTCTGTAAGTGTTGTGTCATTATCACCCACAAATTCCCCCTGAGTATTCTACTAGAAATTGAAATGTTTGCCCAACAGTTATCTCTTCTAATGGTGATTTAACAACCATATTGCTACTTTTAAAGCTGATTTATGTAACAACAAATGTGCTTGAATATCTTTGTTTGAGATCTCATCCTATCTCATATGTTTTATGACAACACTTAATTTTTAAATCTATCATAGTATTCTTAAAAGTAGTATGTGTCTTACTGAATCATTGTACTTTGGAATAAGCATGCTTGTCATGTATCTAATATTGTCATATTTGTATTAGTTAAGCTAAGAGAGCAACAAAGCTTCTCCACTAGAGAAAGATCAATTTAGAACTTTAAAAAGGTTTTCATATGCAATTCTTAGAATGATTTCATAGTAAGTTGGAAATTAGGTACCAAGGGTTAGTAATGGGCATACCATTAGAATTTCACGCTTTCAAAAATTTTGTATTTATTATTTCAATAACTTTGAAAATTCGAATATGTGATGATCAAGTGTGAATTACTAATCTTACACATACCACCCTCAATGCAGCCCTCTCCATAACAGCAATATCTCTAACTCACCTCAAACCATTGGCATCATTATTGACCTCTGCCAAATCTTCCCTCCCAATTTGCCAGAGGTTTAAAACCTCTCAAGTCCCCGTCTCCATTTTATTCTATTTCTTCACAAATCTAGTTCAAATCTATTATTATTGGACACATTTGGCTCTCTTACCTCTGCTGCAAATAAGATTAGAGATGTTGTAGTGCCAGCTGCTCAGGAGGCTGAGGCAGGAGAATCACTTGAACCCGGGAGGCGGAGCTTGCAGTGAGCCAAGATTGCACCACTGCACTCCAGCCTGGCCGCAGAGCGAGACTCCATCTCAAAAAAAAAAAATAAATAAATAAATAAATAAATAAATAAATAAATAAATAAATAATAAAAATTCATAGATTTTTGTTGATGCTTCATTCGCTTTGGGAATTTCTCCAACTGCTGCTTTCATAGGCCCTGCTCCATCCACTTTATCTGTTTGATTGTCTGTTGTTCCCCAGACCTTATTCTTGCTTTCCAAATCACACCTATCTCATATACTCTGATGTTATTTTGGACTTTTGATTCGATTGTTGACTCCAGCTATACCTCTTAATTTAGCCTATTTGATGTTCTTCAATACCTTGTTCCACAGCATATGGTATCAGGCTGGGTTTCTAGAACTCCAAACCAAGCACAACTCCCCACACTCACCTATCATCAACCAACATAAGGAGTTTTTACTATCACTACAGGTGACCCTTTAGGCATTTTCCAAAAGTATAAAATTTTAAAAACCGTGGACTCTTTCTTCCTTTTTATTATCATATGTTTGATTACCATAAGTGTCTCTTAAATTTATTCCCACTAACTTGGTGCATAATGAACATTTGTTAACTGAATTAAGTCATTTATCAATGTAACAGGTATATATAATAGGTATATATATATAAGGTATATAAATGTACTCAGGAAGCAGGAATAAACCAATATATTAAAAAAAATTATAAGCCTGATACAAAATATGTATAGGCATTTAGATTGTAAAAATAAAAGCTGAGTGTCTCTTAGTCTCTGTCTCGAGTTATGGCGTCATCCCAGTAGGGTGTTTTGTAGTAATATCTGTGCTGGTATGCCCAAATTTCAGAAACAATTTTTCAGGTGATATTTGGGTTCTAGCATGTTGAGTTGCCTTACCAAAGTCACTCTAATGAAAAAAAAAAACTGTGATAACTTGCTAACAACCATGACTGGTGGTCCATACATATAAGAAATGCCCTCAGTGGAAACATGACTAATTAAAAATCTGGTGGCCTGTAAGCGCAGAGTAAGAGCAAAGTGCGCAGACTTCCCTATGGTCTGTAACTAATAAGGTACTACAAATTCATGGATTTTAACTTTACAGCAAATTGCTTTACAATAAATATTATTATAGAGATAAATAAAAATAAAAGGTAATGTTACTTGTATGATATAGGCATAGGAGATGTTTTTGAAAAATGGTACCAAAGGTAAATGATAAGTACTTTTGATCATTTTTATTCCCACTTTTCTTTTCTTTGGGAGATTGAATCAATCTACATTACAACTTTGAGAATGTTTTATTTATGGCCTTTTTCTCAAAGAAGGGTACATTATGAAATCAAGTCACTTGTTTTATGTATCCCTACAGAGAAATGCAGCCTTCACAACATTTCCAAAAGAAGAACACACATCAGTATTTCCTGCACAGACACATAGAGGAAGAATATCTTCAAGCCTCCACTTCATGTCATTCCATCACATTTAGCCACATTCTATTGAGAGAAAGCATAGATGTAGTAGACGCAATGCATATGTTTTTTTTTTTTGCATTGTATTATCTCTGCAATCCAGATGTATATTGCACTCAATGTTGAGTTGTAGTTTAGTTGGCAGTGTTTTCTTTCTTAGAGATCCTTAAAGTAGTGGTGTGTCTTACAGTCAAAGACTGTACATTGAATGTGATAAACTAGAGTAAGATAGACTAAAACTGGCATATATAAACACTAACTTAGGGATCAATTAAATTAGAACCTGAGTGATGACATGTGCTTCCTCCATCTATGTGCAGTTTAATGTTTAAAATCTGAGTTAAGAAACAAAAGATCTCTCATAGTACTGGAAAGATTTTAGAATAAATGATTGTTGACTATATATTTTCATCTTATAAAATCACCAAGAGGTATTGTAGCATCAGCAGTCTCTGTTACTCTAACCATGCTGTCTATGGGATTTCACACACAAACACTTTTTTGAACGAAGTTGAAATATAAAGGAAGCTAGTCCAGAAGAATCCCTCTGCCTGCACTGCCTCCATCATCTTTAGTCTGTGGGTTTTACTGACTATGTGTTAAAAATAAAAGAAAATAGAATAGACAACAACTTAAAGAGATTATGCATGAGGTGGTTAGACCATTTGGTTATTATTTCACATTTGTTTGGGGGATAAAAGGGGTATAGTAGAAATAACAAATATTCTAATACATTTTAGGTGACTTAAATGCATAGAGAAAACAAAATATATTAAGTCAAAAGTACAATTAAGTAAATTAACTGTACTGCTAAAGTATTTCTTCAGGCATCTTTTAAAAAGCTTTAATACCATATAATTGGAGCACAATAAAATGTTTACACTGTACAATTCAATATATTTTAACATACGTATTATTACCATGAAACCATCACACACTCCACATAATGAACATATCCAGAACCTACCTATTAACATTTCTACATGTACACTTATAATCTCTTCCTCCTTCCCATCCACACATCCTCAACCCCAGGCAACCACTCATCCTATATGTTTTGTCACTATTGACTATGTTACCTTTTCTAGTCATGCATAACTGAAATCATATAGTGTCTACTCTTTTGACTGAGAGTGGGAGAGTTTGCCTTTTTACATTCAGAATAATTATTTTATGATTCATACAAGTTGTTGGATGTGTCAATAGATCATTCCTTTATATCGCACAGTAGTATTCCATTTTATGGCTCTACCACAATGTGTGCATCTGTGCACCTCTTGATAGACATTTGGATTAATTCCATGTTTCTGCTATTACCATAAATCTTTCATGAACATTTCTTTAGAAGTATTTGTATGCACATAAGCATTGAAAGTTTTTCTTAGATAAATACTTATGAGTGGAAAGGCTAAATGATATGGTAGGAGTATGTGTAGCTATTGAAAATACTGCTAAACTATTTTTCAAAGTAGTTGTACTATTTTGCATCGCTATTAGCAGCAGTGTTGGAGAGTTCAAGTAGCTCCACATCTTTGCTAAAACTTGGTTAATCTGTGATTATGCCATTTAATGTGTATGTAGTGGTGTCACATTTTATATTATGTTGAATTCCCCAGTGACTAATGATATTCAGTATGTTATGTGTTTATTTGATAACTGCATTTTTTTAGTGAATGGTTTGCCAGTGTTTCACCTGGGATGTTGATATTTTTATTGTTAAATTTTGAGTCAGTTGTTTAAAATTCTGGAAACAAGTCCTTTATCATATATGTGATTTGTGAATCCTTTCTCCCACTCTGAGACTGTCCTTTTATTGCTTTACTAGTATGTCTCAAAAGGTACAAGTTTTAAATTTTGATGAAGTCCAAATTTTCATTTTTTTTAATGGATTGAGATTTTAGTGCCATAGCTAAGATATATTTGCCTAAACCAAGGGCTAAAGGTTTTCTCCTACATTTTCTACTAAAAGTTTTGTAGTTTTATGTTGTCCATTTAAATCTATGCTGTATTTTGAGTTAATTTTTTGTATGATACAGGTATGGATCAAAGTTCATCATTTTCAATGAATATCCAACCTGGTAATCACCATTCTACTCTCTAATTCTATAAGTATGACATTTTTAAATTCCACATATAAATGAGATCATGTGATATTCACGTTTCAATGTCCGGCTTATTTCGCTTAGCAGAATGTCCTCCAGTTTCATCCATGTTGTCACAAATGATAGGATTTCCTTCTTTTGCAAGGGTGAATAATATTCCATTATATATATATATGACCTGCTTTTATCCATTTATCTGTTGATGGACTCTTAAGCTGATTCCATATCTTGGCTATTGTAAATATATGCTGTCAAAACAGGAATGCAGATATCTTTAAAATGCGGATTTCAATTCTTTTGGGTATATACCCAGAAGTAGAATTGCTGGATCATGTAGTGGTTCTATTTTTCGTTTCTGAGAAATCTATACACTCTTTTCCATGAAGGCTGTACAAATTTACATGTCCACCACCAGTTCATAAGGGTTCCTTTTTCCCCACGTCCTCACCAGTACTTGTTATCTTTTGTCTTTTGGTAAAAGTCATTCTAAGACATGTGAGGTGATACCACATTGTGGTTTTAATTTGCATTGCTCTGATGTTAACTGTGTTTCATATACCTGTTGGCCATTTGTATATTTTTTTGTGAGAACTGTCTATTGAATCCTTTGCTCATTTTCTCATGAAGTTGTTTTCTTGCTACTAATTTTCTTACTACTAATTTTCATATATATTTTGGATATTAAATCTTTATCATATTTATGATTTGTAAATATTTTCTCCCATCTCTTAGGTTGTCCTTTTCACTCTTTTGATTGTTTCTTTTGTCAGGCAGAAGCTTTTTTGTTTGATTTGATCCCATTTGTTTATATTTGCTTTGTTCCCTGTGATTTTGGGGTCATATTTTAAAAATCTTTACAAAGAACAATCAAGAAACGTTTTCCTCTGTTTTCTTTCAGTAGTTCTACAGTTTCAGATTTTACATTTAAGTCTTCAATCCATTGAAAGGTGATTCTTGTATATGGGGTGAGACAAAGGTCGAATTTTATTCATCTGCAAGTGAATATCTAGTATTTCCTACAACATTTTATTGAAGACTGCCCTTTCCTCGTGGTGTGTTATTAGCACCTTTGTCAAATATCAGTTAACTGTAGATGTGTCAACTTATTTTTTGGTTCTCAATTCTCTTCCATATGCCTATATGTCTGTTTCTGTGCCAGTACTATGCTGTTTTGATTGTTATAACTTTGTGGTAGATTCTGAGATCAGGAAGTATAATGCACCCAGTTTGTTCTTTTTGCTCAAGATTGCATTGGCTGTTGAAGATCTTTTATGGTTCCATATGAATTATCTCTGTTTGCAGATGACATAATCTTATATGCAGAAAATGTTAAAAACTCTACCAAAAAGCTATTAGAACCAATAAATAAATTCAGTAAAATCGCAGAATACAAAATAAACAGACAAAAATCAATGGTGTTTCTGTACACAAACAATCTGAAGAAATTAAAAATAAATCCATTTACAATAGCATCAAAAAGATAAAATACTTAGGAATAAATATAACCATGGAGGTTAAAGATTTGTACACTGAAAACTGTAAAATATTGATGAGAGAAATTGAAGAAGAGAAAAATAAATAGAAAGATATCCTCTGTTCATGGATTGAAAGAATTAATATTGCTAAAATGTCCATACTACCCAAAGCAATTTACAAATTTATTTCAGTCCCTAACAAAATTCCAATTCTATGATTTCTAATTTATGTTATGATTTTTTTGAAACTTATCTATGAATATGTTATTTAGCTTCCATATATTTTAGCATTTCTCCATCTTTCTCTTATTAATTTCCATTTTAATTACATTATGGTCAAATAACACACTTTTTGTGATTTAAACTCTTTAAATGTATTGAGACTTGTCTTACAACAAAATTTTTTTTTGTATTTTGGTAAATGATTTATGTGCACATGGGAATTTACATACTGCTGTTATTGAGTGGACTAGTCTACAAATGACAAGTAGCTTAAGTTGGTTGAAAGTGTTGCTCAAATCTTCTATATCTTTATTGATTTTCTGTCTAGCTCTTCTGAAAGTTATAGAGAATAGAGTCTTGAAATTTTCTAATATATTTATATATCTGTCTGATTCTCCTTGCATTTCTCAGTTTTGCCCCACATATTTTGAATCTTTATTATATAACGTACAAACTTTAGAATGTTTATGCTTCTTGATAAATTGACTCCTTTACCACTATAAAATATTCCTGTTTATACATGATAATATTTTTTGCTCTGAAATCAACTTTGTCTGATATTAATATAGATACTTCAGCTTTCTCTTTGAGGGACAGAACTAATAGGATGTATGTATATATGAAAGAGAGTTTATTGAGCAGAACTGACTCACACGATCACAATGTGAAGTCCCACAACAGGCCATCTGCAAGTTGAGGAACAAGGAAACCAGTCCAAGTCCCAAAGCAGCAAAAGTAGGGAAGCTGACAGCGCAGCCTTTAGTGTGTGGCCGAAGGCCTGAGAATCCCTGGCAAACCACTGGTGAAGGAACAAGAGTTAAAAAGCCAGAGAACTTGGAGTCTGATGTTTGAGGGCAGGAAGAATCCAGCGCAGGAGAAAGACGAAGGTTGGAAGACTCAGCAAGTCAGCTGCTTCTTCTACCTTCTTCTCCCTGCTTTTACCAGCCTCACTGGCAGCCGATTGGATGGTGCCTACCACATTGTGGGTGGGTCTTCCTGAGAGTGAGTCTTCCTCTCCCAGTCCACTGACTCAAATGTTAATCTCTTCTGGCAACACTTGGAAACACCCAGATACACCCAGAAACAATACTTTGCATTCTTCCATTTAATCAAGTTGACACTTAATATTAACCATCAGAGCATTATTTGCAAGGTGTATTATTTTACCTGCTATTACTTTTAAACTCTTTGAGTTTGCATATTTAAAATAGATTTCTTTTAGGCAGTCAGTAGTTGGGTCTTACTTTTTAAACCAATATAACAATATCTTCCTCTTAAAGTAGTTATTGACATGGTGTGTTTAACTCTAGCATCCTGCTATTTGTTTTCTATCTGTCCCCTATGTTCTTTGTACATTCTATTCTTTATTCTGCCTTCTTTTGTGTTAATCATGTATTTTATTATTCTATTTTGTCTCCTTAGTTAGATAGTATTACTTCTCCACATATTATAAAGCCCATAGTAAATCCAGTGTATTTTATCAGACAGTAAACTATTGATTTTTTCAGGGTTTTTTAAAAAAGAACTTTACTGTTTAGAGCAGTTTTAGGTTGACAGCAAAAGTGAGCAAAAGTGCAGAGGTTTCCTATATCCTATCTGTCCCTACACATGCACAGTCTCCTCTATTATCAGCACGTACCAGAATGGTACATTTTTTACAACCGAGACATCTACAGTGACACATTATTATTGCACACAGACAATAATTTGCATTAGAGTTTTCTTTTAGTGTTATAAATTCTATAGATTTGAATACATGTATAACAACATATATCTACCATTATAGTATCATACAGAGTAGTTTCAAAATCCCTAAAAATCTTCTGGGTTCCACCTATCCATCTGTCTATTATCCCTAACCTCTCGCAACCACTGATCTTTACACTGTCTCCAGTTTTACCTCTTCCAGAATATCATATGATTGAAACCATAAAATTTGTTGCCTTTTCAGGTTGGCCTTTTTAAATTTACTGATGCACACTTAAGTTTTCTCCATGTCTTTTCATGACTTGATAGCTCATTTCTTTTTAATACTTCATGTTATTCCACTGTCTGGATATAGCAAGTTTATTTATCTATTCAGCTACTGAAGGACATCTTAGTTGCTTCCAAATTTTGGTACTTATGAATAAAACTGCTGTAAACATTCATGTGCATGGTTTTGTGTGGATATAAGTTTTCAGCTCCGTTTGTTATATACCAAGGAGGGTGATATGTCTAGGCTTTGTATCCCCACCCAAATCTCATCTTGAATTGTAGTCCCTGTAATTCCCATAAACTCCACATGTCAAGGGAGAGACCAGGTGGAGGTAACTGAATCATGAAGGCAGTTCCCCTCATGCTGTTCTCATGATAGTGAGTGAGTTATCAGGAGATCTGATAATTTTGTAGGGGTCACTTTCCCCTTGGTTAGGCACTTCTGTTTCCTGCCACCTTGTGAAAAAGGTGCCTTGCTTCCCTTTCACCTTTCCCCATGATTGTAAGTTTCCTGAGGCCTCCCCAGCCATGTGGAACTATGAGTCAATTAAATCTCTTTCCTTTATAAATTACCCAGTATCAGGCAGTTCTTCATAGCTGTATGAGAACAGACTAACACAGTAAATTGGTACTGGGAGTGGGGCCCTGCTATGATGATACCCAAAAATGTGGAAACAACTTTGGAACTGGGTAACAGGCAGAGGTTGGAACAGTTTGGAGGGCTCAGGAGAAGACAGGAAGATGTGGGAAAGTTTGGAACTTCCCAGAGACTTATTGAATGGCTTTGAGCAAAATGTTGATAGTGATATGGACAATGAAGTCCAGGCTGAGGTGGTCTCAGATGGAGATGAGGAACTTGTTGGGAACTGGAATAAAAGTGACTCTTGCAAATGCTTTAGCAAAGAGACTAGTGGCATTTTGTCCCTTCCCTACAGATCTGTGGAACTTTGAACCTGAGAGAGATGATTTAGAGTGTGTGGCAGAAGAAATTTCTAAGCAGCAAAATGTTCAAGAGGTGACTTGGGTGCTCTGAAAAGCATTCAGTTTCATGCCTTCACAGATAGATGGTATGGAACTGGAACTTATGTTTAAAAGGGAAACAGAACATAAAACTTTGTAAAATTTTCAGTCTGACAATGCAATAGAAAGGAAAAACCCATTTTCTGAGGGGAAATTCAAGCAGCCTGCAGAAATTTTTACAACTGAGGAGCCAAATGTTAATCACCAAGACAATGGGGAAAATGTTTTCAGAGCATGTCAGAGGTCTTCACTGCACCCCTTCCCATCAAAGGCCTGGAGGTCTAGGAGGAAAAACATGGTTTTTGTGGGCTGGGCCCAGGGCCTTGCTGCTTTGTGCTGTCTTAGGACTTGGTGCCCTGGATCCCAGTTGTGGCTAAAAGAGGCAAAAGTACAGCTCAGGTCTTTGCTTCAGAGGGTACAAACCCCAAGTCTTGGTGGCTTACACATGGTTTTGGGTCTGCAGGTACACAGAAGTGAAGAATTGAGGTTTGGGAACCTCGCCTCAATATCAGAAGATGTATGAAAATGCCTGGATGTTCAGGCAGGGGTGTGCTGCAGGGCTTGAACTTTCATGGAGAACCTATGCTGGTGCAGTGCAGAAGGAAAATGTTGGGTTGGAGCCCCCATGCAGACTCCCCACTGTGGCACTGCCTACTATAGCTGTGAGAAGAGGTCCACTGTCCTCCATAACCCAGAATGATAGATCCACTGACAGTTTGCACCATGAGCCTGGAAAAGCTGCAGACACTCAATGCCAGCCCATGAAAACAACTGGGGAGGGGGACGTTCCCTGCCAAGCCACAGGGTTGAAGCTGCCCAACACCATGGGAACCCACCTTTTGCATCTGGAAAGGTGGGTTCCTATGGTGTCGGGCAGCTTCACCCCTGTGACCTGGAAGTGGGGTATGGAGTCATAGGAGATCATTTCAGAGCTTTAAGATTTGACTGCCTCACTGGATTTTGGACTTGTATGGGGCCTGTAACCCCATTGTTTTGGCCGATTTCTCCCATTTGAAATGGATTTGCTTACCCAATGCCTCCATCCCCATTGAGTTTAGGAAGTAACTAACTTGCTTTTGATTTCACAGGTTCATAGGTAGAAGGGACTTGCCTTGTCTCAGATGAGACTTTGGACTTTGACTTTTGGGTTAACGCTCGAATTAATTACGAATTTGGGGGACTGTTGTGAAGGCATGGCTGCTTTTGAAATGTGAAAGGAGATTTGTTAGGGGCCAGGGGAAAAATGGTATGTTTAGGGTTTGTGTCCCCACCCAAGTCTCATCTTGAATTGTAATCCCAATAATCCCCATGTG
This sequence comes from Papio anubis, assembly GCF_008728515.1. Classification (NCBI taxonomy): domain Eukaryota; kingdom Metazoa; phylum Chordata; class Mammalia; order Primates; family Cercopithecidae; genus Papio; species Papio anubis. Next base: position 34,262,259 of record NC_044987.1, on the reverse strand, counting down.
TCCAGGGAGAGACCAGGTGAAGGTAATTCAATCACTGGGAACAGTTTCCTTCATTCTGTTCTCATGATAGTGAGTGAACTCTTATGAGATCTGATGGTTTTATCAGGGAATCTTCCCACTTTGCTTGGCACTTCTTTTTCCTGCTGCCTGGTGAAGAAGATGCCTTACTTCTTTACTTTCCACCAAGATAGTAAGTTTCCTGAGACCTCACCAGCTTTGAGTCAATTAAACCTCTTTCCTTTATAAATTGCCCAATCTCAGGAAGTTCTTTATGGCAGTATGAGAATGGACTAATACAGAGGGCAATTACGAGATTGTATGGTTATAGTATGTTTACTTTTGTAAGAAACTGGCAAACTGACTTCCAAAATGGCTGTACTATTTTGCATTTTCATCAGCAATGAATGAGAGTTCTTGTTCTGTTCCTTGCCAGCATTACCTGTTGTCCGTGTTCTGAATTTTGACATCACGGCGGTGTAGTAGTGTTTCCTTGTTGTTTTAATTTGCATGTCTCTCATAATCTGTCATTTGGAGAATGTTTTCACATGCCTATCTGCCCTTTGTGTATATACTTTATTGGGGTCTCTTTAAGGTCTTTGCCCCATTTTTTAGTCAAATTGTTTTCTTATTGTTTAGCTTTAAGAGTCCCTTTTATATTTTGGGTAATAGTCTTTTATCAGATGTTTTTGCAAATATTTTCAGCTAGTCTGTGGCTTGTCTTTTAATTCTCTTGACAGTGTCTTTTAATTCTCTTGACAGTGTCTTTTACAGAGCATACAATTTTAATTTTAATGAAGTCTAACATATCCATTTGTTCTTTCATGGATTATACCTTTGATATTATATCTAACAGGTCATTATAAAAACCAAGATCGTCTTGATTATTTTTCCTGGACATTGAAGTTTTTATCTCTAAAATTCTGATTTGGATTTTTAAAAAATCTCTTCCATATTTGTACTTAACATGTTAAGTATTTTTTCTAGGTTTTGAACACATGCAATGTAGTTATAATAACTGTTTTAATGTTCTTGTTTACTAACTCCATCATATGTATCATTTTTGTGTTTTGGTCAATTTTTTCTTTTCCTCCTTATTATGAGTTATATTTTCCTGATTCTTTGCACACCTGAAAATTTGTATTAGATGTCAGAAATTTGAATTTTACCTTGTTGGAAATTGAACATTTTTGTATTCTTGATCTTTGTTCTGAGATATGGTTAAATTGCTCAGAAACATTTTATTCTTTCAGTTCCTGTATTTATGCTTTTTCAGATAGGAACTGAGCAGCATTTAGTATTGGCTTTATTTTTACCCACTGTTAAGGTTAAGACTTTTCTTAGTACTCTAACAAATGGCTCCCTAATTATGATATTTTCCACATGGATGTTAGGTTAGGAATTATTCCTGGCCTGTATAAATTCTGAGCACTGGTCCTTCTAATCCTTTCAGTGTGTCCTTTCCTATTTTAAAATAGTTTTCCCATATGGATGTACTAGTCATTACTGAATTGAATACTCATGGGGGATCTCCTGTAGATCTCTAACATTCTTTCTCTGCGCAGCTCTCCTCTCTCATTTACTGTGAATTCTTTTTGCTTTAGCTTCTCCAGACTCCCAGATCTGTCTCGTCAACTCAGAAAGACAGTTGCACTTTGCCTAAGTCTCCCTTACTATGTTGTAGAGTGAAAACTTTGTCCAGGGAGCAAGCTTGGGCAGTTGTATGATTCGGCATGTTAATTTAACATGCTTCAAGAATCGCTGTCCTTTATATCCTGATGCCTAATATATTGAGATTATTCTTTCATGTATTTTGTCTAGTTTTAGCTAATTTTTCTCATTTTTATTTACTCAGTAAAAAGTGAATGAAAGAGAAAAGTAAAAGTTGATGCAAACCTTCTCTAAATGTCTTTAACCAGGAGAATAAAGTTATCTCCATTTGGAATATTGCGTATTTTACCTGTCTTTACTTGAATAAATTATGTGAAAAATCAAGCAACTGAAAGGTAATAGAGTGGTTCTTTGACAGAATCCTTTCTCAGAAAGAGTTTAAAACAGAAACAGTAAAAAGCTATAGTAAATTACTAATTTAACCTACCATTCCTTAAAAAAATCTGCTGGATAAAATTCACAAGGACTCTAACTCTTCTGTAGTTGAATAGAATACATTTTTCAGTGCCGAGTGATAGGAGAACAATAAAGGTTTAAGGTATCTAATTTCAAATATCAGTTCAATTATCTGCCAGCTATATGACACCAAGTAAATTATCCTCTCTGAATTGCATTTTCAAAATTAGTAAAGTAGGAATAACAGTACCTACATCATAGAGTTACTATTGGATTTCTCCAAGAGACTCGATATATGAAGACCTGTCATTCATATGTTAATTTATTATTTCACCCTAGCTTTCTGGAGTATTTGGGGAGAATTGCTTACTTTATGAAACACTTACCTATTCTCTAACATTCTCCTTTTTTCTGAAACGCCATCCAAGACACAGTCCATTTCTCAAGCTTTCCCTAATCCAAGTATGCTTGCATTCTGTAAACCTCTCTCTGCTGCCCTTCAGCTTTTCATGGTGTCAACTGAAAATAGATGGTAGGAAATTCACTCTTTGGCTTTCTGCTTACAATATCTATTGTCATGTGCCCTAGAAATCCAAAGAAACTCTGAACCCATAAAAATGTTTCTATAGATATGAATTATTGGGAATAATTTGTCAGTTCTATCTTTCCCAAACATTATTTCAGGTCAAACCTGTTCAGTATTCTACCCTTTACCTGTGATGTTTAAAGAGGATTATTTCTAAAGCTAGGTTTTGAAACAATTTACTAGGTCTAGGGTGACATTTTACTCTGGCTGCTGTTAATACGTAAAATATTTTATATGATTTCTTTAAAGCCATCAGATTCTATGCATTCCTACACTAAGAATAATGACCAATGCTGTCTGTTAAATTTTTTAACCTATGCTTCTCTCCTCTATTTAAAAATTTAGAGTGTTAAGGATAATTCTTACTTTACTTGAATGGAAATTCATTAAAACACTGTGTTCCACAAATATAAACTGAATAAATGTCAGCATTCACAAACTGTTCTGTGCTGTACTTTGAACTGTAGTGTGGTAAACTTTGAACTCATAGGTGAGGATAGGGAGATATAGAATAAGTATATACCAATATAATCAAACTGTCATGCTTTCTTTTTACACCATTTACCAAATGGTAAAGAACGTGGCTGTAGGTCAGGCACGGTGGCTTACACCTCTAATCCCAGCCCTTTGAGAGACTGCAGTAGGAGAATCACTTGAGGCCTGGCATTCAAGACCAGTCTGGGCAATATAGCAAGACCCCATCTCTAAAAAGAAAAAAAAATAATAAAGACTAGCTGTCATGGAGTGCATCTGTACTTCCAGCTACCCAGAGGCTGAGGCATGGAGGATTGCTTGAGCCCAGCAGTTTGAGGCCACAGTGAGCTATTATTCAGTCACTGCAGCCTGGGCAGCAGAGCAAGACCTTGTCTATATTAAATAAATAAATGCAGTGACTGTAGTAGAGAGCCGAAGTCTCTGTCTTAAAAATAGGTGAAAGCCATGTCCCCTAACTAGTATAGTATATCATTAACGTGGCATTTTTACCACCTGACCCCATTAAGCTGTGCCATAGGTATATACAATCCATTGTGAACAAATGTCACAAGTGTGCCATGTATTGCGTATGCCTCATTGTCCACTTGTGTCTATTTGACTTTGGTGTATACCCTGTGGAACAAAAGAGCTGATGTACATGAATGTGTACATTGAACATGTACAAGAATAATGGCTTCATAGAGATATATTTTCTCTCTTTCTAGCTAGAAGTTTAATGTCTTTTTCAGTTTACTTATAAAACACAGAAGATAAAGCTTACTTCTTCGGCTTCTGTGAAAATTAAATGATATATCAGATAAAATCCTGTAACCATGTTAAAGTTCAATTAATCATACCTGTACAGTGTTAGAGTCTAAGAATCAGGGATGGATCAAGAGCCTGGAAGACCACATTTCCCAAATACAATCTTTTCACAAATTAAGGTCCAAATATATATTAAATAACTGCTCTAAGTCTCCCATAATGTCATAGGGCTGTGTCTAGAATGTCCATCTTAGTACCATTGCTCCCCTACACTTTCCACTCCACAGTCTACAGGTGCTAGCTTTACTTAAAACTCTGACAGCTGCTAGCATCAAATATTATGTGTCTCTAACTTCTTAACAGAAGAACGGAGATTTTACTTTCTCCTGTTACTTGACAGAATTCATAGGGTCAGCCATGAGCACATGAACTTCTATATCACAAAAGTTCTAATGCACATAACCATATACTCAGTTCAACTTGAAACAATGTTTCCGGAACCCAGGGGTTGCAGATGAGAGATATAACTTTACTTTTATATACCTGGCTCATGAAGATTCTCAGAAGACAGTCATTCTCAGAATGTCACTATGATAATATCATTAGATACAACAAATTAGGTTCTCTCTCTGAATGCTCTAGTGCTTTTTTTGCTGTAGTATTTGGTTATATTAATGTGGATTTTGTTCTATTACATTAAAGAATTACAGTTTATTTCACTATGGAATATTTTAAATATTATCAATTTCAATCCTGTCTCTTGACATTAGCCAAAACAGGAGGTGATTCTAAAAAGACAGTTATAAATTTAAAAAGCCTTGAAATTTTCTAGAGACAAAAAGTAGTGTCTTCTTACAAATCTTTGTGAATGTATTTAGCAAAAAATAATGATATATATACATATACATCTATACACACACACACACACATATATATATAAAATGAAAGTTTGAGGCATATTAAGAAAATACTGTCAATGTTTTCTAGCCAGAATTTTATACCAGTGCACCAAGACATAATTCTTGTATGATTTTGTTATGCAATCATATGATGATATTTATTTGCCTCATAATGTCATTTTTAAATACTCAATCTGTTTTCTTATTGCTGCCCACATGTGGGGGAAAGAAATTCACAAGTACCTTTGCCAAAAAGGAATTTTGTAATGTTATTCCTACGTAGTCTTTGAGTTTGAATATAGGGATAATCAGAATAAAAGAATGTCATTTTTCCAGTCTAATATACAAATATGAATTTTTAATGAATGAAGATTTTGGTGGGTTTCCAGCTTCAGTTCCATATTTTAATAGAAGAATACAGTTCTTAAAATTTTACCTAATTTTTTGTTTTAATAAAATGTCTATTGCTTCGCAACATTATAAAAGACTATGTACTTTTATAAAACTCTGGGCTGATGAAAACAAGTTGAAAATTAAATAGGGAGTTAATATGGTCACAAGCTTTGGGGTATTTCTGTCAGAAAGACTCTTTTCCTATGTAAGTTTTAATTTAACATCTCCACTTTTGACAGAATATAGACAGTTTTTAAAGTAATAAAATGTAATGAACCCAGACGTGCAGACTACAATGTTCCAAACTATAAACGTCAAATTAGGGAGAAGCAGAGGAAACTAATCAGCTTTTCTGGCAGAACGTGGAAAATTACAAGAGGTAAGAGTGAGGCAGGAAATAAAATAGAGTAAAATAAGGGAGATTGTCTAAAACCATTTTATTGTTCAGAGGTACATCTATATGTAGAATTACATTGCATTTGAAGTAATAAACTCATTTATAAAATTTTCTGGCCTTGACTTTTCATCTTTACAAATATCTCACTGTTATTTGTGACCCCGTTCACGCTGCACCCATGTCTGTGTGTTCTTACTCCATGATGTCTAATTTCTACCTTTTCACTAGGACCCCTGTCTTCACCTCTTACCCTTCATGGACTAGAGTACATGGTCCATTGCTTGGTTATTCTCTCCAACATCTTTAACTCTCTTGCCACAATGCTCTTTCAATACATTCACTCTAAATCCTCGCTAAATCTTCCATTGTCTGTGTGCCTCTACTCAAGGTGCTTAGCACTACTGAAGAAAGCACACAATGCTACAGAATGGTCTCAGTCTAACTGTATTTTCCCTAGCCTTATTTAGGCCCTCAGTGCTGCGCACCAGTCTTCTCTGTCTTCATAGTGGCTAATTGCATCACTCACCTTCACCTCCTGCTCCCACAGGCAAGGTCAGATGCTTTCCAGAGATAATTGAAAGTACTGGACAAAAGATTGTTTCTCTTGCTAACTTCAAATCTATAAACTTCCCACCCTCCATATGCATCCTTCTTTCCTCAAATCATTTTTAGAAGAAGAAGAAAAAAAAAAGACATTCCTATCTCTAATGCAAATCCACCTTTGTTCTGTATCTTACCTCCTGCTTTTTAGAGATTATACTCTTATTTTTAACCTTCCCAGTAATTCCAGCCACTCCTCTCTACTGGCTTTTTCTCATTTGCATCTGTACATCACATTTCTCAAATCTCAGCAGAGCTCACTCGCAAGTTTTTAACTTCTGTATACCTCATGTGTAAGGGGGATGAAATGGTCATTCCTGCTTCATAGAGTTGTTGGAGAAATTAATTTCATGGGTTATAAATACCAAGCACCTTAAAAGGGGGTCTGGCCCCTGGTAGAAGTCCAATTAATAGTCTCCATTATTATTATCTAGCTGTATAAGCCAGAAACCGAGAAACTAATATTGCCATCTCCTTTTTCATCATTGATATTCTATCCAGTATCAAGTCTTGTTAGCTCTAGATCTTAAATATCTTAAACGTCTACTTCTTAGTACAACCCCATTATCTTTAACTAGACCAGAGTAATCATTTATATGATTTCTTCCTCAGCCTTCTACCTTGTATTCCTACTTCTAATCTTGCGTATTTTCAGTGCATTATTCTTCCTGCATACAGTGTCCTAAACCAAAGTATTACAAACTGTGGGCCATGGACTGGTCAACTGTTTTCATGAACCAAGTTTAACTGGAGCTTAGCCATGTCCATTTACTTATGTATTATTTGTGGTTGCTTTCACTCTACAATGGCAGTGTTACGTACTTGGAATAGAGACCATCTGGTCCACAAGCTTATATGTTTAGTGTGTCTTTCTTTAAGAAAAGTTTGCTAAGCCCTGTCCCAAACTCAAATATGAATATCACTCTCCTGGTTAAAACACTTCAACGTTTTCAGTGACTATCAGGAAAAGACCAGGCTCTTTAAAATGATTTTTATAGTACTTCATACACACCCTTGTCTTCCTCTTCAACCTCATCACTAACTGGTGCTAGTGAAGCAACAACCATACTAAACATGTTTGAGTATCTTAAATACACTCTTTTTCTCTCACGGGTCCAGGAATTAGCATAGGCTACTGACTATTCCTAGAATACTTTTTATCTCTCTTTCTTGTCTAAATAACTCCTACCCATTATGCAAGTCTGAACAAAACCATTTCCTGACTCTTGCCACACTAGATTGGCTGTGCCTGCGTCCATACTTCCTTTAAATCATGCCAAATATTCCTTAAGTCATCACTTAAGTAATTATGTGAATTCCACATCTATCATTCTCTCCATTGTCAACTCCAGGTCTACAACAAAGCCTAGAACATAGTAAGTACCTTATATATAATTACTGAGTGAATAAATGAATGAATATGGCATTATTTCAGAAATGTCTCTCAGCTACTTTCAAACTTTTGTTCCTTGGCAAGGCTGGTTTGGCATGTGATTCTCCTGGGTCCTCCCCATTTTGCTGGATGCGAGGATTTCCTCTGGTTTGGAAGATTAAAAAGCACCTAGGCAAAAACGACATGTGAGAAAGGAAGGCAGCCAATTGCTTATAATTGGGACATAGGCTGACCTCAGCATTTATTGCTTTCAGTACTAAATAACGTATTTTTAATGAAAGAAAAGATTATAATTGTTTTTTAAAAAATGGTAAAAACACAAAGGCCATATCAGATCATAATGTCACAGAGAATACAAGCTTCTTTACCTAAATTAGATTCTTTGCCTAAGATAATTAAAAGTGATGCTGTGTATTCTGAACTGCATCAAGTCCTAAGCAGAACTAATACCAGGGGAAGGCTCTGAGTTAATACATAATCACACATTCTGAGTCAAGAATCAGAAAGCAGAGAGATCTAAAGCTTATATTCAAGTTAGATGCAGTTAATTTATTCTCCCTGAAGGCCAATTATTCTAATCATTTGGAGACTGCAACAGTGTGGTCCTTTGCCTCAAGGGAGAGATTCGTATACTCTACTCTCAAGAAGGGCCCAAGCTTTGCACTCACTGCCCCTGAAGGTTTCCAAACTTTTTCAAAGAAAAATTTTGCCTTCAAAAGTTTTTGCATATTATGTAGATAGTAGCAATCACCCACATTAGTGGTTTAGTTTTGTTCTCTCTCTCTTTTTTTTTTTTTTTTTTTTTTTTTAGATACGGAATCATAAAAGGAAAAAAAAAAAAAAAGCCTTTGGCTCAATAGCTTTTTTTATGATAGCTTTTTATGTGCTTTCTTAGAGAAAAGTTATAAAACTTGGTTCTTTCAGCTTCTATCAAAGATATACAATGTTTCCTTCTTTTTTGTGCAAGTCACAAAGGAGCCATAACTGTATATATTTTCACATCAGATGTAAAATTCATATCTCACTTGTGACTTATGCAAGGAAAATAGGAAGCTCCATTAGACAGACCTACAATTTGTCTGTGAATAGTGATTTGCAGTTGGGGAGCACTTTCTTTTGAAATCATTAAATCTTTACAGCTAAGTATTCCTTCTGCCTTGACAGATTCTACACATTACCTCATCATATGTATAAAAATGATCTTTAAAAAATACCTTTAATGACTTCAACAATGGCCAAAGTTCATCCAACACTTTCCATATTTTCAAGAACTACATTTGGAGGCACTTTTTATCCTGTCACTTTGATGGTGCATAACAAAAAGCTTGTGTCAGAATTTCAATGTGGCTTCACATAGTCTTCTGTTATTAACAGAGACATTTTTGAGCCAAATGAATAGTGTCATCCTCAGTATGATACTAGCTTTAAAAAACCTATATCTTCAAGTTGCATTGCTTATTGTAGATGAAAATCAAATGTGTGGTTGAACAGATATAATTTCAACAGAACTAAAATAGGAGCAAAACAGAACTGTGTGCTCTGCCTTTCCATCAAAACTGACATTTCCATTCATTCTTCCAGCAGAGCTAAAATCAGTCCTTTGTGTGTGTGTGTGAGCAATAACTCTACTTTCAATTTATTATTATAGGGAAATTTGTTTTGGATAATACCGTCATTTTAAGCAAATTAAAATCTTACTATGCTCTCAAATATTTTTTAAATCTTAAATACTTACAAAAAGAAAATGAATGAATCATTCTTGATTTCAAATCAGCCATTTGAAAACAGCAAAATTATTTCATTTCCCCTAAGTTGTTATGTGTTATATAAATGAACATGGGGTATTCAAAATGCCAGTAAAACCTTGGCACTGCCAGCAGGCTCAAGATCATTATTTCATTTAACAATAGCTTATGTTTGGAAGTCTTTCCAAACAAGTTTTTAGCTACTCTATCAATTTTTAAAAATAATTTTATATTCCAAAGCTCCAAATAACTTGGAGGCAAAAAATTTAGGATACTTATTTTAAGGACAGAAGAAAGGAAAATTTAAATAAACAGCAATAAACTTTCATAATTTGAAGATATTTTTGTTTTTGAAGGGAAAACATGCACTTTCCATAAACTTGCAAGTGCTTTCTTAAGCCCATCATGCATTCTTTAGCATACCAAACTATGTAAAGTTCTACTCATTTGCCTTGCTATCTCATACTGTTCTGCATGATCATGTACGTGGATTTTCCTGCCAGGAACATTTTTTGCCTCCTGCAAAAATTGCCTTCATCCTTCAAGGCTCATCTCACATGTCATCTTTTCTGTGCTACATTCCCTCACCTTCCTGTCTAACATAAATAGTCTTCTTGACTATGTTCTCTTAATACTCTCTCCTGTATTTGGATCATTTTATTCAGTTTGTTGTATTTCTAATTAGGTCATAAATTCCTTGAGTTACGACAGCATTCGCTTTATTTTTTATTTTTGTATAAATTCAAGGGGGACAAGTGCAGTTTTGTTACATGTATATATTGTGTAGTGGTGAAGTGTGAGTGTTTAGTGTAACCATCACCTGAATAATGTACGTCGTACCCATTAGGTAATTTCTTATCCCTCCCCTTTCTCAGCCACTCCCACCCTCCCACTTTCAAAGTCTCTGGTGTATAGTATTCCACAGTGTGTGTATATATATATATATACACACACACACACATACATATACATACATGTGTATGCACACACATATATATCTGTGTGTGTGTATATATTTTCTTTAATTTCCAATCAGTCATTAATGGATACTTAGATTGATTCCGTATCTTTGTTATTGTCAACAGGCCTGTGATAAACACATGAGTGCAGGTATATTTTTAATATAGTAATTTATTTTCGTTTAGGTAGATACCCAGTGATGAAATTGGTGAATTGAATGATAGTTCTATTTTTAGTTATTTGAGAAAACTCCATACTGTTTTCGATAGAGAATTTGCTAATTTACATTTCTACCAACTGTGTATAAGCATTCCCTTTTCTCTCAACTTTGCTAACATCTTATTTTTTTTTGGTGGGGGGAAGATTTTTAATAGCCATTTTGACTATAGTAAGATGATATATCATTGTGGTTTTAATTCGCATTGATCTGATGCCTAGTGATGTTGACGGTTCTTTCACATGCTTTTGGCCATTTTTGTGTCTTGTTTTTGAAAAATGTCTACTCCTTTCTTCACTCACTTTTTAAGGGGCCTATTTTGGAATTTTTTGTTGTTGTTGACTTGTTTAAGTTCATTGTGTATTCTGGATATCAGCCCTCTGTCAGATGCATAGTTTGCAAATATTTTATCCCATTTTTCACGTTGTCTATTCACTCTGTTGATTATTTCATTTCATTGATCTTCATTTTGAATACAGATATGGAGACCTGTATTATACTATAATGAGAACTCAGAAAAGTTATATTGAGGATTTACTAGACATAATGAGACTGCTCACCCTGACAATTGACTACATAATCTCTCTCATTACTGAAATCTTCAGAGTGTTTTGTTTGTTTGTTTGTTTTGTTTTGTTTTGTTTTCCCTTACTATTAGGTCTCCTTTTTTCTTAGGCCATCAAAATGCAGTTTTCTCTCCTACTGCCAGAAGTCTTTTATCATGCCAACTATAATCTCACATTGTGTATCTACTTACCCCTAACCCAAAGCCTTGTGTTCCATATTACTTTTTTTTTTTTTTTTTCTATTCATACTGGATTCCTTTCTCTAGGCGATTGAATGAGACGATGCAAAGAAATTAAGACTTTATTGCAGCGAAGTAAGTAAAGTAACTTAAAATTGTTAGGCAGAAGCCAGGAAGTCAATGTATATACCACAAAAAATTAAGACATTAAGAATGTAGGTAAATGGACAATAGTAATTTTAACTTTAGTCACAGTGGTTTAAGGTTGTATGTTCTTAGGTAAATACTTACAGGCCAACTATAATTATGCATTGTGGACCCCAAATCACAAACTAAGGTAGAAATGACCCAAAGACCAGAGATAGAAGAAAAAAGAAAAAGTCAGTAATTTTGTCTTTTACCATGAAGAAAATATAAAAATCTATATTTAAGAAAGTAATATCAAGAAGTAGTTATCCTTGTATGAAAGAATTAAGTTTTCTTTTCAGTGGGACTTCTCTACTGCTTTAACTATTTATGCATAAACAACTGGCCAAAATGTAGGGCTGACAAAAAGAAGTCATTTTCCCTCCAAAATGAGACTAGAAACCATTGGTCAGTGGGAAAACACAAGTGACTACCTAAATTCTTTCAGATATACATTTATTATTTTTTTAAAAAAGAGTTCTGCTAGAAATCTACTAGAGATGCCATCACACAAACAAGTGGTAATTATAAAGTCTGATGATGACAAAATGAATTTTGAAAGAAATTTAAATGTTAAAATAAGATTTATTGACCCATCAAAACTGATACTTGAACAAGGATGACAGCTATCTCTGAGGATACCTGAGCAATGAATAAAGACATCAAACACTTTTGGTCTATACTATTTTGATATAATATCTGATTAATAGAAAAAACAATTACAAATCCAGTAACCAACTGGAGAACTAAAACAGTACCAAGAGTAACAATAATTTTGAAGCTCACTGCATGATATTCTCCAATCCCATCTGCCTGTCTTCTCTCAAGAGGGAACCAACATCCTGAAATATGTGTTCCACATCTTTGTGATTTAAGACAATTATGTTATGATGCATGGATATATATTTTAATGTATATTCTTTATTTTTGCTTCATTTTTTGACATTGCTGAGATTGCATTATGGCATACATAGTCATTTGTGATTTGCTTTTTTTCTTCAATCTTTGTTTTTAAGATTTATCCATAGTGTTCAAGGTAATTGTAATTTATTTATTTTATCTAATAAAAAATCATCTAATGTGTAAACATATAAAACATATGTATTCATTATTCTATTATTAGATTTTGGATTGTTACCAGATTAATTTTTCCCCTATTAAAACAATTTTGGACTGCCACTAATAAACATGGCTGGGTAATTTGTACCATATTAGGCCTTAACTGTAGACTACTAAAAAACTGAATAAAATATATGGAAGAGTTTTTCTCATATATTAGATAACAGGCATTGCAGGAATGTGATCCCTCAGAGAATAAAAAACAGTGAAGTTAACCGTTATCCTAGCGTTCTTCGAGGAATTTTTTTTATCAGAAACTGACCCAGAAAGGAGAAACCCAAGATGATCACAAGTTTCACGGAGCTGAAAGGACAGAGAGCTGAGGTGACTGAAATTAATAGGGCAGGTAACAGGAATAGAGGAGTTACACAAAGAACAACTTCCAGACATCTGCATTGGGATCTCATTGAGTTTATGAACAAATACTAAGCTCTGAATGCACAGGGTGAAAAACTAAGAAAAACTAGCAGAGAAGGAAAAAAACAAAAACAACAAAAACAAAAACGCAGAAAACCTGAAAAACCAACAAACAGAAAACCAGATATTAAACTGAGTTGGGAAATCTTCAAACTCCACTTAAACAAAGAAAACTTCTTTGAATACATGGTTCATTTGGTAGAGAGTGAAAAAAAGACCAGGCCATAGGAGTAGGAGTAGGAGTAGGAGTAGGAGTAGGAGTAGGAGTAGGAGTAATTTAGCTCTAAAATAAAGACTACTGTGAACTCACCCTAAAAAAGATTATAAACAAGTTTCACAAGGATTAAACTAAACCACAAGTAAATTAGCTGCATGCCAGAAAAAAAATTGCCAATGATTAAAGGACAGAAACAAAATTCAGAGACCTGATAATGTGAAGCCCCTAACAAAAATTGCTGGAAATGGGAAGAAATTACAACGAAAAGCATATATGGACTATAAACAGGAGATAAATCAGTCAATAAAACATTCCCAGAAATATCAGAAATGTTGGAATAAACAACAAAAAAAGTATTTTTATGGCAGGTCTTAATATGTTTTATCATTGTGATAGGTAATTTTAGATGTCAACTTGATTGGAATAAGGGATACCCAGATAGTTTGTAAAGCATGATTTTTGGGTTTCTCTGTGACAGTGTTTCTAGAAGAGATTGTCACTTGAATCAGTAGATTTCAAAAGGAAGGTTTACCCTCATCAGCATGACAGGACATTATCTAATCCAATGAGGACACAGAATTTTTAAAAAGAAAAAAGAGGCTGGGTGCAGTGTCTCACGCCTGTAATTCCAGCACTTTGGGAGGCTGAAGGGGGTGGGTCAAGAGATCAGGAGATTGAGACCATCCTGGCTAACACAGTGAAACCCTGTCTCCACTAAAAATACAAAAAATTAACCGGACACGGTGGTGGGCGCCTGTAGTCCCAGCTACTGGAGGCTGAGGCAGGAGAATGGCGTGAACCCCGGAGGCAGAGCTTGCAGTGAGCCGAGATTGTGCCACTGAACTCCAGCCTGGGTGACAGAGTGAGACTTGGTCTAAAAATAAAGAAATTAATTAATTAATTAATTAAAAAAGAATGTGCACTCTGTTCTGGAGCTGGGACATCCATCTTCTCCTACCATCAGACATTAGAACTAAAGTTTCTTGGACTTTAGACTTGGGGGCTTACATCAGTGGCCCCCAATTTCTCAAACTTTCAACTTCAAATAAAGTTGCATCATCAGATCACCTGGTTCGTCTTTGGACTCAGGCTGGATTACATCGAAAGCTTTCCTGGTTCTTCAGTTTGAAGACAGCATATTGTGGGACTTCTCGACCTCTATAACTGTGTGAGCCAATTCCCATAATACATATATATATGTATAAATCTATCTCTTGTTGGTTCTGTTTCCCTGGAGAATTCTAATACAGTCGTTTAAAAGAAAACATCAATATAATCAAGAGAGAAATAGAAGTTATCTTTATGAAAGTTTTAGAATTAAAAAAAAAGTGAAAAAAAATACTAGATTGGATTTATAGTGGATTAGACACTGCAGAAGAAAATATCAATGAATTTGAACATAGAGCGTTACAAACTGTAAAATATAGTATATAAAGAGAAATAAAATGGAATTATGGCTATTGCTTTATGGAACAATTAGTTATGTAACATATATCAAGGTTTAGTCTCAGAAGAGAGGAATACACCAAAAATATTTTGAAGAATATAAAAATATATATATTGTTGTAAAACTTAACCCTGTGGATCTCCAAAGCTCAATGAAATATAAACAGGATAAAAACAAAGAAAAACATCGGAAGATACAACATAATATAATTGATGAAAAGCACTAATAAAAAGAGAATCTTAAATAATTCACTTGGAGTTATGTATCTAGTGAAAATATTCTTCCAAAAATTAAATACATTTATTCTTTTAAAAATAAAGACATTTTTAGCTAAAATAATTTGTTGCAGGAGAAAACAGCACAAAAAATGTTAAGGAAAATTATTTAGATTGCAGGAAATGTAATACTGTTTTATTTACTTTTACTTTTTTTTTGAATGTCTTATTTGGTTGGTAATATATTTATATCATAAAATTAAAAAGGTACAAAATAGTACACAATGAGAGAGTCAGCCTTCTCCCTACAATGCATTTGCCCTCCTTGGAAGTGACCACTGTTACTAATTTCTTATACACCCTACAAAAATTAATTGATACATTTGTAAATATGTAAGTTTTAAAACTCCACAAAAAAAGAGCAAGAAATGTTTTTAAAAATATATGTATACATATAAAGTATATTTGCTGTTTTTAATTTCCACAATTTTCTATTTCCGCTTGTTTTGTAAAGAAAAAAATATAATAATGTGTTAGAGGGTTTATAAAGTATGTCGAAATAATGTGTATGAAAGAATGGCACAAGGGGTAGGAGGGAGAACCTGTAAGCATAATATTGTCAGATACATATTGCAAACCTTAAAATAAGCAAATACATAGCACGAAAAACAAAAGGCTGTATTAAATAAACTAATATAAGACTAAAATGAAATACTAAAAACTGATAAAAATAAGACGAGGAAAAAAAAATATGAAAACTGATGGGATAGACAGAAAATGTATATTATAATACTAGACTTAAACCCAACCACAGGTAATTATATTAAATGTAAATTCACAAACTAAATCAAAGACAAACATTGTCAGACTGGATTGAAAACAAGACCTTATAATATACTATCTGCAAGAAAGCAACTTTAAAAATGATTTTTTTATATATATAGGAAGATATATATGTTAAAAACAGAAAGATTTAAAAGATGTACCATGCAAATACTCATCATAGGAAAGTTGAAGAGAGTATCTTAATATCAAAGTATACTGTAGCACAGAGTATTGCCTAAGATAAGGATGAACATTTTATAATAATAAAAAGACTAACTTCTCAAGAAGACATTCAAATCCAAAATGTATATGGACCTAGTAACAGGGCTTTAAAATGTATGAAGCAAAAGCTGACAGTACTTAAGAGAAAATTGACATTTTACAATAATAGTTGGAGATTTTAACACTCTTCTCTAGTAATTTATCAATTACAAGAACAGCAGGGCAGAAAATCAGTAAATAACCTTCTTCTCCAGTAATTTATCAATTATAAGAAGAACAAGAAGACAGAAAATCACTAAAGTACAGAAGACATGAACACGGCTATTAACCAACTTGACCTAATTGATATTTAAAGAACTCTACCAACCAAAAACAGAATATACTTATCTGCAAATGGAATATTCACCAAGATAAATTATGTGTTGAAACATAAAACAAGTCTTACTCCTAAAAAAGAATAAAAATGAAGAGTGTATGCTCTCTAATTGTAACAAAATTAATGTATCATACAAAAGAATACTTAAAAAAAACCAAATATTTAGAAATTCAAAACACACATCTAAATAACAAAATTATCAAGAAGAAATCACAAAAGAAAGTAGAAAATATTTTTAACCGAATAATAATGAAAACACAACGTGTGTGACATAGTTAAAGCAATGCTTACAAGTAAATTTTTATCTTTTAAAAGGGAAAATTCAAAATTTAATTATCTAAACTTCTACCTTAAACAAATGGAAAATGAAATCAATTTAAGATCAAAGATAGAATAAAAGAAAGATTAAGTAGTAGATATCAATAAAATTAAAAATGGACCGATAGTAGGTAAAAAGTAAAACTCAAATATAATTTTTAGAAAATACTAATAAAACTGATAAACATCAAAAACATGAGATAAAATTTAAATAACCAATATCAATCATGAAAGAGAAAACATCGCTACATCTCTATCCTAAAACATTTAAAGTACAGGAAGGCAATGTTAATTGACAACATTTAATTTTACAGCTAGGTCAAATAAAGAAGCTCCTTAAAATAAATCATTCTTATAACTGGCACAAGTAGAAAGAAAATATGAATTTTTCCATATCTATCAATGAAATTAAATTTTTAATTAAAAACCTTTGTACTATAAAACAATTGAGGCCCAGTTAGTTTCATTAAGGAATTCTATCAAACATGTAAAGAAGAAATTATATAACATGCCCAACCAACTTAGATTTATCTCAGGAATGTAAAGTTGTTTTAACTATTAAAAATCAATTTATATAATTTGTTACACAGGTAGAATAAAAGAAAATAATCTTACATTCATCTTAGTAAATACAGAAAATGCATATAACAAAATCTAATATGCATAATGAAACCGTCAAATATGTAGAATTAGAGGGAAACTTTCTTATCTAGGCAAAAGACACCTACAAAACGTCAATATTCAGCGTCATAATGGTAAGAGACTAAAATATTTCCCCTTTCCTTTTGTCACCACTTCTGTTCCACACTTAATGGGAGACCTGGATAGTCAGGCATTAAAAATATAATTATGGCTTTGAGATGGAAAAGGAAGAAATAAAGCTGCCTCTGATTGCAGGTGGCATAAATGTGTAGGTATATTTTCAGGAATCAACTACAAAAACCCTAAAATTAATATTTAGGGATACAGTAAACAAAATATGCACAAGACCTGTACACTGAGAATTTATATAACATTTATGAGATAAATGAAAGAATACCGAAATAAATAAGAAGATGTACCATGTTCATGGAATACAAGACTCAATAGTGTTCAGAAGTCAGTTCTCTCACAATTGATGTATGGTCTAAACATAATCCAGTCAAAATCCCAGCCTGCTTCTACTTTTGTAAAATTTAGCAAGCTATTTCTGAAACTTACATGAAATTCAAAGCAAATGAAATAGCCAAAGGTAGAAAAAGAAACAAACTTGGAAGACTTACACTACTTAATTTCAAGATTTACTCAATATTTATTCTAAAAGTAATGATAATCAAGAAAATGAGACATTGGCATAAAGATAGGCTTATAGATTAATGCAACAGAAGAAAGGTCAGAAATTTACCCACCTTCTAAGGTCCGTAAAAAAAAAAAAAATTCCAATTAATTCAGTAGGGAAATGGTAACATTTTGAATAAGTAGTGCTGAAACATGGGGATATCTATGTTACATAAACTGATCCTTTAACCGTATCCTGTACCATGAACAGAAAATAAACTTAAATTGGATCATAGTCCTAAATGTAAATCTATGAAAATTCTAGACAAATACGTAGAAAAATATCTTCACTTTTTACTTTCTGGAGTCAGAAAATACGTCTTAAGACAGAAAATGAAAAACCACTAAGAATACAACAACAGGATTACAAGAACTTCATCAAAATTGAAACCTGCTTGTGTCAAAAGACAACAGTAAGAAAATAAAAAGGCAAGCTCAGATTGGAAGAAAATATGTGCAGTATATATTTGATAAAGAACTTGTATCCAGTATGAACTAATAATTATTACATTTAATGCTGGGAAGGAAAAAATGCAACATAAGAATGAACCAAAGATTTGAATATGCCAATGGCTAATAAAAACATCAAAAGTAGCTCTAAGTTGTTAGTCATCAGGTAATATAAATTGAAACCACACTTTAGTGTCACTACACTACTACAAAATGGCTAAAATTAAATGATTGATAATATCAAGTATTTTCAAAGATGTAGAACAACTGGAAATTTCATACATTGCTGGTAAATATGTTAAATTATACAGGTACAATGAAAAAATAGTCTGGTAAATACTTAAACAGTTGAACATTTACTTACCATACATTCTAGAATTTCTATGCTTTTTAATTACCCAAAAGAATTAAAAATGTATGTTCAAAAATACTTGTACAAAGTTTTATTCATAATAGCCTAAAACTGAAAACCAAATGTCCAACAGTCAGCAGGTGTCTGTATAAACAAATTGTAGCATATCCATATATTGATATACTCCTCAGCAATTAAAAGGAATTAACTACTGAAGTGCACAACAACTTAAATGAATCTGATAAGTCTTATACGGAGAGACAGAAGTCATGCTCAATGTGTACTATATTATTCAATTTATATAAAAGCGTAAAACTGGTGAAAGTGTTCCTAAATTATGGCCATCAGATCATTGATTGCCTGGGACATGGGTGAGATAATTGGGAAGAGATATGAGGAAGAACCTGGGGTTTATACAAATGTTCTGTATCCTGATTTTCCTGATTGTTCTCATGGTAAAGGCAAGGGTCCAAGAGAGAGAGCAGCACAAAAGACTTAAAGCTACAATATACTGGCCAAAGCAAATCATAAGGCAAGCCATACTCAAAGCATGGGTTACCAGACTCCATCTTCTAATGGTACGATGTGCAAAGTTACCCAGCAAAGGATTTAAATACAGGCAGTGATGGAGAATTAAGACCAGTTTTTCAATTAATCTGCTATACTGACCAAGGTCCCACATTTTGCATTCTTTCTGTTTTCATTTATTCTCCCAAAAAGCTAACCAGTATTTTCCTGAGCTCACTCTTTCTTCTAATAATTCAATGAACGTAGCTAGTAATAATCAACACACATTTTTTAAGTTCTATCTTGTAACTCCTTTCCTAGATTTAGAAGCATTTCAGATTACCTTTCCAAGCTCTCAAGGATGACAGTTTTACAAAATGTTTTACCACTGGATAGCATGAAACTTGATCTCATTCTCCACTATGCATTCCTTTCCATCTTCATCCTCACTGTTCTGGCAATTCCAAATGTTTACTGTCTTGTCACGTCAGTTACCCATTTCCATTTTTAACTAAGTTCTACGTTAGTAAGATAGTGCCAGAAGGTATAAAAAATAAACCCTAGAAAGTCTGGAGCTTAGCAAGGTATACATTTATATCTCATTCATGTAACATCTGACAGAATGTTATTAGTTAGCATTGGTGAGGTAATTTGTACTTTCCTCTGCACAGTCATTTAGAAACTCAGTCCTGCTATTTTCAACTTGTTACTTACATATTTACTCTGGGTATTGATCTCAAACTATCCAACAGAAGAAGAGTAGATATTCATAGATTTTTAAAAACAATTCTACTATACTTGATTTCCAGAAATCATCATAGCCAAAAGCAAAAAAAAAAAAAAAAACAAAGACATTTTTATCACAGAAAAAAAAAAAAAAAAAAAAAGGATTTGGGGAACAGATGAACAGATGAGGTTTCCAGGCTTTGCTATATACCTGATTTGTTTGTAAAATTACAATCATCTTTTCTACTATTTTATGATTTTATCATTAATTTCATTATTTATTTCTAAAGTTAAAAGCTCATCAATATCTTAACCATCTTCCTCCTCAAAGTGAAAAACTTTAGGATACATTAACTTATAACTTCTTTTTCTTAAATTACATGCTCTTTTGGGTCAGCATTTTAGTGCTGTCTCTTTTTATACATGCACATTATTTTATTGCTGTTGCTATTACTGTTATTTGTGTTTTCTCTTACCACTTCTTGCATCTTAAACTTACTTTCTACAGTCATTATTCTCCTTCTTGAAGTGTATATCCTTTAGTAATAGTTTATTGGTGAAAAACTTGTTCAGTTTTTGTAGATCTGATATCCTTATCTCCTTTTGCACTCCTAAAGAAAAATTTACAAGACACAAAATTATTAGTTTATAGATGCTTTTCCTCTCTTTTCCACTATGTTGAACATAATTGTTCCAACATCTTTACCTCCTTCCATTGCTGCTGTTGAAAAGTCAGTAGACATGCTAATCATTGTTATTTTGTAAATTACCTGTCTCCCTCTCTGGCTACTTTTAATATATGTCATTGGTGTTCTGTGGTTTTAGTCATGCTTTGTATATATTGTATTTCCTGTGTTTATGGATTCATGTCCTTCATTTTAGGAAAATGGCATGCCAAATACTTTTCAGATATTACATAGTCTTCCCTCTCTTGCTCTCGCTCTCTCATCTCTCTCTCTCTGTCTCTCTTTCTATCTGTTATCTTGGATTGGACTTATGTTATACCCTCTAGCTTTATACAACACATCTACTAACTGAGGCCCGTATTTATGTGTTTTCTGTCTCCCTTCCTCTCAGTGCCTCGTTCTGTATATGAAGCTCTAATCTATCTAACTCTTTTGGAAATATTCTCTTCAACTATGTCTAATTTGTTGTATAACCCAGCCATTGAGTTTTACATTTTTATGATTATATTTTTGTTTTTAAATTTGTTTTATTTTTAATCTGCATATTTACTTTTATTGTCATGTCTTCTTTGATCATTTTTAATCCATGATTATTTTTACTCCAAGTTTCATTGCTGTGAACATTCAATATGAAGTTATGTGTTGTTCTGTATTTTGTGATTCTGGGATAACTGAATAAGAACAATTGAATAAATTGGAGCAATAAAATGAAAAAGTAAAATTCCATTATTAAAATACACAGATTACCAAATATAGTTTTTAAGTCAAAAATTAAATATAACCATTTGCCATTTAGAGGAAATTAGATTAAAACAAAGTGACATACCATGAAAAAAAAAAAGCTAAAAATAATAGGAGAAATAGGCAAAGAGCATGAGGTTAATGGAGTGTTTTTTAAAAAGATAATTTAAAGCAAAAATTAGAAATAGGGTCGTTGTACTTGGTAAAAGATAATTAAAACTCTAAAAATAATAACTTTCATGAACATGTATTTTCAGGGAGAAAATCAAAACACAAAATAAAACTTTTAGACATATAAGAAGATACTGGTAGTAATGATAGTAAGGGGAAATTAACACACCTATCTCAGTCTGACTGATCAATCTGGATGAAAATAAAGAGGATATACAGTAGTAGTTTTCTGTGGAATAGGGGGAGGAGTGAGCAAACTCCAGGACCCTGAATCCTGCTTCAAGCAGACTACTTTGCATCTATTGATATGGGTTATTTTATTTTAGTGTACAAGGATTCCATAGGAGGTAAACTGTTCTGAAATTATTAAAAACATGAAAACAATATCTGACAACTAACAAAAGCTATATAAAAAATAATTTTTAAACTTATAAATATACTTTTTTTCCAGTAACATGGAACTTGTACTAAAAATTAATTCTGTACGTGACTACAAAGATTGACTTAGCAGGTTCAAGAAAGTAGAAACTGTGTATCACTCTATGTATCAACACATATCATATGTAGCTATATATTTCTTATCAGCAGAAAGGATAGTTATATGATTTTGTTATTAATCATGAATAATAATTATACTGATCATTCAGCTCAAAAAGTTAAAGTGTAGTATAAATGTACTGGTTGCAAAAGAGGAATTAGTAAATTAAAAAATAGAAACTCATGAATTAAAAACAAAAAATTAATAAAAACTTAAAATGTTTATTTTAGAGAACAATAAAATAGACAAACTTCTGACATAGCCAATCATTTAAAACTTATTATATCTAACATTTATTGGGTGCTTACAGTATGCCATGTATTTCACTAAGTAATCCATAAGAATTTATCTCACTTAATCCTCAAAGTAGTATTTTGACAATCGTTCATTTATTTCATAAGCATTTATTTACAATATACCAAACATGATATGAGGCACTGGGGACATACTGCTAAACAAAATTCCACTGCCCTAAAGATATTTGCATTTTAGAGGAATAAACAAATATCTTCATTTTACAGATAAGAAACAAAATTTAGAGAACTTAGGCAAATTTCCCAAGGTCACACAGAATCTCTGTGTCCAAATCGTATTAGAACCCAGGTTTCTCTAAAGGTCCATGCTCCTAACCAATATGTAATGCTATTTCTGTGGGCAAAAATACAGAAAACATATATTTATACGATATAAATTACAAAGAATACACAAGGACCATCATTTTATTACTGTAAACTAGGGTTTTTTTGCCTGCTTACTTTGTGCCAGACTGTTTAAATCTTTCAAGATTCACAACTACTCTCTGACATAAGTCGTAATATTTCTAGCATACGTTACAATTGAGGAACCTAAAGAAATGAAATGTTAAATAACTTGTAGTTGCAGAGCTACCTCTATAGCCAGTCAATCTGGCTGCGGAACCCATACTTAACTACTAGAATATGTAACTACCTGTGATTAAGACTATTTTAAACTACACAATTACAATTTGTATAACTTGCTGCTAAAACATTGACATTATGGATAAAATAGTTGATTTTCTAGTGAAATGTGAATTGCCAAAGTTGGCATAAGCAGAAATTTAAACAATACAGTCAAGGAAAACACAGTCAAAACACTAACTCCAGTGATGGTGGCAGACCCAGGTAACTTTGTGAGAATCCTATCAGTGTTTGAAGGCAAATATAATTTCCCTACAATTTAAGTTGATACAGAATACAGAAAATAGGAATATTCTGGCTTGTTTACCAAGCAAATCACTCATCATTATGATACTGCATCTGTCAAATCAGTCTGTAAACAAACCATGAACTCACCAATGAATAAGCTCACAAACAACCTTGATAAGCTACAGACAATCTCACCTCTGAATATATGCAAAAATTCTAGCATCTGTTAAAAGAATATCACACTGATGTAAAGGATGTTCCAAAATGCAGGGTTCATCCTTTCTGGACATTGAATATATGCACCTATACCAGCAAGCAAAAATTGCCAACTCCTTAATCTAGCAACTTCAATTTTATGTTTTATTCCTAAGGAATAAAGCAGAAAGATATTCAAATATATATAAGGGTGGTTATCATAATGTCATTTATAATGGAGAACATTGCTATCATTCCTTAGGAGAAAATAATAGGTGAATATCTTACACTTAACAGTTATAATCCATGGTAAATTGTTACAAGGGACATAAGTAAGATACACAAAGCATTTTGTTATTTAAAAGAAAAAATTCTAGCTGGCTACACAAATTAGGACTTTGCTGAAGGGGAGGCATTTAGGACAGGTCCCAGAGGAGGAGTAGCATTTTAACAGATATGATTGGAAACACGGAGGGATGTGTTTCTGGGTCAGGAGATCTGGAAAGAAGTAGTGAGAAATCAAACTGAAAAAGTCGACTGGGTCCAAAGCATGAAGTGTATTAAATATATATAGTACTAAATAAATCAGTGGAACAGAATTGAGAAGCCTGAAGCAGATTCAAGTACATGGGAACACATTCTATGACAAAAGCAACATTTTAAATATTGTGGGAAAAGGAGTTGTACTTATTTAATGATGCTGAAATAATCAGTTACATTCCCTATCTCAAACCAATACACAAATATAGTCCAGTTGGATGAAAGATCCAAACATTTTAAAGTAATAGAAAATGCTACCAAATGCTTCAGAAAATACTGACAAACTTAGGTTTATAGATAATTTTGTAAACAGGAAAAAAATCAGAAGTCAGGAAGGAAACTATAGACATGTTTTCTTCTCCCCAAAAATGATTATAAAATTGTATTAGAGGCCCCATAATAAGCTAACAGTACACTGGGGAAGAATAGTTTGATGGTCCTAAAACACAAAGAACTCTAAGAAATTAACACAAATAAGCAAATAAAAAAGCAAGCAAAATAAAATAAAACAACATAAGCAAACAATTCACAGAAATGCAGATGCAAGTGGCCAATAAAATCATGAAAAGATGTTCAACCTCCTTAGGGTTCAGGAAAATATTAAGCAATAAAATATCATTTTTAACCTATAAATACTAACAAAACTTTAAGAAGATTGATCAAATGCAATACTGGCAAAGATATAGGGAAACAGTATCACATATTAACAATAGGTAGGGAAAGTGCTCGTATATTATTGAAAAACAATTTGGCAGTACTTGTTAAAATGGAAAATGTGCATGTCCTTTGATCCATCAGTCCCACTTTTGTGAAAGACTGCTAGAGAAAATAGAATAGTACGTGAAATATGTGCAAGGTTGTTTATAGCAACATTGCTTTTTAATGATTAAAAAAAGAAAAAACAGGCCGGGCGTGGTGGCTCATGCCTGTAATCCCAGCACTTTGGGAGGCCAAGGTGGCAGATCACTTGAAGTCAGGAGTTCGAAACCAGCCTTGCCAACATGGTGAAACACCGTCTCTACTAAAAAAACAAAAATTAGCAGGGCATGGTGGCAGTGCACTTGTAATCCCAGCTACTTGGGAAATTGAGGCAGGAGAATTGCTTCTGAGAGGCAGAGGTTGCAGTGAGCTGAGATCGTGCCACTGCACTCTAGCCTTGGCGACAGAGCAAGACTCTGTTTCAAAAAATATTTTAAAAAATAAGAAAAAAAGAAAAACCTTGACTGCATTCAATGTTTACCTACAAGGGGGCAGTTGATTAAAGCTGGTACATTCACACAACGAAATAATATGCAACTATTAAGCAGAATAAGTCAGGCTAATATGTATTGAATATGATCTTTAAATAATAAAACAGCAAATATACAAAATTTATATTTTAAAAATAAGAAAACAGAAATAACTCATTATATGTGTGAATATATGCTTCATGGAGATGAAGTGGGAGATTCTGTGTAAATTGCGTTTGCTATTTGGCCAGAAAAATAAGATTTGCAGGGTTGGAGGCAGGACAAGTTTTTAATTTACTTAATTCATAACCCTTTTGTTTGACTCATTGCAATAAGCACATATTGGTAATTTTGTCAAGTTACTCTTGTCGTTTATGAAAACATAACAATTTTTTTTTTGTTTTTTGTTTTATTTTTTTCAGATGGAGTTTCATTTTTGTTGCCCAGGCTGGAGTGCAGTTGTGCAATCTCGCCTCACTGCAACCTTTGCTTTCTGGTTTCAAGCGATTCTCCTGCCTCAGCCTCTCGAGTAGCTGGGATTATAGGCACCCACCATCATTCCCGGCTAATTTTTGTATTTTTAGTAGAGATAGGGTTTCACCATGTTGCCCAGGCTGGTCTCAAACTCCTGATTTAAGGCGATCTGCCCGCCTTGGCCTCCCAAAGTGCTGGGATTACAGGTGTGAGCCACCGCATCTGGCTACCAGTGTGTTTAAAAATAAATCATAATTGGTTACAATTTGTATTGTCTTTGAATTGCTTTCCTGAAATATGAAAGAAAAGGAAACTTTTTTAATAATCTACTTACCAGACAACTCACATGGAAAGTGAAATATATCTACCAGCACATGGTCCTTAATTGTGATTACATTTTATTGCACTCAGCCTATTAAGTGCTTAAATTACCAGATAACAGAATCTATGTTCCTAATAGTGGAAAGCGTATTAACAGTATTTTTGTTCCCTCTCGTAGCCCCGTTCCAACAATCACATGGATGAAGGTTAATGGCTATATTCCTAGTAAGGCACGTCTGCGGAAATCTCAGGCAGTGCTGGAAATACCAAATGTACAGCTGGATGATGCAGGCATTTATGAGTGCAGAGCTGAAAACTCACGTGGAAAAAATTCCTTTCGTGGACAATTACAAGTATACAGTAAGTGTTTTCAGCAAAGCATGATTGCTGTAGTCCCAAAAGTCAAACTGAAAGTGGAAATTAACTTTAAGTAAATATTGTTTATTAGGTGCATAAAAACCAAGTAATAATTTATAATCATACTTCTTTTGTATGGTAAGGCATCACATCAAATTACCCTACACATAGAAATGATTTACATTATAAATGAATGGGGAATTATCGGTGTCTTTGTATAGCATACAGAACTTACGTCCTTAAAAATGAGCTATTTCCCTGGCACCAGCACTATTCTCTGATACGTTAAAAATCTTACTAAACTTATTAACTTAATCTAGAACTTGGTCAGAATCAGAGGCTCCAATCTAGTGTCTATCAACCAAATCCTGCCCAGGTGCCATTTTATGTAAATGATGTTGGAACAAAGTCACACCCACTTGTCTACATGTCACCTAGGTCAGATTTTGCCTGGCAATGCAGAATTAAATAGAGACAGAGACCAACCGACTTGCAACGACTGAAATATTTGCTATCGAGTGTTTTTCAGAATAAGTTTGCTGACCTGTGGCCTAAATTAATACATCTGTATAATAAATAGCCCCTACAGCCTGTAAGTGTTTATACTGTCCAAAAATGCCAATCACCCAGGTTGTGTCTAAGAATTAGGAATATCTGGTTCAAAAGTTTTTACACTCTCATCTTTACTTCTAAAGTTCTAAGTTGTTCGCACTTTTCATATTTGATTTACAATATATACAATGGGTAAGTTAGGGTATTCTCATTTTCCAGATGAGGACACTAAAAAGAGAAGCAATAGGCTAGAGCATTGATATAAGCAAATACAGATGCTTTGAATATATAGTTATCCAAATTTCATGTTGGCTGCTTCCTCCAGGAAACCATGACTGTCCCTGTATCTCAAGATCAGTTCTAAAAGCTTAATGCCCTTTACAGGAACTGCTGAAGAGTATTTTAAAATATTAATATCTGAATTCAACCAGTCTTTCTTCATCTTTAACAACTCCTTTAGGAATTTAGCACTCTAATCAAATTGATTATTCATTGAACATTTTATCCATTCGTTCATTGATACAGTTAATGTTTGTTAAGTGCCTCTTGCTGCTCTACATGCTAGCGATAGAGCCTTGAGGTAACTTGTGATCCATTGGACTAGATGAAAAGCAAACCCCACATTAGAGTGGAGCATTCTATGTGCAGTGATAAAGGCATGTGAAGAGGACTGTGGGAATGCAGAGTCTACTGCATTCTACTCAGAGGAGTCGGGGAAAGCTTTAGAGAGGATCAGTATCTTAAGGGCTAAACAGGGGAGAGCATCTGGAAGAAAAGGACATGGACATTTAAATGTTTCTAAGATTGAAATATTAGCAGTGGTTTGATTGTTTTTAGGCCATGAATATTGTATTTGGATGAAATTCACAAAGTTTGTAACTGTTCATAATTCCTAAAACAAATCATTGAGACAACTCTCCCTAGCCGTAGAAAAAAAAGCTTTTTCCACACCAGTGGAGCAAAGATTAACATTAAAATACTCAAGTCACTTTATTCTCACAGCAACAGTTTGAAGTATTACCATCCGTCTGTACAGATAAAAATCTGATACTGAAAGACAAGTGTTCAACCAGAACTTTACTATAGAAAATCACAAATAATGTAAAGCATGCTGAAGGCTATCAGAGGAAAGTACCAATTTTCTGTGTTCTAAAAAATGGCCCACACCTAAATAGAATTAGATTATATGTTCTAGGGACTGAGGCTCCTACATAGCATAACTCTACTTACTCCTCCCTTAACCTCAGCTACTTGATTCATAGGTAATGATGACTGTTTCCAGAAATTTTAAAAAAAAATTGCTTTCACTCCATATTACTGGTGTATGTTCTAGTGAGAAAGTGCTACTTAAACAATCTGAGGTGTCCTTGTCATGCACTGTAGGCCAGCTGGGTAAAGACAAACCTACTCAAAGCATGCATCACTTTGAATAGAAAAAAAAAAAAATCTAGATTGTTCTTTAGAAAGAGAAACTGGGCCAGCTAGCTACTTGGCATATATTTGTGACAGGTGGGAAATATATCTTGAAAGCATGTGAACTCTTTCTTTAGCCCACGTTTAGGGTGGCTTTCTACCAGGCTCCATCAGGAGGCCATATACCTTGCTTTGCCCTAGAAAATTCCATTTTACATCTGTTGCCCTAGGACAATTATGAAGAGTGTCCTATTTCACTTCTAAAAGTATCTTGGTAAATAGGTGCAGTGGCTCAGATCTGAAATTGTAGCACTTTGGAAGGCCGTGGCAGCTGAACCTGTCTCTAAAACAAAAAATACAAAAAAATTATCTGAGCATGGTGGTACACTCCTGTGGTCCCAAATGCTCAGGAGGCTGAAGTGGGAGAATCACCTGAACCCAGAAAGTCAACGCTGCAGTGAGCCATTATGGTGCCTCTGTATTCCAGCCTGGGTTAGACTCTGTCTCAAAAAGTATTACAAATAAAAAATAAAAGTATCTCGGTTATCATGTATTCATTCAACTTTTGTACTTTTAAAACTGTCATGGTTGACATGAGGGCTTTCCTCCCCATCAAACTCTGTAAAATGTAGATAGGATCTTAGCCATCATTTCCACCTGACTGGCAGCAGATATGGATAGCCTGATGAATGGATGTTTCACTGTCTCCTTGGTTTATATTTAGAATATTCTCTCAATATAATGAATTACTATAGGAAGCTCTGTAACTGGGGCTCTATCTGTTAGAAGTACAGGCTACCCTTTTTATCCAAACGGTCAATATTCATGGAGTACTGAAAGCATATGGTCTTTCCTGTAGCACATTGTTTTTGAAAGTACAATTGCAGGAATACTTATGCTTAGCTATTAGTTTCAAAAAATGAACCAGGTATCTAAGGCAGCATTTCTAGTCCCTTTTCTTGGTCAAAGCATTATATAAGTACTATATAGACAGTACACATAAATTTAAGCCACATATTTTACTGTTTTTAATTCAGCATCTACATTTTAAGCATAAAACAACAAATGACAACATAAAGAAGTCCATGGTAGTTAAATAAATTAAAATTAAGGTATACTTATATGTCTAATATAACATGAATAGGTCTCAAAAATTATACTCATAAAAAAGAAATAAAACTTGGTGAAATTAAAATACTAAATTTTGGAAATAATTTGAACCTTAGCATAAACTGCATAAATATTCTACTTGGTATGTCTTTCTTGATAATAGGATTTTCATGGGTTAAGCCATTTCTTTGGTTATTTCTGTCCTCTCTAGTTTCTGACGATTGATCAAAAAGATGTGGTTTTAACTCATCATAGAAAATTTTGTTGTTATAGTTCTAATACAAGTTGAACTCTTACTTGGTAAAGCTCTCAATTAAAAAGAAAAGAAAAATGACAAAATGACAAAAGAAATGAACAAAGTAAGGAGGGAAGGGATAACTGAAGGGGAAAAGATGGAGGCAGGAAGGACAAACATCATTTAAGCAGTTTTATATTATAAGGAGTTCCCAAAACGGGAAATACTTTATGTAAACAGAAATCTCATTACATAAAGATGTGTGATCTGTGAGTTTAAATGTGTATCATGTGCTTCACCAACTAGTAATTTGTCACTCTATAAAGACAGTCACTATGATCTCTACACAGTTTATACATACTATTTCAACTGGAATTGTATCCGTATTAAAATATTCCTTTAACCAGAATGCTTAAAAGAAAAGTAAGTTATACTGTACTAAATATCCAGTAAAGGAATATGGTTCCATTTTCAGTGTAGAGTGGTATTATAGATTTCCTTATCTTCATAAAATCTCTGAACAGTATCCTCACAAATGTTAATGGCTTCTATCACCTGCAATTTGCTTGTAAGCTCTTTCAAAACAGTCTACTTTTTTTTTTTCATCTAGCCCTATGAATTCTGTTCAGCACACAGTGGATGATTTTTATTATGATTCTATACTGTTATAAAGATTAGTGCTTTAGGTATGCACATCATTTTACAATGTCCTCTATGAAAAATAGATGAGAGTCAGCAAAGACTACGGAACTAATGAAGAGAACTAAAGATTACCAAGAGCTTATCTTCTAGACACTACTAGGAGGTGCTTTACATACATTACCTCACAATAACCCTTAGGTATTAGGATTCCCATTTGACAGATGAGAAACTAGGCCTCAAAATATTAAGGATTTATTACCCCAGGATCCATTAATAACAAATAGTAGAACCAAAATCCAACTGAAGCTGGCAGTGACACGAGAATTCAGCTCCTGCCTCTACCCCAAAGGATAGCTTGCTACTTCTCAGTGAGACATTCAGAACCTGAACTAAGGCATGAGATGAGAATGGTATCGAGAGCAGATAATTTCTACTTACTATATACTTACTTAACATTTTATTACTGTTAGAGAAAACTGTATGATACATTAAAATCCTTGCCATTCGTTTTTATTATTTTTTCTTTTCTTCAAAATACTGTTTATGTGTGTTAGTTCTGATCTTTAAAGATGTTTTAGCTAGCCTGTAATCCCAGCACTTTGGGAGGCCGAGATGGGCGGATCACGAGGTCAGGAGATCGAGACCATCCTGGCTAACACGGTGAAACCCCGTCTCTACTAAGAAATACAAAAAATCGCCGGGCGAGGTGGCAGCGCCTGTAGTCCCAGCTACTCGGGAGGCTGAGGCCTGAGAATGGCGTGAACCCGGGAGGCGGAGCTTGCAGTGAGCTGAGATCCGGCCACTGCACTCCAGCCTGGGCGACAGCGCGAGACTCCGTCTCAAAAAAAAAAAAAAAAAAAGATGTTTTAGCTATTAAAATATATCAAAGATTTGCTCTAGGAAATGATATAAAATTGTAGATTCCTGGTTAATAATTTCACACCTAAAGACAGTTTTCAATCCCGTTGTATGGAGAGAAAATTCTTGCCTTGAATTCTACTGTTATTATGAAAGTGTTGCCATATGTATATTCACAGTTGCTAGAAAACGAAGTTGAACATTACACATGGATAATGGATTTTGGTGGAAAGTAACCAATATATATTATCTTCTATCATCACAGTAGCTCACTGAAATAGGAATTACTATCTACAGCTTACAACTGAGACTCATTACAGTTAAAGAACTCATTCTCAGCCACATAATAGAGCAAGGGCATGGTAGAACTAGAATTTGAACCCATATTCACCCCCAACTGTATAATCTCTCCAATATAACACATTACATCTCATTGGCCCACAGCTGAGAGTCATAATATTGAAAGTGATCTATGCAGATAAAATATGTTGACTCCTCAATACGTAACAGTACAGAAGCAACAAAGGAGGCCAATAACACTTAGCATTCATCAGTAGAGAATTACAGAATTTCTAATGACAAGAGGTAATAAGCAAGTTTTCTTTATGCACATCTGCTTAGTGTTTTATAAAATGTAACCCAGAGACTGATCTGATGCTCAAATGTATTACATAAGTACGGTGCATCTGGTGAGACTTTAACAGCTCCTGGGTTTAAAGTGCCATATGCCTCTTCAGTTTTCCACATCCTAAAATAGGTGGCTTGACAAAAGCTAGATTTTAAAAAGTTATTAGGTTTGTTTTAAATGTGACCCAACCTGTGATTTTTCTTTCCCAGATAGATGAAAGACTCTCCATAATGCAGACCATGTCTTGGTGTCTGCTCACCCCATGTTATTATTCAGAAGCCAAAGCCAGTGCCCTTTAGTAACTTTCAATCTCAACCAAAAAAAAAAAAAAGTTTAAATGTAACCTTTTATATTTCTGATTTTATGTTACCAGTAATTTTGTTGTTTTTGTAAGAATCTTGCAAGTACTGTACTGTCTTTTTCAGATTACAGCCTAAGACAAATTATTTCAGGCCTTAATCCAGTCTTTAATGTTTTATTTTTAAAATTTTACCACTGCCCTTTCACATAATGTTTTTGCCTTGGTCCATATAGTATAGACCTAGTGGTTTATAAAATACCTTACAATGTAAAAACGAAATCTATTGTAGAAGTCAAACTGATCTAGTATTGAACATAATCTACATTTTCCAGGTATTATATGAAGGACAACAATTCATAAATTCCCATAGCCTTCATGTTAATTAACGTTTATTCAATGATGACTTAAATTTATTTTTCTAATATAGATCTTAACTTCACTGTAACACAATCTACAGTCTAAATTCTGCTTGTATGTGTGTCTGTGTACATGTTTGTGTGTGTATGTTTATGTGTTTGTGTGCTTGTGTGTTATTTGTTTGGAGTGGCTTGAAAGCTTTTATATCAAGTCAATTAACAAGCAGACTACATATACTAACTGCATATGGCATCTTAAGCAGCCAGGTGACATCATCAAGTTGTACCATTTCAGGATTTTTTTTTTTTTTTTTGCTATTATGCATCATAGATAGAGATAAAGTTACAGATGTATAGATCTCATACATAACAACATAGCTTGGTACAAAAGATTCACACACGAAGTACAGTGTTCAAAGCAATAAAATATGAAACGACATCTCTTATCTGCCAATAATTGACATATTGATAGCATTTTTACAGTTCTGAGGGCAGTGTAACAGGCCACTTTTACTTGTAGAATTCTTGGTAGAACTAATTTGAGTAACATTTTAATGTAGAATTTGAGCTGATAGCAAACAGATATGATGGCACATTTATATTCATATCTTCAGAGTAAGCATTTTACCTATAATGGTATCCAAAACAAAATCTAAAGAAAGGAAAGAAAAAATTAATTCATATTTATATTAATGTCATTAAGCATATGTTTGATTCCTATGAAAAAATTGTTTTGGAATCAGGACTCTAAATTAGGCCACTTTACAGAGTATTCCAAAATATGTTTGAAGAAACATTTTTTCTTCCAATTTCTAATGGATTGTTTTCTCAGATGTCAAA
Organism: Papio anubis; assembly: GCF_008728515.1. Lineage (NCBI taxonomy): Eukaryota > Metazoa > Chordata > Mammalia > Primates > Cercopithecidae > Papio > Papio anubis. The sequence continues at coordinate 34,228,974 of NC_044987.1, read as the reverse complement.
TCTGTTTTTATTTGAATATTTTAACAGTTCTTTCTTTCCTAGCTCTTCATTTCTATAACTTTTTTTTTTTTTTTTTTGAGATGGAGTCTTGCTCTGTCGCCCAGACTGGAGTGCAGTGGCCAGATCCATTTCTATAACTTTTAAAAGTCTCTTTTGAATTTATTTTAAAGGCTCACAGTCATGGTACATTTAGAGATAGATCAATAAGTCAAACAAGTACAATCAGTTATTATATGTAGGACACTGTTTCGTCTAAAACTATGTTTAGAATCATCTCTGCTCTTAATGATCTCACTGTCTCACTGAGTGTCAAACTCAAACCAACTAAAATATTTAATAACAATTTAAGTCAGCAACAGAAGAGAGGTAACAAGCTACTACAGGAATATTTTCCAAACGAATAAGAACTACAGGTGTCCAGAGGAGGTGCACATGACTCTTCTTTGAGGCTGTGATTAATACATCTTACTTAATTTAGAATAAATACTGAATCATGAGTAGAATTAAAAGAGACGGAGAATAGAAGTATAACATTCTATGTAGAGTGAACAGTTTAAATAAAATACAATGTGTGCTTGGGAGATAACACACCAATTTATTTGGCTTACAGGAGTCATGCATAGTATAAAGTATTCTGACAGATTAGCAAAGTTTACAGAAAACCCAGACGTAAAAGTAGAGTTTAATATTGCTGGTGTATCTCACTACTCCTGTCAGCATTTTAGCATATATGACACATAACTACAAAGAGATGATTTCAGAAGACAGGTACAAAAATCATGATCAATATCTGAAACTCACCGTGGTAAGATTTTTGAATGATAGCTTGCAGGCTTAGAAGCTGAATCACAGAATGTATTCCAAGGTCTACAAATCCTGACTATGCTATGCCAAAGTGGGGCTTCTAAAGTCCAGACTATATTGGCTAGAAGATCAATAAGCTAAGAAAAGCAAAATTCCCACTTAGAAACAAATAACTAACTTTGTGACCTTGGGTAAATGTCTTTAATCTCTTTGAGTCAAAGGTTACCTGATTCATAAAATAGGACATGTTTGTTTTAAGGATGAATGTTACAGGGATTGAGAATTTAGCTCAGTGTCTAGGCCATGGTAATGGCTAGGACTAGCATTTAATAAATGTGAGTTCTTTCTTGCTCTTTCTCCCCCCTTCTAAACTGGCTTTGGTTTGGGACATCTGCTACTCCTTTATACCCACTATTCTGACATGCATGTGTAGTTTTCTTTATTTTTTATTTTTCTTTTTTGAGACAGGTTCTCACTCTGTCACCCAAACTGGAATGCAGTAGCATGACCATGGCTCAGTGCAGCTTCAACCTCCCATGATCAAACAGTCCTCCTGCCTCAACCTTCCAAGGAGCTGGACCCATAGGCATGCACCACCACACCTGGATAATGTTTTTTATTGTTAGTAGAGACAACGCCTCCCCATGTTGCCTAGGCTGGTCTCGAATTCCCAGGCTAAAGTAATCCCTCTGCCTTGGCCTCTCAAATTCCTGATATTACAGGCATGAGCCACTGTCCCGGGTCCAATGTGCAGTTGTTTAACACATCTTTTTTCATATGCTCTCCTTTTCCTTGGCAATGACGTTAGACCACCTCTACCACAGCAAAAACTCTTTAAGTGTAGAACCTCTCTGTTTCTATATTCTTAATAGCCTCTAAGATCGAACAAGGACTATGTAGCATATCTGAATGAACATATAAATGAATGAATGATAAAAGCCCTCAGTAGTACATATAAAATTTTACAGTTTTTGCCAAAAATTTTGTTAGAAATAATAAATTCAGTGCAATATTTGTATATGTATTTCTTTGTTTTAAACAATATTTGTAGATAGTCAGCTTTATTCAACTATTTTCCTTAAAAATTGGCCAATATTGGAAACGAACTTTAACTTGTATTTTAAGATTTCATATAATTACAACAGTATCTCATTCTTAATAAAATAAAGTTTCCTCTAACATTTTTGCAAATATAAAAAAATTATATTGTAAGAATGTAAATTAAGAAAAATTTTACAGTAAAATCTGGATTCACAAATCATTTTTCCAAAGTCATTCAGGTGTTATATATATGGAGAGAGAGACAGAAACAAGTTGAGTAGTTACACAGTTACACTGTATATTTCTACCTGTGCTAATGCTGTAGAAAGAGCAATGACTCTAATACCTGACTTCCTATTAAACTGGTTCGGGTGCCTTGGGGATAACTAAACCACTTGAAGTCCAAAAAAAAAAAAAAAAAAAAAAAAGAAGAAGAAGACTTTGCATAGTTACAATAGCATTTTATATTATCAAAATATCTTCACTACTATTTTTGGAGGGTACAGGAAATAGAATTTTGTGTGTAGTGTAATGCCATTCTTCTTCAAAATACCTATGGTTGAATAATTTGCTTTAAAAAAAATACATTGAATTTTTCCATGTAAATTTTTAATGTGGTAAGGTGTTTGAGAAATGAAATCATCCTTGTTTACTGCTTACATACTTACAGCCTACCCACACTGGGTAGAAAAACTGAATGATACTCAGTTAGACAGTGGGAGCCCTCTCCGATGGGAATGTAAGGCTACTGGAAAACCCAGACCCACATATCGTTGGCTGAAGAATGGAGTACCCCTCTCATCTCAGGTACTGTTGGGAGTTTTTAACCTGTTCTATTGTAATTTTAGCAAGATTTCACATAGGACAAACTAGGCTTCTTTAGTCTTATTGAAAGTCTTTTCCTATTTCTGATTCATAATATAGGACGTGTTTGTGTTAAGGATGAATGTTATCTGGATTAACTGAGAATTTAGCTCAATGTCTGGGATATAGCAGTCATCTATTTTAATATATTTTGAGTGAGAAACGTAACAAATATATAAGCATTTTTAATTTTAATTTCCTCATTACATTTTTTGGTAATGTAGTGTTTCTTTAAAATATTTTCAATCCTATAAATTTTTATGAAACTATCAATGATTATCATAGACTTATTTCCATTTGTAGCTGACTTTTAGATATCACCTAAAATTACTTGGCATCTTTGTTGATAGACAAAGCACTGCCAACTAAGATTTTTTTTAAATGATTTGCTTGGCATTAAGTAGATAAGACGTCTGGTTGTTTAACATTTTAAAGTTAAAATTTGTTTTTGAACTATTCTCTTGACTTAAGGTTACCTTAATTTGCACATGCTCAATTTTTTGTCTTTTATACTAACTTTCTTCTGATACTGAAGTATATTGTCTGACCAATAATTTTATCTAGAATCTAGTCACAAGGAAGTTTTCAATTTGTGTTAGTTTTTTGGGAAGTGAGTGAAAATGACAAACTCCCCATTGGATCAATATAATAAAGGGGTTGTTCTTATGACCTGGGCTATTTTTAACCTTGATCTCATGTGTCTACAACCTCAATCCTTTCTACTATATGAATCCTTCTTTCCCTTTGTAAACGGAATGCAAATAAAAGCATCACCTGCTGATTATATTTCACAAGCTCAACTAGTGTACCAAAAAAAGGCACCTCACTTTAAAAACAAAACTGAAGGTAAAACTTGCCAGAATAACTCCATAAAAATATCATTATAATTTATTTTCAACCAATCAATAACCATAATTTACCAGATGCATGTTATAATAAAATAATGAACAGTACATTCACATTGCTGCATGGCCAAATAATGTTTAACTGGATTAATTGCAAACTTGTTTTTTCTTAGTCTAGCAGAGGATACCCATAAAATCCATGTTATTTGTTTACTTTCTAGATCTAATTTTTTTAATTCCATTACAGAGTAGGGTTGAGATGGTTAATGGAGTATTGATGATCCACAATGTGAATCAATCAGATGCTGGAATGTATCAGTGTTTGGCTGAAAATAAGTATGGAGCCATTTATGCTAGTGCTGAGCTGAAGATTCTAGGTATGCAATTTCAAAGTAAATAAATAGAAAAAAATAAACCTTGCTTCTTTTCATGCTCTAATTTTTACTATACTGAAGTTTTATGATGTGGTTGTAAAAATCTATTTTATGGCTTGAAAAGAAATACTATGTCTTGCTGAATTTTTTTTTAAATTTAGTAGACAGGTTTATGTTGTGTATAGTTTGTTGCATAACTTTTTGTTTGTATAGTTTTTTTAACTTTAGTTTTAATCTTAAAAGGTTTACACAATACACCTTTGCTACGGCACTTAAAAAAAATCACATGAAGAGATATGTGTTAACTTCCAAGGAAGAATGCCTTGAGGGTAGGAGATCAGAATATAGAATTCCAGCAGCCTGTCGATGCTCCCATAGCAATGCTTAATAATTTCCCAGGCATTTCCTATCAGTAGCTGTGTGGCTCCTGAAAGACAAGACTCCAGGCTAAATCACTCTCCCCTCATGGGGCATCAACTCATGCCATCCTTATGTAACAGGGAAAGGCTTCCTGATGCCAGGCACTACAATCTCATAGGGTTACACCCTTGATAAAAATGTAACCCAGGCGCTGCATTTCTTCACTATTTAAATACTACAGGAAAGAATCAATCCAGGGAAATAGACGACCCAGAATAAACATATATGAGCCATTGGAATGAATTTTACTTTTCCCACTTTGATTGTTTCCTAAACTGGTTCTGGGATGTTTGTAATGTTGAGAAAGATACTAACTCATTGTCTTTCCAAAGCAGACAGAAGCCCAACTGTGCTTTCTATTCCCCGTTTAAATTATCAAAGCATAACTTAAGAGAAACACCAAAGATCTCAGGAATCTTGGAGCCTTCCAATTTTGTATCAGCTAAATGTAATATATCCTAAAGCAATTTGTTGAATTATGAATGTTTACAGTTGACATTTCTCCACATTACAACAAATCCATCCAAAATAGATAGAGAATTCTTCCTTTCAGTCTCCTTCATTCTAACCAATTAAATGTTAATGTACTTTCTTGTCAACTCACACTATAATAGCACTGAATTAAAAGGCTGATTTACCCTTCACCTAGTTAGTAGCTCTGAAACATTTATCCAACCCTTATCATTCACAAGAAATATTTTCAAAATTACTTTCTGTGAATTCTATTCCCAGTAGGCAAAAAAAAAAGTACCTGCAACTGTCTCCCCATAAATTTCTTTAGCTTTTCAATATTTTTTCTTTGAGACCAAGTCTCACTGTCTCTCAGGCTGGAGTGCAGTGATGCCATCTCAGCTCACTGCAACCTCTGCCTCCCGGGTTTAAGCGATTCTCTTGCCTCAGTGTCCCAAGTAGCTGGGACTACAGGCGCCCACAGCCACACCTGGCTGATTTTTGTATTTTTAGTACAGATGGGATTTCACCATGTTGGCCAGGCTGGTCTCGAACTCCTAACCTCAAGGGATCTACCCACCTCGACCTCCCAAAGTGCTAGGATTATAGACGTGAGCCACCATGCCAGGCCAATTTCTTTAGTTTTAAAAAATCTCTTAACCTATCTCAATTGTGTACATATCTTTTTAAATGTTGTGACATGCATTATGTTGCTATATATTTTATATATATAATATGAAATACATATAATATCAGATTGGTAAAAATAAATGTCACAGATACTCTAGACTTGTAGATATCTTTCAGGTTCTCTTTTAGATTCAAAAGTGTTTTAATAAAAATTATAGTATACACAATATTATTAATAAATGATCAGACCTAAGTGAAAAATTATAAGTAAAATTGCTAATTGAAATTCAACTAGTTCAGTTTTAAAAAATTAATTTAATGTTTTATAATATTAAAGTAATATACAGAATAAATTAAGATTCGTAGATGGGAAATGGAAGACACAGGATTGTCTTTTTGACAGGTAACCTCCATCTTACCAAAGGAAGCCTAAATGGATTCTCTTGGTTAGCTTATTGCTCTTTTGCCAAAGTCATTCATTAGTCTTTTATAATTGAATTTGGTAATCATAATTAAAACATGTCATTTTTTGAAATAGCCTTTATCTGTAGATCCTACGTTGTGTGACATCATCACCTGCTAATGTAGTAAGATACATATTAACTAATAATAAGTAAAATTTTGAGCTAGTGCCTTTTTCATGTGTAGATATACTATGATTTTATAGGAAATGCCTACCAGAAGAAGTTACAAAATCTTTATAAATCATCCATTAGAGATTATTGTCATTGCTTCTGGTAGGACTAACATTTGCTTTTTTAACAGCTTCAGCTCCCACTTTTGCACTGAATCAACTGAAGAAAACAATAATTGTTACCAAAGATCAAGAAGTTGTCATAGAGTGCAAACCCCAAGGCTCTCCAAAACCAACCATCTCTTGGAAGAAAGGAGACAGAGCAGTTAGAGAAAACAAAAGGTTAGAATCTATTTTATAATTCAAGTTCAACATTAGACTTTTTGAGGTTACAGGTGACACACACTAACTATGCAAGAAGGAGTCTTGCAGTACCATGAGATGTATTTTATGAGCTGATTGAAACATGGTTTTGCCTATATAGTGATTTTAAAAGAACCCAAAGTTTGACTTCAAAACGGTCAGTCGTCTTTGCCTCCATGAGGTTTTAGCACAAGTTGGAAATTTCACTAGGTTTTGAAGAAAGTACACTTTAATTAAACTAATTATTTTTGTTTGTTTTTCATCTTCTGCATTTAGGAGGTCTACAAATAATCTGTGATAATTTTTAAGTGTTGTGTTTTAATTTGATTTTAATAATACAAATGACAAAAACATATGTGAACCTTATGGATAATCATGACAGAATACTTTCTTGTGATATTTATGCCAATGCTTGTCTTTTTATCCAGGTCATATTTAGGCAAAATAGTATAGGATTATTTTTAGTGCCATAGGCAAATGAGAAATGAGCAGAGGGATATTTAATATGTAAACATTTGTCTGTGGCAACTAAAGCCAAAGGATATCACAGGACTACAAATGGAGAAAAATTCATGAGGGAATTAGATCATCACATGGCAATCTATTTGCGCCAAATTCAAATGTTTCATGTCCTACCATTACTGACATATTGGTATGACGAATGGTGATTCAGCTTTGACAAAATATTATCCTTTATTATGTCAAAATAATATTTTACTATATTAGATTTTAATTGATCTAGAAGTATAAGGAGTTTATTACTTGTTTTATGTTTGTCTCAATCTACATAAAATGTAATTGAAATAATTTAAGTCTGCATTAGCGGTTCACTTGAATATTTCCAAAGTAACATTGAAACATTTTGAAAAATTAAAAAAAAAGTATTTTTGTTTTCCATCAAATCTGAGAAACACTGATTTAAACAGTCTATTTCAGATGAAATAATTTTTGGAATACTGGCTTCAATTTAGACCGAAATATCTATGCTTCTTGGAAAGGGTGATCACCTGGGATTGGGATGGGTCATTGTTGGCACTCTTACACCAAAAGCCCTATCGTAAGGGTCAAGGCTGACACTCGTAACAAAAGACAGGCTAACAAGAGAAAAGTTTTGTGTGACACAGGGGCCTTCAGAAATGATCCAAAGACTTAGAGAAAACTCTTTTTATGCTTAGGTTCAATGAAGAATAGAGAGCCATGTAGAAATATGATTGGACAAAAAGGATGTGATCTAATGGTTATAGACAGAGTGGGAAAATCCAGCAAGGCCTATCTGTTCAGATTCTTCTTGGACTTTTTGTGTGGTTTTCCTTTCCTCCAGGTATAGGACAAGTCGCCTGTCACATGAGATAATTCAAGGGAGAAGGGAGAAGGTCAATCTTTCTAGGTTTTATAGCTTGCTTTGGGGAAGGGAAGTTATAGTTTCTATGATCTGCCTTGGGGGAGAGAATTCCGGTTTCTATCATTCTCCGCAGGAGAGAAAGATGAGTGGGAAACAGACAGATGGGAGAAATTCAAAAAGATCCTGCTTCCCAAGTCCTTTCAATCTTCTTCAGGTCAAAGTACTCTGTGCTGTATTCTGGGGTATCATGTTCTGAATCCCAACATCGTACAACTTGTTTTAAAAGGAATTTCTCATTCTCAGGTTGAAGGTGGGTGGCAAATGATAAATTGTGATATCGTTGTTGACTATGATTGAATTGATCAGAAAATGATTGAATATTAGTAGACTGCCGCTCACAACAATGTGACTTTTAAAAAACTGCACAAACCTAATTAAAGTAGAAGAAAATTGTTGCATAGTAGAAACAAATAATGTACACTGCTAGATTATTTTTTCTGAATGTATTAAAAAGTTTACAATGTCATGAAAATATATATGCCTTCTCTGTGCAAAACATTCTATCTGAAATGCATGACTTTGTTTTATGTTTCTGGGTGGCATGTGAGGTTTGTCCCATTTATTTCAGTTCACAATAAGAATGTTCTTCATCAGCTGTTCACAAATGTCACATGGTGAGTTTAAAAAATTAGGGTGGAACCTCTTTTTCCAAAGCAAAAGTATTGAGAGAAGTAACAGGATTATGAGTATTCTATTACAACAACATAAGCATATTAATTTTTTTATTTTTCAGATGTTGAAAAATATAGTTCATGAATTTTTCAGCTTTCTTGTTTCTCTTTCTTTCTTTACTGCTAACTCTTGGAGTTAGTGAGACAGATACATTGACCTGAAACTCAGATCACTAAATTTTTTCTATATGTCAATACTTCTGGTCAAACTGTTGTTTAGGAAGAAGGCTGAAATGTAAAAATTTTTTTTATTTATTCAAGCAAAAGCAAGACTAGGCTACATTTCCTTAGCATTCTGCCTACCTTGATCTATATGTTTTAGGTCAGTAAACCGGCTTTATTTAATGACAAATCCCAGACATATAGTGCATTTTTATTCTTAAAATTGGCAGGCACACTTAAAAAACATCATTGTTATTGTTGAACGACTTGTTCAATATGGCAGTCCTAGGTTTTAAAAAGAAAAATCTAGTTCGCTACAAAAAATAATAATACTTAATATTAATTAAGAGGCTAAGATTTCAACAGAAATAAAAAGAATTCCATAATACAAGAAGACACTTAGTTGAAAAATCGTACATTCTAAAATTATGAATAGAAACTTAACAATTTCAAATATCTGTATTTGACATTCTTTAAAAGAAGTATCAGTTACAATGACAACTTATTTTCTTCTGGAAATTTTAGATTGCTTCTCTGTTATAATGCACACCAACCATTTGATTACAGGCCTAAATGTAAATTTAAATGGAAACAGGGATGTTAGAAAACTGTTAAGACTTCAAAAAGTTTGCATCATTTTTTAAATTTATAATTTACATTGGGTTTGCAGATTCAAATCATGGTTTATTTTGGAATATAAATATAAATATCATTCATATGATCTACATCAAATGTGTGCCCCACTCATCCAACCTACAACAATTGAGACACAAATGTTGAATGAATTAGCATTGTCCTTCATTAAAAATTTTGTTATTTTGGATTCATTCCAAAGAACTATTGAAACAGCAAATGGCAGTTTCTATATAAGAAATAAATAATAATATTATATTGGTGAAAAGGAATTAACATAATAGTATATTATAAAGGAGACATACAGGCCAGGTACAACTCTCATGCCTATAATCCCAGCACTTTGGAAGGCCAAGATGGGAGGATCACTTGGGCCCAGGAGTTTCAGACCAAACCTGTGCAACACAGCAAGACTCCTGTCTCTGCAAAAAACAAAGTAAATAAATTGGCATGGTGGTGAATGCCTGTAGTTCCAGCTACTCAAGAGGCTGAGGTGGGAGGATGGGTCGAGCCTGGGTAGTTTAGCAGAGCCATGATCATGCCACTGAGTTCCAGCCTGGATGACAGAGCAAAACCCTGTCTCAAAAATAATAGTAAAATAAGATCACAAAGAAATATTTTTTTTAAAAAAACAAGATATATCAATTGCTTTCATAGCATAAAATTATGTCCAGAGCAATGGCATAAAAATGTAATATATAGTTTTATTTGCAGGAAAATGTAATCTAATCATCTGAAAATATGTCAGAAAATCGCGAAGGTAAATTTAATTTAGTGTTATGGAAATTTAACTCTAAATTGTAAATAAAATGATTGAAAGTGATAGAACAACTGAAGGTTATGGTTAATAATTTACCAACAGAGTGCCAAATAACCATTTGGCTCATTTTTTTTCTACCATGTTTTGAGCAAATCTGCCTGGTTTAGTTTTCTCTGTTTTGTTGAGGGGTGAGTGTCTTCAAAACACAGTATTTTTTATGTGTATCTGTTTTGCTAAGGAAACTTAGAAATCATTATTCTAAAGTTGAAAATTTGATAATAACTAGAACATAATATGACTTTTAGAAAAAATATCATTAACAAATGTGTTGCCTGCTTATGTATTACCAAACATTTCATTCATTTGGCCCTAAATGATAGACCTAAAATATACAAGAAAATGGATTACTTCAGAGCTAAGATTTATTTACATTTGTTTGTTATTTGTATCACAGAATGATCAGTATGTGCTCTCTTCAGATAGTAAATCACATTATTACTAATAATGATGATGACTGCTTATGAGTGCATAGCATTTATAATTTGTAAAGCACGTTAACATTGTTGCTAAAAGTATAAACCAGTGTATAAAAGGAGGACTTACTTGCCATGATTATCCTGCAGATTATGAGGTTTCAACAAGTTACCTAATTTATTATCTTACTAAATTAAAGGAGTAAGCTGATTGGGTTGTGAGAATTAAATGAAATTTTGCATGTAAAATACATTGCCTAGTGTATGACATCTACTCAGTACTCAGTGAATGTTACGTAAAATGATAATGATACTGATAAAGATGATGGCGGTGGTGGTGGTAATGTGATAATGATGGTATCTGTATCAGGCCATTTTCATACTCCTATAAAGAACTGCCCAAGACTAGGTAATTTATAAAGGAAAGAGGTTTAATTGGCTCACAGTTCAGCATGGCTGAGGAGGCCGCAGGAAACTTACAATCATGGCATAAGGCAAAGCAGGAGCAAGGCACCTTCTTCACAAGGAGGCAGGAAGGAAAAGTGCTAAGTAAAGGGGGAAGAGCGCCTTATAAAACCATCAGATCATGTGAGAACTCACTCCGTATCATGAGAACAGCATGGGGAATACCATTCCTATGATTCAATTACCTCTACCTGATCTCTCCCTTGACATGTGGGGATTATGGGGATTATAATTCAAGATGAGATTTGGGTGGGGACACAAAACCTAACCATACTAATATAATTTGTACCTTTGAATCTTTGTCCTTGGAATAGGTTCCTGTCCTAGTAGACCAAATATTTACTTGTTCCATTACCATTTGATAGGCCATGTGCAAATAGATAAATAGACATAGGGAGTTAATGGAAATAGAAATGAAGTATATTAAAGACTTGTTTTTTGTTTGTTTGTTTGTTTGCTTGTTTTACTGTTTTTCTTTAAGGGATCTACAGGTTTTCCCCCATCACTTTCACTTTTGAAAATCACTGGCACATAGTCACTTAGGTTTCTGTATCAATCATGTCCATTTTCATACTAAAAGTAATAAACTCCAGAAGTACTAGGAAGTAAAATATTCCACAGGGATTTTCTCCTCTAGTAGACTTTCATTCAGAATGTTCTGCTTATCAAACTCATATTGGATTTTCACTCCAGCTCATTATTTCCATTACTTGGCCATTAACTTTTGTTAAAATATAATCATCCAGAAGCACTCCAGCAGTGCACAAATATTAAGTCTTCATTATTACATGTTCAATTTCCTGTACTTTTTGTAGACAAAGACAATCGTAGCTAAAATGAAGTAGTTTTTGATAAAGACATAGTTGATTTTGTTTCCTTTCCGTAAGTGCATATATAAACTATTGTTGAACCTCATAGAATGTCATATATGTTTAAAATTATTCACAATTACTGAAATTTCAACGTTTTTTAAGCACTAGTTTTTATGTCCAGGCAAAGTAAGGTAACAGTTACGGAGATAATGGACTATAATTCAAAGTGGTGCTTAAGAAATCCTGCATACAAAAAAATAATGAAATTATCCTTTGGAGGGGCAGTATTATAGAATAATTTTTCTTTTATGGGACTGTAATCTAAGCAAAGACTTGTCCAAAATCTGACATAATGGCCCCCTGCTCACTAAAGGAGCTTCCGAAAGGCAAAATTTTCAACTTACTCATTTAACACGCATAGAAAATTGCACTTGAAGTACCCATTATTTGACTTCTAGTGGGAATTCATGTTGTGTTTATTAGGTAACAATGATGAAGCTCACATACTGACTCAGAGACATATGGGAAAATCTGTTCTTAACAAAAGCCCTAAAGGACACTGTTACTGAGAAGAAAGCAAGGTCTTCTTACTTTATCTATGGAAGAGGAATTCATGAGTATAATTAGGGTCTTGTTTTTGTCCCTTTGTTTCCACCTACATGCTGTGTTTGCTAATGAACAAGCTGTTTTGTTGTTTCCTCTGTGACAGTGTCTTTTACATATTAAGAACATAAAACAATATAAACTGTAGGTATCTGGGTTTTCCTCAGTGTCTAAGAAATTGCATAATGAGGGAAAATTAGCATTCATAAATCAAGAATGTATAATTTGAATTTATTTGTGAATTAATATCTATGTTTTCAAAAGAAATAAAATTATTAAATGGCATTATTTACCTAAAGGAAGAAAGGTTTATATCTGAATTTATAAGATTTAGTAACTATAAACTGCTTACAATATAAGATGCCTTAGTACTCAGGGATGGTTACTTGCTGTTTCCTACCTATGTACTTAAGGGGATGAGGAGGAAATGGCCTTACATTCATTATGATGAGATTAAGATACTGGCTTCCTGATTTCAGTGAAAGCTAACTGCACAAGACTCTGCCTGATTCACCTTCTTCTTTTCCTTAGAATGCTAATTTTTTATTAGGAAACATTTTAAAATGTAAATCATTAGCATTTTATTATGTTTTATTAGAAAAATATAAAAAGAAAGAAAACACAGTCATAGCAGCATTGGAAATTAAGAATATAGATGAACAAATTATTGACTTCTAGGAGGAATCACCACTTCATATAGAAATGAGCTAAATTAAGAAATTATCAATGAGTCATTGAAACCTAGATCTCTGAAACTTTAGTGAAGTCAATTAAGAAACCAGCAGAGGAAAAATTTTACTCACTTCTACTTTACATCAGTATCTACTAAATTCAGAAACTGTGTCTTACTATAGAAGCTGGTTTGAACCTCCCTCCCAACAGAAGCTGCTTTGCAAGGTGTAAGATGCTATGTCCGTATTCCACCCCATCTGAACTGATCCAAAACTTTTTTGAACATTATGAATCCATCAATGGGGTGAGACAGGGCATAAATATTAGGATTTCAAGTGATTAGTAAATAAAACATAATGTCAACAAATAATGATACAGAGGAAAAATATTAAAATTCATGAATTCTGGAAATTATGTAATTCCATGTACTATTTCTAGCAAAAGAAGGACTATATACTGTTTCTGATTTTTCAGGAGTAAATTTACCTCTAGATATGCCTACGGACTAGAGAATGGGAATTGACAAACATCTCACCTCAGTCCAGTAGAGTTTCATTACAGCGTTAGTAGACCTTGAGCATTTGACTGCAGCTGTTTACCTAACTGACCTCGAGATTAATATTTGGGGAAGAGATTCTGGAGCACTGAGAGAAAAAAGAGACAAATAAAACTGAAAATATTACCAATTGGCAAAAATAGGCCTGTAGACATACGAGTGCAAGAGAGTTTAAAGCACAAACACACATTAAGCATGATGGTTAAATGATAGTCATAAATTTGGTAACAACATGTCAAGCAAATAGAAAAAGAATCATCATCATGCTTAAGTACAATACAAAAAAAATTATTTGTGTGTGTGGGTGTGTGTACAAATAAGTTAATAAATATCAGGAGTTGCAAAGCAAAAAGCTAAAAGCATTCTAAATCATGGTGACATGCAAATAAACATAGTCATAGTCCATATAGGAAAAATTAAAGATTAAAGTAACAAAAAATAGATATGTTGTAGAAGCATTGTAGGTTTGTTGGTTTTTATTGAGATAGAGTCTCACACTGTTACCAAAGCTGGAGTGCAGTGGTGCAAACACAGCTCACTGAAACCTCGACTTTCTAGGCTCAAGCATTACTCCCACCTCAGCTTCCCAAGTAGCTGGGACCACAAGAGCACACTGTCACCACCATGCCTGGCAAATATTTTTAATTTGCTTTGGTAGAGATGGGGTCTCACTATGTTGCCCAGGCTTGTCTTGAACTCACGGGCTTAAGCACTCCTCCCAGCTTGACCTCTCAAATTGCTAAGATTATACGTGTGAGCCACTGTGCCCAGCCCACTGTGGGATTTTTAATTAAGTTTTTGATAAGTACTTAAGGACAATGAGGAAATGATGGTATATGATCAATGGAAGAAACCATCGAACACGGTACAAATTTCCTTTGAAGAGAAAAATGCACGCATGCACACAAATACTTAAATACTGGAAATAAGTGCAGTTAATTGTTCACAGGTTATCTCTAAGAAGAGGATTATAGATAATTGTAAAAACCATTTTATGCATTTCTGTTTTGCATCACTCTAAGGAAATACCTGAGGCACAGTAATTTATAAAGAAAAGGGGTTTAATTGGCTCACAGTTCTACAGGCTGTACAGGAAGTGGGATGCCAGCATCTCCTTCAAGTGAGGACCTCAGGAAACTTACAAGCAAAGTGGAAGGTGAAGCAGAAGCAGGTGCCTCACATGGCCAGAGTGGGAGTAAAAGAGGAAGGCCAGATGCAGTGGCTCACTCCGGTAATCCCAGAATTTTGGGAGGCCAAGGCAGGCGGATCACCTGAGGTCAGGAGTTCGAGACCAGTCTGGCTAACATGGTGAAACGCTGTTTCTACTAAAAATACAAAAAATTAGCTGGGCATGGTGGCATGTTCCTGTAATCCCAGCTACTCAGGAGGCTGAGGCAGGAGAATTGCTTGAACCCAGGAGGCAGAGGTTGCAGTGACCTGATATCGCACCATTGTACTCCAGCTTGGGCAACAGGAGCAAAACTCTGTCTCAAAAAAAAAAAAAAAAAGAAAAAAAAGAAAAAAAAGGGAGAGATGGGAAGAGGTCCCAGAGTATTTTAAACAACTACATATTTAGTGAACTGAGCAAGAACTCACTTATCACCCAGGGGATGATGCTACGCCATTCGCAAGGGATCTGAATCCGTGATCTAATCACTTCCTACCAGGCCCCATCTCCAACACTGGGAATCCGATTTCAACGTAGGGTTTGGAGGGGACAAACATGTAAACCATACCATCCATATTTCTAAACTTGGTCTCTTTCACAGAATTAATAACCCAAAATAATGCAAATTTGTTGAATAACGATGTACTCACACTATGCCAAATAGTTGAATGAGAATGGGAAAAGAATTCTCACATTTTCAAATAATTCAATTTTCAGCAGTGTGTTTACATAGTATAACAATGATCACAAATATCTAAATTAATGGCATCCACTTAAACACAGAAGATCAGAAGATAAACACATCAGGAACCCCCAAAATATCAGTTCCTAATATTTTCCAAATTTAGGGTGATGGTAAACCTAAACACTCCTCTTTAAAGCCCTTCAAATAGTTTCTTTTTCTTGATCATACTACCAGTTTGTGTCTAGATTTCACTTTTTTCTTAAATGTTGAATGTAATAAAATAGGTCTTAGCTCCCAATGGGAGGTAACACTGAGAAACTCAGTTAAATTAAGCTGAAAATGACAACAAAAGAAGTCTGGTTCTGTTGTACTATGAGCACCTCCAGTTTTTGACTTTACGTCTTATGTCTCTAGCTAATTACCAGTTTCAGAATCAGTTCATAGATTCTACTTCTAAGCATGGTTCATTTACCCCAGTTACTATAAATTGCTTCACAAGTTGCTCGCTTGTGCTCTCCACATAAGCACAACTTGAACAAGCCATTAATTGCTCACAGGCTTTTCTTTTCCAAAAGCCCCCCAGACTACAACTTCAGCTTAATTTGTCCTTAATACAAACAGCATCTAAAATACTTGGGAATTCAAGCATCTAAGTACATGCTCCTGACTGATCCTACTACCTCCCCAAGTGACTCTTCGGTGAATATAAAATAGTGAAGACAGAAGATTCTGAGGATGTTTAGAAAAAAAGCATTGTACAGTGGAGATTTTTAGCATCCTCTGAGAATTACATAGTCACTTCTTTTCAGATTTTGCATAAATCACGATCTAATTTAACTTTGGTTAATTTATAATGAGAATTAGAGGGATGGTTACAAATTAGAGCATAGTACAATGATAACCTTGACTGTAAATGAAAAGAATCTGCACATCGTTTCCATAAAATATAATGTACACAAATTTTATTCACATGCTTACATCTCTGTGTTCTAATGACAGTGTGGTTTCTGAAAAAAAAAAAAGAGGTAGGTAGGTAAGTAGGGAGATAGATTGATAGACAATAAAATACTTACACATTTTAAGACAATAACTATGTCATTAGTTAATAGCTGGAGTTTTCAAGATAACAATATAATTTTGTTTCTCTCTCTTTCCAGTTGCAAACGGTAGCCCTACTTCTCCTTTTCCTTGATGGAGAGAGAAACCCTTTCTTTCTCTACCCTCTGAAGGTTCAGTAACTGAGTCTATGAAATAAAGTGACAGTAGACAGATTAGTAGGACAAAAAGCATACAAATTGATTGTGTACACAGGGGCATCACAGAAAGAAAAGTGAGTACCCAGTAACCCGAAGGAGTTTAGAAGCTTATATATCATTTTCATAGGAGAGAGGGGTGGTGGGATATATGCAACTTAGGGGGGAGTAAATTATTTTGGGGAGAGAATGAATGGGCCCACAAAGCAGGTGATAACCTGTGAGAAATTCTGTCTGGGTGTGGTGCTAACTTCTGGTCTGTTTTTCTGTGATATATGTCAATCTCCCACAATGATGAATTTCCTGGGGAGGAGATCTAGGATGAATTGAATTTTTTCTGGAGTATCTGGTATCAAAAAATAAGAAAAATTCAGAGAAAATCTCTGCTCACAGCTGCTGGTCCCCAGGTGCCTTCAATTTAAAGTAATCAGCACAGTAAAACTTCATATTTTGGGATAGCATTCCCAAAACTCCTTCACCCTCATGCCACAGACACATGGTCTATGAACAGTTACATTCAATTCAATTTATTTCCATAAAAACTAAACTTGCTTCAACATATCCTGGATATAAGACACTATGCCAGTTCATACAAAGATAAGCAAGAGAGAATCCCATCCCCCAAGGAGGTACCTGTCTAGTGGAAAATAAAACTAATGTAGACACCTATAAAATAGGACAAACTAAGGTAATAATAAAAATAGCTAGAACTGACTGAGTACTGGGTATTTTTATATATGCATTACTTTATTGAAGCCCTCAAAATAAGAAAATGTCTTAAAGAATATATAATAATCCTGATTCTAAATAATTAAATCATAGAGAGATTGTCTAAGCACACACACACATAGCAAGTAACAGAGCCAAAATGAGAGTGTTCCAATTCTGTTTGAATCTAAACCCTGTTCTCAGTCTACTGTACCATACAAAAAACTTTGAGAGTTAAGAAAGAAGAAAATAAAATCTAGATAAAAGGTAAGCTTCCTGGGGGAACTGCCATTTGAAGTAGTCTTGGAATACGATTCTAACACAGAGGGACAGAGTATATTTTAGGAAGAGACTTCAGAATTTGCAAAACTAGTTATGAATTCAGTACACTTTTGGGAAAGTAAATACTAATATTTGCCCAGGGTGTAGACTGTGTCGAAATGAAAAATATGCTGAAATAATTGAATAGCTGAAGACAAATTAAGAAGAACTTGAATGCACAGATTGAGTTCATACTTAACTTAGTAGCCAAAAGGTAGTCTTTGAAAGACTCAATTCACATCTTTTTGAATTAATATATTTAATTTTTTTAAATTATATTTGTTTATTTTATAGAAAAATGCACACTAATTACTCTGTCTACCAAAGACAAAATAATTAAAGTGATGACTTAAATATAAAATACATAAATAAATATTATGTAAATGTCCTTGTTTCAACAACGAGCTAGCAAGAAGCTGGAAGGAAACTTCAAAGCCTAAGCGCTAATCTTACCCTGGAGGTAAGCCGTGCACTGGAGCTGGCTTTCACCTTAAGGGCAGTCGGTAAACCTACTGACATTGGGCAGTGGATTTTATGAGTTACTAGTCTAGAAGGAAGCAGATAAAGCCTATAACATATCCCTCATTAGGACTGGACCCACAAAAGCTACTCCTAAAGCATAAGGATAAACTTGAAATAAACCAGCCCTCTCAGAGAACCATAAAGAAAATTATCTCTCTTATGTATCAGCACTGATTGGGGACTGAGGTGGGGGAGATCCTCCCCTTAGGTTTTGCAACCGTAGGCCAAAAGCTCTAATTTATACTTCCTGGATGACCTGAAAACATCAGCCTAAGAATGTAATTAATGTAGTCCCAAACAGAATATGACCCTAAGCACTTAAGGTGCAACAAAGAATGCAAAGCAACGAAAGCATCAATATGTAGTTAAAGATAAACAAAAGTTGTCACATAAGACAAGGTTATGTTTTATTCCTCCAAGACAAAAAAATAAAATTTAAACCTGAACACAATAATATCATGCATTATTTGGAGTTAAAATATTCTAAGATGCTTGAATTCTTTGAAAATGAATGAATATATTAATTCAAAATTTGCTATGTTTAAGCATGTTTAAATTTTTAGTGCAACCAATTAAAGCATTGACATAAGACACCCTATTTCCAAACTAGTTAAAGAAATAAATATAATGAAAAGTTAACCAATCAAAAAACAAAGGGATATATATACATATACCAACAAAAAAACAGAGGGATATATATACATATATATGTATATGTGTGTGTATATATATATATGTGTGTCTGTGTGTGTGTGTATATATATATGACAATAGAAAGCATAAAATAATTCAGAAAAGCCAAATATATCAGAAATTACTATGAATACTGAAGTAGAGATAAAAATCTAGCAATTATCTGTAGGAGCTTTGTCTTAAACAAAATAAACAACAAAGTTGAAAGTTAATGGGAAAAATGTATCATATAATACTAACCCCTGCAAAACTTGTTTAACTATATCAATACCAGAAAAATAGACTATACAGGAAGGAGTATAAAGATAGTATAAAATCTCCCCACTATCAGAGTGGGGAAACTCAAACATATTCCTTGTATTTCAGAATATAAGGGGAAATTTATAGCTCTATATATTTATGTTACAAAAGAGGGGAGTTGAAAATGAATGAGCTGAGCTTCTATGTTAAGAAATTAGGAAACGAATATTTCAAACTAAACTTAAAGTAAATGCAAGAAAATAATAAATTCAAAATTAAGTTACAAACAATGTAAACACAGTTGGAAGACTGGTAAAGTCAAATACTTCCAGAGGACCAAGAAATAACCATGCGTAGTAATCAAAAATCCCAGAATAGAGGAGAAAATAGCAAACGAAAACAAAGAAGGACATTTTGCCGTAAAATGACAAAGAAGAAATGAACATGATAAATAAAGACAAAAATGATACCTGATTAAGAAACATAAATAAAAAAATGATATTTCAAACTGACTCAAGAAGAATTTAAAATTTAAATAGTTTCATAACTATTAAATTAGTAGTTAAAAACCTTCAAACATACACCAAAAAACTCGAGGTGTAAATGCTTTCAGTAGAAATTTCTACCAAGGAAAATAAGAACAAATGATCCCATTTGTACACAGTTATTTCACAGTATAGAAAAGAGAGAAAATAACCCTAACAACAAAATTCCACAAAGACAGAGCTGTTCGCTCAATCACCTCATGAACATAGATGACATTATATAATGATAAAGGGTTCAATTCAACAAGAAGACTTAACTATCCTGAATATATATGCATCCAATACTAGAGAACCCAAATTCATAAAGCAACTACTTCTAGACCTACAAAAAGACTTAGCCACACAACAATAGTTGGGGAATTCAACATCCTACTTAGAGCATTAGACAGATAATCAAGACAGAAAAATAATTTAAAAATTCTGGACTTAAACTTGATACTGGACCAATTGGACTTAATAGAAATCTGCAGAATACCCATTGACCACACAGTATACATTCTTGTCATCTGCACATGAAACACACTCCCAAAATCAACCACATGCTTGACCATAAAGCAAGTCTTAATAAATTAAAAAAAAACAGAAATCATACCAAGAACAGTGGAATAAAAATTGCAATTAATACCAAGAAGATCTCTCAAAATTACTCAATTACATGGAAATTTAACAACTTGCTCCTGAATGACTTTGAGTAAAACAACAAAATTAAGGCAGAAATAAAAAACATTCTTTGAAATAAATGAAGAGAAACAACATACCAAAATCTCTACTGTGCAAATAAGCACAATCAGAAATGACAAGATGACATTACCACCAATCACACAGAAATACATAAAATCCTCAGAGACTATTATGAATACCTTTATATACACAAACCAGAATATTAAAAAAAAAAATGGATACATTTCTGAAAAGCAGTGTTAAGAGGGAAGTTTACAGCACTAAATGCCTACTTTGAAACATGAGAAAGATCTCTAACAATCTAACATCATACCTAGAGGAACTAGATAAACAAAAACAAACTAAACCCAAAGCTAGCAGAAGAAAAATTATAACTAAAATCAGAGCAGAAGTAAATAAAATATTGAGAAACAAAAATTCATACAAAGAATCAATGAAACCAAAAGTTGGTTCTTTAAAAGGATAAGCAAAATTGACAGACTGCTAGCTAAATTAACAAAGAAAATGAGAGGACATCCAAATAAGCACAATAAGAAATGACAAAGGCGACATTACAACCAATCCCACAGAAATACATAAGATCCTCAGAGACTATTATGAACACCTCTATGCACACAAATCAGAATATCTAGATGAAATGCATAAATTTCTGAAAACACACATTCTCCCGAGATTGAATCAGGAAGAAATTAAAAGCCTGAACAGACCAGTATCCAGTTCCAAAATGCAATCAGTAATAAAAACCTACCAACCAAAAAACACTCAGGACCAGATGAGTTCACTGACAAATTCTACCAGACATACAAAAAAGAGCTGACATCAATTCTACTGAAACGTTTCCAAAAAATCAAAGAGGAGGACCTCCTCCCTAAGTGATTCTGTGAAGCCAGCATCACTCCAATATCAAAACCTGGCAAAGAACAACAAAAAAGAAAGCTACAGGCCAATATCCCTAATTAAAAAAACAAAACATCTCAAAAAAATACTAGCAAACCAAATCTAAAGGCACATCAAAAAGTCAATTCACCCTGATTAGGTAGGTAGGTATTTCTGGGATGAAAGGTTGCTTCAATGTATGCAAATCAACAAATGTGATTCATATGTTTGTTGAACACATGTATATCTTGTCTAGAGAAGAGACTGTTCATATCCTTTGCCCACTTTTTAATGGGGTTGTTTGTTTTTTTCTTGTAAATTTGTTTAAGCTCCTTGTAGATTCTGGATGTTAGACCTTTATCAGATAGACAGATTGCAAAAATGTTCTCCCATTCTGTACGTGCAGCCAACAAACATATGCAATAAAAGCTCAACATCACTGATCATTATAGAAAAGAAAATTAAAACCACAATGAGATACCATCTCATACCAGTTAGAATGGCTATTATTAAAAAGTTATAAAGCAACAGATGCTTGTTAGGCTGTGGAGAAATAGAAACACTTTTACACTGTTGGTGAGAATATAAATTAGTTTAATCACTGTGTTAAACAGTGTGGCGATTCCTCAGAGACCTACAACCAAATATACCATTTGACCCAGCAATCCCATTACTTAAGGAATACAAGTTATTCTATTATAAAGATACATGCATGTGTATATTCATTGCAACACTATTCACAATAGCAAATACATGGAATCAGTCCAAATGCCCTTCCTTGATAGACTGGATATAGAAAACGTGGTACATATATGTCATGGAATACTGTGAAACCATAGAAAGGGACAAGATCATGTCCTTTGCAGGGACATGGATGGAGCTGGAAGGCATTATCCTCAGCAAACTAATGCAGGAATAGAAAACTAAACCCTGAATGTTCTCACTTATAAGTGAGAACTGAACATGAAAACACATGAACACAGTGAAGGGAACAACATACACTGGGTTGGGTTGGGGAGTGGAGAGGAGAGAGAGAATTGGGAAAAATAGCTAATGCATGCTGGGTTTAATACCTAGGTGATGGGTTGATAGGTGCAGCAAACCACCATGGCACACGTTTACCTATGTAACAAGCCTGCACATCCTGCACATGTATCCCAGAACTTTAAATTACACTTTTAAAATGCATGATTCACCACAAAAACAGAATTAAAAACAAAAACCATATAATCTTCTCAATAGAGAAAAACTTTCAATAAAAGCCAACATTTTATGATAAAAGTCCTCAAGAAACTAGGCACTGAAAGAATATACCTCAAAATAATAAGAGCCATCTATGACAAACCCACAACCAACACCATACTGAATGGGCAAACAATGGAAGCATTCGCCTTGAGAACTAGAGAAAGACAAGGGTGCCCAATATCAGCACTCCTATTCAACGCAGTTCTTCAAGTGCTAGCCAGGTTAGGTACTTATGGATATAAAGATAGAAACAATAGAAACTGGGGACTACTATAGGGGGCATTGAGTGGGGAGAGGCAGGGATTAAGTGTTGAAAAACTATTAGATACTATGCTCAGCACCTAGGTGATGGAATCATTCATACCTCAAACCTCAGCATCACACGATATATCCAGATGCAGCAGGAGCTATTAGGAAGCCTAACTAGAGAAGTAGAAGGAAGTGCTGCTGAACTGAAATCTGGATCCTCTGTAGCTACTTCTCTGGGATCCACTGATGAGTCAAATCTAAATCAAGATATAGTTTGGAAAGCATCATGAGAATATGTACCAATTTTAAGGAAAAATGATATCTGAAAAATCATAAAATTTATTACTGGACTGTTTATATGAAATTTTAATTGTTTCCCACTAAAAATGTGAAAACCTTTATTAAAGGAAAATATTTTATATCAAAAAATTGTAAATAGAATATAATATCTACACAAGAAGCTACATAAGTAAGTTGAGTTTCATATTGTAAACCAATTTGGTTTAACATGGAAGCAGCAACTAATATAATTTAGTACATTAAAAATTGAAATCATAAGGTCATCTCAAAGTGTTTGATAACATATAAAATGTATTTATGATTTTAAAAAATATCTTAGTATCTACAAGGGGAAAAGGAACTTTCCAAACTTCTAAAATTATCTTTAAAATACAAATAATTCAACAAACATAGAATTGAGAAATTTTAGGCTTCTGACTATAGGTCTTAGTCTGCACAGGACAAAAACAAGTATGAGACTTAGGAAGGAAACCCCAAAATACTCGATAGAAAAAAAAAAAACACACATTTGAATTGTTTATAGAGCTTAGTTTTCTAAATATAAAACAAAACAAAAACAAATTTGCATTTCTATACATCAAAACAAAAAGAGTGAGAAAATCATTTACATTAGCATCGAAAAGGTTAGTTCTGAATGGGAAGGCTTGGAATTGTTCAGGGAGTGACACATAGCATGCTTCTACGATACAGTAACCTTCTAATTTTCAACTGTATATTTAGTTAAAATATACAATTGAATTTATCTATGAATGATACTTTTCCCAAACTGTGCTATCCCCAAGACTCCCATATTTTATCAGATATTTACTTCTTCCCTCTTTCTTTCCTAATGCCAGGGGAACATTTTAAGTACCATGTTGTCAAAGCCTTTTTGAGTCTGTAAACTCCTTATTTAGAGTCTGTACAAAGCAATTACAGAGACAACAAATGGCTTGAGTTTGGGATTTTCCTATAGCAATTCAGACTCTTTTTGTTCCCTGCATTTCTGTACACACTGGTAGTTCCCTGGACTGAGACAACCAATAATAACTAAATACTCACTATGTGCCCAAGTTGTATTAACAGATAACATAGTTTACAGATGTTATTTCCTTTAAAGGTATTTTCTATGGATGGTGGGCTGTGTGTGTGTATGTATATATGTGTGTGTATATATATGTATATGTGTACATGTGTATGTGTATATATGTATATGTGTATATATACATATATGTATACACATCTTTATACACGTGTGTATGTATATACATCTGTATATATCATATACAGATGTATATATACATATATATGCACATGTGTATGCGGATGTATATACATAATGTATTGAACAATATGTATACCTATTGAATATGCATATGTGTATACATATATGTATACATAGGTATACACGTATACATACATGTATATGCATATATACATATGTATACATAGGTATACGTGTATGTGTGTGCATATATGTGTACATATGTATAAACATATATGTATACCTATGTATATATGTGTAGTATATATGAGTAGAAATCGAATAAGGGCAGTGTAGTCTCTGTAGCTTGATAATAAAAGTGTAATTTTCTTGAAAAATATGTGGAATGTTTATAGTTTACAGTATTTTGTTTTCTGTACTACTGATTTCTCTGTTGAAAAGGATCATGATATATATATGTGTATGTATGTATATGATATTACAAAGAAAAGTTTAAATATATAACATATAATAGATATTAAAAGCTCATATATATAAAATTTTTAAATTTAATATATATGAAGTATATATGACAACCAGTATTTTATAATAGAAATAGATATAAGCTTTTATTTTAACATCTATTCAAAAATACTGGTTGCCCTATATCCTTTAAAATTTACTAAAACATATGCAGACACACAAGAGTGAATTAAAACACTATTAGGAAATCCTTGACCTCCCATTCCATGATAGTTACTAGTAAGTAAATAAACATGAAAAAGTTACTTGTCTATTAGCAAGATGTTTGGCTGGATTCCATTTTTTAAATTGTACTGAATATTTGTTTATACAATAATTATCAAAAATAAAAAATACTAAAGAGAAATGAATATCACTGTTTACTAGCTGTGTGATTTGAATGATAATAATAATCAATAACGTTTATTGCAAGTTACAACAGGACAAGAAAGTCTGAAAGCATTGTACATATTAGCTCATTTAATCTCACAAAATTGATTTTTGAATCATTCTCATTTTACAGACAAACTGAGCCACAGAAGTGTGAAACAATTTGACAGTTACATAGATTGTAAGCAGTGATAACAACATCACATTTAGGAACTCTGTCCCTAGCCTATGCTTTTAAGCACCTAATAAATACTGTCTCTTATATAGTGAATTTGTCTAATTATATTTATGAGGCTCAGTTTTCTCACTTTGAGAAAAATGATTAGTAAGTCAGAAGATTTTGGTGAGACTTTGAGATTTGGCATGTGGTCTTAAGCAACATGCAGTGTTTGGGAGATGGTTGACAAATAGCACCTATTCTTCTTACTGTAAGTACCTTTAAAGACAGAAACGGTGGTCATGTTAACACAGGCCAAGGGGCTATTCTCACCTGCTAGAGGAAAATGGACTTTCGTATTTTATCTTTGAAATTTATCTTTAAAAATAGAAGTGAAACCTGATCAATTTGTTATTTTCTTTTTCCTTCTCCCTTCCCTCCCCTTCCCTTCCCCTCCTCTCCTGTCCCCTCCTGTCCCCTCCCCTCCCCTCTCATCTCCTTTTCTTTCCTTTCCTTCACATCAGAAATGTTATTCTCACTGTCTAGGGGCTAGGAAGTCCCAGATCAAGGTACCAGGAGATTCATTGCCTGCTGAGAGCTCACTCTCTGGTTTACAGACAGTGCCTTTTCGCTGTGTCCTTATGTGGTGGAAAGTTCATTTATTTTTGTCTTTAATATCTACTATTGATTTATATTTTCTGCACTGCTAATCCTTAATCACTTTATACTACAGAAATAAAATATTTTGAACTGCTTAAATTTGTTTTCTCTCTCTAGCTACACACATAATACACACCACTTTATCCCTAATAGCCTAAGAACTGGCCACTCTTTTTTTTTTTTTTTTTTTTTTTTTTTTTTTTCCAGCAAGATTTATTGTAAAGAGAGAAAGAACAAGGTTTCCACAGTGTGGAAGGGGAACCGAGCAGGTTGCCCTAGAACTGGCCTGTCTTTATCCAGCCTTGCTCTGTACAGCATTCTCTATCCAGCAATCAGAGTTTTACTTTTAGAAAATAACTTGAATCATGTCAGTTTACTTTCTGAACCTTTCCAATGGCTTCCCCATTACTCGGAATAAAATTACAACTCCCTACTATGACACATGAGACTCTGTATGAGCTCACTTCTGCCTTTGTCTTTCTCTTTGTCCCATTCCCCCACTTCTTCATGCTCCTGAAAGTCCAGCTCCATCATTACGCTCCCTGTTCTGTGCATGCAGTAAATTTCTTCCTGCTACAGGGCAAGGCACCGCTTGTCTCCTCAGCTTGAAGTACCGTCGCCCCAGAGTGTTTCCTTATGGTATCCTGAATATCTGGGTCTCAAGTCAAATGTTACCTTCTCAGAGGCCTTCCTGACCCTCTATCTGAAATTGTTACCCCTATCCTTGTTACTTCTCTCACATACCTCATCTGGTGTTCTTCAAATCACTCATCACACTCTGCAATGTTCTTGTTGGTTTATTTTTTATTTACTCTTTTTTTTTTTTTTTTTTTTTTCCTTTTTGAGATGGAGACTCGCCCTTTCGCCCAGGCTGAAGTGCAGTGGCACAATCTAGGCTCACTGCAACCTCCACCTCCTGGGTTCAAACGATTCTCCTGCCTCACCCTCCTGAGTAGCTGAGATTACAGGTGCCCATCACCATGCCCAGCTATTTTTTGTACTTTTAGCAGAGACTGGGTTTCACCATGTTGGCCAGGCTGATCTTCAACTCCTGACCTTGTGATCCACCCAACTCAGCCTCCCAAAGTGCTGGGATTACAGGGGTGAACCACCACACCCAGCCTATTTACTCATTTTTTTCTCTGTCTCACTAACTAGAATAGAATCAGGGGCCTTGTTTGCTTTTATTCCATGACCCCAGAGCCTAGAATTATCCTCTGTACATTGTAGAAGCTAAAAAATATGTTTTAAATGAATTTTTAGAGTAACACATGTACCCGTATCTTCTGCAGTTCTTACCTTATATGTGTCCATGACTCAACCTCCCAGAGGTGTGTGTAGATGGTAATAGCTCAAGCTAAATTATTAAGGATATTATGAGAATTGAAGGAGACAGTATTATATACCACCCCGAATTTCTTTGAGAAAATATAACAAAAATGATATTATTATGACTACTCTCATATTACTCAGATAAAGATTTGAGGTTTCTTTTTTATATGGTTAAAATAGTATGGAAATTGAATCAGAAGGTTGTAAGCAGAAGTAGGGTCAGTTCCCTTTGTTTATTTAAGAACATTAACTAAGCTGAGTTGGATTTTCAAGAAAGCTTATTTTCTACTAGTTTAAATTCTGATTCTCTGGTCAACTGAATTTTTAGAACCATCACTAAATTAAACAGAAACAGCAGTGGGGTGTAAGTTTGTCGTCTTTACTTCCTTTACCCAGTGAAGCATCTGCAAAGCCTCTGTGGGTGGTTTAAATGCTAATATTCAGAAAAGCAGTCTTGGAAGCAAACGCCCAGCTGTATTTCAGGCCTGCATTTTCCTGGTGAATGTGTCTCCAGGGGTGTACCTTTCCACTGCCCAGACTTTTAAGCACCATCCATATTAAGCACAAATCAGAACACTTTTCACAAACCACTTAATGCTGTTTAAAACCCACAAGTAAATCATTTTAACTAAACCCTTTGATATAGCTTTGCTCTCCAAACTGTCCCTATCTGGTTTTAAACACTATTATAAGATTGTTTTAAAAATTTAGAGGTGGCACACCACATTAAAGCTGTTATATCTGTATAAATCGTGTGTGCAATAGGACTCTGCTCTTCCCCCATACTGAGATCAATGCTAAAAATTTTATATGATTGCTCTCTTTGCGTATATGTGTGTGCTGGGAGGCGGAGGTGGGGTGCAGTATGCTTGCACCTGTGCACCTGGTTTTAAAGTGGTGATTTCCAACTTCTTTTGTCTTTGAGTTGGTCGAGGCCCTGGTGCTTACAATGACACTGAAAACAAGATGTGCTCTTTAACATACAGGCTGTACATGGCAGTATTTCTGAGTTTCTCAGATCCCTACTCACCCCGGGTTCTTGGAGCAAAGGCTAAGTCCCATCCTCTTGCCTCATTTCATGGGTCATTTAGATGTACATGAGTCTCTTCAGCAGCAATATACAGTATCTGCCTCCTCTCTCAATGACCACCTTTGAGTAGAGTCCCTGATCAGCCATACATGTTCTGCAGCAGTGCAGGGTTTACTCAAATACAACAAGAATGGCCATCTCCTTCTGCTAGTTCAGGCCTCACAGCTATGACCTAGCTGTGGGCAGCCCTGTTTTCTCTCGGGTGTTCTCTATACTACAGCTAGTGTTTGTTGATCACTGCTGAAAAATGCACTTTTTTTGAGACAGAGTCTTGTTCTGTCACCCAGGCTGGAGTGCAGTTGCAAGATCATAGCATACTGTAATCTGGAACTCCTGGGCTCAAGCAATCCTCCATCCTCAGCCTCCTGAGTAGCGGGGACTACAGGTGTGTGCCATCATGCCCAGCTAAGTTTTTATTTTTATTTTTTACAGAGATGAGGTTTTGCTATATTTCTCAAATAGGTCTCAAACTCCTGGCCTCAAGTGGTTCTCCCATTTCAACCTCCAAAAGTTCTGGGATTACAGGTGTGAGCCATTGTGCCTGCCCAAAGTTGCAAGTTTTCAAATGCACACCCCTATTTAATTGATGACTTCTTGAAAATATATATAATAAAGCAAGCCAGGGCTTTCTAATTCTTTCTACAGTCTGTACACCCTGACTTGAGTTCAGGGCCACAATCGTGACCTCATGACTGCTCACTTTTGCCAAAGTGGCTCAGTCACAAGAATACACCTGGATTTTGTTAAGAATACAGACACCTAGTCCCCTTCCCCTGGAAATTCTGATGCAGCAGATCTGGGTGGATCCTCATGATCTAGAAGTTATTTTAGTGCCTAGGTAAGGCTCACGAGCAGGCAGGAGGAGCAGACACAGCTGTTCGGGATTAACATTTCCCTTCAGGGTGAACTGGAGAAAGTGTCACTTTCCAGATTTGTACCAATTAACTCAAATTATGCAGGTTATTCATATCTGTGTCAGATCCTTTTGTTTACATGAAACCAGATATATTTAGGGTTTAATAATGGTGGTTAATTACATTGTTACATCTGACAATGAGAAAAGAAGGAATCTCTTGGGTTAAAAACTAAAAAATAAAAAAGCACCATGGGAGCCAGGTCTTCAGGAGACTGAACTGAGCAGATGCCCTGGATCTGGCAGATGCGGAAATCTTATCAGCTATAGTCTATGGCTCTAACTCTCAGGTGCTCCCACTTGAATGAAACTTTCCTCTTTCTCCACCTCTTCATCTCATTGTGCATCTTCCTCCTCCCAGTGCCCCCAACTGGGTAAGAACTCATATTCTACTAGGCATCACACTGAGCATGTGACTTTAATCCAATCTGTCTGCCTCTCTCACTTCAGATGCATTTAGCTTAAAGTGACATTTAAAAATCTCAGCTATTTTTCTTACTAGCCTTGATTTTTAAAGAGTCAATCTACTTTTAAATCTTTTAAGACTTTAATGTTATCAAATGTTTAAATAATATTTCCCTAATCACTGGAGTAAAGCCCCGATGTGTGCTGTGGAGGGGTGATTTAATATTCTGGGTTCTGAGCACCTCTTTTGTAATTGATATTCTTCACCGTCAGCTTCTCTAAAGAGAGATGGGGTTGGGGGGAGGTTGGAAAGAAAGAAGAAATGAAGGAAGAAAGAAATGAAGGAAGGAAAGCAAAGGAGACCAGAAGGAAAAAAGGAAAGAGAGAGACAAGGAAAGAAGGAGGGAGGGAGGGAGGGAAGGAGGGAAGGAGGAAGGATGGAAATTAAAGGAGAAAAAAATCTTCATCATTATTCCATTTATGCTTGTTTGAGGAAAGGGCAACACATCTTTTTATGAGAAGTTGTTGCTCACCTTGTGTAAGTAGAGACACTAGTGTAAGTCAAGACTTCACATGGAAACTATCATTTATTAAAAATCCTTTTGGCAAATATATTTAAAAATTACTTAAGCTAAGCAAATATAAAGCACTTTCACTCCAGTGAACTGAGGATTTTAGGATAGTGTCCATATTGTAGCACGATTTCTCCACTTTGCTTATTAGATGATGATATTGCACAAAGAACTAATAAGCCAAGAGAGTATGAAATATAAAACTAGATTCCAAGTTAGAGGATGGGTATATACTATCAATTTTTTTTCTGCAATTACAAAGTGTATTCATTTACACTGAGTTTCCAAGAAAAACCTAGACTATGTTTTTGAGTGGAAGAAACTAACTAGAAGTCTTATTATAATTGTTCTTTATTTATTAAAAACTACTGTTTTTGAGTGGAAGAAATTAAAGTATGTTTTTGAGTGGAAGAAACTAACTAGAAGTCTTTTTATAATTGTTCTTGATTTATTAAAAATTCACGATGAGTTTGAAACCACCTAGTGCTTATTCATATATAGATTCTGATGTCTAGATGTATATGACTACAGGCAACACAGTATACCTCATGGGTCATGTCCATGCCATCTATGCAAATACATGGATAATGTGCATGGGTTCATTCTGTACAGTTAGTTACAAATTTGTCTCTCTGTTAAAGATTGATCTTAGGTAAAAGGCTCTATTTGAATATCCTAGAACAAGATGTTGTTTGAAAATATGATTGTACTTTTAGCTCACATTTCCCCAATCAGTAATTTAGTCTCAAGTTTGGTCTTAGGCAAGATCTACATGTAAGGTTTGTTTCTGATGGTTTCTCAAGCTGGGAGAAAAAAACAATTACAGAAAATACTTATCTCAGTCAATTTTTATCTACATGTGTGCCTTTGGTGATTTATTTAAGCATTCCAAGAGATATTATGTCTCCATTATTTTTTTAGCAAAGGGCTTTCGTCAGTATTTTGTCTCTAGTTATAGTAAGTGTTTTAAACATCTGTCAAAACTGTTCTACTTCCCACTCAACAGCAAATAAACCATGATATGTGCTGGAGGTCAAGAATACCAGCTACAAGCAGAATTAGGATTAATTATTGGTAGACAGGGCTGATATCATGATCAGGCCACCTGTGCAGTTACATAAAGCACTATAGTTAGAAGGGTCCTTTGCTTGTTTTAGTGTTTTACTGGCACCAAATTGAAATTCCTAGTAATTTCTGAACAAGAAACCCATGTTTTTATTTTTCGCTGGGCCCCACAAATTGTGTAGCCAGAACTATTGCTAGACTATTTGCTTGATGTGTAGTCCCAGGCACATTATTTAATCTTTCTAGGCTTCATTTTCCACATTTATGAGAAGGGGAGGATAATGATACCCATTTCATTGGTTTTGCAAGAATTAAAAGAGATCATGCTTTCCATATGTTAAATAGAGAACATGGCTCATGTTAAAGGCCCATTGTTCTGAGATTCACTGATCTATACCCGTATTCTTGGATAGTTCTACTTGAAGTTTTTGCCCTTGGCTAGTGTGTAAACATCTACTTCACTTCATCCCCTGAAACTTGATCTCCCTCCTACCTGGGAGCTCCATCACTATTGCTAGCATTCTCCTAGCCATCCAGGTTTGAAATGATAACCCCCTTGACTGCCTAGGCCTTGCTGTCCACCAAATCGTACAAATTATGACTACCTCGTCATTCTCGAACACTCTCATCCTATTGACTTATATCCAGTTTCCAAGTACACCTACACTGAAATGTAGGCTGCATATTCTACCATGAAGATCAGTCTACCTGGCATGTCATTTTCTACCAACATATTAATCTGCTCTAAAACTTTTTGGCCTGGGGACCAATAATTCCCTATGACTCTCCCAACCACACGGAGAAAGGAAAACATGAATTTACATCACATGTGTATTTAAACGCAAATCAGAAACTGCGCAGTAGACGGAAAAAGCTTTTTTAGCTACTAATGTAAACCCAGTGGCTGGGGAATAACAGAATTTTCAAGCTGCCTCTTTAGCAGAGAAACCCAGTGTTCCCCAAGACTTTGCTCTTCCCTTCATTTGTTTCTTAAAACTATACCGTGTTCTTTAAGGAAATGATGATCAATAAAATTCTAACTGAAAAATAGCTTGATGAAATATTTTCCATTAACCGTTGAGATATTATAGACATTTACTTCTTCCTAAGCGATTCTGGGGCAGAAAATACCTTTATAATCCTAATATATAACAATTCCTTTAGTGCCTAATATTGAGGGAGCCAGTCTTATTCAAGAAGGAAGGAATATTAGATATCATTCAGTCTAGTTTCCTCATTTTACAGATAATAAAACTGAGGATGAGAGTGGTAAAATGATTTGCTCAAATTCATGAACCTGCCTCTCCTAATATTCAGCCAAGTGTCTTTTCCAGAATGTCACAGTTCCCTGTATAATAAGAATCAGGTTTATTTTCCACGAGAATAAAAGAGGTTAGAGTTAAAAAAAGAATAAGTTTTCTGGATACAGAGTGTCATTATGTCTGTGTGAAGGAATGTTCGTGGAAGTGAAAAAAACAAAAAACTTGTGCAGAATAAAAGAAGTTATTCCTGGCAATTGACTGAAATGGAAAGAAATCATAAAAAACTTGAATGACAGGCAAATGAATAATGTGATGAGATAAATCAAATTTTGACTCTACTGAGATCAAAAGGAAGAATAGAGTATAGGGAATGAAAGATGATGTCTGGATTTAACATTCATTTGGGAATCATTTCAAAACCTTGAGATAAAAGGTTCTCTAGAAATAATAAATGTTGTGTTACCTTAATTTTTAGGGACTGAGAGATTCATGCATTGTCACAAGATGTTATTAAAAACAGCTATTCATTTTTCATGGAATGAGACAGAATGCATATTGTATATTGGAGGCAAAACTATATCCTCTGTTATTCCCATATATTTCCTTTCAATAGCAGATCAATTGAAATTGTGAGTAGATATGAAAGGAGAAAATTATACATGGTAAAAGAAATGTAATTGGGGAGCACTTTTTAAAGAAAAAATCCTCCATTTGTTTCATTGTCAGAATTACCAAGATGAGCTGGATAATAGGTTAGCTTTATGAGCTAAAAGTCATCATCTACACATGCAAATCATGTTGCATGTATACGTTCTTTCTGGTCCATTTTCATTAGTGTTTAAGTACAGAGAGACTACTGCAGGACTTTAAAGCTTCTGTCCAATTACCCAAGGACATCTCAACGTGAATTATAGCTATGCATAAGCAAAAAAAAAAAATTATGTGACTTCAAAGCAAATACATCAGACTGCAAAGCAAATACAATATTATTCATCTTTTGTTGTATTCAAAACTAAGGAAGTAGTGGTTACCTTCCATTATAAAGGTTTAAATATCTATCATTACCCCTGACTTGCAGTACATAACAAAATATGAATAATATTAAGATTCCCAGGATATGATATTTTCAATAATAAGAAAGCCCTCTTTTGACTAGGATTTTCGTATTCCCAACAGGTTTTTATGTTGTGTTTAATCTGTCTGTCTGTGTTTTAGATTTACTGTTAAGAAATGTTAGTTCCAACCTTTGTCCTTACAAGTGTCCTTGCAGGAATACTATTCATTTTGGAACAGATTACTGTATCTTGGTACTCCCTTTACCTTGAATGTATAAATTATCTTTTAGATCTATTTGTTGCTATGTAACAAACCACCCTAAAACTGAGTGGTTTCTAATGTTATTGCCCGGAAGCATTTTGGGCCAGCAAAATGGTTATTCTCCTGGGCTTATCATTTCTCTGCGGTCAGCTGCAGGTTGAGTCAGCAGTTTGGCTGACCTTGGCTGGTACCTTCCATATCCCTCATCACATCTGTCACATCTATACAGCACAGCAGTTATCCACAAATTCCATCATTTTCTCGTAGATTAGCCAGACTTGTTCACTTGGTGGTGAGCAGAGTTTCAGGAGAATGAGTGGAAATCTTCAGGGTTGCTTAAAGCCTAGCCTAAGGACTGGGCAGCATCATTTATGCTGCATCCTACTGGTCAAAGCATGTCACAGAGCAGGTGCAGGTTAAAGGGTGGAAAAGACAAGTGGGAAAAACCACAAAAATAACTTTGGAAAAAAGCCTAGGTATACAGAGGGGGATATTTGCAGCCAATTTTGTCAATAATTTATCACAGGCCTGAAGAATTTCTATAGAAAATTCATTTTAATTGCCTTGATTATACTTAAATAAACACAGAAACAGTGAGGCCCAGAGATGTCGAGCAACTGACCCAAGGTCACACAGAAAGTTAATGGCAGAACTGGAATAACCAACTGTCCTAGTTTGCCCAGGATTATGTCAGTTTTAGCACTGAACATCCCACATTTCAGGCAAACTGGGATGGTTGGACACCCTAGGGAAAAAAAAGGGACTAGGGTTTCCTGATTCTTATTTCTATATTATTTTCTGAACACTAAAATTGATCTATGTGACTAGTATTGGTGTTTAAGATCAACCTAGCCTCATACCTGCATCCTCTACTAGCACGCATGCTGACATTTAATTAGCTTGTCCATTGGTTAGACTCTACTCTGTTCGAAAATGGTTTAAGGCATTTAATAAAGTACTGTACATCACAAGGGGATAACTACACAATACTACCTTGCCATTCTTCAAACATTCCACGTATTTTAATGTTTATGAATGCTAATTCTTTCTGCTTTGTGATTAGTCTTTCTCCCTTTCTAGAATGGTTTTTGCTTTTTTTTCTATTAATATCATCCAATTTACAGTTCCCAATTACCTTATCTGTGATGTAGCCCCCAATTGAAGAATTCATCATTATCTCCTCTGAGCTCCTAGGAGACTTGGCCCATATTTTGATCGCCGTACTTAGCACATCATTTCTACTAAGCTATCTGCTGTCTCATTACATTGTGTTTTCATCTTACATCTCCTTTATTTAATATAATCTTCCATATCCAATAGGCACTCTGCCATTTCTTTAGTCATTCTTTCTGTTGCATAAATGAGTGAACAGACTATTTAGTGAGAGACTAGTGAAATGGGGAAATTTTCACTTTCTTCACTAAAAGCCCTTGACTGTTTTTCTTCTTAGTTCCAATTACCCATTTTCTGCATTTTCATCTTTTCTGTTGGTATAATTCCTGCCTTAAGCAACACAGCTCTCATATAATTTGCTCGGTTTTAATTGGCTGCAGTTTCCAAAGCTAAATAACTAGTTTCAAAAGGATTGTTTCTGACCCAATGCATTATAAATTCTGCATGAGGCTCTGAAGTGCTTTTGTTTGAGGTCATGTGTTTTTGTGTTTGTGTATGTCATTTTTCTACCCATTCTTGATTAAAGTTTCCAGAATATCCAAAAAAATATATATATATACCGAACACATAATAGGTGCTCACGGCACTTCATGATTCATTTTTTATCATTTGCTCATATGTGTCTAGACACCTATTTATCCTTCAGGACCCTCCGTAGGCCTCCTCACTTTTGGAAAGCTTTCCTGAGCAAGCCCCTCCCTTTCCAGTTAGAGTTCTACAAACATTTACCATAGAACCCATTCTTTTATATTTTCATAAAGTATTCAATTCTTTGTCTCTCCATCCACTGTCTGTAAACTCTTTGAAGCTAGCATCTGTAGACTATTTGTTTTTGCTGTACCTGGCTCACAGTAGGTACCAAAACAATCTTTGTTTATGTGATTAAATTGATGAATGAATCAAAAAATACAGTTTCAGAGGAAAATGTCATAAAAAGAAAAAGTATTTCAGATATCTTCTTGACTCATATT
The DNA here is from genome assembly GCF_008728515.1 of Papio anubis. Lineage (NCBI taxonomy): Eukaryota > Metazoa > Chordata > Mammalia > Primates > Cercopithecidae > Papio > Papio anubis. The sequence continues at coordinate 34,192,902 of NC_044987.1, read as the reverse complement.
ACCTGTGTCATAGCTTTTCCATATTCAGAACAGTTTGCGTCTTTCTTAGAATTTGGTTAGCAGATATATTTACAAGACTGCGCAGGTAAGAAGAGGAAATGCTCAGCAATCAGCTTGCTAAATTTTTCTATTTTGTCCCACCTAAACTTGCAACTTAAATTTAGACATTTTTCTGAAATAGATAAGTCTAAACTACGAGTGGGATGGATTTCCCCAATTTTCTTGTATCAACTGATAAGATATCTAACAAGTTATCAAAAAGATATCAAAAAAGATGTGGGACTTTAGCCAGTCCTTATAATGAGAGATGGGTCTTGGTTTAACAGAAGAAAAGAATACATTTCAGATAAGCAAAATAAAAGCATCTAATGTATAAAATAGAAATGACACAGTATGTTCCTGTAATAATGAGGCCTTTCATATGTTTAGATTATAGGGTAAAAATGGAGGTTTGCATCAACCTGATGATTGAAACGAAGCTGGGAGATATAAACTTGGCATTAAATGTTAGACCTAATACCATAAAAATCCTAGAGGAAAACCTAGGTAGTACCATTCAGGACATAGGCATGGGCAAAGACTTCATGTCTAAAACACCAAAAGCAACGGCAGCAAAAGCCAAAATTGACAAATGGGATCTCATTAAACTAAAGAGCTTCTGCACAGCAAAAGAAACTACCATCATAGTGAACAGGCAACCTACAGAATGGGAGAAAATTTTTGCAATCTACTCATCTGACAAAGGGCATTTTGGTATATATGAGTAGAAGAGGAGCTTGCAAAAATAGCATTTATGCAAGTTCAGTAGAAAAGATCAGTGACAGGAAAACACTTGTGTTAAACAGACATGATATTCTAACAGTGAGAATGGGAAGGAAGGTAAATGCTCAAGAAGGATAAGATTAAAGTGAATTATATTTCTGAAGGGAGGAACAGTCCACTTTTCTAGCCTTTTCTCTTGCCACTGAGCCATGTATCTTTTATACTCCAATGACAGAGAATTTCTCAGGTGCATTGAACTTACTGCATCCCTTTAGATTCCATCATCTTTCCTTATGCAGCTTCTTCTGCTTTATCTTTACTATAAACTCCTAAGAAATTCCAATGTATTCTCTTTATAATTTTTTAATTTCAACAGTTTTGGTAGTACAGATGGTTTTTGGTTATATGGATAATTTCTTTAGTGGTGATTTCTGAGATTTTGGTGCACCTGTCACCTGAGCAGTGTACATTATACTCAATGTATAGTCTTTTATTGCTCACTCCACTCCCAAACTTTCCTTCTGAGTCTCCAAAGTCCATTCTACAATTCTTATGCCTTTGCATCCTCATAGCTTAGCTTCCATGTATATGTGAGAACATGCAATACTTGGCTTTTTATTCTTGAGTTACTTCACTTAGAATAATGGCCTCCAGCTCCATCCATGTTGCTACAAAATATACTATTTCCTTTCTTTTTATGGCTGAGTGGTATCAATGGTGTATACATACCATGTTTTCTTTGTCCACTGATTGGTTGATGAGCACTTACATTGGTTCCATAGCTTTGCAACTGCAAATTGTGCTGCTGAAAACATGAATGTGTGTGTCTTTTACGTATAATGACTTATTTTCCTTTGGGTAGATACCCAGTAGTACGATTGCTGAATTGAATGGTAGTTCTACTTGTACTTCTTTAAGGATTCTCCACACCGTTTTCTATAGTGGTTGTACTAGTTTACATTCCCACCCTCAGTATAAGTGTTCTCTTTTATCTACCACACCCACACTAACATCTATTTTTTTTTTTCCAATTGTGGCTTTTCTCCCAGGAGTACAGTGGTATCTCATTGTGGTTTTAATTTACATTTCCCTGATAATTGTGATGTTGAACTTTTAAAAATATTTGTTGGTTGTTTGTGTATCTTCTTTTGAGAATTGTCTATTCATGTTCTTCACCCACTTTGTGATAGGATTATTGGTTTTTTCTGGCTGATTTGTTTGAGCTCCACGTTTTAGTGATGTATAAAATATTTAAAAGACAGAAAGAATGTAGAGTCTTTGGAATAAGAGAGGTTGGAGAGAATGTCCTGAAAATACAGTTTTCCAGAGGTCAAAAACAAAAAAAGAAGTTTTAAGACTAAAAAACGTAAACTGGTGCCAAATGTAATAAAGTGGCCAAAAACTGTAAAGTAATAATTTGGAATTTGTCAAGAATCTGATTATTTACAGGAAATGTTTAAAAGAACAGTTTTAGCAAAAGACATTACTAAAATGTATATTTTATTATATATTTTATTTATCATAGGCTATAAAAACCTTCTCAGGAATGTAGGATTTTTAATTAGTGTTAGTAATGCTTGGCCATAGTACATGACTTTTCTCCCTTCTGTATTACCAGTAATCTGAACATTAGCACTAGACTTAATGTGATTAAGAGACATGGATTCTTCCTCTAACTGGCTGTGTGATTTTGGAGAAGACATAGAAGAAGAGAATCTTTAAGGGTCATCTTACTCTCACCCAGTATGAGAATTCCTCCTACAATCTCCTTAACAATGGATTTATTTCACCTTTCTAGAGGTCCGTTACCTTGTCTCTAAAATAATGCACTTGGACTTCTAGCTCTAACTTCTGATTAAATGAATTGGAACATAAAGTCACTGAGTCAGATGCCTTCAACTCATTCTGCATATAGGCTGTACAATATTTTAATCCACCTTTTAAAAGTGAAAATATTTTAAATGTTAGTAAATGCTAAAAATTAGTAAGCAAAGAGCAATTAGCATGGGTATATTCTTAATACCTTTTAGCCCTTGCTTAAACTTAAGAGAAAAGTCTGTTAAAAAAAAAAAAAAGATATTTTTATTGACATTTCAGTAGTTGCAAATGAGTCTTTGCCAGTTTTCCTTCTGATTCTAGCATTTTGCCTAATTCTGATTTCACGCATAGGTAATTTCTGAACAATCCATGTCTTGGAGCGCATCATATACTAATGTTGCTCTGACAGCCTTGTAATGGGAATTTGAACACTTATTACATTTTTCTTGTTAAAACCAGAAGGAAAGCGCATTCCAAGTGTTTACAGCTCCCTAACCTTGCTGTGATGAGGTGAAGTTTTATGTAGCTATTTCCTCTTACTTTGAAATCTCATTTTTAATAACACTGTTCCATAGTTGGTGCTGCATGTTTCAGCGGTGAACCCATTCACCTTTGCAAGGAGTAGCCTTAATCCTGCAAATCCTACTTTGCTCCAGTACAGGGTTGAAGAGAAGAATCTATTCTAATTACTTTAGTTTACTTACCAGTGCCTGCAATGCTACCAGGGAACTGGAAGCTATAATAGGCCACCCTTTTCAGTTTGGGGGAAATTTCTACAAGAAAGACTTTTGTAACATGAGCAGCTCTTGACTTATCAGCAATTTCCATAGGCTAATGATTATATTTTTCAACATACTCACAACAGTTTACAGAAATTTTTGACTTATAGCAGATGAATGTAAAGATTGAAATTATGAAATAAATAGAACTTGTGAAACCCTTTACAAAGTCACAGAATATACTTTATGTTTTATTTTGTCAAGTAAAATGGAAAATTCTCAAATTAGCTGCTTCTCATATATTATTTTAAGACAAAACAGACCAAAGCTCTGAAATACAAGGTAGAAAAATCACTTTTTATTTTTTTTTTTAAAAGAGAGAGAGAGAGAGTCTTGCTCTGTCGCCCAAGCTGGAGTGCAGTAGTGAGATCTCAGCTCACTGCAACCTCTGCCTCCTGTGTTCAAGTGATTCTCCTGACTTCAGCTTCCTGTGTAGCTGGGATTACAGGCACCCATCATCACTCCCAGCTATTTTTTGTATTTTCAGTAGAGATGGGATTTTGCCATGTTGGCCAGGCTGGTCTCAAACTCCTAACCTCAGGTGATTCACCCGCCTCAGCCTCCCAAAGGTGTGAGCCACCACACCTGGCCGATAATGTCACTTTTTATAAAAAGAACAGTTTTTAGGCATCATAGTATTAGGTATGATAAGCAGCAAGTTCTAGAAAAAAAATCACATATAATAAATATGTTTTGATGAGTACTTAGTAGAAACCAAGTGTACTTCTAGACACTCTGCATATATCATCACATTTAATCCTGACCTCATTGAAAAAAATATAATAAAATATTAACAGAAATAATCCTTAGGTGAAGGTAAAATTAACTTTACTTGGATTATATCGATTAATAAATTAAAAAGACAGGTAAACATACTGTTTTCCTTTGAGGAAAATAGCAGGTGTTTTCCTTTGAGGAAAATGGGCAGATGACAGTATGTATCTGGGTAGTTTGACCCCTCCATTCTCACCACATCTTACCTTTCTACTAGTTTTGTACCTGAACCTGCTAGCTGTATCATTTTCTTTTTAACTGAGAAATCTCTAGAATCCTTCTATAAGCATATCATATGTTCCTCTCCCCTTTTTGTACTATGCAAGTATTTTTCACAATTTTTGCACCCTAGAATCTTCAGGTTATTTCCATATCAACTAGCATGAGAGATGCTGCTTTTCATTAGGCAGTAAGAAGCAGAGAAGGAACCATGCTGCAATAACTCTATAATAAAGGCAGGACAGTATATTTTACACTGATTTGACCATATATCCTCCACGTCACAACTGGAAATGTAGATTTTATAATGCTAATTTTGCAATTCAGGAAACTAATGTTCAAGGCTTAACTTATTCAAAGGGATTACTTGAAGCAAAAGTTTCATGAACTTGCCCTGGGTTACTCTGCTGCTGAGGAGGAGAGATAGCATTGGAACACAGGGTTTATTTGCCTTCAAAGTTCTGTTATTCCTGTCACATCTCTGTCATGAGGAAGATTCCATGCAGCAGAATACCTAGATTTTAGCACGTGTTTTTAAGAGATGCACAAGCAGAGAGAGATTTTGCACCTGTGTGGTTAGAGAGATCTTGCTTCATTTGCAAGCAAGAAGCGACTTCTGACTTCTGTGAGACTTTCCGTACATCAAAAAATGCCTTTGCGTGGCTGTCTTCTGGAACAACCTGTATAACTACATGGCAATAACTAGGTCCAAAGTGTCATACTGGCTTACGCATCTCCTTAAGTAGTCCTACAAAGTCTAAAAAGTCTACAGATACAAACCATTACCAGAAGGAAGGACCCATCCTGTAAGATGACCACAAACATAGCACTTTGCCCACTGAGTCCCCTGTTGTTCTGAGTCTGCCTTTGATGAGCATCCAGGAGCTTGTGGTCTCCTAGGCCTCATTTATTCTTCCTTTTGCTCCTCTCTTTTGTGCTCTCCAAGGTCTCATCCTGTCAGACCTCTCAAGCCCTCCACACGCCATTCAGAGTTCTGGTTCCAATTCAAGACAAAATCCTCCCAGCCAGGTCTTCATGTCTCCAGGCAGTACCCAAGACTCCATGCAGCAGCAAGTCCTTGCACTTAAAAGCAAGTCTTTCACACATGCAAGTTCTTCAAAGGGAAACAACTCTTAAACAAGCCTTCCTCTCATAACATTGGCCCCATTTTACAGTGGAACTCTGATGCTTAATTATGCTAACAAAGTGTATTATTTAATGGAACACTAGCTACCTTTAAAAGTTAGCCCTCAGATCATGAGGCTTACCATAAATGAACGTGATTTCAGCTCCTGTAAAGTTCAAACCAGTGCTACTGATCAGAAGTTAGCTTTCCCACAAAGGGCGATTCAGGGTCTGCAGATGCTGCTGCTGCCATCTCCACATCAAGCCACTAAAAGGGAAGTAACATGGGAGTTTAAATAGACCACACCTGGAATGGCAGCTGTCACCTTCACTCACAGTTGACTAGCACAGCTAAGCGTCAGGTAATCAGAGAATAAGGGCCACTAAATAGCACAGCAAGTTATAAAATGCATTCTTAACCAGCATATGATATCCAGCTGGATATCCAGGAATAAAAGAAGAGAGGTCTGCTAAACAGACAGCTAGACTGTGTGATGGAAATTTTTGCTTATTTCTAATGCCTTACCAAAGATTCCTTTCCCTTAGGTTTGGGGCATTTTATAGTGGGAGGAAAGGGAATGTTTTGAGGGAATGGGGGAGGGGGGAATAAAGCATACATGTTGAAGAAAACTCTACTATTGTAATTTAAGAAACAACAACATAGATGCCAGAATCCCTTTGTAAAGTGAACTTACAGTTTAAATTGTACATTGTACAATTGTAAAACCATTATATAAATGAAAAAAATAGGGACCATTACTGCCTTAAAAACAAACAAAAAAATGAAATACATTTGTTTGGAAGATGAGAAGACTCTCCAGATTTGACTAGAGATATTTGCCTATAATATCACTTTAAATTGTTTCTGGGGAAAAGAGGAAATAATAATAATAATAATAATCATAGCCTCCCTCTCTGTAATAGAAAAATGTTATAAGGTGACATGATATTTATATAAAATGTTGTTTCCAACCAGACAAAAGTAAAATATACTACTGCTTTTAGAAACACCTGGTATTCACTGTATGGCATCTTATTTTCAAGGGAGTTCTTGCACCACCTCTATAAGGCAGTCAACTTTGAAAGCAACTTAATATTTTGGCAGTTGGAAGACATGTTAACTACAGTCACACCTATTGATGCCTACATCTAAAAGTTCAAAAAATAATTAACTCAGATTTAGTAGATTTGGAATGTGGATTGATAGTTACTATTTTTGAACATAGCTTAGACATTCACAAAGTAGACTAATAATAAACTTAGACTAATAAAAGTATCCCCAAGACCACTTTTTCCTCCTGCCTTGCTTACACACTTGTCAGTAAATTAGAGTTTTATTTTCTTCATGCCAGATATCCTGCTGATTTTGAGAGAAATAAAAGCCCCTAGTGTAAAATACAAGAGTTTCTGACAACCGGTTGATAAATTCTTATTTATTAAAAATAATTTCTAACTTAGCGTGAGGTCAATAGACTTAATGAAAAAATTTCATGGTATAAACAATATTAAAATATTCTAATTATGACAATTCTGGCAAATCCCAGAATGCATTAGATTACAGTATCAAAGGCCTGTTTCCAGATGCTGCAACTATAGTATTCTTTTTTTTGAGTCTAAACATCTCAGTGGTTCCCAAATACAGAATCAAATAAATGTTTGAGAACCATGCTGAAAACCAATTTTGAGAATTTAATTAAAGGTTCGCTAAAAGCAAACAGAAAAGTTATTATATAGTGTAGTTGAGTGTGACACTCTCATTGGATAGTTGATAATTGCACTGCTTTTCCTCCATATCACCACAAATTCATCAATCAATAAATTGTTATGAAAAAATTATTTATCAAACCATAGAGTTTATACAAGTAAAATAAAATTCTTATTTTCAAAGACCTAATACTCTAGTGATACAAATGTATACACATACATTTTAACATATAAGCCTATACAGATATATATATATATGCATGTGTGTGTGCTTAATATCAAACTCTTCACAAAATGTAATATAGTTTGTAGAGAGCAAAGTTTATTTTAGATGAAACCTAGAGAACTGAGTCAAATTTACCTTAACAGATAATAGTGGAGATTTTTTTGTGTGTAAAGAAAAGGCCTAAGTAAAGATAGTAAAGGCGTTCTAAGTACATTGGCTTGATGAAGGTGGAAGACTTGTGTGTAAATAAAGGAGTGAGAAAATTAGAGAAGAGTTTGAGGTCATACTTGACAGAATCCCTGAAGGCCAAGCTGAGGACTGCACTTGATCTTACAGAGAGTAGGGAGATAAAATATTAGAGGATTTCCAGCATTGTGTGACAAATGTCACAGAGCTTGGATAGAATTCAATGAGATTAGTGTGGTATAGCAAAAGAATACATAAATTACAACATATGTATCAGCCTTACAAAAGCATCATTAGACCAACATGTGTGGGCTACATGGAAGTGGGAAGAAATTGAGGTAGGAAGCAGATACAATCATTGAGATGTGTGGTACGAAAGGTGGATGATGTGGGGAGGGTAAAGAAAGGATCAAATGGGAGAGATGCATATTTTCAGCACAAAGCTTCAATAAATACTTGCTAAATGAACTAACAAATCTATATAATATTTCAGCTCATTACATATCCTGTTTCTCTTAGTTCTGTCAAGATGCTCTGAGGAAAACAAGCAGACTGAGTACAGAAGTTAAACTTTAGAACAGTTTCTCTTTGAGTCCTCATTATATATGTTCTCATACATGCCTTCATTGATGCCGCTAGACCATATTTTTATAATATCATGTATTATTCTTTTGTAGCATTTATTATTATTTCATTAACTTTTAGATTATTATATATGTAAACTGACAGAGATCACAACTAGTCTACACACTCCATAAGAGTGCAGACAATGTATGTTTTCTCACCACTGTATCCAGCATGTATTAAAGTTGAGTAATTTTTAATTGATGTTACATTGCTATGTGGAAGTTCCAAGTAATTTACAGCATATTAGCTCTGTGTTTCTTGCATAAAATTATCTTGAGAGCTGGCTCTAGAAAAAATGCAAAATCATTGTGGAGAACAACTTCTTCCCATTTTGTAATGATACTTCAACACCCTTGACCAAATTCTTATCTCCTTCATCTGAACTCTGTCATGCCACCATGTTTGCCTGTCATCGCTAAAGAAAAGCAAACCATAAAATTAAATCACAAATAATGCTTGAATGATTTGCCTTTTAAAGATCTCCAAAACAGACCAGGCGCGGTGGCTCATGCCCGTGTAATCCCAGAACTTTGGGAGGCCGAGGCGGATGGATCACGAGGTCAGGAGTTCGAGACCAGCCTGGTCAACATGGTGAAACCCTGTCTTTACTAAGAATACAAAAATTAGCCAGCCACAATGACAGGCGCCTGTAATCGCAGCTACTCGGGAGGCTGAGGCAGGAGAATTGCTTGAACCAGGGAGGCGGAGGTTGCAGTGAGCGAGGTCGCACCACTGTCCTCTAGCCTGGACTACAGAACAAGACTCCATCTCAAAAAAAGAATAAAAAATTAAAAAATAAAAAAATCCCACAAACAAGGAATCATGTAGCTTTGAAATACTAGATGATAGTATTTCAGGCATTCCTGAGGTATACACTCCTGGGGTTCAGTAAGCAAATATTGCTTCCACTTATTTTTTTTTATTTCTTCTAACAAAATAAAAATACTTACTAAACTTGACTCAATAATTCTTTAATAAGAGAGAAGAAAATTGTTCTTATTTCAACATATACTTCAGATAGATTTCACGACTTGAATAAGCATTCAGAATAAAAAGTGAAAATAGTGTTAAGAGCACAAAAGTATTATTCACTTAACTGTTAACAATTGTGCCGATAATTTTTAAAGGCGCAACCTAACAATGTAGGATATAACAAAAAATATCAGTGTTGGCTTTATTCACCTTCATGATGGAATATAAGGCATTCATTTCCTATTTGTCCTTGGCTTTGGAGTTAGCTCACTCATTTCTATGTTCTAGCTGTCTAAATAGAAAGGTAAAACATAGCCATGTGTGGTGGCTCATGCCTGTAATCCCAGCATTTTGAGAGACCAAGACGGGTGGATCGCTTGAGCTCAGGATTTTAAGACCAGCCTGGCAACATGGTGAAACCCCGTCTCTACCAGAAATACAAAAAATTAGCCTGGCATGGTGACATGTGCCTGTAGTCCCAGCTACTCAGGAGGCTGAGGTGGAAGGATGGCTTGAACCCGGTGGGTGGAGGTTGCCGTGAGCAGAGATGGTGCCACGGTATTCCACCCTGGGTGACAAAGTGAGACCCCCATCTCAAAAAAAAAAAAAAAAAAAAAAAAGATAAAACATAAATAAGCAAAACAGAATTGTATCTACAAGTTCTAGAAATCTAATAAATAATGCTGAATTGCATTTAGGTAAATTGTACTAGAGTGATCAATGTACAAAGGAACATTACTTAAACAAGAGCACCTGCAGAAGTGTCACATTTTAAGGGCAATTATAAGAAATTCTATCCAAGTTGATAATCCAATAATATAAGATTGCTGTTTTTTTCGGATACATGGTTAAACTATTTTTGAATTTTTTAAAAACAAGTTACATTTCAGTTCATGAATGACCTTAGATACAAGTTTTCTCACTAGGTATTATAAAATGCACTAGAAGAGAAAAAATACAGAACAATCCATTTATAACCCATATAATGTAGAATAAGATACTCTTTATCTAATTTGCAATCCATAATAGAAACTGTAATTTTCTATAGTTAGAGGAAAATAACTTATATTTGCTTACCAATTGTACCTTGAAGGGCTCTATGTTTAATTAAATGTCCAATGACAAATCTGATCGCACCAATTGCACCTTTAGTATCAGATTGATAGAAGCCACAGAGTCAGGGGAACCATTTGCCACAGCAACAGTGAAATGTGGGATTGATGTCACTTCAGTCTGGGATGGTTTATTTGAAAACGGTAAGCCTCTGGTAGCATCAATAATGCCATGTTATTATCTTTTGGCATTTATGCATATACTCCTGATAGTGCAGTCCATTGATTATTAAATTAAAGAGAAGATTTCAAGTGCTATCCTTCACTAGAATATAGCTCTTCTTGAAGTGTTAATGCAAAAAAAATGTAAAGAAAGAAAATTTGTAATCCCAAATTTTTCTGTACCACAACATATTTATATAGGTTTACCACGGGAAAGAGAGGGAAAAAAACATTAGATTTAAGGTAGAACCTGTCCATATCAAGACTGTTTATAAATGATACCCGAAGTCAGATACTGGAGAGTGAAGAGGGAAAGGTTAGACTGACCTTTTTCCACTTAATTGACTTTTGTGGGACCGTATAGACACTGTTTTAAAACCAGTGCCATTTTTTGTTTCAGTTAAATTCTTCAGTTACCAATTCACTTTAGACATTGACAAAATTGCAAGTACACAGAGTCTGAATGAAATAGACGGATGAGGCAACGTCTCAAAAAGGCAGGACACAAATGATGAAAGACATATGTCAGCCAACCAAGTTATCTTTGTGATCCAGAGGCATGGCAGAGAGATATAAATGTGTCCCTGAAGTTCTCAGAATGAAAAGTTTAGTTCATAGTTCAAGCAAACTTAACATTCCCAATCTCATTCAATTCATTATCTCTCTACCAGAAGAGACAATAATATTGCTCAGTTTACCTACTGCAATTTTATCTTTTTTCTTTCTTGCAGTATCTTTTGTTTATGAGTTAAGTAATTTTTTATTTTTACTGTGATAAGAACACTGAATATGCAATCTATCCTCTTAAGAAAATTTATGTGTACAATCCATTATTGTTGACTATAGGTGCAAGGTTATAGAGAAGATCTCTAGAGCTCATTCATCTTAATAGAAATTTTCTGCCTGTTGATTAATATCTCCCCATTTGCCCCTACTCCTGTCCTTGGTAACCATCATTCCAGTCTTTGATTTTATGAATTTAACTATTTTGGATATTTCATGTAAGTGGAGTCATTAAGTGTTTGCCTTCCTGTGTTTGGTGGATTAAGTAGTTTCTTAACATATCTCTTTTTCTCATTTGTGTACACAATGTTGTGTAGGAAAATATTTTTTTAAATGCTGCAGTTTTTCCAGTACTAGTCATGAATCTTCATAAATATTCTGACTCTATCCTTTCCAGCACATGGAGGGATTGCACCTCTGTGTTGACTTGGAAACTAGGTGTGGCCATATGACTCGCTTTAGCCAATGAAATGTGAGTGGAAGATGCCTGTGTAATTTCTGGGTAGGAGCTTTAACAGCCAGAGACTGCTTTACCATGTGCTTGTCCTCTGCCACCAACATGGACTGATGCCATTCCAACATCCTAGGAGATAAGGATGAAGACAGTAAAGAACAGAGCTCCAGATGACCTTCAGTGAACATGTTGAGGAATAAGGGGCAAAAAGTTCTCTGTGATTTTTAGATACTGAGATTCAGAGTTTATTTGTTACTGAAGCATAGTGCATATCACTGATGCTATAAACACTGATAATAATAGAGAAATAGATAAAATAGAGAAATTCTATTTTAAAACATGAATTAATGATATATACTATGAGACACCAAAAATGTAACACATATCCCTGTGTTGTCTTAGTTCTTTATAAAGTAGTCTGGTGTTAGAATTGTAATTTTCGGACACCTACTTAAAGATATGGTAGGGTTCTTGTTACGGTTCACTTCTTTGCATGGTATTATGAAACACAGGCAGCTGTATTTCACTCCTCATAACTAGGGTAATAAAAATATGAGAAGATAGAGAATAGGAAAGGCACACCTTTCTTTACTTGAAACCGTTCAACTCATTTTGAGATTGATAAAATGGCACGACTAAGTTTAAAAATAAAGAAGTGAAAGTTTCAGACTAAAGGTCATGACATAATTTAAAGCTGAGGGCAAAATGATATAATTGAAGAGCGAAGAGTACCCTTTAACACCAGTAATTGACTAACTCTCAGTTAATGTTATGACTGAAAATTAAAAGCATAGCTATGCTCAGGTGATATGTCTATATTAAGAGGAAAGCAAAATCAAAGTAGTGTTGTCTGTTTCTATATCCTACTCATCAAATATCTTTGTAACAGAATTCTTGATTACCTCTAAGCTAGTCATTAGAGTAAAACATAGAAGACTGTATTCTTCATTTAACCTGTTTGAGTCTTTCATTATTGAAGTCAAATCTTTGTCTCTCTTTAATGATACCTAATAGATATTGCTGTGATCAGACAACTGTTCTGTATCTGTGCTGTCCAACACTATAGCCATTGTTGAACATTTGGTATGTAGCTAGTGCCACTGAGGCACTAAATTTTCAGTTTTATTTAATGTTAATTAATTTATATTTAAAGAGTCAAATGTAATTAGTAGCTACCATATTAACCGTACAGCGAGTACCTCCATGTAATCTGAAACTAAAGTTGAATCTTCAAGGTCACAAATAAACATTTGAAAGGTTTAATGACCAACCAGGGATGCCAAAAAAAAAAAAAAAAAGAAAAAGAAAAAGAAAAAAAGAAAAAGGAAACAAACAAACAAAAAACTTTGAAAAGTACCAACACCAAAATCTTAGCATTCAGAGCCTCGTATTGTCCAAAAGTTATTAAAGTGGAAGAAGGGAGCACAATGAAAGATTTTGCCACCAGAGAATTAAACAGCATATGACAATACTAAATGCATAATTTCCCCCACTTCTTTCTAACTTCTTAATCTAAATGGGTCACATTTCTGTCAGCAAACAAATTCTTATAGTGAATACAATTTCTTGGAAATCTGACATTATTATAAACGGTTCAAATTACTTTACCTTACTGGTAAACTATCAGTTTCTCAGATTTTTGTTTCCACACAAGCTCAAAAGTCTCCATGTATGTAATTTCACTTTTTAAAAACCTTTTAGCATATGTCTCACGTGTTGTTGTCGCCAACAGAGTGTAACATAAGTACATTTCTGACACTTACCATTTACATAAAAGTTGAATTTTCAAGTAGAGACATTTGAGGCCTCAGATCTACCTTTCCATCCCTCTTGAATGTATATATTCTTGATTTGTTTGGAACTGCCATCCATGTAAGTATCTTATTCTACCACAATGGTTCAAGCATAGGTGAAAGTGTTCGATCTTTGAGCGTGCATCCAAGATTTGATTTTTCAGCAATTTAAAACAAAACTACCAGATGTGTTCCACTGTATGAGATCAAAAATAGCGTTATCTTTGTGAGACATCAAAATTTGATTTAAAATACTCAGATCAAACATTTTTTTTCTTAAGGTTGTTTCTGTAGGTCAACTCAAGGGAAGATTAATTCTATACCTAGAAGCTGTAATTGATCTGGCACTGCTATACGTTTACTGATATCAGTCCATTTGTTATCAGTATTTGGATCATATTCCAAATTGTCAGTTTTAAGTGATAGTCAAAACAGTTTGTGACAGGGAGAGCTTTAAAAGATTTTCATGAATCTCAAATAACTTGAAGTCTTAAAAATTCAATCACATTAAAAAACTTTTTATTTGTTTTTCAATAAAATTCTGATTTGATAGATTATCACATTAATTAAAAACCTTCAGTGGCTCGCCTTTGTCCATTGTTTAAAATGCTTAGTGTAGTGTGTTAAACGTTCTTCGACTCTGGGACCAAATTTTTAGCCCCTTCTTACAGAAGTTTTTTTCCTTCTGCTCAGAACTTGTCAGTCCTTGAAAAATGCTCTCTTTTGAATATTTAGAGGGCTATTCTTCTTTTCCCCATTTAACAAATCTTGTTCATCCTTTAAGACTCAGTTTACATGTCATCTCATTCATTCATTCAACAAATAGATAATGAGCACTTGCTGTGTACCAGTCACTATGCTTAGTGCTTTATAAATTAATTCATTTAATACTCTCAAATGTTTTTGTGAAGTCGATATTAAAGTTATCATTTTACAAAGACAGGTAAGAACTGCCTACCTTTTGTCCCACTCCACTCCACCTACCATCCTGAAGACTGTGGAAGCTCCATGGTGTCTCCATTACTGGATTGCACTGACACCATCAGTTTTCACCACTAGTCAAGTTTCTCTAGGACTGCCTCTTCTCCCACGGCCAAACCTCAGAGAAGGACTAAATGAATTTTCTAGACTGCTATAGGTTTAGAGTAAAAAAAAAAAAAAAAAAAAAAAAAAAAGAGACAGAGAGAGAGAGACTCTGATTAATGTGGCATAAACCTGGTTGCATCTTGAGAATTTCTGTCTAGAGATTCAGGTTAGTTTGTTAGCAAAACAGCTTTAGTTCCTACTATGCTTTTCCTATGTGGTGACTACAAGTTGTCTTCTTATTCCCATCAACTATTAAGACTAGTTAAGGAGTAAGATGTTTTTTGTATTTAGCTCATTTTGATCAATATCAGAAAACATTTACTGAGTGACTATTATGCAAGGGCATCTACAAACACACACACACACACACACACACACCAAAAAAAAAAACTTGATTTAATAACAAAAAGCAATTCAAAACTTTCAGAGAGAACTTCTTGGGGGAAGAAGTTGAGTATATATTTGAAGCATGTTGTTTCCTGGACTGATATGGAGGATTTAACACATGAAGATGCCAGCAGAATGTAAATGTAACAGAGAGGTTGGGGTATGAGAAATAGGAGGCCTCTGTCTTCTTTTCCCAGAAGTGCCCAAAACCTGTAAGATGAGACCACATACTCAGTTTATAGCAGGAATGTTTTGGTAAAAGACCTATTTTTTAATTATAATATAATTTTTAAATCATAAAATATTAGTAGAATTTGAGAGATTTTTCTTTTTTTTTCTATATGCCTGATTGGAAATAATTATTTAAATGGAAAATTAGACATTGTGTTAAAAATATTATAAGGTATTTTGGGTTTTGAAACTCAGAAACTAATAAATGTATTTATATATGGCCCAGTAAGGTGTGTATGAAAGAAAGAATCTGGTTCTACATTCATGTATTACCTCTAGCCATTTATATGAAAAATTCAGGCCAATGACCACAAGAGGGATGAAGAAGAGAATTGTTGGATGGATCTGTCTGAAGCCGTTACTGCTTTTGAAAAAGAACCACCTCTTCCTTCCTTTCCATTCTTCTAGTACTCTAAGACAATCCCTTAGCCGGAATAGCAATAAACTCTTGGCATCTGGCCCAAGTTTGGGCTCTCTAGGCCTGGATTGTTCTTATATCAAAAAGTCACATATGAGATCCATCAGTACCAACAAGCAGAGGAAAGAGCATTAGTTCTTCTGATTGCTGGTTCAGTAGAATTCATCCATAATTCACTCAACAAACAGCAGTTTTATGTAAAAGAGAAAATATTTTACCTTGCTGATGGCAAAACTGAATGTATTAATGAACCAGTTAAGCAAAAAGAAGTCGCCTTCATATTGATATTATGTAATTGTGACTTGTAAAACAACCTGTAGAGCATGGAAAATATCCTATCTAATAAAAAGAACAATTTGATGATTATAAATTGGACTTAGAAGAGTACTAACATAGTATATTCAGGTATCACTGATTATTGGCTTGATTACCAGAGAGAATTAGAAAAGAAAAAGAAGTTTTAATGAACTTGGTTACCTGAAAAGAGAAAGAAGAGTATGAACCCAGTTTGTTTCCTTATCTGTTTTTTTCTAGGTATAAAAAATAGCTTCTGGGAAACAAATAGAAAGACATATAATTGCTCATTACAATTTTATATTCCCCATATAATGATAACATAGTGTATTTTTTCTTCCTCTTAATCTATTATTCTTGACTAATCTCATCTTTGGAAGGCGAGTCTTGTATTATTTTACATATAGATTTTTCACATTTCTTCTTACAAGTTTGAATGGTTGATTAAAAAAAAAAAAGAAGTAGAATAAAAGATTTCAACTTCCTCTGAAGAGAAAGCATTGGCACATAGCAAAGTGAATGAAATACTGGATAATAGCTCCCAAGAAGCTCTTTTGAGATAATAGTGCAAATTGAATTGCCTGCCTTGAAAGTACATCACAGGTAGCAAGTGAAGAAATTCTCAGCTTCCCTGATTTCTTCCGGCCAGTAAATGTGTCTGTCAAAGCCACATGGTCATCACTACTTGCTTGCTTTGTTAGACTTGTATTCAGTGAAGAAATAAAACAAAAAATAAAAGCAAATATTGAAATAAACATATGTTTGTTTTCTCCTGGCAGAAGGACCTACTGTCTTCTGAAAAGGGAGTAGATTTTAGGCAAAAACATGTGTTTCTATTAAAAATCACTCTATACACTCTATGCACCATCACTTAAAAGCATTTTTTGAGTAACTTTGGGACCTGGGTTCTAGTATTTCTTACTCCATCTTGAGCACTGGTCTGCTTTGTGACACTGAGTGGGCCACATCCCTGTACTTTCAATCCCTGTCTTGCAAAATACTGGAAATAAATAATGCTCTTTCCAACTGGCACGTGTTATGCTTCTAATGTCTTATTTATGTTCTAGAATTGTGCTATAAGAAGAAAAATAGCAGAACACAAAATCTATGAAGTTTCCTGGTCTGGCAGTATCTGTCGCAAAATAGTGTTTCTGGGAGGATTACATGAAATAACACATATAAAATGTCTACCACATAGCATATGCTCAACAATGTTAATCCACTTGCCACAGGGTCACTTCCAGTATCTCATTCTAGTAAATAATTACTTTCACCACGTGAAAATCTCTTTGTATCAGGCATAATAGCTGCCACTATGATTACTAGGTTGAAATAAGAGGACTCAAGAGTACCTGAAAGTCTAAAATTGTTATTGCAGAATCAGTACACTAACATTTGCAGGGCATTTTTTTTTTTTTTGTAAAGAATGGCATTCTATTTCAACACACTAAGTGTTATATTGCATACATATTTTACTTAACACAACATCTATTGGTTATTCAACAAGTGGATAACATTTACTTGAATAAGTGAATGAATAAGTGAATTGAATACCATGCTTTTCCACTACAGCATTAGTGTATAATGGGTCTTGGGCTATTTGTTTCATTAGATTACATAGGAGAACTTGACTTACTCTGTGATACTGATTTGGCCTGTGTAGCAGATTGCTATCGTTAATTCAATACGAACTAGGCAAATTTCTCTAACTTTTTTAAACTCGTAGTTTTTTTTCCCTTCTATGTAATGGGCATAATAACACATAATTTACAGAGGTTTGTCAAAATTGAGGATAATATCTAACATGTCAAATCTATGGTATGAGATAAATATGTATTAAGTAATTTTGTATTACTTTTGAGTATATCATGTGCTTTTAAAATAACCATTTTAAATTTACTTTTTAATAATATTTCTAAATGTACACTGTTGGGGTAATGTAGGAGATTCCCTCACTACCTTTGGACTAGGCTGTTGCTCATGACAACAGAATGAAATTTGCTGACTTCTACTGTGATTCTGAATTTCCTGTGATCAATATAAAAAAAAAAGATGTGAAAGGCAGTACTGCTCACTACACTACAGTTTCTTTTAACCATGCCTGTCTATTATTATTTGGTCAAAGAAATAAGAAAATGACATTGATATAAAATGCAAATGCCTCTTTGAATCAATAATAAATTACTGTTCACAAACTATTCAATAACAAGTAATTGATTGAAGTCAGGCAGAATTTTAGACTTATCTATTGTCTTCAGCTGTACTGAGTTAATGAGGGTTTATAATTACTTTGGATTTTAACTAATACATCTTTTTCATTTTGGAAATTGATTTTATATTAGTGTCATATTTTATGGTTTACACAATTACCTAACTAAATAAAGGTTGACAAAATTGACCATAATCAAAGGCTTGGTAGTACAATAAGTCATTTTAATGTGTAGAATGTGTTATCTCTTTTCAAGAACACCCATCTTTTTAAATATTTTATGTATAACTGTTAAAAATTTCTCTCTTAGAATTGTAAAATGGGTGAGGAAATAGCTTTTAGTAACTAAAAAGCATTATTCACATAATGTTCTTTGGATTTTTCAAATTACATTGTTTACCTGGAAAAAAGTTGAAAACCTGTGTCTGGCATTTTAAATTTCTATGTCATAAGCCATGTACATTTTCTACATTAACCATGTCAGAGTGTGAACTTTTAGTCTTCTTTTTAAAAGACTGGTTCAAAAAAAAAAAGAAGAAGAAGAAGAAGATTACAGACATTCTTTGAATGTCGCTCACCAAGGGACACTTACATATGCCTCTTGTGAAAAACAAGAGGCACAGAAGAGCCACTGAAGATATTATCCTAAACTCTTATTTGGCTTGGTTTTGAACTATCCAGTAGCATAAACACACTATTTCTGTATTCTCAACTGGAAACAGGTTAAGCTAGAAACACATATTACTACAGCCAAACAAAATAGATCAATTTGTCCATGGTTATTCATTTATGTTTCTCCTTGGGGGTCCCTAAGAAGCAAATGATATGCAAACAGCTGCATGATTATTGCTATGCTCTTGTTGCTATTTGGTGATTGCTATTTACATGTAAATTACTACTTGGCAAAGTACAACTTCTCTTCACCAGCAACCAGACAACAAAACAGTTCTTACTAAGCTGTCCAAGATTAATTACTCAAAAATACTTCCTAAAGGAATCATTCTTTGGAATTCTGCATTTCCTAGAAAAGTAATTTTAGAATGAATAAAATAGAACAATCCCACCATGATTCTAAGGCAGTATCTATTTAATAAGCAACTTTAGAAAAATATGGAAGAATATAGAAACGTAGGTTTCTTGCTGTGAGGACTAATTTGGCAGAATGGGAAAGAAAAGAAAAACAGAAAGCTAGAGGAGATGCTTAAAGACAGATGATAAGAGATCAAAGATATAGTTGATTTATTTCCAAATTTTATCTCTGAGTCAGGCTAGATGATATCACTCCTCACCCCTAATGTGTTTATACCTAAAAATTGTCATGAGACTAGACATTATTAAACTGCCTGAGTTAGGCAAATAAAAAAAAAAAAAGGAGTTCTGCACATTGGAGTCAGTTAACACTTCAATGCCTTTCTTTAAAAGGCAAAAATAATTTTATTTAATGATATGAAAATAGATATATTTACAACTGGGTCATAATCTATATGCAGTTTTGCATGTTTTTCTCCTAACATTATATGAAATGTCATTTTCATATTAATATAACCACAGCAAATTGTTAATGATTGTATAATATCTCCTTTTATGCCTGCACTGCTACTTATTTAGTCCCCTGATGTGTTGTTTTTCACTTTTCACTATTATAGGACATTTTAAAATGGAAATACTTAAGCACGCATCTTTGCTTTACTCATCCAATTACTTGGAATTTTTGTAGCAAGCATGTGATTAAAGATTTTTATACGTATTGACAAATTGCTCTGTGGGGAAGTTATCCAGTTTACACCACCATTAAATGAGTAAGAGAATGTCATTTCCTTCATTTGATTTCATTTAAACCAATCAAAGTATCAATAGTCTACTTAAATAGTGACTCTTTTTTTTCCCTTCAATTTCATGTTTCAGAGGATTTTAATCAACCCAAAAAAGTTCAAGCTGGATTTGAATAGTCAAGAAAAATGGGAAAAATAAAAGGATTTATGATTCAACAGAAGAATCATAATTCATTTAATCCAGGCACCAGTCTGGTTTTTCACAACTGGAATACCTATGATTATAAGCCATAGATTTTGGGAAAGAAAAAATAAGAATTTTAGAAACACTTGACACAAAGTAAAGACAAGGTTTATTTTCAAATATACCTTTAAGACTTGTAGATTTTATATAAAATAATAGGGTCAAAAGTGACTAGCTTAATTTTACATCATTTTTGATAAATATGGTTGACTCTATATTAATCACGATAGTAAGGGAGAAAGAAAGGTATAAATATACCCTATTACTATTTTAAAAAGGAATTAGTCATAATGTAATAAAAATAAATTCATTTTAAACTTATTTTGTTGTAATAGCATCCAGTATTTTGAACACATATGTAATTCTATAGACCATTATTCATCATTTTTTTTCAACAAACATTTTATTTTTCCAGTACTGTAGGGGTAAAAATAAGCTATCCGCTTTGCCTTCAGAAAGTTTGCTGAAAACTCAATTCACAAAAGGCAGATTATTTTTTGAATCATAGTTTATGTGTCATGGGAGCCTTCAGAGTGAAGACCCAACTCATTCAATGGAGGGCAGAAGCTTACATACCATCATTACAGAAAAAATGAGGGCTTGGATCCTGGCAAAACAGTTTATAGGAGAGGGGAGAAGATGAGTTTTGAAAAGGAGCCATAAATTATTTCTAGGGAGAACTGATGGACTTGAAGAACATAAAATAGTCTAGGACAAAGACTATTGGATCCATAGAGTATAGACAGTGTTTTGCAACAAAAGTCTGCCTAGGTTTTAGACAGATTTTAGTCTTCCTTCCTGTGATGTGTGTTGCGATAATGAAAACTCAAGGAAGGAAACAGAAGAGATTGTTTTCTTCTTTGGTATGACCAGACTGTAGACAGAAAGGGAACTTCAGTCTGTGCTTTTGGATGCGTAGAAGATTGAAAAACAGTGGGGACAGGAGGTGGGGAGGGCAACTGTTCCTCTCCTTGGTGAGTCTGTCTGGTCTTTATGTAGAAGATAAGTGAGAAGTCTCTTCTAGCATCTGTTGATCTCTTTAAGCCTTTAATTTAAAATATTCATTATACCAGGGAGCCACATTTTGAAGTAGTATTTCCTGTGCTCCTTTAGTACCTACCATGTGCCAGGTACTGATTGATGTCCAGGACCTAATCAGTACCTGGACATCAATCAGTACCTGGCACATGGTAGGTACTAAAGGAATAAAATAGAGAGTCTCCTGTTTTCTTTTCATGGAGATTCCATTGTAGTGGGAGAAAACAGTCTAAAATCAAGTGAAAAACATAGTAAGCAAAATAGAGGAAAGTACTATGAAGAAAAATAGAGCAGATTAAAAATATGAAAAATGATAGAGAATTACAATTTTAAAAAAGATGAACATGGAAGGGTTTTAGGATTCTCCAAAGAGACAGAACCAATGGAATGGATAGGCAGACATAGAGACAGATGTATGTGGATAGATAGAGAGAGAGAGAGAGAGAGAGAGAGAGAGAGAGAGAGGATTTATTAGGTTCCAGAGGATTTAATTGGTTCCAGATAGTGAATTTATTAGGGGAACTGGTTTATGAAATTATAGAGTCTGAGAAGTCTCAGGACAGGCTATGTGTAAGCTGGAGACCCGGGGATGCCAGTAGCAAGGCTCAGTCCAAATCTAAACACTTCAGAACCAAGAAAGCCAATGATGTCATTCTCAGTTTGAGGCTGAAGCCCTGACAACGAGGTGATGGTGGGGTGGGGAGTTGGAGTGGTATAGGTCTTGGAGTCCCAAGGTCAAAGAATCTGATGTCCAAGGACAGGAGGAGAAGAATGTCTTCCAACTTCAGCATAGAGATTGAGAGAGAGAGGACAATTCCTTTTTCATCTGTTTTTATTCTATCGGGCCCCTAGCAGATTGGATCACATTGAGGATGGATCTTCCCCGCTCAGTCCACTGAGACTCACGTGCTAATCTCCTCTGAAAACACCCTCACAAACATAACCCAAAATGATATTTTGCCAGTTCTCAAGCTATTTTTTTATTCCATTCAAGATGACACCTAAAATTAACCATCAAAGCAGTCCAATCTGCAGAGGTCAGATTTGAGCATAGATCTGAGTAAAATGAGACGTGAGCCATGTGAGTGTCTGGGGAGGATGCTCTTAAGCAGAGGAAAAACCGGTGCAAAACCTCATGGCTGGAGTATGTTTAGGTGTTTGAAGACTAGTAAATGGACCATTCTGATTGTGTAGTTAGTGAAAGAAGAATTGTCGGAGGGGAGGTCAGAGCCAAGAGGTAGTGGTGGTAAAACATGGAGGGGAAGGAAAACTTACAGGTTAGGCTACAGAAGTACTTTGGATTTTTTCCTGAATGTGTCTGGAGGTTTGATATTATCATACTCAGGTTAACTCTCCCTGCTGTGTGAAGAATGGATTCTAGGAAATGAAGATGTAAGCAAGGGATCGGTTCAGAGGCTTTTGCAATATCCAAGGGAAAATTATTGAATATGTTTTGTAGATAATGTGACTGATTTGCTGTTGGTGTAGATGTGCGGTGGGAGAGAAGTGAAGTACATTAATCAGAACTGTGAATTTGAGTCCAAGATAATGGTTTAAGGACCAAAACATTGTATAAATAGTTTACCAGAAGTATATTCCTACATTTTTTATTCCTATACTCACATTTTTTTTTCATTTTAACATTTCTGAAATGAAATATCTCCACCTACTCATTCTACCCTTCACCCTCTGAGAAAATATGGTATTTGTTTAAAACAAGCTACTGTTATTTAAGTAAGCTGTATTTCTCTACCACCCCTAACTCTGAAATGAGTTGGACAGAGATATACAGCTTATATTTTTTTGTTTCTCTTCTTTTCTTCATCCACTTGCTGACATTCCTGGTGCCGAGTGGTCTGTGTTGAAGGATAGTTGCACAGAGATAGCATGCCATCTCATTGAGCTAAAAATACGATCATCAAAAGAAGGGTGCATTCCATCTTCCAATACATACAATGTCGTGTTTATGAGATTTTATGTAGGCACCATCAAGAGACACTTTCTAAAAAGTTCATTTTTTCATTACTTTGTCACTATTTGAAGGTAATATGCCCAATCATGTTACCATATTTAATCTACAAACCTTTTAATACATACCTAAGTAACAAAGGGTTCACTGTGGCATTTCTGAATAACTTTTATGAGACCCATCCCTCAATTTAGCATCTAGCTAAAGACTGAAAGTAGAAGTTCCAACGCTGCCCTGATTTTTTTTTTTTTTTTTTTTTTTTCAGGAGAATGTACTCATCTTTGTCTCACATTTTTAGGAGTCTCACAAAACTAACGATTCAGCTTTAAAGTTTGTGAAATAGTGTAAATAAATCAGTCCATCACAATTTCTACCTTTAAATATGAAATATTTTTGCCACAAGGTTTTTCCATTATTGTTAGATAAAAATCAGCACTTTCTTTTATATCTCTATATATGTCTAGTTTTAGTATTCCATGCAGAAAAAGGAATCAAATTCATAAATAATACATCTTTACCTCCTAGGCAGAATAAATATAAATCTGGTGAGTTGTCATGCTAATCACAACTGTAATGTAAAGCACTTTAGTTTAAACCTTTTGATATCATTTAACTGATTACAATGGCAATCATTCATCTAAATATTGAAATTAGTAATTTTTGCTAATTTAAAAATTCTTCCCTAAATTTTTTATTGAACCATTAATCAGTCAAATTCCTAAGGAAAATGAAGATAGTTTTTGTAGTCTAATCAAGAATCAAAACAAATTCTGCAACTCAAAATGCTTTGAGGAACAGAAAAGATATTGGGTGGAAAAAGATATCTAGCTTTGGGTACTAATATTCAAAGTTAATAACAGTGAATGAATGACTATAATGTAATTAAATGGGTTCAGTGGATTATAAATATATTGATTATAAAAATATTACTACAATAAAATTGAGTTAACTAGTATTTACTGAGCACTCACTAGGGTTAAGGTAGTTTTTAAAATTATTAGCTATAATATCATATTAGGGAATAAAACATAGTTTGGAAATTACTATGTCATCATCAACCTAATTTGAGTCTACAGTGAAGAGCTGTTAGATAATGAAGAATGTCTTTAGGGCATATCACATGGACTTATAAACCAAAAAGTTCTTGTTCTTCTTTATAAAAATAGCCAATATTTATTTTGTGTTTACCATGCACCAGATACTGTGCTAAGAACTTTATGTTCAATATATTTTTTAGTATTTCCAAGAAACCCTCTGAGGGCAGTACTGTTATTGTACAAGATACAGAAAGTGAGGCTCAGAATGGTTAAAATAGTTTGCTTAAAGTCTCATGAAGCAAACAATCAAGACAGAATATGAGCCCAGGCATTATGACTCTACATCCCGTTCTCTTGAAAACTGGATATTAGAAATTTGGTAAATATAAGATTAACATCCCCTTTCCTACTATTTATGCAATATATCTATTTTTTTCTGTACATAAGCACCATCTTATGTACCTATGTACATAAACTACATGTAAGGGCAAAGGTTTTATAAATGTGTATCAAGAAAATTATTATAGAACCTGGCAGAGAAGTCAGAGAATAGAGAAAGGTAAACAGCAAGCAAGGAAAAGGTATAAAAGAAATAAAGATGAGAAGCAGGGAGAAGCTACCAGGAAAATTTTTAAAGAGATACATGACAAAACCCAGTTCAGAAAGATTTCTGGCAATGAGCCCTGGGAATAAAAGCAACTAATTTGGAAGCATCAATACGATATATAGTATTGTGATTTAGTATAAATCACAAATGTGATTTATACGTATACACACATATATATACATATATATACACATATATATACATAGTGTAAAAAATGTGATAAATTTAGTATATATCACATAATTTGATAGTGCTCAGCATACTATCCACAGCAAAAGACCTTTATCCTCACTCTTCACAAGTCAAAAGGGAACAAAAGAGAGTGGGGTCTTGTAGAGAAACTCATGTTTTTAAGGACCTAGACAAGATATGCATCAGGATTAAGAAAACTGTGTACCAATAAATTGTTAATGTGAATAGGTATGTAAGCTAAGGTTCTTCACATGTGAGTAGAATAATTCTTACGCTTTAAGCCAATGGTTCTCAAACTTTAGTATGCATAAAATTTATCTGGATGGCTTGTTGAAATATAGATGTCTGAGTCTCATTCTCGTAGTTTCTGATTCTGTAGATCTGGGGCGAGGTCTGGAAATTTGCATTTCTAACAAGTGATTGCTAATGCTATTAGTCTGGGACACCATCTCTTGAAATAGGTAAGGATGATGTTACTAAGAATTGAAGATAAGATGTTATAGAAAATAAAGTGGGAGATGTTGTACTCCATTCATCTAGCTTATAC
The DNA here is from genome assembly GCF_008728515.1 of Papio anubis. Classification (NCBI taxonomy): domain Eukaryota; kingdom Metazoa; phylum Chordata; class Mammalia; order Primates; family Cercopithecidae; genus Papio; species Papio anubis. Next base: position 34,167,375 of record NC_044987.1, on the reverse strand, counting down.
AGGAATTCTTTCCAGTTGTTTTTTTTCAACTTTCATTTTAGATTCAAGGGGTACATGAACAGGTTTATTAATTGGGTATATTGCATGATCCTGAGGTTTGTGGTATGATTGATTCTGTCACCCAGGTACTGAATATAATACCCAATAGTTTTTCAACCTTTGACCTCTCCCTACTTCCCTCTAGTAGTCCCCAGTGTCCATTTTCATCTTTATGTCCATGTGTACTCATTGTTTAGTTGCCACTTACAAGTGAAAACATGCAGTATTTTGTTTCCTGGTACTGCGTTAATTCACTTAGTATAATGACCTCCAACTCCACCGTGTCACAAAGCACATGATATCATTCTTTTTGTGGCTATGTAGTATTCCATGTTGTATATGTACCACATTTTCCTTGTCCAGTTCACCGCTGATAGGCACGTAGGTTGATTCCGTGACTTCGCTATTGTAAATAGTGCTGTGATGAACATGTGAGTGATGTGTCTTTCTGGTAAAACTATTTGTTTTGTTTTGGATATATACCCAGTAATAGGAGTGCTAGGTCAAATGGAAGTTTGGCTAGTGGTCTATCAATTTTGCTTATCCTTTCAAATAACCAACTTTTGGTTTTATTGATTATTTGTATGCATTTTTGGATCTAAATATTTCCTTCTTTTCTGCCCTGATTTTAGTTATTTATTTTCCTTTCCTAGATTTGGGTTTAATTATTGTTTTTTGTTTGTTTGTTTTTTAATTTTTCTAGGTGTGATGTTAGGTCACTAATTTGAGAGCTTTCTTTTTTTTTTTTTTTTTTTTTTTTGAGGTAGGCATGTAGCACTATAAACCTTAACATTGCTTTTGCTGGATCCCAGAAATTTTGTATGTATCTATTTTCATTTATTTCCAATAGTTTTGTTATTTCTGTCTTAATTTTGTTGTTTACCCAAAATTCATTCAGGAGCAAGTTGTTTGATTTCCATGCAATTGTGTGGTTTTAAAAGATCTTCTTGGTATTGGTTTATATTTGTATTCCACTGTGACACAAGAGTATGGCTGGGATGATTTTGAGTTTTTTGAATTTATCAAGACTTACTTCCTGGGCAGATCTTGGAGTATGTTCCATGTGCAGATGAAAAGAATTTATATTGTGAGGTTGATAGATTGGGTATTCTGTAGATATCTATTAGGTCCAGTTTGTCAAGTGTTGAGTTAAAGTCCAGAATTCACTTGTCGATTTTGTACCTTGATAATCTTTGCAATACTGTCAGTGGGTCCCGCTCTACTATTGTGTGGCTGTGTGAGGCTTTTTATAGGTCTAGAAGTACTTGTTTTATGAATCTGGGTGCTCAGGTACATATACATTTAGGATAGCTAACTCTTCTTATTGAATTGAATCCTTTAACATTATATATTGTCCTTGTCTGTCTTTTTTTTTTTTTAATTGTTACTGATTTCAAGTTTGTTTCATCTGATATAAGAATAGTAACTTCTGCTGTTTTATGTTTTCCTTTTGCAAGGTAGATTTTCTTGAACCCTTTACTTTCAGCCTATGTTTGTCATTACATGTGAGATGGGACTCTAGAAGAGAGAGGAAAAATGTGTCTTGTTTTTGTATCCAATTTGCCATTCTGAGTCTTCTAAGTGGGTTGTTCAGATCATTTACCTTCAAGGTTAATATTGATATGTAAGATTTTAATCCTTTTTTGAAGTTGTTAGCTGGCTGCTTTGTAGTTTCTATTCTATGGCTGCTTTATAGGGTCTGTGGGCTATGTACGTAAGTGTGGTTTTGTGGTACAAGGTACCATTCTTTTTTTTTCTATTTTGAGATAGGGTCTCATTCTGACACCCAGGCTGGAGTGCAGTGGCATGATCATAGGTTACTGCAGCCTTGACTTTTCAGATGCAATGGATCCTCCCACCTTAGTCTCCTGAGTAGCTGGGATTATAGGTACACACCACCATGCGCAGCTAATTTTTTTTTTTTTTTTTTTTTTTTTTTTTTTGGAGAGATAGGGTTTTGCCATGTTGCCCAAGATGGTCTCAAACCTCTGGTCTCAAGTTATCCACCCACGGTGGCCTCTCAAAGTGCTGGGATTACAGGCGTGAGCCACTGCACCCAGCTGGTATTGCTTTTTCCTTTCCGTGTTTAGGAATCCCTTAAAGATCTCTCATAGGCTAGGCTAGTGATAACAAATTCCTTTAACAGTTGCTTGCCTGGAAAAGATGATGATAACAGTCCTTTGAAAGCAGTCATAAGTTCCTGCTTCATGATCCCCTGATTTTCATCATAGTTTTTAATGTTATTTTTCTTATAAAATGAAGTTTTCCCCATACAGGACAGTTAGTAATATAATTGTTTAGCAGGAATAATTTGTATCAGTTATGATGGAGTTTTCATTCCCTGGAAGTGGTTAAGTTCAAGATGAATAATTATTTTTCTGTGTTTTACCTGAAATCCTATCTGGAGTCAAGGAAGTAGAAAGCCAAATGAATCTTAACGGTTCATAAACAGACTTTCTTTCTTTTTTTCTTTTTTTTTTTTTTTGAAATGGAGTCTCCCTCTTGTCGCCCAGGCTGGAGTGCAATGGCACAATCTTGGCCCACTGCAACTTCCGCCTTCCAGGTTCAAGTGATTCTCCTGCCTCAGCCTCCTGAGTAGCTGTGATTGTAGGCGTCTGCCACCGCACCCAGCTAATTTTTTTATATTTTTAGTAGACACAAGGTTTTACCATGTTGGCCAGGCTGGTCTCGAACTCCTGACCTCAGGTGATCTGCCCACCTCAGCCTCCCAAAGTTCTGGGATTACAGACATGAGTCACTGCAGCCCCATAAACAGACTTTCTTAGGGTAGGAATAATGGCTACTCTGAGTCCTGGACTCTCTTTTCTAATATCCTCTCTGCAGGTGATCTCTATTGTAACAATTGTCCTTTATGCACCAATTATTCAAAATTTGTATCTTTGACTCAAATATCTAATCTGAACTCCAGACTCATATATCCAATTGACTACTGAACATCTCTACTTGGCTGGTATTCTCCCTTTTACATGCCGAAACCTGAACTCATAATCTCAACCTCATTCCTAAACTTATTCTCCCTCCTTTTTTCCTATTTCAATAAACAGAAGCACCATGTGTTCACGTGCTTAAGCGAGAGATTTAAGAGTCATCCTTGATACTTTCCTCTTTATCTTTTACCACATATAATCAATCGGTAAACTGCAGTTGATTCTCTATCCTATACATTGTTCATGTTTATTTTAAGCAGCATAATGGCTCCCAAAGAGGTCCATATCCTAATCCCCAGAACCTATGTCACTTTACATGGCAAAGTGTTGCAGATGGATATTATGTTGCTAATCAACTGATATTAAACTAGAAAAAAAAATTCTTTATTCCTATGAACCTAATGCAATCACAAGCATTTTTAAAAGCAGAATAGGGAGACGGAATAGGAGAATTTGAGAAAGATGTGGCTGAGAAAGAAAGGCACAGAGAGATACAACATTGTTGGCTTGGAAAGTAAAAGTTAAGGTATGTGTGTAGCCTCTAGAGGCTTGAATGGGCAAGGAAGCTATAATGGCTCCATGTTCCTTCTTGCCTCAGAGAGGCCTTTTATGTGCTACTACATCTATCTGGAATAGTTTTGCTCCCCACCCACTCCTATGCCACCCCCCAAGCCAACTCCTACCTGGCTACCAGGGTTGATATAAAATATTACTTGCCCAGGGAAAAAACTATATGAATTTGCATAATACTAGATTGTATCCCACCTCCCATCATGCCTTTTAATAGTGTTATGTAATTATACATTATATCACTTGCTACTATTTCAATTCATTAATATTTGTGTAACAATTTGTTTACAGAGTTTGTCTTCTCCAATAGACTTAAATACTAGAGAATATGAGGCCAGATAAAAATCCACGTTCTTTGTTGTGATATCCAAATAACTTGTATACTATTTGAAATAGAGTAGGCCCACAGGAAATATCTACTGAATGAGCATATAATTAAATAAATGGATGGATGGATAAGTGGATGTCAGGTGAATGAAATAAGAAAATATGTTTATATAGCCTTGTGCCAGTTTAAGGTATATTTTAAAGTGGCTATACCCCTTTCAGGTAGCCTTTTTTCTATTCACAGCTAGAAATTTGACAGAAACTTTCAAGCTGGGTTTTCAAAGTAGATTTGTCTTAATCTTGACCAATGGGCCAGTAAACGCCCCAGTCCGTAAGAGTTATTTGCCATTCTATGACCATTTTTCTATGCTTCCATTTTTACACTTATACACAGACACTCATCACATCAAAATTCCTTTGAAGACTGAAGAAAGAGATTGCAATCACAGATAAAACTGCAGTTGCTTAGAAGTGTGAGTAAAGCCCATTTTCATCAGTATTTCTAAAGAGTGGCATAAATATATGGCTCTCTATGCATGAATATTTTTTAATTTTCTTGGGAACTACAGAAGTTCTTTTGGTCTCTTCTACATACATTTAAATTGACCAGTATGAAATATTTCCCCCAAAAAAATAAATAGCAAAAGTCTAAGAAGTTGCATATCACAGAAGATTATCTTAGTGCCGAAGAAAATACCACAGTTGTTCGTATCCACACTCTTTTCCCATAATCACATGTGAAACCTACAATTACTATGTAAAAAAGAGAATCTCATATATATTTGAGTGTGTGTGTGTGTGTATGTGTGTGTGTTGTATTAATCAGGTTAAAAAAACACCTGATTATTACAACTAATGATTGTACTAATCATTAGTCGTGGTAAAAAATCACCATCATTAGTGGTTTTTTAACCTGATTAGTACAATTTTTCAAAATAGGAATATAGACTGGAAATCATACATAGAAAATAAATTCTAATTTTTACGGATGTTGTTCTGTTGTCTTCATAAGTGAAATAAGCAAGTAACCTCTCTTCTCAGAAAAAAAGAAGTAATGCATATACCTACACAACGTATTCAAATTAAACCCACACTTTCTCATTGATATCTGCATATTCTTTAAGAAAGACAAAGGTAAAATTTAAAGTTCAAACATTTCAAAGACACAATCATTTGAAAACTTGCATTTTATGTTTTATTCACTTCTTTCCTTCATTGCCTCTCTCATTCATTCATTCATTCAGTACATTTCTTTGAAGTGGCACCCATATGCTAGATGCTATGTTAGGCAATGGAGACATACTTGCAAACAGCTCTCACATACCTTAGAATAAAGCTATAACAGAACAGAATTTAATATGTTGGTAGTACAAAGAATATGGAAAAGAATATTTTGTTAAAGGGAACAATATGTACAAAAGTACAGAAGTGAGAAAGAGGTGGGCATTGTGGGCAAGGGCCAAAGTATCCAGTGGCAAAAGATGAGACACCACAGGTTATCAAGTAGGGCTGTGCAGGGCAGGGATGGCTGTGTGAACTAAAGTACTTCTAGAACTGCGCTTGAGTACCCACAAGATGTCGTGGGTCTGGGCTTACTTATTGTTAGCTTTTACATTGCTCAGGAGACATGCTATTCTCCTAGATAAGATTTGGAAATGGAAGTGTATGGATGAGAGCAGAATAAACAGCCTGGAAAGGCTGAGGAAAGGTTATTGCTTGGAGGGAGGGGAACTAAAGAGATGGCATGATCCACAGGAAGTACAGCTTTGGTGGGGGAAAATTGGGCAATTTAAGCAGGATTTTTATAACTTATTGTTGACTGATTTGGATGTAAGTTATATTCCATCTCCCATAAAAATTTTCAAGAAAATACCAAAAAACAATGGCTTTTCAGTTAGAAGTATATGCTATTGTTCAGTTGTTATGTAATATTCGTATCAAGATGGTAACTGAGAGCAGGGCTACCTAAGGGGTCTCCCTGAAATTCAGATTTAAAATTTTAAGTAACTTTTATTATATCCTCATGGCAATGGTAAGAAAATTAAGCATGGGAGTTATCTGATCTTATTTACAGTTTAAGAGGTTTTCCCTGGCTTTTGTGTGGAATGAAATGAGTTGCAGAGAAGCAAGAGTGGGTACAGAATCACTAATTAAAAGGCTATTTTAGTCTTCAGGAGACAGAGGATAGTGGCATGGACTAGTGAGTTAGTGATGAAGAGAGAAGGAAAGGATTTCAGGTATTTTGGGGAGGTAGACGCAACAAACCTTGATATGGATTTGACATGGAGTGTGAGGAAATGAATGACTGGGTAGAAACATGTGCTTTTTACTGAGATGGCATATGGGAGGAAGAATGATTCCAGGATGGAATGAGAGGAGGTTTAATAGTTAAGTTTTCAACATGTTAAGGTTGAGGTATTTGTGAGTTATCCAAATGGCTGTGTTTGGGGGGGGAAACTGACACAAAAAGCCTGGACTTGATTCTTTGGCAGGTGGTAGTGGTTGAAACAAAGCAGGTGAAAGAGATTGCCAACAGAGAGTATAAATGAAAAGGGAACAAAGCCCACTCCCTAAAAATGGAAACATAAAAAGGCTGACAGAGAGGTAGGAGGGGAGAACAAAAGGCATGTCTGCAAATAAAGCCAAAACAAAATAATTTTTCAAGAAACTGGCTCATCATAATAATGTGCTTGCCAATGAGGATCTAAAAATCTCGAATTTACATTCCTGCCTTACAGCTCAGGTAGGCTGAAGTTGGAGGGAGGGAAACTTGAACAAAAAAAATTTCAACAAGTCCATGATAAGGGCCATGATAGAAGCATGGATAGAGTATTCTAGGGACCTTAGAGAAGCATTTAATTCCGCTTGGAAGGTCACTGAGGCAAGGAGAAAGGTAGGGCAGGGGGCATCCACACACAGGGACTAGCAGGTACACAGGCACAGTTTAGAGAGGTGACAGTAGGTCATAAAAGATTCATTTCCAAGAGGAGGCATTGGGAGTAGAAGAACACTGAACATTTGAGGGCTTTGAGCAAAGGAAAAGCCAAATCATATATAGCAAATTTGGTTTCCATCAACATTCTTAGTTGAATTCTGGTTGACCTCATTAGACAACTTCTCTCTTTAGACTGAGAACTCTTTGACGGCCAAGGTCAATGCTTATTCAGGTTTCTAATGCTTATTTGACCATGAGTTATTTACCTATCTCCTGGGACAGTTTCTTCACTTTTAAAAGCAGACACTCAATATAATGATTATGAAAATTAACTAAAGGGTGATAATGGATGTAATGCATCTCATACAGAGCCTGCCTGGCACATACTAAAAGCACGACATATAGTAGGAGCTGGTAGTGGTAGGAGAGGTATTAATGGGGGCAATAGGAGTTGTAACTGTAGTAGTAGTTGAGGAAGTAAAATCAGCTGCTTTTGCATATTTAAATAATGTTTTCTCAAGTTTTAGGTTTTCTGAAATATATTTGTCAGTACTTCTAGTTTATTTTTACATGGAGCTATCATGGGTTGGTCCATTATGCATATTCTTCAAATAAACTTGCTAGTGAGGACACTACAGCAATTAGGATGAATCATATTTATCTTTTGAGAATATCATGTGACATTATAGTTAATTTTGAATAACTAAGCAATACAATTCCTAAGTGTTTCATACGTATTTTTTAGAACTGAAACCAAATGATGTGCTATGTATTATGAATGCACCAAAGGTTCTAATATTCAAGACGACCATTTTGCAAAAAGAGTATTTTCCTTGAGTACAATCTATCTGCCTTTATAAAGCAAATATTTATGATTACACAGTTTTTGCTTTTCATGTATAGCAAAACTACTGTTTTTGAATTACGATTTGCAAATAAAAAGGCAACTCATTTTTCAGTTTTAGTATTTCTCTATAGGATTATTATAGACTTTATGTATTATAAATTATTTAGGCCTTTGTAAAATAGCAGAACAGTATATTTTATTATTAATTTTAATTATATTACAAAATGGACAGCATAAATAAGAGATAGTTGGAAATTCTGTGGTAATTTTCTCAAAAATGACCACATAGATCAAAAGAAATTATATACACTGATGTTTATATGCAGTCATTGGCAATGACATTAATGATGAATAGCAACTTACATATGCAGTTAATGGCGAGTTCAACCCCTGTCACCCTTCCCACAGGCTGTCTGCTTTTAGATACTCTGCACAAAAATGTACTGCCACCAACAGATATGAAAAGAATTGCCAACATAAGAAGATTAACTGTTCCATTTAGGATGTCCAGCTGGCTAATGGGATTCATTTTGGTTTGTTGTCAGATTCAGCCTGGCATATTTAATTTTTGTTATCTTGAAAGTATAGCTTCTCACTGAGATTCTGCACACATAACACCAATGAAAATGGTGTAGTAAAAAGTTGAAAAATTCAGACTCCCTATTTATCTCTAGCAACACAGCTACAAAGAAAATATAATTATAGTTTTGCATTGGGAATGTATTTATAAGGGCTTATTGGACTCCAGATAGATATTGTGACCCTGATGCAATCCACCAAGAACCATATAAAGTTATAAATGTGGCCATATGCCTCTTCTTCAGTCATTCCCTCTGCACGTATTTATTAAGCTGCTCCCTATTCTCAGCAACAATGAGCTTGACTCCCTTTACCATATAATCTGAAAGGGGCTAGACTATTTGGCCTTTTGTTACTGATATTACCTCCAGTGGGAGGTTACCAAGGGTAAGTAATCAAGATACTTGCTGGTAACTGGAGTTAAAAATTGAACACTACAATTTTGTATCTAATTTCAAAGATGGTTCTCCCTCAAATTCAATTTATAATGTCATTTGATTTTGATTATTTTTTAATGGTACCAAAGATGGATTTATAGATGGAAGAACCAGGAAAAGCAAAAGCGAGTCCGGTGGGTAAAATGTCAGAAAATAACAAAGGATTGCCAGGATAGAAATCAGAAAAGCTAAATGGAAAAATGAGATAAATCTGCTAAAGATACAAATAAATGATATCTTTAAACTCCTTATATCAACAAAAAAAGATAAGGGAAATATGTCTTTCACAGGAGATAGAGATGGGCTCATAGCTGCTTCCAATAATTCAATTACATTCAAAAATAAACTTATTGAGCATGACTTTTTCCTTTAAACTCAGTTTTTACAAAAATAAATGAAATATGAACTTAGAAGGGCAGGCTATAAACCCTTGAGGATGTGCTTAGAGAATCTCATTTTCTTCTATGTTGCCCTGAAAGGGTGGTATTCTCGATGAAATTCAGCCTCCACATTTTATTGGCTGTATTTCCTTGGGCAAATTCACATTTCTAAACCTCAGTTTCACAAATTATGACATGAGTGGTAGGAATTTAAATGAGATAATGAATATAAAGTGCTTATGTCAGTGCCAGGCATATGGCTAATGCCTAATAAATGATAAATTGAAGTTGTATTATTTTATTCCAGGTATTTGTTTATCAATCAATGGGCTTCATTGGACTAGAAATCCCTGTAAATCAGGGGCTGTTATTTGTTATTGTATCCTTAGCATATAACAGAGTGCCTAGTACATTATACCTACTCAGAAAATGTTTGTGCAACAAAACTGCACATTCTGATCTTCCATCAGCCTTAAATGCCTCTATCAGTGTCTACCAGTCTGCCTAAATTTGACTTAACTTTCAAGATTCAGCAGAAATAAACATTTTCCCAAAAGCTTTCCATGGACTCCAGTCCACCTACCAAATATAAGCACAGTGAGTTGCCCTCTGTCTGTATTCCAGTTGTATTTTATTGTTTTCTACACTACTCCAAACATGAGGACATTGCCGTTATTTGTTCATGTGTTCATGTTTTCCCTCCAATTAACTCATCTTTTTATATTTAGAATTTATACCGTGGCTTGTACATAGATAAATCTCAGTATATATTGGTTTGATTAATTGTTAATTTATTCATTGATTCATTTAGGTGTTTATTATGAAAGTTAATTATTATATTTTTTCTTGGGATTCTAAAGACATAAAGAGACAACATAATTTAAGTTGTGATAAAAAACATTTACATTCCTGTTTGGATATGTGTTATGTTGTTACGTTGGATATAATTTTTTTTTTTTTTTTTTTGAGACAGAGTCTCATTCTATCACCCAGAATGGAGTGCAGTGGCATGATCTCAGCTCACTGAAACCTCCACCTCTTGGGTTCAAGTGGTTCTCCTGCCTCAGTCTCCTAAGTAGCTGGGAGTACAGGCATGCGCCACCATGCCCAGATAAGTTTTTGTATTTTTAGTATAGATCGGGTTTGACTGCATTAACCAGGATGGTCTCGATTTCCTGACCTCATGATCCTCCCGCCTCTGCTTCCCAAAGTGCTAGGATTACAGGCATGAGCCACTGCACCCCGCCATAAAAGATTTTTTAAAGAATTTATTTAAATCCCTCAGATAAAACAAGTGTGCCTCTTACATTAAAATTGTGAGAACTAGGTTAGATCACTTTTCTAATTTTCTTCTATCACTAATGTTCTTAAATAGGCAATATATTCATTAAATATTTACTACTTGCCCAGTACAAACTAATATGGCTCGTTTTCTTATGCAAAGAGTAAAATCACGAAGAGTATTACCCTCTCTTCTGCTTTCTAACATTGGTCACAATTTTAATGGTGCTGTTTTCTGACTAGTAGATATGACTATTGTCACACTTGTAGTTGCTGGTATTATTTTGTAATTCTTTCATCTTTCATTTGGGTTTATGATCTCTTGTTTCTATTTGGTTTCAATCATAACTTATAGGTGGATTTTAAATGATGGTCCATCATCTGCTTTGTTAGCTATACCTCTGCTGTTCTTTGAGTTGAGGTCTGGCTTCATTCCTGTTTGTGATTTATTGAATACTGGTACACGATATTATTTGTCACCATTATCTGGAATTTCAGTGCTATGTTCAGGGGCATATAAAAATGATACTCTCAATCTGTAGATCCTACAGTATTGTCTTAACTTTGGAATAATGTTTTGTTGAATCAGGAAAACAGATGTGACTAAATCATCCATAGCTCAATGAAGATCAGATTAAACCCAGGATTGTCAAAGCAAAGGTACAAAAGAACAACCATCAGCATAATACTGGTCTTGAGAATTGGAAATACTTTGCCCTTGAATATGGTATTCAAGGCTGGCCATTTCAATTCTTCTATTCAATATAAATGGAAATAAAATTTCTTCATATATCACTCCTTATGGCAGTGGCATTTTTACATCTTTTCTAAAGATCACATATTCATCTGTATTTGGACTTAGAGCCTGCCAGAAATCTGATTTATGCCAGTTCTTTTGCTTTTCTTCTAATTTAGTTTGAGGAAATAAAATGAACTTTGTTCTATTTCCCCTGAAGATTATATTTTCAATTCTGGAGGAAAAAATGACCTATTTTATTCTTATGTTCTTTTATTTTAGTTTTTTGTAATAATTGACATTAATCAATCTAGTGATAAATAAAATCGTTATACAAAAAAGTAGCATATGAATAATAACTTTTTACTACCTGGACAACCACAAGTGTGTTCACAGCACTTTCAAAGTTCTTCCTAAACAAAGGTTAAAGGATCATCACTTGTTTAAACAAACTATATGCAATCCCAGTATGGATTTATTACACTGTTCAGTTATAAAGAGACTGTAAAATAAATATGGGCCTGGTTTCCATACATTAAAAAAAATAAAGTAACACAAAAGAAACAAACACTTGGGAAAAAAATGAAAAATAATATGTCATTTTATTTTACCTTTCTTATTTAGATTGGATACCAAGAAAAGTCTATGGTAATGTGAACTCCCTTACCTGCAAGGAAAATTAGAGACATCAAAATGAATTCAGATATTTTTATCGTCAACATTTTAAAATAAAATATATACTTACTTAAATAAGTATGTTTACATGTATGTAATGTAATAGATATTTTAACTAAAATATACACTCCAAGTATAAACATAGAATTCTATGGCATATAAAAGATTTAGAATAAAGAGAAGGATGAGTTTTTATATTTTACTAAAGAAAGATGTTTTCTGTTACCCATTTCTCTTTTATATGTAAAGCATTCTTCCATCACGTGTCAAGTAGTGTTGCACAAAATAAAATGTAAATATCAATTTTAATATTCAGGCTGTTTTACCCATATAGGAGGCTTATAATGTGAAATTCCTACTGTGAACCAATAATTCAAAGAGTTTCAAATATAAATTTATTTCAAACTAGAAACATACCAGAAAGTATTTATTCAACTATTAATTCAATTTAAAATGTATCTACTGAACACTGGCTGTGGGCCAGGTGCTATTCTAAATATTGGAACTTTCATGGGGAAGAAAGCAAGAAATTACACAATAAATAAATGTTAATCTTAAATACCTAGAAGATAAATGAAAGGATGACATTCATTTTTAGCTGATTAAATAGCTATCTCAAGTTATCCATTTAATATTATCTAAATAAAATCTCCAGGAAGTTGGTGACTGTATGTGTATTCGTATGTTTATGTATCAAGTGTCCTGGAGTAAAAAACACAAAACCTGGAATCTAGTCACTTACTGAGAACTTGGGCAAGTCACTTTATCACTATGAGCTTCAGTTCTGCTGGTAAATTGCCATACATGATCGGGTTGATATGGAAAATGCAATTAGGATATGATTAATTGAAATACATTGTAAAAAGTACTTTAACAAAATTATGCTTTGCTCCCATTTCATGGGATATGATGGAGCAAAGAGAGTAAGAGAGTATGGGACATGGGAGCAGAGAGAGTAAAGTACTACCCGTATTACTTAATCATTCTGCCCACAGTGTAAAGGGTGGTTTTGAGAAAACTGGGAAGAGAGCCAGGGATACCAGTCAAAATGATAGAAATATCTAGGTGAGTCCCTAAATATTGGCACTGGCAATGAACTTGAAGAATAAAAAACTGACTTGAGGGATATCGGAAAGATAGAATTAACATAAATTATTTGGCAAAATAGATGACGGAAAGGGAAATGAAGGGCAGAGAGTCATCTGGATTCAACTTGGGTTAGGGTACCATTCATTAAGATAGAAACATGAAAGAGAATAAAATAAGGGAGATGAGAAAATGAGCAGGTTAAGAAGAGTTGATTTAAGGGTACTTTTAAAAATACAACTAGAAATGTTCTGTAGGCAAGTGGATATATCGTTCTGGCACTAAGAAAAAAAAAATGAACCGATACCAAACATTTTTGAGTTAACATTCACTGATTCAATAAATATTAATGGAGTACCTACTAGGTAGTAGGCACTTTTCTAGGTACCAGGAACTCAGCAATGAACAAAACAAAGTCTATGCATTAAATAATTTATATTGTATCAGGGAAAGTCAGATGACATTTTTGTAAAGAATGTGATTTGTCAGATTGTATTAAGTGCGGTGGAGAAGAAAAATAAATGGGTGAGGGAGCAAGATGGCCGAATAGGAACAGCTCCAGTCTCCAACTCCCAGCGCGAGCGACACAGAAGACCGGTGATTTCTGCATTTTCAACTGAGGTACTGGGTTCATCTCACTAGGGAGTGCCAGACAATCGGTGCTGGTCAGCTGCTGCAGCCCGACTCCAGCGAGAGTTGCTGTGCCAGGCATCAGCCACTGGGAAGCCGCTAAGGGGAAGGGGAATCCTTTCCTAGCCAGGAACTGAGACATAACACTGGAAAATCGGGTAACTCCCACCCCAATACTGGCGCTTAAGCAAACAGGCACACCTGGAGATGATATCCCACAACTGGCCGGGAGGGGTCCCATCGCCCACGAGAGCCTCCCTCATTGCTAGCACACAGCAGTCTGTGATCTACCTGCAAGGCAGCAGCTGCAGGTTGGGAGGGGCTCAATAAGGAGAGGCTTAAGTAGGTAAACAAAGCCGCCGCGGCCCAACTGGGTGGAGCTCATAGCAGCTCATGAAACCTGCCTGCCTCGCAGTAGACTCCACCTCTGGGACAGGGGCACAGATAACAACAAAAGCAGCAGAAACTTGCAGACGCAAACCCACTCTGTCTGACAGCTTTGAAGAGAGCAGTGGATCTCCCAACAAGGAGGCTGAGATCTGAGAAGGGACAGACTGCTCGCTCAAGTGGGGTCCCCTGACCCCGGAGTAGTGCCTAACTGGGAGAGCTGGTCCCCCACTAGGGGCAGCTGATACCCCACACTCTGCCGTGGGTGGAGTACACCCCTGAGAGGAAGCCTCCAAAGCAAGAATCAGGACAGGCCACTCCGCTTGTTCAGCAATACTCCCATCTTCTGCAGCCTCTGCTGCTGACACCCAGGCAAACAGGGTCTGGAGGACCTCAAGCAATCTCCAACAACTCTGGTTGTGCTGAGTGGTCAGGTCCGACTGTTAGGCGGAAAAACTAATAAACAGGAAGGACACACCTACACCAAAACCCAATCAGTACGCCACCATCATCAAAGACCAGAGGCAGATAAAACCACAAAGATGGGGAAAAGCAGGGCAGAAAAAGCTGGAATAAAAAAAAATAAGAGCCGCATCTCCGCAAAGGAGCCATTCTCATCGCCAAACGGATCAAAGCTTGACGGAGAATGACTTCGACGAGATGAGAGAAGAAGGCTTCAGTCCATCAAACTTCTCAGAGCTAAAGGAAAATTACGCACTCCAGCTAAAGAAACTAAAAATCTTGAAAAAAGTGGAAGACCCGATCGACAGATAATTAATGCAGAGAAGGTCATAAACTAAATGAAAGAGATGAAAACTATGACACAAGAAATAATGCGGATAAAATGCACAAGCTTCAGTAACCGACTGATCAACTGGAAGAAAGAGTATCACGATTGAGGATCAAATGAATGAAATGCATGAAGAGAAACCAAAAGAAAAAAAGAAGAAAAAGAAATGAACAAAGCCTGCAAGAAGTATGGGATTAAGGTAAAAGACCAAACCTATGTCTGATTGGGGTGCCTTTTGAAAGTGAGGGGGGAAATGGAACTGTTGGAAACACTCTTCAGGATAATGTCATCCAGGAGAACTTCCCCAACCCAGGGCAGGGCCAACATTCAAATCCAGGAAATACAGAGAACGCCACAAAGATACTCCTCGAGAAGAGCAACTCAAGACACATAATTGCCAGGATTCACCAAAGTTGAAATGAAGGAAAAATCTTAAGGGCAGCCAGAGAGAAAAAGGTCGGTTACCCACAAAGGGAAGCCTCTCCATCAGACTCACAGCACATCTCTCGCAGAAACTCTACAAGCCAGAAGACAGTAGGGGCCAATATTCAACATTCTTAAAGAAAAGAATTTTAAAACCCAGAATTTCATATCCAGCCAAACTAAGTTTCATAAGTGAAGGAGAAATAAAATCCTTTACAGATAAGCAAATGCTTAGAGATTTGTCACCACTAGGCCTGCCTTTACAAGAGACCCCTGAAGGAAGCACTAAACATGGAAAGGAACAACCGTACCAGCCATTGCAAAACATGCCAAATGTAAAGACCATCGAGGCTAGGAAGGAAGAAGCTGCATCAACTAACGAAAATAAATCCAAAGCTAATATCATAATGGCAGGATCAAGTTCACACATAACAATCTTAACCTGAAATGCAATGGACTAAATGCTCCAAATGAAAAGACACAGACTGGCAAACTGGATAAAGTGTCAAGACCTATCAGTCTGCTGCATTCAGGGAGACCCATCTCACACGCAGAGACATACATAGGCTCAAAAATAAAGGGATGGAGGAAGATTTACCAAGCAAATGGAGAGAACAAAAGAAATCAGGGGTTGCAATACTACCTCTGATAAAACAGACTTTAAACCATCAAAGATCAAAAGAGACAAAGAAGGCCATTACATAATGGTAAAGGGATCAATCAGGAAGAGCTAACTATACTAAATATATGCACCCAATACAGAGCACCCAGGATTCATAAAGCAAGTCCTTAGGAGACTTACAAAGAGACTTAGACTCCCATACAATAATAATGGGAGACTTCAACACTTCACTGTCAACATTAGACATATCAACGAGACAGAAAGTTAACAAGGATATCCAGGAATTGAACTCATCTCTGCAGCAAAGCAGACCTAATAGACATCTATAGAACTCTCCACCCCAAATCAACAGAATATACATTTTCTCAGCACCACATCACACTTATTCCAAAAATTGACCACATAATTGGAAGTAGCACTCCTCAGCAAAATGTACAAGAACAGAAATTATAACAAACTGTCTCTCAGACCACAGTGCAATCAAACTAGAACTCGCACTAAGAAACTCAATCAAACCGCTTCAACTACATGGAAACTGAACAACCTTGCTCCTGAATGGGACACACTGGGTACATAAATCTAAATGAAGGCAGAAATAAAGATGTTCTTGCAACCAATGAGAACAACAAAGATACACCATACCAGAATCTCTGGGACACATTTAAAGCAGTGTGTAGAGGGAAATTTATAGCACTAAATGCCCACAAGAGAAAGCAGGAAAGATCTAAATTGACACTCTAACATCACAATTAAAAAGAACTAGAGCTGTAAGAGCAAACACATTCTAAAGCTGGCAGAAGGCAAGAAATAACTAAGATCAGAGCAGAACTGAAGGAGATTGAGACACAAAACCCTCCAAAAATCAATGAATCCAGGAGTTGGTTTTGAAAAGATCAACAAAAATTGACAGACCGCTAGCAAAACTAATAAAGAAGAAAGAAGAATCAAATAGATGCAATAAAAATGATAAAGGGATATCACCACCTAATCTCCACAGAAATACAAACTATCATCAGAGAATACTATAAACACTTCTATCAAAGAAATAAACTAGGAAAATCTAGAAGAAATGGATAATTTCCTGGACACTTACACTCTTCCAAGACTAAACCAGGAAGAAGTTGAATCCCCTGGTCAGACCAATAGCAGGCTCTGAAATTGAGGCAATAATTAATAGCCTACCAACCAAAAAAAGTCCAGGACCAGATGGATTCACAGCTGAATTCCTACCACAGGTATAAGGAGGAGCTGGTACCATTCCTTCTGAAACTATTCCAATCAATAGAAAAAGAGGAATCCTCCTAACTCACTTTATGAGGCCAAACATCATCCTGATTCCAGCCTGGCAGAGACACAACAAAAAAGAGAATTTTAGACCAATATCCTGATGAACATCGATGCAAAACCCTCAATAAAATAATGGCAAAACCGGATTCAGCAGCACATCAAAAAGCTTATCCACCATGATCAAGTGGGCTTCATCCTTGGATGCAAGGCTGGTTCAACATTCGCAAATCAATAAACATAATTCAGCATATAAAGAAACAGAACCAAAGACAAGAACCACATGATTATCTCAATAGATGCAGCGCCTTTGACAAATTCAACAGCCCCTTCAAAACCTCAATAACGGTATTGATGGAATGTAAAATTCTCAAAATAATAAGAGCTATTTATGACAAACCCACAGTCAATATCATACTGAATGGGCAAAAACTGAAAAATTCCTCGAAAACTGGCACAAGACAGGGATGCCCTCCTCACCACTCCTATTCAACATAGTGTTGAAGTTCTGGCTAGGCAATCAGGCAAGAGAAAGAAATCAAGGGTATTCAGTGAGGAAAGAAGAAGTCAAATTGTCCCTTCTTGCAGATGACATGATTGTATATTTAGAAACCCCATCTTCAGCCCAAAATCTCCTTGTTGATAAGCAATCTCAGCAAAGTCTCAAGATACAAAAATTAATGTGCAAAAATCACAAGCATTTTATACACCAGTAACAGACAAACAGAGAGCCAAATCATGAATGAACTTCCATTCACACAATTGCTTCAAAGAGAATAAAATATCTAGGAATCCAACTGACAAGGATGTAAAGCACCCTTCAAGGAGAACTACAAACCACTGCTCAGTGAAATAAAAGAGGACACAAACAAATGGAAGAACATACCATGCTCATGGATAGAAGAATCAATATCGCGGAAAATGGCCATACTGCCCAAGGTTATTTATAGATTCAATGCCATCCCCATCAAGCTACCAAGAGTTTCTTCACAGAATTGGAAAAACTGCTTTAAAGTTCATACATGGAACCAAAAAGAGCCCACATCTCCAAGACAATCCTAAGTCAAAAGAACAAAGCTGAGGCATCACGCTACCTGACTTCAAACCATACTACAAGGCTACAGTAACTGCAAACAGCATGGTACTGGTACCAAAACAGGAGATATAGGACCATCGAACAGAACAGAGTCCTCAGAAATAATACCATTACTCCAGCCATCTGATCTTTGACAAACTCAAGAAATGGGGAAAGGATTCTCTATTTAAAAATGGTGCTGGGAAATTACAGCCACAAGTAGAAAGCTGAAACTGGATCCTTTCCTTACTCCTTATAATAAAAATTAATCCAAGATGGATTAGGAGACTTTAAATGTTAGACCTAATACCATAAAACCCTAGAGGAAAACCTCCTAGGTAGTACCATTCAGACATAGGCATGGGCAAAGACTTCATGTCTAAAAAACACCAAAAGCAATGGCAGCAAAAAGCCAAAATTGACAAATGGGATCTCATTAAACTAAAGAGCTTCTGCACAGCAAAAGAAACTACCATCAGAGTGAACAGGCAACCTACAGAATGGGAGAAAATTTTGCACCACTATTGACAAAGGATAATATCCAGAACCTACAAAGAACTCAAACAAACTTTACAAGAAAAATGTAAAACAACCTCATCAAAAAGTGGGCAAAGGGTATGAACAGACATTTCTCAAAAGAAGACATTCATACAGCCACCAGATTACATGAAAATGCTCATCATCACTGGCCATCAGAGAAATCAAAAACCACAATGAGATAACATTCACACCAGTTAGAATGGCTTATCATTAAAAAGCCAGAAACAACAGGTGCTGGAGAGGATGTGGAGAAATAGGAACACTTTTACACTAAGTTGGTGGATTGTAAACTAGTTCAACCATTATGGAAAACAGTACATGCATTCCTCAAGATCTAGAACTAGATGTACCATATGACCAGCCATCCCATTACTGGCATATACCCAAAGGATTATAACCATGCTGCTCTAGTTATACACGTGATGTTCATTAAGGCACTATTCACAATAGCAAAGACTTGAATCAACCCAAATGTCCATCAGTGACAGACTGATTAAGAAAAATGTGGCACATATACACCATGGAATACTATGCAGCCATAAAAAGGATGAGTTTGTGTCTTTGTAGGGACATGGATGCAGATGGAAACCATCATTTTAGCAAACTATCACAAGAACAGAAAACCAAACACCGCATGTTCTCACTCATAGGTGGAACTGGAACAATGAGATCACTTGGACCTCGAAGGGGGACATCACACCAATCGGGGCCTGCTATGGGGAGCCGGGAGGGGGGAGGGATTGCACTGGGAGTTATACCTGACAAATGACGAAGCTGATGGCAGCACAGCAACATGGCACAAGTATACATATGTAACAAACCTGCACGTTATGCACATGTACCCTAGAACTTAAAGTATAATAATAATAATAAATAAATAAAATATTTTAAAAAAAAAAGAAAAATAAATGGGTGAATGGAATAGAATGCCAAAAAATAGGAATTAGGATTTTGGCTTCATATAATACAATCAGAAAAGGTCTATTCATTTAAGAAACAGCAAACAGATTACTATGGCTGATGGATGATTGAGTGATGGGGATAGTGGTAAGTGATGTGGTTACAGGGCTCATAGGAGGACAGAATGTGTAAGGTCTTATGTTCACTTATGGACTTTGACTTTTCACTCTGAGTGATATAGAAGCCTTTCAACTATTGAGGAGGGGATCACACTATGACTTGTTCTCTACTGGATTGCTATGACTACTGAGTGAAGAATGAGCTGTAGGAGCAGAATGGCAGAAGCAGAAGGACAGGTTAGAATGCTATTGTACAAATTTTAGGCAAGAAATAAGGGTGGCTTGAACCACAATGCTTGGTAGTAGAGATGATGAGAAGTGCTACCTTTCTAGACATATTTGGAAGGTAAAAATGACAGGATGTTCTAGTTAGCTGGAGTTTGAGTGTATGAGAAAGAAAGGAATGCAAGATGATTCTAGGATTTTTGACCTGAAGAATTGAAACAACGAAAAGAATAAAATTAGTCCTTATTGATGGAACCATTTGCAGAAAATGTAGAGCTGGTTGACTGAAGAATTTAAGTGAGAACCTAATATAAATAAGAATATTTGAAGTCAGTTAAATATATACAATGGTAGCAGGAGATGTAGTCACAGGGTAGAGATATGGAATAATCAGCATATAGATTATAATCAAAACCCCAGTTTAGCTCACCATGGAATTTGTGCTAGTGAAATAAATTGTAGAAGTAGCACATTTCAAAATTTGAAGGCTTTGGAAATAAAAATATCAGAAAAAGAAACTGATTTACATAGTCATTTAGGTTGAAGAAAACAAAACAGAAGTCAAGAGCAGAAAGTATTTCAAGGAGAATAAAAGAATCCCTTGTGCCAAATGGTGCTGATGTGTCAAGTAAAGACGAGGACACAGTTTTAACCATAACATTTTAGTAACATGGAATTCAGTGGTAACCTTGACAGGAGCAGGTGTAGTAAGCCAGGGACAAAAGTCTCATCAGGGCAGTTTCAAGAAATCAGGATAATGGCCAGGTGCGGTGGCTCACGCCTGTAATCCCAGCACTTTGGGAGGTCAAGGTGAGCAGATCACTTGGGGTCAGGAGTTCATGATCACCAGGCCAACATGGCAAAACCCTGTATCTACTGAAAATACAAAAATTAACAGGGCGTGATGGCACATGCCTGTAACCCCAGCTACTCGGGAGACTGAGGCAGGAGAATCACTTGAACCTGGGACCTGGAGGCTGCGCTGAGCTGAGATCAGCCTGGGAGACAAGAGTGAGACTCCATCTCCAAAAAAAGAAAAAAGAAGAAAGAAATAATAGGTTAATATTTAGAGAAAGCAAGTTGTAGACTCATTAGGAAGAGAAGAAACTGATGACTAAGAAGAGAATCCTCGGTGCAATGCTCTCAAGTATGGAATGGCTGACAAATCCTAGTGCACAGTAGAAAGGTTAGCTCAGCAGGGTGTCATGATAATTTATCAAGAGAAAGAGAAGAAGTAGAGTAGAAGCAAGGTCATCCTTTAACAGTGAAGAGGGGTAGAGATAGAAAGTTTGAGCCGAAATAAGTTGGTATGAAGAAGTAATTGCCTAAGAGAGCAGAAGAATAAATAAACTAGTGATCTCCAGGCAGTATTAGGAGCTTACTTGAGTTAATGTTCATGAATTTTAAAAGAAATATGCCAACATGGCTTTGTATTTTTTTTCCAGTTGTGTTTAACTCTATGGGTGCAGGCACAGAGGAGGTGGAGAGTTCAATTTAAAATAGAACTTCAGGTTTTACCAAATTAGTATGATAAATGTAAAGAGGGGGAAGTAAAAGAGGCAAGAACATGGAAAGAAATGGTTATAATAACTCATCATGGAATTTAAGCTAGATAAATAGATGGCAAAGGACAGTGAGATTAATATATTGTTGGTCCTGGTGAGATTCAAGGCTTGTTGGAGTAGGGTACAGAAAAGGGTGAACTGAAGGATGGAGTTGAAGTTCAAGAGTAGGATATTTGCAATTGAGATTATCAGGGGGTTTTAATTACTAGTAAAGGAAAGGTCAAAGGCCTGACCAGAGAGGTGAAGAGCTGAGATGAGTTAAAGGACAGAGGAGGGTAAGAAACTGAGAAATCAGAGAAGTAGAATAATTATCTGGGATATTAAAATCACCAAAAATTAAGACAGATGTAGTGTTAGAATGAAAAATGGCAAGCTAGGAGCTAAAATTGTCAAGGAATGCAAGTGATTAGGAGGAAGGTTGCTATATAATTCTAACAAAGTGTCAGTTGGGACTATGGTCTGGTGATGTAAGAGTCAAAGTTTAATATTTTTTAGTGAACAGGAAATGAGATGTTCTGGAAAGGGCAGTGAGAAGCAAGAAAGTCCCCTACCCCCCAACTGCCATCACTATGGGCATGAGCGTGGTACAGAAATAATGTTTGTATCAAAGGGCTGCCAGGGAACTGAAGTCGGTAGGAAAAATCCAGGTTTCCATTAGAACAAAATGGTCGAGGAACAATGAAAAGTTTGCAAATATGAGAGTATGGTGATGATTGAAGCTTCATTTCCATAGGTCACATGGTTGGGGGATGGGGGGCGTAAGTTGGAGAGGGGTAGAACTGGGAGTCAAAAAAGGCAATACATAGAGCCATATGGGGATTAGAGTCTAAGGAATAAAAGACGACTTGGGAGTCCTGCAGTTATTGTGGTTTCAAGGAGCAGGGAACAGGAAAAAATGAACTTAGCCCAATCCTGAGGGTTCCAAGGCAGAAAGTGGTGACGAGATTGCTTGTTTTGGAAGCAGTGAGGGGTGGGGTGCCTTTTGAGGAACACACAGACAGTTGAGACTTCCTAATGTCTGCTTTGTGGCTGGCAGAAGGACAATCCTGAGCACAGGGTGTTCTTTTGACCCCTCTTAATAGTGGCTTGCAGAAGGAGAGGCAGTTAGCACATTCTCAGAAGACAGAATAACAACTTACCTCTATTTAGTCCCTAAGGCATTTTGTTATAATTTTGTAGCAGTCTTCTCAGAGTGAAAACATCTTGAAAACCGAGGAATATTATATTAATTTTGTTTCCCAGTGCTTGTCAAAGTATTTGGTATGGAGCATCCTCTAAGTCAGTATTTGTTGTAGAAATGAATAAAATAGTGTAAGAAATCCTAACCTGACAGGGTTATTCAAGTGATTTAACTGGTGATTAAGTTAGGTAGCATATGTGTAATTTATGTTAAGCTGAAAATTCTTATATACTGCGATGGGTAATGTGAGGTGTCAGTATGACTGGATTGAAGGATACCTCGAAAGCCAGTAAAGCATTATTTCTAGGTGTGTCTGTGAGAGTGTTTCTGGGAGAGATTGGTGTGTGAGTTGGTGGACTGAGAGGAAAGAGCTGCCCTCAATGTGGACGGGTACCATTCAATTGGCTGGGGTCCTGGATAGAATAAAAAAGCAGAGAGGAAAGGCAAGTTTACCCTCTTTTTCCTGGAGCTAGGACACCCCTTATCTCTTGCCCTTGGACATCAGAACTCCAGGCTCTCTGGCCTTTGGACTCCAGTAGCCCCCCAGGTTCTCAGACTTTCCTCTCAGATGGCAAATTACACCATCACCTTCCCTTCCCTGGTTCTGGGACTTTCAGACTTGAACTGAGCCTCACTACCAGCATCTCTGGGTCACCAGCTTGCAGATAGCCTATCTTGAGACTTGTCAGCCTCCATAATGGCATAAGCCAATTCCCCTAATAAATTCCCTCTCACACATCTGTGTTATCCATCTATCTGTCTATCTGCCTGTCTATCTATCTGTTGGTCTCTCTACTCTCTTTCTCTCCTATTGGTTCTGTGTCTCTGGAGAACTCTGATTAATACATATGTAGATCAAGCATCCCTAATCTGAAAATCCAAAAGTCCTAACTGCTCCAAAATCCAAAATGTTTGAGCTTCCCTATGAAACTACAAATAGAAAATCCTGCACTTGACCTCATGTGACAGGCTGCAATCAAAATGCAGGTGCACAACACAATTTATTCAGTGTCCCCAAGGGGTTACTGTATCATGTAACCTTTTAATCAAAACACAGCATCCTAGGTGTAGACAGAAAGCTTGGCATTGTTTGCAGTTGCTGTTGTTAACAGCTGACAGAGACATCCCTGGGATGCTACTGTCTTTCTTGCTTACCCTGAACACATTATTTTTCACTGTATTAATGATATGTTATTTTTTTTACTGCAAAGTACTTATATGTGAATAAGTTCAAGAAAGTGATTAGATATTAGTAGAATATAAATTCAAACTGAGGAATTATTATGGTGATG
Organism: Papio anubis; assembly: GCF_008728515.1. NCBI lineage: Eukaryota > Metazoa > Chordata > Mammalia > Primates > Cercopithecidae > Papio > Papio anubis. The sequence continues at coordinate 34,143,503 of NC_044987.1, read as the reverse complement.
CCAAGCAACCACAGATTGTCCATATGGATTGCTGAGAAAATGACACCTTTGCTTTCTGGTGGTTCACTGTACACAAACTTTGTTTCATGCACCAAATTATGTAAAATCTTGTATAAAATTATCTTCAGGCTATGTGTACATGTATGAAACATAAATGAATTCTGTGTTTAGACTTGCGTCTCATCCCAAAATATTTCAGTATTTATATACAAATATTCCAAAATCTGAAAAAATTCAAAATCTGCAACACTACTGGTCTCAAACATTTTGGGTAAGCCAAGGGCTACTCAACTTGAACATATAATATAATATGTATGAATCATTTCATCCTAGTTTTATGTTTTTTTCTAGTCATGTTTGAAAATGTATCTGTAACATTGAACCAAGCTTCATTGACAACATCTGTAAGGAAATGTTACCTTCCTCTCCCTTATTATCTCAGTATTAAACATATTTGGTGAGTATTCTAATTGTTAAAGCCAGTTGGAGCCTGAAAATTCTAAATGCCAGACCCTGAGTAGGAGGCAGGATCTTCCTACCAGTCAACTCTAGCCATTGACAAACACGAACTACACTCAGAAAAATGAGTCTTGCTGGGCAAAACCTAGTTACACTAGGAAAGAGAACAGATCTCTTTTTCTCTTGGACCAGATTTTAAAGACTCCATCTGTGCAGGTCTGCAGTCACTCCTGGACAGAATGGCAATGTGCAGCTGGACCAGTTCTGGGAAAAAAGGAAGGAGATTCCAAGGGTAGGGGAGGGCAATGTTTATGAACTACAGAGTTTAAGCTATACTCCTCTATGCCAGATTGTTAGGAATATGGTACCCACTCTTTTTATGTATTCCACTTTTGTCTTTAAAAAATTTAGAGCCTGTCTCTACTGTGACAAATAAAATTTAGGGAAAGTCAAGTTCATCTATGCATGAGTCAGAGCTTTCATGGGAAAGGGACCTAATGAAGCCAGAAAGATGCTAGCAGAAAGCATTGGTAGGGAGAAATCAGGTGGTGTGATTTGAGCTTTTTTCTTCCTCAAGGCATGATCTCAACTTGTAAATAGTCCAAAGGTTTTTATCATCAAGATGATTCTCATTTTAGTGCTTACCTTGTATATTTCTGGTTTTCTCGCGTTAAGGAAAATGGCATTTTCTTACCTCATTCTCTGTAATGATTCTCTATAGCAATTCCTATTAACATTTAAAAACAACATTATTTCTAAATGACCAATTCAAGCTCAACCATGACTATCAAATTTTACTAAAATTTAGTATTTTGGTATCTGCTTAGATCAGTGTTTCATATACCAATAGAATGTTAATGTGCTCTGAGGAAACAAATGAGTTTCATGATTAAACAAGTGTTTTTTGGTTTTTTGGGGGGTTTTTTTTTAGTTTATATTCAGTGGGTACATGTTCAGATTTGTTATGTATATTGTACAGTGCTGCGGTTTGGGCCTCTATTGAAACCCATCACTGAAATAATAAACATAGTACCCAACAGGTACTATGTTTGAAGCCTTTCTCTGCTGCTTTACTTCTACTTTTTGGGGTCCCCAGTGCCTATTGTTTCCATCTTTATGTCTGTGTGTACCCACTGTTCTGCTCCCACCTATGAGAACATGTGGTATTTGATTTTCTAGGTTAAACAAGTTTTAAAACACTGGATTAAACAGTTAAACAGACTTAGACCTTCTTGGAGCATTCAATGTATGCATTTGCTCTGACTCTGAAAGGAGATACAGCATAAACTTCTAATGCTTACTCAATCTCAGAAACTGCTTAACTGGAGTTCCTGTTGCCAACCTAGATATCATCCACAAAATATAATTGGGAAATTCTAATGTAGGTGATTAAATTATGCTTTCTTTTCTTCAGCCTATTGGAGTGAGGATTTTTTTTTTTTTTTTTTTTTGAGACAGAGTCTGGAGTGAGGAATTTTAAGAGAACATTATTCTTGTATTTCATAAGAAAGCCCTGTACTTGGTTATGATGTTAAAAAAATTTTGATTATTCTTCAGAATTCAATGTGCTAGTTTCCTTCCTTCCTCTTTTTCTTTCATTTCTCTATCATCTGGTCTCCCTGAGATCGGTGCATACCTTTCTCTTTCATGCTATCTTTCTCAAGTTTAGGTGTCAAGTTTATGGTACCAACTTCACATAATAAATTAGAGACCCTTCCATTGGGGTCACATCTTTAAATTCTATCTTTTTAAACTAGATTCAATAGGTCTTTCAACTCTTCTAACTACCTGTGTGATCATGAGAAAGTTATTTAACTTCTTGATGTCTCACTTTTGATATATGTAAAACTGAAGATAATCATACCTACTTTGTAGAGTTCTTGTGAAGAGTAGACAAAATTATGCCTCTAAATCACTTAGCAAATAAAACAACATTTCACACCAAATGAGTATTAGCCACTGTCGTTACCATTCTGGATAGCATGCAGCTAGTTTCTTCCACCAGCGACCAATTATATATGTCTTACTGAAGTCATGTTTTTGGTGTGCACTGGTTTGGTGTTTTCTGACCTCTAGCCCATTTGCTCATTGATAACTAATCTCTTGGCTCTGCAAATGATGGGTTTAAATTTCTGGTGAGTGACTCTTATGTATTTAGGTGTTTGTGTTACACATTTGCAACATGTGTGAACACACAGTTTGTATTTAAATAGAAACTGGGACTTGATAGGAGCCTCTGGGGAATCATCACTACCTAATAGGTTTCCTTAATGACCAGTCAATTAAGAACTTGTATGTGCAAAGTGCTTTGCCATCGTTGTTTTTCTGTCAATTCTCTGAGCCATTACTATCTTACTGATGAAACAGATACAGGAAGACTTACTGACTTGCTTTTGGCTACATGGCCTGAAATTCCAGGGACTCTTGGGATTTAGGTCTCAAAGATCCTGCAGTTGTAAGCAAACAGCATTAGGCTGTCTCAGTAGACTCACTCAAGGGACAGAGGACTAAATGTAGCCTGCTCACAAACCATGAGAGGACTTCAGGGCTTTTGGTCTGTAAAAGAGTTCTGTGATCGTCCCCAAATCACTCCATTAATAGCTGTTCTCTAAGAGTCATTATTTGCTAATTAAATTATTCACCAGTATTAGAATCAGATACCATGGAATAGAGAAGTTTTATCTTAATGCGTGAGATACTTCAGGATGAGTGCTACAAGACTTAATTCTTAAGGAAAAAGCGAGACATTCCCTTTAGCTTCTCTGTAAATGTAGTAAACACCACCGTATAAGTATAAGCATGGGCTTTTTTTAGCCTGCAAAGGGAATTTCATGTTTTATGTGAAGGAAATAACAATCAATAATACTTAGGGTTTTGAATTCAGGGTTTGATTAAGGGTGACTATTACAATTTTTCTCATCTAAATACTGTTTATTAAATATTAGAAGAAAATAGCCCAAAATATAGGCAGGGATTATATCTGAATGTTGGAATCATATAAGATCTTTATTTTCTTCCTTGTACAATTTTACAATTTACATATATATTATGAATAGCCATTACTTTTATATTTTGTAATCAGGAGTACACACACACAAAATATAAATACCCTTCGTGTTTTTATAACATTAGATCTATGATTTTTATTATAAGGAGGGCTAAGACTATAATTATAGAAACAGCCTCTTAGCTTTTCTTAAGAGACATTCTCTCATTATTTCAAGTTTTGTTTTCTCTTGGATCTCAGCTTTTTAGCGACAAATGAAGTAAGTATTATGTCAGTTTGTAACAAATTATTCATTTCAAAATAAGAATTCCACAGAACGTTTAACTACTATTCTCAGCAGTAGATCATATTCACTGTTGAAAACATGATATAGTTAGAATCTTCTGTTTAGGCATTTTATACACAAGATAAATTCATTTTTTCCTAATAATTTTTACATTTCAGCTAATTTAAAGAGATATAAATGATTAGGCAAGGCGAATTTTAAATGTGCACAATGCATGAACATGTTTAAGTATACGTAATAAAAATTTATTGTGTCAGCTCTGTGTAATATATTTCACTAAGCAATGCAAAATAAAGTATAAGATACAATCTCCATTTTCATCATTGCCGATAATTAAGCCCTCCTCATATTTTGCCTAGGCGATTTCAGTAACCTAAATGATCTCTTTGCTAGCGTAATCTTCTCTTTCACATGTAAATGTGATCATATCTTTTAAAGTCTCCTCATGCCTCTTTCTCTTCAGGATAAAGTCTATACTCTTTAGCGTGGCAAACGAGGTCTCTGTAACCTGGCTTCATCTTTCCGTTACCTTCTGCCAACCCACCTCAAATTTACTCTGGAATCAGGTTGAGCTGCTGAAGTCCCCTGAGACTCCAGTCAGGGTCCCATCTCTGTGCAGCTGACTTACACTATTTTGTCTCCATTGAATTTCATGCATTTATAAGGGAAAGGAATGAGCTCTTCCGTCTGGTCTTTTTCTCTCCCCTCTTCAGAAGAGGAGTGGCTTATCTGACTTGTAAGACCAGTGAGAGCTAGATCTGAACTGAGTTATTGTGTTAAAGGTCGCTGTTCTTCTGGACTTCTCCTGTCTCATGGTATCTTGCCTCAGTTCTGCATCCTTAGACGGAAAGAGTATGTCTTGCCCCTCTCAGTTAAACCTGAATCATTTGAACCTACAGTTCATGCTTGCAGCTGGGTCAGTACTGCTCAGGAGCCGTAATTGATACACACATTTCCACCATTTTTTCCAATTCAACTCTGCTAGGGGAGCCTTATGTTTTTTGTCAAAAAAAACAAAAAACAAAAAACTGTGTGTGTGGGTGTGTATCCTTTATTGTCCTTTTGCTTCTATTCTTTGTCTTCGTATCATTCACCAGAACCACAGAGAAGAAAATGACTGAGTAATAGGATTTGTGGTGCAAAAACCTGCCCTGAACTTTTGAGGTTCTGCCATTCTCCAGGGGAAGCCTTGCCAGGATTACACCCAAGTTTGCTATAAATAAAACTGACTGATGACATTTAGGTCTTCATTTTCTCTCTAGTGAGTCTTTCTAAATTGTTTCATACCTGGAAAAATGAAGGTATATGTTTGGAACCCTAAAGCTTTTAATAACATTTTAAATTCTCTGTAAATAAAACATTTCTAAATTACATTTTTAAAAACCCTTCATCTCATTCATTCTCTTCTCATCTGGAAAGTCTAGCCAATATTAGTAACTTTTATACTTGTTCATAGGCTCTAACATTTCTCTTTTTAATATGACCTCGTCCATATACTCATAATTTTTAAAAACTGTAACTCATTCCTTTGTTTTCATAAAACTCTGAGCACTCTATCCCTGTAGCTTTGAGATACCTACCTAGTTTATAATCCAAGCTTGTCACTAGTTGTTTGGTCTTGTACATATTGTCACTTAATATCTGAGCCCCCAAATTATTATCTATACATGGAGATGATAATACAACTTCAAAACGAGAGTTGCTCTCAGGGCTAAGTACCATGGCTGTGCTGTGAAAAGTTTGTATATTTTAACTTATGTGTAAATGTGAAAGACATAGCCATAGCCTCTTTCTGTTTTCCCTGCCTTTCCAAGCTTTAACAATATATCCCTTTCAAGGACAGTATGCAGGGCAGTCACCTTTCAAAATACACTTTGTCACCTCCCAAACCGGTGTAACTGAGATTCGCTAACTCCCTTTGATCTCAAGTATTTGTGTGAGTCGTTTTTGCCACTACTGCCCTGTTGGCCTCTTTGGTATACTGGACTAATGTGCCTTCTGTGAGATGCATGAAGCTCCTGGGCTAGCAAATAACAGGACCACTGGAAAGTTTGAAAAATTGCGGGTCAGATGTATCTGACACATGTGGCTAATGGAAACTGGGCACTCTTGTAACATATAGGGAGTACTCTATGCTCTTGCTCTAGCGTCCTTGTCACTTATTTTGCAGTGTAAATATTTATTTATTTGATTGTTTGGTAGTGCAGTTCTTATTTAGTAATAAATATTTTGGCAGCATGAGCTAACCAAAAAAAACTAAAGTGAGTGTTTAAAGAAAAAATTAAGTACTAAATTTATAATTGTTAAGGAACTTGATGAACATATTAATTGAACAAAATATTTGTAGATATTTACCAAGAGGGCTGCTGAGCACCCGAAAACCAGGAGGCAGAATGTGTTGATGAAACATCAGCATTTTTTCAAAAGTTAATAGATTTCAGGAAGATTGTGTCTAAAGATCACAATTTAACATGGCAAGCTGCTGACTGTGCATTTGCATATTACTCTGTGAAGGATCACTTTTCATTTAGATAAATGTCTGTTCTTTTAAACTAATTTCATTCATTTTCTATTGCAAGTTTTCTTATGAAAGGTCAAAAAGTGAAGCAATTGCTGTTAATGTGTTGCTTCATTAACAGCATCAGACCTTGAAAATAGTTAAATGATACTGGTTTTAAAACAATGCAGTAAAATTAAATATCAATTAAGTTTATTCAAATTGAATCAATATCTTTCTTCAAAATCATAGAATCGAAGTATAGCTTTTTGTGATCCATTCTGTTGAAGACGAAATCTGAACACCATAATAAATGCTATGATAAATTCAGTTTAAAATGTAAAAAAATTAAAAGAAAAGTGTTTGCTTTTAAAATTATATTTATTGAATTATTTTGAAATGATAAAATATACATTTGGGTGTAGCACAATGTCATGGTACAAATGATACTAAGAATCTCATGGGGGCCAGGCGCGGTGGCTCATGCCTGTAATTCCAGCACTTTGGGAGGCCGAAGTGGGTGGATCACAAGGTCAGGAGATCGAGACCATCCTGGCTAACACACAGAAACCCTGTCTCTATTAAAAATACAAAAAAATTAGCCAGGCATGGTGGCGGGTGCCTGTAGTCCCAGCTACTCAGGAGCCTGAGGCAGGAGAATGGCGTGAACCTAGGAGGTGGGGCTAGCTGTGAGCTGAGATCGTACCACTGCACTCCAGCCTGAGTGACAGAGTGAGACTCCGTCTCAAAAAAAAAAAAAAAAAAGAAAAGAAAAAACAAAGAATCTCATGGGGTAGAGCTCTTCTCAAAATTTACGTAGTGCACATTTAAATTAAACTTTAATCCAAACTGTGATATTCTACTAATCTAAACAGGAGAAAAGTACTTGCTGTGGAGAGAAAACAGTATTATGAAAATATTTACTCTCAAACATTTATGCATTTCAATAGTAACTGCCCCTTGAACAGAATTGAGGATGTCTTCCATTTAGCAGAATACACTTCTGCATATCAGGTAATTTATCACCTATAGAGAGAAGATTTTCTCAATTAAATATATTATCTACAAAAAAGGTCCATGTAAGATATCAAGAATTTTAAAAATGCATTTTTCAGAAAAATACAAGTGAAGAGGTATTAAACACATATAGGTAAGAAACTGAGTAAAATATACGGCTTTGTATCCAGAAGTATTATTCTGCTTGTGTTATTTTAAAATTTGCATAAGATCAATATTAAAATTTTTACAATTTTTTCTTTAATGTGTATGGCCTATGTTCAATTTTTGAAATAATTTTATTTTTGAAAACGGCCTTTAAACAGAATGATTTTATAGGTCCACCAATATTATAAAACCAGTTTGTCAGTTAATCTATAAATATTTCAAAAACTGTATAATTTTAGTTTTTTGTGTGTGCCTTTTTTCCCCTCTCAAAACATTTCTAATTTTGATTACAAGTTTTTATGGTCAGTCCTCATACACATGGAATACTCAGAAAATCAGCAAAATGTCATCAATACAAGCAGAAGAAAAATTAACAAAAACGCAACTTAGTTTTCTAGCTGAACTTGGCTAAGGCTTTTTGCCTGTTCTTCCTGAGGAAAAACTAGACATTAATAACAAAATTGCATTGTTATGGATTTAATCTTTGTGTCTCTGAGAAATTCATACATTGAACACTTATCCCCTAATGTGAAGGTGTTTGGAAGCAGGGTCTTTGGGAGACAATTAGGTTTTAACGAGGTCATGAGAATGGGGACCCCATGAAGGTAGTAGTACACTCATAAGAAGAGGAAGAGAGACCAGAGCTCTCTGCATGAGGACACACTAAAAAAGTAACCGTCTGCAAGCCAGGAGAAAGGTTGTCACCAAGAGTCAAATTTTCTGTCACCTCGGTCTTAGATCTCCCACCCTTTAGAACCATGAGAAATAACGTCAATTGTTTAAGTATCTCTGTCTATGGTATTTTGTTGTATGAGCCCAAGCTGACTAAGACATCCATTTTATAATTAATTTAGTTGTTGTAATTGTTGTATGTAATTAAACCTGTATGAGTAAATGCACATTATACTCATTCACAATGTACGTGGAGCTCATGGTATGTATATGTATATATGGTATACAATATACAATATATATTTATTACACACCATGTTCCAGGCATTGTCTTAGGCACTGGGAAACAGCAGTGAGCAAGAGACAAAAATCTTCATCCTCATTGAGTCTATGTTCTAGTGTATGTGTGAAGGAGTAAGGGACACAGACAGTTAACAAAACGAGAGCAGGAGATTATAGAAACTCTAGTTGATTATGGCAGTGAAGATTTTTGGGCTCAAAGTGCAAGCCATGTAATAAGCATTCATTTTAGAATGCTTCTGAACTTAGGTATACTCCTAATGGAGCAAGCTACCTGGTACATCGACTTATAGGTTTCCCTACCTTAATTTGAACAGATATTATCAACTTAAGTTGCTTTAATTTTACTCTCATACCAGGTCCTTATGTCTATTCCTGCTCTACCTATTTCCCAGATTTTATTAAATTATCTTGTGCAATTTACATAGATACGCTTTTCCTCAGCTCCAAGCTACATGAGTATTTTTTTTCCAGAAAAGATTGACTGCTACTTGTACTTTTTTTTTTTAAATACTTAAAGTATTTTGAAATATCTTCAGCTATCCCGTAATAGGTTTAGGTGTCTCTTAGCTTCCTGTGTATAACATGTCTTTATTCTTACATGAAAAGCTCTTGGCAGGTGGGTTAGCCGGTCCTGGACCTCAGTTCTGTTTAATAATACCTTTCAGACAGAATTCTCTCCTGATCCTATCTGCTAGTTTTTCTGAAACTCTTAACCCTTGACAATATGACCTTAACCACATCTCCTTTAGTCACAATTTCATTCCTGGAGGAAACAAGCAATCTTTAGCCTTGAGCCTCTAAGTGAAATCATCAACCAGACTTCTACCACCCTGTGACTTGGCTGCCTGCCTGAAATATTGTGACTTCTACAGCAACTCATTTGTCTCCTTTTGGTCCTTAACCCCAGTGGCTTCTTTCAACTGATGCTGTTCTTTTAGGCTATGATCATCCAGCAAGTCTCCTTATATTATGTAGCGTTAACAAGGTAGCTTATTACAAACAGAGACAAAGACACGTTTAGAGATCTGCTTAAGTTTGGAAGGTTAATTACTGGCAGAACCAGACCTGGAACTCTGGTCCCCTGACTCCCTCTTCCAAGCATTTTCTAATTCATTTAGAAATTCATTTGCCAAAACAAAGCAAAGCAAACAAAAAACACCCACTGAATAAAGTGCTTTTATGCATGGACACAGAAGAAGTGAACTGAATGTCAATATGTGCCTGAAGAAAGGTGGCCCATTTAGGCTGATGAAGCTGCGATGAAGGTCCGTAGTTGTTGAGCAATATATATTCACTGATTGAAAATAATTGACTTATTATTCCTTGAGATTTTCCCCAAACGAAAACTGCATTTTTAGTGCCTCCTAAATGTATCTGAATTTTTCCAATACTTATAAGATTCAGAAGTATAACCTGTATTTTTCACTATTTTTAATTAATGTGAACTCATTATTAATGATTCTTTAAACATGACTACTTTGTATAAGTAACATCATCTATAATACAAAACCCTTCAAAGTAGGTTATAGCATTCCTGTTTTACAGATGTGGAAACTGAGGTTAAGAAAGTTAAATAATGTGCCAACAATCAGACAGAGCTTAAGGGGGAGAGCCAGGATCTGCCTCCCCAGGGCATGCCCTTCCCAAAGCATGAGATCACCATCATGAAGACATCATGGGTTGTTTTTACTCAGAAAGTATTAATTTTTAATGGCTTAACCACAAAGTATTCTCATAAAAATGAGAACAGAAAGAAGTAATAAAAATGCAATTTCCCATTCCATTTGATTTATGAGAAACAATAAGGGGCTAGAGCAACTGAGCAAACATTCTAAAATTAGAATCCAGCTAGTATCAAATAATCAAACTCTAATCAGCAAAATCATTTACATGATACTTATTATAATGTTGCTACTTTTTGTTGTCACAGGATTGCATCATTAACATTATTAGTAAACCTGCACAATCAGTTAAAAATCACTCATTTCCTGAGAATTGCAGAATGTTGAAATTTTTTTTACGATTTCAGTAATGTTATATTCTTGGATTACAAGTACTTTTTAAATTATTTGTTCTTAATCAGAAGGTTATGTGATGTCTCTGAAAATAATATATCTATTTTAAATGTTGAAAATTCCCTTTCATCATATATAAAGAAATACTTATTAGGATCTTGCCCAAAAATTGGTCAAAATGTACAGAAAATAATAAATCAAATTTGTTTTGATCTACTTCATATTCTTGTTAAAAAGAAAAAGATTTCCAAACTCCATAGACAATTATAAAAGCAAAGTGAATTTACTGATTATTAACCAAATGGCATGAATACTAGCCTTTCTTCCTTGAAAAATAAATAGATCAGTTTAACTCCTGAAAAAATGGGCACACAGTTTTGGTGAGTATTAGAAATCTTTGGTGAGAAAAAAAATCTATGCCAAAACATTATATCTGGTATTAATGCTGACTATAATTTATTACATCAGAATGCCTAAATATTTTAAAGAAGCTAACAAATAATTTGATGACAGTATACAAATTATATTATTTTATGCTAACTTTTTTTTTAACTTGGTCAACGTGAAACACACTTTATTTTTTATTATTTTTTTATTATACTTTAAGTTCTAGGGTACATGTGCACAACGTGCAGGTTTGTTACGTATGTATACATGTGCCATGTTGGTGTGCTGCACCCATTAACTTGTCATTTACATTAAGTATCTCTTAATGCTATCCCTCCCCCCTGCCCCCACCCCACGACAGTCCCTGGTGTGTGATGTTCCCTTTCCTGTGTCCAAGTGTTCTTATTGTTCAGTTCCCACCTATGAGTGAAAACATGCAGTGTTTGGTTTTCTGTTCTTACGATAGTTTGCTGAGAATGATGGTTTCCAGCTGCATCCATGTCCCTACAAAGGACATGAACTCATCCTTTTTTATAGCTGCATAGCATTCCATGGTGTATATGTGCCACATTTTCTTAATCCAGTCTGTCATTGATAGACATTTGGGTTGGTTCCAAGTTTTTGCTATTGTGAATAGTGCCACAATAAACATACGTGTGCATGTGTCTTTATAGCAGCATGATTTATAATCCTTTGGGTATATACCCAGTAATGAGATGACTGGGTCAAATGGTATTTCTAGTTCTAGATTCTTGAGGAATCGCCACACCTTCTTCCACAATGGTTGAACTAGTTTACAGTCCCACCAACAGTGTAAAAGTGTTCCTATTTCTCCACATCCTCTCCAGCACCTGTTGTTTCCTGACTTTTTAATGATTGCCATTCTAACTGGTATCAGATGGTATCTCATTGTGGTTTTGATTTGCATTTCTCTGATGGCAAGTGATGATGAGCATTTTTTCATGTGTCTGTTGGCTGCATAAAAGTCTTCTTTTGAGAAGTGTCTGTTCATATCCTTCGCACACTTTTTGATGGGATTGCTTTTTTCTTGTAAATTTGTTTGAGTTTTTGTAGGTTCTGGATATTAGCCCCTTGTCAGATGAGTAGATTGCAAAAATTTTCTCCCATTCTGTAGGTTGCCTGTTCATTCTGATGGTAGTTTCTTTTGCTGTGCAGAAGTTCTTTAGTTTAATTAGATCCCATTTGTCAATTTTGGCTTTTGTTGCCATTGCTTTTAGTGTTTTAGACATGAAGTCCTTGCCCATGCCTATGTCCTGAATGGTATTACCTTGGTTTTCTTCTAGGGTTTTTATGGTTTTAGGTCTAACATTTAAGTCTCTAATCCATCTTGAATTAAATTTTGTGTAAGGTGTAAAGAAGGGAAGCTTTTTTTTTTTGTCGGGTTTGTCAAAGATCAGATGGTTGTAGATGTGTGGTATTATTTCTGAGGGCTCTGTTCTGTTCCATTGGTCTATATCTCTGTTTTGGTACCAGTACCATGCTGTTTTGGTTACTGTAGCCTTGTAGTATAGTTTGAAGTCAGGTAGCATGATGCCTCCAGCTTTGTTTTTTGGCTTAGGATTGTCTTGGCAATGTGGGCTCTTTTTCGGTTCCATATGAACTTTAAAGTAGTTTTTTTTTCCAATTCTGTGAAGAAAGTCATTGGTAGCTTAATGGGGATGGCTTTGAATCTATAAATTACCTTGGGCAGTATGGCCATTTTCACAATATTGATTCTTCCCATCCATGAGCATGGAATGTTCTTCAATTTGTTTGTGTCCTCTTTTATTTCATGAGCAGTGGTTTGTAGTTCTCCTTAAAGAGGTCCTTCACATCCCTTGTAAGTTGGATTCCTAGGTATTTTATTCTCTTTGAAGCAATTGTGAATGGGAGTCGCTCATGGTTTGGCTCTCTGTTTGTCTGTCATTGGTGTATAAGAATGCTAGTGAATTTTGCACATTGATGTATCCTGAGACTTTGCTGAAGTTGCTTAGCTTGAGGAGATTTTGGGCTGAGGCGATGGAGTTTTCTAAATGTACAATCATGTCATCTGCAAACAGGGACAATCTGACTTCCTCTTTTCCTAATTGAATACCCTTTATTTCTTTCTCCTCCCTGATTGCCCTGGCCAGAACTTCCAACACTATGTTGAATAGGAGTGGTGAGAGAGGGCATGCCTGTCTTGTGCTCGTTTTCAAAGGGAATGCTTCCAGTTGTTGCCCGTTCAGTATGATATTGGCTGTGGGTTTATAATAAATAGCTCTTATTATTTTGAGATATGTTCCATCAACACCGAATTTATTGAGGGTTTAACATGAAGGGCTGTTGAATTTTGTCAAATGCCTTTTCTGCATTTTTGAGATAATCATGTGGTTTTTGTCTTTGGTTCTGTTTTTATGGTGGATTACATTTATTGATTTGCGTATGTTGAACCAGCCTAGCATCCCAGAGATGAAGCCCACTTGATCATGGTGGATAAACTTTTTGATGTGCTGCTGGATTCGAGTTGCCAGTATTTTATTGAGGATTTTTGCATCGATGTTCATCAGGGATATTGGTCTAAAATTCTCTTTTTTTGTTGTGTCTCTGCCAGGCTTTGGAATCAGGATGATGTTGGCCTCATAAAATGAGTTAGGGAGGATTCCCTCTTTTTCTATTGATTGGAATAGTTTCAGAAGGAATGGTACCAGCTCTTCCTTGTACCTCTGGTAGAATTCAGCTGTGAATCCATCTGGTCCTGGACTTTTTTTTCGTTGGTAGGCTATTAATTATTGCCTCAATTTCAGAACCTGTTATTGCTCTATTCAGAGATTCAACTTCTTACTAGTTTAGTCTTGGGAGAGTGTATGTGTCCAGGAATTTATCCATTTCTTCTAGATTTTCTAGTTGATTTGCATAGAGGTGTTTATAGTATTCTCTGATGGTAGTTTGTATTTCTGTGGGATCGGTGGTGATATCCCCTTTATCATTTTTTATTGCATCTATTTGATTCTTCTCTCTTTTCTTCTGTATTAGTCTTGCTAGCGGTCTATCAATTTTGTTGATCTTTTCAAAAAAACCAGATCCCGGATCCATTGATTTTTTGAAGGGTTTTTTTGTGTCTCTGTCTCCTTCAGTTCTGCTCTGATCTTAGCTATTTCTTGCCTTCTGCTCACTTTTGAATGTGTTTGCTCTTACTGCTCTAGTTCTTTTAATTGTGATGTTAGGGTGTCAAATTTTTAATCTTTCCTGCTTTCTCTTGTGGGCATTTAGTGCTATAAATTTCCCTCTACACATTGCTTTAAATGTGTCCCAGAGATTCTGGTATGTTGTATCTTTGTTCTCATTGGTTTCAAAGAACATCTTTATTTCTGCCTTCATTTCGTTATGTACCCAGTAGTCATTCAGGAGCAGGTTGTTCAGTTTCCATGTAGTTGAGTAGTTTTGATTGAATTTCTTAATCCAGAGTTCTAGTTTGATTGCACTGTGGTCTGACAGACAGTTTGTTATAATTTCTATTTTTTTTACATTTGCTGAGGAGTTCTTTACTTCCCACTATGTGGTCAATTTTGGAATAAGTGTGATGTGGTGCTGAGAAGAACGTATATTCTGTTGATTTGGGGTTGAGAGTTCTGTATATGTCTATTACGTCTACTTGATGCAGAGCTGAGTTCAATTCCTGGATATCCTTGTTAACTTTCTGTGTTGTTGATCTGTCTAATGTTCACAGTGGGGTGTTAAAGTCTCCCATTATTATTGTGTGGGAGTCTAAGTCTCTTTGTAAGTCTCTAAGGACTTGCTTTATGAATCTGGGTGCTCCTGTATTGGGTGTATATATATTTAGGATAGTTAGCTCTTCTTGCTGAATTGATCCCTTTACCATTATGTAATGGCCTTCTTTGTCTCTTTTGATCTTTGTTGGTTTAAATTCTGTTTAATTAGAGACTAGGATGCAACCCCTTTTTTTGTTTTCCATTTTCTTGGTAGATCTTCCTCCATCCCTTTATTTTGAGCCTATGTGCGTCTCTGCATGTGAGATGGGTCTCCTGAATACAGCAAACTGAGGAGTCTTGACTCTTTATGCAATTTGCCAGTCTGTGTCTTTTAATTGGAGCATTTAGTCCATGTACATTTAAGGTTAATATTGTTATGTGTGAATTTGATCCTGTCATTATGATGTTAGCTGGTTATTTTGCTCGTTGATGCAGTTTCTTCCTAGCATTGATGGTCTTTACATTTTGGCATGTTTTTGCAGTGGCTGGTACCAGTTGTTCCTTTCCATGATTAGTGCTTCCTTCTGGAGCTCTTGTAGGGCAGGCCTGGTGGTGACAAAATCTCTCACCATTTGCTTATCTGTAAAGGATTTTATTTCTCCTTCATTTATGAAGCTTAGTTTGGCTAGATATGATATTCTGGGTTGAAAAATCTTTTCTTTAAGAATGTTGAATATTGGCTCCCCCTCTCTTCTGGCTTGTAGAGTTTCTGACGAGAGATCTGCTGTTAGTCTGATGGGCTTCCCTTTGTGGATAACCCAACCTTTCTCTCTGGCTCCCCTTAATATTTTTTCCTTCATTTCAAGTTTGGTGAATCTGACAATTATGTGTCTTGGAGTTGCTCTTCTCGAAGAGTATCTTTGTAGCGTTCTCTGTATTTCCTGAATTTGAATGTTGGACTGCCATGCTAGGTTGGGGAAGTTCTCCTGGATGATATCCTGCAGAGTGTTTTCCAACTTGGTTCCATTATCCCCGTCACTTTCAGGTGCACCAATCAGACGTAGATTTGGTCTTTTCACATAGTCCCATATGTCTTGGAGCTTTTGTTCATTTCTTTTTACTCTTTTTTCTCTAAACTTCTCTTCTTGCTTCATTTCATTCATTTGATCCTCAGTCCCCAATACCCTTTCTTCCAGTTGATTGAATTGGTTACTAAAGCTTGTGAGTTTGTCACGTAGCTCTCGTGCAATGGTTTTCAGCTCTATCAGGTCATTTAAGGACTTCTCTACATTGGTTATTCTAGTTAGCCATTCGTCAAATCTTTTTTCAATGTTTTTAGCTTCTTTGCAATGGGTTCAAACTTCCTCCTTTAGCTCAGAGAAGTTTGATCATCTGAAGCCTTCTTCTCTCAACTTATCAAAGTCATTGTCCATCCAGCTTTGTTCCATTGCTGGCGAGGAGCTGCGTTCCTTTGGAGGGGGAGAGGTGCTCTGATTTTTAGAATTTTCAGCTTTTCTCCTGTTTTTTCCCGATCCTTGTGGTTTTATCTACCTTTGGTGCTTGACGATGGTGATGTACAGATGGGGTTTTGGTGTAGATGTCCTTTCTGTTTGTTAGTTTTCCTTCTACCAGTCAGGACCCTCAGCTGCAGGTTTGCTGGAGTTTTCTGGAGGTCCACTCCCGACCCTGTTTGCCTGGGTATAAGCAGCAGTGACTGCATAAGAGTGAATATTGCTGAACAGCAAATGTTTCTGCCTGATCGTTCCTCTGGAAGCTTTGTCTCAGAGGGGTACACAGCCGTGTGAGGTGTCAGTCTGCTTCTATGGGGGGTGCCTCCCAGTTAGACTACTCGGGGGTCAGGGACCCACTTGAGGAGGCAGTCTGTCCGTTCTTAGATCTCAAACTTCGTGCTGGAAGTACCACTACACTCTTCAAAGCTGTCAGACAGGGACATTAAATCTGCAGAGGTTTCTGTTGCCTTTCGTTTGGCTATGCCCTGTCCCCAGAGGTGGAATCTACAGAGGCAGGCAGGCCTCCTTGAGCTGAGGTGGGCTCCACCCAGTTCGAGCTTCCCAGGGGCTTTGTTTACCTACTCAAGCCTCAGCAATGGTGGGCACCCTTCCCCTAGCCTTGCTGCTGCCTTGCAGTTAGATCTCAGACTGCTGTGCTAGCAATGAGGGAGGCTCTGTGGGCATGGGACCCTCCAAGCCAAGCACAGGATATAATCTTCTAGTGTGCCGTTTGCTAAGACCCTTCTCAAAGCACAGTATTAGTGTGGGAGTGACCCGATTTTCCAGGTGCTGTGTGTCACAGGTTTCCCTTGGCTAGGAAAGGGAATTCCCTTACCCCTTGCACTTCTTGGGTAAGGAATGCCTCGCCTTGCTTCGGCTCTCACTAGGTGGGCTGCAACCACTGTCCGACACGCCCCAGTAATAGGAACCTGCTACCTCAGTCGGAAATGCAGAAATCACCCATCTTCTGTGTTGCTCATGCTGGGAGCTGTAGTCTGGAGCTGTTCCTATTTGGCCATCTTGGAACTAACTTTTATTTATATATAGAATAGATTACCAGGCAGTAAAGTATTATTTCTAGTGGATGTAAGTTTCAAATCTGTTACATTTGAAATCTACTTAAAATTAAAATGTTTCTCTGCTACTGAACTAAGCAATACTTAGTAATGTAATTATATTTTAAATATAGCAATTTTATCATGTTTTATGTTACACTTTAAATCCTGGGGTACATGTGCAGAATGTGCAGGTTTGCTACATTAGGTATTTCTCCTCCTGTTATCCCTCCTCTAGCACCCCAGCCCCAAATAAACCCTAGTATGTGATGCTCCCCACCATGTGTCCATGTATTCTCATTGTTTACTCCCACTAATGAGAACATGCAGTGTTTGGTTTTCTGTTCTTGTGTTTGTTGGCTGAAAATGGTGGTTTCCAGTGTCATCTATGTCCTTGCAAAGGACATGAACTCATCCTTTTTTATGGCTGCATAGTATTCCATGGTATATAGGTGCCACATTTTCTTTATCCAATCTATCATTGATGGGCATTTGGGTTGGTTCCAAGTTTTTGCTATTGTGAACAGTGCCACAATAAACACACATGTGCATGTGTCTTTATAGCAGCATGATTTATAATCCTTTGGGTATATACCCAGTAATGGGATTGCTGGGTCAAATGGTATTTCTGGTTCTAGATCCTTGAGGAATCGCCACACTGTCTTCCACAATGGTTGAACAAATTTACACTCCCACCAGCAGTGTAAGAGCTTTCCAATTCTCCACATCCTTTCTAGTATCTCTTATTTCCTGACTTTTTAATGATGGCCATTCTAACTGGCATGAGATGGTATCTCAGTGTGGGTTTGATTTGCATTTCCCTAATGACCAGTGATGAGCTTTTTTTCATGTTTGTTGGCTGCATAAATGTCATCTTTTTAGAAATGTCTGTTCATATCTTTGCCTACTTTTTGATGGGTTTGTTGTTTTTCTTGTAAATTTAAGTTCTTTGTAGATTCTGGATATTAGCCCTTTGTTAGATGGGCAAATTGCAAAAATGTTCTCTCATTCTGTAGGTTGCCTGTTCACTCTGATGATAGTTTCTTTTGCTGTGCAGAAGCTCTGTAGTTTAATTAGATCACATTAGTCAATTTTGGCTTTTGTTATTACTTTTGGTGTTTCAGTCATGAAGTCTTTGCCCATGCTTATGCCCTGAATGGTATTGCCTACGTTTTCTTCTAAGGTTTTTATGGTTTTAGGTCTAACATTTAAATCTTTAATCCAGCTTGAGTTAATTTTTGTATAAGGTGTAAGGAAGGGGTCCAGCTTTAGTTTTCTGCATATGGTTATCCAGGTTTCCCAACACTGTTTATTAAATAGGGAATCCTTTCCCCATTGCTTGTTTTTGTCAGGTTTGTCCAAGATCAGATGGTTGTAGATGTGTGTTATTTCTGAGGCCTCTGTTCTGTTGCATTGGCCTATATATCTGTTTTGGTACCAGTACCATGATGTTATGGTTACTATAGCCTTGTAGTATAGTTTGAAGTCAGATAGCATGATGCTATATGGGCTCTTTTTTGGTTCCATATGAAATTTAAAGTAGTTTTTTCTAATTCTGGGAAGAAAGTCAGTGGTAGCCTGATGGGGATAGTAATGAATCTATAAATTACTTTGGGCAGTATGGCCATTTTCATGATATTAATTCTTCCTATCCATGACCATGAAATGTTTTTCCGTGTGTTTGTGTCCTCTCTTATTTCGATGAGCAGTGGTTTGCAGTTCTCCTTGAAGAGGTCCTTCACATCCCTTGTAATTTGGATTCCTAGGTATTTTATTTCTTTGCAGAAATTGTGAATGGGAGTTCACTCATGATTTGGCTCTCTGTCTGTTATTTGTGTATAGGAATGTTTGTGATTTTTGAACATTGATTTTGTATCCTGAGACTTTGCTGAAGTTACTTATTCTCATAAGGAGATTTGGGACTGAGAAGATAGCGTTTTCTAAATGTATAATCATGCCATCTGTAAACAGAGAGAATTGGACTCTTGTTTTTCTATTTGAATACTCTTTATTTCTTTCTCTTGCCTGACTGCCCTGGCCAGAACTTCCAATACTGTGTTGAGTAGGAGTGGTGAGAGAGGGCATCCTTGTCTTGTGCCAGTTTTCAAAGGGAATGCTTCCAGTTTGTGCCCATTCAGTGTGATATTGTCTGTGAGTTTGTCATAAATAGCTCTTATTATTTTGGGATACGTTCCATCATTGCCTAGTTTATTGAGAGTTTTTAGCATGAAGCGGTGTTGAATTTTGTCAAAGGCCTTTTCTGCATCTATTGAGATAATCATGTGGTTTTTATCATTGGTTCTATTTATGTGATAGATTACGTTTTTTGATTTGCATATGTTGAACCAGCCCTGCATCCCAGGGATGACGCTGACTTGATCATGGTGGACAAGCTTTGATGTGCTGCTGGATTTGTTTTGCCAGTATTTTACCGAGGATTTTCGCATCGATTTTCATCAGGGATATCGGCCTGAAATTTTCTTTTTTTGTTACGTCTCTGCCAGGTTTTGGTATCACGATGATACTGACCTCATAAAATGAGTTAGGAAGGACTCCCTTTTTTTTCTATTATTTGGAATAGTTTCAGAAGGAATGGTATCAACTCCTCTTTGTACCTCTGGTAGAATTCGGCTGTGAATCTGTCTGGTCCTGGACTTTTTTTTGGTTGGTAGGCTGTTAATTATTGCCTCAATTTCAGAACTTGTTATTGGTCTATTCAGGGATTCAACTTCTTCCTGGTTGAGTCTTGGGAGGGTGTATTTGTTCAGGAATTTATCCATTTCTTCTAGATTTTCTAGCTTACTTGCATAGAGATGTTTATAGAGTCTCTGATGGTAGTTTGTGTTTCTGTGAGGTCATTCATGATATCCCCTTTAACATTTTTGTATTATGTCTATTTGATTCTTCTCTCTTTTCTTCTTTATCAGTCTGGCTAGTGGTCTATTTAGTTTGCTAATCTTTCAAAAAACCAACTCCTGGATTCACAGATTTTTTGAAGGTTTTTTTTGTGTCTCTCCTTCAGTTCTGCCCTGATCTTAGTTATTTCTTGTCTTCTGCTAGCTTTTGAATTTGCTTGCTGTTACTTCTCTAGTTCTTTTAATCGTGGTATTAGGGTGTTGATTTTAGATCTTTCCTACTTTCTCTTTATCAATTTTCTTAATATGCCAATTAGTTGAAGCAGTATTTTGTTTATTAAACCCTTATAATGGAATGTTGTTAGTACATAATGAAGTATAAACGTTGAAAGATAGAAAAAAGTATATATTATACAATTGCACACACTGAAAGAGGAAAATACATAGATTATGTTTTAAAAATAAGATTCACATGGTTGTAGTTTTATATCATGCTAAGAGCAAATGGTTGCAAAATGAAAATATTTTAAGCAGATATTTAATAGAGAATTTTGAAAATCCAGAACCCAGGAATAAATATGCTAAAATAAGCAGGATTCTATTTAAGTAACTTTTTTCCAGTAGTATTACAGAAATTAAATACCTGTGAGATATACCACATTAATGAATTGAAAAATTCAATTTTGTAAACTAAAAAATCCCAAGTCTCAACAATGTTTTAGTATTTGTCAGGTATATTTGCTTTTGTTTTTGTGGAGCTTGATAAGCAAATTCTGAAAATCACATGAAAGTGCAAAAGTTGAAAAACTGTCAAGAGTCACATGAAGAAAAGAAAGACGGTAGAAAACTTGCCTTGTAGAATATGAAGACAACTATGATACAGTCTTATAAGAATGTGGAATTTAGATAAAATACTGATACAAATTGGCTTGCAAACAAATGGAATAGAATGGATAGAAACACCAAATGAAGATCTGCATAGCTACAGATGCTTAAGACAGTGGCGATATTCCAGATTTATATAGATAAATTTAAAAATGTGAAAAAAAGAAGCAATTTACCCCTATTTTGCATTATAGTCAAAAATACATTCAGGTGAATTAAAGCTCTAAATACAAAAGTAAACATAACTTTTTTAAAGATGATATTGTAGAATATCTTAATGACCTTGGAGTGGAGGAGAAAGAGAGAGAAGGAAAAGGAAGAAAAAAAAAAACAAACAAAAAAAAACAAAAATGGCAACCATTGAGGAAGACTATTTTTTTTGAAAATCTATATTAGAATTAGGAAATTTTGTTCTTCAAGTGCCAAGACAAACTCAAAAGAGAAGGATGAGATATTTGAACTACAAAGCTCTAAATGATCTATCTAGATTTACAGTCATCCAAACAAACCAAAACAAAAACGAACCAGAAGGGGGATTACCAAGGATCCAGGGTACTGGAAATGGAGAGTTGTTGGTTAAAGCATATGAATTGCAGTTGTAAGATGCATAAGTTCTGGAGACCTAATGCACAGGATAGTGACTGTAATTAATAATAATGTATTGCATATTTGACATTTACTAACACAGTATTTGCACCACACACAAATAACAACTTCAAGGTCATGCATATATAACATTTCATTGTGAATACATATATCAAAACTTCATGTTGTATACTTTGAATATATAAAATTTTTGTTAACTATATCACAATAAAGGTGGGGAAAATGCAGTAAAGTAGAAAAATTGGCAAAAATTCTGACCAAGCTTTCCACAAAAAGGAAACTTCAATAGAAAAAAAGTGTTCAACTTTATTAGTATTAGAGAAATGCAAATTTTTAAAAATACATTTTATGATAGCCTTAATACAAATGCTCCAAATTAGGAAACATTTTAATAATCTGAAAATACCAAGTTGTAATGGAACAAGGGGAAATCATACCTGCTGGAAGGGTTATATATTTTCATGACCACTCCAGAGACAGTTTGACATTATGTTCCAAGGATATGCATACCCAAGAATTTATCTATTCAACTTCTATGCAAATATACCACTAATCTCTTGCACATGTGCACACAACGATGTTCATAGCAGCACTGTTAGTACTATCAAAAGCTGATACCACACACCTGTCCATCAACAATTAAATGATAAATTCAGGATGATGTATTCAGATAAAGGAATGCTGCACAACAATGGAAATTAATAAACTAAAGCTACATCTGACGATATAGGTGAATCACATAAACATAATATTGAATGAAAGGAATAAGACACAAAGGAGCATATACTGTGCAGTTCTATTTACCTAAAGCTCAAAAACAGGCAAAACTAATATAGATGCTAAAACTACAAGAAAAGTCACTGAATAATCATCACCCAAGTTAGACTGGTATTGCATAGATTTCTCTTGTGAAAAAAAAAAAAAAAAGAAGTTAAATGGTGGGTAGGGTTGTAATCATGGTGAGCCATAAAAAAAGTGTAGGTTGTAAAATGTTGCCAATGTTCTAGCTCCTCACCTTCATAATCATTGCATAGGTGTTCCCTTCATTATTTCTGCACTCTTCTCGGATATAATGTTAAATTTGTACTTATTTTTAAAATATCTACCGTACACCAACACTGCTCTATTACTGCTAAGTCACCAAGGTTATGGAATTCTAAGAATGAATATGGATGGCTGTTTATACTTCTGCTATTTAGCTTTTTTAAAAAAAAAAAAGATCATTGCAGTTACATTGAAGAGGTACAGATCAATTTGACTCTAGAGCTTGTATTTAAAGTTGTTTAGAGTATCTTTCATGTGTATGTTCTAATCACACCTCAGAACCCTAAGAAATAGACATTATAGAACAGTAGAGATGAGTATTTCACGCATTGGTTTAAAGAACACCAACACTTTAGAAATTTAGAAGAAACGTGGGTGACAAAGGTCATTAGGTTCTCCTTCTAAAGGTAACAAGGTGACAGTAGAGCACATACCAGATATTACTTATGCTGGTGAACTTGCTGAATATTTGCAGCATTTCTTCTGAAGTTCCAGAGACCTCCAAAGTAGACATAATCTAGAGTGATAGGCAGTTCCCATGGGCCACTATTTCTTCAGGCAGTGTTTTTTAAAGTACTGTGAAGTGCACTCACTTTATCACAACATGCATATTTCTTTATATATATATACTCTAAGTTCTGGGGATACATACGCAGAATGTGCAGGTTTGTTACATAGGTATACATGTGCCATGATGGTTGGCTGCACCCATCAACCCATCATCTTCATTAGGTTTTTCTCCTAATGCTATCCCTCCCCTAATCGGTCACCCCGCAACAGGCCCTGGTATGTGATAGTCCCCTCTCTGTGTCCATGTGTTCTCATTGTTCAGCCCCCGCTTATGAGTGAGAAAATGTGGTGTTTGGTTTTCTGTTCCTGTGTTTGTTTGCTGAGAATGATGGTTTCCAGCATCATCCATGTCCCTGCAAAGAACATGAACTCAACTTTTTTATGGCTGCATAGTATTCCATGGAGTAGATTTGCCACATTTTCTTTATCTAGTCTCCCATTGATGGGCATTTGGGTTGGTTCCAAGTCTTTGCTATTGTGAATAGTGCCACAGTAAACATACATATGCATGTCTCTTTATAGAATGATTTATAATCCGTTGAGTATATACTCAGTAATGGGATGGCTGGGTCAAATCACAGCATGTATATTTGTAACAGATGAAGAAAGATGATTGTTTATGATTCCCAGTAGAAATGTAGTTTCATCGAGAGAGAGATACTAAATTTAGGAAAATAACTGAACAGAAACTCCACTTAGGACTGGAAACACACTTCTCCAAAATCACAAAAGAGTTACTTTCTGCACTCTCAAGTTACTTCTCCTTATGGGGAAAAGTCAACTATACATTC
This sequence comes from Papio anubis, assembly GCF_008728515.1. Classification (NCBI taxonomy): domain Eukaryota; kingdom Metazoa; phylum Chordata; class Mammalia; order Primates; family Cercopithecidae; genus Papio; species Papio anubis. Next base: position 34,119,704 of record NC_044987.1, on the reverse strand, counting down.
ATAAATGATTTACACTTATGGGATAATAATGACAGCTAACATGTGCTTTATGCCAGGAAACATGCTGTGCACTTAATATTCATTACTTCATTCAGTCTTTCCATCGCTGCTATGTGGTGGAGAACACTATCCACAGGACTACTAACGAGCAATGTTTGATTACCCTAATATGTAACTAAGATACAGAGCGGTTTAGAGACTTAAGTTGTATAGCCACAAGATCACATAACTAGATCTGGCTATACCATTACAGAGATCCAGATCAGTTTGACTCCAGAGCTTGTATTCTTGAGTTTTCAGAATATCTTCCATGTATATGTTCTAATCACACCTCACAACCCTAAGAAATAGACATTACAGAACAGTAGAGCTGAATATTTCATGCAACTGTGTAAAGAACACCAATTCTAAAAATTATCAGTAGGTATTCTATTACATTTTTTTATTGTCAAATAAGATTAGATAATACACCAGTACAATTTTCTTTACTGAAGTTTTTCATGACTGGACTGTGACTCTTCGCAAGAGAGCTATATAGCTGGTGGTATTATCTAAACTGATGAAATGTGGGGTCCCCTCGAGGATGACATAAGCCCCAGCAGAGATGAAAATGTTCTAAATGAGGTTGTAGAGAATCAGACAATTGAAAGACATTTCTAACAGACTGACTTGGTAAATATTATAGTTAATATCTGCAGACTGACATTAAATGCTATTAATATTCAGTAAAATGGTTATATATCATAGTTCATTCAAATATTTTACTCTTTGGAATTTGTAGAGTATGCTGAAAGATATTTTCATGGATGGTGTCCAATATTCCTACTAGTAAATGCATATTGTAAATAAGTTTACAGAGAGAATGTCTAATCAGAGACTAAACTGAATTCACATAGACAGTGGGAAGAAATCCAAGAAGTGGATTTGAGTCCTCTCCTTTCAATGTAGTTTATTTTTTCACTTATAAAATGAATAATACTTATATCAAAAAAGCGATGATGTAAATAAAATAAAATTTGTATGCTAGACATACACATGACAGAAGGTGGTTGTTAATTTTAGTAAAAGCAGAGGTCAGAGGTCTGTGCTTTTTTAAAACCAGTAATTGATGTCTTCTTTCGAGGATAACCCTGGAGCTTCCTACAAAAAAAAAAAAAGAAAAGCATTCACTGGTCTTGGAACTGCTCAAATTCCCTTGACCTCCTAATTTAGTCAAATAAGTCATCTTCTCTAATGGAACTTTAAAATTGAGGTGGTTTACTATGGAGGAGTCAGGACCACAGGAGACAGCCATCCATTCATCCAAGTGGGTGAATAGGGAAAAGAGTCTGGGCTCAGGAACCAGACTCCTTGGACTCATTCTGGTTGCCTCACCTACTCCCTGCTCTCTGTGTTCTCATCTGCAACATCCAGATAGTCAAAGTACCAACCACAGAAGGTTGTTATGAGCATTAAATGAACTCACCACGATAAAGAGCTTAGAATAATGCCTGACACATATTAACACCATAAATGTTAATGATTCTAGTTCTTCCATGCCCAATGATAACGCAGCCACTCTCATTATCCTCTATGTTAATCATACTTTATTCTATTCACTAAACGGAACTAACTGGCAATGGTTCGTTAGCCTAATACTAGTTATTGTATTTGAGAATAACAAATTATTTTATTATAAATCACTCATAATTTAAAATGTTCACAAACAGAAACTACCTGGCTTCATGAATGAAGGCTTATTTTTAATTTTTGAAAATTAAAATCCATTGATTTTGATACAATTCCCCCAAGTCTCAGATATTGTCTAGTATTAGGCATCTACTTTAGCTATTGCTTCTCTCACCTCGTTACATATAACTTACTCACACAACTAGATCAGGCTTACCATTACCCCATAAAAAGGATAATTACAATCAGGAACATCAAAAATGTGACAGAAACAAACGAGAGGACTGAGGAGTTGAAACTTGATATTTCATCTCTTGTTTCCTAATGGTACAAATGCTTTTTCCCTCTTTATATTAATAGTAATGAGATCTTTGAATACAATGTATATTTCTTGGTAACTGCCTTTTTTCCCCAGCTGCTAAGTAATATTTCACCTTTCATCAGAAGAGAAAGATAGATGGTACCTGCTTTGCAAGTCAGAGTACCAGATAACTCAATTCATTTCTGGAATGCTAAATGAGGTTTTTATTCTCACTAGAGGAAGCCAAGGGAGTGTAAATATGACTCTAGTTCATTATTGCCTTTGTGCCTCCTACAGCCTTAGAAATGTGTTAGAGTGTATTAAGTTTTAAAACAACAGTATTTTTAGAGCACTTGGCAAAAATTATCTTTTAAAATCTCTGTACTAAATTTCATTTTGACAAATTAAAAACAAAAAAATGATATTTAGCTTATTTAGACATGACCTTTGTTAACATTCATTTGGAGAATCTTAAATTGAGACATAATAGCTAATAAAATAAGTAATCAGGTTACAACCTGAGTCTCATTATAAAAATTATTACATTTATAATTGTTGATATTATGTACATATTTAAACTTGTTTTTGTTTTGTTTTGTTTTACATTATGCCACTCAGTACAGAGCATTCTCACTGTAATGTTAGTGTTCTAATGAATGTTTTATATATCAAAGTAATATATTTACATGATATAGATTATCTGGATATGTATAGATAGATATGAAAATATTTCTTGAAGGAACAATTTCCCTGGACGTCATGACTACTAATACTTATCAAGCAACTGCTTTCCTGAAGTCAATAAATATAGTATACAATTTCTTACATTATTGCTTTGGAGTTTACTGTGAATACTAGAGGTCCTGAAATCAATCAGTTGTCTGACCTACTGCCTACCACATACTTCTTGTTTCTGCTGACCTTTTTAATTTCTCCAACTTAATTTGCTTACCTTCTAACCAAAGAATCTCTTCTCCAGGTCACTGATTATTTCACTTCCTGTGATTTAGTTTTCTCTGTTTTGAATAGTTTACCTCACTAGGACCTTCCATTTTCCCTAAGGACATTTCTGAGTGAAAACAGTGAGAATCATTGCCATTTATTCTTATGCACCAGACAGTTTAATAAAGGACTTCGTACGTTTTATATCATTTAGCGCCCAAATAAATGAGTTATTATTATTATTTTACAAATGAAAAAATTGAGGCTTAGAGAAGTTGCATAACTCAGCTAAGGTCAAAATCCTGTCTGACTCAAGTCTATACCTCTAATCACAAAGGTGAGTTTGAAAGATTCTCTAAAACTAGGACTAACCTAGTACCGTTAACCTACTCTTGTAGATTGCTAATGTCATTGCTGTGATCATTCATAGATCCTTATTAAATTTTAAATCAAAAGTTTGAGAGACTAAGTTTTCATGGTTCTCTATGTCCATCATTTGGCATTGACGATATGGACAATCAAAGGCAAAAAAAATCTACTTCAGATAAGAAGAGAATAAATAGAAGGAGAGGACAAAGTGTGTAATTAATAATGTATACTTTTAATGTGGTTCTGTATTTCTTAGTCCTTTGAATTTTATTTATTTAGCCTTTCAATTATTATTTGCTGGATTTCTGCTTTAAATTAAAATACAATCTTATTAAAAAAGATAGCTATATCTTTTTTATTCTATATACCAATCCTCATATTACACTAGGCTCATGAATAAATAGCAAATCAAATGGAAAAATTCATATTTTAGTTATAACTAGGTGAATTAGAAAAAAAATGGAGGACACAGCAAAAGTGAACAGCTACAGAGAAGTCCCAAAATACATACTAAAAATATAATTTTGTTCTATTCTCATTCTCCATAGTTTGGTACCATAAATTATAACAATAGTACTATAGTTTTATTTCAATAACAGAAAAGACATGGAATAAAAATAAAACTGCTTTAAAAATAAAATAACTTGGCAATTTAGTAACACACCACTTTTGTAGACGTATCAGAAAACCAGCATGTAATATTGGCAAGAGCATGGAAATTAGCCAGAAGATTCTGGTTGGGTTGACTATTTTAGTTACTTGCTTGCACAAGTTGTGTAACTTTTCTTACTAATTTGTAAAAGGGATTGATAATCTCTGACCTACCACATTTTTTTAAAAATCAAGGGAGATATTACATATAAAAGTAAGTCATAAAACCATAAAATATTGTATAAGTGTACATTTTTTACTTGATTATTTTTTAAGCAATCCACAATCAATCTCAGGTCTAGTTGATGATAGATTTCAGCTAAGGAGTCATCTGTTAAAAGCCGGAGTGCATCCAAGTGAATGGGAGGTTGGGTAAAGGAAGAGGAGAGGAAGGTCAGGACTAGATGGGTGGCAGCAAAAAAAAAAAAAGGCAATTTTGGAAACATTATGAAGGAATAGGAGACTCAGATTCTCATCTATCACAAATGAATAATTAATCCTGTAAATAATATAGTTGAAGGACAATAAAATAAAGAGTACATAGATCTTGATGTCCCTCCTGCTTTCACTGTATTCCAGTGGGAAGTATCAGATCCTCTGTAACTTGGTCCTCTCCTCTGTTATCAATGTTTCTCACATAGCAGGTGCCCAATAAGTATTTACTGAGCCAAGAAATGAATAAATTAATGAATAGGCCATAGGGTTATTGTGTCAAATAAGATAATGTATTGAAAAATGACTAATAATGTATCAAAAGTGCTCTGTTAATTGTAAATAATGATAGATATGAAAATGTTATTATTAACTTACAGGAAGTATTTTTAGATTTATTAGTAAGAAAGTTCCAATAAAGCTCTTCAAAATTAAATGGGTTACCTTCAAAATAGTGAAATCCCTATCCCTGAAAGTTTAAACATAGAAGTTGAATCATCTTCCATCACATAACCAAAATAATTACTGCTGAGAGCGGGAGAGTGAATGAATAAGGTCCCATGCAATTTTAAGATTCTACAGTGCCATTATGAATGATACCTAATGTTTATTTGATGCTTATTTGGTGTTAGACACAGTGCTGATCACCTTGCATTCCATTTTGTTAATCCTTAAAGCAATCCTTGAAATAAATATTATTACATACAGAAAAATGAGGAGTCTGAGAAGTTAAAGAACTTGCCTGCATCATAAGCTAGGACGTAACTAAGGAAGGATTTTAAGCCATATTTATCTAACTACTGAGCTTTCATTTAAAGTGTGTATCACTATGTTACTCTGTCTCATAAAAGAGTAATTCATTTTCTTTTTGACTAATTATTGTGACAATCACCCTTAAATTGCCCGCTTTGTTTCAGTTTACCTTCTAAATGATTGGTATTGACTGCTCAGTGATTCAAGTCTCTGTTACCAGTAGCAAATCAAAAGTAGTATTTCTCATTTCACTAATCCCTTTACCAAATGGTATGTGATGCATGGAAGGAAGCAAATAACTATAATATGATTTTTTGGAGTGAAAAATAAATTTTTAATAAGGTATCATTGATATTTAATATTCCAGAAGCAGCGCTCAATATTTTGAACCAATTAGAGATTTGGGCTTCATCTGACCAGACATCATTACAAATTTTGCAATAATAATAGTTTAGGAGATGATTACTGCCCCAGGCATATGAAAATGTTCCATGTAAACATCTAATCACCAAGCCTAAATTTTAAAGAAATGTATTCCTCTAAAAGACCCTTTGTGTTTCAGAATATGGAAATAATTCTTCTGTTCATTTCATATTATTCAAGGTAAGTGTTGGCATCCTAACTGTATATGGCCTCTAAATAAGGAGTTAATTCTAATGTAGGCTATTACTCTGTAGCTCATGGTAATCATGCCAAGAACACTTTTTAAAATTAACCTATGCTCTCTCACGGCTCATTTAAGAAGTAATATTATAAGAATACTTTAGAATTAGTGAAAAACAATTTTGTCCTCCTACCATTAAGTCTGTCTTCATATCGAAACCAGAATAGGCACAAAAGAAAATAGTTACTAGCTTTGTGGTTAATGACTTTAATTTGTGTACATTTAACAGTGTCTTGAAAAATTGTCTTACCTGATGGATTCTCTGTTTGGTCAGATATCTAAATTGAGAAGGCCTATTCTCTATGAGTTTCTTGGATCAGTTATCTTAGCTATAGAGTCATATGATGTCAAGGACTAAAAGATACATTAGAAATCACCTAGAATAATTTCCTCATTTTATAGGTGAAAGAAATTGCCTCTAAGTGAAATAACTTACTTAATGACACACAGAAAATGGGGCAGAAGAAGACTTAGACCTCAGGTGTCTTAGATTCATGGAGGAGTTCCTAATTGTGCTACAATATAAAATCATGTCATTTCCAACCCTTTTAAAGTGGCATTTCCTGCCACAGCTTCCAAATCCCGCCTCCAAATCCCAATTAAAACAGTACACCAAGGTAAAATAATTCATCAAAAACAAACAAGAAAAAAAATTATTGTTCTTTCAGAGAGTGATTAAGACATATACTGTGTGTAAGAGACCGTAGCTTTTGTTTTAAAATATGCCTTTATTTACGTTTTCCTTATTTAAGCTTAATTTCAATAGCAACAGAGAAATTTGGAGATTACTGATAAATACATTTAAAGTAGGTAAAATTTGAGATATTTTCCTAAACAAGCATTACTGTATTAATTTATTCACTTAACAAATACTTAGCTCTTTTTCTGGGCCAATCCTCATGTTAGACATGAGAGATATAATGATAAACACAAATAGGCCTGGAACTGCCCTAATGAGCTTTTTTATCTCAAATAAGTATCACAGTAATTAATGAATAATAAATTGGGTTAAGTAAATTAACTGCTTTTTAAAGGAAAGAGGTGTGATCCTATGCATATGTGTAACAAAAGAAACAGATCTAGTCTAGAACTGAGGTAGTCAAGGAGAGCTTCTGAAAGGAGGTGACACTTAAACTGAGAACTAACTGAAGAATGGGTGTCCAGCTAGCCAAAGACAGATGGCAGTAGTGGAGTGAAGGAGCTAGAAATGATTAAACTTATTGAAGAAGGCATGTCAAATGCCAAGAAAGGCCAAAAGCTAGGCCTCTTGTGGCAGACAGTTAGCCAAGCTGTGAATGCAAAGGTAAAGTTCTTGGACAGAATTTAAAAGTGCATCTCCATTGAATACACAAATGATCAGTCTTATTGTTGCTATGGAGAAAATTCTGGTGGTCTAGATAGATCAAGCCAACCACAACAGTCCCTTAAACTAAATCCTATTCTAGGGGAAAGTCTTAATTCCCTTCAATTCTATAAAAGTTGGCAGAGGTGAGTAAGCAGCAGAAAAAAAATTTGAAGCTTGCAGAGGTTGGTTCATGAGGTTGAAGAAAATAAATCATCTCTATAACATAAAAACACAAGGTGAGGCGGCAAGCACTGACGTAGAAGCTTCAGCAAGTTACCCAGAAGATGTAACTAAGGGCATTGATGAAAGTGGCTACACTAAACAATAGATTTTCAATGTAGACAAAAGAGACGTACTTTGGAAGAGGATGCCATCTAAGACTTCCTAAGATGTAACTAAGGGCATTGATGAAAGTGGCTACACTAAACAATAGATTTTCAATGTAGACAAAAGAGACTTACTTTGGAAGAGGATGCCATCTGAGACCTCCTAGAGAAGTCTTAGGAAGAGAAGAGAGAAGAGAAGTCATTGTCTGGCTTCAAAGCTTCAAAGCTGACTCTCTTGTAAGGGGCTAATGCAACTGGTGATTCTAAGTTGAAGCCAGTATTCATTTAATACTCAAAAAATTGTAGGGCTCTTGAGAATTATGCTAAATCTATTCTGCCTATGCTCTATAAATGATACAACAAAAACTGGATAACAAAACACCTATTTACAGCTTGCTTTACTGAATATTTTAAGCCCACTATTGAGAAATACTGCTCAAAATAAGATTCCTTTCAAAATGTTACCACTCATTGACAATGCACCTGGTCATCCCAGAGCCCTGTTGGAAATGGACAAAGAAATTAATGTGTTTTTCGTGTCTGCTAACACAACATTAACTCTGCAGTCCATGGATCAAGGAGTAATTTAATTTTCATGTCTTATTATTTAAGAATTACATTTTGTAAGGCTTAAGCTAACATAGATAGTAATTCCTCAGATGGATCTGGGCAAAGTAAATTTAACATGTTCTGGAAAATGGAGTTTACCATTCTAGATGCCATTAAGAACATGCATGGTTCATGGGAGGAGGTCAGAATATAAACATTAACAGGAGTTGGAAGAATTTGATTCCCACCCTTAGGGATGACTCTGAGGAGTTTAAGACTTCAGTAGAGGAAGTTACTGCAGATGTATTGCAAAGAGCGAGGGTAGTATTAGAATTGGAGACTGATGGTGTGACTGAATTCCTGCAATCTCATGATAAAAGTTGAAGGGATGAGAAGTTGTGTCTGATGGATGAATAAAGAAAGTGATTTCTTGAGATGGAATCTATTCCTGGTGAAGCTGCTATGAACACTGGTAAAGTAACAAAGGATTTAGGATATCACATCAACTTTGTTGATAAAACTGGCAGGGTTTGAAGATGGTTGACTCCTGTTTTTGAGAGAAGCTTTACTGGGTAAAGTATGAACCAACAGCAATGCATGCTACAGAGAAATCTTTCATGAAAGGAAGAGCCCATTGATGCAGCAAACTGTATCGTTGTCTTATTTTAAGTAATTGCCACCAGTTACTTAAATTGTGACTTTGGGCAAGCCATTTAATATTTCTGAATAATCTTTCCGAGTATTTGCCACTAATTACTTAAGCCATCACAGCCTTCAACAGCTATCACCCTGATAAGTCAGCAGCCATCTACAGTGAAGAACCTTCACCAGCGAAAAGATTAGGACTGGCTGAACGCTCAGATGATGGTTAGCATTTTATAGCAATAAATTATTTTAAATTAAGATATGTCCATTGTTTTTTACACAAAATGCTATTGTACACTTAACAAACCACAGTATAGTAGAACAGTAACTTTTGTATGCACTGAAAAACAAGACATTTGTGTGACTTGCTTTATTAAGATACTCAGTTTATTGAGGTGGTCTGCAACCAAACCTACAACATCTCCAAGGTATGCTAGAATTTTTCTTCCATAGTAGCTGAGATTTAAGTTGTCTAGTTAGTATGATTAAATTTTTCCATTAATACAAATGTCTACACTCATATCTTCATTGAGTATGCTCATTCACATTGGCCTTCTCTCTGTCCCTAGGCTAAAACTTATTCTAGTCTTGTGACCTTTTTACCTGATATTTATTCTCTCCAATAAGAATATTTTCCTCCCAGATTGTGAGTAGCTGTTTCTTATCCTTGAGGTCTTAGCTTACTGTTACTGTATGAAAAGACTTCCCCCAACTTTTCTAGGTAAGAGAACACACCACAGTGCCTGACCCATGGAAGGCGCTCCACAAATAGTAGCTAATATGTTTAATGTTAAATAATACTAACTGAATGCCTTCTATTAGTCCTTGCACAGTAATAGCCACTTTCGACATTTCTAATTCTCACCATACAAATATTATCATCTCTCGTTTTACAAATAGGTTATTCAGACAGATTAAATGGCGTGCCCAGAAGCTTGTGACAGTCTGTCTAAATATAGAACTTGTGTATGATTTTGTTTGCACTATGTCAATTTTTATTACAAGAAACAAAATGCACAAATGATGCAGTTATTTTGGACTTAACACTTAATAAGATAGTCGGGCTATTATAGTTTTAGATTGGATTATCCAAACAGTACTAACATATTTCCCCAAAACCTTTCTATTTATGGCACTACCTAAGCCCTAAACTCAACCAACATTTTAACTTATTCTGGATTTCCTCATATATTCTAGTCAACAATGACTTAAAATTCTTTTTGTACTTACAGTTATTCCCTACCACAGAAATTAGCTCTTGAGTCTTGTCAGTAAGCAGGTTGTTTCATATAAGTGAAAAAGGGATCAGTGATTATCTCAAAGGCACTGAGCATGTTTTATATTCTTGTGTGTCATCCATAGACTAGGATAGTTCCATGCTGTCTACGGTTAGAGTACAAACTGGAAGTCAGGAATGGCAGCTTGTCTTTGCTTTGAGGCTGACCTTGATGAGAAACAAACTTAAACTTCAAGGCAACTTCAGAGAAAGGGGAAATAAAAGAATACACTGATTCTCTGGTGCTTACTGTTAACTTTAAGATAGAAAAGAAATTATAGAAGGTAGCCTGAAACAACAACCAAAAAAAACCCTTTTTATTTATGGGCAAATAGGTGAAAAGTGTGCTAGAAATCTTACCCACGCTCTTCCTTTTATACAGGAGGGGGATGAGGCAGGGAATTAAAGGGAGGTCAATTACAAATGAGATTAGAAGTGATGTTATTGTACTGACGGCCCACTGTATTTTACAAGGCCACACAAAAATGTTGATTAACTGATGTTGACTCTGTTCAAAAAATAATAATAACTTGAGCTAAATTGCAGAAGAGCTATTCTCTAGGAATGAATTGCAAAAATAAATAAAATGAATTCCTTTAATATTAAAAAGCTTAGCCACGGTCAAGCTTTCTAATTAGGTCAGCATAATTTAAAATGGACTAAGAACCATCCCAGGTGGGGATATCAAATATTCATAATCTCGCCCCAGATGCTATCTCTGTGACCTTAGTGGTTTCAGAAGAGCAATTAATTTACCCCTAGTTCCTATGAGATTTAGATATTTATACAGACAACAGATTAAAAAGAAAATGCAAAAATCTCACACAAATTCAAGAAATTATGAAGACTACAATTCTTTATGAATATGGGTCCTTTTCCTTTTTAGTCAGCATTAAGAAATACTGTCAGGTTTCATGTCCAAGTTAATGTGAAATGACAGATTATTCAGCTCAGAGCACTGTGAAGAGCTACAAGGTAAATGATTCAATGCCTCCTCAACTATGTGTTTTTACTGAAAAAGTTATCAGTTTTGAACTATCCAATTCTACAGCATATTTCAGTGTAGAAACATCTCAGTGGAAAGGTTTAGAACCTAGTGCAAAGTCACTCTGAAAGCATTTACCTAGCTTTATTGTGTTTGGTTTTAATTTCCCTCTCTTTGTGAGATCAATTTCTCATTAGTGCAGGCCGAACACTTCCGGGGGAAAATGAAAGAATGTATTTAGTTGAGACAGGTTTTTACCAAAGTATTCGAAAAACTAAAAGAAAAAAAAAACTCTATAGTAGAAAAAACGTTAGAAATACATATCTAGCTATAGTGTTTTTTCAAAGTGTGGTTCAAAGGAGAAACAACCATTAAGCTTTCAGTAGCTTTGTATTGTCAAAGAAAAACCAGCTCATTCCTGTTAATACACGTAAATACTGTAGTACCCTGATAGGTACCTCAAACAGTGAAAATCATGAAAAATATTTTAGCAGTGGAAATAAAGACAGCAATTGCAATCCTGTCAAATGAAGTTAATTCAAAATGCAAAGGCAGTTTGCATTACAACTAATACTATTAAAACTCATAGTAGTTACTATCTAACTTTCACTCCCTGCCACCCAATTGTAGTTAGATAGCTAGAGATCTCATCATGAACCTTCATGGGGGAAAAAAAAAAAAAATGTGGTCTGATAAATGAATTACATTTTTAAAAAGTGATTAATCAAATACCCTGCTGAGGAACTGGAGAACTCATTAACTACCATTTGTTGACTCCTTGTTGTGTTATTATGATACTCATTTCCTTCCTCAAGTAAATTTCAGTCTAGGGAAAACATTTACGACAGAATATGCTGAGTGCTGGGATACTGAGGAGTAGACTAGGAGTATAAGAGGACAGAGAAAAAGTAATGATATGTGGGTGAAAAGATAATAACTAGGAATCTGGGAACATTACTTAAATGTGAGTATCAGCAAAACAATACAAATTAGAGAATGATAAGTAATGTATTAGATATGAGACTTGGAAGCATGAAAAGTCTTATAGAAGGAAGACTATTTGCAAAACTCTTCAGAGAGTCTGAAGAAAACACACTCTTCAGAGAATAAGTAGTGCATTATGAATGGAAAGTAGGATGGATATAGATGTAAAAAAGCAGCTGGGATTTTGAGATGAAATCAAAGGCAGAAAGAGGTTATCATTATGAGGAATATCGTATGTCATGCTAGGAAGTTTGAGTTTTATCCTGAATGCAGTGGGGAGCATTAAGTCAGCTAGTGACATCATCCTATGTCACACTGTCAAGGCATCAGGACCAATATGCTGAAATAGCGAGTGGCCTGATACCAAAGGCAAAGGTAGCAGAATTGCAGTAACATAGAAGAATTCTGGTGAGAGTCTCAAATAAGGTAAGGGAGGTAAGATAAAGCAGTAATAATATCATTAAGCCTAAGATGGGAACAAAGTTACATTAGGCAACCAGTATTCTGAAAAAACGCCTAAAATTCTAGAAACCAAACAGCTGCTCCAGAGCCTTGCTAGCTGCATCAGCTCTGCTTATCCAAATGCCTTATCAGCATAGCATTACCTTTCCCGTTGCACCACTTTCCACTCCTCACCCCTTTACATATGAGAATATTAAAGAGAAGGGAAGACATTTTTTGCACACTTGGGCGTAGTAGGAACTGCTAGACTTTTTCTTAACCTTCCCACCTCCAAATTCAAGGAACGGGGAAGGCTCCTAGCACTCATCCCCAGAAATTGTAAAACTAGTATTTTATTTCTTGTTTGAAAGTTTGCCTAGGCAACAGAGTTGCTGATTAGCTCCTGGCCGTTTGGACAGGAAGAAAAAAGAAGTAGAGAGAGATGACAAGGCAGAGCAGTGGCAGGAAAGAAACCTCCACCTCCACCATTTAGAAAGGCAAGAGTATGCAAGTTTCCCATGGGTTGGATGGATGGACTTCGGAGGAGGTAGACCAGCATGAACTTTCTGGGCTCCATGAGCAAAATGGGAGAGGTGGTAGTTGAAAGAAGTTTAGAGACGACAGTGCCGGAGGAGAAGTCTAAGTCAGGGAGCTCTGCAGTAAGGAGGTTCCACAGACATCACAGGTGTGCTTACAAGAGCCAGCCTTTGGAGGCCTGCCGCAGTTACAGATGGCTCTGTGGACAACCAGCCTCACCCAGAGTGGCGGCTATATCCCAGAAGGGACCACAACAGAAGTTAGATAAGTAAGACACTGGTCCCTTGCCTGCTCTCTCCGCCCTACTTTGATACACAGAGGAGGAAAGGAACCTGGAAGCAGGAGGAGAACAAGTGTGAAAAGAGACTTTCCTCCTCACAGCTGCAGCGTCCTGGGTCCCACTCTCTTGTCAATGCTGAACTACATCACACACAGGGGCCTATTATGGAGAGGGGGTTGGGGGAAGGGATGGCATTGGGAGATATACCTGATGTAAATGACGAGTTCATAGGTGCAGCACACCAACATGGCACATGTATACATATGTAACAAACCTGCACGTTGTGCACATGTACCCTAGAACTTAAAGTATAATTTAAATAAAAGAGAGAGAGAAAAGCAATAAATCAGAGCTAAGCTTTACCTTTTTAACAACTGAAAGTTATCAAAAAGTGATGGGACCTTCCTGGATGTCCAAAAGGGATAGAAAAATGGATTTGACAGAGCACAGTTAAAGGCAATGGTTAGAAAGAGTAAAACCACTTCATTTTTGTTACCCACTGCATTTAGACTCTCCAGTAAGTCAGAAACAAGGACACGGATATCAGAGATATGTATAATGTGGAATAGATCCAACTTCACCTATTTGTTATAAGAGAAAAAGGAAAGTAAATGATGACTTTTGAGTTAGTAGCCTGAATTATGTTCTGAGCATTAAAAAAGAAATGCTCTAGGCTTTCTTTCTCTGGGCGTAGTTATAACACCTATAAAATAAAGAATTTTATGATAGTTCTTAACCTTGTTTTCATCGTAGACTCCCTTGAGAATCTAAGGGAAACTACAAACTGTCTCCACAAAAATAGGTGCATGCACACATGGAACTTTCCACACAAAATCCTATAAAATGGAACACACTGAAGTGAGAAGCCAATTTGAGCAAAAAGATTAAATGTAGTTCTGTATATGTTAAGCTGGATACGCCTGTGACGAATACCTTGTAGAGACAGTCTTCAGAAAGAAGATAAGACAAGCCTGTTTCTCCATTTTGTTTTTTGTTTGTTTTAATCTCAAGCACCTTCTGATATCCAGCTGACAAAAAGGTGGCCTCCTTCTTCTTCTTCCATTAGAGCCTGGAGGTTCTGAAATTATTTGGTGGCTCAGCACACAAGGCTCTGCAGTTTCTTCACGATTCTTGCAGTGATGCTGAGCGCCAGGGGTGGAGGCTCATTAATTAAAGTGAATCCTGCACTTAAGCTTTCTTCCTCACTTTCTAAGTGTTGTCATCCTTGTCTCTCTGGGTCACCTCACTTCTTCCTTCCAGCTAAACTTCATCGAGAAGAAAGACCAGGGTGACAGCACAGCCTTTCTTGAGTGTGTTTTGCCCTTAGCTTTTAAAATATTTTACTGATCGCGTTAAAGAGTATGAATTTCTTTCATTTCCATCATCTGTAGGAAACACGTGTCTTATCTTGTTACCCTTGAGTTTCCCCTTCTGTCAGCCTGGATTGTAGGTCAGAGCTGCCACTAAGCATGTGATCTTATGCAAAGCTTGCTTTTGATATTTGCTTCGGGTCAGTGTGCAGTGGCTGAAAATGCAGTACAAATTTGGTAATCCAGCAGGTCTACTTTTAAAATCCCCAGGTTTGTCAGCCTGGTGTGCTTCATTTTCTTCCTCTTCCTGTATTAAATCAGTGTAATAATATATCCTGGGTCTTTGTAAGTATTAAGATAATGTATCAAAAGTGCCTTGTACAGGCCTAGCAAACACTAAGGGCTTACCAAATGTTATCGAAGTAAATTATTACCATTGCCTTTTTTTTTTTATATACAAAAAGGGAATTTAAAGTGATATGGATCTCAATGTCTTCATCTATAAAATATAGTGATTCAAGTATATTCAGCTGTATTTAGTCCTCACTTATTGAGTATCCAGTACTTGGAAAACACTACGTGCCAGTTAACGTGTCCTTTTTGAAGACAAAAAGTGAAGGAGGTTACGAATTAGTCAAGAAGACACTGATGGGAAAATATATAACAAATCAAAGAGCCTGTTTGAAATTAGGCTTCTGCCACTTGCTAAATAACCTTGAACAAGGTAGTAAGTCATACGGAGCCATATTTTTCTCACCAGTAAATGAGACCGATATTACTCAACTCACACAGTGGTTAGAAGCATTACATGAAACAAAGTTGGGAAGAAAAGTAGTATGATGTCTGACACATCAAAAGTGATCAGTAAATGTTTATTATTAGCAGAAACATTTTAAGACTTTCATAGGTCCTAGGCTTTCTTATTTTTTTAAGATCTCATCCTGCATTATATCAACAATAAAATGTACCGATATCCTATAAAAAGATGCTTTTTGCTAGAAAAATTTAAAAATTACTTTTACAACTTTATAGTTGAAAGGATTAATAACTTTCTTTTTTCTTGAGACATAGTCTCACTCTTGCCCAGGCTGGAGTGCAGTGGCTCTGTCTCGGCTCACTGCAACCTCTGCCTTCCAGTTTCAAGTGCTTATCCTGCCTCAGTCTCCTCCCGAGTTGCTGGGATTACAGGCACCTGCCACCATACCCAGCTAACTTTTGTACTTTTAGTAGAGATGGGGTTTTACCATGTTGGCTAGGCTGGCACGAACTCCTGACCTCAAGTGATTCATCCAACTCAGCCTCCCAAAGTGCTGGGATTACAGGCATGAGCCACTGTATCAGCCTAACATTTTTATTATATTCTTATGATGGTAACACTTTTATATAACAATGGAAGAATTAGGTTGTAGTTGGCTGATTGTTATAATGTTACATTGTATTATTTTCAACACTACAGTTATTATTTCATTGTTCAAGCCAATAGGTTTTTTTAGGTCTCAGATTTTTATGTTCCCCCTTAAAAATGCTGAAACTATAGTGCTTAGTGGATTAAACAACCTGTCTCTTGTCTATTAAGGAAAAATGTAACAGATGCTATGATGAAGCCCTGAGGAAGCAAAAATGAAGGCAGGAAAAATTCTATGTAAAGTGAATTAAGGATGAGTTCAGGCAAATATATTTGAGCAGTGATAAATAGTTAGGAATCTGACCACTGAAAAGCATGTGGTCTTACATAACTAGAATGACGGTCTCCAAATAGAGGTCTGAGCAATTCAGAGAGTGAGCAAGAGAGCCATGAGGGGAATGGAAGATGGAAGGGAGAAAATGGTATAACATACTTGCTTTTAATTCTAATTCTAATTTGTAATTACTGTTTGTTTTACTATATATTTAGTATGTGAGTATATTTCATATAATATAGTGTGTGTTTGTGTGTATAAAATGCACATGTAATCTCTCAATAAAATAAAGCATATATTGAGCATGCATTACAAGAGAGTTCCGAGATCTGCCCAGTACAGAGCAGGAAATAATCGAAGTTAGGACTATTTGGTGAAGATCTTCAGCTGTTCTACTAAAGAGTATGTTATTTTGTAGGCATGGGGAGCCATGAAATGTTTAGACAAAGAGTAATCAGATTTTTAATTTTAGAAATTAAATCCTGAAATAATGTGCAATTTGAAGGAAAGGAGCAAAGACTAGAGTTCAGAAAAGTAATTAAGAAAAAATTCAATAGGCTTATCCATAGGTCATTTTACCTATTCCCATCCCAAGCCAGGATAAAGATAAGGCTGGCCTACTAACCTTGAACCTCCAAGTGAGATGTCAGCTCCTCTGAGATGCCTTCCTTAACCGTGCTCATAGCCCCCATGCTGGTGAGCTGCCCCTGCTATGTCTTCCAAGTAGTTCCCTGTATTTACCCCTTTCCAGAATTGCTTGCACTACATGGTAATTGCCTGCTTACTTGCCTAACTCTTCCTTTCATGCTGTGGTCCCTGAGGGTAGGAACTGAGTCATATTCAGAATCATATCCCAGAAGCCATCTACAGTACCTGGAATTTAGAACCCACTCAATGTGTAGTTTCTATAGTAGTTGATGAATCTGACTGAAATACTTCACTCTTTCTCCACTTCCAGCTATTCAGTGAACTAATTCCCATTACTTTTTCAAGTCTCTGCTTAGATACCACTTTCACCCAAAAGGTGTGTCTGTATTTAGCACTTATCTCCTTTAATTAAAATTGCTTGTTTAATTGGCTTTCCTTTTAAAAGGATGTCCCACCAAAACAGGGAGCCAAGGTATAGGTAGAGTTTTAAGTTCTGTTCAGTGTTAAATTGAATATATTCATACTCTTTTGGGGATATTGTTGGAAGTCCTGTGGTGTGAAGGAGATGGCCTACATAGTCAACCCAGATCACGTCATATATTCTCAGCTCTGAGATGAGGAAAGCCTCTGTATAGCCACTGTTTTTCTGATCCAAGTTCTCTCTCTTCTGACCTGGTTTATAGCCACATCCCCACCCTGTACTTGTTGTAAAAAAAAAAAAAAAACCTGCAAGGGTTCTCATTTCAAAGGAGCGAACTGTATGTCCTGTCCAGAGAAAATAAGTAGAGGCAAAAGCAAAGAGTACCATTATTTATGGTGGCTTTCAGGATCCATCTGTTCTCTGGATCATGAACCCTTTATCAACGCACTGTAGCAAAACACTCAGCTCCACTCACTCTTCTATGATAAGGAGAATAGCAGCTCTTTTTCTTGCACTGTTCATTATTAGCTACTGACAGTATAGTTGCCTTCATGCCTCTCCAAACGTTAACTCTTTTTCCTGAAAGCAAAACACTATTCTGGTCTGTTTTATTTCTTTTCTATCTTATAAACATGTCATGCTCACTTTTAAATTTTCCTCCTTTGCTCATTTTGTTCCCTTTTTTCTTAAAATCTTCATCTACTTCCTTCTTCCTGTTCATTCTTTAAAATCCGTATCAAATCTTATCCACTTGTAACTGGACTCCTCCAGCTTTTATTGGTCTTTCCTTCTGAGCTACACTAGGATTATAGTTTGATACATAATTTTAACATTCCGTAATTCTCATGTGAACAATTAAATTGTTAGGACTTTATGAACAAAGATTGTTCCTTAAAACTTCCTTCCTATCTTCTGCCATGTGTGGCATAGCACAAGATACACACTAAGCATTAATTCACCAGACAGTTGCAGTTTTTCTTCCACACACATAGTAAGATTGTGTTTCCTTGCTGTTCTGAGGTCACATGAGACCATTTGCCTTGCCAGTGAAGTGTGAATAGAAATGTTGTGTGCTGCTTTTATGTGGCAAATTTAAAAGTCACTGTTTGATTTGGCATATTCTGTATTTTCTATCTTGGTCACTGGAGAGGTGTCAGCAGGGATGCTTAAATGAGGGTGATATACTGAAGAACTCTTCAGCTGACCCCCAATGGGTGGCATCCCAAAGATTCAATGTCACGTGTTGATGGTGCTAGGATAGCCACCTGCCTAGTTGCATAGCATGTTTTTACATTTTTATGGGTAAATCACAGGCATATACACGTATGGGGTACATGACCTATTTTGATACAGGAATACAATGTGTAATCATCACATCAGGGTAAATGGGGTATCCAACACCTCACGCACTCATTATTTCTTTGTGTTACTAACATTCGAATTGTACTCCCTCAGTTATTCTAAAATATACAACAAATTATTGTCAACTGTAGTTATCCTGTTGTGCTCTTAAATACTAGATTTTATTCATTGTATCTAATTATACTTTTGTACCCATTAACCATCTTCATCTCCACCATCACCTCCTACTCCCATGCTGCCACAGCCTCTGGTAATTATCATTCTATTTTCTAGCTTCATGAGTTCAACTGCTTTAATTTTTAACCTGTAGCATTTGGATAATGAGCATCAGATATTGGGCCAGTTTAAGACATAAGCAATCAGAGATAACAGAGAAAACTTCTATGGAATAAATATGTAACTTCTCTACTCCTGACATAAACATAACCTTCCTATTCTACAGTACTGTAAGAGTACTGGTACACAAAATTATTATAAAACCATTAGGTTGAACCAAGTGAAATTGACATTTTTATGGGATAAAAATAGTCAAGTAATGAAAATTTTCTATAGTTCAACCAAATAGAAATAAGACCAGGAGAAAAAATATGAAAAACCTATGAGAAGAAATGTGACACCCTTGAATTACCTATTGAATCATATAGTGTCTGATAATAATGAAACCTGCATTTACCTGACTATACTTGAGAGGTGATGATATACTAGAATTCACCTGTTACTAGATTATAACCATATGGAACGAAAAATAATTTATTGCTAATCCAGAACTAATGAATCAAAATCCAAGAAAAATTTGCATTTATGTAAATAACAGAGGAAATGTATATTTTATAATTACATTCCCCAGCTTAAAAATCTTTTTTGAACTCATTTAAGAAGTAGATAATCTGAATAGTCCTATGTCTCTTTTAAATATTTAATTTGTAGCTTAAATCTTTCCCACAAAGAAAACTGTAGGCCTAGGGAGCTCTACTGGAGAATTCTACCCAGCTTTTAAGGCAAAATTAATGACAACTGTACACAAACTCTTCCAGAGATTTAAAGTGGAGCAGATACTTCCCAACTCATTATACAAAGACAACATTATGCTGAAACCCAAACTAGACAAAAACATTAAAAGAAAAGACAATTATAGACAATATCTCATAAGAACCAAGATGCAAAATTCTTAGCAAAACCATCTTGACAAAGAAGAACAAAGTGAAATGAATTATGCTTCTCGATATTAAGGATTATTATGTGACTGCAGTAATCAAGACTGTGTAATGCTGGTGCAGGAATAGACACACAGGTCAATGGAACAAAACAGATAACAAAAATAAACCCACATAAATATGGTCAACTGATTTTTGACAAAAGCAAAAAAATAATTCAGTGGAAAAAGGATAGCCTTTTGTAAAATGGTGCTAGAGTGATTTAATATCCTGAGGCAAAAAACAAAGACAAACAACAATAAACCTCTCAACCTGTCTTACATCGCCACAAAAATTACCTCAAAATGAATCAGAGACTTAAATGTCAATGTAATATTGTAAAAATTTAAAAAATGTATACAAGGAAAGCATAATGAACTAAGGCTAAACAAAGAATTGGCAGATATGCTTCCAAAAGTAGAATCTATAAAAGGAAAGTTGATAGATTGGTACTCATCAAAATTAAGCACTCTTGCTCTGTGAAAGCTCAAGTAAAAAGGATAAAAGGTCAGGCTATGGACTGGCAGAAAATGCTTTCAAATCACGTATCCAACAAAGCACTGGTATCTAGAATATATAAAGTACTCTCAACACTTATCAGGAAAGTAAAAATAAACAATCCAGTTAGAAAATGAGCAGAAGATATGAAGAGACAGTTCACCAAAGAGGATATATAGACAGAAGACAAGCACAGAAAAAGATTTTCAACATCACTACAATCAGAAGACAAAACAACTAAAACACCACCCAATGCTAACCAGTGAAGATGTGTATACAAAGTGGATCATTCATACATTGCTAGTATGAATGTTAAATGATACAGCCACCTTGAAAAACATTTTGGCTGTTTCTTACGAAACTATATATGCAGTTACCATATGACCCAGATATTATACTCTTGGGCATTTTTCCCAGATAAATTAAAACTTATGTTCACATAAACAACTGTATGTTAATGCCCATAGCAATTTTGTTTGTAATTATAAAAAAGTAGAACCTGCCCAGATGTTGTTCAATAGCTGAATGGTTAAGGAAAGTTTGGTACATCCATACCATGGATCACTACTCAGCAATAAAAGGAGATAAACTACTGATACAAGCAACAATTTGGATGAGCCTCCAGGAAGGAAATTAAACTGATTGAAAAAAACCAATCCCCAAAAGTTACATACTGTTAGATTCCACTAATCTTTAAGATTTTTTTGAAATGGAAAAATAATATTATAAATGGAGAGAAAACAGCAGTTGCCAGGAATTAGGAAGCAAATCGTGGGGTGAGTATGTGGGATGAAAATGAGTGTGGTTATAAAAAGGAAAATAAAGAATTGTTGGGTTAGAAATGTTCAATATTTTGATTGTGGTGGTAGATACACAAATCCAAAGTGGTGATAAATATTGTATAAAACTTAAAATGTACACATACACAAATGAGTAAGTCAAACTGGAAAAAATCTAAATTAAGATGAATGAGTATAAAAACATCAATTAATTTTGCAAAATATTATCATTGGAGAATACTGAGGAAAGCATAGAAGGAATCTGTTTTATTTCTTAAAACTGCATGTGACCTTACAATTGTCTCCAAAATGTTCATTTATTAAATAAATACTTTACAAAAGCACCAAAAATATAGATATAAACCTTTAAAAAGATGTCTGAGACCTATAGACGGTAAACTATAAAACATTGCTTAGAGAAATTGAAGGCCTAAATAAATGGAGATATGTCTTCTTCATGAGTTACATGACTCAATATTAAGATGTAAATTTTTCTGCAAATATATTCACTGAAGTTCCAATCAAAATCTCAGCATGCCTTTTAGAAATTGACAACCTAATTCTTCAATTCATTTGGAAATGCAAAGGACACAGAACAGCCAAAACAATTTGAAAAGGAAGAGTAAAGTAAAAGCACTCAATCTATGCAACTTCAAGAGAGGTCCTTATGCTATAGTATTCAAAATGCTGTGGGTTTGTCATAAAGACAGATAAATCAATGCAGCAGAACAGAGAATCAAGAATTTGACCTACATATATATGCCAATTGATTTTTTACAGTGATGTAAAGTCTGTGGGAAAAGACAGTGTTTTAGTTTGGGCTGCTGTAACAAATTCCTGTAGCCTGAGTGCTTACATATTTATTTCTCATGGTTCTGGAGGCTGTGAAGTCTAGGATCACGATGCTAAGATGGTTAGTTTCTAGTGAAGGCCCTCTTTTTGGTTTGCAAATGGCTATCTTCTTTCTGTGTCCTCACTTGTCAGAGAGTAGCAAGAGACAGAAAACAATCTTTTTCATGTCTCTTCTTATAATAACATTAATCCTTATGACCTTATTACCATCCAAAGACTCCATCTCTAAATATCATCACATTGGGAATTACAGGCCCATCATATGAATTTGAGGGGGACACAAACATTCAGATCATAGATCATCATTTCAAAATCAAAGTATGATGCAATTGAATAACCATTTGCAAAATAAATAAATAGTAAGATTCTACTTCATACCACAAACAAAAAGTAACTCAAAGTGTATCACAGACATAAACATCAAATTTAAAACTATAACATTTCCAGGAAAAGAAAAACAGAAATCTCTGTGACTTTAGGTTAGGTAAAGATTTCTGAATAAAACAAAAGCACAATGCATAAAATAAAATTGATAAATTAAATTTCAACATTAGGAACTTTTGGAAAAACATTCAGAAATTCTGTTTTTGTTTTTGGAAAAACATTGAGAAATTCTGCAGACTGGTAGAAAATAGTTGCATGTTTCATACCTAAAAAATGAGTTATTTATACACTGTAAAAGAACTCTAAATCTTGAAATCTAATGAATAAATTGATAAAAATGGGTAAATAGTTGAACAATTAGCTCACCAAAGAGAATATGCAGATGAAAAATGAACACATGAAAAATTGCTCAAGATCATTCATCATTAGGGAAATGCAACCTAAAGCCACAATGGATTCTACTACCTACATGTTTTGATAGCTAAAATAAAATAGACTGACCATACGAAGTGGTGCAAGAGCTCTCATACACTACTGGTAGGAATGTAAAGTGGTACAACCACTTGGAAAGATTACGCCAACTTCTTAAAAAGGTAAACATAAGCATAAAGAAGTTGATCTAGTCATTGCAATGTTAAATATTTACCCCAAAGAAATGAAAGCATATATCCATAGAAGACTTGTGCACAAATGTTCATGGTATCTTTATTTTTTATAGCCCTAAGCTGAGAGCAACCCAAACATCCATCAACAGGTAAATGGATAAACAAATTATGGTATATACACACAATGGAATACTACTCAGCAATAAAAGGAAATGAATTACTAATAATTGGAGCCCCAAGGGTGAATCTCAATTTAATTATGCCAAGTGAAATAAACTAGAGTAAAAGTATATAATGTATTATTCTGTTTATATAAAATTCTAGAAAAATGCAAACTAACTTATAGTGATGGAAAATAGATAAGTAGTTGCCTAGGACAAAGATGGGGTGAGAGGGGCTGGAGGAATGCAAGGGAACACAGGGATTCTTCTGAGGGTGATGCATATGTTTATTATCTTTACTATGGTAATGGTTTTATGACTACATCCATACATGAAAACTTTTCAAAGCATACTCTTTAAACATGCGCACTTATTATATGCCCATAATACCTCAATAAAGTTGTTTAAAATTTTTGGTAGCTTCCCATTGCCCTTAAAATTAACAACAAATGATTTTCATAGGATACAAGGTTCTACAGGGTCTCCCGCTTGCCTACCTCCAGCCTCATCTTTTGCCCCTCTCTGACCATCTCTCTGTTGCCATCATGATTGGCCATTTCTTCAAGGTTTCGTGATCCTTCTGACCTCAGGATCTTTGCAAATGCAGTTCCCCCTGCTTTCCCACACTGAATGATAAGCTGAAATCAATCACCCTTCAGTTCTCAGCTCAAATATTACTCCTTGAGAAAAGACTTAATTACTTCTGTAAATAGCTGAGGTTTATGTGTTATTTCCTGGCACTCTCTACAATTTCCTTTTTAACATTTATCACACATTTCACTTATATTTTGAGAAAAATTTAATGTATATCACACACCACTACACATACATATATTATCTAGTCAATACTTTTAAAGAACTAGTTAGATATTATGACAGTTTTACCTTTAGGAAGGAAATTAAGAAACTTTGCTTAAGATCACACCTAGAGTAGTCAGTGTCAGTCATCTGAACACAGCCCTATCCTGCTTTAAAGCATAAGGTCTTATTTAATGATTAATTAATGATTCTATGATATCATATCCACCCGGATATGATACCGAAAAGAAATCTAATCTGGTGAAAGAGGATGTATGCCAAGGAATGTAGGTGCCTTCCAGAAGCTGAAAGCAGCACCCAGCTGACAGACAGCAAGGGAACAGGGACACATACAAGACAAATTCTGCCAACAGGAATGAGCTTGGAAGCAGCTTCCTCTCCTGAGTGTCCAGAGAGGAGCCCAATTTGGCCAACACATTTCGAGACTGTTAGCAGAAAATCCAATCAAGCCCATCCACCCAGACTTCTAACCAAAAGAATAAATGAATGTTTAGTTCATTAATAGCTATTTGTTATGCAGCAATGGAAAACTATTACTTTTCTATTTTCTAAAGTGTTTACATATGATACATAGGAATCATTTATAAATTATATTTCTTATTAATAAGTTGATATAGTATGGCTCTGTATCCCCACCTAAATCTCATCTAGTATTGTAATCCCTACATGTTGAAGGAGGGACCTGGTGGGAGGTGATTGTATCACAGGGGCGGTTCCCCCATGTCGTTCTCCAGATTGGTAGTGAGTTCTCATGAGAACTGATGGTTTTATATGGGGCTCTTCCCACCCTGGCTCTCTCTCTCCTGCCACCATGTGAAGAAGGACATGTTTGCTTCCCTTTTCTCCGTGATTATAAGTTTCCTGAGGCTTCCCCATTCATGAAGAACTGTGAGTCAATTAAACTTCATAAATTACCCAGTCTCAGCTATGACTATAGCAGTGTGAAAATTGACTTATAAGTAAGTCATGGGCTTAAACAAGTCATTTTAACTTTTGGGGGGGGTTGTTCTTTGATATGTAAATGAAGTTTTACTGGCTAAGTTCTACTCTCTAAGCTATCTTAAGTCTAAGAATTCATTTCTAGCTTTTTGCAACTATTGTGACACACCCTGATCAGTTATCCTCCATTCTCCTCTCCAGATTCATTCTCTACCCTTCAGTACTCTCACCATGCCCCAAGAGACTTACCCCTAAGAAATACATCACTGGGCTCCATTGTCCCTGGGAATGGGGCAGTGGAAGTGATAAAGAAGAGTGAGGTCTCAGTATTTATTTTCTGGCTTCCTACAAGTACACAACACATTAAGGGGAAAAATGATTCCTAACTTCACTTGTAAATTTGTGGAAGCAGAGGAAGCAGAGGAAGGACATGCTATGGACTGAATTGTGTCCTTCCAAAATGCATATGTTGAAGCCCTAACCCTCAATGTAACTGTATTTGAGGTAGGGCTTTTAAGAAGTAATTAAAGTTAATTGTGTTCATAAGGATAGGCTCCCAATCCAATAGAATTCGTGATGTTTTCGAAAAGGAAGAGAAACCTCTCTCTCTCTCTCTCTGCCACACATACGCACTGAGGAAAGGCCACGTGAGCACACAGTGAGAAGGCAGCAATCTGTAAGCCAGGAAGACAGCCCTTACCCAAACCCAACCATTCTTACACCTAATTTTGGATTGTCCAGTCTCCAGAATTGTAAAGAAATAAATTTCTGTTGTTAATGCAATCTAGAAATCAGAGATCACTAAATAATATCGCAATGGGTAAATAGATGGTACTTCCAGGCAAGCAGTCTATTTGTAAAGGTTTAAAAGTTGTGTAGTATCTGACGGTAAGCCAAACATAGATATGGAGGGTCCAGGCTGGGTGTGGTGGCTCACGCCTGTAATCCCAGCACTTTGGGATGCCAAGAGGTTCACTGTTAGAGCCCATCAAGGGCAACATGGCAAAATCCATCTCTACAAATAAATAAGTAACTAAATACAAAAATTAGCCAGGCAT
Organism: Papio anubis; assembly: GCF_008728515.1. Lineage (NCBI taxonomy): Eukaryota > Metazoa > Chordata > Mammalia > Primates > Cercopithecidae > Papio > Papio anubis. Next base: position 34,093,848 of record NC_044987.1, on the reverse strand, counting down.
GGTGGTGCATGCCTATAGTCCCAGCTACTCAGGAGGCTGAGGTGGGAGAATTGCTTGATCCCAGGAGGTTGAGGCTGCACTGAGCCATGATTATACCACTGCATTCCAGCCTGGGTGACAGAGCACAACTTTGTCTCAAAAATAAATAAAAATAAAATGAAATAACAAATACAGGATCCCGAAAATGGCCCCGAAATCAAGATAGGCAACAAGAAGTCAATAATAGATTCTTGTAAGATAGGGGTAATCACAATGATATCCTATATGAACTGGGCTACTGGACAGATTAACAAAGCAGAGATTGAGTAACTAGGTACAAGGTGAGAAGCAAGACATCTCCAGGGCTAGACAGAAACTTATGGAGAAATCTAGAGACCAGGACATGAGTATGACTTGATCCTGAATGCAAGAATGCTGACTTAAATTTCCAAAATCTCTCCCAGCCCCTAAAAACCTTCACCTCACTTCCTCCTTCACTCCCTTTCTTCAAGTCAAAGAATGTCTGAGAAGAATTAATCCCCATATACGAAAATTCTGTAATGTAAAAGCCACATAGTAACAGCAAAGGAGTGAAGACAAAGGGCCTGTATTGTAAGGAAGTATTAATTCAATATTTAATCATATAAGTAATTATGTGTGCAATAACCAGATATTGTAATGTAAATCACATTATCTAATCTGTATTTTTGTGAAGTTAAAAAAAATAAGCTCAGTTGTTAAGCATTTGCAATTTGATTCAGTAGACAGAATTTTGGAGAAATGACACTGCCACTTAACAGACAAAAAACATTGTGGACTGTTTTTTCCATTTGTGTGTGTCTTCTGTTACCTCTTTCAGCAGTGTTTTATAGTTCTCCTCATACAGATCTGTCACCTTCTTAGTTACATATAGTCCTAGGTATTTTAATTTTTTGCAGTTATTATAAATGAAATTATGTTCTTCATTTCACTCTTGTTTGTTGTATATAGAAATGATATTGAGTTTTGTACATCAATTTTGTATCCTGTAACTTTAATGAAGTTGTTTATCAGTTCCAGGAGCCATTTGGCAGAGTCTTTAGGGTTTTCTAGGTATAGAATCATATTGTCAGCAAAGCTGGAAAAATCAGCATTATTTAAATGGCCATACTGCCCAAAACAATCTACAGATTCAACGCTATTCCTATCAAGCTGCCAATTTTTTTTTTTTTTGTAGAACTACAAAAACCTATTCTAAAATTCATATGAAACCATAAAACAGCCCAAATAAGCAAAGCAATTCCAAGCAGAAAGTACAAAGCTGGAGGCATCATATTACAGGCTTCAAACTATCGTATAAGGTTACAGTAACTAAAACAGCATAGTAGTAGTACAAAAATAGACACATAGACCAATGGAACTGAATAGAGAAACCAGAAATAAAGCTGCATACCTACAGTCATCTTACCAAAGTTGACAAAAATAAGTAATGAAAAAAGGACTTCTTAGTCAATGAATGGTATTGAGATAGCTGACAAGTCATTTGCAAAAAAATGAAAATGGACCCCTACCTCTCATCATATACAATAATTAAAAATGGATTAAAAATGTAAATGTAAGACCTCAAAGTATAAGAATCCTAAAAGAAAAATTAGGAAACACCATTCTGGACATTGGCCTTGGGACGTTTGTGACTAAGTCTTCAAAAGCAATTGCAACCACAACAAAAAAACATTGACAAGTGTGACCTAATTAAACTAAAGAGCTTCTGCAGAGCAGAAGAAACTATCAATGTACTAAATAGCCTGCAGAATGGGAGAAAATATTCTCAAACTATGCACATGACAAAGGTCTAATATCCAGAATCTATGAGGAACATGAACAATTGAACAACTGAAGAACAACCCCATTAAAAGAGCAAAAGACATGAACAGGCTCTTCTCACAGGAAGACATATAAGAGGCCAGCCAGGTGCAGTGGCTCACTCCTGTAATCTCAGCACTTTGGGAGGCCAAGGTGAGCAAATCACTTGAGGCCAGGAGTTCAAGACCAGACTGGCCAACATGGTGAAACCATACCTCTATAAAAAATACAAAAATTAGCCGGGCATAGTGGGCCACAGGGGGCGAGGAGAGACCTGAGGCAGGAGGATCCCTTGTACCCCCTGGAGGTTGAGGCTGCAGTGAGCTGTGATTACACCACTGTACTCTATCCAGCCTGGGCAACAGAGTGAGACTCTGTCTTAAAACAACAGTAACAAAACAGACACGAAGTCAACAAACATATGAAAAAATGATCCACATTACTAATCATCGGAGAAATGCAAATCAAAGCCACAATGAGACACCATCTCACACCAGTGAAAATGGCTATTATTAAAAAGACAAAAACAACAGATGCTGGTAAGGCTGTGGAGAAGAGGGAATGTTTACATACTGTTGGTGGGAATGTAAACTAGTTCAGCCACTATGGAAAGCAGTTTGGAGATTCCTCAAAGAATTTAAACTACCTTTCAACTGAGCAATCCCATTACTGGTTATATATCCAAAAGAAAATAAATAGTTCTACCAAAACGAAATATTCACTCATATGTTCATTGTAGCACTATTCACAATAACGAAGACATCGAGTCAACCTATGTGCCCATCAGTGGTGGATTATATAAAGAAAATGTGGTACATATACACTGTGGAATACTAGCCAGCCATAAAAATGAACGAGATCATGTCCTTTGCAATAACATGGATGCAACTGGAGGCCATTATCCAAAGCGAATTAACACGGAAACAGAAAACCAAATACCACATGTTCTCACTCTTAAGTGGGAGGTAAACAATGTGAACTCATGGACGTTAAAATGGCGACAATAAAAACTGAGGACTACTAAAGGAAAAACTAACTATTGGGTACTGTGCTTTACCCTGGGTGACAGGATCAATCAATCTGAATCCTCAGCATCATGAAATATACCCACCCAGGTAACAAACCTACACATGTATCCCCTGGCTCTAAAATAAAAGTTAAAATTATAAAATAAATTGAATTAAAAAAAAAGTTGTGGTACACAAAATCCTGCATCCCCAAATGGATCAGGGGCCTAAAGTACAGGGCATTCATAAACGATCTTTAATAGTTTATGTAAATGTTGCCTCCTGTCAGTAAGACAGCACTCATCTTAAATCAAAAACTATAATACTGCCAGTGTCTGTGATACATTTATTTCTTTAAAGGAAGTAAACTTTTAAGCCAAACTTCTTACCTGCTAGATTAGAATTCACTCCATTCAGTAAAATCCACATATTTTCAAGATATTAACAATCAGCATAAATTATAGTAAGTTAAATAAATGTCAACCATCTGTAATTCTTACAGGAGGATGCTTGTTTGCTTACAAAAAGTATAATTTTTGCTAATACATTGTTTTGTAGCATAGGCAGCTTTGGGGTTGAAATGGAATAAATTTCATTTCATTTTCACAGCAAATGGATGCTATATAATGAATAGAACTTTTCATTGACAATCTTAAATGCATTACATTACTCTTAAGGGGCATTGTGTTTTTCAAATGTTTTAAGCTAGCATCTCTCCTAGACTTAAACGACAAAGTGAAATTCACCATTTCTAGTTTGGCTTTTTTCTTTTTTTTTTTTTTTTTTTTTTGAGACGGAGTCTCGCGCTGTGTCACCCAGGCTGGAGTGTAGTGGCGTGATCTCGGCTCACTGCAAGCTCCGCCTCCCAGGTTCACGCCATTCTCCTGCCTCAGCCTCCGAGTAGCTGGGACTACAGGCGCCCGCCACCACGCCCGGCTAGTTTTTTGTATTTTTAGTAGAGACGGGGTTTCACCATGTTAGCCAGGATGGTCTCGATCTCCTGACCTCATGATCCACCCGCCTCGGCCTCCCAAAGTGCTGGGATTACAGGCTTGAGCCACCGCGCCCGGCCTAGTTTGGCTTTTTTCTAAATTTGTCTTCCTTCTTACACATCATAAATCAAGTTTGATCCATACTGGAAACCATATGATGTTTTCAAACTGATATCTTTATTAATGAAAATATGTAAGTATAATTTCATGGACAGTTTTTCTCAGCAGCCTAAAATCTAATATCAATTGTTATGAAGTTCAATGCTGTAAATAACCATGAGCTCTAGTTAGTTGGCAAATTTGAAAACACATTTTAAAATAACACAATGAATGTTGACTAAACATTAGGTCATTATTTCTAAATCTTAGTTTAATATTATCACATTTCCATTGAAAAAATTGTCCTTCTTAGAATCAGGAGGATCCAATTTTAGGATTTTTAAGTTCACAGGGGCTACTGGTTCTTACCCAAAGCTAGTGGCATATTGACTAAAACCACAACAGCCGTGTCTATTATGTTTCAGGTCGCTGGAGTAGGTTGATGCACTGGTGAAATAATAGGTTATGTTTCTGGAGCATAGACGGGAGAAAAGGACAAAAGTACTAATTAAATTTGAAATCTGTATAATCCTGGAATGATGAATACATAGGAGAATAGGGTAATTCCAAATGTCAGCCTCATTTTCACTGAACTTCTAAAAATTTTTAATAATGCTCTAATTTCTCACCTTCATATGAAAGTGAAGGTCCAGTTTTAACAAAGGTCTTGAAAGAGCCCAAATGCAAACTTAGATATAATATTCTTATGTTTAAAAAGTGCAGTGCAAGCAGCCCATACTCTTGCTACTCTGGTGGCAACACAGAACTGCCATAAATCATCTCTTGGCTGTATACAATTAATTTTGTGTTCTGTACTTGTCCTCCTCTATGTTTTTATGCTGTTTTTTTTTTATATTTGACTTTTGAGGTCACTGTTGGTTTTAGGTGAAACATCCAAGCTTAATATTAAAATATCACTGGGTGATATTGTAGTAACAAGTTCTAATAACCGAACTCAGGGTCACCCTTTCTGCAAGTTTTAAAATTAACTGTCAAAAAAATGTCAAAAGAAAAATATCTTGTAACTCCTTAACCTTTTTGAATATAAGATTTAAATAAGTTTATTATACTTCTTGAAAAGCAAAATATTTCTACTATCACTGCCTATTTTCAGTGATGCTTTATCTTATTTATTATCACCCTAGAAATGGTTTTAGACTTCATCATTGGTTCTTACTATTTAGCTGATTGCAGTAAAACAGAAAAAAAAAACTTTTTTAAAATAATTTTCAGAATAGCTATTCTTCCAGACGGGAGTCTACGGATCCTAAATGCTTCTAAATCAGATGAGGGAAAGTACGTTTGCCGAGGGGAAAATGTCTTTGGTTCCGCTGAAATTATAGCTTCGCTGTCTGTAAAAGGTAAGACAACACGGGTAAATGTTTTACTGCCATAGTCTCATGGTCTTATCAGAAAGAGAATAAATATAATATGAATGCATATATCTTTGGACTTAAGTGTGTACATGCTCCTGTTTATAAAATACATTGCAAGCATAGAACTAAAACAGCCAAATTGTTACTTTCCACCATTTAGGGTACCAAAAGGGAAGGAACCTCTTATTGGCAGAAATTTTCTTTTGCTTTGAATAAAATTTCTGAGAGAATGAGGCAAGCTTTCTGAAGTTTTCGTCAGTGTCTCAAAATTTAAAAGTATGCCAACAGTATAAAAACATTTTTCCTCTACCAAGAATAACTTTAGCATCAATCAGTAATGTTCCTCTATTATCAATTCAACTAGGGATTTGGGGCAGAAAGGAGCAGCAGCAGGAGGATATGATGGAGCGTTGGTATAGGACTTCGCATTAGATAAACTCGTTCCAGGGCTGGCTGTTGATGTCTGTATCAATGAAATTTTTATATGCCTTTATTTTATATAAGAAATATTAATATTACTGCTTATATGTTTCATTTTCTAGTTCTAAAATGAGCTCGATTTCAAGCCTAGAACATGCTGTTGAGGCTCTATGTCATTGTTTAGTGATAGAAAATCTGTCTTAGGCATTCCCTTCAGATGTTTTTCACAATCTATCTTTAACTGTTTTCATTGTGCACATATCATATGGCAAACCACACTCTGGCCATAAACATATAAAAATATTATTTTTTTCTATCTTTAAAATAAAAATGTAATTAAAATAACCAGTCCTCTGATATTTGAGAAGAGAGAACATCAAGAATGAAAAGAACAAAATTTAAAATCTACCTTCATTTATACAATGCATTACTGGACTTCAACGCAGTCTTTAGTTCCTATTCCTTCTGTGTGCTAGTCGGTCCATTTTATAATAAGGCAGTACTAGATAAAAAGACAATTTTAATATAACAACAAAAATGTTATTTTCTTAATCATGAGTTTAATTATTTACTCAGAACACTCCAATCCCCATAACATTTAAACTACAGTGTACTGCATTTATCTGTCTTCTCTGATGAGGCCAGAACTTAGAATGCCATATGGAATATTTGACTTCCAGCATGTTAATATTTACAGTGACATTCCTGTCCCAGAATTGCACTTTTTTCTCAGTGACTGCTTAGAAGGATGTGGGACATTAAAGGATCTGATCAGTGGTTATGAGTGGTGTTTCATCAGACTGCACTGTTGCAAAAAATAGACCTAGAATAGGAAATTTAAGCCAATTGTTAATTAAGCCAATTGTTAATCACTGTTAATTGTCTTGTCTCTATGACCAGTAATCTAATTAGGAAAGAAGATAAAACCAAAATCTTATCTTCATCACCTCTCTACTATATTCAAAACACATTATAATGTAATCAGCTACACTAACTTAACTCTTAAATGTAAAGCCTGTATTAACCTTTATTTGTTCAAAGTTGCTCTAAACCCAGTAAAAAAAAGTGTCTATTTTTAAATTTTAACTGAATCATGAAGAAGTTAAACATAAACATTGTTTTCTCAAAAAACATTTCCATTCAGAGTTTCTACCGTTCTTTTTGTATCTCAATTAAGCCATCTACAACACTGCAAAGGTACAAAAAGAGGTACCTTCTGCTGATTATGAAATACTTTTCTACTCCTAAAAGCTTCCTGTCAAGTGTAAAGCAAATACAAGGTGGTGTCGTTGTAGTAGTATATTTTTATCTCTGTTAAGATAGTTATTTGCAGGAAGGTGCTTTCTATTGCCCTGTAGCCTCCTCTCATCTTTAAAGAAGTGAAACCTCCCTAAATTCTTTCGGAAACGTAAAACATTTTTATTGTAAAAATTCTTTCATTTACTTAATGATCCTTGAAAGTGGTCAGAGAAGCTACAGCCTCTTCTTTTTTTCTAATGTTCCTCCTTCCATAAAGTCAAATGCTGCTTCTAATTAGGTAGTCTCTTGTCTTTTTAAAATCCAGGTTACCTTCTTAATAGGAATAGAGGCTCTTAAATCATGTGTCCCCTACAAAAGCATGGTAATACGCCCTAGCATCCAAAAGCTAATATTTTACTTAATAATTATTTATTTAAAGATGTAAAAAATCAGGTATATGTATCTGAAGCAACTGTACTGTAAAGATTTTTTCTTTTCTCAATTATTTAACGTAAAATATAACATATGGTAACACAACAGGTTAATTATGTTAATTAATGTATTTTTATTTCTATAGAACCTACAAGGATAGAACTTACTCCTAAAAGAACAGAATTGACAGTGGGAGAAAGCATTGTTCTTAACTGCAAAGCAATTCACGATGCTAGTTTGGATGTCACTTTCTACTGGACTCTGAAAGGACAGCCTATTGATTTTGAGGAAGAAGGTGGACATTTTGAAAGCATCAGGGCCGTAAGTGAATACACTTTTATTCTTTTAGTAATGATAACTTTAAAAATGTTGAATCAAATGTAAGACCTTGCTTAGCTATGAAATGCTAAGAAAAAAAAAAAAAAAAACAGGACAGAAATCAGCTTGATAAAAACAATCACTTTCTTCCATTTTTTATGTTATGTCAAACTGAAAGTAATACGTTATTATTTTAAAACCGCCAGTAAAAAACTGAGAATTCCTCATTATGTAAATCTGGTTTCTTTGCCACTTTTATTTAATATTGACAATACTTCTTAAAAGTTATGTTGCTAAAGTGGCGATTGCATTATTTAAAGCATCATTAACAGTTATTATGATACAATAAATAAATAAAATGCCTGCCTGTCCTTCTCCTCAAGAATAGTAATTTTTGGAATTTCTTTAATGTCTCACATTTATAAAGATTAAACATGCAACTCATAGTCATAAATGCACATTAGCCTTAAGTCAGTATTCAAAGATATACTCATTTTTTCCCTAATATCTTCTTTTATGTTGTGTACCTACATGGCAATCAACCAAATGCAGTGGGAAATCTTTTGAACCAAATCCCACAGAACCATCACAGTGCTTTAACTCTAGAGAAGTGAAAAGAGGCCCCTTCCCTCCATCGACTTGTTTAAAATGTAATAGAGTAACATAATGACAGAGGGAGGAGAAAGACAGATGGAACCGGGGTGGTGGAAAAAGAGAGACTTTGGCTGGAATCTTCCTTCTATATCGGCTAAAGAGATGGAGCCAAATACAATTTTTGCCTACAAATTGGATTGAAAATGCTGTTGCATACTTATTACTATCAGTTGATTTGTCCCTAAACAGTTTGAGAAGCATTGGAAAACCATAGCTCTAGTGAGCTCAAGTATGTAAACTCATTTTCAATTGGATTTTATTTTAAAGGTTATGGGATACAAGGAAAAAAAAAAAAAAAAAAAGCCCTAAATCCAAAGTCAGAAATTCTCTGGATCGAGTCCCAGTTTCATCTCTAATCAGCTGTGTAACATAAAGCCAGTCACATGATTTGCCTGGGCATTAATTTCTGGAGAGATAAAGTGAAAAAGTTATACCAGATAATTTCTAAGATAGCTTCTCACTTTAGAATTTGGTAAATGTATATTACTAGAAGAGTAAAGATGAGCTCTCTTTGTTGCATTTTCCAATGTAACAAAAATTAGCCACTTTCTTCAAAACTATTCCTTTCTTTCTGGTTTACTTTCCAATTAATAGGAGAGAGTATATAAATAAGAAACAATTGCCAACTACCTTGTTCACCATCTCATTAAATGAGCTAATTTTAATTGTTCGTGTCCAAGTTATATGTAAACTATTTAGATTGTGTTAAATTAAACACATTTTGCTCTGCTTTGTGGTTTTCCTTCTTCCTTTATCTTGGGTTGATCATTCCTTCCTACAATATTATTCCTACAAATTTTATAACATGGATGATGCAAAACGGACCAAGAAAATTTAATTTTAAAATATCACAGTTTTATAAAAAATTCCGTAAGAAAATATCTTCTTAGGATTGTCTGCAAACATCCATTTTGAGTGATCACATATATAAAGCAAAAATATGTCCAAAAATAAATAGCCCCCTTCTTATAACTAATCCCCCTCTTTATTTTAAAATACCAATAGAAAAATTAATGCACCTGGTGAAGTTACATGAATTATTATTTTTGTCTCTTAGACATAGATATATTTAGGTTGATGTCATTCATTTGTGGCAATAAATCCTTTTTTTCCATAAAGTGAGCAGTTAAGAATATCTACTGTGTTCTTGTTTGTATATATGCTTTCCTTGCCCCAGAGAGCGCAAAATGGACTCCTTATTCCATGCAAGCCCATATAATTACAACCCACTTTGAAATTAGGCTTTGGATTAGAGACAGTAACAATAAACTCTGAGACAGGAGAAGAAAGCAAATTATGGTACTGAGAAGGGAGAAAAACATTTAGTTTTAAGGTACATAGCCAAAATATACTTTTAGTATGCATATGTACTTTAAAATAGATGGAAGCTTCAAAACTATAGCGTGTATAAGAAATTATCTATCAATCACCTTTCTCTCAGTTACTTCAAACACTGAGTTTTGGCTGGCTTTAAGGACACACACCAGAGAAAATACCATTGTATGACAATAAAAAGGTAAAGAACAGAAAGAACAACATTCTATGTCCCTTCTGCCCTTCTCCATGTAAAATATGTCTGGAAAATAATGCTTTAGGAGAAAACATATAAAAATGTTATAAAGAAAGGAGATTTGAGAGGTCTTCTGGGCTTGCGGATACCTTCTTTTTGTGAGACCAAGGATAGACTCTGGGAGTCAGAGGGACAGGATGGGGCTGAGAAGAGAACCAAGAGGGGTGACTCAAGACCTGCTCCGAGTTTCCAAGAAGAGTCATTGAAGAATCTTGAAGGATCTCCTAAGGTGTCTAACCTATCCCAGCAGAGTAAAAACAATAAAAATGGGATTTAGGGATTTAAGCAGAAACAGAGTGTGCTGATGACTGGAGCACTGTCTAGGCTAACTGTCCTAGGACAGAACCCTGCCAGTGGGTGACTGAATGAGGATGAATCAGAAGAAAAACACATTACCACTGCATGAGGTAACATAAATTAACTAAACCTCTCAAGTGGGAAAAAGATATAAAATATTTCGTATCTTGTAGATGCCAAAATATGACTTAATGATGTTCCCTATTTTTCAATTAGTTGTACTGGTATCTTTTATATACAGACATTAGTTTGTAGATAAAGCTGTAGTCAATTATTTTACATAGCCTTCATATGCAATCTATATACAATGTACATTGTATACATCTATATACATATACATCTATATACAATGCACATTGTTATGTTTTAAAATAGATGATTGCTTTGAACTGCATTTCAACATGGTACATAAACATATGATCATATCAGGCTAAAAAATAATATTGCTTTAAGTTAAAAATTATGTTTAAATTAAAATATGAATAATGAAAATGCTTCTACTATTTATGTTGCCCTCTTAGGCCATGTTTTACAAATTCAGCAATTTGATTAATTTGGAGCGAATCCATTATTGAAGTCACCGTTGAAAGGGGAGAAGCAATCAATTAGTACATAAACATTTGATCCAATTCATTCAAATCCTTTTTGTTTTTGGCAAATTTTATGAATAAACTGAATGTAATAAACTAGTTTTCAATCTTTTTAATTCTACAAGCAAAGTGCTGTTGGAGGATGGGGATCAAAAATAAAAGGCATAGCCCTTCACACCTAAGAGGGCTCCATTGAAGGGTAGAAATTGCAGGATGGGCTGTGATCTGCTATAACAGAGCTACACCAGAGAACTATGTGCATACAGCTGTTAGAAGGGGTTGGTATTTGAAATGGACCTGGCTGGGAAGGATTTCACCAGGTGCCTAGGAGAAACTGCATTTCAGACAGAGCGAGCAGGTCAGGCAAACACAGAAGGGCAGAAGAGCTTAGTGTGTGTTTTGGGAACAGTGAGGAACCAGTGAGGGTATATAGTAGACAATAAATCAATATTTGTTGAATAAGTTTAAAGGAAAGCAGCAGAGGCCTCAAAGGCACTGATTTCTGAGCTGTAAAGTTTGATTTGTATTTTGAGCACAACAGGGATTCACATGATTCAGATTTGTCTTTAGGAAGATAATTCTGACAGCTGTGTGGAGCAGGGGTTGACTAGTTTGTGGATTTTACATTCAGTGTAGACCTGTTAAGTAGAGGTTATAATAAGGAGATAATCATTGTAAGTGTTGACCTTAAATAACCATCCTGTAACTAAATAAAAGCATTTCTACAAGAACCTCTGATTCCTCTCGGGATGTCTGAATAGCATCTGAGCTATTGAGCATTGCCATGTGGCCCCAGAGCCACAGTCTTCATGGAGGACTGTGGTGAGCCACTGTTTTCCAGTGACTTGAAATCCTCTAATTATTCATATAGAATATAAGAAAGTTTCTATCCTTACAATGCATAAAGAAGTGTTACACTGAATATCATGGTGGCCTGCAATTTGCTGCTTTTTTAACAGAGAAAAATATCTCATGCATTTGTCGTCAGAATGGTCCACTAGAGAAGAACTGCCCTTTTCATTGTGAACCTGATAAATTGCAACCAAATAGGCAACTGAGCCAAAGTGCTATATAGCTGCATGGTCCTTCACATTTACCCAGTTCTCTGGTTATAGCAATACATGTAGGAAGACAGAATGGGAATTTTGAACCCATTTTTAATGAGGAAACTAAAGAATAAGACTTTTCCAGGCCACCTAAATTGGGGTAATAAGATTCAGTATCATGTGATTTTTAAACTACACATTTGTTCACTCTCCTTTATAAAGCTAACTCTCTCCATATTCATTGACCACTTATGTGTACAGCCTTTGTCTATAAACTGTGGGAAATAAAAATAAAAGGAAGGTTTGATTCCAGTCTTCAGTAAACATAAAGATAATGCAAGACATTAAGCAATTCAAGAAAAATATGACCATAAAAACAATTACTAACTTTTAAAATCACAGTCAAATTTTGTTTAAGACTAGGAAGGAAAGAGATTAATGTGACATTTTATGATCTGTGGAGAAAAGCTAAATAAATAATTGAACACCTATGCGCCAAACACTGAGCTAAGATAGACAGTGTATGTATATCTGTCTAGGCACACACACACACATGCACACACACACAATAGCTCACTGATTCTTCTTAACAACCATAGGAAGTAATGTTATTTGGGGAAAACATGCTACCTGACCTAGACCTCAGCAAGTAGAATTAGAATACTCAAAGCAGAAAAAAGAAAGGCAATCTAAGGTGAGAAAAGATATTGTATCTTAGGGTTGTGCTGGATCATACAGATTATTGAGTTTGGCCTAGGCTGTTATCTAGAAGTCTCTTTCAGTATCATTAGTTCATGTCCTAACCCTTTCAGTGATGAGGATTCACTCCTCTAAAGTTCATTTCATTACCAGTCACTTCTGAATGTCAGAAGGTTGGAAAGTAGGAGTAACTATGATCACCTGTATGCCAAGCATGAGACTCATAAGGAAACATGTCTGATTCATATGCAGAATTTTTGTGGAGTATTAGGTGAATAGAAAGACAGAATATAAACCCCTTAGTGCCTTGAGAATTTTATATTAGCTGAAAAGCTCTAGCCTATATTAATTTTATTATTACAGATACTTCTATTCCTAGTTTATCTTGTTCAGAATTAGCAATTTCCTAAGGAGTAAAAGTCTCAGAACACAGCGAGTGCTCAAATGGCAACATTCTGTTTCCTGATTGATACATATTAATTGTGTAAAAATCAATGGAATCCTTGGGTATACTGCCAGTTTACTAAGGCACAAAGCTGTAAGGGTTTCATGAGCAAATGCTTCTTCCTCTTCTTCATCAACTTGGCATGCGAAGCCTGGGAGCCATTTCACCACTAAACAGGAAGTGCATGAAAGGGCGGAAGATCTAACAAAGGCTCACAGTCTCTTAGACTCATTATGTTTGCTATTAACATTCACACTTTCATGTAATATGGTCCCATCGACTCTGAGCGCTACCCTTTCCCTATCTCACTAAGGGCCTATCCTTTCTCATCAGTTCAGATCCTACCTCCTGGTTCTTTGTCCTGCTCTGAACGCTGGCAACCTAGTAATCCACCCATTTTCTATTCCAACCTCCTGACCACCGTATATTTGCTGTATTACTGTTCCCTCCCAATCTTTCACCTAACTTAAAAAAATTGTAATTTTAATAGGTCAGAAACATACAGTAACCATCAAGCAAAACTTGGGGACCCTCACAAAGAAAGGTTACCTTCAAAGGTTTTAGAATATTCAGACTATCCCAGAAAAGTGCACCATATTCATTCTCCCTGACTTGTCTGTGCTAAAAAATGTGCCTCCACTCACTGTCTTCTCAAAGTAGAAATCATTCCCAAAGCAAATAAGAATGTCCATCTTTTTTTAGTATGTATATATGTTCACATAGTTTATGAATATGACCAACATACACCATTTAATTCTGTGAGTCTCTAATATTTTGTGTATTGATAAACTGCGGAAATCCTAAAAACAAGGGCTAATAAGTAATTTTATTTTTCACCACTTTGTACTAAGAATGTCCATAAAATAGCCATTCAGCCAATCCTGGTTCAATAAAAACAAAACCTGATATAAAGCATTTTCTCTGCTTAGCCAACTGCTACATTATTTCAGAGGTTTTAATATAATTAAATACTGCATAAAATTCTGCTAAAATCTGTTTTCATAACAGAATAATTTGTTTCCTTGCTTTTTTACTTTTTATACAAAATTGGAATATCACATTAGCACAGTTTGGAATTAAATGAAAGGTGACTGCCTTAATGACATCTAAGACAGTCTGTTATTGGGAGACCCTTCCTTACTTCCTGTGGGTCCCAGGGCAGTCAGGATTGGAAAGTAGTGCTTTATTGATTGTCCATCTCCATTTGACTCTAATTAGCAGATTTTCCCACAGAGCAAAATGTGAAGTGTGCCTCTTCACTTTCTGTAGATTGTCAAAATTAGTAAAATCAGGTAATGTCTTCAAGTTGTCACATATAAAAAGACAGGCTTAGCCATCCAATTCATATGCTGCACTTTGTTCATCTAAATATAATCTACCAAACTTCCTATATTGTGGTAGGTATACAGAGCATTTTTATTAATTTGGAAGTTCCATTTTTGATAGCTGTTTTATCTTTATGACAGGTTCCATAACATTATGTGTGCTATGAATAGTTACTAGTATCCTTGCAAATTTTTATTGTGGTGTAGAACTGGAGGTTTTTGTTATTATTGTCAGAGAGACTATAAAGCTTTTTCATAGAGAAAGGCAATTTTCATTGTGGGCATGCTGGGAAATATTAGATCAATACCTTGGATTCTGTAATCTCTGAGGGGATAAGAGTACCATAATTCCCAGAGACAGCTAGGATATTTTAGGTTATTGGATAGAAAAAAAAGTGAAGAATGAGAAAAAGAAGACACTCTTTACTCCTTAGTAGAATTTGCTCTCCTAGGTTGTAAATTTCAAAAGTTAAATATGCTTCTAGTTTAGTAACTCCAGAAATTTTAAAAATGCTTACATGTGTCTAGGACTGTATATGTTTTCTCTTTTTGAGGTTTTGTTTTTTTCCAGTGTTGTTTTTCCATTTCATACCTATATAAACCCAGACTAGTTTTTAATAATCCTATATTCTCACTGAGTTGGTTGTTTTTAATCCAACAAAAACATGAATTTATCTGGAATGAAGTGCCTATGATTGGGAAATGTGATCATTGGTTGGCCAC
Source organism: Papio anubis (assembly GCF_008728515.1). Taxonomy (NCBI): domain Eukaryota; kingdom Metazoa; phylum Chordata; class Mammalia; order Primates; family Cercopithecidae; genus Papio; species Papio anubis. The sequence goes on along the minus strand of NC_044987.1, from coordinate 34,078,795 downwards.
AGTGGGTTGTTGCACTCACTGTTGGTAACTTTGACAATAAAGTCAATCCGATGTATTTCAGTGATGTTTATTAAACCAAATTCTCTCCTAACCCCAAGTTACTTTTGTCAATGACTTACTTGGACATAGCAGTCTTTCTGATATTCATAACAAACTTCTCGTGCAAGTTTCTATTGATTATCCTGTAATTGTACATTGAAGAGCAATCAATGACTCCTGGTTTTAAAACTATTTTCCCTTTCCAATCTGACAGAAACTTTAGAAGGCAAAAACAAGTCTTAATTATATATATGCTATAAAAAGTTTAGAATGAGTGAATAACCAAATAAATGAATAATATCAGATCCATTCTTTATAACATTATCACTTTCCACTTATATCAAATGTTCAAGTTACCAAAATGAGTACTTAAATTATGTTTGGTGCCTAATAACCATCTTTTCTCAGTATTCAACTTTACACATAATCAGTACTTTCTTTTATTTACATCTTAAGGGACTGCTGTTCACACCTTGATAATTTTTCGTCATATCTCTACCTCCCTCTTGTTTTCCTTTACTTCTCTTTCACTATTCATATTACTCGTGAGCCTATTCCAATCAATTGAAATAGGAAGGATAAATAACGTGTCAACTTTAACTGAAGATACCATAAGCCGGTGTAGTAGATGCTGTGGTGTGTTGCCCAGATCCTCCCTTCAAGACCGAGCCACTCCTTCCCCAAGCTATGGAGAATATTGGTGGTTGACAGCTCTCAGCAGTGTTCCACTTTGGGAATTGCCTTTAGTCAGAGAGAGTTATCAGGCTCAAGCGGTGCTCCATCCCAAGCTTATGCTGAATGCATACAGATGATTAGTGTATAGGGGTGATTATAAAGACCAGACCCCCTCCTCAGCTCCAGAATTACAGCTCTCACTTATTTAATGCCTAATAGATACCTGACAATATGCTAGACTTTTCAAATATTATTTCATTTACTTCCCTCAAATACGCTATGGTGTAGAAATTGTGTTACTGTTGTCATTGTATGACAAAAGAAGAAAAAGAAATTTAGAAAGATAAACAACTTTCCCAAACTTAACTGTTGTATACAAGAGTTATCCAAACTAGGACTGAACTCCAATACATTATCATTTATCAGATCTAGAGATATCTAGAACTATTTAGCAAGATTACATTTTTAATTCCCTACTTAGTAAATTTAGTATTATCTTGTGAAAAATATAGATAATTATCATTCATCCATTTTCAAATTTGTGAGCCAATTATTTCCATTGCTAGTAACATTTTCATGTATTCTTCTAAAATTATTCATTCTTATGAATTTTATACTATGATTGTGTGGTTACATTTACACTACAGGAGATCCAACTTTCAAATATTTATGCATTTCACTATCATAGGCAATCTCCTGCCCCTTTGCCAAAAAACATATTTCTATTAAATATGGATATATATTTATATTTATATTAAAAGCAGCCGTATAAGTCAGATTATTAAAACCTTAATTGTTTTATAATAAGTTTGAAACAGTTTCATTGTCTGAGTAAGACCTAAGCTAAAACATTTAAATATAATTTTACATCTTTAACAGCCCTTTTTACCCTTCTTCCCTCATAGGTATTATTTCATTGGATTCCTGTAACTAAACTGTTAGTCAGTCAAGTTATATATAAATGAGAAAACTGAGCCCCAGGAAGGAAGCCAAGTAAAGATCCAACCTAACGAAGGCCTGAGCAACACAGGCCCATTTATGGAACAGGCCCCATCATCACTTGGGCTTCTTTGAACTTAAAACTTCATTGCCATGAACTATGTTCCAAATCTGATTTGCTGTTGTAAAGCACAGAGAGAACTAAAACTAGCCGTAACTCTTCATCGTGTCTTTCAACAGTGAGATGATAAAAAGATGGAAGTCTTACCTCTTTAGCTGGGTAACTACATCTGTTATTACTGTACTTACTGGATCACTATTAAAACATTAAAATTATATGTTCAGTAAGATAAAATCATCAAATTGTTTAAAATTCTCCCATAAAAGTTACTGAGAATTAATTGAGAAACATCTTAAAATATCCTACTACACTTGCCTCTTCAGATGTTCTGTGGGTGTGTTTTCCCATTAATTAAAGCTCATTCTTCTGGCGGCTGTAATTATTTCATTTTATAGTATGTGAATCCATTTTTATCAACATCCCTTTTTGGGCTTTGAAGCTTCTCTCAAAATGGATATGAGACGCAATGTTACATTGCTTTAACAACTGAAGTGGATGCAAAGAATGTAGAGTACAAGGGTCTCAATCGTTCTTCTAAAGAAAATAATTGGTATCCACATTTAAAATCATATCTGTTCTTAATAAGTATGTATTTACAGCATTGTTTTATGCACATTTTTGGCCACCAAAATCCAGTTTTCAAGTCAGATACCTGAAGTGTCTCAGATTCTTTTTTTTTCTACCCCCATATCCATCAAATTTTCAAATATTACTAATTCCATTTTGAATCTGTTGATTCCTTTTCTCCATTCCTGGAGTCAAAGTCCTATTCCCAGCACTTATTTCTAGGGCTGTCATCTCACCACCTTTTACACTATAATCACAATCATTACCATGTTTCTAACAAGTCGATTTTATCATACTACCCCTCCCCATTCCATCCAAGTACATAAATGTGCACATACACACACACACACACACACACATGTGCGCGCACCCTATCTTGGATCTAACTCCAGCCTATATATCAAACTTCATCTTCCAACATTTTCCCCTTATTATTTTACAGCAAAGCCCAATAATTCTCTGAAAATATCATGTTCTCACATGCTGACCCACTGCCAAGAATACTATTCCCTGACTTGTAAGCTCTGCAAACTGCAGCATTTGCCTCAAGGCAGCTTGAAGTCTTTTCCCAGTGCTTCCATTATACCTTACAGATCCCGCCATCAGAGCAGGTATCAAATGCTGCTTTAAACATTTGCTCGATTTTTTTCTCTTCTAGCCTTTATGTTTCTGAAAGTTAGGAACATACTTATTTGCTGAACTTAACACAGTACCGGGTGCACATTAAAGACCAAATAAGTATTTGTAGTTATTAAAGGAATCATTAGACATAGGAGTATATGAACTAAAAACTAGCCATTCAGAGTAGGTCACCAAGAAACAAACATTGACTAATATATATATCATTATAGACAGATAAATAGATATATCATTCTATATATAGATGTCTATATATCTCTCATTGATCTGTATGGAGAGGTGATATATAGATATCTATAGATCTATAGATCTAGATCTATACATATAGATAAATATGAAAAAAGAGAGAAAAGAGAGACAGGCTCTCACTCTGTCACCCAGGCTAAAGTGCAGTGGTACAATCTCAGCTCATGACAGCCTCCACCTCCCAGACTCAAGCCATCCTCCCACCTCAGCCTGTGGTTAAATAATGTTAGTTAACAGAGGAAGTTTCTAACTTCCGTTGTAACTATAAAATATGTCGGTGATCAACATGTTTGTTCATTTTACTTCACATAAAAATTTAAGTATTTTTAATGTCGTCCTAAAAGTAATTGTTTTCTCTGGAGATAATAATCACAGGAGTTGCTAATAAAAGAGAAAAATACAATGGATTCTAGTTATCATGTTGAAGAAATACTGATATGTTTCATAAGCATTGTGTTATTTTAAGGAGAATGCCCTACATATATCTATGTATCTACGAGATATAATTTAACGTGGAGAATGCTGAAATGCATAATATAATAAGGCCCTGAATACTGGAATTTTTACCTTGTAGGAATAATATATGAAAAAGATTTTTCTTTTTAGTTTTTTGAAAGCCTTCTTAGATAAAAGATTGTCCCTATTATCTAATACCACATAAGATTTAGGATTTTTATAAGCAAACAGTTCAGTTTTACATTCTGAAATACTACTGATATGTAAGTATGGTGTTTTTATTTGATTGACTCCTATGTTATTTCTCAAAGTGATTTTCAAAGAGTTGGGTTTTCGAGAGGCCATTATTTCTAAGACATCTTTAAAATTCTACCTTCATTTTGCAATTTCTCTTTTGGCATCTGTTTTGTATTAAATTCTAAGGGGTGACTAAGTGTTATGATATATTTAGTTTTCAGCTTTTCAGAATCCTCTGGTTTCTTTCGTGGACTATTTTTATCATATTACAGCATAAAAATCAGCTTTAGGAGTCTAGAATTAATAACTGAGTAGGTAGCATCTCAAAGATGTTTTCTCTCTCAGAAAAGGAAGAAGAGGAAATTTTAGAAAAGACTATTGGACTATTATTCACTTCCTTTTTCCATCTGGTATCCATTATACAAGGGACCTGGAAAAGGTCACTTTAAAGAATTTGAGAAGCATGACACCATTATCTTTAATGAATAATTGAAGGCTCTATTGAGCATTTATCAGTGTACAATACAGTCAGCCTCTGTCTCATGGTTCTGTATCCACGGATTCAACCAATGTGGATGGAAAATACTTTAAAATCAATAACAGCATGCAACGAAAAATACAAATATAAAACAGTACAGTATAACAACTATTTACCTAGCATTTATATTATATTAGATATTATAACTAATCTAGAGATAATTTAAAGTATACTGGAGACTATGCATTAGGTTACACGCAAATACTACACCATTTTATATAAGGGACTTGAGCAAGCATGCGTTGTGCTATGCTGTCCTGAAACCAGTCTTCCATGGATACAGAGGGACAACTGTAGATAAATTCTTATTTTATCTCAATTCCATGGAAATAAGTGGAGCATTCATACACTAGGCACTGTTCAGGAGCTAAGGATTCTGCATTAATCAATAACAAACCTTCTATGGGAGGTATATGAATACAACTAAAGTAAAGTACTGCCATTTAGGATCAGTCTTATAGAGGAACATACATATAGAGAGATATATGGCAATTGTAATGAAAGAAGTATGTTCAGGGAGCTGAGTCAAAGGTACACATCACCCAACCCGTGGAAGCAGGGCAGACTTCCTAAACCAAATGTTACCTGAGCCTACTCTTAGAGTAAGTTTTGCAGACAAAGCAGAGAGAGGAAGTACAAAAGAAAAAAGACTTTACAGGTAGAGGGTGAGCATGATAAAATATGGGAGATACTGAAGTTTTGTCTACTAAATTCCAATAAATAATGATCTTATAGTTAAACTTCATTTCATATATTACTATAGTGATTCTATATTAAAGAGGGCTTCTCAAATCCCCTGTGAGAGTTAAGTAAATGACCATGATTATTCTTGGTTTCAATTGTAGCAAGGTACATATACATAGCAAAAGTAAAGTTACAGATGTTTTCCAAATTAAATCCAGGAATAAATTGTATCTTGCCTAACATAAGTATATGTGTTTTACATAAATTTACGTGTTGCTTGAAGCTTTCTGTGGTATAGATACAATATAAATTAACTATTACGACTGTTAACATTCCATTTTTAGGGTCATTGAGATAATTCCGAGGACTGTGTGATTTTTCTCGTGAGGTTGCTTGTTTTTCTAAAGGCAGCTCTAAGAATAAGTGCACTCAAGGAAAACAGGGACTAAGATCAGAACTTCTGCTTCCTTTCACATTTATTCCCATACTAAACAATAAAGTTTTTTAGGACAGGGATTATATCTATTTTGCCAACCACTGCCAGCACCTGGCATCACGCCTGGCAGATATATTTGCTAAAAGAAATATACACTAAATAAAATATTTGTTTAATTATTATATAAACAAATAGAATTGTATATCCTTATATATCAGCACTTTTTATATCCTTATTATCTGCTGAATTACCCAACCAAAAAATAAAAATATATCAATGTCAGAAAAAATGTGATAAATTTGTTCACTTTGCAAACACTTAATGGTTACCTGTAATGTGTACAGTATTAACCAGAGTATGGCTGAATAAGGCCAGGCCAGAGCTCTTTTACATAGAGCTCTTTGTCTATTAACAGATAGATGGACCTCCAAACAACTATTTAACATGATAAGCTTTAGAGTATTCAGATATTATACTGATGAGAGAAATAAACTCGAGGAGAAATTTGAGTTAATAAATAGGTATGCCATTAGCAGAAAAGCTTGTTCTTAGAATTAATGTTCAGTTGAATTCAACTAAGCTCATTACTAAAAGTTATTCAACCTACTAGCATAAGGTAAGGTAATACTCTGATAATTTTTGAATTACCTTAAAATCAACTCTTTTTCTTTATATACCTTACACATTCTATAAAACCAAAAGAATTTACTATTTTCAAGCAAAATTAGCTAAAATAATTTAGATTGCTTTACCTGTGAAGATACAACATTACTAACTTGTTCAGACTACGTACATCTTAAGAAGCCTCAGTAAGACTAAAAAATACTGCATTTTATCCTTTCTAACTACTGATAGCCCCATAAATAAATATATTTACAAAATTTGTTTTAAAGTACCTATTAAATATAGTGACAGTATTTCCTAAAAGCATTTTTGAAACTTGTACTTCAATTGCCATTATTTATCATTTGCATAGTAAAGAATAAATACTTGTGGCTTTCCCCAAAATAAGGGACCCTGTGACATGCTCTGCTTACTGAACTCGTCACATCACTAATCATTCCAACAGTCTGCTATAGTGTCTCTGGTGTTTAAAATTACCATAGCTCTACCATGTTAAACTGCAAACATTTCAATATCATATGTCAATATCAAATGTTTCCATTTGCTTTGAAAAATAATCAGGCAGGAGAATTTAAAGTTCATTTTTATTGCGAACTTTTTTTGGGTTTTGCCCACATGGCTGTTTCCAACTACATTTAGTCTCATACCAAAATTCTGACTGGAATAACTCATTAGTCTGTCTCATTTTTATATTTTAGGCATTGAGATTTAAATATTTTTAGAGGAAAAAATTACATTTAAATATCAATGAATACCTTTTGCTCATCTGCTATAACTATAGGAAAGGAACTAAGAAGTTGTTATCCTAAATATATAGAGGTAAGAATTAAATATGGTCTCTATCCATTTTCACTACAAAATAAACTTTGCAAAAACCTAGTGGCTTCAAACAACCATTTATTTAGTTCATGATTCTGTGGGTTGGCAGTGTGGGTTGGGCTCAGCCAGAGTACCTCTTTGGGTCTCATCAAGACTCATGCATCTGCAATCAGCTGCCTGTCAACTTCAAGGCATTCATTTTGGACATCATCTGGCTATTGTCTGGGGCTACTGGAGCAAGTGAGCCACATGTTTCTCATCATCCACCAGGCTAACCCAGGCTTGTTCACATTAAAGATCTCAGGGTTCTAAGGCCAAGAGCAATAATGCTAAAACTCCTTAGGCCTAGACTCAGAACTTGCTCAGTGAAACTTCTGTCACATTTTATTGATCAAAGCAAGCCAGAAGGCCATACCAGATTTAAAGGGTAAGAAAAGAAAGAGGTTCCACCTCTGGTTGGGAGGAACTGCAAAATTTTTATGGCCATTTTTGTAACCTACCACCATCTGCCCGGAATTTTTACATTTCTCCAACTTTCAACTTTCATACCAGAATCCACAGAAGTCTCATTCAATCATGGCTCCAAATTTACTTTCCAGTTAGCTTTTTCTGCAAAACAAACTCCCCAAAATTTATGACTCAAATCTATGGGTCAAGGATTTGAGCTGGACTCAGTTGAGTGATTGCTGGTGGTCTCAGTTGGACTCATAAATGCATCTACTGTCAGCGATCAGGTCGACTGGGAGCTGTTTGGTGACGGGGGCAGCTAGGATGGCTTGTCTCTACTCTAAATGGTCTTCCATTCTGCAGCAGGCTATTCCAAGCTATGTTGCATGGTTATCACAGAATTTCAAGACAGGAATCTCCAGTGCACACACGCAATACAATTGTCTGTTTGCTCAATGCTCACACACGTCTCATTGACCTATCCAAGTCACTTAGAGAAGCACAGAGCGAGTGTGAGAGGAGATTATATAAGGATGTGGATCCAAGACCATTACTATAGCAATCTACCACACAAACTAAATAGTAATAAGTACTAAATGATACATTAGCTATGATATCATTTTAATACTAAACTAAAATTTAGATTGTATGTGTGGTGTGATGTGGAGGAGAGAGGGGTAGGAGTTAGCCTTTCAATCATTTCAATAAAATGATTATTTTCAAAATATAATCATTCGTACAACCCTAAAAGTCAACATATATTGTCACTATCAACGTGAACTAGGTCAACTGCTCTAACTAAATTAGCCAGCTGCTATTTGAATTGATCCTTTTTTACTGAATTAAGTTCAGCCAGACAAAGCACTAACGTGGTTAAAGAGAGTCATTTTTCCATTTTATGTGGTTAATATTCTTTTGAAAATATTAGAAAATTCTAATCACTTCATTGTCAAGAGAAAATCAGCAACAGTTAGAAATTAACAGGGAAACATTAATTTTTAATGGAAACATGAATGGGTTAATTGGTTTTTCACAAAAATAGCATATCTAGAAGACAATCATAATATTTGCTATGTCATCTGTCCTAAAACAACCCTTGTTAAATGTTTCTACCAAATGTTGGTTCTAGTGATCTCAGTGTCTCAGCCATAGTTTGATAAAAAGAAAATCAGGTATATTTATTAATATAAAGAAACTATGGGCATATCTAAAGAGACTATGGGCATATCTAAAGCAAAAATAAAGTATACTGGATATTACACACCCAAAATGAATTCATAGGCTTTTTTAACTAGCATATTCCAGTTGTTTCCTCACTAATGAATAACAGTATCATTGTTTGTGTTATCAATGATTTTGTTGCCACTTAACTAGTGGAGAGAATGAAAATATTTATGAATCTGTTCATAATCTAGGATTACATGAAGGGTTTATTATATAAAGCTACGATAACAGTAGGTTAATCTAAGAAAATAGTAGAGGTTAAAAAAAATAGTCCAGCCTGCACTCATGGTAATCCCAGCACTTTGAGAGGCTGTGGCAGGTGGATTACCTGAGCCCAGGAGTTCGAGACCAGCCTGGACAACATGGTGAAAACCTGCCTCTATAAACACATGGTGAAAACCTGCCTCTATTAAAAAAAAATATATACAAAAAATCATCCAGGCATGGTACCATGCATCTGTATTCCCAGCTACAAGGGAAACAGGTGGGAGGATCGCTTAAGCCCGGGAGGCAGAGGTTGCAGTGAGCCGAGATCCTGCCACTGCACTCCAACCTGGGCGACAGAGGGGAACGGTCTCAAAAATGTCCAGATTTATATTGTTTTCAACTTCTCCAATAGTTCTGTTTCCTACAAAACTTATTTATATAGATTATATCTGTGGCTTTGAAGTACAATATAGGTATACAGATTTTAGCATGTGAATGTGTACCTCAAATAAGTATAATAAGTATTAGACTTGATAATTCAAAAGATTTAGGAGCTTTCACAAGACATTTGAAGATGAAAACAAATATGACTAATGTATATTGATTAATGCATTCGAGACTTGACAAAGTTTATAATGATGATAGATTACATCATCATTATAAACTGATGCTGATGATAGATTACATCATCAGCAGTTGTGCTGAATTTCTTGGATTCAACAGTAATGTTTCCATCTGTGAACATAATGCTAGAAAATTAGTTTCCCATGAGGTAGACTTCTAGCTAGTAACACCAAAAACTAATGTGAATCCCATCAGTGTCCATCAGGAAAACTTTCAAGAATGTATATGCAGTCATGATGATAATTTTAATACATAAAATCAAAAAGACTTAGGAAATCAACTTAACTATATGGCTTGATATGCCAAAAGATAATTCAAATATAGATTGTGTATTGGTCTTCACAAAAACCCAATGTGCTGCCAAGATAAGTTTGAAGCAATACAACTGAGTATTTCTAGGTAGTTGACACATTGTACAATGTGCTAGATTAAGCCAAAAATAAAACTGTCTGTAGTTAGCTTGAGACATCCTATTTGCATAAAGCTTGAATCAAATCTTTAAGATCCAGAGAGCAGTTGTAAAATGTCATCCTCCATGTGTCTAGAAGTTCTTGATCAGCCATTGAGGTTTCATCTATCATCATTAGCATTATATTTACTATTGCTATTACAATTACTTTTAACATTAAGAACTTCTAGCGGGTGATGCCCACCAGTAGTAAAGGTAACATGCTTTTGAGGTTGTGGAACTCTGTTGCCAGCATTTATGTATTTCTGCTAGCTTGAAAAGGTATGATGAATAGTTAATAGCAGAAGAACATCGTAGCAGCTTCCCCAAGATTAACAACTAAAATAAGACTTTTGCTAAGGCACTTTAAAAGAATGTATGAAAAATAATGTCAAATGAAGACCAACGGAACTGAGCTATAGATTGTAGCAGACAACCACAGGGCTAGATCAGTCTGATACTGAGAAAAACAAAAAAAGTGAGGACGTTTTTTAACAGATGTCTTGGGAAAGACCATAACTCATAGAGGCAGAATCTTAAAGAGACTAAGTTCTAAACGGCCATCTGTAGTTATAAATAGAAGGCAGTCTTCACTTGGACACAATGTAAGAAGAGCTGCTTATCAGGTATGGATCATATTAGCCATACAAGCTGATTAGTTTATAATCTTTAGTTGATGGTGAACACTTAACTTTGTACTTCTCCATGGTAACCCTAGCTTTCAGCTCTAAGCCATTTTTTTTTTGTTTATCACAATGAAGGTACATTTAATTTTTCTAATATAAATTTTTAAAAGGTTATTGTAGATCATTTGAATGTATTAAAACTTGAAAGAAGAAAATAAAAACTACCTGGAACACTATGTGGATATATTCACCAGTAAAGTTTGTAACTATGTTTTCATATGTCTCTTCAAGCACATATAGACACATACTTTACACAGGTGACATCATCTCATGGGTGTTTAAAATGCTTTAAAAGGATGACCTTCCCCCTACTTTTATCTCCCCATAATGGCATCCATCACACACAGTTTAGTTTGTTAATATCCTCATGTACGTACTATATTTTACTCTGTCCTATCACAGTCCTGGGCAGATTTACATATCAATGGGGATATTTTTATAATTGTTTTATAAAAATTAAATCATATTTTACATTCTTTTTCTGACTCTCATTATTATCATTCAATAATCTTGAAAATTGTTCCACATCACCTGGTATAGCTCTAATGCATTCTTTTCAAGAGATCCATAATATTCCATAATGTGACTATACTTCAATGTATTTAGCCATTTCCCTATTAAATACCAACTTTGTTTCTTTTGTTGAGAGATTTCTGAACAGTGCTACAGAAAACATCTTTAAACATTTGTATTTTGTATATTAACAATTTCCTTTCTTTTGGACAGATTACCAGGAATAGATGACAGGGTCAGAGAACAAAACTATTTTTAATTTAAATTGGTATTGCACAAAAATATGCAGCCTCAAATTACATTACTGCATTACAGCATTATGCGGTAAAAGTTAGTAGACAGGGGGCAAGAGTTCTTTCTGTAGGCCCAACTTTGTCTCTAGTTAGCTGTACAACCTTGGGTAAGTCACATGTCCCTTGTCTAGGTCTCCATCTTCCAAGTTAAAAGGCTAGAGTAGATGATTCCTAATGACTTTATCTAGTTTTAAAGTTCGGTGATTTTTTCATTTATATTCAAAAAGTAAAATCTAAGCAACTCTCCAGATATAATGTCCAATAATTTGAAATCATGAAATGATCTAAAAAAATTTTAGTGGACACCAACCATGTTTTAGGAGGGATTGCTGATAGCTCTAAAATTATATTTTTCTCTCATAAATATTGCAAACCTCCTTAATTTTAGAAGATGTTTCAGTCTTGTGGCACCCTTAGTACTGGGAATTTCTCAATGCAGGAGGAATTTCAAACTGGAAAAAAATTCAAGTCAGAATTATTCCCCAAGGCAAAAACATTTGTATCTGTGGTATCTTACTAAATAATAAAAGATTCCTGTAAAGTTAAAGATTTTCTCTAAAAGCAACAATAAGCTTATAGAATGAAAAAATGCCATTCTCTCTTTTTAAGAGATCAGCATCCTTGATTTTGTATAACTAGTTCCCTCCAAATTTCACATACAATGAAACAATCAAGCCCTATCAATCTGAAATCTTGGATCAAATATATAAGCATATATGATCATTGGTGTTGCAATAAATTCAAATGTGTACAACTTTGAAAACTCTTTTAAACATAATTCTAAATGCACCTGTCAATGACTTTGGTTGCCAGCATTTACATATTTCTGCAAGCTTGAAGACAATAATCTATGGGGTCACTTGTAATACTGGAAGCTGTATTATACAGTTAGAGAACAATGAGAAGTAGTAGAATATGGTTTCGATGATTTTTCAATATCAATCTGAGTCAACTTTGATTTTTGAACATTCAATAAGTGGCGAATCCTCCTTCATAAAATTCAATGCCTAGCTAAGACTTGTTATTTAAAATGAGTTTTCTGTGGCTGTGTCTTGACTCACTTTCAAAATGTCAGTTGAATTTGCCTGAGCGTCCTTGACCTTGAACTTTTCATAGTTGATTTTGATTGACACATTTATTCAAATTGACCTTTTTTTTAAACTGAACTATTCTTCTATTTGAATGTTCATTAGAAGACGGTTGTTGTAGTCTACAATGTAAGCATTGCTTTGAATAGTTAGCTTTTTCTGACATTGATGTGTTTGAATTCTCTCAATTCTAAGTATTTTTGAAGTTGATGAGAATCTTCCTGATTGTGAAAGATAGTGTTAAAATGGATGCTATCATCCAAATTTTATTCTTTTGCAGTGAGGTATTTTTTTATTCAGAAACTTGTTTCTAAGCATTAGGAACTTTAAAAGTAAGCTTGGCAAAAGAATACTCAGTATTTGGTCATAAAGCACATAGTTGAAATAATACAGCTACTTGTTAAAAACTATGCTTATTAAAATATTTACTAGTATTGCCAATAAAGATGACAAATATATATCTCATAAACTTAAACTGAGAAAATATTTGACAGATCCAAATATGAATTTACTGGAAAATACTCTTTAGAAATGCTGATAAAAAAATAATTATTTCATTAATAATATTAAGTTTCATTTTAAAAAAGGGTATAAAAGTTCTTGTACCATTTTTGTTCATTTCTTTCCTTTAAAATGTCTGTCAATATGCTTATTCCATAGAAAACTGTATATTTCGATGGGAAAAGCAGTTAGCCTAAAATATATCCCTGTAGGGTAGGGCCATTAGGAGCAAAATGGAGCTAGTCATGCTAGGCCTTCTTTCCACTGCAACAATTCTGCTTGAAAAATGAGTAATTCTCTCTATACAATTCATCTCCCTAAATACACAGTTAAACCACTTGGCACCATCAGTCTTCTTCCTGAAAATCTCCTTACACAAACCCAAAGTTCATCCATGATGAATAATGTGTTGCCCACATGACAGGTGACAATGTTGCCAAACTTTCTAACACTACATGGAAGGTCACCATTTCTTGAGCCATGAATACCAATGTCCTCACTGTCCTTCAGTCCCTAATCAACAGTCTCCCTGAGGCCCTTCCAGCTTTCACTAGTAGTGTCATCATGACCCTTCCAACCTTTACACACCTAACCCCAAAGCCAATGTCAAGTGTTTTGGCTTTAGTTAACAGCAGTACCCCACTTATAGGTACCATATTATTTTATAGTTATTCTCTGCTGTACAAGTACTCCAAAACCTAGTGGTATAAAACTACAACCATTTTACTCTGCTCTCCATTTTGTAGACAAGTAAATCAGTCAGATAACTGCAAGGATGGCTTCAGCCTTCAGCTGGGGTAGCCAAATGGCTGGAGATGGCTGGGCGTGGGGGCTATAAGCCAGGGGTCTCAGTTCAGGATATTAGAGAGATTCTCCATACCTTCTCCATGTTGCTTCTGCCAAGTCTAGAATCCCCAGTGTAATTTTGTTACTCACAAGTGTAGCTGGGCTAGAATGGTTAAAATAACTGGAAATGTCTGGCCTTCTCTCCTTATCTATGTAATCTCCAATCTAGCTAGCTTGGCCTTTTTCACAACATGACAGCCTGAATGTAGTACAGTTTTTCTTATATTCCCCAGAATAGATGTCCCTTGGGCTTAGAAAGAAGTTATAAGCCTTCTTATGATCCAGCCACAGGATTTTCAGTACCGACTTTTGCCACATGGCATTGGCATAAAAAGTTACCAAGGCTAGTCTAGATTCAAGGAGTAGGAAATTAGAGTATACCTCCCAGTAAGTCAAATGGCAAAACATATGTGGACATTCTTAATCTACCACAGTGAACAAGTAGTTAAATCCTAGGCCTAACAGATTCTTTGTACAACACTGCATACAAGTAGTGTTACCATAAAACACAGCAACTAATGCAGTGTAAAACAGACTGTGAATGATTCATTATGCAATAGTGTCATGTTCAGCCATAATAAAATAGAGTACATCTCACCATTGGTTCTTGAGATAAATTTTAAATATACCATAGTGCAATGCTTAGTCACAATGCTGGAAAGGGAAAGAGTAAGTATTAGGAAAGAACAAGTATCAGCAAGCAGAAATGAAGAGAAGCTGGGGATATTACATGTAATTCATATGGAACATTGACGTTCGAATCCAATTATTGGCAGGTATTGTACTCTAGAGAGAGGTTGTAGATTATAGGGCAGGGGCAGAATCAATGCCCTGGAAGGAATAATAGGCAAAATAATATGCAAATTGGTCATGAATCAATGAGAGGAGGAAAGAAATGGAAATAGAATAATCAGGTAGAGCTCTTCTAGTTTTATGGGACTTAAGTATCAGTCTCCCTCCCCTGTGAGACCAGAGATCGAAGGTGAAAAATAAATTGCTTTTATCTATGAGAACAAACCACAAAGGAGGTACACAAACAAACTGGCATCATTCCATGCTAATTCTTAGAGTTCCATACAAAAATCAATGAAACACGGAGCGGTCTACTACAATCCCAAGACTTGGATTTTTCACAATACCAGGTCAATACTAATTTTAACTGATGAGTGAGATGGAGCTACTCATATTCTCTGTGGCTGGGCTCTGCTTATTTCAAGGAGGAGTTAGAAAACCTACAGGTAGGTATCTGAGTATTCTTCCACACAGCTAGGAAGAGACCAAATTTGTGTGAAGACACTGACTATTCTGCAATGTAAAAATAGCAGCAGAATAAAATGTAATTTATCCTGGAAGCCAGTGTAACAGAATAATATTAATCTTAAAAGATAAATTGGAAATATGACAAAACAGTCTCTAAATTAGAAAAATCGATTTATCAGTAAAATATCAATTCATCTGAATTATGCACTTAGGAAGTAAAATTTGGCCAATTCTTTTTCCACTAAAGCTGTGTTATTATAAATTACACATGACTAACTGAGGACACGTCAGTTGTGGGTCACATATTGAAAATTTTCTTAATACTAGATAAGTGTCACAATAAAAGTAAATGATGGCATGAGCAAATGAATTAAATGGGTCTTGGGTGTTATCGGAAAGGTGATACTGACATTTCATAGGGTTATGCAGCGTTTTATGCCTAGATGCAGTCGATGAAAAGCAGTCATAAAAGCATGAGCTTTTCAAATAATCCTATGGTTCATTGAAATAATTTCTGATAATAGTTTTATGGCCATTACTACTCAGTGAAGCCATTTTGTATTACTACACTTGCCAAATTTGAATTAAGTAGGGCTAGTGAATGAAATTACCTATAGGTTCAAGCAAAACAAGGATTGGTTTCCCAGATGGCACAATAGAATAGAAGGGATACCTGATCAAAAATCAGATGCCCAAAGTTTTACTCCTGCCTCCATACTTAGCTTGCCCATGGACAAGTTACCTAAACTCTTCAGCCCCGTTTTCTCAACTGCTATGGACATTGGTTAGGCTACATAATTTATTTATCTTTCCACACTAAATTCATTTTTCTTCTGCAGTGGCTTTTTGTACTATTACTTATTTTAACAAAACACATCGCATTATAGTTGGTTGTTACCTCTAACATTGTGTCATCAGTTTCTGAAAGCCATAATTTATCTTCTCTCTTTATCTTGTAGCATGTGTAGATCAAGTATGATAAAAAAAAAAGATAGTATATTTTATGCCAGCTCCTTTTAACACAGTGACTTTTATGCTAGTCACCGTGTTAAGAAGAATCTATTGGTTGGGTCACAGTACAGCCATGCTTGGTATGATCAAGAAGAACATAGTTGCAAAGGTGTCACATATTTGTGATTTTCTGTCTAGACAAAATGATATTCTACCAAGTCCTTGTTAAATAATTACATAATTGTGCATGTGCTATACGTGTCCATAAAATGTATAGCTACTGTAGAATGTTATAATTCTAGACCTTTCCTGGTGGTCATGTCATTACTGCTATTTACAGAGCACAAGCTAATGCATAAATGTATAATTTTTTTCTGACTAGTTCTATCACCTTCGTGTAACTTCAATGAGAGTATTTTATGGAGCATTGGCCTAGTGAAAGATAGTAAGATTATTCTATTACTAGACAGTGGGATAATTCACTGCAAGCAAAAATGTTCATTGTCTGTCACGATTGCTAAAATCTTCTTACCTGCCAGAACTGCCTCATTGAGTCAACCTATGGACCAGGTGTTATTCAGCTTAGAAGATGTTATTACTGAGGAGATTCCAAGAGGAAGTTGATCCATCATACAAACACTAGAGAGGAATTTCTCATAACTTTAATGATGTGAGTTTAAATACCACTCCTGCCTAGAATTCTCTTAAACTGGTTTGCCATCATACTTACAAAACTGCCAATTTAAAAGTGAGGTTGAGAGTCCCGACATGGTCCCTTCTAGCTCTAGGAGTGTAAAGTTTAGAGGAGTCCCCACTTCCATTCTTTCAACTGCAATACTGTCCTCTTTCCTTTGTCATTAACAAACCAGTATAAAGTGAACAGGTTGAATCTAATGATATGCATCAGTGAGCTTTGTGTTTGCATAGGAGGTCCAAGAGAAAAGTAGAATATTTGGAGAAAATAACACATAAATATACCAATGCCTGGGTAAGCTTACACCAAACATTCATTATAAAATATAACATATATCACTGTAGTTTCTAACACAAGCCTTAAGAAGATGTATTCTATTTCAGCATACACTGAGAAAAAGACTTCAAGTCAATAAAGCATAAAAGAGGAAGTATAAACATTAAAGTGGGAAAGGATAAGTGTTTTATAATTTGCAAAGAGATGCATGCCAGCTCCTCGATATTTGTCTCAACGAGCAATGTTTCCTAGAATGGGCTAATGTTTCAGAAGACCACAGATTATATCAATGTGTATTGGAGTGGTGAGCAGGACCGACCTCATGGGCATGTAACCCATTGGGCTCCATATTGAGAAGGGTCTCATACTTGGTATGGTGCTTGACTGTTATCGTTTTGAAGTCTTAATTCTTAAACAAAGAATCCTGCATTTTCTTATGCACAGGGGCCCACAGATTACGTAGCCAGTCCTGGTGGTCTGTGAAACCTTTCTAAAAGAGATAAGACTTGAACAAGGTCTTAACATATGAGATATAATGTGTAGATTTTGGTGGATCACTGGGGAACTACTTGAAGGTTCAGAGACTACATTTTCCACCACAGTGAAAGACATGATAGGTTGAGTCTAGTTTCATATGCAAGATTAAGAAGGTGGATCATCTTTTAGGCAATAGGGAACCAGTGATGATTTTTGAGGTTGCAAATAAAATCAGTTTTAAAGGATTAACTTAGCAGTGGCATAGCAGATGGATAAGCATGAGAGACAGAGAGGTGATCATAAAGAGGATATAAAGACCTCATTTGAAAGCTACTATTAAAAATACAAGTTTAGGAGTCTGTGCTCATACAATGATTGCTAAAACTATACAAGGCACACAAAAAGAGAAAATACTTTTCTCTGGACTCAGCCTGAATATCGTGCTATCAAATAACAGATCCATCTCTCCCCACATCTCTTCAAAGCTCAGATGCAGGTATGAGGAAAGCTGGTCCATATTCCCTGCAAGTGTTTCTTTTCTTGAAGCTGGATTAGACAGGAAACTCCTTGAGTGCAGATTCTATGCCTGCATCCACATATCTTAGCACAGTAGAAATGAATACCTTTTGTAATTAGTAATATACTGAATACACAATAAAGGGAGATGACTTAAACAGTCTCATAGACAAGTAACACAAACTTTTGCCAACAGATTGAAGGGAGCTACAAGTCAGCACAGGAAAACATGAGATTGATAAATTATGTGACCTTATCTATATCAGCCCTCTCTTTACCTTAGAAGCACTAGATTAATACAGAAATGCTACCAGCCCTTTTGCATTACTCACTTGTATTAATGTCAGATAAAGAACTTCCCATTTACCTTGCCACTAGGGAAAACAATTGTTTCTCCTCTTTAATCTATGTCAACAAGTAGAACTGTTTCTGCGTGTTTCTTAGGACTTAAATTATTAGAATATGAATTGAAAATTAAATAGCAAGATCCCAGTCTTGGGATGTTAGAGCCTTATTTACTCATTTTGAGTCTTCAATGTGTTGGCTATGTTTAATACTTCATTGTAATGCACATAATATATGTGTGTTATGAGATCTAATTTGTCAAATATTATTTTGTCAAATATTATGTTGTGTTGACTATTTTCTTCACTAGTAATGATTAATAGTTTTACTTCTGATAACATGTTCAATTATTTCAGCACATAAGGTAAATACCATCTATTTTCCAAAAACAATATTAAGACACATATCATCTTTAAACCCTATTCTATGAGTAGTAAAGGAAAAACTATAAAAAAAAAAAAAAAAAAAAGAATGTCTGTGTATTATTTCCTTATCATACTAGGGTACTTTAAACAAATTATCAGCCAGGCGCAGTAGCTCACGCCTGTGATCCCAGCACTTTGGGAGGCCAAGGCGGGTGGATCATGAGGTCGGGAGATCGAGACCATACTGGCTAACATGGTGAAACCCCGTCTCTACTAAAAACAAAATAAAAAAAAAAAGTCGGGCGTGGTGGCAGGCACCTGTAGTCCCAGCTACTCGGGAGACTGAGGTAGGAGAATGGCGTGAACCTGGGAGGCAGAGCTCGCAGTGAGCCGAGATCACGCCACTACACTTCTGCCTGGGTGACAGAGCAAGACTCCATCTCAATTAAAAAAAATAAAATTATCTTCTTGGAAAAAGAAATACTGTTACTAGGAAAATCTTTTACCTCTAAGGTTTTATCTCGATAAACATTAAACCTATATAAAAATCTCCGTTTCATGGCTGATACCCAGTTTTTTATGCCAGATAAGATTTAGAAAACTAAATCTCATAGATTTGATATGCCATGTTACTTTGCCTTACAGAGAAGAATCGTTGATGGATAGGTTTGTTGGGGGCTAGGGATGCTAGTGATGCCTTGTGATGAACCCCTTGAGAAACTTAAATAAACCCTAAATAAAAGAACAGAAACTGCCATACCCAGCAGCCTTCTGAGTAGGTCATTCAGCACAAGTTCACTATTTACAAGAACACCACATTAAGTTACCTTGTTGATCAATTGGTTTCTTCCCCATACATTCTCAGCTGCTCACTGTGCTTACAGCATTCTGCTATCACCTTTGGGGAAAAAAATGCTTTAAGAGTATTTATGCTTTTGAAGCACTTCCTACTAGTTCATGTATGTACATTGTTTCCTTTGATTTCCCCCCTACCCCCGAAAACCAATATGTTATGAGAGAGACAGTGAAGGTGTTATTATCCCAATAAGGTGACTTAACCAGAGTCCCAGGGCCAGCAAGTTGCTAAACCAAGGCTGGAATTGAGGTCTTCTTTTTCTGAGTTTAATGCTTTTCTACAGTAAGAGAGAAAGAACGTGAGGAATATTTATATCTAAAATAAAGCTAGGTATTTATCAAAAAGCTTACTCTAGCTATGGAAAATATTGATACCCAGTTTGCTAAGGGAGTTAGTGCCAATTTAAAAACCTTCCTCTTGGCTAAGAGTGCAATTATAGTGCCCTTCAACAGATAAATTTTATCAGACACTTACTATATGCCAGACACACTGCTATGGGCTTTACTCACATTATCACACTGAAACTCTGAGAGAAGCTCTGAGCAATAGAGTAATTTTCCCAAGGTGAATATCTAATAAGTGGTGGAGCAGGGATGCACACAATTCTGTCATACTAGAACCCATATATACTCTTGAGGTGTTTTTTCCACTGTCTTTCTCCGTAGTCTTTTTCTATTTTCCTAACTTACTAGAGAGGAAAAGGGGCAGGAGGGCCAGAGGTATTGTCAGCCACACACAGGAAAGGAAGCAAGCCTTCATGCATTCATCAGCTCGCTTAATGATCCTTGGCTGCACTAGTGCTAGCTTGGCTCTGGGAATGCCCAGCGTGGACCTTGGGGGAGATACTCACAAATGGCAAGTGCTAGTTCAGAGACATGAGCAAAGTGACACTGGAGCATAAACAGGCGAAGCTAAGGAAGCCTAGGGGGAGAGAGTCTGGAAAAACCTCTAAGCTGTGTCTGAAAGAATCTTTCCAGGAAAAGATAAAAGAAAGAGCACCTGCAACAGAACAAAAAAGCTATGCAAACAGGCTATGGGAAGTATGCCTATGTCTAGGTAAGTGTGAGGTTGGTGTTGGAGAATGACAGGATTAAGTTGCAGGAGGTAGAATCATGCGGGCGCGGTGGCTCACGCCTGTAATCCCAGCACTTTGGGAGGCCGAGGCGGGCGGATCACAAGGTCAGGAGATCGAGACCACGGTGAAACCCCGTCTCTACTAAAAAATACAAAAAAATTAGCCGGGCGCGGTTGTGGGCGCCTGTAGTCCCAGCTACTCAGGAGGCTGAGGCAGGAGAATGGCGTGAACCTGGGAGGCGGAGCTTGCAGTGAGCTGAGATCCGGCCACTGCACTCCAGCCTGGGCGACAGAGCGAGACTCCGTCTCAAAAAAAAAAAAAAAAAAAAAAAAAAAGAGCTATGTCAAAATAAGTGTGGACTATATTCTAAAGGCAACAAGAGCCAGCAGACGCTTTGAACAGCAATGCTAAATTAGCTTTCATTATTTAGGAATATAATTGGTAGTCTTATGTTGGATGAGCAGGACACTTAGTCAAAATGAGAACTAAGAATCGGACTTGGGTGGAAACACAGCATTTTCCTGTTTTATTTCAGTCACTAATAAATGTCACAGTAATCTAGCAGTTGCTCTAACGAAACTATGTGACCAAGACATGTAAACGACACAGCCATGTTGCCGCTCTCACAGAGAGTGAACATACATCCTGTTTCTTAAAAAGCCTTCATTTATTTACTCATTCAACAAATATGTGTTAAGCTCCCACTACGTGGCAGGTACTATGCAAGGTTTCGGAGCACTGTGTTAAGCACTGGTTGTCTAAAAATTCATTCGAAGCAACAAGTAGCACCATTTGTTCATAAGGTCAACGAAAGCAGAACAAAAAAATGACAGAAAATAAAGCAAGTGTCAGAGAAAGCAAGAAGAGAGAGAGTCATTCCTAAGAGATAAAAAGTGAAAATGAGGTTTAAGTTTAAGAAAGCAAGCATCTGCTTTAAGTAACCATTTCATTAAAAGTGCACTAAATTGTGGAGGTTCTCTCTCAGGAATTTAGTATAATGGGCTCCCACATGAATTCCTCTCATTACTTCTCTTGAAAGATCAGTCAATCTACTGAAAGGGTAATTTAGGTTTAGTGTTCACAGTCCCATTCATTTTAACTTTTAATCTTTCCTGTTTAGGATGTTAAAAATATGATGCAGATATAATCTAAAAGAGAAGAATTGGGCCCAAAATGAGATGATTTTAACTCCTCAAATGGTCTTGATATGGATAGATATGCCACAGGCTGTAGACTTTTTGCTTCTGATAGATGGTGATGGAGCTTGGCCAGTTTCTAGAGCACTGCACACTATTAATTGCAAGAACCAAGTAAAGGACAACATAGAAAAGATAATCTGTATCTCCCTCTCCTGAATTCCTTGGACATTCGTGTGATTTTAATGACATCTCTTCCTTATTCCATTAAACATTTTTTCACTGTAATTCCATGGAAAGAAAGACGTTTGAGAAATTTTGTCCAGGATAAAAATAAATAAATTATTTGAGAAGACAAAAGTCTGGAAAATGAGACTATCAGTTATTAATTACAGGAATGTGATTTTATGACATTTTTCAAAAATGTGAGCCTGAAAAATCACTTAAAATCAGTACTTTTCTGCTGTTAAACTGCCACCAGTATGATTTGTGATATTAAAAAAAACAAGCAAGCAAATAAAAAAAAATGCAACCAAACAACATCAACAACAAAATGCACTATCTTTCCGACAGTGCTATTTCTAGGAAAAAAAAAAAAAATCAAATCCTCCCTGATTTTCTGAGGCCTCACCTTAGATTTACCTTTAGACATATTCTGGGCCCATAGTGTTCACAGCAATTCCTGATTAATTGTGTACCCCATTAAAAGACCTAAAAAATCCAGAGAGAAAGAAGCTAAAGTGGGCCCATCTTACCCACAGTGGCAAATATTAAAAAGCTTATTACTACAGTATTAAATTATATTGATTTGAAACTAAATTGTGGTTTATTAACATTTAGAGTTTGCTTTTATTTCCCAATTAAAAAAAATCAAAGGTTTTAAAGTTGCTTTTCCTGATTTGAGAGAAGTAAGCACTTAGTCTAGTGAAGAAGAGAAAATGAATTCAGTTAGGATTTAAAAGTAACAATTTATCCCAAAGAAATTAGCAGTGTAGGACATTTACTGGACAAATATCACATTCCTTGAAATAATTCTTATGACATTTTAATGCATTCTCGCTATGAAGCATTTCCTTGTAAATGTCTAAACCAGACCATGTCTTAACAATTATTTCATAAGAGAAAACTTCAGTACCCTCAGAAGTTCAGATTACAAGACTAAGGAAGGCAAAAAGCAAAACAAAACAGAAATTAAATAGCAGAAAGAAATGATCTAAAACATAATATATAGTGTAGTGATTCACTGAAATAAATATTTATGATTTGAGTGATAAAATGTTTACAATGACTTTGCACCCTTTCTATGAATGCTAAGAAGAAAAGAAAATTCAAAAGATATCTGGAAATTTGTCTAGTTTTTATGATTTTCATAAAACCCATTGGTCTATCTCAAAATAAAGGCAAACAACTGAATTCTTAAATAATTATCAGGATACTGCCTACTGAGAACAAACATCACTTTTTAAAGGTCTGTAATCTGGGATGCCTCTGTACGATTTTCATTACATAGTATTTCATGTGCTCAATACTGTTAGAGAAAATTTTTGAGTTCTTTGATGATGTCATTTCAAGCAGCATGCATCTTATCTTATTCCAATCGCCATTAGATTGCAAAATGGAAACTGAAGGGAATATTGGAGTTTTGCTATGTCATTATCTGAAAAATACAAACCTCCTGATTTATTGTAAATATCAACCAGATATTTACATGATCACGATAAAGGAAATCTTCCTTTCCAATAGAGTAAACTAAAGACAACATTAAGTAATGGAAGGTTTGTACCGGCCATTTTAAAGTATAGGAACATCACCTATCCCGTGAACTAAAACATCTCAAAGATATCCTTCCCGGTACTCATTGATCTCCCTAACTGCAGGTTTTTCTTCAACTATGTTCTAATCGTCTTGCCCCCAACAAGAATCAGGTAATTGGAGCTTCCTTTGTGTTCTGTAACTGCGCTGATTAACAAAGATTCAGGCTGACCCTGCTCCCTGATGGTAGTGGTTATGGGAGGAATACATCTTTGTTAAGTAAAGACACATGGCTTTGGGACCAGCCGTCTTTCAACTGAGCACTGACTCATTCTGTTGCCTACAGTGTTCTTAGGAAAAGAGCCATTCAATAAAGTCACATGAGATAATATTTTGATGGCTATCTTTTCATAATTCATTTCCCACAAGTTGCTGTTTCTTTCAATACGATTTTCTTGCCACAAAATACACCTGTCTCTGAATAGCAAAGCAACATTTCTGCTCAGTGATTATTTCTCCTATACTTTTAAAGATATGAGTTTGTGCATACGTAAATATCTTTAAATATATTAGCTGCTAAATCATTATATGCAATATTAAATGTTCAACCCCTTTATTAGCGATTGTTAAAAACAAAACTTCTATGTGTTCCTTAAAAAAGGGCATGCTTGATTTCTGAATTGTTGTTAGATAAACTGTAAGGCCAAAAATGGGTCCTTTTACTGAATATGCAAAGTTCCCCCTTAAACCACCTTGAACTAGGCAGATTTGCAACATTTTAAACTGGCACTTCATCCCTCTTTCAGCAAGCATCCTCTGCAGATTTAATGATCAGGAACATCCTTCTGATGCATGCTGGGAGATATGGCTGCAGGGTACAGACCACAGCAGACAGTGTGTCAGATGAGGCAGAACTTCTTGTTAGGGGTGAGTATGCTAATAGTGCAGTCTGAAGACATGATCACCATAAATTATCATACAAAGGAATTTAAATGCATGGACTTTGAGCACATCAGTACTGTGCATTTTACTTTCAATTTTACAATATATGTTATTTTTGCTTAACCTTTTGCCTTTGAAAAAATTACATGGAAAACTGCTCCTTAGTAACAGACGAAAACCACCGAACTAACTTCAGAGTCCAAAATACCTTTAGTAGTAAGTTGTCACTAAGTGTTTAACTAACCTAATGCCAAGGAGATAATCTAAACAGTTGAGCTACTAAGTCACTTGGACTACAGAGATAAAATTTGTTTGTGTGTATATATGTTTTTCAAATGAAAAGCTAGTGGAAGCCCCAGGCATTTTTTTTTTTTCAACAACTTCTAAGTTGGACTTCCAAAAACAGAAAAACTGCATGTATAAGATGGTGACATTTGCAATGGTTAAGTGACAAGGATTTTTTTTAAGTCTGAAAATGTCAACATACAACCTCTCTGTGCAGAAATGACAGTTAAATGGTTTCCAATTATCAAACAGGACACCAAACTCTGCAATCCTAGGAAGCTACATCTTAAGCAAATGACTAGAACACCCCTTTCCTTTAGCACAGTATTCCACAGTATGGGAAATAGAGATCATAGCATGCATTTCCTTCCTTCTTTCCTTCTTTCTTCCCTCCCTCTTTCTTTCCTTTCCTCCTTCCTTCGTTCCTTTTCTTTTAGCTTTTTTTGAAGCACAGTGTTTCCACATTTTCACCAATCATAAGCATACAAATGTATAACTTAATGAACAATGACAAAGTAAACACACCATATAACTATCATTCAATGTAAAAACTAGAACATTACCAGAATCCCACCAGGTGCCTCTTCATTTTTCATCCTATACAATTATATCTTAAGTAGTATGAGTATCGCATGCTTAGATCCCTTGTATGGTCTGTACAGATAAAAACATTATCTCTATAGCAAGAAATTATATTTTAGATTAACTGGTATTTTATTCATCTGAACTCTTTTACAATTTAAATATTAAAAATCTTAAACAGTAAACATAAGGCATAGAGTGAACTTCGTCATATCTATGTTTTAGTTATATATATCACCAAATGTATATGGATTTTGGTAGTGCATTCATCATTGGTTCAAGTAAAATGTTTTTAAAGAAGTGTGTTATATGGGTGATTGGTAGTTTGTTCATGTTTTGTGTGTTTCTGTTCAGAAGGCTACTTGATCTTTTCTTCAAATGTATACCTAGAATGTATATCTGTGTTACCTTATTATAAAACACCAACTTTTTAAAAGTATTCATCCTTTCAATACATTCTATTCCATTTAGCTAAAAAGTTCTCTTTGTGCCTTCTGAAGTTACAAGGCTCACGGAACTGCAAACCCTACACTCAGTCAAATTCATAGAAAATTGCTTTCTCCTCTTGTTATGATCTGTTTTAGATTATGCATATTTACTGTGTGCACTTGCCTAGTAATTTAGAATGAGGCTCTTAAAATTGGAGCTTTCCAAATGAATATCACAATTTAGAGACTGATAAGAAACCAGGTATTTTTACTGGACTATAGGGGGCAAATTTAAGTGGCAAACTAACAATCTACTTTGTAAGTAAAATTAAACTCAACAGGGTTTAGAATATAATTCAAGTTCAGCTTTCATGTTCTGCTCTTTTAGCCTTTGGCTTTATGCCTAGGAGATGATAAAATGCATAAATTTTGGGATTATACCCAATAGCAATTTCAAACAGGTTCCTTTTGTCTGAATATTCATGTAACATTCAGCTTAAGCTTTCACTTGAAGTAAGTTTGATCACGTCACCACTTTTCCATTATATATTTGCATTACTTTTCTAAAATTAGTAAAAATATCTTGCCGTTTCTTCCTGGTGAGTCTTAGACAGATTTAAACACTGAACTAAGAGTTCTGGTTCTCTTTTTAAAAAATTGTGTACGTTTACAGCTCCTGGTAATTCAACAAGCTTTGATGTTTGAATATTGCTGTTTTTAATGTTGGCTTGTGAAATAAAATTCAAAATAGTTTTACTCTGCACTCTCCCTTCTCACACTCCTCTATTTGTTGGTCTGTAAACTCATGGTATTCTAATAGTATATGCCACAGGACCAAAGCTGAGCATTCTAGTTGGAGCTTTTCTGATGATGGCTACAATTCTGGCAGCAGAATACTTAAAGCACAATTATTCAAATATGTGTCACAGAAAGATGAGGAGAGTAAAAACAATTTCCCCATTCATCTTTTCGTAGAATACTAAAAGTAGATTGGCTGAGCAGTTCACTTTGCTCAATGTCTTCATCACAAGGAACGTACTTGGGTAGCAAGGATTATGTTCTTATCATTCTATTTCAGTGGGAATTTAAGGGAAAAAAAATATATTCTCTTTGATGGATGGGAGCAACTTTTTTGTTGTCGTCCTTCCCATGAGAGATAGTCTATAAAATTCTCTTGTACATTTTACCAACTCCTGCAATTCTTCAACCTTGCCCCACATGAACACTAAATTGGAACACAGGTGTGTAGCCACATGGCCTCATCATTGCCTATTTAGAATCTGAGTGTTTCTGAGTAGTAATGTTTCCTGATACTCTCCCCATTCACTACTTTATGGACTATTTTTTCCTCAACTGCTTGTTTGCACTTTTGCCTCATTTTGCTTGTGAGCGTCAGTGCTATTTTTCACCTCTATTCCACCATGATCACCTTTCTCCAAAGATTGCTTTTTTCATAAATAGTTAGCTGAAGTATAAAGTCACTTGCTCTCCCAAATTTAATATTCAGTGAACCAGCATTATCACAGCACCATGCATAATCTGGAAAACCATAACAGAATGATTATGTTCGAAAAAATTATTTTGCTGAAATATAAAAGCAAATTAAAGCCACACCTGGACATCTGTGCACCATTTTAGTCACTTAAGTGTGCTATAACAATAGAGAAAGCAAGACTAAACACTGCTATAGGGAACCTTTTTAAAGATGAGTAGAACTCGATCATGCTATTAGCGAAAGGGAGGTAGATATGTAAGAGAGAATCTCACTGAGGAGGATATACAAGTTGTTAAGAACCAATATTCTGAGACAGTATCAGAAGTGATCAAACACAAAGTAAAAGACTGGAGAAAGGAATTTTTTTTGTTATTTTATTTTTCAGAAATTAATGTTAGAAATATGTTTTCCAAAGTAATTATAAGGGTAGAAAACTGTTTAAAGAATAAGATGTGCTTAGCTAAGCTAGGGTAACTAGGAATGACAACACGATCTTTCTATTCTGCCCGGAGGCAGACGAAGTGATAAAAATTCACTTTCTCATACAACTTCTCTATTTGTTTTATTCTGCTTCTTAATGCAAAACAGTAGGTCAAGGAACTCTGGGAATAGTCAAAGAATAATCAATAATCTCTTGAGTCCTTTTGAATACACAGCCTTTCCTCAAACTTGAATAATTTTCATTTCCTGAATTACAATTTACAAGATGAATCAAAGTGTCTTTGTTAATAGTTGAATTTGAAACGAATGAATTAACCTCAGGATGTCACTTGTTGGGAGACATCTAACTGCTTTTAACCATCCACCTTGAACCCCACCCTATCACTTCTTATTCCTAACAGATTTCAACCTGGCTTTCAATTGAACTTTCTTCATCTGCCCCATCAATTCAGTCCCATTTATTATTTCCAATAATTATTTATTTCCTTGAATATCTAACTTTACTCTCTCCCAACTCAGCCACTTTTCACTTCAAAACTAAAATCATTAAAATTTTGACCGTGTTGTCAATAAAATAAGTCTACTGGTATTTGCTTATAATTTGCTATTTCTTTGTTCACCCACCTATTCATTCAACACCTGCTCTGTGTCAGGCACTGAAGTAGGCACTCAGAGTGGAGAGGTGAGGAAGCTGAGGTCTCAGCCCTCAGCCCTCAGCCGGCTCTATATCCACTAGTCCTCCAGTGTGAGGCACCTTTGGAATTAGGGTGAGATGTACCATGGAAGTTCACCTGGGTACATTCTCAGTCTCACAGAGGAAATAGTGAGAGATTAGGATAAAACATAAGCAGAGCTGTGAGGCTGGATATGTAATCTATGAAGAACAATGCCAAATGGAAACACAGGACCCCTTGTTGAAAATTATTAATAATTTCAAGACAGTGACAGAAAGGCATTAATCTAAGCATTGGGCCCCGAACTTGGAAGTTTGCAGATCTTGAACTGCACAGCTCACACACCCAGGAAGCTAGCCCTAACAAATTATATTATTCATCTACAAAAATAAAAGCATGTTAGCAAACAGACGGGGCAAATCACAACAAAGTAAAGTTTTTTCATCTATAAAACTAGATATAAGAGCCTACATCAGCAGTTTATTAGCTTTACACACACACACACACACACACATCTTTACTTTACTCCATGAGTCATATTTTGAAAGATTTTGTTGATTGTATTGATGTAATCACTAATTTATGTTTCTATTTTTCATTCCAGCCAAAGCCTTCTATCATCATAAGATAGACAATGCTACCAAACTATATAATTTAATTCCAGCCAACATCAAAGCTAACTTACCTTTTAGCTAGTTGTAAAGTATGATTGGTTTGTTTGTTTCAAATGGTTGAAAGTAACGGGAAGAAACCAGTTTTTACCTGGATAGAAACTAATTTAGGCACCTTTGATAAAGTATCTCTAAATTCTGTCTAAGCGCAAACCTTTAGTGATTCTCACTAGCAAGAGAGGAAAGTTTGAGAGTTTTCCGCCTATGCCCTTGGAAAAGATGCAAGTACTGTCACTGTCCCAAAGGCAATGGGAAAATAAAGCTCAGTGAAAACCTTGAGCATGTTTCTAATATATTGTTAGTTTATTTGAGAGTTGAAGCAGTATTAATGTGCTCTATCTTCACATTTCTCACTGCACTACCCTTGTGATCCATGTAGATTCTAAATTGATGTAAATGTCTATTTTTAGCATATGGCCACTTCTGAATGTTTCCAAGCTTTAAAATACACAAATATGCAACACAAACATCTTTGGAGCATAGAGGTTGCGTAGTTTTCCTTTTCCACCATTGATCTAATATGTAAGAGCTTGTTGTGCTTGGAGATTGCATAAGCCTTCAGATGGTTGAGTAATGATTTGAACTCAAAAGAGTCTCCAGTGAAAAAGATAAAAATCCAGTAGTTAGGAAAAGCAAAGCTTGTTTTGCTAATATGCTGGTATTTGGAGTCAAAAAGACAATGACAAATGTTTTCAGTATAATTTTTAATCCTAGTTAAAATTAATAGTAAATACATTTGCAAATAATAGAGAATTAAATGTATTCAGCTAACAAAATTATTTTTCAATATTTTTGAAAACGGTAAAACACAGCTATAAAATGTCCTTCCTCTTAAAGAAAAGCTAATTTCATTCATGCTATCTCTTATTGGAATATTCTGCACTATTGTAGGAATATTAGATCACTGTTATCGCTATTATTGGATGGGATTATTTAAGTAGCTTATACCAAACACTTTTCTATCTTAGACTTTCTCTAATTAGTGTGATTAACACTTATAAAATTTCTTTTAGACATTGAAAAGCAGTTTAGTCTCTTTTCTCTTATGCTTTTCATATGGTGGCTTGCTAACCTGTAGAACTCTTCAACAACTGACAAAAAAATGTTACTTTTTTTGTCAGTCAGATGTTCAGATTTTCTGCACCAGCTTTAGTTCAGCTCATTGAAATAAGAGAATTATTAACTGAAGTGATCTGACTGGCCAAAATGATTAAAGCAGTTTGCATGCATGTACATATATACGTGCAAATATAAAATGAGCAAACAGATGAATTGTCATTGTACATAGACAACCAACCAATACAAACTAAATCTCTTGTATTTTATTCCCCTAAATACTGAATACCTGCCAAAAGCCAGACTCTTTTAGGCATTGATACTTTCGTCAGCTGACTGAGACATTCTCAGGTTTCTTGATGGCAGTATTTTGCCATTTTGAAACAAATATTCTGACTTCACTCTTCTAAAGTGAGAAAAGTTCTAATCAACTGAGTTTTATATAATACATATTTGGATTTATAAATTGTAAGATGAAATTGTATTTCACTATAATTTGTCCCACAGACTTAACCTATGTTTCTTACACATGCATCCTAATGTAAAAATATAGTCACATCACTTTTGTGTAAGTTTGTGGAGATAAATTCTTGGTGTCTGGGCTTATATTTTAAAATCCAATTTCATTCACTGTTTAATGAGTGCTTACTACATGCCAGGACAGTTCTAGAGTACAAGAGGGAGATATGGTGGGACAGGATTGGAATAAATGCTTTCTGATGCTGCCATCAAAGGATCATAGCAGGAAAGGGACAGGATAAGATGTCTCTTTAAAAAGACCATTCAGGAAAATGTAGACTGTTTTAGAGGACACTGTGACTAGTGGCTTGCTAATAAAGCAGATGGGACAATAACAGTAATCTTGACAAGAAATAAGAAGGGTCTTATAAAGGCAATAATAGAGACAGGAAGGGGTGTGTATATATTCAAAAGATAGGAAGGAGACAGGATCTACAGAACTTGACAGTCCACTGGTTATGAAAAATGAGAACGAGAAGGCAAAGAAGATTGCCAATTGCAATGTTTAATTGAGTGGCCCATCAGAGGAACACTGTATACTGTAGTTAGACTAACAGAGCTCCAAGTTATACTTAGAGTACCAAAGTAGTTATTAATGAGGCCTCTTTACCCTCAAAATTGTCCTGGTTTAAATGATAAATTTTGTGGTCCCCCTAATAGGGAATGTTCATGCAATCACATTCATGACCATGTTTATATAATCAGGAAGATGTGGAGAGAAGTGGATTGGTTGTAAAGGAATAACATTTAGGGTTCTCTAGAGAGAAGTATCCAGTAAGCAAATAGTTGTGTAGCTGTGGAGCTCAGGAGAGAAACATTGGCCTTGACATCTAGATTTGAGCACTGTTCGCATTTTAAAGTCAGGTGTGAATTAAATT
This sequence comes from Papio anubis, assembly GCF_008728515.1. Taxonomy (NCBI): domain Eukaryota; kingdom Metazoa; phylum Chordata; class Mammalia; order Primates; family Cercopithecidae; genus Papio; species Papio anubis. Next base: position 34,047,224 of record NC_044987.1, on the reverse strand, counting down.
AAAGGGCCTGTGAAGGCCAGGCACAGTGGTTCACACCTGTATTCCCAGCATTTTGGAAGACAAGGTTGGCAGATCACTTGAGGTCAGGAGTTCGAGACCAGCCTGGCCAACATGGGAAGCGTTGTCTTTAATAAAAATACAAAAATTATCTGGGCATGGTGGTGCGCACCTGTAGTCCCAGCTACTCAGTAGGCTGAGGCAGTAGAATCGCTTGAACCCAGGAGGGGGAGGTTGCAGTGAGCCAAGATTGTGTCACTGCATTCCAGCCTGGGAACAGAGTGAGACTGTCTCAAAAAAAAACAAAAAACAAAACTAAGAGTCTGTGAAGAATAGCAAGGGGAAGATGTTAGAATGGAATGCTGGGAAACATTAACATTGAAGAGGAGGAGGAATTTGCAAAGTGGATGTGAAGTTGCTATCAGAGACCCAGAGCTACTATGCGAAAATCCAGGTAAATATAAATCATAGGGACAAAGAGACAAGACAAATAGAGGAAGGAGAAAATGGACAACAGTGTCAAAACCAAGTAAAATACGAGCCAATACATACCAGTGACTTAAGAAACTTGGAATTAAATGATGGCCTTGGCAAGGGCAAGTTAAGAGGAATTATGCGTGTAATAACAAAATTATGGTAGGTGGAGAGATGCAAGCAATTATGTGTGAAAGGTAGTGCAAAATCTTAAGAAAATCCTTGGCTTTTAAGTCAGACAGACTGGGTCACATCCCCACAAGCTCTTACTAGTTGTGAAACTTTGTGTAAGTCATTTAACGTTCACCTTGTTATCCCTTCATTCATTCAATACTTACTCATCAAACATTTATAGAGCACATAGTACATGGCAGGCATCATGCTATGATCTAGCTAAACATGAACAACTTTATGTTAGGGAGAAACACATCTTTTTACAGCATAATGTGAGATGTGCTGTCACCCATGTATGAGCAGCACATTTTGCTCTCTGACCATCAGCTCCATTACTAATAATAAACATAGCTAACATTTATCAGGTTCTTCCTATATGTCAGGCACTGCACTAAAGGCTCCATATTATAATAATTATTTCACTTTAGCATATCATAAAAAACAATATTAAAGAGGTACTATTTTTAGTTCCATTTTATAGATAAGGAAACGAAGTCACAGAGAGGTTTAAGAACTCGTTTGAATGTCACTAACAAGTAGAAGAATAGTGAGTAGGCTCCAGGCAGACCAGCATTTTAAATTACTATACTGCCTTCCACTGTCAATTGCCAGATTGTTTCAATTTCATTTATCATGATATCCCCTAGAACCAACTAGTTGCCAATACATTATAGTTTCTGAAAAATATTAATACATGTTTGTGGAAGGAAAGAAAAAAAAGGACAAGGAGTTAGAGAAAGAGTAGGGTAAAAGGGAGGAAGAAAGAAAGGAGTACTCTAAGAAACAAGAGAATGGAGGGACAAACTTTGCGTAGGAGTCAGAGAATTTCTATCAAGATGGTATACTCACTGAAACTTAAGGATCTGTTGTCATTTGCTAGCCCAAGAAAGAATGAAGATATTCTACATTACCTTGCAAATACAGCACTTTTTCATTACCATCTAAAAGGACAGGTCTCATTCACAAATCCTCTAAAAGTACCTAATCTTTGACCACATGACCATGAGACAATAGTATTCGTAATGACTTTCTATGTTACACCTTGGCCTAAATGACCACAAACCTTACTGAAAAGTCTGAACTTCCTCTGATGGCCCATATCTTGCCATGCATCCAAAATAGTAAATTCTACTGACTGCTTTCTCAGAACATCTTGTGGGACTTCTTATCTAGGTGCTGTGGGTTTTGCTAGAAAGGAAGAACTTCGTTGCCATTGCTTTTGGTGTTTTAGTCAAAAAGTCTTTGCCCATGCCCAAATGGGATCTAATTAAACTACAGAGCTTCCGGAAAGCAAAAGAAACGATCATCAGAGTGAACAGGCAACCTATAGAATGGGATAAAATTTTTTCAATCTATCCATCTGACAAAGGGCTAATACCAGAATCTACAAGAAACTTAAAGAAATTTACAAGAAAAAAACAACCCCATCAAAAAGTGGGTGAAGGATGTGGACACTTCTCAAAAGAAGACATTTATGCAGCCAACAAACATGAAAAAAAGCTCATCATCACCAGTCAATAAAGAAATGCAAATCAAAACCACTATGACATAACATCTCATGCCAGTAAGAATGGTGATCATTAAAAAAGTCAGGAAACAAAAGATGCTGGAGAGGATATGGAGAAATAGGAACGCTTTTACATTGTTGGTGGGAGTGTAAATTAGTTCAACCATTGTAGGAGACAGTGTGGCGATTCCTCAAGGATCTAGAACCAGAAATACCATTTGACTCAGCAATCCCACTACTGGGTATATACCCAAAGGATTATAAATCATTCTACTATAAGACACATGCACACGTATGTTTATTGCAGCACTATTCACAATAGCAAAAAGTTGGAACCAATCCAAATGCCCATCAATGATAGACTTGATAAAATGTGGCACATATACACCATGGAATACTATACAGCCATGGAAAAGGATGAGTTCATGTCCTTCGCAGGGACATGGATGAAGCTGGAAACCATTATTCTCAGCAAACTAACACAGGAACAGAAAACCAAACACCACATGTTCTCACTCATAAGTGGGAGTTGAATAATGAGAGCACATGGACACAGGGAGGGGAACATCACACACTGGGGCCTGCCAGAGGGGTTGGCGGGGGGGGTAGAGGAGGGATAGCATTAGGAAAAATATCTAATATAGATGACAGGTTGATGGGTGCAACAAACCACCATGGCATGTGTATACCTATGTAACAAACCTGCACGTTCTGCACATGTATTCCAGAACTTATGGAAAAAAAAAAAAAAAAAAAAGGAAGGACTTCTGGACAAAATGCCACCAAGAAAATTGAGCACTGATAGACTTCTTTCTGCATAATCTCTTCTTATTCTCTGATTTTTAAATTTTTTGCAATTGCCGCAATTCTGAGACAAAAACAAAACTCCCACATGCTTGAAAATGTCCCTGACCGTTCCCATTGCTAAACTTCTTCAACCCTTTGATATTTGTTGTTTTTGCCTACTTATCTGTAAATTATACCAAGTGTCATGAAAACAAAACAAAATGGCCTTTAATGTTAAAAAAGATGGTCTTAAACTCATCAGTATTAGGCAAAATATTGGAAGTACATTGTATCTGTTCATTTGTTTGAATTGTTTGGAAAAATCATCCCATTTATTCATATACTTTGTATAGACACATCTAAAATCAGACATTTTTGTTTTTTCTGAATGCATTGTTTCCTCTGACTGTCACCTAAACTGCTTTGGCATGCCTTTTGAATACTGAGTAGTAATTTACTGTCATGTGATGTAGGAGATCAGTCAGAGTGATGGAGAAACTATAGCAAACGGAGCAGGTCTTCTGAACGGTTGGAAGGCCCTGCATAGCTTCGGGGAGAATAGTTGAAGGCAGCTCTTCTCTGACCCTGAGGCAGAGGGCGAGGACTATGCTGAGGGAGGAGGAGGCGGCAGTAAGGTAGATGATGGTTCTTCCTCCCCTCCCTTTTAAGCTCTTCAGTGTAGAGCGGGGCCAAAGCAACCCTAACTAAGACCCATAATGTTAAAGATATTACTGGGACCCATTGCTCTTGTACATGATATCTTTTAAGATTTCTTCCCACTTGTTCCCAGAGCTCTAGGTCTAGTGTGCCTTCTTCTGGGAACCATGGGTTATGGAAAACAGCAGTTTGCATTAGGTCCCTTAATTGGGCTTCAGAGACTGAGACTCCAATAGCTTTAAGCCACTGTTTCAATACTTTTATATACTGTTGTCCCATGATGAATGCCCTCGAACTTGGAAATCCCCAGTGGGTACCAATTACTTACTGCACAGTCACTTCACTTTCATTTTTGAGGGTTCCATCATGATCCATTGCAGCATTCCTCACATGGGGCACTACCTGCTGGGTCTGTCCCACAGACTCTGGCCTACGGATGAAATGAGTACTCAGATACAGGTATGCAGTGTAAGAGCAGCTAGGTGATTGCCTGACTCTAGTGTCCAGAAAGCAGCCCTGAGAAGCTGGAGCTGCTTGCTTTTATTCAGTGCAGGCACAATGCCAAAAACTCATATAACCTGTAGGTAATTAACATTTATTGCTCCCCATTCAGGGAACATCACAGGCACAGATGATCAAAGATCAGTTCCTGGTCAACATAAATAAACAAGCCTGTTTAAGATAAATTGCCCCACACTTCCTTGTACCTACTCCTTCTTTAAGCACTCATTCATTGGGGCAGAGTAAGTCCAGTCCTGGCCTCCCAGAGGTGACTGCTCTGAGAGAGAGGACTGTGGGCCTTCTATCTGACCGAGGAAAGCCACTGGCATTGCCCCAGTTTGGAACAGGGTATGGTGGCCGGCCCCTCATGAAGTTTCCTGCCTGATTGCTTAGGGGGGTTCCATTTTTATCAAATTCGGACTTACATTGATTTGCCCAATGTTTCCCCTTTTTGTATCAGGGGCATATAAAAGGGACTTTTTTTTCCTGAGTGACTTTGTTCTTCACTATTGGAGCATTCCTGCTTCACATGACCTGGCTCTCCACATAGAAAACGATTTGGGTTTTTCTCCCTTTTCACTTTAGGTGGCTTTAATACCATAGCCAATATTCTGGCTTTGTGTGTTTCAGTATCCACTAGCTGACATGCTCATATAAGTTCCCTGACTGTAGCTGCCTTTCCTCTGATTGCCTGCATTGCCTTCAGCTATTCTCCCCCAAAGCTATGCAGAGTGTTCTGACCTTTTAGAAGTCCTGCTCCTTTCTCTATAGTTTCTCTCACCTCCCTGATCGATCTCCTACAATGGTAAAGCCTGGAATATACAGTCTTTTAGGGAACATACACTTCGTATGGCCTGTTTTTGACAACCCAAATGTGGTAACCAAGAAAGAACTTGGCTGGGCACAGTGGCTCACCCCTATAATCCCAACACTTTGGGAGGCCAAGGTGGGTGGATCATGAGGTCAGGAGATCTAGAACATGCTGGCTAACACAGTGAAACCTGGTCTCTACTAAAACCACAAAAAAATTAGCCAGGGGTGGTGGCAGACACCTGTAGTCTCATTACTCAGGAGGGTGAGGCAGGAGAATGGCATGAACCCAGGAGGCAGAGCTTGCAGTGAGCCAAGATCGCGCCACTGCACTCCAGCCTGGGCAACAGAGCGAGACTCCATCTCAAAAAAAAAGAAAGAACTCAAGTTCCAAGTAGAAGTTATGCTGAAAGTCAGTCCAGTGACTGGTCACATCTCCTAGGAAGACAAAGGTAAAATTGGTAAGTTCACTCTAGTCTCTATTCCCCAATCGCATTTTATTTAAGTCTATGTTCCAAAATACTAAATTCTTGTTTTCTTGATTTGGTATAACACCATATACGATGTAGTCTGGTCCCAGAACGCTTCTTCACTGAACAATACAAAAATCTGTGCAGACTGAAGAGAGGAAGGACTAGCATTAATTGTAAGAAACTTTTGCTGACTTTTACTACAGATTGAATTTTGTCCTCCCAAACACCTGGCAAAGGTAATGTCTCCGTTTCACTAAGTACTCCTTAATTTGGAATTACAAAGACAATTAGCTCTCTAATGAGTTACAGCAAGTGAGGTGAAAGAGTAGGGGAAAAAACTGAACACCAGATGATGCTTGTTAATGCCAAGAAAAAAAAAAGAACTTGTTCTTTGTTAAAAATCTTTTAAATGTTTCTCCTCCTTCATTTTTCAAAACTAAAATGTATAAATATTATTGCTTAGTATGTAAGGGGAAAATCTGAATTCATAGAACATTACATGTAAAAATTGGCTGTCATGAGTACATAGGTCTCTACTCTGTATTATTGAGTATATCCATAAATTTAGCTTTAGAATCTTATGAATCTTCTAGGGTACCTAACAAATTAGGAAGACAGGGGAAAAGATAGTTCCTAGCTTTAGAAGAAAATAGTTCATTATGAAAGAAATAACCTCTACAAGATTCAAAATGGGTAGGCATTGTAAAGATGAGATATAAAGGGTAATTCCCAGGTATATTTATGGGAGTCGGAAAGTAAAGGTGCGTAAATTCAAGGTGAGCAAAAGTACTGGAGAAAAGGTCTACCTGTATCATTGCTGTAAATGTAGAATCAAGGTCTTTGTATTACCAGAACATTTAGCACTGGGTTTAGTCTATTGATGATACTTAGTAAGTATTAGTTGAATTTCAGTAGTCTAATTTAAAAATGACTCAAATTTTTTTAAATGCCTGATAATCTGTTTACCCAATAAATCAGTGTAGCATTAGAAAAATAACCCAGGATGAGATTTTATTATCACCCTGGCACTAACTAAATAATCAGGCAAGTCATCCTACCTCTTTTGGACTTAATCTCCTCACTTGTCAAAAAAAAAAAAAAAAAAAAAAAAAGAGAGAAAGAAGGAGAAGGTGAAAGAGAAGAGGAAAAAGGAGGAGGAGAAGAAGCAGAAGCAGAAGCAGCAGCAGGAGGAGGAGGAGAAGCGAGGAAAAGAGGAGGAAGAAGAAAGAGGAGAGGAAGAAGAAAGAAGAGGGGGAAATAGTATTTAATTTTCTGGTTTACATAAAATTTCAAACAGTAAATTGCTTTTCGGTAACTGGTAGATATTGTTGATATTCTCAGCTCTATGAAGAATTTCCATGTCCCTTATCTTTAAGATTAAATAGATGAACCATTGTTCTTTATCATACTCATAGGAGGGAAATAATCTATATTTCTCCAATAGGTGATCTGAGTTCATTATCTATTGACAGAAATATCCATTAATATTCTGATTACTGTGTCCATCTTATTTAATTACAATTTGAAAATACATTCTAATGGTGATAGAGTGCATTTTGACTACCTCTCCCTCCTCAGGCATTTGAATACTGAACATGTCTCAGATTGGCACGTTGATAGGCTTGGCATAACTGGGTTCTCTGTCAGTTTGCTGTCATTAGGATAAGCTGTGAATCACCATGAGGGCCATCTCAGTATATTCAGTTAACTGAGCTGATGAAATCTTGCATTAGTTTCCTGAAGTTGATTGCACATATTAACATCTATTTATATCATTAAAGATTCCATTGTGTTGACATCCACCCTTGAGCAAAATGTAATGGATATCTTAGTGTACAGAGGAACTTTTCATGTGTGAAGTAAATACTGAAGAGCTTCAAGTATAGTAAAACAAAATCACCAAGAAGATATAATTGAGTAGAAAGAAAGTTAAATATATAAATTACATTTCATTCTAGATAAGATGTGTAGACCAGGTCATATTTACAGATCATAGTTCAAGGGTACTGCTTTCATATCAGTGATAATCATCTCTATACACCTATGTCATCAGCTTTATATCATATAAAATAAGAAAAAGTATTTATTGTAAAATGGAGCTAAATCACAGTATTCGATATTTATAAAATGTAAATATGCATTCTGTGAATGTTTACATAGGACTTTGCCATACCTTCAGTTCAATTGACAGTAAAGCAATGCAAAAATTGTAATAAAGAGTAGAAAGCCTTTCGAAACATCACCAAGGACACTAAAAGATTTGAAAATAATTGCAAAATAGAATAATCAAATAAAATACTCAGATTTTTTAAACAATTAAACCAAATAGTGTGAATGACTTTCCAGTTATTCTAGAATTGTCTTTAACTATAAAACATTCTAGGACAAACACAAAATCTCAAGGAAAGGAAATGTTTTGCAAGTTACATAGGGTAATTATACCGAAGTGTCAGCATTCTCACTTGTCAGCACTCTGATTTGGTTAATTTAAATGTTCATTAATCACAAAAAAGGATGGCATAAAACAAGTCTGCTTGAATTATATGTTTTGCTCAAGAGGTTATTGATTCATATAATTATTTCTTTCACACCAACTCAAGAAATAGAACTGTTATTAGTAAACTTCATTTGAAATACTTAATCACTGTTGCAAAGATGTTTTATCACCTGATCTGTATGAATCAGTAAATCAAAGCTCACATATTTGTCTCAAAACTTCAGCTCGCAGATGTTAAGTCAAGCTAATAAGCAGCATCGATCATACCTCACTGAACAAGATAGTCTGCATTACAGAAACTCTCCCTGTAATCCATCCATTATATGGAACATCTGTTACAAATTATCCAACCCCCCCCGGGACTGCTCTATTTAAGTGCTTCTGCAATAGCCCACTGTCTCCATTTCTCCAAATGAGTTAGATGGTGGCATCGGGATAGTACCAAGTTCACTGTCACTGTGTGACAGCAGTCATCTTTCAGTCTGTGCTGAACTCCAGTGGCACATTGCATAATGGTAAATGTTCTTCCTACAGTTGCATAGCAAAAATCCTCAGAGCATAAGCTAGTAGCCATCAGGAAACCACTGACAGTTCTTTCTCCACTTTATATCAGTCCCTGCCTAAGTTAAGTACTTACTGTGTAATATTCATTCTTTTTCAAGTCCTTAGGAGAATATTGATTTGCTCATTTAGTTAAATATAAAATTAATAAGCCCAGATATATGTTTTTCAACTTTGGCTTTTTTCCATGATCATGAAACATGTCTTGTAGAACATGTTGGTTTCCAGAAAAATCACAAGACTCTAAATAAATAAAGCAAGTACAAATTTATACTGCAGAAGAAAAGTATTTTTTAAAGTGCCCTACTTAGAGTTTACCTATATATTGTCAAGGGTGCACCTGTCTTAAAGAGAATGACTTTATAAATGCATTGCCCTGGTGTGTCATTGAAAATAACAATTTCAAATTTACTCTGTGATAGGTTTGTGAAAATAAGTTATAAGGGTATCTATTAATCATTAATAAGTGAATAGTGAGACTGAACAATGTAAAAGTCCATATAGCCACACCTTATTTTCTTGATGTTAGTCTGCATTACAGAATTCTAATGATGCATACACAATAAACCCAATATTGGATTTATAGAAAACTTTGTACAAACATGGTACCTTCCATGTTTTAGCACCTCATATGGTATTTACCTACAGGATTTCTTTAGCTTATCTGTTCTTAGTGTTTATGCAATAGTAGCTTAATAAATAAATGTCAGGATAGCATCTAGATTGCTTGAAGTTTTAAATAAACAAGTTGACTATTTGTAATTATTCTTACCAGTTTGTAAAAATATATCCTAAAATATCTGTTTTCCATTTCAGAAGGATCACCTTCGATGGATGGACAGAATTACTTTTATAGTGGACTATATAAAGTGTCTACAACTTCAACTCATGTAAAACTATATTAAATATTTATGTCTACTTTACTGCCTGGAAATCTTGGTTAATTTACCTTTCACTGAAAGTTTGTGATAATTGACCAGGAAGTGTTTGTTTTTATACAAAGAAATACAAAAATTATTTAAATAAACATTTTAAACATAGTGCTCTAGAGAGTCTTACATTGGCAACTAAAAACTTCAACCAAAAAATGACACAAGTCATTTTGCCTCACAACTCACTAGTCTGAACCTAATACAGAGCTACATACAAAATGAAGGCATCAGAGTTCCAGTCTTCAAATGACAATCACATATTCACAAATTATACTTATCAGGATCAATGTCATTAAATTTCTTTGTATAAGGCTTGTGTGGGGAAAGGATGGTTTAATTTTTGCTTTTGCTCACATTGCAAATAGAAAAATAATCATGCTCTAAATAAGACTGCAGGAGACCAGCATGCAAAGGATCCTCAGAAACTACCACTGTCATTGAAACCATGCTGACAGAATCTACTGAAAAAGTGACTTCCTGAAGCATCACAATTTACATTTGTTACAAAACCTTACTGCTAAGAAAAATACTCATGTTTTTAATGATTTAGATTTTCCCCAAAAGAGTCCTACAGCCTTTGAGAGCTTCCATCAAACGTTTGCCTTATCGTTTCAATGGCTTCTTTCTTTGGACTTCTCTCATATGTTATCCAGTGGCTTCTGATTCACATTCAGAATAAAATCCAAATTCCTTGCCATTATCTTCCAATCCCTCTATAATCTGGCACCTGCTAATCTTTCTAATGTTTCTGACATTATCATCTCCACTCTCCTCTTTCTTTGCTATGCTCCAACTGCCATACTCGTTAACCTTAAAAATTTTGCCATTGCTCTTCTCTGCCTGGAAAACTCTTGCCCATATTGTTTATGTGGCTGGCTGACTCCTTCTTATTTATTTCTCAACTCCCTATCAAATGTTGCCCACCTCTTCCCCATCCGACTTGCCCCACTTTTTTTTCTTCATTGCATTCGTTACTATCTGAAATTATCTTTCACTTGTTTATTGACTTTCTTCTCTTTAAAAGTCATAAGGGCAGACACCTTCCCTATCTTGTTTACTACCTTACCCTGAGAAAAGAGGTTTAATTGGCTCACAGTTCCACAGGCTGTACAGGAAGTATGGCTGAGGAGGCCTCAGGAAACTTTCCATCATGGTGAAATGCAAAAGGGAAGCAGGCACATCTTACATGGCCAGAGCAGGAGCAAGAAGTGATGGCGGTGGTGCTACACCCTTGTAAACAACCAGATCTCAGGAGAACTCACTATCACCATGACAGCACCAAGGCGGATGGTGTTAAACCATGAGAAACTGCCTGCATGATCCAGTCACCTCCCACCAGACCCTACCTCCAACAATAGGGATTACAATTTGACATGAGATTTGGGTGAGGACACAGATCTAAATCAGATTAATTATACAAACGAATGAATATGTAACCCCTTTTCCCTAAAGAGACTAATTACATTTTAAAAAATCAGACAAAGGAGGAAACATGGAAAGAATATGGAGCAGTCATTGAATAAACAATAATCATAGGCATTTAATATTAAATATATTTCCATGTCCAATAACTTGTCAAAGACAGAGCAGCAGACACCATGAAATAAAAGGATAAGATATCTGAGAATGGTGTAGTAGGCGAGGGTTTTAGGAATTCCCACTGAAGCCTGGCACTCCCACCTCTGTAAGTCCTTCAGAATTTTCTCACGCTGCATCCTACCTTCCACCTCATCCTGTTCTTTGTAGTGTGCATGTGTGTGTGCACACACACATATACACTCACTCTCACAAGAAACATTGATCCAAATATTAAAAATTAAGTGCAAATAATGATTCATATAATTCATAAAGTGCAAATAATGATTTATATGCTATACACTACAGGGAGTGTATAGCAAAAAAAATTAGAAAATCTAAACCAAAGGCTTCAGTCTTCACTAACATTTTATGTGCAAGAGGGGAGTTGCTATACTATCATTTGATATATCAACAAGCTGAGGACCTTATAATCTTCCCCAGTTTGCAGCTACAGTGGCCCTAACTTGTGGCCTAGAAGCCCTGCCATGTATACCCTGATCTCCACCTTGGGTCATGAAACCTCTGACAACAGCTTCTTTAATCTACTTCATTGGGTACTGCTTCTCATTTATTGAGCCCTGCCCTGAGTATCACATAGATTCTATTTAATTTGTGTGGTCACCAGCTACACCTAGTTAAATTCCTACCTGAAATTGCTGACTTCCATGGTACCTCTCATGCCAACTTTTAAACTCAATTACTTCTGTTTCTGTACATGAGCAAACCATAAGGCATAAAGAATCAAATGAAACAGCACTGACTCAGCACCAATAAAATTGTGTTTTTCACTTCATATAGACTTTGATATCTGTTCATCAATATCTCAGTTCATGACTGATTCCCCATCATGTAGTCATCACAGTGATTCCTGACCTTTTGAACCCTCTTCAGTCTCCAAATTAGAATCTTCTCATCCCTGTACTTCAGTATGATCAGAATGTATTTCAATAAAAATTAATTTTATTAAATTGAAAAGAAAACTTCTGAGACCCTCCTCCAGACTCCCTTTATTCTGCCAATATTCTTACAACTTATCCAAGTATGAAATTCTGGAATAATGTTTCATTCTCATTATTTACTTTTCCTTTATTAAGCCTAATGTCTCAGTCCACCTCCAGTTCAAAAACATGTACTGGTTTCCACTATCTACATAATTAAGTACAAACTTATTGCCATGGTGTTTAAGGTCTTTCCTTAACCAACTTTCCGACACCTTTATGGACTCTTGGTTCTCTGATCAAACTTAAGCCATATGCTTCTCCTCTCTTCCAAATGCCTTGGATTTTTCAGTCTTTTGGAATATTTGTTTACTTATTCCCTTCTTCTACCAACAAAATAGTCATCTTCTTCCTCTTTAACTACTAGGCCAGAGCAACTGTTTTCTTGGAATCCTCACTGAAAAACTCATCCTTCCAGCCTCAGTATCTAACAAACTTTTTGAGTCCCAGAGATACGGAGTGAATTCCTAAGTCACTTAGCTGGCAAATGGCAAGACCTGAATGAAAACCTATGTTTCATGGTAGCTACTCAGCCTTCACCTTTCAAAACTTTCAAGTTTAGCTTTTTATTTCTATCTTCACATGATAGTTTCTGCAATCCTTTTACACCTTTTTTAAAATGAAGGTAGCAGTGGGAAGCACACAGAATATTCCATCATGATTTGTAAAATGGGGATGTTTTTGCTCTAAAATTCTTTTTCTAATTTCCAATACTTTGTTGAACTTTGTGATCATAGGAATATATTGCTATAATAGTACATCTTTAATAAGTCCCAAGTGTTTATCTAAAAGTGATAGTTTCATTATCCTATAGGAAATTTTTCAATCATTTAAGACATTTTACTGCATACTGTGTTTACCTATCTGGCTGTTTGCTTTGGCCAGCTATTCTGTCAGTTTTCCCAATTGATTTGTCACTTTTAAATTCTAATGGATTTATCTGGAATAATTAGATAATTGGTGATCTTTTCTTCAGGTTACTTATGCTAATATAACCAGTCTTAGCAAATATAAGAAATTACTAGTTTTAATCCTTTATAAACTAAAGGATTTCTCAGTTATCCTTTATATCTTAGAATGTGTCCACTTGTAGATAATATAAAGCCTAACTCAAATTGATGTAAACAATAAAGAATCCACTGGTTTTCAGGACAGGAAGTTAAGCAGGTGTTTTAATTGATTAATCTAGTGGCTCAACTTTTTATGCAAGGGCCCACAGGTTTGTTTTGTCTCTCCACTCCATCATCTACAATTTTGGCCCCACACTAAGGCTGGTTTTCACTGTAATCACAGATTGACTTCCCGGAATAACAGCGGCTAAATCTTTCTCGTTCACATACAACAGGAGAAGGAGCTAGTGTATTTCTCCCACACTTCATACAAACATGCATCCTACCATCTGGTTATACCATTTTAGAGAATGTGCTTACTCCTGAACAAGTCTCTATCACAAGAAGATTGCCATGATCTGATTGGCTTAGGCCTAGCTTCCTGAACCAATCCTTAGCAGGGGCGCATGAGTTTGGCAGGACTGATATAGACTAATCAAGGCCATTCATATAATGAGGAAGAGGCCGAGGGGTTAATTCTTTATACCACACTGAGACAAGTAGAGTGAATATTAGGGAATCAGCAACAAAGTCTACTTTACTTTTAGCATGCAGAGGTAGAAAAGCTACCTCTAAATTCATTTTTAACCAATAAAAATTTATTTGCCCCCGTTCATAATTTTTAGTCTTCTGAAATCTACACATCCTGTCTAGACTGAATTATGTAAAGTAGTTTTATGTAAAAATGAATATCATGGAGTTAAAACTCATATACATATGCAAATAAGAATCAGAATAAAACCCCAGAGCCACTTCAGGAATGTTGCTTGACATTACCTTAGGTGAGTTATCTGAACTTTCTGAGACTTAACTTTTCATTTTTGGAAAAGGGATATCAGTACCAAATTAACTATAAAAATTAGAGAGAAAATATATAACATTTAGCACAATGGCTTTTACTTGATAGATGAGCATTAAGTCATTATTATTTTGGTATTTTCCCCTTATTCCATTATAAGCTCCCCAGATGGTAGAGATTATTGAATCTTCCAATGATAGTATATATTTTTTTCCTTTCTGAATGTTTCATATATTTTCTCATTTATTTTGCTAAAATCAAATGTGATACATGGGTTGTTTTCATTGATTTAAAAAAAGGAAGCATTTTGAGATTGATATTGTCAAAGTTACAGACTAGTGAGAGGCCCAATCTGTGCTAAAATAGCTATTTGTCATTTAGAAAGTACATTGTACATACATGACCCTATGTATTTTTCACAATGATATAAGGTTGATATTATCATTCTCTTTATAAAATGCAAGGAAACTGAGACTTAATGAGGTTCAGAAATTTTCTTAAAGCTTTTGCATGAAATAGTACTGAAATAAAATTATCCTGACTCTTGGTCCAAATCTCTCTTCTTTAGATCATTTTTTCTTGAAATATAGAGTACATAAAAATTTTCTAGGCATCTTGTACAAAGTACAAATCCTGGGGCTCTAGTCATGGAAGTTGAAATTCAGTAGCTCTTAGGTACAGCTCATAAAATTTACATTCTTTTTTAAAAACATACCAGAAATTCTGTTGCTTATCACAGTTTGAAAGTTACTAAGAGTCTATTCATTTTTGTTTAGGAAAACAGCATAGAAAGGTGGATATCTAATGAGTAACATTGAACAAATTTGAGAAAGCAGCATAATATAATCCTATTTTTAACATAAATTTAGAGTCTTCTTTCAGAATAATGCTGTAATTTTGTAAAGATGTATTACTTTTTCTCAGATTTTGATTGGCCAAAAGTAAAAATATGTATAAAAATTAAGTCAATGGCTATACGAATCTGTTAAGCTAATAAAAATTAATTCAATCACTTATTACAAATCTACTTTAGAACATACTCTGTGTCATGCACTGTCCCCTAGACCCTGGAAATACAATATTGAGAAAAAATACAAGCACAATTCCAGTCTTCCTGTACCTAAAATCTAAAGAGGAAAGCCACCACTAGTAAAACAGTCACACAAATAAATAGAAAGTCTTCACTGTGATTTCAACTACTGTATGAATGAGAGGTACATGGTACTATGAATGTATGCAATAGAGGAATTTTACGTAGCCAAGACAGTCAGAGAAGTCTGCTCCAAGTGAAGCCTGAGCAAAGATTCAAAATGTGAAGCCTAAATAGGTGTTAAACAGGCAAAGTAAGGAGGGACAGGAGTTTCATGCCGAGGAATCAGGTTATGTAGGTGATAGATTAGATACAGGAATGGGTAGAAGGATAGATATGATGGTAACAGATAAACAGATAATAAAAGTTCAGCTTGATCAAATTGATTGAAAGCAAAATTGCTTTTGGAAAAAAAGGAAGGTAGAACTCTTTGTTTCTCATTTCCATTCTTGAGTACCCCTGGTATAAAGAGTTGGTTATTCTCATGAGACTGAAAACAGTAGGAAAAGGTCACTTAGATTAGATTAGTAAATAGCAAGCAAATGTAAGAAAGCCCTCTAGGCATCATGAGTAACATAATGATGGTCAGAAAGTATCTGAGGAGAAGGTAAAGAGGAATGACCCAATCCCATATGAAGCTGAACTTTGCCAGCCCAGGATGTCAAGAGTACATCAGGAGACATCATCTTGTATAAAAATAAATATTCTATCAATAATACCATACTTCCTAAATAAGGGTATACCATAATTCTTCATAACTTTATTATAAAGGTGAACACATCAGCTTTGCAGGTATTAATATTAATGTACTATGGAAAGTCTAGTCACATTATTAAATATTATTTTTTATTGAAATATTTTCTCATGACTATTTCTACAAATCCTTTTCCATTGAGTCAACACAAACTGGTCCTTTGTACTGGATGGTTCATTGTAGATGAGTAAACCACATGATAAAAATAAAAATTAGTCACCATGGCCTGAGTTTTTCAATTTATCTCTCTGCATTAATCTAATCTTGCAGACAGTAGCTAAACCTCCTATTCACTTGGTATTAGGATGTGTTTAGGACTTTGCTTCCATGATTGATTGCCATGCCTGCTTCCCTTTTTTCCAGAGCATATTCCCGCACGTGTTTGGAAATGTCTGTCCTCAAACAGTATTTACTGGATTAAAAATAAAACAATTAGGATAACGAGCATCTTTGGTATCAAAATTCTCACTTTAGTTTTAAATGATTTAAAACAAAGACCTGTTTAATGTTTTGAATACCAGTAAGTTTAACTTTTTCACTTAAAACTACTATATAGGAGAAACAACAGGGGTCAGGTGGGGTGGCTCATGCCTGTAATCCCAGCACTTAGAGAGGTCAAGGTTGGGATTACTTGAGGCCAGGAGTTTGAGACCACACTGGTCAACACAGTGAGACCCCATCTCTATACAAAATGTAAAAATTAGCTGGGAATAGTAGCATGTGCCTGTGTCCCTAGCTACTCAGATGGCTGAGGCAGGAGGATCACTTCAGCCCAGGTGGTCAAGGCAAGAGTAAGCTATGATCATGCCACTGCACTCTAACCTGGGCAACAAAATGAGACCACGTCTCTAAAAAAAAGAAAAAGAGAAAGAAAGAAAACAGCAGAAAAGTTTCTAAAATCAAATAAAAATGAAGAAAAAAACAATAGATTTATAATGCAAATAGTAATGTATAATAATAGGGGTATTTGTTGAATCAGCAAGTCTCAGAACTTCACAGAAAATGTGATGTTATCTGGTTGAGAAAAAGCCAGAAAAGTTGCTTGGAATTTGGGGAATTCATCTCAGCATTGGAAGGAGGCTCTAAGAAGCACTCCTCATGAAGGACTGAACAGTCACACCACAAGGACTCTACAACCTGGCACCACTAGTTGCTGTCTACAAGGAGAATGAGCAATAATTTCACAAGAAGTCAACATACAACTTTCTGTTTGTTAGCACATGAATTTATCATAATTTGACATATCTGACCAGTTGTCAAGACTAAAGCCTGTTCCTGATTCAATGATTTTACCTTCAAAGCAAGAAGACTCTTTTTGCCTCTGTTTCTAAGGAGGAATTTTCCACTTTCAAGTACTACTTCCTCATCTGAAAAATAATATGGTTGAACAGATGACTCCGGTTAATTTAAAAATTCTGTGACTCTGTAACATTGCTAAACTGACATATGAAATTGTAGGTCTTTATTTCATGTTACCAGTATGATAGTAAGAGCTTTAAAGATTCCAAGGAGATATATATATATACACATATACATTTTATTCACTTTTCAGCTTTAAAAGACAATTGATTCTCAAGAGAAGATTTTCTAACTGAACATGAAATCAACAGAAAGAGTTGATCTGCTATCAGTCTGCAATGCTGGGGAACCCTTGATTGAGGCTAGATTGAATCCATGAGGATTCTGCTCAGGGCTTTTGGTTTGTCATTTGCTCAGCAGTCCTTACCATGAAGAAATGAACAGACTGTGCCCATTTTTCAAACTTGACTATTTCCAAATACAGTATTTAATGTAGTGATCCTTTATAATAGCATTGTCCCTGAGGGGGAAAAAATAGTTGTCAGATTACTGACCATTTGACACTGAATCATTATAACCAAGTATCAAATTTAATGAGGTTTCTACTAAATGAGTGGCATTGGTATATCATCTGGACTGTCACACATTTGTCATCGCTGAGACGTTTGCTTCTTATTAATCTATCTTCAAAGATGCCTTATGTCAATTAGCTGAAAAAGCCTTTTAGGAGAACTTTTCCTCCCTATTTTAAAAAGTCAAAAAACAGCAAAAGTAGAATTATTAACAGGCCTTAAAAAACAAAGATACTGACTATATTAGTAGGTTGATGTAATTCACTCCGAAATATATACAGGAAGCTTATGGCAGGCAGCATTCAGTATATGATGTATAAAAATATTTTTTCAGAAATAAAGCATTGATAAGCCAATTCTAATATAATAATAGTAAATCCTATTTTCACCTTTTTACAGTTAAAATTTTGTTTAATCTCTCTTAGAAGGTAAATCACACTGCCAAATATTCAGAACATCTGTATGTTAATATATTCATAAAAATATTTCAGATTTACCATTATTTAGAAAAGTTAGCTGTCCATAGGCTATAACGGTCTCAGTTTCCAATAATGATGACCCTTATTATTAAATCATATGAAAGGATGATTTTCTTCATTCATGGAGCTAGTCTGTCATTTTTATTACCACCCTAAACTTGGATGAAAAAAAAGCCTGTTAACCCAAATATATTTTGATTTAACAAAAAAGAAACTTAAATTTCATCTCTGATATCATTATCATATTTTAAAACATTCTTTTACTTGTTAATTCCACACTCAAAATATAACTCCACTATCCTTTCTTCCGTTATTTATTTTTCCTTCCTTTTTTCCCTCTCTTCATCTTTCCCTCTACAAATATTTATTGAGGGTCTAATGTATATCATGCACCATGTTGGATGTTCAGACAAGTGGAAGTTACAGAAGAATAAATAGGCACTTTAATGGCTGACTAATATTTCAGGATAAGAATTTGGAATTTAAACATTACATGATTATTGAGCAATTTGTTGTTTACAATGGTTTATAATTATAAATAATTACACAGCCTCAGTCAGTATCTTGGGTATATAAATCTTTGTCCCTGTCACTATTTATTTTCTAAGAACCATATTTGGGCAAGCAGACAAATATCAAAAAGAACAAAGAGGATTTATTATGTTGTAAATTATATTTTTTGTTCCAGCTGAAGGTTTAAAAATTATTTAGATTAATTATTACCTATTATGAAAGCAATATACCCTTCTTTAAGAGGGCTAATTTAAACATTTTCATAGAACTTTAATACTCTGAGAGGCAAATTATTTTATTTAAATTAACAAAGAGTTGTCTTCCACAGTGTCTCCCATTGGGCCTTACACATAGGTGGTTGTTAAGTGCTCTTTGAAGAGGTGAATAAATAGAATGGAGGGAATGAAACAGAACAAACGTAACAACATAGAAGAGCTTAATAAATGACTTTATTGGCAATTATTCCTATATAGACATATTAGCTAAATTTCAAGTCTTTTTCATAATAGTTGAGGGTCCTCCTGACAGAGTTTCATACTGATGAAAATACTCTTTAAGCAAGTCCCAGTTAGCCATTGCTGCCCCAAAATTTATTAGCTCAAAACATCAATCTGTTATTTTGTCTCATGATTTTAGCAGCTGACAGGCCAGGCAATTCTTGCTCGATTTTCTCATGTAGTTGCTGGCTGAAGCTGGAGCCATCTGAAAGCTTCTTTTGTTTATTTTTTTAATTCACAAATAATAATTGTATGCATTCAGGATGTACATAGTGATGCTTTGATACATATACTGTACAGCAATCAGATCAAGGTAATTAGCATATTCATCATCTCAAACATTTATCATTTGTGTTGGAAACATTCAATATCCTCATTCTTGCTATTTAAAACTATGGATATTGTTAACTATAGTCATCTTACAGTGGTCTGTAGCCCTAGAACTTATTCCTCCTGTCTAGCTGTATTTTTGTATCCTTTAACAAATCTCTCCCTATGCTATTCTCCCCCTTCCCCTTCCCAGTTTCTAGTGTCCTCTATCCTTTCTACTTCTATGAGATCCTCTTTTCAGCTTTCACATATAAGTGAGAACATGTGGTGTTTAACTTTCTCTTCCTGGCTTATTTTACTTAGCATAATGTCCTCCAGTTCCATCCATGTTGCCACAAATGACAGAATTACATTCTTTTTATGGCTGAATAGTATTCCATGGTGTATATATATCACATTTGCTTTATACATTCATCTGTTGTTGGACTCCTAGGTTGATTCCATGTCTTGCCTATTGTGAATAATGCTGCAATAAACACAAGCGTAAAGATGTCTCTGATACACTGACTTCCTCTTCTTTGGATAAATGCACAATAGTGGGATTGCTGGAACACATGACAGTTCTCTTTGCAGTTTTTTCTTTTGATTTTTTTGTTTGTTTGTTTGTTTGTTTGTTTTTTGAGACGGAGTCTCGCTCTGTCGCCCAGGCTGGAGTACAGTGGCGCGATCTTGGCTCACTGCAAGCTCCGCCTCCCGGGTTTACGCCATTCTCCCGCCTCAGCCTCCGGAGTAGCTGGGACTACAGGTGCCCGCCACCTCGCCCGGCTAGTTTTTTTTTCGTATTTTTTTAGTAGAGACGGGGTTTCACCATGTTAGCCAGGATGGTCTCGATCTCCTCACCTCATGATATGCCCGTCTCGGCCTCCCAAAGTGCTGGGATTACAGGCTTGAGCCACCGCGCCCGGCCCTCTTTGCAGTTTTTTGAGGATCCTCTGTACTGTTCTCCATAGTGGCTGTACTGGTTTACATTCCCACCAACAGTGTATAAGACTCCCTTCTTCTCCACATTCTCACCAGCAATCGTTATTTTTGTCCTTTTGATGATAGCCATCCTAACTGGGGTGAGATGATACCTCACGGTGGTTTTGATTTGCATTTCCCTAATTATCAGTGATGCTGACCATTTCTTTCATATATCTGTTGGTCATTTGTGCGTCTTCTTTTGATAAATGTCTTTTCGGATATGACTGCTTTTTAATAGCATTGTTTGTCTATTTGCTGTTGAGATGTTTGAGTTCCTTGTATATTCTGGATATTAATCCCCTTTCATGTGAATAGTCTGCAAACATTTTCTTCCATTCTGCAAGTTGTCCTTTCATTCTGTTGATTATTTCATTTGCTGTGAGGAGCTTTTTAGTTTGGTATAATCCTATTTGTTTATTTTTGCTTTTGTTGCCTGTGCTTTCGAGATCTTATTCATAAAATCTTTTCCAAAACCCAAGGTCCTGAAGCACTTCCTCTACATTTTTTTCTAGTAGTTTTATTGTTTCTGGTCTTATAGTTAGCTCTTTGATCCATTTTAATTGATTTTTGTATGAGGTGAGAGGTGGGAAGTCTAGTTTGAGCCTTCTGCATGTGGACATCCAATTTTTCCAAAACCATTTAGTGAAGAGACTGTTCTTTCCCTAATGAGGGTCTGATCTGAAGGCCTCTTCACTGACATGTCTGGTGCCTGGGCTTGGATGGCTAGAATAGCTGGAATAGCTAGAGGCAATTTGGAGCTCTCTCTCCACAGACTTCTCTAAATGGCTAACTTGGACTTCTTCACAGAATGGCAATTTCCATGTAATTGGACTGACAACTGTCTTTTCCTATAACAAGCATTCCAGGAAACCTGTGGTAAAGATGCAAAGCTTATCCTCAACTCAAAATTCATACAGTTATTTGTACCGTTGTTTACTGGGTGAAACAGTCACAAGCCAGCCCAGATTTAAGGAGGTGAAAAAATTGACTCCATCTTTCAATGACAGAATGGATTACATGTTCAGGAAGTAAAGGAAGTAATGGTGGCCACCTTATACACATACAGACTCAAAGTGATTAATGCTTTCTTCAAATGCCATCTCCATCTCTACCACATAAAGTGTGGCTTTCCCTAACACATACGTTTTCTCCTTCTGTCCTTTTTTCAGTTGAAGATACTTTCTAAATTAACAGTGAAAACAGTAAATGTCTGTGTACTCCTTGCTTCTTTCCACAAATTAGGATTTACAATCACATCCAAATTTAACTCTCAGCTGTGCTGTTCCGTAGCAGTGACTTGAGCAAATAACTTCTCATTAGAATGAACTCTCTGATACCCAGTGCCTACCATAAAACTTAACATATAAGGTTATCGACTAAATAACTTTCTAAGTAATCTCTTTGAGATTCCGTTACTTCCTCTATGAAATGGGGATAACAATGCCCACCTCACAGTGACGAAGAAGTAAATGAACAATTTAATGTTTGCAAACACTTAGCGCCTTAATACAGTACAATACAGTGAGATTATCACAGCTATTAGTATTATTATAGTTAGTATTTTCTCACTATTATATCATTATAATGTATTGTAGATGCTCCTCCACTTATCTGTCACCACAGTCTAAAAACTTGTTAGACACCTTCTTCAACACCTGGATCTCATTTATTTTCTTTACCCTATCCTTAGACACTATTTTAATGGCTTCAACATTGATACTGGGTGATGCAATAGACATATTTTTTCATAAATCCTACACCTTATCAACCCTGTAATAATATGCTCAAGTTTGCTTTAGATAAACAAAAACCAACTTCTTACTCAAAAACCACGCTACATCTAAATTCACAAATCTGTCAATTTTCTCTTGCAACACCATTCTTACTCTTATATTTTCCTCCCATAACAATCCAGTCTCCTCGACTCCCTTCTTTTATTCTAGTCTGTCAGCCCCATTCTGGCTTCATCTGACTTGACTCCACGGTTACTCACAGCATTGTCATATTTGATGATAAAAAATATCAGAATTACAAACTCCCAAGCCTGAATGGGTGCTACTGACTACTTTCCTGGTCTTGGTCCTGACTTTCCTATCTTTACTGAATTGGTCAGTTTCACTTCAAAATGATACCGTCTAACCAAACTTGAACTCTAGTACTATTCTAGAATCTTTGTATTTTCTCTTCATTGCATCCTTCCACTTTTATCATGTGCTATTCCAAAACTTTCCTGTTATCCTCCAGCCCCCAATCTAATTTCCCCCAATCACCCTAACTTTTGTAGACAGTCTTATATTCTTAAGTTTAAAAAAATGAGTACCTTCCAAAATGAGCTCTCTCAACTTTTCCCCTTACCATCTCGAAAACTTTAGTTATTTTGCTGTTTCTTCCTTCATTTAACTTAGAGGAAAAAATTGTCATTTCTTCTCAAGATTGCTCTCTAGACCTTTGCCCACAATCCCAACTTTCGGTCACCTTCCTGATAGAATAGTCTCTATCTTCTATATCTTTAGTATCTTGCATCTGCTGGTGGTTCTTCTCAGCCTTGATTTAAAAAAACAAACAAACAAAAAAACATTTTATTCCTTATTTTCTAAAAATGTAATTTGCCCCAGTGAGGCTTTTAAACTTTTTCTCCATCTTACTGAACCTGTATTGTTGATATTCTGTATTCAAAAGTCTTCACCAACTCCTCCATCTGTTCAGCATGCAACCATTCCTTGGCGTTTGGCTCATATCTCTTAATCAACAAATCCACATAGCACTTGCTACATAAAGACCAACTCAGAAAATACTTAAAATACTTAAGTTTTTGACATTCAAAATAAAGCATTATTGTAACTTTAATTGTCCATACAATGGACTGAAAGAACTGGCATTGCTTTGTAGCCACTAAAATATAAATAGCTGTGCATTTTTAAAATACTATTCAAAATCACCACTAGAAATAAAAATATAATGGCACATTTCTCCTCAAATCTGATTATAATTGGCTCTTAAAGATGAAGTCCGTATGCACACAGATTAGTCAATACTATTCTATACCATTCTTTCATAATCAAAAGGGAATTAATCCTCTTTTACTCATGACTTCCCCACTCCAAGAAAAAAAGGAAGCTAATCACAGATCACAGTCTCCTTTGAACTCCCTACAGAACTTTATATATGCCTCATGTCTGGCATATGTCCTTACCTTGTCTATACTATCATTATTTCAGAACCTTTTGTATCTCCCTTGTTAGAGTCTAAGCTATGTGTACTTGATAGTACACATCAGAGGGCTTGTATATGGTATGTTCTCTGAACATGAACATTAGCTCTATCCACTTGTAGTATTTTAGTAAGGATGAGATTTTCTTTTTCTCTGATAGCATTGCCTGTGATTTTCTGTTGCTGCCTCTGTAAACTGTGATTGATTTCAGCAGCTGCATTTGATATTGGCATTCACATCTTTGTATTTGTTTCTCATTATTTTTTTCTTTTTCTATAAAATATAATGCTAATTGGTAACTGCCTCTGGGCACAAAGTATCAGAAAGAAATCAAATCTACAATTAAGTTTCCCCCAGAAATCCTAGACTCCAACTTGCATCCATGATTTTTGTTGTCAATTTTCATTACTAAATTCATATTTCATTAAGATGATTACATAGTTTGATGGGCTACATATTGGAAATATAATTTCTCATGGCTCCTGATAATACTCTGTGCTTAACTTTATCCATTGCCTTTGACCTATAGGTCCCCCAGGCCCACCTGGGATAGTAATTGTTGAGGAAATCACCGAAAGTACAGCCACACTATCCTGGAGCCCAGCAGCTGACAACCACAGCCCAATCTCCTCCTACAACCTTCAAGCTCGCAGCCCATTTTCGCTGGGCTGGCAAACAGTAAAGACAGGTAAGAGGCACTAATGCAACATCAGATATAACCAGAGTGGTCTTCTATCTCATAAGCCATATTTGGCTAAGTTCTTACTAGGATCTTCTTTGGATTCTGAAATCTCTTCATTATTTATTACAATATTGACAACTCTTTGCTACTTTTTATGAACCTAAGAAGAGCAAGGTACCTTGCTTTCCTCTTTTCAGTTCCCAAAGAGGGACCGTATCATGTTGGCTTATTTGTTTGTTGAAATAACCTTAAACTCACATAGAAGTTGCAAAAATAGTACAGAGTTCCTGTGGATCCATTCCCCAGCTTCCTGCCATGATAAAAGTCTTACATAACCATAGTACAATTACCAAATCAGGAGATGATGTTAGTGAATTGATGTTAACTAAGTTTCAGACCTTATTAGGATCTCACTAGTTTTGATATGCAATTGTTTTAGTGTATACTTATACGAGATTCTATGAAATTTTATTATGCAGACTCAAGTAACCACCGAGACAATCTGGATATAGATCAATTTCATTAGCTCAGTTCCTTGTGCTACTCCTTTCTAGTCATACATCTGTTTTATTTATAAAAAGAAAATCTAGTGGCTGGCAAGATGGGTGAATAGGAACAGCTCTGGTCTGTAGTTCCCAATGAGATTAACGCAGAAGGTGGGTGATTTCTGCATTTCCAACTGAGGTACTAAGCTCATCTCACTGGGACTGATTAGACAGTGGGTGCAGCCCATGGAGGGCAAGCTGAAGCAGGGTGGGGCATTGCCTCACCCAGAAAGCATAAGGGATCAGAGAACTCCCTCCCTTAGCCAAGGGAAGCCGTGAGGGACTGTGCCATGAGGAACAGTGCACACCAGCCCAGATACTACACTTTACCCAGAGTCTTCACAACCCACAGACTAGGAGATTCCCTCAGGGGTCTATAGCACCAGGGCCCTGGGTTTCAAGCAGAAAACTGGGCAGCCATTTGGGCAGACACCGAGCTAGTTGCAGGAGTGTGTTTTCATACCCCAGTGGCTCCTGGAACGCTAGTGAGACAGAACCATTCACTCTCCTAGAAAGGGGCTGAAGCCAGAGAGCCAAGTGGTCTAGCTCGGCAGATCCCACCCCCACAGAGCCCAGCAAGCTATAGGATCCACTGGCTTGAAATTCTTAACAGTCTGAAGTTGACCTGGGATGCTTGAGCTTGGTCAGGAGAGGGGTGTCCACCATTACTGAGGATAGAGTCATGTGCCTCCTGACTGGGACACAACTCCCAGTAGGGTGTTGTGACTGACACCTCATAAAGGAGAGCTCTGGCTGGCATCTGGCAGTGCCCCTCTGGGACTAAGCTTCCAGAGGAAGAAACAGGCATCAATCTTTGCTGTCCTGCACCCTCTACTGGTGATGCCCAGGCAAACTAGGTCTGGAGTGGACCTCCAGCAAACTCCAGCAGACCTGCAGCAGAGGGACCTGACTGTTAGAAGGAAAACCAACAAACAGAAAGAAATAGCATCAACATTAACAAAAAGGATGTCCACATAGAAACCCCATCTGAAGGTCCAAAGACCAAAGATAGATAAATCCACAAAGATGAGGAAAAAACAGCACAAAAAGGCTGAAAATTCCAAAAACCAGCACACCTCTTTTCCTCCAAAGGATCACAACTCCTCGCCAACACGGGAACAAAACTGGATGGAGAATGAATATCACGAATTAACAGAAGTAGACATCAGAAGGTGGGTAATAACAAACTCCTCCAAGCTAAAGGAGCATGTTCTAACCCAATGCAAGGAAGCTAAGGACCTTGAAAAAAGGTTAGATGAATTACTAACTAAAATAACCAGTTTAGAGAAGAACATAAATGACCTGATGAAACTGAAAAACACAGCACGAGGACTTTGTGAAGCATAAACAAGTATCAATAGCCAAATCAATCAAGCCGAAGAAAGGATATCAAAAATTGAAGATCAACTTAATGAAATAAAGTATGTAGACAAGATTAGAGAAAAAAGAATGAAAAGGAACGAACAAAGCCTCCAACAAATATAGGACTATGTGAAAAGACCAAACATACGTTTGATTGGTGTACCTGAAAGTGACAGGGAGAAGGGAACCAAGTTGTAAAACACTCTTCAGGATATTATCTAGGAGAACTTCCCCAACCTAGCAAGACAGGCCAACATTCAAATTCAGGAAATAGAGAGAATACCACAAAGATACTCCTCGAGAAGAGAAAGCCCAAGACACATAATCATCAGATTCACTAAGGTTGAAATGAAGGAAAAAATGTTATGGGCAGCCAGAGAGAAAGGTCGAGTTACCCAGAAAGAGAATCCTATCAGTCTAACAAGGGATCTCTCTGCAGAAACCCTACAAGCCAGAAGACAGGGGGGACCAATATTCAACATTCTTAAAGAATTTTAAACCCAGTATTTCCTATCCAGCCAAACTAAGCTTTATAAGAGGAGAAATAAAATCCTTTACAGATAAGCAAATGCTGGGAGATGTTGTCCCCACCAGGCCTGCCTTACAAGAGATCCTGAAGGAAGCACTCAATATGGAAAGGAAAAACAGATACAGCCACTGCAAAAACATACCAAATTGTAAAGACCACCGACACTATGAAGAAACTGAATCAACTAACAGGCAAAATAACCAGCTAACATCATAATGACAGGATCAAATTCACACATAACAATATTAACCTTAAATATAAATGGGCTAAATGCCCCAATTAAAAGACACAGACTGACAAGTTGGATAAAGAGTCAAGACCCATCAGTGTGCTATATTCAGGAGACCCATCTCACGTGCAAAGACACACATAGGCTCAAAATAAAGGGATAGAGAACGATTTACCAACCAAATGAAAAGCAAAAAAAGCAGAGGTTGCAATTCTAGTCTCTGATAAAACAGACTTTAAACCAACAAAGATCAAAAAAGACAAAGAAGGGCATTATATAATGGTAAAGGGATCAATGCAAAAAGAAGAGCTAACTATCCTAAATATATATGCACCCAATACAGGAGCACCCAGATTCATAAAGCAAGTTCTTAGAGACCTACAAAGAGACTTAGACTCCCACACAATAATAGTGGGAGACTTTAACACCCCACTATCAATATTAGACAGAGGAACAAGACAGAAAATTAACAAGGATATTCAGGACTTGAACTCAGCTCTGGACCAAGCAGACCTAATAAACATCTACAGAACTCTCCACCCCAAATCAACAAATATGCATTTTTCTCAGCATCACATCGCACTTATTCTAAAATTGACCACATAATTGGAGGTAAAACACTCCTCAGCAAATGCAAAATAATGGAAGTAATAACAAACAGTCTCTCACACCATAGTGCAATCAAACTAGAACTCAGGATTAAGAAACTCATTCAAAATCACACAACTACATGGAAACTGAACAACTTGCTCCTGAATGACTACTGAGTAAATAATGAAATTAAGGCAGAAATAAATAAGTTCTTTGAAATCAATGAGAACAAAGAGACAACATACCAGAATCTCTGGGACACAGCTAAAGCATTGTTTAGAAGGAAATTTATAGCACTAAATGCCCACAGGAGAAAGGGGGAAATATCTAAAATCGACACCCTAAAATCACAATTAAAAGAACTAGAGAAGCAAGAGCAAACAAATTCAAAAGCTAGCAGAAGACAAGAAATAACTAAAACCACAGTAGAAATGAAGGGGATAGAGAAACAAAAACCCCTTCAAAAAATCAATGAATCCAGGAGCTGGTGTTTTGAAAAGATTAACCAAATAGATAGACCACTAGCCAAAATACTAAAGAAGAAAAGAGAGAAGAATCAAATAGACACAGTAAAAATGATAAAGGGGATATCACCACTGATCTCACAGAAATACAAACTACCATCAGAGAATACTGTAAACACCTCTGTGCAAATAAACTAGAAAATCTAGAAGAAATGGATAAACTCCAAAACTATACCTTCTTAAGAATAAACCAAGAAGAATTTGAATCCCTGAATAGACCAGTAACAAGTTCTGAAATTGAGGAAGTAATTAATAGCCTAGCAACCAAAGAAGCCCAGGACCAGAAAGATTCATAGCCTATTTCTCCCAGAGGTACAAAGAGGAGCTGGTACCATTCTTTCTGAAACTATTCCAAACATTAGAAAAAGAGGGACTCCTCCCTAACTCATTTTACAAGGTTAATATCATCCTGATACCAAAACCTGGCAGAGGCACAACAAAAAAAAGAAAATTTCAGGCCAGTATCCCTGATGAATATCAATGGAAGAATCCTCAATAAAATACTGGTAAATCGAATACAGCAGCACATTAAAAAGCTTATCCAAAATGATCAAGTCAGCTTCATCCCTGTTATTCAAGGCTGGTTCAACATATGCAAATCAATAAACATAATCCATCGCATAAACAGAATCAATGACAAAAACCAAATGATTACCTCAATAGATGCACAAAAGGACTTTAATAAAATTCAACAACCCTTCATGGTAAAAACTCTCAATAAAATAGGTACTGATGGAACATATCTCAAAATAGGAAGAGTTATTTAGGATAAACACTCAGCTAATATCATACTAAATGGGCAAAAAATGGAAGCATTCCCTTTGAAAACCGGCACAAGACAAGGATGCCCTCCCTCATCATTCCTACTCAACATAGTATCGAAAGTTTTGGCCAGGGCAATCAGGCAAGAGAAAGAAATAAAAGGTATTCAAATAGGAAGAGAGGAAGTAAAATTGTCCCTTGTTTGCACATGACATGATTGTATATTTAGAAAACCCCACTGTCTCAGCCCAAAACCTCCTTAAGCTGATAAGCAAATTCAGCAAAGTCTCAGGACACAAAATCAATTTGCAAAAATTACAAGCATTCGTATATACCAATAATAGACAAACAGAGAGCCAAATCATGAGTGAATTCCCATTCACAATTGCCACAAATAGAATAAAATACCTAGGAATACAACTTACAAGGGATGTGAAGGACCTCTTCAAAGAGAACTACAAACTACTGCTCCAGGAAATAACAGAGTACACAAACAAATGGAAAAACATTCCATGCTCTTGGATAGGAGGAATCAGTATCATGAAAATGGCCATACTGCCCAAAGTAATTAATAGATTCAATGCTGTCCCCATCAAGCTACCATTGACTTTCTTCACAGAATTATAGAAAACTACTTTAAATTTCATATGGAACCAAAAAAGAGCCTGCGTAGCCAAGACAATCCTAAGCAAAAAGAACGAACCTGGAAGCATCACACTACCTGACCTGAAACTCTACTGTTAGGCTACAGTAACCAAAACAGCATGGTACTGGTAATAAAACAGATATATAGACCAATGGAGCAGAACAGAGGTCTTAGAAATAACACCACACATCTACAACCATCTGATATTTGACAAACCTGACAAAACAAGAAATAGGGAAAGGATTCCGTATTTAATAAATAGTGCTGGGAAAACTGGCTAGCCATATGTAGAAACTGGATCCCTTCCTTACACCTTAGACAAAAATTAATTCAAGATGGATTAAAGACTTAAATGTAAGACCTAAAACCATAAAAACCCTAGAAGAAAACCCAGGCAATACCATTCAGGACATAGGCATGGGCAAAAACTTCATTGCCAAAAGCAATGGCAACAAAAGTCAAAATTGACTAATGGGATCTAATTAAACTAAAGATCTTCTGCACAGTGAAAGAAACTTTCATCATAGTGAATAGCCAACCTACAGAATGGGAGAAAATTTTTGCAATCTATCCATCTGACAAAGGGCTAGTATCCAGAATCTACAAAGAACTTAAACAAATTGACAAAAAACAAAACAAAACGAAAAAACAAAAACAAAACAAAAAAAAAAACCCCATCAAAAAGTGGGCAAAGGATGTGAACAGATACTTCTCCAAAAGACGACATTTATGCAGCCAACAATCGTATGAAAAAAAAGCTCATCATAACTGGTCATTAGGGAAATGTAAATCAAAACCACAATGAGATACCACCTCATGCCAGTTAGAATGGTGATCACTAAAAAGTCAGGAAACAACAGATGCTGGAGAGGATGTGGAGAAATAGGAATGCTTTTACACTGTTGGTGGGAGTTTACACTCCCACCACAATTAGTTCAATCAGTTCAACCATTGTGGAAGACAGTGTGGCGATTCCTCAAGGATACAGAATCAGAAATATCATTTAACCCAGCAATCCCATTACTGGGTATATATCCAGAGGATTATAAATCATTGTACTATAAAGACACATACACACGTATGTTTACTGCAGCACTATTCACAATAGCAAAGACTTGGAACCAACCCAAATGGCCATCAGTGATAGCCTGGATAAAGAAAATGTGGCACATATATGCCATGGAATACTATGAAGCCATAAAAACGAATGAGTTAATGTCCTTTGCAGGGACATGGATGAAGCTGGAAACCATCATTCTCAGCAAACTAACACAGGAACAGAAAACCAAACACCGCTTGTTCTCACTCATAAGTGGGAGTTGATGAAGGAGAACACATTGACACAGGGAAGGGAATATCACACACTGGGGCCTGCCAGGGAGTGGGGGCTTAGGGGAGATATAGCATTAGGAGAAATACCTAATGTAGATGACAGGTTGATGAGTGGAGCTAACCACCATGGCATGTGTATACCTATGTAACAAACCTGCCCGTTCTGCGAATGTATCCCAGAACTTAAAATATAATAAAAAAAGAAAATCTAATATAAAATTACACTGCACATCGTTTTAATGCCTGCTTCCAAGATGTTTGCATTATAGTTGCATTATTTTAAAAATTTTTTCATCTCTAATCATTTTCTTTTCATTTTACAATTTCCCATATCTCTCCAAATGTGGCTGTCCAGCAGGGATATGTAAAATCACACTTACTTGATAGTTATTAGACACTTATTAAACATATTGGTATTTGAAAATTATACAGTAAGGCTACAGAAGAGAATCTTTAGAAGCAATTGTCCATACTGAGTAACAACTGTGTTTTTGTTTTAAAGTCTAATGACCTCTATTGACCTATTTAGAAATTAAATATAGAAATCAGTAAAATATTTGAGTGCAATAACCTTAAAACTCAACCAGAATATTATGAGGGTAAAATGGTTCATTTTATTGTATAGGTAAATGAAATTTGAGTTTTTGTATGAAACATCGTAATATCAGAAAGAGAAAATTTGTTTACCTATATGCAGAATTTAATTCACAATTTATTTGATATTTAGGCTCCTGCATTAAGTTAGACCTCAGTTTGATCATTATAGTGTCTATAAACATATTTATTATGCACATATACATATTTATTTAGTATTATAGATAATTGCTCATAACAGCCTCATTCCTGGATCCATTATAACCCTGTGATACCTTTAAGACCCCAAAATTGGGGAATCTCTAGGTATGGTAGTTAATTCAGGCAGGACACATTGAAACCACATGAGCAGATTTACTCAGCAATTCTTATAACCTTCAACCCTGTGCTTCAATCTTATTCTGAGTGTGACAGCATAAATCTTTGGCTCTGCAGCCAGGAAATGACCTCAACTTCAGATCTGGTGTTGTGCACTCACCTAACCCATCCTCTTGCCTACAGCCATGCTCCCTATCTGCTCTTGCCACACTACCCATGCAACTTACTTTTGGAGAAGTTTTCCTTGTGGATACATTGCAATACATGTATGTTTTATTACTCATCCTATGCCCATAGCAATCCAGTACATATCTTCTACCTGCTACATCCATGCTTTGCTAGTTACACTTATGTTCTGATTCTCGCCTATGGTTTTCTCAGTTCACCTGTTTTTACTTGTTTATATATACATATGTTTATATATATATATACACACACACACACACACACACACACACACACATATATGTGTGTGTGTATATAAAAACATACATATTCATGTGTCTGTGGAGGATTTAGGCATTTGAATTAAATGTCATTTTTGTGTTTGTTTTAGAAGTCCCTACTATAAAGTTGCATCTTTCTAATATTATTTGAATGCTAGAAATATTTTTAAATTTTTATTTTACTTTAAGTTCTGGGATACATGTGCAGAATGTGCAGGTTTGTTACATAGGTATATGTGTGCCATGGTGGTTTGCTGTGCCTATCAACCTGTCATGTAGGTTTTAAGCCCCACATGTATTAGCTGTTTGTCCTGATGCTCCTGATGCTCTCCCCTCCCCTCATTCCCTGACAGGTCCCAGTGTGTGTTATTTCTCTCCCTGTGTCCATGTGTCCTTATTTTTCAGCTCCCACTTATGAGTGAGAACATGTGGTGTTTGGTTTTCTATTTCTGTGTTAGTTTGTTGAGGATGATGACTTCCAGTTTCATCCATGCCCTGGCAAAGAACATGAACTCATTCCTTTTTCATGACTACATAATACTCCATGGTGTATATGTGTCACATTTCCTTTACCCAGTCTATTATTTATGGGCATTTGGGTTGGTTCCATGTCTCTACTAATGTAAATAGTGCTGCAATAAACATACGTGTGCATGTATCTTTATAGTAGAATGATTTGTATTCCACTGGGTATATACCCAGTAATGGATTGCTGGGTCAAATGGTATTTCTGTTTCTAGATCCTTGAGGAATCACCACACTATCTTCCCCAAGAGTCGAGCTAATTTACATTCCCACCAACAGTGTAAAAGTGTTCCTATTTCTCCACAGCCTCACCAACATCTGTTTTTTCTTGACTATTTAGTAACCACCATTCTGACTGGCATGAGATGGTATCTCATTGTAGTTTTGATTTGCATTTCTCTAATGATCAGTGATGGGTTGAGCTTTTTTTATATATGTTTGTTGGTCACACAAATGTCTTTTTTTGAGAAGTGTCTGTTCATATCCTTTGCCCACTTTTTGATGGTGATATTTTTCAGAGTTCTTTTTTAATTCAATTCAGCAAGAACAACACTTCTAAAAACCCTGCAATTGTGCTGTACTTATAAAAAAGTTTTCCTTCAGAAAAAGATTTCTGCAAGTGATCAATTGTATTTACCCTTCATGGTGCTAGGGCTCTCACTAGATGTGTCCTCTTCTAACTCATTTCTCCAAAACGCACCATTAATTGCACCTATTGGCAGAGGCATGCTGTCCTCAGGGCAAGCCTGATGAAGAGCTGTCCACAAGATTTACATGCTCCAAAATAGGTCTTTTAGATGCTTCCTGGTTTTAGTACCATGCTCATTCTCATCGTTTCTTTCACGCCTATGATGGGGAAATAAGTCTCTCTGGAACCACACCAGCTCCACTGGTCATGGGCCTTTTGGTTTCATAGTTGCTCCCTCATTCTAAATTAATTTCAGTCAAAATAAACTCCAATTTAACAATATCCATTAGAAAAAAAAAATGAATCTGGAGTTTAACCTTGCTGATACAATTAATGCAATTAATAATCTACTATTTGAAAAGCATTTAAAATACACCAAAATGAGCATAAAAAATAATGAGTTTCTCATTTGTGGAAAATGAAGTCAGAGGTTCCACATGAACCCTCTAGCTGAGCACATCTTGGAATTAACATATGAATACTGCCTCCTGCAAATGAGACTCAAATGTAAATAAGAATAATGTATTTATTTTGAAAAAAGTATGCAAAGAGCCATAACAAATAGATCATTTCACTTGCAGACCTCTTTTCCACTCAAGCAAATGGCTTTTGATTTAGAAACCTGACTTTCTTTTTTATACTACTGAGAAGCATTAGCTGACGTAATTTTTGATTATGTCTACCTAGGAATATCAAATTGCTTATAATCACAGAATTCATTGGTCTTTGTTTACTTAACTCAGATATGCTTCTTAAATATTCTTTTATCAGTGGATATGTCTTCTACTGCGGGTATTTTTGCACAGACTGGTTCCATTTTTCAACTGAACAGATTTATTTGGTATTTTATTAATTAAATTGGTGGCTGAGTTTGGGTGGCACATACTTGTGACCTCAGCACTTTGAGACATCCTGAGGTGGGAGGATCACTTAGGGCCAGGAGATTGAGACCAGTCTGGACAACAGAATAAGATCTTGTCTCAAAATAAATAGTCTTGGATGTGATTCTTTTGTTTGGAAAGGCATTTCAATAAGATGCTTCCCCTAAGTCAATATAAGGTCTTCCACTGTCTTTAGTTGCTGTCATGTTCTCTCTGATGCACAATGTTTTCTTTGAAACCAACTTGTCCCTAAAGTTCCGGAAATAATATATTTATGAAAAGATACTGCAAGACTTTTAAAATACTTATTTTGGTATAAATCCTCCATTATTCTTCATCTCCACAATATTGCATTTCAAATCAAAATCCTAATTGTATAAAAAAGAAAGTTTTTACTTTCTTTCATATTGCATTTTGTTTCACCAAAAATAATAATACCTTCAATTAATACTTATAATTATTTTATATCTCTTACAAGTAACAGGGAATTTAGAATTTCCAAATCTTTTTTTTTTCACTTTAAAGAGAGGAATGACGGGTGGTGGAAAGGATATGGGCTTGGAAAGGGAGTCTTTAAAGTCTGTAGTTATGACTAAGAGGATATAAATATGCATAGCTTTCGAAGGAAGACTATTTTTATATGTATATTAAAGCTTATACTAATTACATCAAGATTCAAGCAGAATTAATTAATATTGCCAATTCTGTTCACACCAGGCAATTTGAACTCTCATTCATTTAGTAAAAATTTACCAAGCACCTTTTAGGAAGTGTTCTAGGCACATGCGGCATATCAGGTGTTCTAGGTACATGAACAACACCAAATAAATAAATCCTTGCCCTTGTGAAGATTGTATTCTTATAGGTGAAGATAAACAATAAACAGAGAACATAATAAGCAAGTAAATTCTTAGAAGTTGATGAGTACTATGGGGGGAAAAATAAATTATATGCAGTAAGAGGAATCAGAAGTACTATGATCAGGGTCAGTGTATTAGTCACCTCAGGCTGCTATAACAAAATTCCATGGACTGAGTGGATTAAACAACAGAAATTTACTTTATTACAGTTCTAGAGGTTTGGAGTTCCAACATCAAGTTGCTTTCTGACTGTGTTCTCACATGGATGACACACACACACACACACACACACACAAAGTGAGAGAGAGCTCTTATGTCTCATCCTATAAGGACACTAAGATCACAGCCCCACTCTTACCACATCATTTAACCTTAATTATTTCCTTAGAAGCTCTATCACCAAATAACAGCCACATTAGGGGTTAGGACTTTAATATATGAATTTTGAGAGGACACATTTAGTCCATTGCAGGAAGCTTGCACTTTGAAATAGAGTGGTCGGGGTATGCCTTGCTGAGAAGGTATATTTGTGTACATTTTATAGGAGGTATGGGGGAGGCAGCCCAGGTATAAGGAGCAACTAGAGCAAAAGTATTAGGAGCATGATACGCAAGAGCATTAGAAGATCAGTGAGGCAGGAGCAGAATGAGTTTTAGGGAGAAAGGTAGATGAGCTTTGAGAGATATTGGCAAGACCAGATCATACATTACTTGGGTTTTCACCCTTTGAGAAATGAGACATTGGAGGATTGCTCTTCTAAGTCTTAAGTTTTAATATAGTCATTCAAGCTATGTTAAAAATAGACTTACGGGAAGGATAAGTGAAGAGTGACTAAACTATTTAGGAAGCTATTATTATGGTGGAGAGATGATGGTGCTTCAATGTGACAGAAGCTTGGTGGTGACACAGGTCACTGATGCTTTTATGACAGAGGTCATAAAAGTGGTCAGAATTTGAAACTATTTGGAAGCTAAAACCCACAGCATTTGCAACAAACTGGATGTAAACAGTATGAGAGAAAAAGAATTCAAGGAAAACTACAAGATTTTTGACCTAACCAACTTAAGGATGGAGTTATCATTAGGTGACATGGAGAAGCCTGAGAAACCTTCATAATTGGAACAGATTGGGTAGCAATGAGATAAAGAATTCAATTTGAGACATGTTAAGTTTGATATATCTGTTAGACATCCAAATGAGATTTCAGGTAGGCATCTGGGTATATAAGTATGCTGTTTAAGTGAGAGGTTTAGCATAAAGTTATAAATTAGAAAATTATTGTCATATAATATTTTAAAATATGAGACTCTATGTCACCTCCAAGAAAGTAAGTATAAAATAAAGAAGAAACAGTATGAAAATCACGCCCTGGAGCACTGTAACAGTAAGAAGTTGTGGAGAAGACAGCCATCCAAAGGAGGCAGAATGAAAGCAATCATTGAGGTAAAAGGAAAACCAAAATAATGTCATGCCATGGAAAACAAAGGAATAAAGCCTATCGAAGAAAAAGGCCTAATGAGCTGTGTCAGATGCTACCAAGATGTCAAGTAAAATGAAGACTGAGAAGTGATCATTAGTTCTAGCTATATGGAGGTCGGATTGGTAACCTTGATAATAGCAGTTTTGATGTGATGGTAGGCCATCGGCATCAAAGTCTGACAAGAATGAGTTCCAGAGACAATAGGAAAAAAATTAATATAGACAACTCTTCCAAGAAATTTTTCTGCCAAGATAAGTGGAGATATCAACATAGTTTGAAGTCACAGATGCCATAATTTTATAATGGATTGGAGTGGGACAGGGGAGAAAGAAAGGAGTCCAGGATGGCCTGAAGATTTGGGATACAACATCTGTAAGAAAGCAATTGTCATTCCCTGGATAAGAATACTGCAGAAATCGATTCAAATAGTAATGTCTATTAATAATATGCCATTGAACATATGAGTCTGAAATGTAGAGAAGAGGTTCATTAAAAATATTAGAGTTATCAGCAGAGAGGGTATCTAAAACCCTGAGGCTGGATAAATCACCATGGAGTAAGAAAATGGAAAATCGTAGCGCCAAGTTGCATCAGGAAGACAAAAAGAAATCAGCAGTGGAGACTGAGAAGGCATAATCAGGTGGGAGAGAACCAGAAGTTAAGTTTCGAAAAGTATTTCAAAGGATGATCAACTGTGTCAAAGGATGATGATAGTTCAAGTAAGATGAGTAACAGAGATCTGGCCTTAAGGTTTCAGTAACAGAGACCATTCATTGGTAATCTTGACAGAAGCCAGTGTGATGGAAAACTGGAGGTAAGAGTCTGACTGGCATGGGTTCAAGAGAGAATGGAAGAAAAATAATTGCAGACAGTAAGTAATAGCACAAACAACTCTCAAAAGAATCAGAGAAACTGAGTGAAGGCTGGAAGGAGAGGAAATGTTGAGATCTTGGTTTTGTTTTTCAGAGAAAAACATCCGCATGCTTGTATGCTGATGGGAAACATCCATTAGAGATGTGGGAGAGAGAGGAAAAAAGGGCTAGTTCTTTTTCTCCATGATATCTTAAGAGGTCCACCCCTTAATAAGGGTAAAATTTATTAGTTTCTATTGGAGTAAAAAGTTGTAGATATGCCCAGAGAGGAGATTAAGTATACAGGGGATTTTGCTAATGACAGACCATAAATTCCAAGTGTCACAGTGGAAGAACTTCAAGAATTAGGAAGAGATATGAGCTGGGCAGAAGAGAAAAGTGGCAGAATTCTCTGGAGATTAGAATAAAAGGGATGAGCATGGTCCAGATGTCTGGAGTTACATGAGATGACTTACATAAATATAAGTAAATTAAACAGTGATGTTAAGTCCTGGTGCTCCCAATGCAAGTATTAGTGATACAGTGTAGGCTCTGGGCTACAGAAGGCTGAGCATTATCTGGAAATCTCTTCTCTTTTGTATGTTTGTCAAGCATAGCTTGACATTTCGCCAAGCTGTGGTCTGACAGTGGCCTTTCCCTCACCCACCTTTTAGACTCCAAGCGTACTGCTCAGTTGCCAGTGCAGCAAGAGGGGACAGACTGTTTTTGTTTTCCCACGTCTTCCTGTCACTGCTTTAAGAAAACACAGCAGCTCTGCAGTGCTGTGAGATTTGTCCGGCAGCTCACGCTGCCTATGCTCTGAGCATTCACCTTTCACAGAGCTACTTATTTGGTAACATTCTTTTGGTACCTTTCAGAAGAGATTTTCATGGAAAATTCAAGGCGATTTCATTCCACCTTGCTGTGGTAAAATAGAATTGAGTCCTCAAATCAAGATCCCAAACTCCCATCCCGGCTCTACTGCCATGCCTACAAAGAAATCCAAGACTGATATAAATCCAGAGGATCTTTGCATGCTGCAAGGGAGATTCTCCACATACTGCCTTTTCACTCCTGTAACAAATGTTTAGAAACATTTCCTAGACAGCAGAGATGAGTGAACAAGAAAAGCAGTCCAAAACGAAGCATGTATGCCATGTATAAACACTTCACCAATGGTAACTGTACTGACAAACAATGTTATGCCCTGACAAAAATTTAAATGTAGTACAAAAGTCACTCTAAGAAGAATTCAGTGTTTCTACTCAGATATCACAAACTGTGTTTTTTAAATTAAACAGATATATTGTTAATTTGCTGCTTGGACTTACCAAGTGACTAAACATGGAGAGCAAACTGCTCAAGAAATTTCCTAGAAATGGAAAGAAAACTGTTTAAATTATAGTTCTAATTGGCCCCTTATCTGGGGCTGAGGGATTGATGAAATAATTATTAGTGTACATAATGGCAAGTTTTGTGTAAAGATAAAATGAAAGAGTTTTAATTAACTCCAACAAACTTTGACATATGCAAGTGCTTACTCCCTGAAGATTGATTTTCATTTTACTAATGACACTGGAGGTGACACCATGACCACGTGTTGTGAGGAAATATGCTTTAGCCTGCTGATTCTGTCAGTAGCATTAATACTCTTGATTGCCATTTGTAGCATTTTTCCAGTCCTCCTAATGACATGAAATTTCCTTCCTTTCTATAGTGCCAGAAATCATAACAGGGGACATGGAGTCAGCCATGGCTGTGGACCTAAATCCCTGGGTGGAATACGAATTTCGAGTGGTGGCCACCAACCCTATTGGGACAGGAGATCCAAGCACCCCATCTCGAATGATCCGCACAAATGAAGCAGGTAAACATTTGGAATAGTCAGATTGGATTTGGTATGCTTCTAATCGTCTTGAAAGTGAGGTGAATTCACCATGATTGCTCCACTGCTTGCCTTAGCATAATTTGTCCTGATTCATTTACCTAAACATCATAAAATTATTTTCTTTAATTATTTCATTTTATTTGTTCTCAGAACTTTTTCTCCTTGTTTCCACAAATACAACCATCTAAATGCTTAAATTTTCTCCCAATCCTTGCACTGATCTTCAGGTTACCATGAAACTGAAGTAGTTCATTTATTCTTCTAATAATATACTCATTCAATATAGCATACCCTTAAGATTCAGAATAAATCTGCTCCCCTTCTTTTTCTCCAGTGATACTTTACTTGAATTACAGTGTACTTCCTTAGAACTCTTTTATGTTACCCTTCACCACCAAACCCATATAAATTACACTTTGCAAAAAGTAAATATAGTCCTTCCTTGACCTACTGCCTTCTTGAAGTTTATTTGTAAAATAAATACCAATCTGCTCCTTGACTTTAAAAACATTACATTATTCTCATCTTTTAGAAAAAGCACATCTGATAAAATGTTTCTAATGACGGAGGAATTAACAGCTCTATTTGAATTTTAAGATATCTTGCTTATCACATGGAAGGAGCAGAAAAGTAAAGAAATAAGGAATACAGAAATTTTCTGTGTAGATTTTTTATGACATTGGACAAAGTCTCATTGAGGTCTATCTTTTATGTCCCCCTAATATTGTATATTAAGAAAGTGTCTGGTTACACATTTACTTAGGGGAACACAAACATTAATAGTGTTGATAAGAACAATATGAAAACAATAGAAAGAGGAGGATCAGGGATAGGTACAGGGAGGAAAAAATAACAAATGCTAATGTTTTATGCTCAGTGATAATACATGAGTCTCAAATAAAAGTACACTGAAAATGAAGATTTGTCATATAGGTTCACTGCCCTACATTGAAACCTAGAACAGTGTCTGGTACTGGTACTCAACATGTCATATTTGTAAAGGGAACAATTTTTTCCTTTATAGCCCCCTACGCACACCAGTACATAGGTCAGATACGCATGTACATACAAGACGAAGAATTAACTGTGTCCATTGTGTATTATAGTTATAGAACTGAACCAAAAGTATGACTTTTGACCTCTAACAAATTGAACAAAGCTCATAATCATTAAAATAAACTATCAAAACAGTTGACTTTTTCTCTAAAACGTATTGTAGCTCTCTAGGAAGGAAGGAGAATGGAGGAAGGGAGGGAGGGAAAAAAAAGAAAACAAATCCCAAGATGGCCCACTAGACTCAGATAAATGGAACAGCTCCTACTGAGGGACCCAGAGGACTGGCGTGCTCCTAACAGATCTTCACAGGGAAGGCACTGAGAGTGGACAGAGGGAAGACACAGAGACTGGGCTGATTGGGGGAGAAAGTTGGGAACCCTATGCGGGGCTACAGCACACCCAGACTTATTTCTAGCCCCCAACAGCTCTGGGGGAATTGGTGAGTTGAACTGGCAAGGAGCAACCCAGTCTTGCTACAGGCCTCTGGAACCCCAGCAGAAGGAGACCCCCTAGACCACCACGGACTCTGGACTTGGCAGGGAGAGCTGCATAGAGAAGTGGTAGGAGCTGCAAGCCAGCTGATGTGGAGCACAGAGGGTTTGGTGCAAGAGCATCTGTAGTGGAGCATGGGACGACCATCCCCCTAGGTCCGACTTGCTCCATAGGAGACTTTAGCCCTAGGGGAACTTTCTGTCTGTCCTGAACTCTGTAAGGCAATTTTGCCCATCAGATGGGGCCAGTCCGCCCTGAGCAACACCTTAGTCTGCTGGCCTCTCCGAGGGCCTCAGTATGGCCACACCTGCATGCACAGCACCCTCGGGAGCCTTGGGAGGCCTCATCATAGCTTCTGCTCTGGCGGACCCTGACTGCAAGGCAGAGAGCTCAAGCGGGGCGGCTCCTATGGCCACTCACCAGCCCGCACAGTCTTTCCCCACACTGCAGCCGCAGCGTCCCCCACATTCCTCCATGGGGCAACTCCCACATGAGTTTGCTGGGCGTGTCTGCTTAGGGGTAGGGGTGGGGATTTGGGTTTGCTTTCCTTGCCCTGACAGCACCTGGTAGTGCAGTCTGCTACCCCTTCCCCTGCCAACGGCCATTGCAGACAGAGTTTTGGTAGGTTCAGAGCCAGCAAGCCCCACCCCAACAAGTACCCCACCCTTACCTTCAGAATGTGCAGAGAACAGCAGATCCTCCCCCACCCTGAGTGACCCTTCCGGCTTGCAGAGCAGAGAAGACACCCAGACCTGCACATGTCAGTGCCCCGCCCCCAGCCAACACCACCTCCAGTGCAAGGAGGCACACGGTTATCATCAGGCACCCCACCACCACCACCACCACCACCCTCACCCCAGGCCCAACCCCCACTACATTGCCTCCGCCACTGTGGTGAATGTCCCCAGGGAGACAGGCACCCAGGAACCCGCTAGCACTCATAGAAAGATTCAGTATCGTTAAAATGAACATGCTACCCAAAGCAATGTATAGAGTTCATGGTATTTCTATTAAACTACCATTGACATTCTTCACTGAACTACCAAAACTATTTTAAAATTCATATGAACCAAAAAAGAGTCCAAATAGTGAAGGCAATTCTAAGCAAAAAAAAGAAAGCCAGAGGCAACATATTACCCAACTTCAAACTGTACTACAGGGCTACAGTAACGAAAACAGCATGGTACTGGTACTAAAACAGACATAGATGAGTGGAACAGACTAGAGAGTGCAGAAATATGGACTAACTCCTACAACCATGTGATCTTCGACAAACCTGACAAAAACAAGCACTGGGGAAAGGATTCCCTATTCAATAAATCATGCTGAGATAACTGGCTAGCCATATGCAGAAGATTGAAACTTGACCACTTCCTTTCACCATATACAAAAATTAACTCAAGATGGATTAAAGACTTAAATGTAAGGTACAAAACTATCAAAATCCAAGAAAAAAAACCTAAGTAATACCATTCTGGTCATAGGAACGGGCAAAGATTTCATGATGAAGATGACAAAAGCAATTACAACAAAAACAAAAATTGACAAATGGGATCTAATTAAACTTAAGAGCTTCTGCACAGCAAAAGAAACTGTCAACAGAGTAAACAGATAACCCACAGAACATGAGAAAATTTTTGCAAACTCTGTATCTGATAAAGGTCTAATATCCAGCATCTACAAGAAACTTAAAGAAATTTACAAGAAAAAACAAACAGCCCCATTAGAAAGTGCACAAAAGACACGAGTAGACACTTTTCAAAAGAAGACATACATGTGGCCAACAATCATATGAGAAAAAGCTCAACATCACTGATCATCAGAGAAATGCAAAATGGAATGATATTAAAACCACAAATAAGATACCATCTCATGCCAATCACAGTGGCTATTACTAAAAAGTCAAAATATAACATGCTGGCAAGATTGCAGAGAAAAAGGAACACTTATACTCTGTTGGTGGGAGTATAAATTAGGTCAACCATTGTGGAAGAAAGTGTGACAACTCCTCAAAGACCTAAAAACAGAAATAACATTTGACCCGATACTCCCATTACTGGGTATATTCTCAAAGGCTTAAATACCTGGGTGATGAAATTACCTGTACAACAAACCCCCATGTCATAAGTTTACCTGTGTAACAAACCTGCACATGTACCCCTGAACTTAAAAGTTTAATTTAAAAAAAAATTCCACATGATCAAATTATCACATTAAAATTAAATAACAATACAAAAGATGTTCAGCTTTTTCCATATAAAAATTAAACAACCAAAAAAAAAAAGGTAAAATGGCTTAAATATGTTGGAAAAGATTCATCCACAGAAAATCCAACTTCTCCGCTTTTGTGATTTGCCTGTTATAAGTTGTTTTTTCTGCTACCTTTTCAATAGCATGAATTCTAAATTAAACATTAATTGCCTGGTTGGATTTTCATGCATCCATAAAACCAGCCATGCTTTCATTGTGTACAGGTGTTCATTAATTAAAAGCATAACAGGTTAGTTGTTCTTCATTTTATGTACTCACTGTGCAGATACTGAAATGACTGCCAATAGTACTACTTATGCTCACATATTTTCTAAAAAGCGCTGCCTTACTTTGCATATTGTTAATTGTGTTTAAACAAAGGCAAAGATTGCTGCCTAATTCAGAGGCTCTCTATAAATATTCATTTCAAAAATAAATAATCCATTTGGGATGAATAATCCTTTTCAACTTTTTATGGTATAAATCTCCTCGTGCTATAAAAAGCATTTTAGCAAAATCACTTTTACATTTCAAACTAAAGTGTATTCAGATTCTACATTTTAAAAGAATGTCTATTTCTGCAGCTACCTCAATCATGTATTGCCTGTCTCTATTTTATCATGAGTTCTATATACATGACATACTTTAGTCCATTAAAATCTTATGGAAGAGAAGTACTATGAAAAATGCACGAAGTACTCTCCTTTAAAAGTGAGTTGAGGAAGATTTGTATTGCGTACTTTATGCTTCTTGTACTGTGGTACCACATACATAGGGCTAGAGCTACTAATGGTGTTAAACCAAGTGTTGAATTATGTGCCTGTTTTGTCAGGCAGCACAGATTTAAAGAGACACCAATAACTTGAGACATCCTTTCAAATGATGCACTCTGCCTTTATTAAGTACATATCTAGTATTTTAAAAGATAATGCTGTTCTAAAGGGCCAACTAAACTTTGAAAATAGAGCTGCTTGGGAGAGAAAAGGTCTCACATTAGGGATGTTGAATTGTAAGTGGTATGCCTCTTTAAGGTTCACTTATTTAATAGAATATTCTAAATTCCAAAGCAGTGTAGCAAATCATTTCTGCCATAGAATTGCTTCTTTTCCGCATACCAAAAAACAGAATTTTTCTTTACAATTTTTATAAAGAGTATATTTTGAATTGTCCAGTCATTGAGAAACACTTGATCAGGCATGGTGGCTTATGCCTGTAATCTTAGCATTTTGGGATGCTGAAGCATAGGGATCATCTGAGTCCAGGAATTCAAGACCAGCCCGGCCAACATGGCAAAAACCATCTCTGCTAAAAATACAAATATCAGCCAGGCATGGTGGCACAGGCCTGTAACTTTAGCTGTTCAGATGACTGAGGCATGAGGACCCGGGAGGCAGAGGTTGCACTGAGCAGACATTGTACCACTGCACTCCAGCCTGGGTGACAGAGTGAGACTCTCTCTCAAAAAATAAATAAATAGGAAAGAAACACTCTTGACAGTCAGCAAAGATGAGATAATTGGTTCAGTCCAATTTCTTAGTATTAGGATGTCAAAATAATAATACAAATATATATTTTTACTTTTATGTACACATTTAATTTTTAACTTATGTGGGTATACAGTAGGTGTATATATTTTGGGGTTACATGAGATATTTTGATACAGGCATACAATGCTTAGTAATTATATCAGGATAAATAGGGTATTCATCCCCTCAAGCATCTATCCCTTGTGTTTCACACAATCCAATAATACACTTTTAGTCAGTTTAAAATGTACAATTAAATTATTTTTACTACAGTCACCCTGTTATGCTAGCAAATATTAGGTCTTATTTATTCTAAGTATTTTTTTATATCCATTAACCATC
The DNA here is from genome assembly GCF_008728515.1 of Papio anubis. Lineage (NCBI taxonomy): Eukaryota > Metazoa > Chordata > Mammalia > Primates > Cercopithecidae > Papio > Papio anubis. The sequence continues at coordinate 34,002,264 of NC_044987.1, read as the reverse complement.
TTCCCTTCCCCCGAACCCCCAACTACCAACTACACTTCCCAGCCTCTGGTAACCATCTTTCTACTCTCTATTTACATGAGTTCAATTGTTTTAATTTTTAGCTCATACCAATGAGTGAGAACATGTGATGTTTGTCTTTCTGTGCCTGGCTTATTTCACTTAACATGATGACCTCCAGATCCATCCATGTTGTTGCAAATGACAGAATTTCATTCTTTTGTAGAGCTCAATAATACTACATGTGTACAAGTACCACATTTTCTGTATCCATTCATCTGCTGATGGACATTTAAGTTGCTTCCAGATCTCGGCTATGGTGAATATTACTGTAATAAACATGGGAGTGCAGATAGCACTTCAATAAACTAACTTCCTTTCTTTCGGGTATATACCTAGGAGTGGGATTGCTAGACCGTATGGTAGCTCTATTTTTAGTTTTTTTAAGGAACCTCCAAACTGTTCTCCATAGTGTTGTACTAATTTATGTCCCCACCAACAGTGTATGAGGGCTCCCTTTTCTCTACATCCTCACTAGCATTTGTTATTGCCTGTCTTTTGGATATAAGCCAAGTAAACTGGGGTGAGATGATATCTTATTGAAGTTTTGATTTGCATTCCCCTGATGATCAATGATGTTGAGCACATTTTCATATGCCTATTTGCCATTTATATGTCTTCTTTTGAGAAATATCTATTCAAATCTTTTGCCCATTTTTTAAATTGGATTTTTAGATTTTTTCCTATGTAGTTGTTTGACCTCTTTATATATTCTATTTATTAATCCTTTGGCAGATTGTTTGCAAATATTTTCTCCCATTCTGTGGGTTGTCTCTTCCCTTTGTTTACTGTTTTCTTTGCTGTGCAGCAGCTTTTTAAATTATCCCATTTGTCTATTTCTGCTTTAGTTTCCTGTGCTTGTGGTATATTGCTCAAGAAGTCTTTCCCTACTCCATTGTCTTCGAGAGTTTTCCCAATGTTTTCCTGTAGTAGTTTCATATTTTGAGGTCTTCGATTTAAATCTTTCATACATTTTGATTTTTTATATGGCAAGAGACAGGATCTAGTTTCATTTTTCTGCATATAGATATCCAGTGTTCCCAGAACTATTTAATGAAGAAACTGTCCTTTCCTTGATGTATGTTCTGAGAACTTTTATGGAAAATAAGTTCACTGTAGATGTATGGATTTATGTTGGGGTCCTCTATTATGTTCCATTGGTCCATGTGTCTGATTTTATGCCAATGCCATGCTGTTTTGATCACTGTAGCTCTCAAGTATAATTTGAAGTCTGGTAATGCGATTCCACCAGTTTTGTTCTTTTTGCTTAGGATAGTTTTGGCTATTCTAGATCTTTTGTCATCTGATATAAACTTAAGCATTGGTTTTTCTATTTCTGTAAAGAATATCATTGTTATTTTGATAGGGATTACATTAAATCTCTAGATTGCTTTGGATAGTATGGACATTTTAGCAATATTGTTTCTTATAATTCATGAACATGGAATATCTATTATGTTGTATCATTTTCAATTTATTGCATCAGTGTTTTATAGTTTTTGTTATAGAGATCTTTCACTTACTTGGTTAATTCCCAGGTGTTGTATTTTATTTGTAGCTATTGTAAATAAGATTAGTTTCTTGATTTCTTTTTCAGATTGTTCACAGTTTGCATATAAAAATGCTACTGATTTTTGTATGTTGATTTTGTATCCTGAAAATTTACTGAATTTGATCATCAGTTCTAATTGTTTTTGGATGGGGTCTTTAGATTTTCCCAAACATATGATTATATCATCTGCAAACAAGAAAAAGTTGATGTCTTCCTTTCTAATTTGGATGCCTTTTATTTCTTTCTCTTGTCTGATTGCTCTAGCTAGGACTTCCAGTACTATGCTGAAAAACAGTGGTGAAAGTGGGCATCTTTGTCATGTTCCAGATCTAAGAGGAAAAGCTTTCAGTCTTTCCCCATTTAATACAATACTAGCTTGAGTTCATCATATATGATTTTTATGATGTTGAGTTATATTCCTTCTGTACCCAGTTTATTGAGAGTTTTTATCAGGAAGAGATATTGAATTTTATCAAATATTTTTTCAGAATCAATTGAAATTATCATAGGTGTTTTGTCCTTCATTCTGTTGATAATAATGGACCACATCGATTTATTTGTGTATGTTGAATTTGCCTTGCATCCCAGGGATAAATTCCACTTGGTCATGATGAATGAACTTTTTAATGTGTTGTTGAATTCAGTTTGCTAGTATTTTGTTGATAAATTTTGCATCAATACTTACCAGTGATACCAGTCTACAGTTTTTTTCTTTCTCTTTTTTGATATGTCTTTGTCTATTTTTGGTACCAGGGTAATACCGGCCTCACAGAATGAATTTGGAAGTGTTCCCTCCTCCTCTATTTTTTTGAAATAGTTTGAGTAGAGTTGGTATTAGTTCTTTTTTATTTTTTTATTTTTATTTTTTCTTTATTATACTTTAAGTTCTAGGGTACATGTGCATAATGTGCAGGTTTGTTACATATGTATACTTGTGCCATGTTGGTGTGCTGCACCCATCAACTCATCAGCACCCATCAACTAGTCATTTACATCAGGTATAACTCCCAATGCCATCCCTCCCCCCTCCCCCCTCCCCATAATAGGCCCCAGTGTGTGTTGTTCCCCTTCCAGAGCAATGTTTGGTAGAATGCAGCAGTGAAGCCATTGAGTCTGAGGCTTTTTCTGGATGTCCATTTATTACAGCTTCAATCACACATTATTGATCTGCTTACATTTTGAATTTATTCATGGTTCAATCTTGATAGGTTGTATGTGTCTAGGAATTTATCCATTTCTTCTAGATATTCCAACTGATTGACACATAGTTGCTCATAGTAGCTACTAATGATCCTTTGAATTTCTGCAGTGTCAGATATAATGTCTCCTTTTCATGTGTGATTTTGATTATTTGTGCACTCTGTTTTTTTCTTAGTCTGGCTAAAGATTTGTTCATTTTAACTTAAGAAAAAACCTTTTTTTTCTATTGATCTTTTGTATTGTTTTCTTCATTTCAATTTCATTTATTTCTGCTCTGATCTTTATTATATTTTTCTTCTACTAATTTTGGGTTTGGTTTGCTCTTGCTTTTCTAGCTCCTTAGGATGCATCATTCGGCTGTTGATTTGAAGTTTTTCTTTTTCTTTTTTTTTTTAATGATGTAGGCACTTATAGCTATGAACTTTCCTGTTAGTATTGCTTTTGCTGTATCCCATAGGTCTTGGTATGCTGTGATTCCATTATCTTTTGTCTCAAGAAATTTTTCAATTCCCTTCTTAATTTCTTCATTGACCCATGGGTCATTCGGGAGCATTTTTTTGTGACCTAACATTATTCTCAAGGATTATTCTATCCTTGAGAATAATCTATGTGCTGATGAAAAGAATGTGTATTCTTCAGCCGTTGGATAAAATGTTTTGTAAATATTTATTAGGTCAGTTTGTTCCATAGTATAGATTAAATCCAATCTTTCTTTGTTGATTTTCTGACTGGGAGGTCTATCTAGTGCTGAAAGTTAGGTATTAAAGTCTCCAGCTATTGTTGCAGTGAGGCGTATCTCTCTTTCCTTACCTCTCATATTTCCTGTATATATCTGGGTACTCAAGCATTGAGTGCATATGTATTTCAAATTGTTATATCCTCTTGCTGAATTCACCCCTTTATCTTTATATGGTGAACTTCTTTATGTCTTCTTATAGTTTTTGTCTTGAAATTTATTTTTTTCTGATATGAATATAGCTACTACTGCTCTTTTGTGATTTCCACTGGCATGAAATATGTTTTTCTATCACTGTATTTTCAATCTATGAGTGTCTTTATAGGTGAATTGTGTTGCTTGTAGGAAACAGGTTGTTGTGTATTATTTTTTTTAACCATTCAGCCACTCTGTCTTTTGAGTAGAGAGGTTAGGCCATTTACATGCAGTGTTATTATTGATAAGTAAGGACTTACTCCTGCCATTTTATTATTTGTTTTCTGGTTGTTTTGTGGTCTGTTCTTCCTTCTTTCCTTTCTTCCTGTCTTCCTTTTAGTGAAGGTGTTTTTCTCTAATGATATGGTGTAATTTTCTTTTCATTTTTTGTGTATCCCTTGTAAGTTTTTTGCTCTGAAGTTACCATGAGGTTTGCAAATACTAGCTTATAACCCATTATTTTAAGCCGATAACAGCTTATCACTGTTTGTAAACAAAACAAACAAGTAAAAAGAAAACTAGTAAAAAATCTACACCTTAATTTTAATTACCTCCTTTTTAACCTTCTGCTGTTTCTATTTATATCTTATTGTACTGTCTATGTCTTTGAATGTTGTTGTCGTTATTATTTTATGTTAGTTCATCATTTAGTCTTTCTACTTAGAATAAGAGTAGTTTGTACATCACAGTTACAGTGTTATAATATTCTGTGTTTTCTTGTGTACTTGCTATTACCAATGAGTTTTTTACATTAAGGCAATTTTTTATTGCTCATTAATGTCCTTTTCTTTCTGATTGAAGCATTCTCTTTAGCACTTCTTGTAGGACAGGTCTGGTGTTGATGAAATCCCTCAGTTTTTCTTTGTCTGAGAAGCCTTTATTTCTCCTCATGTTTGAAGGATATTTTCACCAGATATATTACTCTATGGTAAAAGAGTAATTTTTTTTCATTGGCACTTTAAATATGTCATACCGCTCTCTCCTGGCCTGTAAAGTTTCCACTGAAAGTATACTGCCAGACATATTGGAGCTCCTTTGTATGTTATTTGTTTTTTCTCTTACTGTTTTTAGGATTCTTTCGTTATCATTGAGCTTTGAGAGTTTGATTATTAAATGCCTTGAGGCATTGTTCTTTAGGTTGAATCTGCTTGGTGTTCTATAACCTTCTTCTACTTAAATATTAATATTTTTCTCTAAGTTTGGGAAGTTCTCTGATATTACCTATTTGAATAAACTTTATACCCCTATCTCTTTCTACCTTATCTTTAGGGGTAAAACTCTTAGATTTGCCCTTTTGTGGCTGTTTTCTAAATCTTGTAGGTGTGCTTCATTATTCTTTTTTCTTTTGTCTAGTCTGACTATATATTTTCAAATAGTCTATCTTAAAGTTTCCTAATTCTTTCTTCTGCTAGATCAATTCTACTATTAAAAGACTCATGCTTTCTCCAGTATGTCAGCTGCATTTTTCAGCTCCAGAGTTTCTGTTGGATTCTCTTTATTATTTCAACCTCTTTATTTATCTGGTAGAAATCTGAATTCCTTCTTGGCATTCTACATATATATATATAAACAAATTCTACATATATATTCTACATATTTATATATAAATATATATAAATAAATATATACATATATACATATAAATAAATAATATATATATATATATTTTTTTACTTTCCTCATAACACCTATTTTGATTTATCTGTCAGAAAGGTCACATATCTCTCTTTCTCCAAGATTGGTCCCCGGTGCCATATTTGGTTCATTTGGTGAAGTCACGTTTTCCTGGATGGTCTTGATACTTGTGCATGTTTATCTGTGTCTGGCCATTGAAGAGTTAGGCATTTATTGTAGTTTTCGCAGGCTGGGCTTGTTTGTAACCTGCCTTTCTTGGGCAGGCTTTTCCAGGTACTTGAAAGGACTTGCATATGGTTATCTAGCTGTATCTGCTTTAGGGGACACCCCAAGCCCAGTAATGTGGTAGTTCTTTGAGACTAGTAGAGGTACTGCCTTGATAGTCTTGAACAAGATCTGAAAGAATTCTCTGGATTACCAGGCAGAGACTCTTGTTCTCTTTCCTTACTTTCTCCCAAACAAATGGAGTCTCTCTGTTCTGAGTCACCTGGAGCTGGGGATGAAGTGACATAAGTACCCTGGAGGCCACCACCCCTGGAACTGTGCTGGGTCAGACCTGAAGCCAGCACAGCACTCGGTCTCACCTATGGCCTGCTATAACCACTCCTGAAAGTCACTCGCTGGTGACTGCCTGTGTTTGCTCAAGGCCCTAGAGCTCTACAATTAGCATGTAGCAAAGTGAGCCAGGCCAGCGTCCTTCCTTTCAGGCTGGTGAGATCCCCTAGGGCCTAGGCCATCCAGAGGTGCCATCCAGGAGCCAGGGACTAGAGTCAAAATCCTTAGAAGTCTACTTGGTGTTCTGTTATACTGCAGCTGAGTTGATACTGAAACCACAAGACACAGTCCTTCCCATTCTTCCCTCTCCTTTCCAAAGGTAGAAGAGCCTCACCACACGGTTACTGCCACCAAAAGCCCATGGGTCGTACTGCCAGTCTACTGCCAGTGTTCCCTTAAGGCCCAAGGTCTCTTAAGTTAGCTTTTGGTGAATGTTGCCTGGTCTAGAACTCACCCTTCAGGGCAGTGGGCTCCCTTCTGTCCCTGGGCAGGTCCAGAAATGCTGTCAAAGAGCCAACTCCTGGGATCAGGGACCCCAAGAGCCCTCTTAGTTCTCTACACCTCTGTGGCTGAGCTGGTACCTAAGGTTCGAGACAAACTCTCCTTTACTTTTCATAGCAGATGATTAATCCTGCCAAGACTGTGTCTTTCTCTTCAAGGTGGTGGTTTCCTTTCTTGCCCAGGATGTGTCTAGAAATTTCATACAGGAGCTAGGGTCTGAAAAGAGGACTTCACAACCATGACCAGTGCCCTATACTCCTGTGGCTGAGCTGGTATCCAAGAAGCAAGAAAAAGTTCTCCCCACTCTTCCTCCTCCTCTCCTAAAGCGGGAGGAAGGTATCTCTTACGGATCTTCAAGCTGTGCAGCCTGGACCAAGGAAAGGGATGGCATCAACACTCCCCCAGCACTCCACCCCAGCTGATATTTTAGAGGTCACATGTTTTCCAAGTCCACTACCTCTGAGCCCAGTTCAACACGGACTTGCCTAGGAGTTGCAGTCCTTGTGGCCTAGACTACCTTTCAAGTTTATTTAGGGCCCCAGAGCACTCGAGTCTGAGGTGGTGAGGCTTTCAGGAACTCAAGTTCTAACCACTGCAATGGGAGATTTCCCTCTGGCTAGGACTGGTTTAAATATTCCCTCTGGGCCAGGCACTGTGGCTCACAACTATAATCCTGCCACTTTGGGAGGCCGAGGTGGGTGGATCACCTGTGTTCAGAAGTTCAAGACCAGCCTGACCAACATGGTGAAACCTCATCTCTACTAAAAATACAAAAATTAGCCGGGCGTGGTAGCGGGTGCCTGTAATCCCAGCTACTTGGGAGGCTGAGGCACAAGAATCACTTGAACCCAGGAGGCAGAGATTGCAGTGAGCCAAGATCACACCATTGCACTCCACCCTGGGCAACAGAGCAAGACTCTGTCTCACAAAAAAAATAAAAAATTTAAATAAATGAATAAATAAATAAATAAATTCCCTCTGTGGGTGGGTGTCAGCTGAGTTTGGTCTGGTTTTGCTTTCTTCTATAACCAGGCAACACTGAATTTAATGTCTCACAATTGCTGCACTCTCCCTCTCGCCAGCAAACAGATTTTCTCTTCTGTGTTGCGGGGCCACTGCTGGGGGATGGAGGAATGGTGGTCTCAGTGATTCAAGACTGTTTTTCCTACCTCTTCAGTGCATCTTTCAGCAATTTGAAGTTTAAACCAGATACTGTGAGTGCTCACCTGATTTTTGGTTCTTACCAAAGTGCTTTTTATGTGTAGCAGCGTCCTTGCCAAGGGGACAATCAGTGGAGCCTTCTATTCTGCCAACTTGCTCTGCCTCCATCTCCTATATTTAAGTGCAATTTTCTTACAAGTTTTAGTTAGAAATTAGATAGATTGATAAATAAAGATAGACAGCCCTTGTTTGATTTTTGAAATGTGTTAACATCATCAAACCAATATATAAATTTGGGATAATATAATGGAAATAGTGTATTATTTAAAAAGATGACACTCAGGAGAAAAAAAATCACATATGGGGAAATGAATCTGAAATATACACGGTGAGTGAAATGGAAAAATATATAAAGTAAATACAGCATTGTCAATTTTGTAATATAATTGAATTTTAATATTCTATAAGTTACATGTTCTTAACACTGCTGAAAGATAAATGAAGGCCAGGCTCAGTGGCTCACGCCTGTAATCCCAGCACTTTGCGAGGGTGAGGCGGGCAAATCACGAAGTTAGGAGATCGAGACCATCTTGGCTAACACGGTGAAACCCTGTCTCTACTAAAAAATACAAAAAATTAGCCGGGTGTGGTGGTGGGCGCCTGTAGTCCCAGCTACTCGGGAGGCTGAGGCAGGAGAATGGCGTAAACCCGGGAGGCAGAGCTTGCAGTGAGCCGAGATCATGCCTCTGTGCTCCAGCCTGGGCCACAGAGCCAGACTCTGTCTCAAAAAATAAAAAAATTAAAAAAAAAGATAAATGAAAGGGAGAAAAGATACAGTTAACTATGTACCTTGTCATTCAGAAAGGTCTGATCTTCTCTATAGTATAAAATTTCTATTATCTTCAAAACTATTGGTATACATCTCAATATTTGCAGTTTATTTCAAATTTTAATGAATTATATATACACACATGAATGAATATACATATAGGCTTATGTGTGTATGTATCTTTTAAAGAAAAAAAATGCACCTATCATGAAAGGTTGGAGTTTTTATCTAGATTAATGTTCTACTGTGCCACTTAATAGCAGGGTGGACATAGGCAAGAAGTATGTCATTTAAGGCTTAAATTTCTCACTCATAAAATGGGGATACCACAACCTACTCCTTTTGACCATTGTATTAAATAAGATTTTTAAATGCATATAAAGAGCTTTGCACAGTGCCTGGCACATGATAAATGCTCAATATTATTGGAAGCTATTTTATTATATCACCTCCATTGTTAATTTAAATGAGTTATCAATTTATTAGATGGAAATTTACAAACTAGTAATCATGAAAAAGTATATTTTTTCATATTGAGAAAATATTTTCAGAGTTAAATGCATGTTTGTTGATATAGTAAGAACCCTACAGTCTCCTGGCTTGCAGCTCTGCAGTCAACTTCCCAAGATACCCTCACTGTGAGAAGTCTCTGCTGCAGACAGCCAGCGTTCTATCATGCCCTATCACCCAGCCCACTAGAACAACAGGAGAGTCAAGAGAACGTTTTAGCTTATGGAACACACTACAGAGCATGCATGTCTTCTAAATCATCCTTGCAAACCTCTAGCTGGCCTTCCTATGATGCTTTTTCATTCTTCTTATCTAATTAATACTGTCTGTAAGGAGGTTTTATATTTCTCAACATTTAGCCATTTTCTTTGGTTCTTGTAGCATAGACAAGGCAAAAGGAGTAGAGAAAAAGAAGTGTTGAATGAAAGGCTATGGTTACACATCTTTTCACACATTCAAATTGTTTTGCTTTCTAGTTATTTTTTTTTCCTACACTGTATTCTATCCCTTCATTCTCTTCTGACTCAAATGGAAAATTACACATATATTTCTGGCCACAAAAGGAAAAATATTTTTTCTACATTTGAAAATGCAAATGCCAGTAAATAGCCATAGAGGTTAAAAAAAAAAAAAAAAGTTTTCTTCTTCTCCCACCATTGCTCTCCACTATGCTTAAAGTGATCCCAAACCTCAGCTTCAAATAAATCCTAAGCACTTTTATGTACTAGAGCAGTCGCATTTTCGAGTATTTAAAAATTCCAGTTGAATTTAATTAGAAAAATTAAATCTCACATCCAATTCCATGTTCTCCCATTCCTTCCCAGCACAGACCTGACCCAATAGCTATGATCTGTCCTTTCTTTCTTCCTTTCACTTTATTTCCTACCTTCTAGCTGTGCTCTGGCACTTTCCAGGTCAGACAAGAAGGAGAAAAACTTCCACTTAGATGGTGCAATTTGTGGTTCTCACATGGGTGTTAAATGTTCTACATGATGGCCTTTATCCACATGCTGCTGCTTTCTCCTGTGGGGTGCATTGGGTTCTTCGAAGACATCTTGCCCCCTAGCAGTCAGCCTTATTGGGTGTGGTCCTAACAACCCTATTCAAACCTAGCCTCATGACCACTTGGTTCACAGTAACCATTTCACATTCCCAGCCTGCCAAAATCTAGAATTAAACGATATTCTCAGGAACTATTTTGGCCTCTTCTCCTGAGTTTCCTCAAGTAGATCAGTATGAAATTGAGGTATTCTAGAAAACTCTGAAGCTCAATAGCATCCATACAAGGCATGATCAGTAAGCATCTGAACTTCTCTATAGTGGTTGTCTTGCTCCTCTCCTTATTTACCTTGATGAAGAAATAATATCCCCACTTCTCTATTGACAGCTGGGGTTGGAGGGAGATGCTATAGCAAATCCACCTTCTAAACTGACAACCTTGTTTTAAGACAGCATTACTTGCGCATGTATGTATATGAGTTGGAGGCAAGCAATGAGAAAGAGTCATAAAATTGGTTTCCCTAATTCGTAGCGAGACCTGTTTTCTTCAGCCATTCTCACTTTAGCATCTGAGATTACATGTGACTCATTCCAAGTTCAGAAAACAGTCATTTAACTTCCTCTTACAATTTCTTAAGTTCTATACTACCTTCTGACTCCTACAAAGGATCCTGCTCTGTTGACATTTGTATTTTCACAGTTCTTGTCCATGACGGTAACTTACAAAATTCCCTTGAGTTCAAAAGTTATGGAAGAGACACAAAGGAATATTATTATAAGATGGGCTGGATTAGTTTTATCTGGGGGTATGTGAATTAGCTTTGTATATATTTCTGCTTGCCTTTTCTTTCTCCCCTTTTTAGCAATAAATCTGATACAAAGATTATTTTACCTATTCTTTGCTTTTAGTTCCTTGTGAATCCATATGAACAAAGAGAATATGAGTTGAGATAAATACCATTCATTTTATACACTCACCTCCTATCTTCTTGACTATTGCTACTTATAAGGAGGTTTATAAATCAGAAAATTCTTACATTTCCTGAAATATCCTAGCAATCTCTTTCACAAATTCAAATAGCTATTTTGCCTAGATTTGCAGACTGAAACAAGCTATGGCAAAACTGAAAGCATAATTCCTTTGGTACTACCAAAACAATATTATTGGAATATCCAAGAAGGATATTCTGTTTCAAGATTATGTGTGCATAGACTCATGCTGAACTTTCAGCGATTCTCATAGAAGACTTCACCACTTTCTCTTTTTTGAATCTAAACATATAATAGTATTAAATAATATTTCTTGATTATAGTTCCGGGTACCATGATGAATAATCATGAAAATAACCTTAAGAAGCAGGTATAATTAGTGTCTCCATGAGACAATGGAAATACAGGTTAAAAAATATTTTTAGTCAAGCAATTAGAGTGGTAGAAGTAGGATTCAAGCCTAGATCTTTCTCACTCGCACTTCTCACTCCCACAAGAAAACCTTCACCATTTGTACATACCACTTTATCTACCCTAATAAGAATAAAAGCATTATTTAAACTGTTTAGGAAGTACCACTGGTTTTTTCAGGGGCTGGGGGTGGGGTGGTGGGCAAGGGGAACTCCTTCAATTTAACTCTTTCTGTAAACTAAGCCTGACTTAGAATCAATAATGGAAATATTCCTGTGCTACATACTGCAATTTGAGTAGAAAAAAATATATATTATTTTTTAAATGTTCCTCTTGACTTCTACCTTTGCTATATAAACTCCCTCTCTTCCCTCTTTTCATTCTTTGGCACCTTTCTTTCCAAACCAATTGCCAGATAACCATTAAGCTCCAAAAACATGGCCTGTCCCAGGTCTCGAATAAAGCTATATTTTTCAATGAGTGGGGTAAGCGCTTACTGTAAAGTGGAAATTTTTCAGGGAAAAAAAGATTGGTAAATGATTTCATTATGTTTTATTATAGTTAAGTGCTAATTAAAGTGTGTTATTAGTGTGACTCAGTTTGTTCAACCTACTGAGAAGTTCTTTGATATTCTGGCGTGGTTCAACTAAGGTAGTACACTATATTTTATTCATTCTGTGTTTCCAAGAATGTTTTCAATGTTTAAGAGGAAAAGAGACATGAGTTTGTATTTCAACATGCCAGGTAAGACTTAAAACAGCTAGGCATCTGTAGCTTGTGGACAAAGTATCAATTACATTATCTGCTTATGGAGGAGCTTTGCTCAGAAAGAAATTCAGAAGAATCAGACTTAAACCTGCTAACCATATGTATAAACTTGATTCTCTAAGCTAATATGCTCATGACATTTATCAGTAGTTGACTGAGGAAAAAGAGTCTAGCTGCTTAATCCTGGATTCAAATTTTATTAATTATATTTAAAATATATTTGGTCTTAAGGTAAACAAGTATTTCTCTGGACTCAGTGAAAGCATTTATTAGATATTTGATTATATTAATTTTGTGCTTCTAGCAAGAATGATAGAACTTTTACACCATAAGGGCTCCGAAAGATTAAGTCAAATCCCTTCAGATCACGAATAGGTTGTTTTATAAAGGGATATAATTAAAACCAGCGGACTCCATCAGTGCAGAGATAATAACTGTGTGCCACCAACTTGAAAAGAAAATGAATGTACATGGGTTTCACTGATTAGCTGCATGTAATTAGGAAATTTAAGCCAATTGGAATTAGAGCACCCAATTCAAATCTTGTGCCCACGACAACAAAACACTGCCTGAGATGAAGCTATTACAGCCTAAAGTTTTCCATTAGTGAATCCAATTATATCTAGTAAACTTTTTTAAAAATTTGAGTAGCTGTTACTTATACACATATGCTATTGAAACACGGTGAGCCATAATGCCTCTTTTGTCAGTTATTGTTCATTAAAATTGGAGGTAGGGTAAGACAAGGATGATCTTATTTCTTTACATTAAGTTGAAGATGGGCTATCTTGTCTTGAAAATAAATTAGAGGCAGTAAGAAAACCTCAAGGATCTGATTTTCAAGTAATAAAATAAATGTTTTTAAAACTTAGATCATTAGTTGAAAATTGAAATCACAGAGTACTTTCAAAAAATTAGTTAAATTGAAGTGAATGAAATCATAGAAAGCCTTCTTTTGCTTTCTTAGTTTCTCAAAATGGAAATTTTCCCCAAAATGTTCACTTGTTTTTTATTTTTTACTCACAAAGTTAAAACTTTGAAAAATCTAAATTGGTAAATTGTTTTTTAAAAATGAAAAAGTATCAATGGACGTGAAACAATCCGACAAAAGCTTCACCAGTTTTGATTTCAAATAGTTACTTTGTTTTATTCTATTCGTATCTTTTAAATGGGCTTCTAGATGTTCACTAGAGCGCCTAGAGCCTACTGTAAAACTGTAATCTAGAGTTTCTGAGCATCATTTTTTTTGTTTTTAGATGATGTTTTAGGGTTGAACAAAGTAGAAAAGAATCTTCAATGCCTACTCTTTCCACAGAAACCTATAATCTTAGGAATGATGTCCTCAAAGAAGAGGATTCAAAGCCCTAAATTTAGAGTACAAATTTAGTTCAATTTAATGGACGAAGTACTGGGTCTGGTGTACATTACCCATGATGTTATTTAAATGTGAGTTTTCAGAGATAAATGTGAAGAGTGTATGTGTGTGTTTATGTGTGTGTATACATTTTTAAAAAAACAATACTACTAAGAGAAGCAGTAATGGCATGATATCAATAAATCATTAATATCTTGTATCCACTATTTATTTTACTGTGCTTTGATGGTCACAATATTCAGAAGTCTGAGATTAGCCAAAAAGGGAATATTTGAAAATTTGGATCCCTGTCCTTTTACATATACAGTTAAACCAGCTCCATTCTTGTGTGTCTTACCTATAACATTGACCAGAAAATAAATTTAGACTAATACTACATAACAGTGGTTTTTCAGACATGGTGATAAGGCATACTGACATGTCACAGTTTGTTACATGTGGCCACAACTATGACTACTAATACATAACTCAATAAGTGATTTGTTTGCTGTTCATATAAATCAGGTCATATTTACAGATATTGCTCTAATTGCATCATTTTTCTCAGTTGAATTCCATGTGATTTCTTGAAAGAGAGAAAAAAAAAGGTATCCAATTCCACGCAATTCTGAGGGAATCCATGAGATGAACTCCTCATATGAATAATCCTCAGTATGTATGTAACAGTGAAAGAATAAAGATTGGTAACTGCTGCTGCATAATCCTATATTGGCAGCAGCTGCATGAGCCTGAGCAAGAGAATTGTGTTCACGGAGAAAAGTGCCAAAGGATACTGAAATGTAGACCCCGACAAATAAAGGTTATTTATTTCAATTGAGCCAATTATATATTCACAGGTTTGCTCACCCTCTTTTCTGGCCCGAGGAGAATTTGTTTTTGTTTTTGTTTTTTTCCTTCCCAGGAGTATATAAATTCCACTTCAGTTTTTCTGGTGTATAAAAGGCTGTGTGAATATCTACCAGTAATTAATAGCCTTTCATTCCAAGTAAGTAATAGATAGGAGTGAATTTATTGTTTATGAGTATATCAATATCGTTTAAAAACGATATGCTGGAATAGAAAGGCAATGCTGAAGTGTAAAATTGCTAATGCAGGCTCATAGCCTGGAAAATGATTTCTTTTAATAGTTTTCTTCATTTAAAAGTTCGTCATTTGAAAATGTTCCCTTTCAACTGCAGATTTTGTGGTTTGGTGCATTGAAGGGGAAATTTATTCCTTTGACACATTTATTCTTTTAATAGTTATTCATTTGAAAAAGTTCCACTGGTTGCCCATAACTTTTGCAGTTTGCAGAGAGATTCATTCTTGACAGATTTTTTTTAAATGTTTATTCGTTTAAGTAGGTTCTCACTACACGGAATTGTTGCTAAGGTTTTAAAAAAAAAAAATACTGGAGCTTCCTGGGGGTTCTGGTAAGGCAGTAATGCTAATCTTGACCTGTGGATTTTTCAGTGGCTCTGCAAGCCCCGGGATAACAAAAAAGAGTCATATCATTAGCAAAGAGGAGAAAAGTGAGCAATTGTATGGACAAAATTTACCTAATCATTATTAGATGTTCTTAGCTATAGTGTTAATTATTAATTTAGAAATTGCTACCACAGAGCATTTTCAAGAGGTGTGGTACAATAAGTGGTCATGAAAAAAAAAAGTATATCAAAGTCTGCCACATAGATTTGAAAGTAGGGTATTTCTGTCACCAATATTTTGTTTTAATCTTTAATATGACCATCTGACTTCAAACAAACTTTTGACTTATTTCGGGATTTTATCCAACTTAGGTTGGGAGTTCTTATTCTCCTCACTCTCCACCCATTTTTATCCACAGTTCCGAAGACAGCGCCCACCAATGTAAGTGGAAGAAGTGGAAGAAGGCATGAGTTAGTCATTGCCTGGGAGGTAAGAAAAACACATCCTCTCACAAAGTACTTCAGGTGTTTGTTTGGCTTAGTGTGAGATTTAATTATTTTATGATTAAGCAGTCCACTTGATTCATTTAGAGGCTAAAACCGGTGGAAGGAAGGAATTAACCACTGCTGAATAAATGCCACATTACCCAGGCTATCTCATTTAACCCATACAACAATCTTATTAGTTGGGATGATTTTCTTCATTTTACAAATCATGAAACTGAGGCATTGTTACATACTTTCCCTAATAAACAGAATTGTGACTTTGATTACAAAATTTGTGTTACGTTGTCTATCTCATCATATGGCCTCCAAAGTATCATTTGTCAAAGAAAAACAGTGGAGATGAAGGGGGAGGGGATGTGAAGAGTACATTTATTCTCCATGAAGCCACCTTCCTTTTTGGATGTTAAATAGCCTTATTATTAAATATAACTATGTAGCTCACAGAAATCCGTCTTAGAATATACAGAAATGGAAATGTCTGTTATGGCAAATAGAGCAACTCCTTTACAAACTCTAACAACAATAAGAAAGTGTACAGAGATATCTTTTCCCAGTAAGAATTATTCCATGAGCACATCACCTGTCCTATTTTTTTTTTGTCCTTTCCCCCTTTTCTTCAATAAAACTTCAACGTTGTTTCTGATGTCTATAGAGGTATTAACTTTCCAATAGCTGACCTTCGCTGAGACGAAATTTCTCTACATGGAACTGCCTTTCCATGTAAGCTTTCATATAATGGGCTTTGTCTCTCTTCCACCACTTAATACATGGCTTTTCTTCATAACAAAATTCAAGGAAAAAATCTACTTAGCAAATATTTATTGCGTATCTACTGTGTGTGAAGCACTGTGCTAGACAGTGGCTGGTAACTTTTCCACATTGACTGGTCAATCACAATTATTCTTTTCTATGGTGTGCAGTTGAAGCCCATGTAACAATTTAAATCTATGCCATATAGCACAAGAAGCTTCTTGAATACCATAGTCCAATTTTTTCATGTCAGTAACCATAAAAGCAATTGCAAAGCACACTAGAAAAAAAGGTTTTAACATTACTATATCTTACTTTTGTGGTCTAAAGGGCTCTGCAGAGCATTACCAATGACAAGATATTCCCAACCACCAGACCATAGGACAGTTTTCCCCAACATGTTAATCCAAATATCTTCATTTCATATACATGACTAATTGGAGCAAATTTGTTTCACTTCAAAAGTTTTCAATTCTCTTGAGATTTTTGTACATTTCAACTGATACAATTTTTCTTCTTTTACCTTTAAAGCTTTTTAACTTTCAAAGAAGTGCCAAAGTGATTGTACTATTTTGGCTTCCAATGTAGTATAAAGATTTGAGATTCTCCCTTTCTCTAGCTATCTATATTTGTTTTAAAATTAAGAATTTGGAGAAAGTGCGTTTTTAATCAATCATTTTGATGATAATTAATTACATTTTTCTTCTTTAGCCAGTATCTGAAGAGTTTCAGAATGGGGAAGGCTTTGGCTATATTGTGGCTTTCAGACCCAATGGAACACGTGGCTGGAAGGAAAAAATGGTGACATCCTCTGAAGCTTCCAAATTCATTTATCGAGATGAAAGTGTCCCTCCTCTTACTCCCTTTGAAGTGAAAGTTGGCGTTTATAACAATAAAGGAGATGGGCCTTTTAGTCAAATTGTGGTCATCTGTTCAGCTGAAGGAGGTCAGATTTTTATTCCTATTATTTTTATTTAACATTTTATTTTGTTTTACAAATAATCAGATATTGTTGTACATATATGAGAAAATACAAATAAGGCAAAAGAAATTCATAATCTCACTAAACTTTTCAAATATATATTTTCCAACCTTTTTTAATTTTTTAAATTAAAAGTTGATTATTCCACGTATGTTTATGTTTTTCAAACCCTAACAATATATGGCAAACATATATCCATGTAAACAACAATATTGGTAATCCCTGCAGTATATCCCTTTCTCTGGGTGGACATTAAGCCAATCATCTTTGGTTTGAAATTTAGATACTTTTATATTTTTTCAATATATATGTAAAGTAGATTTAAATAAATGCTTCATTTATGTGACAAATAAATATTTCTAACCCTATGCATAAAGCACTGTACTAATAAAGAAGTTTCAGACAGGGCTTTTTCTTGGAAGCTTTTCAAACACAACATGAAATCCTATGACAATCTTATGAAATAGACATTATTGTCTCCATTATGTAGAAAGAGAAATTGACTTTCAGAAAAGTTACAGAACGTGCTAAAGGTTACACTGCTTGTAGCTGAGAATTAAATCCAGGTTTGTCTAACCACTAACTCCTTGATTTTTGTATAACATGCTGCCTTTACAGGCATGACCATCTTTAATTCACAAGATAGAACTCATAGGTAGGCAGTACCAAGTAGACAATGTACCTATTTTACAGATGCGTAAACTGAAAAATGGTTATGCTTAATACATGGTAGAGCTACAGTGGAAACCCAGCTTCTCACATCAAAGATCCTGAGTTGTTTCAACTTTTAACAAAAAATTCAATTTTCTGGGTGAGAGAAAGTATAATAATAGATTTAGCCTCTTAAAGTTAGCTTTTCTTCTTAGTCTTTCTTCTATTCAAACGTAGGATTTCAATTGACCTTACAAATGGGGAAAAAAATGAGAAAAGGAAAAAACAGACTTATGTTTCCTAAATTTACAAATGACTGAGAAAATATTCCACCAAAGGCAGCATTCATTTTACCCTCCCAATCAGTGTGGTAAATATAAACTAACCTTTATACTTCCTCTGTGGCCACATGCAGGACTTGAACAGCTCAAGAGTATTATTCATAATTATTATATCCCCCGTGAAGCTCAGAGCTTCACGAGGGATATAAATATAGTAATGTGAATATTAAAAAACAAAGATAATGTTTGATTTATGGAAGATGTAGCTTTTCAATAGTAAGCTGCCTCATATTTTTGTAATATAGAGCCAAATTTTAAAGCAGAATCCGAAAGTTTATCTTAGCATAACAATAGCCAGGGAAGTGAAGAATCAAGTAATGGCAAGGAACTATAGGTATTCTGATGAGATACTCATTGCACTTAGCATCTCAGATTTCTGAGGTGTTTTCAGATAAAGCCCGTAGGCCATGTTACTTATGTTATCTAAAGTAAAGGTTAAAATCAAATATGAAATTGGAATCTCAAGCCTTAATCTACATTTATGGAAACTGAGTCTCAGAGAGGTTAAGTAACATACTCAAATTCACACCAGTAAGTGACAGTTACAAGAAATGATAGTAAGTGACAGAGCTAGGATTTTAACCAGGTCTATATGACTGGAAAGCACATTTTTTAACTATTATACTATACTGCCTCATCAGGAATGTATACAATAATGATATTTTCTATTATTTATTGCTCAAAAGATCTATTTTGAAGTACATGTGTTATTCAGGAGTGCATATTCTTTTTCCTTTAAAAATGTTGGAACCTAATTATCAATTATATAACATCAAAGGTCACATGAGAGATTAAGTGGAGAAGTTTGTGAACATGCTTTTTATAGTAACAACAGTGCTGCCTGTAAGAAATTCAGCTTTGTAATTTCTTTGTCAACCTTTGCTTTGAAATTAATTTATAGCAACCACCTTGAGTTTTTTTACTTTGTGTTTTCTTCAACTTGAAATGGCTTGCCTTTGGAGATTTCTCTTTCAAGCTGGATAGAAAACGTGCATATTTTCTTTTAAAGACACTGAGGTTATTCCTGTAACATATTTCATAGTAATGTAACACTTCATTTATTTTAGTCAACTGAAATACAAAATATATTAGGCAAATTAAATCTGGACAGAGTCCTTTGTTCTGACAATGAAATTCAAGCATGTATTTGGCATTTACTCACTAATTACGTTTACAAATTTGGAACTTTATATGTAAATATGAGTAAAGCGTTAGCATCATTAGAGTGTGTCAACCAAGAAAGGCAGGACAAGGGAAAAGAAAAGCGTTTACCGGGAGTTAGCGGAACCTGAGGTCAAATCTGATCACACTAACTAGACCATCTTGGGCAGTTTATTCAACTTTCTGAGGCTTAGCTTCCTCCACTTTAAAAATGAAGGTCTCAAAATAGAACATCTCTGGAATCCTGTACAAATCTCAAATTAAAACTCTGTCAATTTATTCTATATTCTAAAACATCATTTTAGCCGGGAGCAGTGGCTTATGCCTACTATAATCCCAACACATTGGGAGGCTGAGGCAGGAGGATCACTTGAGCCCAGGAATTTGAGGCTGCAATGAGCTATGGCCTTTATGGCACCACTACATTGCAACCTGAGTGAAAGAGTGAGACCCTGTCTCAAAAAATTAATAAGTGGATTAAAATAAAATAAAATATTCTTTTTAACAATTGTCTTAGTACGGATAGTAATAATAGATCCACTTTTGCTATACAATAAAAAGGGAAAACCAACATCCTTTTTTAGTCACTTCACAATTTGCTTTACTTAAAAAGGAGTGAGCATTTCCAAGATTAAACCATTTTTAAAAAGAGGAAAGGCCTGTAATGCCCTTGTAAAATAACGTATTACACTCTTAGACTCTTGCCAGTGCAGGTTTCTCCCCTCTATGTGTCTATGGATGTTCACACAGCTTCACAGTGTGTCTTTTATCATTACACTCTTGCCCAAAGCCCAACTAATCTGAGCTAGATTGTATTTCTCCATAAGACAAATCCTGCTTCCTTATTCTTCCGTTAACCCAATCCACTTGTTTATCACCTCAAAATCCCTCCACATTCTTAGATACAGTAAAGATCAAGAGGAGTGAGACCGCCTTTCTATTTCCGTTTACGGGCTTAGTTCTTCCTCTTCCTTTCAAGATTACAGCTACATGCCTTAAGCACTGTGAAAAAGCTACCTTTTCACAGCCGACACCAAGGTGGGAAGAAAAATGTCAAATGCAGCTACCAGAATTTATGTTATTGGGAGGGAAGCATAGAACAGAAAAACTTACAAGGCACACCTTACAGTACTACTTCTCAACCTGTTTCCCAGTGGAACATGGAGAACAGATGACATTCATACCCAGAACATGCTTTTATACGTGTTTATGTGCATTCTCCATTCTCTCTATCCCTTTCTTTTCCTATCAATAAAGTATCTCAGAATGCAAATAAAATTACATTATTTTAGAGAAAACCTTGAATTGACATGTTTTTCAAAGAAATCATCATTTACAAATGTTGATGCTTGATCAATAAATCACTTGGGATATGACCTTAAGTCTCACAACTCTGAGGTTTAGTATTGCCCTAGAGTACTCTCAGAAAAAGTTTCAAATGTTTTTTCTGCTAACCTTTCAATGTTGCCACAAGAGAAGCGACCCTTAATGACTCTGTCAGTGCCAAACAGCATCTAACATAAGCCCTGGAGAAGAGAGATATTTGCCTGCCAAGATATCCATGTACCCTGTACATGTGTCAAATATCCTTGCCATTTAAACCAAGCAAGGTTTATGGGCCTTCCTAAGCCTGGCTTCAGACCTCTAGGGTATGATATAATTCTATACAACACCCTTATTTTGGAAACAATTCCGTTTGTTATAAAAAGAACAGTAAAATTCCAAAATAAGTTCTCAAAATGCATGGTAAAACTGATAAAAAATAATTCTTTTCCAAGATAAAAACATTAAATTGGCTTTGTCTTCCACATTTCAAGAAATAATGAATACTCAAACATACCCATTTTCCACTTAGTTCTTCTCACCGTAACTTCAGAAATGAAAAGAACTGGAGCATTCAATTAAACCTAATGGAAAAACAGAAGAAAATTTGATATAGTTAATTATAGGTTGAAAGATTTATTTACTTGTGATGTGCTTGATCCTTTATCCTTTCTAATTTTCTTGGCTTTTGCCTTATCTGTAAAAAATGTCCTGCTCATATATTTATTAAACCTAAAAAGCCTGTCCTCATTTGCAGAAAATGATATACAATTATCTCATTGCAAGTGGAGCTACCACAGCCCAAATTAAAGCCTAACATTCCTAAGGTGTTATTCTCCAGATCCATCCTTAGCTGAAACTGAGCTCAGTGGGATTTATGTGAACTTGAAAATTAATCAATTGACATATTAGTTGTAAAATACAAGAAATAATTTCCTGTCTTTTCCAGATGATCTATTTGGGTTAGTGCCTATAAAAGTTCAACTGCAGTTGTCTTCACCGAATTTTTAAATAATGAAACCATACCTTTTCTCTCCAGGAGTTTATTAAACTCTCTTTTGATTAATGCTGTTGCTCTAGGGGTCTCTTGGGAAGGGATCTCTTGGGAAGTCAGGTGTATAGTCAATATTACAAGCACATACCCCAATATGACATGAAGAACTCCAGCTGCTAGGTCACTTCATACAAATGTATCATCTAAATTCATGAACATGGTAATATTGTTCAACATTTTTAATCTAACAGAAACAAACCTATCAATCAGCCTGTCCACTACATATCCCAAGATTACAGTGAAGGAGTTAGCCATGGCCTAATTAATATCATCACAAGTAACAGGAAAAAAAAAAAAAGAAAGAAAAAAGAAAGAGGTTTACTTCTAAGTCTTTGATTCCACTGGATAGAATGCTAGTACAGTCTCAGAAATAAGTTTCTGAACTTTTATTAAATTACCCCAGTGTAAGAGATGGGAGTGAGAGTGGCAGAATACATCCTGTGATTTAGAGATCAGGAGAGTTTCAGAGATGCCTGAATATGACATGACTGAGGAGGAGCTGTGCAGCTGAGGTTCAAAATTACCAGGGAGTCTGTGAAACAGGAACCAAAGGAGTTGATAGTGAGCCTGTGGCAGGATTAAGCAGGTGATAATGGGGATATAGATGGTTTCTCACAAGACCTAGAAATAGAGAGCCCAAGTAGGGAGCCCAACACAAACATTCTTGAGAGAAGTCAGATGTGGAGGGGCAAAAAGGGAAAGAGAGAAATAGAAAAGGAAAAAGCTTCAGGTGAGTATAACAGAGACATAGGCACAGAAGCAGAACAGTGTGGTGCTCAGAGCCTGACTGCCTGTGTTCAAATCCTCCCTCCACATTTAAGCAGCTGTGGGATCTTGAGTAAGTAGCCTAACCTCTCTGCCCCTTGATTTCTTCATCTGAAAAAATGCTAGTAGTAGTAACATGGTTGTTGGGAAGATTAATTAAGACATGTAAAGAATTAATAACAGGGTTTGAAACACAGCAGAACCTCAATAAATAGCAATTATTAGTATTTTGAGTGATCTCTTCATCTCTTTTGTCTTTTTGTTTACTTCTAATCTTATTCTATCCATTCCTCTGTCAGTTATTTGGAGGCAATTGGGCAACAAAAGAAGGAACTATCTGTGTTTTCTGTAAAACTTATTCTGTGACTCAAAATGGACTCTAGGAGGTGAAGAATGAGCCAGCCTCTTTCTTTATGCCAATTTAAAAACAGAGGAAAGAGCATTTGAGTCCCAAGTTCTAGTTGGAGCTTTGAGTATGGATAAATCAACCTCTGTACGTTTTACTTTTCTAATCTGCAAAATGACAGCATGGATTTAAAACAGGTCCATTACCCCAAAGCACATAGGAGTGAGGTAAGAAATAAAAATAATGAAGTACTCCTTGTGTGAGATAATAGGGAGTAGTAGGAACTCTGGCATATGTAGAAGCACACGCCCAGACTGAGGGAGTCCACCACTAAACCTCATCGGCCAACACTCAAGAATTTAGGCTTCATACCGTCTTCTTTCCCCCGCCCCCTGCAGGAGAAGCCAGAAATTCATCTTTTCTTTTTTTTTTTTAATTATACTTTAAGTTCTAGGGTACATGTGTACAACGTGCAGGTTTGTTACATATGTATACATGTGCCATGTTTGTGTGCTGCACCCATTAACTCGTCATTTACATTAGGTATATCTCCTGATGCTATCCCTCCCCCCTTTCCCCTCTCCACAATAGGTCCCAGTGTGTGATGTTCCCCTTCCTGTGTCCAAGTGATCTCATTGTTCAGTTCCCACCTATGAGTGAGAACATGTGGTGTTTGGTTTCACTGTTCTTTAGCGATGGTTACTGAGAATGATGGTTTCCAGCTGCATCAATGTCCCTACAAAGGACATTAACTCATCCTTCCTTTTATGGCTGCTTGAGTGTTCCATGAGTATATATGTGCCCACATTTTCTTAATCAGTCTGTCATTCATGGACATTTGGGTTGGTTCCAAGTCTGCTATTGTGAACAGTGCTGCAATAAACATGCGTGTGCGTAATGATAACATAGCAGCGTGATTTACTTAATCCTTTGGGTATATACCCAGTAATGGGATGGCTGGATCAAATGGTATTTCTAGTTCTAGATCTTTGAGGAATCACCACATTGTCTTCCACAATGGTTGAACTAGTTTACAGTCCCACCAACAAAATTCTTATTTTAACATGTTGGCTTAAATTAATTTAACACATGATGTAGACAAACAAAACATGACTAAAGACCCACTGCCCCTGCATTTGTGACTTTGGAGCCAAATGACTTCTAGAGTCCTTTCTAGTTGTAACTTTCCATCAATCGGTTACAGTGGGATGCTCAAAGCGAATGGCCAGTTTCAATGCAAACTAGATGTTCTGTGATCCAGTTAGTTACTTCTCTCTGCAGACCAATTTTTGACCTAGTTGAAAATGTTCACTTGGGTATACATATTACATACTAAAATTTCTGGGAAAATCTGACTGAGGTCACTCTTTTTACATACTGAAATTCCTAATTCAGGTCAACATAGATCAACTTCTGATACCACTCAGGGATGTTCAATCTTTTGGCTTCCTTGGGCCACATTGAAAGAAGAAGAATTGTCTTGGACCACACATAAAATACACTAACGATGATAGATGATAAGCTAAAAAAAAAAAAAAAAAAGTTACAAAAAAAATCTTATGTTTTAAGAAGTTCACAGATTTTTGGGGGGCCACATTCAAAGCTGTTCTGGGCCAAGCCTGGACACGCTTGATTAGATTAAGAGGGTGAAAAACGATTTAAAATGACTCTTCAGTTCTTGTTGATTGATTCACTGTCATTCAATTATATGAAATTATAACATGCAGCTCCCCAAAATGCAACTGTGAAATGTAGGTGTGATATGACCCCAATTTAAAATCCTTAGAGCTTTTAAATAAAAATTAAGGTGCTTGTTTGAGAAGCAGGTTTCTGAACATTTTTATTTACTTTTACTTTAATATTTTTTAAGCTTTCTGTGTGAGAACTACTTAAACTTGTACAGTAGTACTGAAATTTGATAGAGAAATAATTCCTTTCTTTGGAGATAAAGAGATAGGGAAAGGTTGCTACCCCACCACATGTTTTGTGCTTCTGAAGTTATTTATCCCCCTGCAATCTTCTTTGACAAAGATGTAATTGCTTCAGCAATATAAAAGTTGAAAGAAAGCATTTGGCACACAAATCTCTGCAATGCATTTATTCTGAAGAGAAGTAAAACTGCTACTGAATAGCAAATGATATTCAAAGTGTGGTTTCCTTTCAAATAAACTGTATCCTAAATCCCAGAGATCAAGTTGTACACACCTCAAAAACATCAACATTCTTTCATTTACTTGCAAAATCAAGAATTTTAACTCCTACTAAATAGCAATGGGGAAAAAATGTCTGTTGCAAGTCTGGTAATCAGAATTCTAGAATAAGATAGAAGATTTTTCCAGAATGCATGTTTTAAATTGGATAGATGCACAAATAATAGGGAGTTGGAAAGTGAGATGAGGGAAACCGCTGAGCAAAGGAAAATAATAAAAAAAATTCAAAAGGTGACAGAATGAGCAATTATAATTTATACCATGGCAGTAATTAATGTCAGCTTCTGTGTAAAAATTAATGTGAATTCACCAAAGCACTTTGAGATGACACAATTATAGCATGTGTTTTTAACAAAGGTTTGGCCAAAAGAAAATAATTGCTTGGACCAACAAAGTTTTTGCAGGCTCCTTTTGCAATAACAGGCTAGATATTTTTGACTGATATATTTCAATTAATAATATATAAAAGCATTCCAGACACATGTATGACTAGCTTCTTTTAGAAAAGGAAACACCTCAGAAAATGATTATAGCTTCAATGTTGCCTTTTAACATTTTTATTTAGAACTCAATCTTTGCTATATGGTTCCCTAAATTGAAGAAAACAAAACAAAACAAGAATTTCATAGATGAAGCTGAGCTCTAATCAGTGATAAGGGGTTAGTACCAAAATCTCTACAATTTTTATGGAGTAGAATTTTTTAATAGACTTTTTACAGAACTGTTTGAACTAATGTATGGCCTTTATTCTGCCATTTCATTTAACGTGTGTTTGTGACACAGTATTTATGATTCAACCGTGTCAACACTAGAAATATTTTGTTCCTCACATCAAGTGCAGGCTCGAATAAAGTGCACCTTTTGATGGATGCCAGTCAGACGTTGTGTGTTTCAAAAAAATTAGTGTGAAAGGTCACTGAATGTAGAAACAAATGGAAAGGTGGTTTTGAGCCACAGCACTGAGCCCTTCGGGGACTTTCTGTTCCACCTGCACCTGTCTTAAAAGTCAATGCATGCCATTTAAATATCATGATTCATAGCATATTCCTTATATAATCATAAAAATGTAGTTTTCTGGTGGAACAACAAAAAGTGTCTAATGAAATTTAGATACTATTTATGCCTACACAGAATAAAAAAATAAAATAATATGGTATTTTGTGAATGAACATATTTAACGCCAAGCACAGTACTAAATATTTTATATGCACTATTCTAATTAAAACCAACCTTTAAATCTATGAGATAAATACTCTCATTATAGTCACGTTATAGATGAGGGAACTAGGGCTTAGAAAGAGATAAAACAACTTACCCAAAGGTAAATAAATAGCTAAAAAAAAAATGTTTTAAGGCAAAAAGCAACAGCAGCAGCAACAACAAAAAAAGTAAACCTTGACGCCACAGTCCATTTTTACAGGCATTATGCTAGATTGGCCGAAAATTTAAGTTCCCCAGAAATGTCTTAGCTGATCCAAGGATGAATGTCTTTGCTTGTCTTGCTAGATTTGTCATTTGTCATTGGTAAGGTATTGATGAGACTTGACCCAAGTACAGAAATCCAAAAGAATCACCTTTGTATTTTGTTGTGTTTTTTATAACTACCACAGCCCTTCATTTCAAAAATAAGGTAAGAGGAAGTTAACACCTGACAGACTCACGTGCAATGCTTTGATGGACATAAACTTTTTATAACTCTGTTTTGTTTTCCTTCATACAGAACCCAGTGCTGCTCCCACAGATGTCAAGGCAACAAGTGTGTCTGTGTCAGAGATTCTTGTTGCATGGAAACACATTAAGGAGAGTCTAGGAAGACCACAGGGATTTGAGGTATGAACAGAATGATTGAAAATAAGCCCTATTATTTCTTCTGGCATCACATTCTCCTAAAGAGAGATCTCGGTGACACTTCAGAATTTCAACAGAATTTCTTTGAAATTTTGTTCTATGTTAAAGAAACTAAGAAATACTATTTTACTGACATCTGTTATGTTGCTCATTAACTGGTTTATTTTTCAGGACAATAGCTTCCATAGCACTATGCAAAGATGTTTTTAAAAGATGAAAATAGAGTTGTAGACAAAAGCAGGAGCTATAGGTAGATATTTAATGGTATCCAATTTATTGGTCATTTTAAAAGTTTTTGTGTCTTTCTTTCTAATAATTTAACGTATAAATACAAGTTTTCCTTTTGTACTTTCTTGGTATCTCTTACCCCCAGTGCTGAATTATCAAATTTTGCTTGGAATTTAATGATCTGTATTGTATCTATGTATTCAGATAGTTTCTTTTTGTCCCTTAAATGTTGCTATTTTTAAACATAGTTATTCCAGTCTTATAGTGGTGAATATTTCATATAAAATGAATAACACCAATGAAATTTTAGCCTCCACAGAGACCAGCAGATTGTGAGTAGTCTGTGAACATGAATATTCTATGATAACAAGATTCTGCTTCTCACACAGCTCTTGTTCTTGTTCTTGCCTTGCTTGGCCAATCATGGAGAGGAATAAGGGGGATAATGTCTAAAAGACAAAAAGAATTAGCATCTGACCCAAGACTTTAGTTGCATTTAAAAAAAAATTTATTCTTACTTTTTCTCTGCTTCAGTTCCCATTAAGAGAAAATCATCTTGTGTTTTGAACAATGATCAAGTATAGGACTTGTACACTAACATGGTTTCCAGGCTGAAACATATTTTTAATTCTATTTGAGTTTTCAAATAATGCCTGATAATTATTTGATTAACATACAGGTGGTATTAGATAATGATTTCTATGATACAGAATTTATACCATCTTTCTAAGAGTTACAGCAAAAACAATTTATGGGAAACCATTACCTACTTATACAATATCAGGGACTTATTTCTACAATCTTGCTTCAATTAATTATTTGCAATAATTTAGTAAGTATCCCATTATGACTGCATGTTTATGTGATGAATATTTCTGTTTCTCCCTATCCTTCAGGAACCATGTTTGTTTGTCATTAAATCTCAGCAAATGATAGTATATACATTTGGCCCATAACTGACCACAATAAATATATGTTGAATGAATGAATGAATGTTTGTGCAGAACAATTAGCCCCTTTCTATCCAACTGCAGAAAACATTGTGGTGGTTTTTCCAGTTTCCCTTCTCTATGGAGGAGGGACAGTGTGCCTCCTCCAGCTGCTGTGAGTGTTGACTGCTAATGGTTCTCAGCTCCCACTCTAGAGAATTGCCCTCCATGGAGGAGAGCTACATTACTTGGAAAGTGACCTCATCACACTTAGTCAGCCTAAGATCAATGACTGACTGATACTGGTCTCTTACCTCAGGGAGGAAACAACTTTATGGTGTAGTTTATGATACAGAGCCTTGCTGTATGCATCAGGCCAAAGCCAGATTTCCTGGAACCACATTCTTGCTCAGCTCCCTCTAGCTCCCTATTCTGAGTTCCTCCCTTTTTAACAGGTTTTACCTGTAAGCATCCTCATAGTAAATAATATGCACCAAAATCCCTATCTCAAGTTCTGCTTTTGGGGACTTCAACCAAAAAGAACTACATTAGTGTGAATTCACTCTAAACCTCTGAATCGGAACATCTGGGGCAGACGTCTGGGGTGTGTACTTTCAGAAAGCCACAAAGTATATTCTGGTGCATGGAAGAGTGACAATCCAGGCTCCTATATCTCAGAGGGATGTTCCTTTTATATAGCCAGTCACCCTCAAGCTTTTTTTTTTTTTTACCTGCCCTATTAGCATGACCTTCAGATAACCATCATTATTCACCATGTTGACATCTCTCTGTGAGGTCCTGCAGAGATCACATGTGCACAATTCTTCCCTTCCTAAATATAAATCATTCATTCTTTAATTCAATAAATATTTATGTAGACCTATTAAGTACCAGACATTGAGCTAAATGCCAGGAACAAAACAATGAGCAAAACAAAGTCCCTGCTCTTATAAAGCTTATATTGTAGTAGGGAAGGCACACAATCAACAAACTAAGAAATAATCGTATGTTTGTTTTTTTTTAAATATGTGATATACTTTCAGTTGATGATACAGGCTATGTAGAAAACTAGGGCAAGAAGGTAAAGAGTGAGAGAGTCTGATATTTTACAGAGGTTTGAGAAATCAACCTTTCTGTGGTTGTGAGGTGTGGGTAGAGACATGATGTAATGAGAGACAGCAGAGAGAACAGCAAGCTCAAGAGCTCTGAAGTACTAGCACGCTGGACTTCTTCAAAGAACAGGAAGTGAGTAATTTTGGTGAGAGTAGGGAGCACAAGGAGAGTGGTAGCAGGATGATGATGAAGAGATTATCAGGACAAGGAACAGGTTTCTGGGGTCTTAGGAATCAGAGAAGTTCAGATTTCATCCAAAGTGTAAGAAGTCATAAAGTATTTCTAACTGGGAGGGACAAGTCAAGATCTGACATATGTAAAGCCTCTCTCAATCTAGAAGGTAGAGAATAGACCCTGGGGAGCACCTCAGAGAGAAGAGTAGAGAGGCAGCTGTTCCATCCTCAGTGACAATGAGGCTGCTTTCTACTAGAGTGGTAGCAGTGGAGTTGATAAGAAGTGGGCATTTTAAAATATATTTTGAATTGAAGTGAGACAGAATTTGACCACAAACTACATGTAGGCTATGAAAAAGATGAGACAAAGATAATTACAGAGATATTTACCAAGAAAATAGGTAAATGACATTGTCATTCACAGAGATGAGGAACTCACAAAGAAGAGTGGGTTTTAGAGTGAAAATCAAGGATTCTGTTTCGGATCTTGAGTTAAGAGGAAGATTGGGGATGGAGCTATAACTATGGGAAATCATCAGAATATAAATAGTTTTTACGCATATACCGGCTGAGATCACTGAATAGTTGATAAAGAAGGTGCCTGAGAATTGAGCTCTGGGGTGGCCCATAATTTGGAACTCAGCAAAGAAGAGGAGAGGGTCTGGCTGAAGAAACTAAGAAGGAGACACTGAAGAAATGCAGAAGCCAAGAGAAGAATTTCAAAATGGAGAGAATGTTCCATAGTGTCAAATGCTGCTGGGAAATTCAGAAAGATGAGACCTGAGATTGCCAGATGGATACAGCAATGTGGAGACTGTAAGTAACTTTGATGAGAGAGATTTTATGGAAGGCTGATAATGAAGGCTTGACTGGAGGTTAAGATCAAGATTACTCAAGAGTGACACTCAAGAGTGACACTCAAGACCATCAGAGCACAATGTTTTCACTAGATTGGCTTCATTCAAAATAACTTATTGCAAGCAAAAATGGAATATATTTAAAAACAGAACGTTAATAAGAATGAATCAAATTCTGGAACAATCATCATAATGACCACATTTCTGAATTAAAATAAATCAACAAAAATTCTGACAATGACTTTATACAAAAAAATGGGGACAGAATTCATGGGCATAGTAACTATTCCATTTCATAGTGCATTATAAATTGTAGTTTCAAAATATGGCATCTTGTTACCAGAAAATAAAAATCAATATCTCATTAATTTGGAAATTGTTTGCTTTTTATAAATAGAACATAATTAAAACTTTGGCTAGATATGACATTAACTGTTATTTTAAGTATATTCTGCAAAGACTGTTTTTGATTTACACTGTTTCATAACTGAATAGCTGCATGTATATTTAACACTAAATATGATGTAGGTGAAACTTTCAGAATCTCTCTTACTCTCTCTTTTCTGTACTCTTTTTCTCTTGAAAGAGAGCTCTGCCTCTGTCCTTCACCGAACACATCTGGAATTTACTGCTCTCATCTTCTCCCCACTTACTTTTCTCTATTAAAAATGTCACTGAGTAAAAGATCTCCCTGATTATTACTAAAATATAATGAACCCAAAAAGCTTAACAATTTTGCTTACTTTTATCCTCTTTTTCACTCTATCCCTACCACCATCCTACCTATATTTACTAATGGTCAAATTCAGAGCATGGTGACAATGAAACAAATATTGAAACAAGGGCATTTGTCACCAAAACCAAAATTATCAGTTTCACATTTTATGTACTTATAATGTCAGTCCTATGAGTCACTTTTCTAGCCATAATTTTAACTTTCCCTGCAAAGTCTAAAACAGCAAGCTACTACAAAAGCATTAACTATGAACCACTTTGAAAATAGAGAAGACAGTGTTTTCAGCTGCCCCTCTTATTTTTCCCAAATCAGAACATAAATAAGATAGATAAGCTTCTGCTCTTATGAATGTTACATCCTAATGGGGGAAGACAATTTTTTAAAAAATCAAACAAATAAGTAACGAGATAAACTCTGATAACAATACACATGGAGGGTCAAAAGTATAACAAACCTGGTTCCTGTGAGAACAGAAAGAAAGTGAAGCACTGGAAAATTAAAATAGTTGGAGGATTAGGTAGAGACAAGATATGTATAGATATATGGATTATGAAAAAAAAGTCTGTATTTTATTTGAAGTGCAGTAGAAAGCCATTGAGACAATTTAAGGAGGGAAGTCACAATGTCCAATTTATGGGTTTTTTTTTTTTTTTTTTTTTTTTTTTTTTTTTTAATCACTCTGGCTGCTCTTATGTGAAGAATGAAAGGGAGAGGAAAGAAAGGCCAGAGAATTGCAGTTAAGAGTTATCACAATAATCCAAGCAAGAAATTATTGTGGCCTAGACTTCAGCCATAGCAGTGGAGTGGGAGAGAAGCAGGTGTATTTTAGAGGCAGGACTGGCAAGATTTGCTGACTGATCTGATGTGGAGGAAAGAGAAATGATGATTCCTCCATCTCTGGCTTGGTCACATAGGTAAATTGTGACATTTACCAAAAAAAATGAAGGAAGCTGAACAAAGAACAGATTTGAAGCTAGGAAATCAAGAGTTCTATTTAATCACATTGAATTTTTGATGCCTATTGGAAATCTAAGAGGGTAAGTCAGATAGGCAGTAGAACATGCCAGTTTGGAGTCCAATTGAGAGAACAGGGCTGAAAACATAGAGGTGGCCATTACAGAAGTGATATTTAAAGCCATGTTGCCATAGGAAAGCATCAGAGGACAAAATTTCAAGAGGAGAGGAGAGAAGTAGAGAGGAGGGGAATGAGGGGGGCTATGCTATGTCCTGGAACACTCAGCATTTAGAAGTTGAGCTGAAGAGGAGGAATCAGCAAGGAGACTGGCAAAGAGAATAAATCAGTTTGGTAGCAGGAATACCACGTATACATCAAAAAAGCTAAAGGAGTTGACCAAAAAGAGGGAACTGGCTAACTATGCTTAATGCTGCCAAGAGATCAAGTGAGATAACGATGGAACAGTGCCTGTTTGGTTTACAGGTTATAGGTGACAACTTCCACAATCAAATAAATAATCAATATCCCTTATGTTGTCAATTAGTAACTTCAAGTTATAGACATTTAGTAACCTTAATAATGCCACTGCTTCCAAAGAATGGTTGGTGGAAATAGTTTGAGGGCAAAGGAACGTCATTTCAGAGCTCTCAGCCCATCAGCACCTTACTTGATGTGGAGTTTCCTGTATCTTGTCAGGACACCAAAGGGTTTTGGTATTCATTCTTGTGTTGAGAATCACAGCTCTCCAGTGTTGGTATCAGAAATGGTTAAGAGTAAAATTCAACCTCTGAATATATTTTTGCACCGCATATTATAATGTGAGCATAAGTAGCCACTGCAGAAAACTCTTTTAGCCTCAAACAAACAGAGTGAAAAGAAGTCAAGTTGAGACTTTAACATAGTGTTTGCCTTGATGTACCAGGCATTATAGAGAAGGTAAATAAGAAACAAGATATCATTTCTGAAGTCATGTACACAGATTTATTTCCTTCTAGAATATGTTTTCTGTCAAGTCCATACCCATGTTCCACTTTGAAACTGATGACTGTATCCCTGGAATATATAGTGTGGTATTAACTAGTAACACCTCAATGCATTTTCCTTAATAAATAATCAAACCAGAACCTATTTGTAATTCACTTGTCTCTGAAATCTTTGTATTTTCTTCTCTACTAATTGAGGGAGACTACACTTGAGCAAGAATCATTTGGAGAGAAGATGGCATCATTAAAGGCAATAAAGTCCTTAAATCTCTCATAGCCTTACCTGATCTCCCTCCTGCAAGTTGCTATTAGGCTTTCCCTTCCCACTTCTGACTGCAGTTTCTTCTGATTTGGTTGCAGCCTGACTCTGATTCTGACCCTAAGTTGGCAGTCAAATGCCATCTCACATTTCCCTGACCTGACTTTATGTTTCATTTGAATCTCGTTAATTATTTATTCATTTATTTATTTAACTAGTATTCATTAAGTACCTGCTATGTTTTGATGGAGTATTCAGGCTGAAACAATCAATAAAACTGAGTTTCTGACCTTATGAAGTTTGCAGTCTAGCAAGGGAGACTTTTTCTATTTTCTCGAGTTTTTGTATTTTGCTTCAATCCTAAACTAGGGTCTTGATCCTAACCTCTGGTAGCTCCTTTTGCTGATGACTTGGTTTTGATCATCTTTTCCCTGATGCATTTCTGCAGAACATCAGTAAGGATCTCAGTCAGAGGCTTCCCCTGGTAGCATTTGTCAATCATCTACTTACACTTGGCATTTTGGCCTTTCACAAGGAAGCTTCCGTTACAGCTTAATTGGTTTAAGAAATAATAAATCAAGCATTTTGACTTAAACTTATTTTCCTTTTTAACTAACCCAACACTTTCAAGTACATGAAACAATTCAAATCAAATAGTGATTGATTTTTGTTATTAAATTGATGAACTGCTTTATCTAATAGAATGTTCATAGCAATTAAGATGGTAAGAATAGTTTTGCAAAAAGACAAGGTCAGAATGATAACAGCCCAGACAAAGTGATCAATGGTAAGGGGCTTGAGGACAATTTAGCAATTTTATCCCTTTCTGTTTCTGAGTGGATCCATCTGTGGACATCTTAAAAGGTCACAATTAGGCTACATGAGAACCCCACTGTACAAAGAAAAATGGTGTCTCTTCCTTTCAACCAGCTGCCTCCTGAAAGGATAGCACTACCTCACAAAAAAGACCATCTGAAGAAATAAGAAAAAAAATATGAAATTCCAAATGTAGACATTAATCCATCTATTTGTATGTTTCAAATATTTGAGAAATTTTGTCAACATCTGCTTAGAACCACCCATTTGTAAATTTTGGTTACCTGCATGGAATTAGCTTGAAATTTTATGGCAGCAGGGACTAAATGTAGAAAGCACTGACACTGAGAGATGTGAAATGTCTAGCTTATGATATGCAGCATGATTGAAAATTGAAAGTGGGCTGTATTTATTGAACAACTTTGATTCATGAATAACCATGACTGTCCCATCTGGATTGCCATCTCTGTCACTAGCCCATACAAGTAAATTATTAGGTTCAGTTTTGAATTTATGAACCCACCAGCATTAAGTGTCCTGTGAATGGTAAACTCTGAATCCTAGAGCAGAGTCCCTCAAGCTTTTCAGAACATAAAAGGATTTTTATGCGCATACAAATTCAGAGCAGATGCCACTCTGGCAAGAAGGAAGAGTAAAGGATAAGGCCAAATTTCATAATCATTTCTGTGATTTTCCCAGATCAGCAAAACAGACAAAGTAAATTGTGATAATGGAATGTTGGATGAATCATTTTTTTTCACTCCTTCACTCATCAAGCATTTATTCAGTATCAGGCACTATTCTGGGCACTGAGAATGTACATATAAATAACATCTAGTCCTTACCCTCAAAAAGCTCACAGTCTAATATTGAGGGAGGTTTATGGGAAGTTAAAGTAAACAAAAAAGAAATACATTGGAACAATATAATTCTTGTGTCTATAATTATCCCAGGATTCCTTAGGATCCTGATCCTCTGAACGAACTGTGTGAATAAATTTGTGCCAATGCCCTATATGGGTGTAAGTTTCTCTGTTTTAATGAGAACATGCTTCTGTCCTGAAATTGTCCTTAATTTTCCAAATAAGTCAATGAATAAAAGTTATATTAACTGAATAAAATAGAAATGAAACTTTTTTCAATAGACATAATTTTTAAAATATTTATATTATATTTCATATTCTGCCTGTGGAACAAAGTTTTCCATGATTGCCAAGTTTATGGTGCTTGTATTCATTCATCCCTTCTTTTAAGATAATTATTAACTGTATTTTTATCTTTTTAATAGCTGGACTCATTTTAACAATAAGCAACAATGTATTTTGCAGCATGAGTTTAAGTGCACAGTGTCCTGGTTTCAATTCTGAACATTTTAGTGATTATTAAGAAAAAAATAAAGACAAAACAACTTGTCCCATTTTACAATACTCACTAAAAGGCACCTCTAGCAACTTCTTTGCTTGGGCTATGTACAAGGTTCACGTGTTCATTTTAAACCTTCCAGAGGATATGCAACTCAGAAGTTCATTTTAGACATGTCACTAAAGCCATTTCCACTTATTGATTGCACTGAAAAGACACCAATTGTGTTTTGCTCTATAAAAGAAGTCGTGGTGGGGATTTCTTCAGGGCAGAAGGGACAAGGTTGTTGTTATTCTTTATTTTATGATCTGACTGTAATCATTAGAGTAGGAGACAAAACAAATGAGCCTCCTCATTCTCTGACAATAACTCGTGCTAGACAGATTGTATTTAATTTGTATAGTGGGGGGAGGAAATATATTTGTGTGAAGATGGACTTTCAGATACAAGTTAAAGGGGAGAAAGAAGCTGAAATGAAGCCAGTCACCAGAAAGCTAACAATGATTGTTTTATTTTCCATATGCTATGTGGGTAGCAGCCATTTTACAGAGCCTCTCTGGCTTTTTATTAATACTACATAAAAGTAAGAATACAAAAAACTAAACAATAAGAAAAAATAAAATGCCAATTTTATCCTTTCTTTTCTGAAATTCTGAGGACTCATTTAAATCAAATAGCTTTTATGTCACTATCATTAGATTTCTTTCTTGGCTTATTTTCATAGACTGTGAGGCTAACTAAAAATTATGTTTTCTGAAAATCATCAAATCAAAAGCAAATTGAAGTAATGTTTCCATTGTTTAACTTGTTCTTTTCTTGTCCTATTGAAACACAACTCTATAATTTTTATCAAAAATAGTTACTCACTTTACTGTGTTTTTGTTTCATTTGATTCTAGATGCGTGGCTTCGTGGTTGAAGTTCTCTAACCCAAACAACTTTAAAATTTTTTTTCTACGAAATTTTGACATAAACTATTTTATTTTCAAGACTATTAGGATATTTTCCTGAACATATTGTAGTAACACAAATGGAACCAAAAAAGTATTGATGATATGTTTTATCATATTCAGAAGTATTTCTCATTTTTTTCACTCTTCAACATGAATGTGAATTTACTGCACCACCTCTAAACACGGATTTCTAATCCCTAAACCCAGCCATCCATGAGTTCATCAAATCTCCATCCTCAGTTTCACTCTATTATGTAATGCACATTTGTAGAAGCAGAGCATCCATGCAAAAAAAAAAAAAAAAAAAAAATGGAATCAGAAATGTAGATAACCATTTATTTATAATTGACATTCTAAGAATGTCAATTACTAATGGACTAACTGCCAATTACTAAAGAGTTGAGACTTTATTTTCCAAAGGGCAGAGCTTTTAAACAAATCTACACACAGAAAAGTGCACAAATGATTTTATTTTACAAATATTTGCACATTTTTGTTGAAATTTTCTGAGAACAGCCCATATAAAAATTTCTAAATTGTGAAAAAATCTTCTCCCTTTGAAAGCTGGGTTTATACCTTAAGCACCTGACAATGTACCTGTGATAGAGGAGTGCTAAATCTATGAGTGTTGCACAGATACAGACATGGGCTTGCTTAATAAACTAGGAAATGAAGAAATTGTATAAGGTGAACCCAAAATTAAAAGGTTTACAAAATATATACTTAGCATTATAAGCATTCTAATTGCTAATTGAGTAAATGCCAATTACTAAATAGCTGAGACTTTATTTTCCAAAGAGCAAGGCTTTTTTCTTTACATCTGCATACAGACAAGTACACAAATCATAAACGTATAGTGATAGCTGAATGAATTACTACGAAGTAAATACACTTGTCTAACCATAATCCAGTCCATGAAGCAGAACATTACTAAGCCCCAGAGATCCAATTCAGGTCTCCTACAGTCACTCTCCTAATTCTTATCCCAAAACAACACTATCCTGACTTTTTTTTTTTTTTTTTTTTGAGATGGGGTCTCACTCTATTGCCCAGGCTGGAGTGCAGTGATGCAATCGCGGCTCACTGCAACCTCCACCTCCTAGGCTCAAGTGATTCTCCTGCCTCAGCCTACCGAGTAGCTGAGATTACAGGCACATGCCACAGTGCCCAGGTAATTTTTGTATGTTTAGTAGGGATGGGGTTTCACCATGTTGCCCAGGCTGGTCTTGAACTCCTGACTTCAGGTGATCCACCCGCCTCAGCCTCTTAAAGTGTTGGGATTACAGACATGAGCCACTGCGCCAAGCTGACTTCCCTTTTTTCTTAAAGATAAAATTAAATGGATTTATCATGTACATGCTTTGAAGTATATAAATATGTCATACAATGACTAAATCTAGCTAATTAACATATGCAGATAGTTATCATTTTTAGGTGAGAAAATCCACTCTCAGCATTTTTAGAGAATGCAATATATTATTATTATTATTTTTTTTTTTTTTTTTTTTTTTTTTTTTGAGACGGAGTCTCGCGCTGTGTCACCCAGGCTGGATGGAGTGTAGTGGCGTGATCTGGGCTCACTGCAAGCTCCGCCTCCCAGGTTCAGGCCATTCTCCTGCCTCAGCCTCCGAGTAGCTGGGACTATAGGCGCCCGCCACCACGCCCGGCTAGTTTTTTGTATTTTTAGTAGAGACAGGGTTTCACCATGTTAGCCAGGATGGTCTCGATCTCCTGACCTCGTGATCCGCCCGCCTCGGCCTCCCAAAGTGCTGGGATTACAGGCTTGAGCCACCGCGCCCGGCCGAGAATGCAATATATTATTAATTATAGTCACAATGTTGAACTTCTTGATCTTATCTGAAATTTTGTATTCTTTAACCACTCCCCAGTCCCAGCCCTCCCAATCATACTAACCCCTGATAAACACCATTTTGCTCTCCACTTTTATGAGATCAACTTTCTTAGAGTCCATATATGGGTAAGACCATGTGATATTCGTCTTTCTGTGCCTGGCTTATTTCACTTAACATAATGGTCGTCAGATTCATTCATGTTGTTGCAAATGGCAGGATTTCTTTCTTTTTAATAGTTGAATGGTGAATATAATTTCTCTGTGTCTATATAACACATTTTCTTTATCTGTTCATCTGTTGATGGACAAGATATGATTCTGTGTGTTGGCTATTGTGAATAGTGTTGCAATAAACATGAGAATGCAGATGTCTTTTTGACATACTGATTTCATTTTATTTGAATATATGCCAAGTAGTGAGATTGCCAGATTATATAGTAGTTCCATTTTTAATTGTGGGGGGAGCCTCCACACTGTTTTCAATAATGGTCGCACCAATTTACATTCCTATCAATGGAGGATTGATAGGAATGTATCAATCCTCTTTTCTCTATTTGTTTTCTTTTGACTTTTTGATAAAAGTTATTCTAATGTGTATGCGGTGACATCTCATTGTAGTTTTTCTTTTCATTTCCCTGATGATTAGTGAGATTGAGCATTTTTCCTAATATAAATCTTTGTATTTTCTTCTCTACTAATTGAGGGAAGCTACACTTGAGCAAGAGTCATTTGGAGAGAAGATGGCATCATTAAGGGCAATAAAGTCCTTAAACCTCTCATAGCCTTACCTGATCTCCCTCCTGCAAGTTGCTATTAGGCTTTCCCTTCCCACTTCTGACTGCAGGTTCTTCTCTGACTGCAG
Source organism: Papio anubis (assembly GCF_008728515.1). Classification (NCBI taxonomy): domain Eukaryota; kingdom Metazoa; phylum Chordata; class Mammalia; order Primates; family Cercopithecidae; genus Papio; species Papio anubis. The sequence goes on along the minus strand of NC_044987.1, from coordinate 33,963,370 downwards.
AGAAGAAAATACAAATCTCATTGTGGTTTTTCTTTTCATTTCCCTGATGATTAGTGAGATTGAGCATTTTTCCATATACCTGTTGGCCATTTGTATCTCTACTTTTGAGAAATGTCCATTCAAGTCCTTTGCCCATTTTTTAACCGGGTAATTTGTTTTCTTGCTATTGAGTTGAGCTGCATATATATTTTGAATGTTAATCCCTTATCAAATGTAGAGTTTGCAGATATTTTCACCCATTCTGTAGGATGTCTTTTCACTCTGTTGATTGTGGCTTTTGCTGTGCAAAAACTTTTTAGTTTGATATAATCCCATGTTTTTGGGGGTTTTTTTTTTGTTTGTTTGGTTTTGGTTTTGGTTTGTGTGTGTGTGCTTTTGTTGCCTGTGTTTTTTGGAGTCATATCCAAAAACTCATTGCCCAGACCAAAGTCATAGAATTTTTCTCTACATTTTCTTCTAGCAGTTTTACAGTTTTATATCTTATGTTTACATCTTTCATACAGTTTGCATTGATTTTTTTATATGGTGGAAGCTGAAGGTCTAATTTCAGTCTTCTGTATGTGGATATCCAGTTTTTGCAGAACCATTTCTTAAAGAGACTATCCTTTCCCCATTATGTGTTCTTGGCACCTTTGTCAAAAACCAATTGATCACAACTATGTGGATTTATTTCCTGGCACTTTATTCTGTTTCATTGATCTATGTATCTGTTTTTATACCAATAGCATGCTGTTTTGGTTAGTATAGCTTTGCAGTAAATTTTGAAGTCAGGTAATTTGATACCTCCACTTTTATTATTTTTGCTCAAGATTGCGTTGGTTATTTGGGGTCTTTTGTAGTTCTCTATGAATTTTATGATTGTGTTTTCTATTTCTGTAAAAAAAATGCCATTAGAATTTTGATAGAGAGTACAATGAATCTATAGATCCATTTAGATACTATGGACATTTTAACATTAATTTTTCCAATCCATGAACAGGGGTTTTTTTTCCATTTATTTATGTCTTCTTTGATTTTTTAATCGATGTTTTATAGTTTTTAATTTAGAAATTCTTCATCTTCTTGCTTAACTTATTCCTAAGTATTTTATTTTTTTGTAGCTATTTTAAATAGGATTGTTTTCCTGATTTCTTTTTCAGGTAGTTCATTATTGATATATAAAAACACTACTAAATTTTGTATTTTTTTAATCTTGTAATTTTCATGAATTTGCTTATCATTCCTAAGAGTTTTTTGGCAAAGTCATTAGTGTTTTCTATATATTAGATTGTTGCCTGCAAACAGGGACAACTGACTTCTTCCTTTTCGATTCTAAAGCTTTTTTCTTTCTTTCTCTTGTGTATTTGCTCTGGCTAGGACCTACAGTACTATGTTGAGGAGAAGTGGCAAGAGTAGGCATCCTTGTCTTTTTCAAGACCTTAAAGGAAAAGCTTTCGGCCTTTCCCTGTTTAGAATGATGTTAGTTGTGTGTTTGTTATTTACGGCCTTTATTGTGTTGAGGTACATTTCTTCTATACCTAATTTGTTGAGAATTTTTACCATGAAAAAATGTTGAATTTGTCAAATGCTTTTTCGCATTTATTGAAATGATCATATGGTTTTTGTCTTTCATGATGTATTACATTTATTGATTTGCAAATATTAAACCATCCTTACATCCCCACACTTGATAATAATGAATGATTATTTAAATGTGCTGTTGAATTTGCCTTGCTAGTATTTTGTTGAGGGTTTTTGCATGCATATTAATCAGGGATATTGGCATATAGTTGTTTTTTTTATTTATTTATTTTTTTAGTGTCCTTGCCTGGCTTCGGTATCAGGGTGATGCTGTGCTTGTAAAATGAGTCCGACAGTATTCCCTCCTCTTTCACTATCCTGACTTCTAACAACACTAGCTGGTTTTTACCAGTCTTTGAAATCATCTGGAGCTTTTTATGTCTTGTATTTTTCACTCAACACTATGTTGGTAAGAGTTACCCATATTGTAACATGTGAGTGTAGGTAATGCTGTCTTCTAAACTACATCGTGTGAGTAACCCCCCCAAGTAATTTATCATTCTACCATTGACGTACATTAAGGTTGTTTCCAGTTGGGTCTGTTATGAATAACACTATACAAAGTAATTTCAGGAGAATTATCTATTTTACAATATTGAGTTCCCTAATTCATAATCATGGTACATTCCACTTTTTTAAGCCTTCTTTGAGCTTTGTCAATATATAGGTCTTGAAAGTCTTTTCTTAGATTTTCTCTATTTTACTGTTTGGTGCCATTTTAACTTATCCTATATTTAATTTAGATTTAACTTTGTGTTATGAAATTTTTTTTAAATATCTGAAATGTAATATACAGAAAAGTATAGTGAATTTCTACAAACTTAACATTTACCTTCATCTATTACGAATGAATGAATAATCTGTTTTGTGTGTAATGCCAGTCAATCTCCTATATTATTTTGAAGCAACTGTCAGCCATTATACTGTTTCACAAAACATATTAAAAATCTCTAAAGTATATGCTTTTTAAAAAATTGTCACCTCTCTGCTTCCTGAGAACATGCAGGTTAGAAAATGTACTCAGTGTAAAAAGCTACGAACTAAAAAAACACACCTAATATAACTCTGTCCTCAATGTTTCTCTTGGTCTCTGCCTACATTACTTACTAGGTTCTCCAATGTTTATCTCTGAGCAAGCATAGTTTATCATTCAGCCAAGGATTTAACAGGCTTTATACTCAGGTTGTGGCTCCTATCCTTCCTGGAGTTCTCTCACTTCCTGAATTTCTATTTTGTATTTTCAACTGCTCTTTCTGATAAACTTCCTTTGCTACTCCAACTGATAAAGCTGCGATCTTTTGCCACCATTGCCAGAGGGATTGAAGAACATCCACAAACAAAATAAGCCACAAACTCACAATTCTTATTTTTGCAGTTTCAGATTTTCAAGAGTAAACACTCCTCTAGCTTCTGTCTACTTTTGGATGCTTGCCATGATTTTAAAATTCTCATTTGGGTCAGAGTTTGTATAATCATTTTACTCATCCACATTTCCATCATTTTCTTAATATTTCTAAGATCTGTGGGATATTTTCTTTTTATCAGCAGTTTGTATGTCCTCCTCCCCATCTCTCCCTCCTCCTTTGATCTCTCTTGATTAGAAGAGGTTTACAAAATATGTGATCTTTTCAAACCATTAACTTTGTCTTTATTCATTTTCTTAATGTTTCTTTTTCCAATTATTTTTGTTCTTCCTGTCATTTTTATATCCTTCTTTCTACTTTATTTTTATTTAGGTTTAAAATTTATTGCCCTATTTTGAACATGTTAGATGGATATACCACTGACTTTTGGCTTTTATTTTTTTTCCAGTATATCTATTAAGGCTATACATCTCTAAAATTCTCTCTTCCCAGCATCTCATACAGACCATGTCATATAATATGATTAACTAGTTAGTAATTTTTAAAGATTAATATTCTTCTACCTGAAAGTATTTCAGATCAAAACTTTTGTTCTTTCATTAAATTAAGATATATGAAACAAGATTGTAATATATCAACCTTAAAGGAAAAAGCTCAGGAAAATGAATATAGATAAAGTGTTTATTTGGGTCAAGTTTGAGGATTGCAACCCAGGAGCATAGATTCAAGTTGCCCTGAATATACACTCTGATTAGTAGCAGTAACAAGTAGATTTTTAAAGGCAAAAAAAGGGCAAGAGTGGGAAGGGGGTGGGCTGATACACAGTCCTCTCTCAGGAATTCTCATTCATTTACAGAAACAGCATTGATTAGTGAATGGCTATACATTGTGAAGCTATAGGGTTATAGTCTGATCTGGCCTTGTTAGTTAATTAGTAGCTACCTGTGGCAATAGAAAGCAGTTTCAAAATGAATACATAGCTTAAAGGGGAAGTGGGGCATGGTTGCAGTCTCATTTTAATGTTTCTCTGGCTATAATAATCAAAAGGACTTGCGTTCCTCAAATAAAATTTCTTATCTCAGTTTACAAGTCATCTCACAAAATACATTCAGGTACATCAGTTGTAATTAAATGCTCTTAGAATTTTTTCTGTTCAATATGCTCTCTTTCAAAATGTTTGAATAAAGAATGTGAAGAAGGCAACTAATATTTTAAAAAGACATACACTGAACTACATGTGTTAGGAAAATATTTAATTATATTTATAACTAATCTTCTTCAGTATATTTTCTTTATGCAGCAATGACAGCTTCTAGGAAAAATAAATACAAATTTATTCAGTAAGTGATATCCATTATTATGTTTCTTCTGCATTTTAAACTTTCTCACCTCATATCATCTAATCACTGTTGAACTGCCTCATAAATATTCAAAAGTTTAACTAAGCATCATTTATTTATTTTATGTAATTCATTAAATTGCATCCTTTATGGTAAAATTACCTCTGGGCACAAAGTAACTAATATGCATGCAATTTAATAATACTGACTGCCAGCATGTCTCAAAGTATTGATTATGAATAGCCAATGTAATAACTATACCGAGTACTAAATTCAAGAGATTGGGAAACTGGAGACGAACTAAATTGATGCAAGCAGGGACTGTGCCAATCAAAACAAATGCATCTTTCATGGAAAATGTGCTCCCTACATATACGATTTTGAAACTCTTAGTAGAAGGACATGTCTGATCTTTGATGTTGTATAAGAAAGGAGGAATGTAAAAGGTGATTTAACCACCATTAGGAAAAAGGTCATAATATTCCAAAATATATCTGAAGGTAAGGAATTAGTAGTGAAAATATGCTATCAGTGAAATATCTGTCCTCTCATCCTCGATTTAAATTATTTGCCACTTTTGTGTTAGGAATGATAGTAAATTGATTGAAAGCATATAAAACCAACTTTCCTTAATTCCCCCGTAAAGTACCCATGAAACCATCAGAAAAGACAATCCTCACTGCAATCACAGTGAGTGGTATAAAACAAAGTCATCAGAGTGTTTCTAGGTTTTTCTTTCCTTTCATCTTTGTGCAGTGACCCAGCCTCAAAATCCCATTTTCCAGGTTCAAGCAAGCAATGAAATAGCCTCTAACCCTTTATCTTTTCTTCAGCAAAGCAACTGCACTCATACATATGAAGCTCTGGTTTTCAGCCCAAACCTGGGTAGATTTCTTTAGGTTGTTTGAAAATATGAGTAGATGCTTATACCAAAAACCAATAATCTGGCATCTCCCTGCACAGCATAGACTACTGGTCTGGGAGATAAAGTCTAGAAATGAATGTCTCACCATTCAAATAATCCTTAAACTCATTTTTAGAACAGTTGAAGATCAGTCAGATAAGATACAAAGGTGATTAGACTGAAGAAAAATCTTTGAAAGAAGAGAACATATCATAGAAGAAAAACCTTTGAAAGAAGGAAACAAATGGTTAGCTTTAGTATGAATTCCTTTTCCTAGAAAAGATTTTCGTGTAAATCAGAAGAAAAATTTTAAATATATAGTTCTAGATCTCAATGAGATAAACAAGAATAGTTATTTTATATTTAAAGAGCAACTCAGAGTAGGAAGAAAATCAAAATCAAAGTAAGTAAAATATTCATTGGAAGCAGTAAGATGTAAACTTGAACTGCTAACTATTCAAACCAATGCTTCAGAGTACAAACTTGATAAATAATTCTAGAATGCAAAGTAAATCAACAATAAAATTTTATTTTAAAATGTGAGAGAAAATGGTAGATATGAAGAACAGAATAGATTTGGATCGTACATAATAGGAGCTGCAAAGAAGATAGAATATATGGAACAAAATGAGTAACAAAAAAAAGTGAACAAAAATTCAAAAACAAAGCACCCAGGAAAAAATTCCAACATTTAAGATAGAGAAATTCCAATGTGTCAAGAAATATTAAAATCTTAACAGCCCCATCTTTGTCACTCCCATACTAATCCGTCACCAAAGACTGTTGATTTTATCTTCTAAATATTTCTTGGTCCACACACATCCCTATATCCAATGCCATCCCCTTAGTTTAAGCTATCCTCATTTCTGACCGAGACTCCAGCAGCGTCTCCTAAAAGCTCTTGCTGTATCTACATTAACCTGTTTCCAATCTGCCCTTCATATTTCAACTGTTTATTCAGTAAGACAAATTATCGAGTGTCTCCATGTGCTACTATAAAGCAATCATGAATACATTAGGATAATTTCATGTGATAATTGTAATAATAATTATAATAAAAATTAAAATGATGTGAGAGAGAGTGACTAAGGGAGGGGTGGTTTCTTTAAAGAAATGGCCAAGGAGGTTTCTTGGTTAAGCTGAAACCTATCTAAAAAGAAGGAGATAGCCATTTGGAGAACTGTGAAAAGAGCTTTCAGTCACTGGGCACCAAAAGCTCAAAAAATCTGAATTGAGAATGTGATTGAATGTTTGAGGCTCATTCTGCTAGAAGGCAGTGGACAAAGTGAGGTAAGATATAAGATGAGGTTGCAGAAGTATAGAGACTATATCAGGTAAAGTCTTGCAAGCCATGGTGAGAAGTTTGGAATTTATTCTAAGTGCAAAAGGAAGCCTTTTTAACAAAAGGAAGTTTTTTTAAAAAAAGAAGGATCTAATTTATATAGTTTAAAATGAAAACTAACTTGATACTGCTGTATCTCTTCAAAACACAAACTTAATGGTGCCATATACACACTCCCAAACTCACCCTGCTTAAAAGCATTCCATGTGTTACACTTGCACATAGGACATTTTTGGTTTTTACTAATCCTAGCTCCTTAACATGGCCAACTACAAGATCTGGCTCCATCTATGATTCTAGCATCAAGTGCACCACACACAGATCACCTGCCACATCTGCCTAACTGCACTGTCTTCAGCCCCACATCCCCCTCTTTCCAGACTGCACACAGGATGCCTCTGCCTTCCCTCTCCCTTTGCCTGCTGAACTCCTAATCATCTCTCAGCCTTCAGTGTAACTCGCTCTGCCTTAGTGAAGACTTCCCTGACTAGCCCCTGCCCACTGAGTCCTATCCCTCAAGTTAGATCTGTATCAATATGTAGCTTCCCATAAACCTCTGGTCAAAACCCCAGTTTTACATTTGGGTGTGTGATCATTTATTCAGTATGGCCCTACGTAGACTGTAACTCCAAGAGGGCAGGGACTTCATCTATTTTGTTTCATCATTGATTTTCAGTTGGCCTGAGGCACACTGTTTGGTAAATAATATATATTCAAAAAATATTTTCGAAAGCACAGTTGAATTAACAAGTTTTTAGAACTCAAGAGCTGGTAAAATATCAAATTTCAATATGCATTTTGATTTTTAAAAAATAAAACTGATTAACGGAAAGACAAAATTTGATTATTAAAAAATAAAACCAATTAGTAGAAAGACAAAATTACTCTCAAAGATGCAAAAATCAAAAGATTTTTCTTCTACATTTAATAAAAGCAGAAAATAGAGGCCGGGCGCGGTGGCTCAAGCCTGTAATCCCAGCACTTTGGGAGGCCGAGACGGGCGGATCACGAGGTCAGGAGATCGAGACCATCCTGGTTAATATGGTGAAACCCCGTCTCTACTAAAAAGTACAAAAAAACTAGCCGGGCAAGGTGGCGGGCGCCTGTGGTCCCAGCTACTTGGGAGGCTGAGGCAGGAGAATGGCGTGAACCTGGGAGGCGGAGCTTGTAGTGAGCTGAGATCTGGCCACTGCACTCCAGCCTGGGTGACAGAGCGAAACTCCGTCTCAAAAAAATAAATAAATAAAAAATAAACAAAAAATAAAAAAAATAAAAGCAGAAAATAGAGTGGTGTGTATTAAATGCAGGGACTACAATGTTGAGTTAGCAGTGATCATGGAGTACAATTAAAGATATAGAAATAACTGAATATAAGTGCTAAGAATTGTATTTTTAAAACCCAACAAGTAGGCCAGGCATGATAGCTCACACCTGCAATCCCAACACTTTGGGAGGCCAAGGGAGTAGGGTCGTTTAAGGCCGGGAGTTCTAGACCATCCTAGGCAACATAGCAAGACCATGTCTCTACCAAAAAATTATAAATAATTATCTGGATGTGTTTGTGCACATGTGTAGTCCTACCTACTAGGGTGGCTGAGGTGGGACAATCTCTTCAGCCTAAGAGATCCAGGCTGCAGTGAGCTCGGATCATGCCACTGCACTCCAGCCTAGGACTAATATAGGACTAATAAAATGAGACCTTGTATTAGTCCCTTCTTGCATTGCTATGAAGAACTACCTGAGACTGGGTAATTTATAAAGAAAAAAGATTTAATTTACTCATATTTCCACAAGTTTTAGAGGAATAATGGCTGGGGAGACTTCAGGAAACTTACAATGATGGCAAGAAGGCAAAGGGGAAACAGGAACATCTTACATAGCCGGAGGAGGAAGAGACAGGTGCGAGGTGCCACACACTTTTAAGCACCATCTCCTGAAAACTTATTCACTATCATAAGAACAGCAGGGGGGAAATCTGTCCCCATGATCTAATCAACTCCTACCAAGCCTCACCTTAAAATTGGGGATTACAATTTTATATGAGATTTGGATGGGGACACAAATCCAAACCATATCAGCCCTTGCTAAAAAAAAAAAAAAAAAAAAAAAAAAAAAAAAAAACCTGAAGATGGCAGATAGGAGGCAGGACTAGCTTGCAGCTCCTATTCAGACAGACAGAGCAGCATGTGAACTTTTGCTCCAAGAACTACCACAGGAACATACCAGTAAAGCTGAGAGAATCTGCAGTCCCTTTGAAAGAACTGGATCGTCACTGAAAGCTCCCTGAGATGCTAAAAAACTGTGAGTCTTCTTGCTTTTTCAATGGGGAGGCATGTGGTCTGGGACAAGTTCTCAGCTTCGGTCACTGGCTGCCTAGAAATAAACTCAGTGCTGTTGGATGGGGGCATGGTGGGAGTGAGACCAGCCTTTAGGACTACAGAGCAGGTTGAGGTGTGTTACTGCTGGCTTTTCCCCATTTCCCTGCTGACCTGTATGACCCAGCAGAGGCAGCCATAATCCCCTTGGGACTATAACTCTATTGGACAGGGAACCAATAGAGAACCATAGAGAACACCACAGCAAGCCCCACCCAAAGAAAGGCTGAGCTCAGAAATGGCTATCCCTGCCCCCACCAGGTGATCTTTCCCTACTCACCCTGGTAGCCAAAGACAAAGGTCATAATTTCTTGGGAGCTCTATGGCCCTGGCCACTGCCTGAGAAACCTGAATACTTAACTAGGTGTCGTTAGGGCAAGTTTGCATCCTCCCTATAGGATTGAAGTTGTGTGCTCTTGAAAGCCCCACAACCTTGCTAGATGCCAACCAACCCCAAAACAGCACACTAAACAAAAACACAACCAAGGACCTTCACAGAGTCCACTTCACTCCCCAACTGACTCCACCGGAGCAGGTGCTGGTGTCAAGGCTGCAAGACCTGAAGACGAATCACATCACAGGACTCTTTGCAAACAGTCTCCAGTACCAGCCAGAATGCCAGTAGCCCTGCTGGGTGGCTGGACCCAAAAGAGCAAAAACATTAACTACAGATCAGCTCTCAGGAAACCCTATTGCTAGGGAAAGGGAGAGAATACCACATCAAGGGAGCACCCCATGGGACAAAAGAATTTGAATAGCAACCTTTAATCCCAGATCTTCCCTCTAACATAGTCTACCCAAATGAGAAGGAACCAGAAAAACAATTCTGGTAATATGACAAAACAAGGTTCTTTAACATCCCCAAAAGATCATACAGGCTCACCAGCAATGGATCCAAACCAAGATGAAATCTCTGAATTGCCAGAAAAAGAATTCAGAAGGTCAATTATTAAGATAATCAAGGAGGTATCAGAGAAAGGTGAAGTCCAACTTAAAGTACTCAAAAACATGATACAGATTATGAAGGGGAAATTCTTCAGTGAAATACACAGCATAAATAAAAAACAATCACAACTTCTGGAAATCAAAGACACACTTAGAAAAATGCAAAATGCACTGGAAAATCTCAGCAATAGAAGCAAAAAGCAGAGGAAAGAACTTCAGAGCTCAAAGACAAGGTTTTTTAATTAACTCAATCCTTCAAAGACAAATAGAAAAGAATTTTTAAAATGAACAAAGCCTTCAAGAAGTTTGGGACTGTGTTAAATGACTAAACCTAAGAATAATTGGTGTTACTGAGGAAGAAGAGAAATCTAAAAGTTTGGAAAATGTATTTGAGGAAATAATCAAAGATAACTTCTCCAGCATTCCTAGAGACCTAGACATCCAAATAGAAGAAATTCAAAGAACACCTGGGAAATTCATCGCAAAAAGATCATCACCTAGGCACATAGTCATCATGTTATCTAAAATCAAGACTAAGGAAAGAATTTTAGGAGCTATGAGGCAAAAACATCAGGTGACCTATAATGGAAAACCTATCAGAGCAACAGCAAATTTATTAGCAGAAACTTTACAAGCTAGAAGGAATCAGGGTCCTATTTTTAGCCTCCTTAAACAAAACAATTATCCCCCAAGAATGTCATATTCAGTGAAACCAAGCTTCATAAACAAAGGAAAGATACAGTCTTTTCCAGAAAAATAAATGCTGAGAGAATTCACCACTACCTAGCCAGCCCTATAATAACTGCTAAAAGGAGCTCTAAATCTTGAAACAAATCTTCAAAATATACCAAAATAGAACCTCCTCAAAGCATAAATCTCATGGGACCTGTAAAACATTAACACAATAGGAACAAAAAACAAGGTATTCAGGCAACAAATAGCATGATGAATAGAATACTACCTCATCTCTCAATACTAACATTGAATGTAAAAGGCCTAAATGCTCCACTTAAAAGATACAGAATGGCAGAATAGATAAAAATTCACCAACCAAGTTTCTGCTGTCTTCAGGAGACTGTCTAACACATAAGGACTCACATAAACTTAAGGTAAAAAGATGGAAAAAGATATTCAATGCAAATGGATATCAAAAGCGAGCAGGAGTAGATATTCTTATATCAGACAAAACAAACTTTAAAGCAACAGCAGTTAAAAAAGACAAAGAGGGACATTATTTAATGATAAAAGGACTAGTCCAACAGGAAAATATCATAATTCTAAATGTATATACACCTAACATTGGAGCTTCCAAGTTTATAAAACAATGCTAGACCTAAGGAATGAGACACATGACAACACAATAATGGTGGGAGACTGTAATACTCCACTGACAGCAATAGATAGGTCAAGACAGAAAGTCAACATAGAAACAATGGACTTAAACTATACCCTAGAACAAATGGACTTAACAGATATTTACAGAACATTCTACCCAACAACTGCAGAATATACATTCTATACATCAGCACATGGAACATTCTCCAAGACAGACCATATGATAGGCCACAAAACAAGTCTCAGTAAATTTAAGAAAATCAAAATTATATCAAGTAGTCTCTCGGACCACAGTGGAATAAAATTGGGGATCAATTCAAAAAAGAATCCTCAAAACCATGCAAATACATGGAAATCAAAAAACCTGCTCCTCAATGATCGTTGGGTCAACAATGAAATCAAGATGGAAATTTAAAAATTCTTTGAACTAAATGATAATAGTGACACAACCTATCAAAACCTCTGAGATACGAAAAAAGCTAAGAGATAAGAAGAAAGTTCACAGTAGTAAATGACTGGATTAAAAAGTCTGAAAGAGCACAAATAGACAATCTAAGGTCACACCACATAGAACTGAAGAAACAAAAAAATCCAAACCCACAGCCAGGAGAAGAAAAGAATTAACAAAGACAAAAGAAGAACTAACTAAAATTGAAACAAAAAACAGAAAAATACAAAAGATAAATGAAACAAAAAGCTGGTTCTTTGAAAATATAAGTAAAATTGATAGACCATTAGCATGGTTAAACAAGAAAATAAGAGAGAAGATCCAAATAAGCACAGTTAGAAACAAAACAGGAGATATTACAACTGATACCACAGAAATACAAAATACCATTCAAGGCTATGATGAACACCTTTACTTGCATAAGCTAGAAAATCCAAAGGAGATGGATAAATTCCTGGAAATATACAATGCTCCTAGATTAAACCAAGAAACATAGAATCTCTGAACAGACCAATAATGAGCAGTGAGATTAAAATGATTATTTTAAAATTGCCAACAAAAAAAAGTCCAGGATCACATGGATTGACAGATGAATTCTATCAGACATTCAAATAAGAATTGGTACCAATCCTACTGCCACTATACCAAAAGATAGAGAAAGAGGGAATCCTCCCTAAATCATTCAATGAAGCCAGTATCACCCTAATACGAAAACCAGGAAACGACATAACAAAAATAGAAAACTACAGACCAATATCCCTGATGAACATAGATGCAAAAATCCTTATGTCAGAAAGATAATCCACCATGATCAAGTGGGTTTCATACCAGGGATGCAGGGATGGTTTAATATGTAAGTCAGTAAATGTGATATACCACATAAGCAGAATTAAAAATCACATAATCATCTCAATAGACACAGAAAAAGCATTTGACAAAATCCAGCATCTCTTTATGATTGAAACCAACAAAATTGGCATGGAAGGGAATACTTCAAGGTAATAAAACCTGGCTATGACAAACCCACAGCCAATATTATGAATGGGGAAAACTTGAAAGCATTTACCTTGAGAACTGGAACAAGGCAAGGATGCTCACTTTCACCACTTCTATTCAACATAGTACTGGACGTTCTACCCAGAGCAATCAGACAACAGAAAGAAATAAAGGGCATCCAAATTGGTAAAGAGGAAGTCAAACTATCACTGTTTGCTGATTATATGATTGTATACATGAAAACACTAAAGACTCATCCAAAAAGCTCCTGGCACTGATAAATGAATTCAGCAAAGTTTCAGCAAACAAAATTAATATACACAAATCAATAGCTCTGCTATATACCAACAGCGACCAACCTGAGAATCAAATCAAGAACTCAACCCCTTTTATGGTAGCTGCAAAAAAAAAAAATAATAAATACTTAGGATTATACCTAACCAAGTCTGTGGAAGACCTCTACAAGGAAAACTACAAAACACTGCTGAAGGAAATCATAGACGACGCAAATTGAAACACATCATGCTCATGGATGGGTCGAATCAATATTGTCAAAATGACCATACTGCCAAAAGCAATCTAGCCATTCAATGCAATTTCCATCAAAATACCACCGTCATTCTTCACTGAACTAGAAAAAAAAAATCCTAAAACCCACATGGAACCAAAAAAGAGCCCATGTAGCCAGAGCAAGACTAAGCAAAAAGAACAAATCTGGAGGCATCACACTGCCTCACTTCAAACTGTACTATAAGACCATAGTCACCCAAACAGCACAGTACTGGTATAAAAACAGGCTCACAGACCAATGAAACAGGATAGAGAACCCAGAAATAAAGCCAAATACAGCCAACTGATCTTTGACAAATCAAACAAAACTGTAAAGTGAGAAAGGACAGCCAATTCAACAAATGGTGCTAGGATAATTGGCTAGCCACATGTTGAAAATGAAACTGGATCCTCATCTCTCACCTTATACAAAAATCAACTCAAGATGGATCAAAGACTTAAATCTAAGACCTGAAACCATAAAGATTCTAGAATATCACATCAGAAAAACCCATGTAAACATTGACTTAGGTAAAGACTTCATGACCAAGAAACCAAAAGCAAATGCAATAAAAACAAAGATAAATAGATGGGACTTAATTAAATTAAAAAGCTTCTGCACAGCAATAGAAATAATCAGCAGATTAACAGACAACCCACAGAGTGGGAGAGAATCTTCACAGTCTATACATCCAGCAAAGGACTAATACCAGAATCTACAAAATACTCAAACAACTCAGCAAGGAAAAAATACACAATCCCATCAAAAAGTGATCAAAGAACATGAATAATTCTCAAAAGAAGATATGCAAACTGCCAGCAAGCATATAGAAAAATATTCAACATCACTAATGATCAGGGAAATACCAATCAAAACCACAATGTGATACCACCTCGCTCCTGCAACAATGACCATAATCAAAAAATCAAAACATAATAGATGTTGGCATGGATGTGGTGAAAAAGTTACACTTTTACACTGTTTGTGGGAATGTAAACTAGTACAACCACTATGGAAAACAGTGTGGAGATTCCTTAAAGTACTAAAAGTAGATCTACCATTTGATCCAGCTACCCCACTACTAGGTATCTAACCAGAGGAAAGGAAGTCATGATATAAAAAAGATACTTGCACATACATGTTTATAGCAGCACAATTAGCAATTGCAAAAATATGAAACCAGCCCAAAAGCCAATCGATCAACGAGTGGATAAAGAGAATGTGGTATATACACTGTGGAATACTACTCAGCCATTAAAAAAAAAAAAAAAAAAAAAAAGAATGAAATAATGGCTTCACAGCAACCTTGGTGAAATTGTAGACTATTATTCTAAGTGAAGTACCTCAGGAATGGAAAACCAAACATTGTATGTTCTCACCCATGTATGAACTAAGCTATGAGGACGCAAAGTTGTGAGAATGATACATTAGACTTTGGGGATTCAGAGGGAATGGTAGGGGGTGACAAGGGATTAAAGTTCTCACACTGGGTACACTATACACTGCTTGGGTGATAGGTGCACCAAAATCTCAGAAATCACCACTAAAGAACGTATCTATATAATCAAACAGCACTGGTTCCCAAAAAATCTATTGAAATAAAAAAATGGAAAACTAAAAATTAGAAATTTTTTTTAAAACCTGACAAGTAAAAAAAAAAAAAAAAAAGTTGATAAGATGATGTGTTGTGCATGTGTAGTGGTCAGGGAGATATGGGAGATCTCTGTATCTTCCTTTCAATTTTGCTGTGACTCTAAAATGGCTCCAAAAAAAAATATTTTAAGAAGTATGAAAAATTGGATAGGCAAAGACAAAATCGTAGGAAGAACTAATCAATGGTTTTATATGAGTGAATGAAAATTTAAAAGTAGGGGAAAGTTCACAACTCACCCAGTAATCAACAGCTGCATATGGCAGAACTCATGAGTTTTAGATTTCATAACCTCATGAAACTACATTGTGCGACATGATTATCATAGAATCATCACACCAGAAAATCAAATATACTATATGCACAGTTAAAATAATTATTATCTTGGAGAATCAGCTTTGGAAAAAATGGAGTGTCTACTAAGAAGAACCATCCTTGGTCGGGCATGGTGGCTCACACCTGTCCAGCACTTTGGGAAGCCGAGGCAGGCGGATCACTTGAGGTCAGGAGTTTAAGACCAGCCTGGCCAACACGGTGAAACCTCATCTCTACTAAAACTACAAAAATTAGCCGGGCATGGCGGCAGGCACCTCTAATCCCAGCTACTCGGGAGGCTGAAGCAGGAGAATTACTTGAACCCAGGAGCTGGAGGTTGCAGTGAGTTGAGATTGTGCCATTACATTCCAGCCTGGGCAATAGAGTGAGACTCTGTTTCAAAAAAAAAAAAAAAAAAAAAAAGGCCATTCTCTTTATTTAGGTTAGTCTCTATACTCTCCTACAGGTATTAGATGAGTCAGAATTCATACTTCCTGTCTGCCACTAATAATAATATTATGTACATTATAATTTTAAATAAAAATAATCTTTGAGATAAAAATCAGAAAACCAAAATAATATGAAGGATAAAAAATTATACTTACAAATAATAAAAATCAGAAATGTTAAAATATCAAGAAACAATTGTTCAAGCAGTTAAACAGCAGGGAAGCTCTCTAAAAATCATTTGCAAGCCTGAGAGAAGTACTATTTTCTCTGTTATATAAATAAAGATGCAGAGATTCACTGGTTAACTGACTTGTCCCATTATATGTGGCTTACAAATACCAAAAGTAAAATTCACATATAGACCTTCTGGCTTTACAACTTTGGAACCCATAATCTCCTTTCTGAGGTCTATTCTGGGAAATTAATCTAATATGTGGGAAACAGGGTATATGAAGATTTCCATAGCAGCATTTTAATTAAAGGAGCAATATGAATATTTCCATGGCAGCATTTTAATTAAAAGAGCAATAATTAGAAGCTATCAAAATGCCTTACAGTACAACAATGGTTAAATAATATGTGGTACATAGGCATATGATAGAATGTTATTTTTAAAATAAGAAAATATTTCTATATAAGAGAACGAAAACAGGACCTAAAAAGTATAATTATTTTAAATATATAAATAATATAGGAAGTGATACACAAAGAAAACAATTGTTTGAAGGTATTAAAATGATAAGCTGTTTTCTAATTTTAATTATTGATATCTTTTTAATGGTTTTAATTTGGTTTCAAGTGATTTTACATAGAGAGTTCAAAGTTCATGGGTTGTTGAAATCTACGTCTGAGGAAAAACTAAATGAAGAGTAGGTTCAACCTTAGAAAGTGCGTGTGACTTGTGAATATTGTGTAACCTCAATTCCAGCTTAAGAATCACTAAAGGAGAGAAAAGTGACTAGAGTGGTATGGCAGCCCCCCGGTTCTGTGGTGTTCTGCAATTTCCCCAGACCTAACCTTCCCGGCCTCTTCTCCGAAGAATCACGAACTACATGTGGGACAGTGGATTTGAAAGCTATGGCAGCTCCTCATAGGGGAGTCGGTGAATACATGCAGTTCCCAGGAGGCTTTGGATCGCGGGCAGCTTCTTAAGCAGAAAAGAAATCAGGAGCCCAAGTACAGCACATTGAACCCCACACTGCATCTCTGACGCTTTCTGTCACTTTGGTTGATGAAGTGTTCAAAATTGGCAGTGTTGAGATTTCACAAGTCACTCTTGTGGGGATCATCAGACATGCAGAGAAGGCTTCAACCAACATTGTTTACAAAATAGATGACATGACAGCTGCACCCATGGATGTTCGCCAGTGGGTTGACACAGATAATACCAGCAGTGAAAACACTGTAGTTCGTCCAGAAACATATGTGAAAGTGGCAGGCCACCTGAGGTCTTTTCAGAACAAAAAGAGCCTGGTAGCTTTAAGATCATGTCCCTGGAGGATATGAATGGGTTCACCATACATATTCTGGAAGTGATCAATGCACACATGATACTAAGCAAAGCAAACAGCCAGCCCTCAGCAGGGAGAGCACCTATCAGCAATCCAGGGAAGAGTGAAGCAGGGTACTTTGGTGGGAATAGCTTCATGCCAGCAAATGGCCTCACTGTGGCCCAAAACCAGGTGTTGAATTTGATTAAGGTTTGCCCAAGACCTGAAGGATTGAACTTTCAGGATCTCAAGAACCAGATCAAATGCATGTCTGTATCCTCAATCAAGCAAGCTATGGATTTTCTGAGCAATAAGGGGCATATCTATTCTACTGTGGATGATGGTCATTTTAAATCCACAGATGCAGAATAACTGGAACTAACTGGGTACCTGAGATATTTTACAACTGGACCTAGCTTCACAGTCTATTTTCTCCAGCTGTGTATATATTTGGCCAGGTGGCTTCTAGAAGTCAGTTTCATCTACAAAAGGTCTCCACCGACATCCTTTTGAAACTTACTGCTCTTCTGTTTTGTTTTGTTTGAAGCTCAGAAAGAGATAGGCAATTGACAGGGATGCAATCAGGGTGGAATTTCTTGAGGAAGTTATAAATAAGCTTGTTTCATACTAACATAATGCAAATATCTCTTTTATAAATGAAAATGTGCTAACCCTTTCCCCAACAGAGGGAACAAAAGAAAGTCCCATCAGTCAATTTGTCCATCTCATAGTGAAAGCTTGCCCCTCCTTTAGGGAACTACATCAGAAAGTTACCTACCAATAACACACTCCATATAAAATATCAGAAGAAATGAAGAGGCTCAAGTAATTTAACATTTATAAAAACACACAAAAGACAGGAAAAAAATGTGGCTAATTACTGTGGTCTTCATTTCATAAAGGTGTAGTTGCAATTTGTAACTTCCTTCCCCTTCTTTCCATTTCTTGTTCCTTTTGCTTTCAGCTAGCACTGAGGTTGGTTGAGGTCCTTAATATGTCATGGTAATCAAAATGTTCATTCTTGAGATCAGAGCCTATAATGACTTCCTATGGTCACCACTGGAAGAGGCAATCCTAGACATGTTCCAGAATGTCTCCAAATTCCAATTAAACTTCTCAGTGCCCACAGAGTATAGCAGCACCATTAGCACCCTTAGCTGAAAGAGAATCTGGAAAACATGTTTGGCTTTCTAGACTCCACAGTACACAAAACACGAAGGAGGATGAAATGGGTCCAGTAATCTACTATTTTCACCACAGTAATTAAGTTGGGGGGGGGAAAAAAAGTACTCTCTTATGACCTTCACCACAATAATGCAGGATTTTTCTCAGCCCCTTCATCAGACTTGTGACGGGGTGGCCCCATTTACTCGACCTGCCGCATTCAAGCCTTTGTGGGAGGAAGCACATGAATAAGTTCCATATGGGACCCCACAGCCAGAACAGGCGTGCATGGATAAATGCAGGATCCTGCCAGCCAGTCCAACTGCTGGCAGGAAAAATCTCCATGTGGGGCCCATGGTAGTGCCCAGGTGGTGCCAGGTGCCTGTGACCCCTAAGCCCCAGAGGGAATGTTAACAGTGCTTTCTTAGCTCTGCTGTCCCCAGACAGCTGTGTGTGAGAAGCTCAGCTGACAGAAGCAAGCTCTGTGTGGGGCGTGCATTGGTTCCCAGGTGAAAGTGTCTGCAACCCTGACACCCCAGAGGGAGTGTTACAGTGCTCTCTTACCTCCACCATCCATGGATGGCTGTGTGTTAGTAGCTCATCTGACAGGAGCAAGCTCTGTGTGGGGCCCATGGCAGTGTCCAGATGAGGGTGCCTGTGACCCCAAAACCCCAGAGGGAGGGTTACAGCACTCTCTTAGTTCTGCCATCTGTGGACAGCTGTGTGTTAGCAGCTCAGTTGACCCCTTGCCTCATCACATGGGGCAACTACCCTCCACTGGTGAGGGCAAAGGGCTGGTGTGACAGACTTTCTGGGTACCTGCACTCAGTGGGCCCTGAGCTCTTGTCTGGTGTCCAAGAAGAATGAGGTCACATGGACGAACTGAAGGATGGGGAAGGTGGAGAATGTTACTGAGCAATGAAAATGGCTCTCAGTGGAGAGGGGAGCTGGAAAGGGGATGGGAAGGGCAGGTTGCCTTCCCCAAAGTTAGGTTGTCTCTTCCCTGAGGTCAAGCTGTCTCTCCTCTGAAGTGCAGCCCTCTCTCATCGCTTCTGACTGATGGTGGGATGTTTTTATTCACAGGATGGTGGGGGTGGGCCATAGGTAGTTTTGGAGAAGGCAAGATTTGATTGGTAAAAAGGCATTATTCAGAAAAACAAATCAGAAGAGAATGGGCAAAAAGGAATAGTTCTCACTTCAGGCCACGGGTTTTCAGGCTTCTCAGTTTGAAGGTGCAGTTTCACTGGGAACCCATTTCTGTCTGCCTAGAATTTCTCTGCCTCCTGCCTCTATCAACAGTAACAAAGTAGAGGGGAAAAAGCTACTCTTTGTTGCATTGATAGGTAGTTAAGTTCTAGTGCCTGAACAGAGTAAAGCTTTAGCTTAATTGTGGGACAGTCATTGAGTCTCACAAAGGGATCGAGTTTGCTGAAGCCAGTTAGCATAAGCTCCTAACCAGGAAAGATGATCTCAATGCATAAAAAGGGCTTTGACAGAAAGCTGTTCCTTTCTGCCTCCCTCGACCCTCCCTACCCCCAGATCCTTACAATGCTGTTTCTCTACATTCACACCACTCCAGGGTATCCAGTGTTCTGCTACCTCTTCTCCATTAAACTGATACAGCTTGTGTGATTCATCTTTATGTGAAGCTCAAGAGGAAATATTCAGATGCCACATACTCAGATAATTCATTTGAAGTTTCATGGTTTTGAATGGTAAATTGTTCTGATGACCTATGAGAGAAAAGGACTCCAATTTCTTGGAATGATTCTTCTTTAATGTCAGGATGCATTTGCACTCCTTCATGCCACCAGGCTACAAGGTAGCAGCTTTGGTTGTTTTTTTGAGTATTGCTGTAGTGCTGCAATTTACACAGATGCAAAGCAGACAGTAATTAGGAATGTATTTTGGCCTTATTAATAAGAACTGTTAATTGGGTGATATAGGAGTGATTTCTTCCTATGAGTGGACTCCAGCAACATCCAAAAAAGAGAAAAAATTCAAGCAGCCAAGAGCACAGAGGAAGCTTTAAAATTAACCTGCCATATGACAATTTGTTGACAGGTTGGTTACTGGAAAGACATGGAACAAGAAGATGCAGCAGAAACAGTCAAAACTAGAGGGAATGAGTCTTTCGTCATCCTAACAGGATTAGAAGGAAATACGTTATATCACTTCACAGTGAGGGCTTACAATGGAGCTGGATATGGGCCACCTAGCAGTGAAGTGAGTGCAACCACCAAGAAATCCCGTAAGTGACCTGGGCTTTTTGTTTGTTTCAGACAAAGGGGAAACATCTTATAACATTTCTCAAAGCCATGTGAGGTGCATAATAAGCAGAGTCAAAGGGGAGTTTTGATTCATAGTCTTGCTTCAGTGCTTAGATCTGAATCCTAAAACTAGCTCAGAAAATTTCGCATTCAGAGTAGACAAAGGTTATCTTCCTGTGAAACAAGGCTAAGCGATTTTGACACAGAAGGGAGATAAAAGGATTCAAGTTCAAAAGCTCAGTAGAGTAGCTATTAAAATGACACTTCTGGAGCAAAACCCTCCTTATCAGACTCTAGCTGGAAGGAAGCCTAGATTGCCAGCCAACTACTAAGCAGGAGAAAACAGTGAGATACTCACAAGGAATTAAATGAAGAAATGTACTTAAGAATCCTTGTCAGTTCACGTTCACTTTTTATTTTGCAGCCCCAAGTCAAGCACCTAGCAACCTCAGGTGGGAGCAGCAAGGCTCTCAGGTTTCTCTGGGCTGGGAACCCGTCATACCATTAGCCAACGAATCTGAAGTTGTGGGTTACAAGGTCAGTATTTCTTCACTCTTTTACATAGATACTCATCTCCGAAGTTGTTATTATGAAGACAGAAAATTAATAAGGCATAAAAAGACCTATTAACAAACCTATTTTTTCTCAATCATTTTCTATCTATATCTTAGAAGGATAGCCTTCCTATAGATAGAGAAACCAAGGTAGTCAAAATTAGTTTCAACTGCACAAGGCACAGAAAGGGAAGGAGTAGGAAAAGTAGTGAAAATCTGAATATAGTGTGAAGATGACTCTGTGAAGTATGATATTAGGACCAGCAGAATTTAGGCAGAGAATTCTGGCATATGCCTCCAGGAGACTAATTTTGCTGGCAGCTGACAAATACAGGACCATTTCGTTTTAGTGGAAAGACTTTCTATTAGCAAGCAAACAGAAGAAGAAAAGAAAAATGCAAGGACCAGAACACTAGATAGAAAACAAAAAATCCAGGGAGAGACACAGCAAGCTCCAAAACAGACCCAACATTTACATACAGTCATTCTGTTATGTGACAGTAAGATCTGGAAATTTGATAACATGTGCAGTTTGTTTGGGAAAAATAACTCTGTTATCTGATTTTTAAATATATGTGATCTATGTATTGAATTGGCTTAATTTCAAATTCTTGTTCTATGTCAGATTCTGTTTGTTGCATTAAACTTCACACAGAATCATTAGTTGAATATTCACAATATTTTTAATGTAATAAATATATTAAGTATAATAGTTTAAAATATTTCAGTGATAATATTTAAACTGGAAGGTATCATTATAGGTGGTTTTCAACTATCAGAGGTGGTAACACAGTATTCAATATATAAAATGCTAAAATTTGAGGAGCTAAAAACTGAAGTTATAAATGTAATATTTTAAATTAATTTTCATTAATATTATATTACACAAACTAGCATTTGTTACCTACTGTAATTAGATCACAGACACACACACACACACACACACACAAATCCATCACAATCCGTCAGTAATGCTCGGGAATATTGAATTTGATCTTTTGCAGTGAGGTCAGGTGGGTCATTTTCTATACCATTCCCTTACTCCTCTCTTTCTATACTGTTCCCCAAAAGACCATATCCTCACAACTTCTCCTCTTAGGCAAATATACTGTTTAATGCTTAGGGATAGCAGTTAGGTGAGAAATATGATGGACCATTCAAGAATCAATCTAAAATCATTAGAACTATAATGAACAATATCCCAAACTAGAGAGGCAAAGTAGAATGCAAGAGAAAACCAGATAAACATGTATGGTCAACTGGAAGGCTCATAAGGTTTAAGTACCTTTCAAGTGAGAATAGAGAAATACCACATAACTAGAAAAATACTCGATTGAGCTTGGGCGTAGGGATCCCAGGCTGGGTGCCACTACTCTTTGTTCACATTTGACACCTCTATCCCAGTCATTGTTCTTACTTTTTATATATAACTGTCTCCCCAAACAGACTGAAGTCCTCAAAGGCAATAACTTTATCTTATTTCTTGTTCCTAATGTTTCTAGAATGGATGAATAATGTTGGCCCAGATAGAAATGTCTTATGCAGTTATTTATGTATGTGTATTATCAAATATGTATTTTTTTTCCAGCATAACCTTGCCATTTGTTGTTGTTTAGAGGAAAAAATATCACTGGCCACTGATTTAGATAGACTTCAGCTCAAATCCTAGTTGAGTAATTTGAGCAAGTTGTTTAAACTTTCTCAGTTTTATTTTATTAACTTCACAAATGGCTGAAATAGCAATAATAATACAAATTATACAGGATTTTCTAAAGAAGAACTTGTATAAAATGCTTGGCATGTAAAATGTTCTCATGAAAAAACAGATACCGTTTCTTACTGTTATTGGAGGAGCATGTCTCATTAGGTAAAATTTTTAAAATTTTAACACAGAAACTGATCTTGAAAAGTTGCCTCCAGTTCCCTCTTAATAAAGATAACACAAGTCACGTTGGAATACCTTGTTGCTGGGGGAAGAATCACTAGCATAATCCATTTTCAATGTATAAATTAATGACAAGTAGGCACACATTGCCAAAGATATTTTTTCCCTTTTATTTCTTGAAATGGTTGCACTTTCTTATATCCCTGAGAAGGAAGAATTGATTCTTATAGAAGGAGTCTGCTGATAACAAATGGAATAAGACCCCAAAACCTTCTCCTTTGCAACTAAACCTTATCAGAACCTTTCTGAAGAGTGGGATAATCCCCACTGAGAGAACGGCTGACAGAAAGGGATCCCTGAGGGAAAGGGGACTTCAGACTGGACTGGGCTTAACCCAGAGTTTGGATTCTCCTCAGAGGGCGGTTTTTCACAGGACAGCCAAGGATGAAAGCTCCTCCTGACACAGACCCAATGGGACAGGAATATATATTTAGAAATAATAGCTGAGAATATAAACTAAAGAGCTATAACCCAGAGAACACAAGCTTGGAGCCCCTCTTCTGAGTATGATGCTGAAGGGAGCTACTGCACCCTTGGCAAGGATCCCCACACAGCAGTTAAAGAACTATACCATCCGGAGGTGCACACTAATATAGAATG
The DNA here is from genome assembly GCF_008728515.1 of Papio anubis. Taxonomy (NCBI): domain Eukaryota; kingdom Metazoa; phylum Chordata; class Mammalia; order Primates; family Cercopithecidae; genus Papio; species Papio anubis. The sequence continues at coordinate 33,939,772 of NC_044987.1, read as the reverse complement.
ACCAGGGCTGGGCATGACACTCAGAAGGAGGAGCCTTTTGTACTAGGAATCCTTTTGATTCCCACTACATCCCAAAAATTACTGCCAACCACGAGTGGCACCACTATAATAGCGGGCCACCTCTTCTTAAGCACAATGGGTGTCACTTACAAAAATTAATAAAATAGGGACATAGGACACTAATCATTTCTCTTTCCACAAGGTCATTTGAGGCAGGCTCGACCCGTTAAGACTGAACTTGCCCCTAGGATTCTTGGAACATTTGAGGCAGAAGACTTCTTGCTAATCGGGGAAAGGGAGAGTTTCCATAATTAATTGGAATATTAAAAAGGGAGGTCACTTAATCTTCACGCTGTCTTTGCAAACTACTTCACTTTTGCAAGCAGGAAGGATCAGTGGAAATGTTTATTGTGTGTAGGTTTGAGGCTGAGAACTTGGGATTAAAGCCTGAGGTTTAAAATGCAGGGATTATATATTCCATCTTTTATGTTAAGTCCAGTTTAAGATTGAAGAACTTAGAAAAGTATTTATCTGGGAGACTTCTAGGTTGTGAAAGTTATTAAAACATAATAAATGTGGAGGAAAAAGTGGATTTTTTTGCCCTATACTCAGTTCATAAATAATGTAATAAATGATTCTTTCATAGAGTTAAGATGCTATATACAGTATACACATTCTGATAAAAATGTACTACAAACTGGATCTTATACAAATAGAGACTGGTGGTTATCAGAGACCAGGAAGGGGAAAGGAGAGTGAGGAACAAAGAGAGGTTAATCAATGGGTACAAATACACTATAAGATAGAAGAAATAAGATAATAATCTATTAACAATAGTTAATAATCTATTGTATACTTAAAAATAGCTAGATGAGAATAATTTGAGTGTTCTTAGCATTAAAAAAAGATAAATATTTCAGGTAATGGATAACCCAATTACCCTGATTTGATCTTTACACATGATACAAATGTATCAAATTATCATATTACCCTGAAGATATGTACCTCAGTATGTATCAATAAAAAATTTAAAAAGTAAATCATATAATGGAATAATACAGTGCCCTTTAATCTTTAGTAGTTGAACTCCTTTCAGGCAAATAAATGTGCATTGATACTTCTAGGAATTTTAAAAGTTATTTTGCCATTTTCCATGGAATATAAGAACACTATAAAAATGTTTATCAGTACATTATAAAATTGTAAAGCTTATATTAATAAAGTCTTGAAAAGTAAACTACAGAAGTAGCATAAAACAGTAGAGTTCGACATTTGAGCCACCCATTGTCTAAGAAAGCATTGTCTTAGTCCTTTTGTGCTGCTATAACAGGTATCTGGGACTGGGTTATTTACAAAAAATAAAAATTTACTTCTCTCAGTTCTGAAGGCTGGGAGTGCCAAGATCAAAGCTCCAGCAAATTCTGTGTCTGATGAGGGTCCAATTTTGGTTCCCACAATGGTGCCTTAAAAGCTACATCCTCCAGAGGGGAGGAACACTGTGTCCTCACTTGGCAGAAGGCAGAAGGGCAAAAGGACCAACAGCCGTGAGAAGCCTCTTTTATAAGGGCATTAATCCTATTCACGAGGGAAGAAGTCCTTATGATGTAATCACCTGGTAAAGGCCCACCTCTGAATACTATCACATTGGCAACACCTGGATTTTGTAGGGGACACATTAAAACCATAGCATCACAGATCTTACTTTCTTACTCAATTTCAGACATTGAGGTGTAAGCAACATATGTAACTACCACATATTACCAGAGAAAGATGATAACAGAAATTTTGTTAATAGATGTTATGAGAAAAAAAAAAAGAGGTCTCTCTACCACAAAATCTTGTCAGAGCCTTCAAAAGTGACCAACAAAATCATGAAAGATAGATGGAATTGAACCATATATAACTGCCCAATAGGTAACACATTAAAATTGAATTCATTCAGATAAACATTAAGCAGTACCTAGTGGTGAAACTTTTCAGATTTATTTTTGAGATTGTCTAAGAGATCCTGGGCTTCTTGGAATTTTGCTTAAGAAATTCAGATTTAATAGCAATAATTTCAAGATATCACACCTTCCATTAACAAGTAAGGAACAGAGACACATAGAGAACCAGCAAGATATTGGAAAGGATTATCTGTTGCAGACACCCCTTATTGTACCAAATAATAATACAAATTATTTCCACTCAAAATAACTTTCCATTTGAGAAGTTGAATCCAATTTGGTAATTTATTTAGCATATTTATGACTTTTCCTCAGGTCAGTAAACGTGTCACTTTATTTATTCTGTTGTATTTACATTCCCCAATTCAGAATCAACTGCCTATTTTATTAACACATTATTTATAAATGATTGGGAAAGTGAAATAAAAACTTCAAATAAAAGTTTTCCAACCTTGACTTATTGTTTTCAAATAAAAGTTTTTAAACAAATAACATTTTATTTATACAACTCCTATAATTTGGGGTCTCTATCTAGAATCCTTACTAATTGTAGCACATGATGTAAGACTCACCATTACTGGTGTTACTAAAGAAATGCCAAAAAGAAACATATGGACTAAAGTATATTCAGCCATAATTTTTAATGATCTTGAAAATGGAAATTTTTTTTCTTTACACCATGAAAGTACTTTACCCAGATTATAAAGTAAAACAACCATTTAATCTCCACCTTATTTTCTTCACACAGACTTATGCTTGAGTGAAAGGGAAAATAAAACTGAATGTTCAGGGGCTATGCTTTCACTTCAGCAAATGTCCCCTTCCCCACAAACAGAAACTGTTATCCCTTCAGAAAATACTCAAGCAGTTAGAAAGAATTCAGGACCTCAGGCTATAATCCAAGTGAAAACTATTAGTTTTTCAAGTCTATATCTAGAAAATAGCCTTTCCTAGGTATACAACCCCTTCACCATATACCTCCCCTCACCCACCTTTACTTTTTACCTGTTTACAAAGCTGGGGCAAATAGAAGAAAATCAGGCCCAAAGTTTATTAGTTATTACACAATCCATCAATACTGTATTAGTCCATTTTCACACTGCTAATAAAGTCATACCCAAGACTGAGCAATTTATAAAAGAAAGAGTTTTAATGGACTCACAGTTCCACGTGGCTAGAGAGGCCTCACAATCATGGTGGAAGATGAAAGCAATGTTTCACATGGCAGCAGACAAGAGAATAATACTTGTGCAGGGAAATTCCCCTTTATAAAACAGTCAGATCTCATGAGACTTATTCACTATCATGAGAATAGCACGGGAAAGACCTGCCCCCATGATTCAATTACCACCCACCAGGTCCCTCCCAAAACGTGGGCATTGTGGGAGCTACAATTCAAGAGGAGATATGGGAGGGAACACAGCCAAACCATATCAGATACAAACAGAGGTTCTCATTTGTTTATGCGACTGAGATATCAGCTGAGCTTCCAGATTCCTGAGATATATGTACACTTGGGTTGATACTGTTTTACATACCCACTGGAAGTTTGAGGCCCTTCCCTGTATTTCTCCAGCTTCTTGGGAACTGTAGTCTATAGCCACTCTAGTCTCTGATTTCTTTTATTCTGCAGCTCTTCCTTCCCTTTTTTTTTTTTTTTTTACGGAGTCTCATTCTGTCGCCCAGGCTGGAGTGCAGTGGCCGGATCTCAGCTCACTGCAAGCTCTGCCTCCCGGGTTCACACCATTCTCCTGCCTCAGCCTCCCGAGTAGCTGGGACTACAGGCGCCCGCCACCATGCCCGGCTAGGTTTTTGTATTTTTTTTTTTTTTAGTAGAGACGGGGTTTCACCGTGTTAGCCAGGATGGTCTCGATCTCCTGACCTCGTGATCCGCCCGTCTCGGCCTCCCAAAGTGCTGAGATTACAGGCTTGAGCCACCGCGCCCGGCCCCTTCATCTTATAGTCACTCTAAATATGAGACTCAGCCTTCTTTTCTGTGTTTACCTATCATCCTCATTTACCTATCATCCAAGTTAAGTCATATATGAGTCTTTTTAAATGAGGTTCATTATAGTATCCTCTTTACATTCGTTTATGCCTGAAATTTTTCAGAATTTTAAATAATTCAAACAGAAATGGCTCATGTCATATCCAGCATATATATGAAGCAGACTTTTTGAAAATGCCGGGGAGATAGAGTTAGAAAGGAACAACATACAAGCAAACATCTGCAAAGGGCCCAAAAGAAAGTCTTGTCGTTATAACTGTGTTCAGCCAACCTTCATGCAGTGACTTCTCACTGAAACTGTGTCTCCCAGCTTCTATTTATCTAACTTCCATTGTCATACTGACTCCTTCCTACCCATCCCATTGTGACTGAGGCTGTAGATTCCTCACCCTGTTTTATGAAGGGCAGTTGTACCCATCAACTCTTTCCAAGATGCTCAGTAGAGGAATAGGCTTTTCTCTTAATATGAGCCATCCTTCTCAGGAGTACTTTGGGTATAACCAGCAAAACTTTATTCTGTTATATGTTTAGCACACTCACCTCAATATTCTACTACCATCAAACATATAGAATAGCCATTTCCAGATCAAGCTTTTGAGAATAGCAATACCACATTTTCTATTTAGGATCATCTCTTTGGATAACCCACTGCTCTCCGTTTTTTTTTTTTAATACCAAAATTTGAGAATAGCCTTGACACAATACATTACACAATTTCCTTTATACATAAACATAGCTGTCATTGCAACTGTCAATCTATGAATGTCCATATTCTCTAAGAACTCACTGGACTCCTTACTGTCAATAACTATTTTTTTACATGTCTTGATAACTCCTTAACCTTCTCATAGTTCTCATTCTCATTCATCTTTTCTAAATCAGGATTTTTAAATGAGCCAATATTCTCTAAAGCACTGAAGATTAACTATTAATTTAATGTATCTTTTCACTTAGTAGATCTGCATATATGTTTAGCACTCCATCTCCCTGGATATATTGCTAAAAGGCCACACTTAATCTCAGACTCCTTTTGATACCACTGATTTTTTTTCCCTGTCTTTACCTTTTAATCCTAAATCTCAACTGATCCACAAATTTTTCTTCAACTCTAGAATATTAGATATGCATTGCTGGATGTATTTTTCTTTGTCATAAGAATTGTAATTTATTGAATCATAATAACAGTGTCCTCTAAAATAGTCACTCTCCTGCCAATCCTCACCAATTTACATACTTTCCCATTCCCATAAATTTGCTTTCCAATTACCTCATATGATCAGAATTCTAATTCATCACGATGCTCCATGCAAATCAAAAGCATAAATACAGATATATTTGTCACATTTTAAGACAAAAGCTGCTTAAGGCATCCTCCAGGAAGTGTTCCCGATTTCCCCAATCTTGACTAAGTACCCACTTTGTGCATTACTATAGCATCAAATATATTTCCCACTGCAGTACATATCATGCTTCATTGCATTGTTTGTCTGCCTTCAATATTAGACAATAGATGCCAGGAAGACCATAACCATGTGATCTTATTCTATGATGAATCTCCAGTATATAGCACTCATGCCCGGCCTGCATGAGATGTCCAGTAAATGTTTGGTGATACTGTTATCAACTTGCATTTACACTGAGACTATAGCATCCTTTATAATAAGGATTTCAATAGATGCCATTTTTGCACATCACACTTAAATGGAGAATTCACTTCCCTCCCAAGAACGTGAATTAGATTTAAAATTAAATGGAAAAAAAAAAGGAAGTGAAATGGAGGGATCGTTTATTACTAGAATTCAGAGGGATCAAGTACACGCAAGCTTCAATATGTGGAAATACTGTTTCTCTAAAGAATTGTTTGGGTTTTTTGTATGTAAGTTAATTCAAGCTCAAAACACATTTTCCATAAGAAAAGATATGTCGATTTTTGTCTAATTTCCCAAGTCAGTTCATATTGTATGATGCACTTGAAATACCAACCCTTTAACGGTGAATAAACAATGATGGCAACAGAAGGAGTAGCTTTCTCTTATTAGGCTTATCACGCACCAGGTCCTGTGCTAGGTATTCTACATGCACTTTCTCATTTTACTCCCCTAAAAACCCTAAAATTGTTATTATCTCTACCATACAGTACAATAAATTGAAGTTACAGAAGTTAATAACTTGCCCAAATTTTCCCAGCCAGGATGGTATAGGAGATTTCGTTTCCTTTTGCTATGTTTTGTAGGAAGTTGTTTTGTATCCAGATCTGTATGAATACAAAGCCATTTTTCTTTCTATTACATACTTATAACACCAATTATGAAAAAGCACAAAGAAGAATGAACCTGAATAAAAACACATTTAAACACATCTTAACTGCTGCTACTTGACTATACCAAAAAAAATTTTACTTGACTATTTTTGGAGGCACATGAGTAAAAGTACAATATAGTAAAATAGCTCTGAAGTGATTATCAAATATAAATCTTCTGATGAGATTTCTACCCTAACTAGCCACATGGTCTTGTACGAGTCACCTAAACTTTATGGACTTCATTTTTTAATATGTAAACAAAGGATTATCCTGTGTCCTGATTTGCAGTTCCAAAATTCTGTTTTCTGTGCATGCATGTTTAATTATGATACCACAACAGATGTCTAAAAAGCTTTAGCCTTGCTACACAGTGTATCCAAATGCTGATTTCACCAAAAAGCAAACCACTATAAAAGTAAAAATTGAAAAAATAAAATTTTCACTTTCAATTGTTTCCTACATCATTAAGGATTTATTATTTATATGTTTAACAAATTTTCTCTTTACTCCTTTCAAGCTATTTGAAGATGAGCTTTCTAAACTCCCTTACAATATTGTTCATTTCAATAACCAAGCATAACAGACTCTCCATGATCTGCCTCCTCTCTCCCTACTTCTCTAGCCTCATTCCTCGCTATTCCCATATATCCCCTCTCCATTCCCTACCCTCATGCCATTGTTCCTTATTGCTTAGATGTAGTTACTCATTTTATCTTATCTCTTTCTGGAATTCTCCTCCCTTTCTCCAACTGGTCCACTCTATCATATTTAAATATGTAGTTCAGACATCACTTCTTCTGGAAGGCCTTCACTAAACCCCTAGACAAAATGAAACTCTCTGCTGTACCTCCATGGCCCTTTTGTATACTTCTACTGCAGTACAATGCACATGCATTACATTTGCTTGTGTATCTGTCTAAACTGTAAGCTTCTTGTGCTTATCTCAGAATGTGGTGCTCAGTAGGTAGTCAATGTGCATTTGTAATCTTTCATATCCAATGTCTAAACCTCTGTTGTTACTCATAGGTTTTTTATAGGCAAGAGGGTCACAGCAACAGCCAAGTTATTGAAACACAGAAACTTCAAGCAGTAGTACCACTCCCAGATGCTGGAGTCTACATTATTGAAGTTCGAGCATATAGTGAAGGAGGAGATGGAACAGCTAGTTCTCAAATTAGGGTACCATCATATTCAGGTGAGTTTTGACATAGTAGGTTTAATTTGCTGACAACCAACAATTACAAGATGGTATGAAACTCATCAAAATTGAGGATGTGATAGATTTCACGGTTCAGAGATGTTGAGGGGTTTCTCCTCTCTGATTTTTATATTATCTTCTGATTAGTATGAACCACAGTAATCTGCTCACAATTGCAGAATTTCTACAAATCTAGAAAGGAGTTGACATTTTCATTAGAATGTACTGATTTGTGAAATGTCCTTGCCTATCCTGGTCTCAAGTAGTACCTTGCTGGCCATTTGGTTTTTGGAGTATGGCTTTTAAACTGATATTACACTGGTTTTGACATACCTACGTTTCTGTTGTTTTGATTGCCTTTATTGTTAGAAAATAAGGAGTTTAAAGGGAAGCTTTTAAAATTAAAATTTGGTCATATTTATTGATTTCCAAACAAATTATAAATTTTATTGAACATTATTATTAGCAATATTAATAACTGCTAGCTTTCACTGACCCTTATTATATGTCAGGCATGGTCAAAAGTGCTTTACATACATCATCTAATTTTAGTAACAATCATATGAGATAGGTGACATTTTTACTGTTTTGTAGAAAACGTTTAAGTAATTTGCCTAAGACCACACTATTACTAAGTTTCAGAACCAGGATAAAGACCTGGGTATGATTGTTTCCAAAACCACGTATCTTCACCACCACCATCATTATTATATAAGCAAAGGAAAAACTGATTAAAGGAAGCGAGATTTTAGAAATTTAGAAGAAAGTAACCATTTCATAGAGGTAGTCAAAAAAAGCAGCAAAAGATTTAGATATGCAAATTTCTGATTTTAAAAGTATTAGACAATTTTATGAGACCATTATATAACATTTTCTCATTACAGTTAGTGGGTAATTAGGAACATCATTTGTTAAGCAATCATTCCCAAGCAGAATTATCAACCTACAGGGAAGTGTCCCGTCATGCTGTGTAGGTGGCCCTGTGCTATTTAACTTACTCATCAACTTGAAATCAGACCAGAGGCATTGCTTGTGATTTCTTTTATGCCACCATGAAATGGGAGATAAATACAGTGCAGAAAAGAATGAAACAGACTGGAACTTTGAGGAAAAGCTATTGACATAATACTTGATAATTTTTTTTTAACTTTTTAAGTTCAGGGGTACATGTCCAGGTTTGTTACACAGTTAAACTTGTATCATGGGGTTTTGTTGTTCAGATTATTTCATCACCCAGGTATTTACCCTAGTACCCAATAGTTATTTTTCCTGATCCTCTCCCTCTTCCCAACCTCCACCCTCTGATAAACCCTAGTGTGTGCTGGTCCCCTCTATATGTCCATATGTCCTCATAATTTAGCTGCCAGTTATGATACTTGATAAGGTCTCACATAAAAATACAGGATAAGGAACATTATTGATAATTGATAAGATTTGCATACCTGTAAATTAGATATTACATCAACATTAATTTATTTTTTTTTAAACTGTACTGTGGTTATATTGTTAAAAGCCTTATTTTTAGGAACTATACATTAAAATATTTAGAGGAAAAGGCACATCATATCTGAAATTTCAAGTGTTTCAGAAAAATGGATGTATGTATAGAAATAACAATAAAACGAGAATGATAAACTGTCAACATTTAAGGAATCCGGGTGAATTCCTTAGTCTCATGACTTTTCAGTACACCTAAAAGTATTTTTAAATGACTAGTTAAAAATACAAAACATAAGATGGGAGAAATCTGACTTTTTCAGAAATTCTGGTGAAAAGATTTAAGAATTTAAATTTTATTGTGCTCACATGAAAATTTAATATGCTTTATGATTCATTTATGAAAGTATAGTTTCAACAGCAAGAACAGTTATAATATCTCCGCATTAATTATTTCACAATTGAACTGTTCAGATGAGGGAGCTGAATTTTCAAGAGCATCTTAAAAGACTATTTCCTGAAAAGCAAAATATACGACAACCTTCCTCTTGCTTCAGCACGTCAAATTCCTAGACAGCAATACAGTGAGCATTTACTGAGACCTCATTGTGTTCCTGGCATTAAACTAAGTGTTTTCTATATATTATTTTATCTTTCCAGCAAACTTTTGAGTTAGGTATTTTATTCTTCTCTGACTCTCTAAGGTTACTTTCAACTCTAACACAATCAGATTCTATAGTATTATCTGAATAAGATCAGCCTCAACCTTGGAAGTACTTATGATATCTTAATTCTCCCATTGATATTTTAAATTGTAACTTCTATGCCAAGAAAAAAATTATCAACTTTTATATTTCAGTTAATAACATTTTGATCAGTGCAACCCACTTCCTGAGTTTCAATATGGGAAACTCTTACACTATTGTCTACCTTAGACTCAGACCCTGAGTCATGATTGGTTTCATTTTTATCATATTGCAAAAACCAAGTGCCTAAGATATCAAATGACTTGCCCAAGTGAAACAGCTAGTTAGTTTTATAGCTGGGGCCAGAACTTAGTCTAATATTGTTCTTTCTGTTGTTTTGTGGGGTTGCTTTGCTATATCAAATTAATATGTTTTAGTTTTGTAGATTCTATTTGGAATTTGAGATACAGACCCTACTTAGCATTCTGAAAGTGAGATATTTTTATAAAAGTGTCATGTAAATTAAGATGCAGCCACTTCCAATAGCTAGAAAGGATGTTTTCACATTTTTTATTTATTAAGCATGCACATACGACTCCAGTGAGTCTTGTCATCTTGCCTTTCTTATGGTTCACAAGTGGCTATATGCTTCACAATAACCCCATTTTGTACAAGTTGAAATATATGCAACATTCTCCAATATGTTGATTGATAAGTTCTAGTAGTGTATTAGCTGTAAAAGTTTTCAAAGACTTACTGGTTTTTGCATTTGTGTGTGTGTGTGTGTGCACGCACGCGCATGTGTGTGTTTACCAAATTATTCTCTGGCTCTTAAGTATCAAGAAAATAAATTCAGACTCTATCTTTGCAACTAAAATTACCCCCCAAATCCCATTACACTCAGTCTAGCCAGAGAGGATTACCTTGACAGAAGATTTCAGCAATTGGGTAGTAGATTATATTATTATTATTAGGGTTTTAACTAAGGCCAATCATTGTTTTAAGAGATAATACACAAGTATCTAAATCCACTAACTCCTACCTCAATTACTTTAAGCAAGTTTACAGCCTTTCTAAGCCCCAGCTCCATCTGCAAGAGGGGAATAAATAATTGTATTTACCCTATAGGAATGTTATGAGGATCAATTAAGATAACATATATAAAAGGCTTTGTACAGTATGTGACATACAATAAGCGTTTATTAAATAATCAATTATGATCATGATGCTTCAGAAGGCTTCTGGCTTGAAGAACCGTTCCTGAAGTTAATATCTAAAAGTCATTTCGTTTGTGGTTATATAGGGCTATTAAAACTACTTCAGACTATGCCGGGCGCGGTGGCTCAAGCCTGTAATCCCAGCACTTTGGGAGGCCGAGACGGGCGGATCACGAGGTCAGGAGATCGAGACCATCCTGGCTAACGCGGTGAAACCCGGTCTCTACTAAAAAAAAAATACAAAAAACTAGCCGGGCGTGGTGGCGGGCGTCTGTAGTCCCAGCTACTCGGGAGGCTGAGGCAGGAGAATGGCGTAAACCCGGGAGGCGGAGCTAGCAGTGAGCTGAGATCCGGCCACTGCACTCTAGCCTGGGCGACAGAGCGAGACTCCGTCTGAAAAAAAAACAAACAAACAAACAAAAAAAACTACTTCAGACTAATCAACCTTGGATCAGTCAGTTTAATCCCAAAGCGATTCTAATATATTAGCTGCATACAATGTTTTAGTCTCATAAAGAACCTCTCCTGGGTGTAAGAAAGAGTGATGAAAGATCACCATGTTTTGCGAAGTTTGGCATGAGAACCTAGAATTTAAGCTCACTCAACTGAAACAGTCAATCAAGGACACATCAATAAATTCAGTAAATAAAATAACGTTATTAGATTTTAAAATTTACTAATCATAGTCATGTATTTCTTAATGATGAGGATAAGTTCTGATAAATACATCCTTAGGCAATTTCACTGTGTGAACATCATAGAGTATGCTTACACAAACTTAGATGGTATAGCTTACTACACACCTAAGGCATATGGTATAGCCTATTGCTCCTAGGCCATAGACATATACAACATGATTCTGCACTGAATACTGTAATTGTAACACAATGCTATGTGTGTATCTAAACATAGAATTACAGTAAAGATACAGTCAGTATAAAAGATAAAAAATGGTGTACCTCTATAGGGCACTTAACAGGAACAGAGTTTGCAGGGTTGTAAGTTCTGGGTGAGTCACTGAGTGATTGTCAAGTGAATGTGAAGGCCTATGACTTTATTGTACACTGTCGTAGACTCTATAATCACTGTATACTTAGGCTATATTTATATTACATTTATAAAAACAATTTTTTCTCTAATAAGTTAAACTTAGCTTACTGTAACTGTTTTACTTTATAAATTTTTTAAATTTTTTAACTTTTTCTCTCTTTTGTGGTAACACTTAAAACACATACATAATACAGATGTAAAAAAATTTTCTTTATATCTGTGTTCATAAACTTTTTAATATTTTTCTTTTATTTTATATTATTTGCCTTTTAAACTGTTGTGTTAGAAACTAAGACACAAATATACACATTAGTGTAGGCTTAGCCCTAGGTCAGAATCATCAATATTAGTCTTCCATATCCACATCCTGTCTCACTAGAGGGTCTACAGGGGCAATAATACGCATGGAGTTATCATCTCTTGTGATAATAATGCCTCCTTCTGGAAGCCCTTCCGAAGGACATGCCTGAAGTTGTTTTACAGTTAACTGTTATTCTGTAAGTAGGAGTACACTAAAATAATTACTAAAAGAATAGTGAATACAGGGCCGGGCACAATGGCTCACGCCTGTAATCCCAGCACTTTGGAAGGCCGAGGCGGGCGGATCACAAGGTCAGGAGATCGAGACCATCCTGGCTAACAAGGTGAAACCCCGTCTCTACTAAAAATACAAAAAATTAGCCGGGCGTGGTGGTGCGCGCCTGTAGTCCCAGCTACTCCGGAGGCTGAGGCAGGAGAATGGCGTACACCCGGGAGGCGGAGCTTGCAGTGAGCCGAGATGGCGCCACCGCACTCCAGCCTGGGCGACAAAGCAAGACTCCATCTCAAAAAAAAAAAAAAAAATAGTAAATACATAAGCCAAATAACAGGTATCATTTGTTACCATTATCAATTCAATACTGTACATTATACGTTCATATAACTAGCAGAACAGGTTTGTTTACGCCAGCATCACCACAAATATCTGAGTAACGTATTGCATTACAATGTTATAATTGCTACAACATTACTAGGCAATAGGAATGTTTCAGTTCCATAATGATCTCACAGGGCCACCATCAAATATGTAGTCCATGGTGGACTGAAATGTCATTATGCAGCTCATGACTGTAAATTAGGAATTCATATTGCCACAAGCTTTTGTTACTTTTGCTCCATTTTCCGAACTGTGCACTATCAAAATTATTTTATTTTTATATCTGAATTTGGAATATTTTCATCATTGGTGAAAATTAAATCTCCTGACTGGATGTGTTTGTTAGACATGACATCACCTTTTCAATACAATATCTCATATATCCTTGTCCCTTCTATATAACTTTGGGAACCTCAGATAATGTCTGATTTTATAAATACAAAGAACACTCTTATCAGAAACAGGACCAATCTTGCACTCATTAGTCTTACATACTAAAAGCAATTCTGGCCTAGCTCAAGCAAAACCAAAATAATTTGCTCCATTTGATGCTTTTTTTTTTCACAGGTGGAAAAATCACAAGTGCTCAGTCGACCCTTCACACTCTCTCCACATCTTCATCATCAGTCACGTTGCTCTTGGCATTGATGATTCCTTCAGCCTCCTGGTGAAAACCGCTGACTTAATTTGCTTTTGTTCGCTTTAGCTTGATAACAGCAGTGAATAGAGTGTAGTGTAAGTGGAGAACCAGGATCCTGAGATGAGCTTGAGCTTTAAAAACTTGGAACTATACATGGTGAACTCACAGGAGGTTAGGGGGGAAATATTACTTATCCATCAGGTTTCTCTTTGGTTTTTGTAAATGGAGAGGACAGTTCTTAGTCCAGTAAAAATATGCAGATTGTATGTAATGAATTTTTGTAAGCAAAGGTAATTTCTGTCAAATGTATTCTTTACTTTTTTAATATGTTTGGATTTTATTTTATATCTATGACTATGAGTGTGTGCCATCCATTTGTTAAGTAACTGGCCTTTAGCAGATCTGTTTTAAGACAAATGCAAAAGTGAGAATGAAAAGGTTGCTTAAGACTGAGTTCAGTGTTTTTCATTTTCCCTTTGGCTGAATATCTCAATTTCCAAACCAGCAGGAAATATGAAAAATGCTTCAGTGATGTGGTCCATTATAAGATAAGTACACAAAAATTTTCTTGAAAAATATTGTATGATTGCATAGTGAAATAGCAAGATTTGTCAATATGCTATTCTATATGCACCCCTAGAGCAAGTTATTAGGGTAGGGAATAAGCCATTTACATTAGTGCAAGATAAATAGAAACTGAGTCCAAATGAATTTTAGTGCTATTGTTTTTCATAAAGTACTATGTTATCTAGCAGCAAATATAATAAATATTTATTTTTAATAATAAAAGATGGTTTAACATCACCAAAAAATATGATCACTAAAAACTGCAGACATGCTGCCACGGGTGCTAACTTAAAAATGAGAAGAGTATGGGACACAGCGTTTCCATTTCTTTACCTACTGCCAAAGCAGATGTTGAATTAGGTCCAAGGTTTTCTTCTAATTGCAAAATTTTGCAAAAATTTTAAGGACAATGAAAATGTGTTGTGCAAATAATTATGCATAGTCTGTAGATTAAAATGGTTCAAGCATAACAAATAAATTTTGATTTTTAAAAACAGTTCCATGCATCACATACCACTGATAAAATCAACTAGTAAAATAAAGACAGTCTCTCTTGGATAAATTGAATTTTTAATTAAGCTGTGGAAACATGGCATCAGTACAGGGATTCAGCTAGTCTAGCCAGCTATGCACTGTTTGATTCTGTGGCTTGGGAAGTAATCCTTATTTGCTATTTCGAAGAGTCAACTTGAGCCTGAGAGATCTTAGAGAGCTTTTGGAAAATGAGATGAAAATTTTCTACTTGAAGATATCTTAAAGAAGTTCTAACAAACATGAGAATGTGCCAGAGTTGGCATCATACCCATGCAAATGCAGGAAAGGACAGTTACTGCAAAGTCATATGCCAGAGAAGAGCCTGGAAAAATTATGGTTTTATAGGTGATGTTAACATGAGAACAAAAAATAGTTTTATAATTTTATATACTTTAAACTTGTTAATTGTATTTGCTTCATTAATAACAAGCAAAATGAAACAATATGGAGCTCAAATTGCTAGCTCTCAAGGTTAATCCTTGTAGAATCAGAGGAGTGATTGAAGTTTCTGTTCTCAACATCCTAAAATAATAGTTTCAGAGCCACAGGAAAAGTCTGTATGTAGGTTACATATTCTCTTGGGGGAAAATTATGTAAGACACCCTAAACAAATAAGAAATGAGTTAAAAGAAAGACTCGGTCAATAGATATTATAGTAAGTACTACAGATGGTAAATATTTAAGCCTGTAAGTAATTATGACTAAGTAGCCTTTCTTGAACACCTCCTTTAAAGTGGGAGAAGCTGGACTTTGGACTTTGCAAAAACAGGGATGCTTAATTGGTTAGCTGACAAAACATGAGCTCTCCCAAGTATAATGTAACTTTCATGAATGAATTGTGCATCTGGAAAAAAAAAAGGCAGAAAGAATATTTTTAATGCAAAATAATTTTATGTATTTCATGAATCAAGCCATTGTCTTCATTTTCCATGGTGATGTAAACCAGATTTAGTGAAGGACTTTAAGAATCAACTTCTTACTTACACTCTCAGAAAGCAAAGCCCAGTAAAATATTAAACAAATAAAATGACAAATTTAACCAATATTTTTAATTAGCTGACGGATGGTACATATCTGACAGAGTATTTACACGTAGAATGTCTGATGTTGTATTCTTACAGGAATCAGAGATATGGAATGTTTTTACTTAACATGCACAGAATATGTATTTTGCATCATAAACCTATTTAGAAAACAGGTTTTCAATGTTTATGTACTTATGTGCTACATATCTGTTACTTTGTAGAAATCAGAAGAGCATTCTTATCAAGGTACATTATTTTTCAGCTACAGTACTGAATTTTTTCTTCTATGGGATAGTAACCACAGTCTTAAATCACTAAAGAGACTGTATTTTTATATAATGTCAATTGAATATGAAGAAAGCAACAGTCCTTATAATTTGAAATTTCATGAAAGCAAAAGTTTTGCATACCCAAATGAAGGTACTGTGGACCCCATGTCAAACTGTTAAATATACTGTGTACGATCTGTATATATACTATATATAAGGTATATACCATGTGGAAGGCACAGTCAAATAATAGTTCTGTGTACTGTTCTTGTAACATTAGATCTTTTTAATAAATAATTCTCTTTTTATTGACTTTTATCTTTTCTCCTGTCAACTATATGAATGACATTATTTATTTTATGCAGAGCACAGAATGCCAATGATTATGGTCTGATTTTAACACTGAAATATCATTATGTTATGCTGTTATGATTTTAGGTTCAAAAATCTCCAGAAATGTCCATGGAAGACCCAACTTGAAAATTTGAAGCTATATCAAAAAATAAAACAAGAAATGAAGCAAATACAGATGGGATAAGTTCAGGGTTAAACTCATTATTTTCTTTTCAGGAAAAGAGACTACATTAAGTCAGTTTCATAAATAATTTGCTAAATGCATACTTCTGCTTTTATTATAAACAGTTAATCCCAATCTATTCTAGGTACAATTCTCATAGGCATTGACTCTTTTTTTGTCCCTTAACCCCGTTATACATCTCAACTATACCAATAATCACATTATAATGATTTGTTTTAAATGCTTCTCTCCAACTATCCAGTCACTGGGATTGCCCAGGGAAAAATATATGTTTCTTGGAATTTCTCTCACCAGTGTCTAGCACAGTACCTAACACATATCAAATGAGCAATACATTGTCAGCCTTAAAATTTCCTTTGGAATGAACTTCCCAAACCTGGGTAATCATCCAACACAGCTGAGAAACCCTATCTCCAAGTTCTGATTCAGTAGATCCGAGACTAGGAAATCCTTGTTTTTAAAATCTTCTCAACCACAAAATAATACAACTCTATTAAAGGAAATTTGTCAATATCTCGTAAAATTTTATATGGATTTGCCCTTTGACCTAGCATATCCACACCTAGGGATCTATCTATTCCTAAAATATATACAAAAATATGCAATTTTCAGTGGATAAAACAAGGTACAGAAGAGTAAATGTATGACCCCTTTTGTGTAAAATACAAACACATTTACTAATATTCTGAAGAAGAAATAATACAAGCATAAACTAACGACTAATAAAAAAGTATTACCAATTAAGGAGGGAGAGAATGGGATGCAGGAACAAATATGCAAGCAAACTCTTTTTCAATGTACAGTACTTTTTCATAGTTTTGACTTTGGAACTACACAAATGGTTTAGATTAAACTTTAAACCAAAAGAAAAAATAAAGCAATCTTCTAACATTGAGAATAAATGGAAGTAAATGAACCTAAATATCAACCAAACGGTGGGTAAATTGTAATTTTTCTCCCTTTTTTAACTTTTATTTTAGATTCAGGGGTTACATGTACAGGTTTGATACCTGGATATACTGGATGATGCTGGTTTGGGGTGTTAATGATCCTGTCACCCAGGTACTGAGCATAATACACAATAGATAGCTTTTCAACCTTTATAATCTCCCTCTCTCCCAGCTCTAGCAGTACCAAATTTCTGTTATTGCCATGATTGTGTCAATGAGTACTTAATGTTTAGCTCCCACTTATAAGTAAGAACATGTGGTATTTGGTTTTCTGATCCTGCATTAATTCACTTAGGATCATGGCCTCTAGCAATATCCATGTTGCTGTAAAGGACATGATTTTGTTCATTTTATGGCTGTATAGTACTCCATGCCTAATACGTACCACATTTTCTTTATCCATGCATTGTTGGACACATAGATTGATTGATTCCATTTCTGTGCTATTGGGGACAGTGCTATGATGCACATGTAAGTGCCTCTTGTCTTTTTGGCAGAATGATGTTTTCTTTTGGATATATACCCAGTAATGGGATTGCTGGGTCAAATGGTAGTTCTAAGTTCTTTGAGAAGTCTCCAAACTGCTTTTCACAGTGGCCAAAATAATTTGCATTCCCCTCAACAGTGTATCAGTATTCCCTTTTCTTCATAGCCTCACCAGCATCTGTTGTTTTTTGACTTTTTAATAATAGCCATTCTAAGTGATGTGAGATGGTATCTCATTGTGGTTTTGATTTGCATTGCTCTGATGATTAGTGATATGGAGCATTTTTTCATGTTTATTGAGCACTTGTATGTCTTTAAGAAGCGTCTATTCATGTCTTTTGCTCATTTTTCGATGAGGTTATTTTTTGCTTGTTCAATTATTTAAGTTCCATATAGATTCTGGATACTAAACCTTTGTTGCATGCAAAGTTTGTGAATATTGTCTCCTGTTCAGTAGGTTGTTTACTCTGTGGATAGTTTTACTGTCCGAAAGTTCTTTTGTTTAATTAGGTCCCACTTGTCAATTTTTGTTTTTGTTGCAGTTGCTTTTGAAGACTCAGTCATGAATTCTTTCCCCAGGCCAATGTCCAGAATGGTGTTTCCTAGATTTTCTACTAGGATTCATATGGTTTGAGGTCTTACATTTAAATCTTTAATCCATTTTAATTTTTTATGGTAAAAAGTAGGGATCCAGTTTCATTCCTCTCCTTATGGCTAGCTCTCTACATTCCTCTGCATATGGCTAGCTAGCAACATTTACAGATTAGGGAGTCCATTCTCCACTGCTTATTTTTGCTGACTTTGTCAAAGGTTAGATGGCTGTAGGTGTCTGGCTTTATTTCTGGGTTCTCTGTTCTGTTCCATTGATCTATGTGTCTGTTTCTGTACCAGTACCATGCAATTTTGGTAACAGTAGCCGTATAGTATTGTTCGAAGTCAAGTAATCTTGTCTTTGTTCTTTTTGCTTAGGATTGCTTTGGCTTTCTTGGCTCTTTTTTGGTTCCCAATGAATTTTAGAATAGTTTTTTCTAGTTTTGTGAAAAATGACATTGGTTAATAGGAATAACATTGACTCCATAGATTGCTTTAGGCGGTATGGCCATTTTAATGATATTGTTTCTTCCAGTCCATGAGCATGTATGGTTTGTCCATTTGTTTGTGTCATCGATGATTTCTTTTAGCAATGTTTTGTAGTTCTCCTTGTAGAGATCTTTCATCAGCTTGATTAGATGTAATCCTAAGTTGTGAGTGTGTGTGTGTGTGTCTATTGTAAATAGGAATACATTCTTGCATTCTTGATTTGCCTCTCCTTTTGAATGTTATTGTTGTATAGAAGTGGTACTAGTTTTTGTACAATGATTTTGTATCCGGAAACTTTACTGAAGTCATTTATCAGTTCTTTTGTCAGAATCTTTAGGGTTTTTCTAGGTATAGAATCATCTGCCAGAGAGATAGTTTGACTGATTTTCCTGTTTGATGCCTTTTACTTCTTTCTCTTGCTCGATTTCTCTGGCCAGTACTTCCAGTACTATTAGGTTGGTGCAAAAGTAATTGCAGTTTTTGCCATTAAATACTTTTCACCACAATTACTTTTGCGCCAACCTAATATGTTGAATAGGAGTGGTGAGAGTGGACATCTTTGTCTTGTTCCAGTTCTCAAGGGAAATGCTTCCAGTTTTTGCCCAATTTAGTACAATGTTAGCTGTGAGTTTGTCACAGATGGCTATTATTTTGAGATACGTTCCTTCAATGCCTAGCTGGTTGAAGGTTTTTATCACTAAGGGATGTTGGATTCTATCAAAAGATTTTTCCACATTTATTCAGATAATCATATGGTTTTTGTTTTCAGTTTGGTTTTGTGTGGTGAATTGCATGTATTGATTGCATATGTTGAATCAATCTTGCATCCCAGGAATGAAGCCAACTTGATTGTGTGAATTAACTATTTTATGTGCTGCTTATTTGATATACTAGTACTTTGTTGAGGATATTTGCATCTGTGTTTATCGGAGATACTGGCCTGTTGCTTTCTTTTTTCATTATGTCTTTGCCAGGTTTTGGTATCAGAACCTAAATGGCTACCTAAATGCCCAGTATCACTGGCTTCATAGAATGAGTCAGGAAAGAGCTGCCTCATCCTCTTTTGGGTGGGACAGTTTCATTAGAATTGGTAACAGTTCTTCTTTTTATGTCTGATAGAATTCAGCTGTGAATTCATCTGGTCCAGGGCTTTTGTTGTTGCTGTTGTTGGTAGGGTTTTTTTTTTCCCCCCATTACTGATTCAATTTGGGAACTCAATATTGGTCTGTTCAGGATTTCCATTATTTCTCAACTCAGTCTTAGAAGATTATGTGTTTCCAGGAATTTCTCCATTTCTTCAAGATTTTTTAGTTTATATATATAGAATTGTTCATAATAATCTCTGAGGATCTTTTGTATTGGTAGAATTGGTTGCAATGTCACCTTTGTCATTGTTGATTATGCTTATTGAGATCTTTTTTCTGTGACTCTAGATAGCTGTCTATCAATCATTTTATTATTTCAAAAAAGTAACTTTTGGTTTTGTGGATTCTTTGTGTAGATTTTTGGGTCTTAAATTTGTTTAGTTCTGCTCTGATTTTAGTTATTTATTTACTTTTGCTAACTTTGGGATTTGTTTTTTCTTTTCTTTTCTCTAGACGTGATGTTAGATATTCATTCAAGATCTTTCTCACTTTTTGAGGTAGGCATTTAGAGCTCTATAGCTTCCTCTTAACACTGCTTTTGCTGTATTCCAGAGATTTTGGTATGTTTGCCTGATTTCATTTCTAAGATTTGTTTCTATTTATACCTTAATGTTGTCGTTTACCCAAAAGTCATTCATGTGAAAATTTTTTCTTTTCCATTTAATTGTGTGGTTTTGGGAGATCTTCCTGGTATTGATTTATATTTTTATTCCCTGTGGTCAAAAAGTACCATTGGTGTTGTTTCAGTTTTTTTAAAATGTACTGATGGCTGGGCACAGTGGCTCATACCTGTAATCCCAGCACTTCGGTAGACCAAGGCGGGTGGATAACAAAGTCAGGAGTTCGAGACCAGTCTGACCAACATGGTGAAATCCCGTCTCTACTAAAAATACAAAAATTAGCCAGGCGTGGTGGCGCGCATCTGTAATCCCAGCTACTCAAGAGGTTGAGGCAGGAGAATCATTTGAACCTGGGAGGCAGAGGTTGCAGTGAGCCGAGATTGCGCCACTGCACTCCAGCCTCGGCAACAACAGAGTGAGACTTTGTCTCAAAAAAAAAAAAAAAAAAAAGAAAAAGAATGTGTTGTTACTTGCTTCATGGCTGAGCATGTGGCTGATCCTGAATTATGTTCCATGTGCAGATAAGAAGAATGTATATTCTGCGGTTGATGGGTGGACTATCCTGTGTATGTCTATTCAGTCCAATCGGTCAGCTGTCAAGTTTGAAGTTCAGAATTTATTAGTTTTCTGCCTCAATGATCTAATACTGACAATGAGATGTTGAAGTCCCCCTCTATTAGGGTGTGGGTAAGTCTTTTTGTCGGTCTAAAATTACTTGCTTTATGAATCTGGGTGCTCCAATATTGGATACATATATATGCTCAGGATAGTTAAGTCTTCTTGAACTCTTTATGTAATTCCTATATTTGTTTTTTTACTCTTGTTAAATTTTCTTTTATCAGATAAATAGTGACTCTTCCTCTTTTTTATATTTCATTTTCATGTTAGATCTTTCTCCAACCCTTTGAGTTTGTAAGTGTTGTTATATGTTAGATGGGCCTCTTGAAAACAGGAGATAGAAAGGTCTTATTTTACTATCCATCTTGCCACTCTGTGGCTTTTAAGTTGGGTACTTAGACTGTTTCCATCCAAGGTTAATATTGATATGTGATGTTTTGATTCTGTTGTGAAGTTGATAACTGGATCCTTTGTAGTTTCTATTGTGTGGTTGCTTTATAGGGTGTTTGGGTTATGTACTTAGGTGTGTTTTTGTGGTAGCAGGTACCATTCTTTCATTTCTTATGAGTAGTGCTTATGTTTAAACTTCTTAAGGATTTCTTGTAAGGCTGGTCTAGTAATAACAAATTATCTTATTGCTTAATTGGAAAAGATTTTATTTCTCTTTGCTTATGAAGCTTAGTTTGGTTGCATATTAAATTCTTAATTGGAACTTCTTTAAGAATGCTAAAAATAAGTTTCTAATTTCTACTGGCTTGTAACCTTTCTGCTGAAAAGACTGTTAGCCTGATAGAGTTCCCTTTGTAAATGATCTGACCTTTTTCTCCAGCTATCTTTAAGATCCAAACTTTTTCTTCAGGTGCCCTTTTCTTTAGCATTGAACCTGGATAGTCTAGGGACTACATCCCTTGGTGATACTCGTGCTTTATAGTTTCTTGCAGGTGTTCTCTTGATTTCTTGTATCTGGATGACTGTCTCTCTAGCAAAATTAAGAAAATGTTCTTGAGTTATCCCCTCAAATGTGTTTTACAAGTTACTTGCTTTTTCTCTTTCTCTGTCAGTAATGCCAACAACTAATAGGTTTGGTCACTTTATATAATCCCTTATTTTTCAAAGACTTTTTAATTCTTTTTAATTTTTGTGTGACTGGGTTAGTTCAAAAGTCCAGTCTTCAAACTAAAATTCTTTTTTCTGCTTTGTCCAGTCTATTGATAAAGCTTTCAACTGTATTTTCAAATTCCTTAACTGAATTTTTCAATTCCAGAAACTCTAATTTATTTTTAAGATGTTTACCTTTTGTTTCCTGGATTGCTTTAGAAGCATATTTGTGTCAATTTTGCAACCTTGTTTTAGATCTCATTAAGGTTCTTTACAATCTATGCTTTAAATTCTTTATCTGTCATTTTTGAGTTTCCATTTTGGTTAGGAAGCATTACTGGAGAGCTAGTGCCATCTGTTAGTGGTGTCAGATGATTGAGATTTTTCATAGCACCAGAATTTTTGCACTGGTTTCTTCTCATCTGAAGATACTGTCACTTCTAATTTTTAAAATTATTTTCATATGACTAGCAATTTTTTATGTTCCCTATGTTTTCTTTTTGTTTTTCACTTTCTTTTTCCCCCTCCCTAGGGGGTTACAACTGTAGAGAATGTTGGATAAGGTCTTCTGGCTTTGCTTCTGTAGCCCTATGCACTTGTTTCAGCAGGTTTTATATTGAGCTATGCAGTTTTACCTACAAACCCATAGATGGTGGTTATAGGTAAAACCCAGCTGTGGTCAATGTGGATTGTATATATTTGATCTTTGTTTACTGGCAAAAGCTCTGTTGTCTCAGGTAATGAGCTGATTCATGAAATGCAATGGGCTGAGCTCCCTGATCAGTCCTGGGAGTGTGGGGTCCACACTGCACGTGACCTGTATGCATCGCACTTATGCATACAGGTCTCCCAGTGGCAGGCACAACACTTACACTGAGGGAGAATCCAGTGGGTGGCCACCAAATACCCAGAGATGTGCCTAGGCATGGAGCTGGGAAAACTTCTCAACCCCAAGTTCTCTGCACAGGGATGGTAGTGGTGGCCTAAACTCCTAATCCAGGAGAGTGGATGCTCTGGATGCCTGAACTTCTTCCTGGGTGTGAAGCAGAGAGGGCTTCCCTGCACCATGAGCTATATACCCAGGAAGGTTAGGGTGGCTCAGGCTGCTGAACCAGGTGAACAGGTGCTACAAATGCCTGGAGATCTGCCTGCACACAAGGCAGAGGGGGGCCCCTGCACCACAATCTATGCCCAGGAAGGGTAAGATAACTCAGGCTACTGGTCCAGGCAAGTGAGTGCTCCAAACGCCTGGATTTCTGCCTAGGGTTAGAGCAAAGAGGGCCTTACTACACCACAATCTCAGTGGAGCAGGCTGGGCACCCAGCAATGGCCTACTCAGTCCAGTGCCAGTTTACCAAGTTGGCTCTGGTTGCAAGTCTTGCCACCAAGGAGAAACTGCAGCTAAAGGAACTCTTCTCCTACCTCAGGCTTCTTATGTGGGAGGGCACTACTGCAGCATCTACTGCTAAAGTGCTTTCCACAGTTCTGACTGTGAAGGGCCCTACCCTGCTCCAGAGTGGGTGCCCTAACCTCAGGCCTGAGGTGAACATACCTCTGCAGCTATGCTGTTGGATTGTAAAAGCATGGCTTTATATGCACCTGGATTTAATTTAAAATTGTGTGTGTGTGTGTGTGTGTGTGTGTGTGTGTGTGTGTGTGTGTCATCCCATTCTCGGTCTTGGGTCTGGGAAAATCTCCGCAGTTTTTCCAAAAGCTTCTCCCTCATGGCATCTCCAAGCCTCTCCCCAGGTTGGCTCCAGGGCTTAGGAGAAACAAAGCGCTGTCCCTCTCTCCCCAGCCCTGGAGCTAACTTGGGGAAAGGGAGTCACAGAGAGATGTGCTCTCTCTCACGTACTGGGGCTTCACTCACTTTTATCAGCTGAACATCTTCTTAGGAGCTATTTGCCAGCATTCTCATCCCCAAGATCTGGGCGTTCTCATCCCTGGGATCTGGGATTCCCATTTTCCTTCTTGAATTGTAGGTCACAGAGTTGATCTTCATGGACCACTTTGCTATTTCCAAAAGGCCGAGGCATACTAAAACCACTAATCTGCCATGTTGGCAAAAAAAAAAAAGCCGACAATTTTTCTTTACGGAAGAATTACAAGCACATAGATAAATATTTAACGTCAATCTTTTGGTGGTACATCTGTTATGGGACATATACCCCAAGAACGACACACACATATGTACACACACACACACACACACACACACAATTTAAAATTACATTCATTGGTCTTCTTGTGAGTAGCATGACAATTACTATTATTATTGGACTAATAAAATAGATAAATATAAAACTTCAAAGTATTAAAAGAGCAAATTTTCAGGGTAAAAGAGATGCATATGTAAAATTTTTTACGTTAAATAAAAACCTATACGCTTTGATTTGGAAATGTCAGTATGAATTCATAATTAATTTTTTCTTAAAAATGACCAGTTTTCTAGCTGTGCCCACTGAAAAGGCCCGGAAGAACAATGAATACCCTAAATGCACAAATAATACACAAATTATATTCTCCAAATTCCATTCATCCCTAAAAGAAATTAGGACTTTCTTAGAGAAGTGGCTGATTTAAGGCTTCAGGTAGGAAATATACAGGATCAGCCTGGGACTTCTTATTGTACCTATAGAGTACCTGTGGTCATGATGAAAGGAAAATTTAAAAGCCTCCCTTGACAATTTGAGCTCAAAAAGAATCATGAATCCAATAAATTGAAGCACACTATCTAAAACTCCATGCTTTCATACTAATACACACACACAAATCACTGATTATCTGTTGAATGCAGAAATCACCCTTCTGAGAATTGTTATAAAAAGAGATTTCAGATTTTATCCTGGCTTTTCTGTTAGTACCATGTTTTCTTACAGTTACAAATACCAAATAACCAGATACTGTCAGCAGTCACTTAACAATGGGGATAGATTCAAAGAAATGCATTGTTAGGTGATTTCATCATGTACAAGCATCACAGAGTATACTTACATACACCTGGATGGCACAGCCTACTTTACACTTAGGCTATATCATATAGCCTATTGTTCTTATGCCAAAAAAAAAAAAAAAAACAGTAAAGCATGTTACTGTACTGAATACTGTAGGCAATTGTAACACAATAGTAAGTATATGTGTATCTAAACATATCTATCCATAGAAAAGATACAGTAAAATTATGGTATAACCTTATGAGACCAATGTCCCAAATGTGGTCTGTCATTGTGGCACTTGACTGTAGTTGATGAAGGATATCTCTACTATATGAAAGAATCACAGCTAATAAGTGAAAAAGGAATGATCAAATTTAAAAATAGTAAATAATTTAGTCAGGCAATCATTATTAGTAGATGTTAAAACCACTAAGTAAAATGCTGATGAAGAATATCTAGTAAAAATATCAGGCAGCCATCATCTGATCCTACTAATTTTAACATCCTTGAAAGAGACATACACAAACATTAAGTGCATCCTGATATGGTACAATCAGGATGAACCCAGCACTACCTCTTTAATTACTGCTTAAAACATTTTTATTATAAATCTAATTTAAATTATGACTGATATTCCACAAAATGCTGGAGAAAAAAAGAACTTGTTAAATAATACCACAAGGAAGGAATCAAATAAATTCTGAATGTAGAGTATTCTGCAGAGCAAAAGGCTCAGTTTCTCCCACAAATAAAGAACACACAGATATAAAGTGGGGAATGGAACTGTTACAGCTTTGAAATAGACTAAAGAGCAGTATCAGGAAAACACAACATGTGAACCATCTCAGGATCTTGATTCCAACAAATTATCTATAAAAAGACGACTCTAAGACAATGAGGAAAAAGTAAATATGAACTGCATATTAGATGAGGAGAAGGAATTATAGTAATAATAGGTTTTTAAAAGTCTTTATCAATAGAGGTACCTATTGAAGTATGTACAGGTCAAATGATATGTCTGGAATTTGTCTTAAAATATCCAAACGAAACAAACAGAATTTGGGAAGTAGAATATATGGAACGAGAAAAGCAGAATGTTCATAAATGTTGAAGCTCAGTGATGGGTTAATGGACATTTATTATAATATTATTTACATTGGTATAAGCTGACTATTTCCCATAATAAAAACTTGAGGCTGGGCATGGTGGTTCACGTCTATGATCCCAACACTTTGGGAGGCCGAGGTGGGAGGATTGCTTGAGCCCAAGAGTGCTAGACCAGCCTGAGTAACATAGGGAGACTGGTCTCTAAACAGTTGTTTTTTTAATTAGCTAGGTATGGTGGTCCATCCCTGTAGTCCCAGCTACTCAGGAGACTGAAACAGGAAGATTGCTTTGAGCCTAGGAGGTTGAGACTGCAGTGAGCAGTGATCACACCACTGCATTCCAGCCTGGGAAATCGAGTGAGACCATGTCTGAGGAATAAACAAACACACACCAACAAAAACTACTTTTAAAGACCTGAGATTTAGATTCCTTGGCAGAAAAAGATATCTATGCAGTATCACTAAAAACCTTTTAACAGGGAACACAGATATATCTCCATGTCTTGGTTTTTACCATCTATAATGAAATACTAGATGGTTGTCTCTAAAGATTACTTTTCATGAAAAGGAGAAACTTAGACCAAATGAAATCTATATTTTCCACGTTTTTAATAAAAGAAACTTTTGTTCTCAGAAAAAATATTATAATATGACACCTTGATATTTTCTACTTTGTTTTCCAATGTTTTGTAATAGTAATGCTGAGTTGTATCTTTATAAAATATATATTGTTAATGATTCGTAACTATGCAAGAATAAATGTTTTACATGGCACTGCATTAAATGAATCAAAATAAAATTTACTAAACAGCTGATTGCTCCCACCATGTAAAATCAAGTTGCAATTTCAATAAATGAATAAATTATTGTCTACATTACCATTGCCTCTTGACCTGAATGTCAGAGTATAGTCACAGAAGTTAGCAACTTAACTTTTGTCAACATGTGACTTAGCTATAGCATAACATTTGCAAATATTCTGAGCTGGCCAATTTCTTATCTTTTTAATCTATTTTCTAATTTTGAATTAAACCCATGTCAGTTATCAGAAAAATCCTACATTTGGACAAACATCTGGATCCTCTCATCAGTGATCTCTGTGGCATGTTACATATTAACCTCCAACAGGAAAAAATAACTTTATTTTTTTTTAAGATGGAGTCTTACTCTGTTGCCCAGGCTGTAGTACAGTGGCTCGATCTCGGCTCACTGCACCCTCCGCCTCCTGGGTTCATGCAATTCTCCCGCCTTAGACTCCCGAGTAGCTGGGAGTACAGGCGAGCACCACCACACCCAGCTAATTTTTGTATTTTTAGTAGAGACGAGGTTTCGCCATGTTGGCCAGGCTGGTCTCGAACTCCTGACTTAAGGTGATCCACCTGCCTTGGCCTCCCAAAGTGCTGGGATTACAGGCGTGAACCACCTCACCCAGCCTAGTAACCAGTAACTCTTTAACAGAACATCACCACAATGCTTTAGAAACATTTAAACACTAAATATTACATATGTAGCAGAAACCAGCCCACTTAACCTGTGTCCTCCTCTCCCTGGGAATACAGCTAGACCATATTTCCCAGCCTTTCTTGAAACTTAGTTGAGAACAAATAACTGAGTTCTAGCTAATGAAATATGATTGAAGTTATGTGCACACTTTAGCAGTATCCTAATATAACCTAGCATTTACCTACTAAGAGTACTATCTGTTTTCTGAAAGATGATTTTCTTTCAGATTATTCTAAGAACAAAAGGAAAAAATTGAAGAAATAACTCTGGGTATTTAATGTATTTTTAGATTATCATGAGTTATCACACACATCTCATGTATATCTCCAGACTCACTTGGTCTTTCTGCCTCCCAGACATAGAGTTGCTTGTTCCACCTCAGCTGCCACCAAACTAACACCCTTCAGGTACACTCGATTCCACTGCCTGGGACCGACCACTACCTAATCCACTAGGTGATTCTTTTGGCTGACATTCTCAAAGCCAAGTCAACCAGACATGTGTATAGAGCTCTGCGCTTTCTCACAACTTCTGTACTCAGTTAAAATGTTTGTACCCAGTTAAAATACAGAGCATGGAATCTGTCTGACCGACTAGCTCCTGACAGTATCAGATGATGCAGAGCAGTTTGCACAAGGGGATGAACTTGCTCAGGATGTGAACTTCAACCAGTAAGAAGTAAGAGACAAATTGAGCCACACAGATAAATTTGCTCCCCTTTTTTCTCCAAAGCATGATTTCTTCATACAGCCAATCTGGAAATGTCCCACATGGCTATGCAGATGCAGATGTATTTGGTGAGAATGTGGTTCCATCAAAGCTTAGCATAAAGCAATGAAAGCTGAGTACATATCATCTTACCTTGCCTCCAATTCTTTCCTCTCTCACTTCCTTTTTCTCTTACTCATGATGCCCTGAGATTGAACCAAAATCAGTTTGCTAGAGAAACTGGGCTCAAACAATCCCTGTTATCCATTAAAGGTCTCCTTGGAGAAGTAGGACATAAGGCAATGCCACCTCATAGTGCCAGCAAGCAAGGAAGTTGAAAAGACAAATGGGATCATGACACAAGATCAATCTTGAAAATGTCCCCAGTGGAATATGAAAGATAAATAAAATATTGGAAAACCCTCATTTTGAAATGCCTAATGGAATATTCATTCAGGCAGTATTTATCAGTGGATGCTAACACAATTAGAAGAATAGTTGATGAGGAATCTGACATTGGATTTTCCACCTGATCCTAATTAATTTTAGCATCACTAAAAGTGAGACAATCACACATTGTCAATCACCTGGTGTAATACAGTATGAAGTATATAACACCACCATAAAGAATTTCTGATCCAACAAAACCCCTGAATCCTGAATTTAATCAACTTCTATGTCTATTCAAACATGAATTTGAAAATGTGTTATATGAGATCATGAATTAGTCAAATACATGATGGGAGACATTCTTCAGGATATAGTTTATTTTGTAAGTCAATAATATGAGGGGAAAAAGACTAGATTAGTGAAGGTGCCTATTTAAAGGAAACAAAACATAGAAAATGCAAAGGCCTATTTTAATTCTGCTTTAAATAAAGCATTCATAATAAACAGTACGTTTTGATGACCAGGGAAAATGATATATAAAGTAGACAGAAAATGATATACTAATTTTGTTAGGTGTAATAAGATACTACAATTGTCTTAGATAATTTTTAGAGAGAGAGATGGCATAACATTATAACAGGAATTTAGATTAAGACATTTCAGAGAAAAAGCAAGGAAGGAAAGAAAAGAGAGATGGAGGGAATGAGTGCCTACAGGTGAAGGAAGGAAAGAAAAGAGAAAGAAAAATCTTCAAAGGCATAGACAAAGCAAGCATGGCAAAATCTTGATAATTGTTCAATCCAGGAGATAGGCCCATGGAGGTTTCTCATATTATTTTGTGCAATTTAACTTGTCTGAAAATGTTCACAATAAAAGTCTGTAAAATAATTTTCGGAATACAAGAAAAGGGAAGAAGCAAAACGGTCCTTGCATACACACTTTGAAAGAAGAAAATCAATGTTACTTGAGGCAAAGTTTTGAATTTAAAATAAAAATCTAATGTATGTGAACATTTCTACTGACTTCCGTATGATTTTTGTTTGTGATCTATTATCTGAAACAGTCTGCAAATTTGCTTAAATATGTACAATACCAACTTAAAAATTTTTAAAAATTTAGGTCAGAGTTTTGTTTCATATTATTTTTTGATATATCATAGTTGTACATATTTTTGGAGTACATGTGCTATTTTAATACATGTATCCCAATGATCAAATTACACATTGTATAATTTGGGTTAATTGGGATATCCATCGTCTTAAACATTCATTTTTTCTTTGTGTTGGGAACATTACAAGCCTATTCTTTTAGCCATTTTGAAATTATATATAAATTATGTTTAACTATAATTTCTCTGCTGTACTATCAAACACTAGAACCATTCCTTCTATTGTACTGTATTTTGTACTCATTAACCAACTTTTCTTCATCCTTCCACAGCGTCCCTTCTCAGTCTCTGGAAAACACCATTCTATCCTCCACCTCCATGAGATCCATTTATTTAGCTCTCACATGTGAGTGAGAACATGTGATATTTTTCTTTCTGTGCCTCATTAAATATTATTTAATGTGAAATTCTAAAATCAAAATTCTAATTTAAATAAAAATTTTACAATTATATTCTTCTGCTATCTGTTACAGATAATTTATTTACCCAATAGCTATTAATTTTAATTTCAAAACTACTAAAAATGCCTTTCTCTTTACACATTCTCTTTTCTCAATTTCTACAACTCTTTTTTCCATATTGTTCTCTACCTGCTCTCATGGGTCATGTCCTTCCCATTCGTGTTTATGGGCTCTACTTTCTCTGTCCCTGGATGCGATGTTCCCCACAGTTTCCTTTTTATACACCCTCCCGTATCACTTAACCACTTTCCTTGAGGGATGTCATTTCCTGGCAAGGCTTCAATCACCTTGAATGCTATTGATTCCCAAATCTACATTTCCAAACTTGATCTCTCTCTCTTGAGCTCCAGGGCCATATTTATTAAATGCTTCTAGGCCATCCAGGGTTGGATGTCTCAATAGTCCAGCAGGTAAAAAAAATACCCAAAATTGAACTTACCATCTTCTCTAGCCTCCTCATCTTTTAGAATTCCTGAATTTTATAAATGGCTATTCAAGATAGTAACGTGGGAGTCATCATAGTCCACATACAACAGCATCATCATACTGTTTTAATTCTTCCTCTTTAACGAGTTTTAAATTTGTCACCATCCCTAGTTGAGCTCTTGTTATTTCTCAGCCATCTTTAGACTGATCTTTTCTCCACCTTCAACCCACTCTAGCTTCTTAGTGAAACCCGCCATCAAATTTGTATTTTTGCTAAGGCAGAGCTAGTCATGACACTTTCCTGATTAAAATTATTTGGAGACTCCTTCTCACTTTCAGTATAAAGTCCGCATGCCTTAGTATTTTGTACAAAGTCTTTCGTGATCTGATACTCTATTTTTCCAGTCACACTGTTCGCAATTTCAGCCATCCTAAACTTACATGTTCTCCCTACTGCCTGGACTGCCTTTCTGCCATTTTATAGAACTGGCTAGCTCCAAGATTCAGTTCTTCAAAGTACTGTGACCCTCTTCATCTTCTTTCATCTGCTGCATCCCCCCAAAAAGTTAAGAGTTCTGCTGTATGCACTGTCTTACTAAACTATGTTATTCCCTTTATTGAACTTCATTAAAGTTATTTACATGCATCTGTCTTATTCACAGTAAACTTTTAAAGGGCAATAACCACAATCTCTATATCCTAGCACCTAATACACTACCTAATATGTAATAGGCACTCAATAAATATTTATCAAATGAATGAATAAATGAATGCATCATATAAATTTAAAGCTGTTTCTCAAATCAATTTTAACTACCCTCATTGCCATTTGTAAAATTGTTTGGAAGGCACTGATTTTTATGTGATATATTTTCTAAACTCACAGCAACTTTAGAAACCAGAATGCATTGCCCTTTGATTATAGGATTATAAAATTTCTGAAATGCTGTAGGTGGCAAGGAGAACAAATGAGAGAAATTTCACACAAACAAACAATAGTGAAAACAGAAAATTGAGAATTCTGTTAACTCACATAGTGATTTTGTACTTTCTTTTTCCTTAATCAAGGAGGGAAATAAAACTACCTACTTTATAATGAAGAGTGATTGAATATGAAGCACATAAATTGGATCAAGGAGAAAGAATGGGAGAAAAAAACAAAAGCCAGATTAATATAAAGAAAAATGCCAAGGAAAAAAATATTCATTTAATCTTTACATAAACTGGAAGAGAAAAAAAGACAAAAACAAGTCAAAGGAGTCTTAGTTTCAAAGTCTTTCAAACAGTAAGAAGACATTCAAAATGCATCAATGCAATTGAAAAATTCTTTAAACCACTTGTGTATTTATTGACCTTATAGAAAAGCAAGGCTCAAATAAGAACACAGAGAAGATGCATGCCTTGTAGATCCACAGATATCTATAATTTTACTTACTGTTAGAGGATAAATGTCAGCTCATGCAGCACACTGCAGATAATTTTTACTTATCACTTACCACCTTCTACCATTCATAACCACTATTTCAAGCTTTCCTAAATCCTCCTGTCCCTGTATTCTCAGCAGCTGGCAAACTCAAGAAAGCAGAAAATCAAGGCCTCTCGGTATCAATACTCTTAACTGCCTTCCTTTTATCTCCAAATCAAAATTAAAATGCCGACTACTTGTCAGGCACTATTCTAGATCCTGGGGACACTGCAAGAACATGACAGATAAGGTACCTACATTTATGGCATTTGTTTTTGATAGGAAACAAAAGACAATAAAATAAGCACAATGATCTTAGACAGTGGTATACCCTATGAGGACAATTAAATAGCAATGTAGAAGAAAATAATTTAGGGAAAGGATTACTTAGAAACAATTTTTCGAGGTTTCTAAAATGACATTTGCTTTGAGGCCTGAATGAGGAAGAGATAGATATGCAATGATTGCAGAGAAGAGTTTTTTTAGCCAGAAAAAGAAACTAGTGCAAAGGTCTAGGCAAACAAGGACCTGACTTGCTCAAGGAGGGGAGAGTATATCTGGAATGGAATAAGGGATTCGTGAGGGTGGTAGAAGAAGTCAGAGAGTTAAACAGAGGTTAAGCGAAATGGGTCTCGAATGCCATGGTAGGAAGTTTGAATATTACTGCCAGCGAAATAGGATGTTCATCACTAAAACATTTTAAGAAGTTAAGTTGCATGAGCTGCCGATTTGCAGCCATGCTTATCTCAGAAGAAGATGTCTCTGCTGGTCTGATGATGTTATATCACTCCCTGCCTCTTTTAGGATCTAGATGTATCAATTATCCCCTCTCTCTTTTATAATTTCAAACATCTGCTTCTCTCTGGCTCCTTTCAAAGGCATCATGTTAGATGGAGGAAGAGAAAGGCTTTGAAATCATTTATCTCTGGGCTTGACCTGATTCTACCTCTTAACATAGCAAGCAAATTGACTACAGTCATAAGTCTTGGTTTCCTCATTTGATGTGGGAAATATAATACCCTCCTTCAGAGAATTACTATGAAGGCTAGATATTTTTACAAAAGTAAAAGCCCTGATATATATTAGTTACCTGTCTTTTCCCTCAATCTCCTAACATCTATTTCAAAATACAACAACAAAACTCATCCCTTCTACTGCTAGCTATTACCATATCTTCTCATCTATCTCATCTATAGCAAAACTTTCTAAAGAATAATCCACATTCATGCTCTATGCTTCATCACCTTCCATTCATGTTCCAAGCTCTTAAATCCGGCTTTTACTCCTATTGAAGTTGCTTTGAAAAGGATCATCAATGACCACGTGTCAGTATGGGTCCTCCAATAACCAGACATCAATATAGTATTAATTGTATGAAAAATGTATTGGGAGAAATGCTTGTGATGGATGAAGGTAGGAAGCAGGTGGAGTAGGTAGAAAGAGCTTTCAGACTACAGTGTGAATCCTATACTTGAGAAAGGAAAGGGCCAGTTCAGGAAACAGAAAGGATGCCTATGTGGCTGAGGTGGAGGGAGTGAGTGAGCATCAGGAGGGCAGCAAGAGCAGTGCACCAGAGACTTTAGATTTTATTCTAACTGTGATAGTAAACCTGAGAGAGAGAGAGAGAGAGAGGGAGAGGGTGGGGGGGGGGGGGGGGGGGGGGGGAAGGGGGAGAGGGGGAAAAGGGGAGAGGGGGAAAAGGGGAGAGGGAGAGAGAGGAGAGAGAGAGACTGGTATCTTGAATAAATACAACCTTTTGGATTTAATCATTAAGTCACCTTATATTTACCTTCTACTGTTTTTAGGGTTATTCAGTAGAGAACTTGTTCATCTACCTTTTTTATCAACTTGATGAAGACAAAGTATTCTCATAATTTTCTGATTAATCATGGTAAAAATAATTCTTGTGGTCACCTTTACGTCACAAAACCATTGTCTCATTTCAATAATTCAAATGGTCAAAACATAGAGTAATAAAACTCCCAACTTGATTTAAAGTTAAAAATACTTCATCTACATTTAGGGCCTTCTGTTAATGAAAAGTCTATCAACCAAGAAGTCCCTTTCCCATTTCTCATAACCTAAGCTTGTGAATCTACCAGGTTCAAAGAGGAAGAAAAAATGAGGAGTACAAGAAAACTTCTTACTTAACTAGCACTAATGTAAGATGACTTCTTGCCCTCTGAGTTTAGCAGATATTTAAAGCTGGTTCTTTGTCTCATTAATACTTCCATGGCTTCTTCCAAGAGCTCACTGGGAATATTTGATTCCAATTTCTACATCATGAGATGTATTTTTCTATGGCTAGTCATTTTCCTTTCAGTCCCATTATTACTCAAGACAATGCTACTGGGCAGGATTTAAAACAGCTCAAGGACAGCACTGTGTCCTATGTGGCCCACATCTGAACCATATAAAACATATACAAACCCATTGCCTACTGAATTCTGCATGCATAGTCCAAATCCAACACAGTGAGTTTAACTCCAGCATCAGCAACTAGGCTGCCCAACTCCAGACCTTTAAACTTTCCAGGTAGAAGTAAAAATAATCTACCCTGTCATGCATTCTGCAGACATCACACGTTAAGATCTCTAAATAATCTCAAGGAAGGACTTTTACCAAATAATTGGGGGGTAGGGATCACATAGCCAGGTTGTCTCCTGAGAATTCCTCTTCAGAAATCCTCTTTATGAGTTTTCCTCTGTCTTGATTAACTTTTTACATTCTTGATGTGGGTAATGTATTCTAGAACCATGTAGCTAGTTTTGGTTATCTGCATTTGAAATTCCATAAAGGTGCTGTGTTTTCCAATTCCCTTTGCTATATGATGGTTTTTATCTAAAAGTATCAGTCAACAAATATTTTAAACACCCTGTTGGGAGGGAAATGATCAGAGTTATGCTTTTAATGAATTACTTCGGAGACTCTGAAAAGTAGATTGTAGAGGATGGATGCAAATATGGAAGCATGAAAAAGGTTATTAGAGTAGTCCAAATGAGAAATAATGGGGATATAAACTAGAGCTGTGAAAATAAATTACATGTCAGATAGATGGAAAGATAAACCACGTCCATAGATTAAAATAATTAGTATTGTTAAAATGTTCATACTACCCGTGTGACCTATAGATTCAGTATAATCTCTATCAAAATTCCAATGACATTTTTCACAGGCATAGAAAAATCAATCCTAAAATTCATATGGTACTACAAAAGACCCCAAAGAGCCAAAGTAATCTCAAGCAAAAAGAATAATCTGGAGACATCACACTATCTGACTTCAAAATTTACTGCAAGTCAAAAGAGCATACTATTGACATAAAAACAGACACACAGATCAATGAAACTGAATAAAGAGCCCAGAAATAAATCCACATATTTACAATCAATTGATTTTTGACAAAGGTGCCAAGAACACACAAGTGGGAAAAAACAGTCTCTTCAATAAATGGTGCTGGATAAACTGAATATTCACATGCAGAAGAACGAAATTATACCCCCAACATATAAAAGAAAGAAATTCAAACTGGATTACAGATGTAAACATAAGACCTAAAACTGTAAAACTACTAGAAAACGTAAGAGAAAAGCTCCATGACTTTGATCTGGATAATGAGTTTATGGATATGACCCCAAAAACACAGGCAATGAAATTTTTTTAAAAAGGGGATTACCTCAAACTAAAAAGCTTTTGCACAGCAAAGGAAATCATCAGAAGAATAAAGAGACATCCTACAAAATGGGAGAAAATATTTGCAAACTATACATCTGATAAGGGATTATCATTCAAAATATATAAGGAACCCCAACAACTCAATAGCAAGAAAACAAATTACCTAATTAAAAAATGAGCAAATGACCTGAATGGACATATCTTAAAAGTAGAGATACAAATGACCAGTAGGTATATGAATAAATGGCCAACCTCACTAATCATCAGGGAAATAAAAATGAAAAACACTACGAGATATCACCTCACACCTGCTAGAATGACTATTATCAAAAAGTCAAAAGATAACAAGTGTCAGTGAGATTGAGGAGAAATGAGAATCCTTGTACACTGTTGGTGAAAATGTAGATTGGTACAACTATTATAGAAACAGTACAGAGGTTCTTCCAAAATATAAAAATAGATTTACTATATGATCCAGCAATCCCGCTTCTAGATATATATTCAAAGGAAACAAAATTAATATGTCAAAGAGGTATCTGCACTCTCATGTTTCTTCACATGCAGCATTATTCACAGTAGCCAAGAAACTGAATCAACCTAAGTGTTCATCCACAAATGAATGGATAAAGAAAATGTGTATAAACACAATGGAACACTACTCGGTCTTTAAAAAGAAGAAAATTCTTTTATTTGTGACAACATGTATGAACCTAAAGGACATTATGTTGTTAAATAAACCAGATACGTAAGAACATATACTGCATAGTTTCACTTATATGTAGAATTTCAAAATGCTGAACTCAGAGGAGCAGAGAATAGAATGGTGGTTATCAAATGCTGGATTTGGGATTGGTAGAGGGATTGAGGATATGTTAGTCAAATAATATGAAATTTCAGTTAGACAGGAGGAAAAAGTTCAAGATATGTATTGTATACCATTTGGACTACAATTAATAACAATATATTATATACTTAAAAATTACTAAGCAAGTATGTTTGTTTTCAACACAGAAAATGATAAGCATGAAGGGTTATATATGTTAATTGACTTGATTGAGCCATTTCACAAGGCATATATATATAAACATGGTGTACACTATTAATATATACAATTTTATTTTTTAACTTAAATAAATATTTTAAAATAAATATTTTGAAAAGACATTACATGCTAGATATAGCCTCAAGATAGAACAAAATATGCTCATAAAGTATATTGAAAGTGTGAGGAAAAGAGATGAACCAGGAACAGTTTACAGATTTTTATTGTATTAAATAGGTGAAAGGTACGCCCTTCACTAGATAAAGACTGAGGAGGTCAAGAGTTTAGAAACGGAAATAATCAAGACTTCAATTTCAGACATGTTAAATTTGAAATCACTATTAGATATCCAAGTAGGAATGTCAAAGGTACAGTTGGATATTAAAGACTAAGGATCAAGAGAGTTCTGTACATCATTGCCAAATACATTTGTAGATCATTAACGTTGGAGATATTAAAAACTACTAGACTAGACGAGATTGCCATGGAATTGTAGTAGTGTACTAGAGGAGAGAACAGAGCACAAGTTTTGATGGCCTTCCTTCCCTTCAAAATCCAGATGTTAGAAAGATGAGGAGGAACCAGCAAATTAAGATGGAAGGAATGGTCACCTGGGGCCCCTTGCAGTGACACACACTTGTAGTCCCAGTTTCTTGGGATTCTTAGGTGGAAGGATCACTGGAGCCCAGGAGTTCACATTCAGCCTTGGGCAACATAGAGAGATGCTGTCTCTTTAAAAAATAAAAATTTTTAAAAGAGGTAGTTTCAGGTAGCTAGAAACAGAAAGAAGACAATATATAATTTTGCTTCACTCTCTTCATTCATCTCTTTGCTCTACAAAAACAACATCTAATGAACAAAGTTGTTTATTTTCAAAGATAAGTTACCAGATTCAAGCCTTGATGTGCTTCCCCAAGTAACTCTAACAGTGCTTTCAAAAGAAGTACTTTCCCTTTGACTTCTCCTATTTAATGAATACATCCAATCAAGCCACCCTGTTAATGAAAATGGAAAACAGACATTTTTGAGATGATAAATAACTGATTGTAGAGAGAATCTGCAAAGCTTACCACTATAGAAGCTCTTTTACTTCTCAGCTTAGTCCATGGAATCACATTCATGAGAAATTAAATATCATTCAAAGTACCTCCATT
Organism: Papio anubis; assembly: GCF_008728515.1. NCBI lineage: Eukaryota > Metazoa > Chordata > Mammalia > Primates > Cercopithecidae > Papio > Papio anubis. The sequence goes on along the minus strand of NC_044987.1, from coordinate 33,901,408 downwards.
TGCTGGGAAACTGAGGTGTGAAACATCTGCATATGTCATAAGCACACATTTCTTGTGTGACGTGCTTTTGATTCACTAGAGGTGTTTTTGAATGTGAACCTTGGACAAATAGCAGCTGAATAATTTTCTGTATGTTCAAGGCAATAAAGGAACATACAGAATTATGAATTCATTATAGAATCAGAGGGTCAAACATAGTTCTCTGGGGTAGAAATGAAATCATAACCTAATGCCTTTGTAGGATCTTAATACCAGCATTCCCCTAAATCCTACTAGAATAAAAACGCAATTACTTATATATGAGTACTGAGGCACTGGATTGCTGTATGACTAGGGAAATTTGCCAGATAAACCCCTAATTATGTGAATCGCTAGTTCAAATTTCAACTTCTCTGTGAACATTAATTTAGTTTCCCCACTCCTGCTCTCTCCCTTCTCTGCTTGCACAGATTCACGTTATTTTGATAGCACCTACTAACATTTTCCTGTATTCATCCACCTGCAGGTCTATTGCTCACAAATCTGTAAATTTAATCACTACTTTATTCCCAGAACAAGGATTAGTCCTACAATATAATGGGCCTCCCTAATTGTTTCTGGAATGAGTCTCCCTAATGGTCTGTGGCCATGTGATCAGCTGGAAGGAATCATTCTAAACAGGTAACATTTGGTCCTCGGTCCCTAGTTCAGCCTGCAGCTTATCTTGCTGATGGTCCCACTGAAGAAGCATATGAGCTTCTGCCATGCCGACCCTGGTGGATGTCCAGCACTTTTACCATTGGTGTACACCCTCCATCCTCACCCCTATCCCAACTGCAGTGAATGTTGACTGAGAACAATTCATAGCTAGTTCTTTCTCCAGGGAGATAACGCCTCCCTGCTCAATGCAGACCTGATTTACTATCAAGGGCAAAGGAGGAACAAGGGGACACACAGGCTAGCCCTTTTTTTTTTCTTCTTTTTTTTTTTTTTTTTGAGATGGAGTCTCCCTCTATTGCCCAGGCTGTAGTGCAGTGGTGAGATTGTGGCTTACTGCAACCCCCACCTCCCAGGTTGAAGCGATTCTCCTGTCTCAGCCTCCTGAGTAGCTGGGATTACAGGTGTGCGCCACCACACTCAGCTAATTTTTGTATTTTTAGTAGAGAGAGGGTTTCACCATGTTGGTCAGACTGGTCTCAAACTCCAGACCTCGTGATCTGCCCGCTTCACCTTCCACACGTGCTGAGATTACAGGCGTGAGCCACCACGCCTGGCCTAGTCTTCTTATCTCAATCTCTTACAACATGAGACCTCCCTAGACCTACACTGTTCAATATGGTAGACTTTAACCAGATGTGGCAATTTAAAGTTAATTTTAAATAAGTTAACCTGAAATAAAATTAAAAATTCCGGTGCACTAGTCATATTTCACTTGTTCAATAGCCATATTTGGTGGCTACCATAACAAACCTTGCAGGTAGAAGACATTTCCCTCATCCTAGAAAGTTCAATAAGACAGCACTGCTATAAAGCATGTAAACTTTGCAAGGTAAAAGAATGTTCTTCTTTGAGAGAGATTTATAAGTAGAGTAGCTAAAGGCACTTATCTACAACAGAATGCGTGGCCCTTCATTTTACTGCCTTCTCATTCTTCACAGGCAGATATTTAAATGAAGCAATGCTTGCAGAACTTTGATCGTGTTGAATATGACAAGAAGTGTTAGTCTGCACAGTTAGCATCATTAATGAGAATATCACTTACAAGATCTCTATAGTCGTTAAAAGTATTTACATAATATTGGGTCCGCTAATTTCCATTAGGATTTTTCCTAATTATAAGAAGGCAGTCCTTCAGCTATAATTTAAATGTAGTGACAATGCACAGGCCAGCTTAGATCATTTTTCATTTATTTTCTAACATACTGTTAATCCTTTTACCATTTAATGCTTTCTACCATTAATTCTGAATCCTGCCAGCAACTCCCTATATACGGTTTGTGGTACTTATGCCATTTGCAGATGATCACATTCCTTTCATGTGAATGATCTTATCTCTGATAGTTTCAAGAACAAAATCTCCCTTTCCTGTTTCTTTTTCATTGACTCACACTATATTGAAAATCTGATACTCAGACATGTCCAGGTACTCACATTGGGACTGATCAGAGAAACAAGTTGACACATGGAGAATGAAGAAAAGCAGGGCAGGGCGACAGCTCACCCAAGAGTGACACAGGGCCAAGGGAACCCCACTCCCAGCCAAGGGAAGTGGTAGGTGAACGTGTGGCCCCGGGAAACTACACGTCTCCCTGGAATCTTTACAATCCTTGAAACAGGAGATCCCTTTGTGAGCCTACTCCACCAGGGTTTTGGGACTGGCACACAGAGCGGTGTGGAATCTCAGTAGAGCAGCTGCTGACACACGCAGAGACCCAGGAGCTTTACATACTCCAACCCCAGTGTTCCCTGACAAAGGTGACTGCAACTCCGGCAAGGCCAGAGGTCTGTACATAACCCTAGGAAGGGGGTGAATATGGGCGGGCGGCCGAGCCGTGTTGGTCTGCAGGTCCCACTTACATGGCAGCTCACAAGACCCACTGGGTTGGAATTCCAGCCAGCCACCAGCAACAGGGCAGAATCTGTCTGGGATAGGACGGAACCCTCTGGCGGAGGGGTGGGCCACCATCTTTGCTGTTTGGATGACTCACTCATTCCAACCTGCAGCCTTTAGAGAGTCCAAATGGTTCAGATGAGGAAGGGACCTCCTCCCAGTACAGCATAGCTGTTTTACCAAAATGTGGCAAGACTGCTTCTTTAAGCAGAACCCCAATCCATTTCTCTTCACTGGACAGGATGTCCCAGCCAGGACCTACAGCAACCCTTGTCTGTATTCTACAGACAGCATTCTGATCTCTCCCTGGGAGGGAGTGTCCAGGGAAAGGGATGGGCCTCCACCTTTGTTATTTGGATAACTTGACCATTCCAACTTGCAGGCTATGGAGAGTCCAAGCAGACCAGGGCAGAGGTAGTTCCCCAGCACAGCATGACTGTTTTGTCAAGGTGTGGCCAGACTGCTTCTTTAAGTGGGACCGCGATTCATTCCTCCTCAATAGGTGGGTCCTCCTAGCCAGGGCCTCTGGCCACCCCTACCCATATTCTACCCCAGAAGAGTTCTACTTCTCCCTGGAATGAAGTGCCCTGGGAGGCGGGATGGGCTGCCACATTTGCTGTTTGGGCATCTCAGGTGGTTCAGACTATGGGCCTTGGAGAGCCAAAGCTGATCAGGGGCTGAAGGGACACCCAACACAGCACAGCTGCTCTACCGAAATGTAGCCAAACTGCTTCTTTAAGCAAATCTCTGATCCCATTCCTCCTGACTGGGTGCGACTTCACAATTAGGGTCCCCAGCCACCTCCTACAGGTGTGTTCAAGTCAGCAACAAGTCCGTATCCTCCTGGGATGGAACTACTAGAGAAAGGGGGAGGCTGTCATCTTTGCTGTTTCAAAGCCTTCACTAGTGATAATTCCAGGTACTAGGAAAACTGAGGTGACTAGGGTCTGGAGAAGAACCCCAGAAAACTGCATCAGGCCTATGAAAGAGTGGCCAGACTTATAAAAGAAAAACAAACAAAACACACACACACATACATACACACACACCTCCAGCTGACGGACAGCAACCTCAAAGATTAAAGGTAGATAAGTCCACAAAGATGAGAAAGAAACAACTCAAAAATAATGAAAACTCAAAAACCCAAAGTGCCCCCTTTCATTCAAATGACTGCAACATTTCTCCAGCAAGGGTTCACAACTGGCTGAGGCTGAGATTGCTGAAATGACAAAGGTAGTCTTCAGAATGTGGATAAAAAACAAACTTTGCTGAGCTAAAGGAGCAACCCAATGCAAGGAAGCTAAGAGTCATGATAAAACAACAAAAGAGCTGACAGCCAAAATAGTCAGTATAGAGAGGAACATAACCGACCGTATAGAGCCAAAGAAACACTAAAAGAAATTCACAATGCAATCACAAGTATTAATAGCAGAATAGACCAAGCAGAGGAGAGAATCTCAAAGTTTAAAGACTGCCTTTGTGAAATAAGACAGGCAGACAAAAATAGAGGAAAAATAATGAAAATCAACGAACAAAACCTCTGAGAAATAAGAGATTATGAAAAGATACTGAATCTACAACTAATCAGGGGTACCTGAAAGAGAAGGGGATAATGGAACCAATTTAGAAAACATAATTCAGAGTATCATCCAGGAGAACTTCCCCAACCTAGCCAGAGAAACCAAAATTCAAATACACAAAATGCAGAAAACCCCCAGAAAGATACTCCATGAGAAGATCATACCCAAGACACATAATAATCAGATTCTCCAAGGTCAAAATGTAAGAAAAAATGTTAGGGGCAGCCAGAAAGAAAATCCATGTCACCTACAAAGGGAAGCCCATCTGACCAACAGTGGACCTTTCAGCTGAAACCCTACAAGCCAGCAGAGATTGGAGGTCAATATTCAACATTCTTCTAGAAAAGAAATTCCAACCCAGAATTTTATATCCAGCCAAACTAAACTTCATAAACAATACTAAACTTAAATGTAAATGGGGTAAATGCCTCAATTAAGACACAGAATGGCAAGCTGGATAGAGTCAAGACTCATTGGTATGCTGTCTTCATGAGACCCATCTCACATGCAAAGACACACACAGGCTCAAAATAAAGGAATGAAGTAAAATTTACCAAGCAAATGGAAAACAGAAAACAGCAGAGGTTGTAATTCCAGTTTCTGAAGAAAACAGACTTTAAACCAACAAAAATCAAGAAAGACAAAGAAGGGCCTTACATAGAGGTAAAGAATTCAATTCAACAAGAAGAGCTAACTATTATACATATATATACACCAAATATGGGAATATTCATATTCACAAAGCAAGTTCTCAGATACCTTTAGAGACACTTAGACTCCCACACAATAGTGAAAGACTTTAGCACTCCACTGACAATATTAGATCATAGAGACAGAAAATTAACAAAGAAATTCAGGACCCAAACTCACCTCTGAATCAAGTGGACCTGACAGATATCTACAGAACTCTCCACCCAAAAACAACAGAATGTACATTCTTCCCATCACAACACAGCACTAACTCTAAAATTGATCACATAATTGGAAGTAAAACACTCCTCAGTAAATGTAAAATAACTGAAATCATAACAAATTCTCAGACTATAGTACAATCAAATTAAAAACCAAAATTAAGAAATGCACTCAAAACCATACAACTACATGGAAACTGAATGACCTGCTCTTGAATGACTTTTGGGTAAACATGAAATTCAGGCAGAAATCAAGAAGTTCTTTGAAATTAATGAGAACAAAGATGCAATGTACCAGAATCTCTGGGATGCAGCTAAAGCAATTGTGTTAGACTGTTTTCACATCGTGATAAAGATACCACCTGAGACTGGGTAATCTATAAACAAAGGAGGTTTAGTTGACTCACAGTTCCACCTGGCAGGGAGGCCTCAGGAAACTTACAATTATGGTGAAAGGTGAAGCAGGCATCTTCTTCACAGGCAGCAGGGGAGAAGAGAAGTGTGTAGAAAGAACTACGAAACACTTGTTAAACCATCAGATTTTGTGAGAACTCACTCACTGATATGGTTGGGCTGTGTCCCCACCCAAGTCTCATGTTGAATGGTAACTCCCCTGATTCCCCATGTTGTGAGAGGGTCCCAGTGGGAGATAACTGAATCATGGGGGGCAGGTTTTCCCATTGCTGTTCTTGTGATAGTGAATAAGTCTCACAATATTTAATGATTTTATAAAGGGGAGTTTCCCTGTACAAGTTCTCTTCTCTTGTCTGCCGCCATGTGAGATTTGTGAGGCCTCCTCTGCCACATGGAACTGTGAGTCCATTAATCCCGTTTTTCCTTATAAGTTACCCAGTCTTGGGTATGTCTTTATTAGCAGTGTGAAAAATGGACTAACATACTCACTATCACAAGAACAGCATGGATGAAACTTCCCCCATGATCCAATGAATTCCCACTGAGTTCCTCCCTCAACATGTGGGGATTATGAGGATTAAAATTTGAGATGAGATTTAGGAGGGAACACAGAGCCAAACCATATCAGCAGTGTTCAAAGGGAAATTTATAGCACTGAGTGCCCAAATCAAAAAGCTAGAAAAATCTCAAGTTAACCTTACATCACAACTAAAAGAACTAGAGAACTAAAAGCAAACAAATCCCAAAGCTAGCAGAAGATAAGAAAGAACTGGCCAGGTGCAGTGGCTCATGCTTGAAATCTTAGCAGTTTGGGAGGCTGAGGGAAGCAGATAATGAGGTCAGGAGTTCGAGACCAGCCTGGCCAATACAGTGAAACCCTGTCTCTACAAAAAATACAAAAATTAGCTGGGAGTGGTGGTGGGCACCTGTAATCCCAGCTACTCAGGAGGCTGAGACAGTAGAATCACTTGAACCCAGAGGCAGAGGTTGCAGTGAGCTGAAATCATACCATTGCACTCTAGCCTGGGTGAGAAGACTGAAACTCCGTCTCAAAAAAAAAAGAAAGAAGGAAGAGATAACCAAGATTAGAGGTGAACTGAAGGAGACAGACAGACAGACACACACACACACACACACACACACACAGAAAAAAAAGCTTTAAAAAATCAATGAATCCAGGAGTTGCTTTATACAAAAATTAATAAAATAGAACACTAGCTAGACTAATAAAGAAGAGATAAGATTCAAATACAATCAGAAATGATAAGGAGAATATTAACACTGACCCCACAGAAATGCAGATAACCACAAGATAATATTATAAACACCTCTATGCACATAAACTAGAAAATCCAGAAGAAATGGATAAATTCCTGGACACATAAATCCTCCAAAGACTGGAAAAAAAAGAAATTGAATTCCTGAATAGACTAATAATGAGTTCTGAATTTGAAGCAGTGATAAATAGCCTACCAACCAAAAAAAGCCCAGGAACAGACAGATTCGCAGCTGAATTCCACCAGAGGTACAAAGAAGAGCTGGTACCATTGCTATTAAAACTATTCCAAAAAATTGGAGAGACTCCTCCCTAACTCATTCTATGAGGCCAGCATTATCCTGATACCAAAACGTGGCAGAGATATAACAACGACAACAAAAAAACTTGAGGCCAATATCCTTGATGAACATCGATGCAAAAATCGTTAATAAAATATTAGCAAGCTGGATCCAGCAGCACATCAAAAAGCGTATCTATCATGATCAAGTAGGCTTCATCCCCAGGATGCAAGGTTGGTTTAACATATGGAAATCAATAAATGAGATTCATCACATAAACAGAACTAAAGACAAATCCACATGATTATGTCAATAGGTGCAGAAAAGACCTTCAATATAAGTCAAAATCCTTACATGTTAAGAAACTCTCAATAAACTAGGTATTGAAGGAACATACCTCAAAATAATAAGAGTCGTCTATGACAAACCAACAGCCAACATCATAATGAATAGGCAAAAGCTGGAAGCATTTCCCTCGAAAATTGGCACAAAAACAAGGTTGCTCTCTTACCACTCTTATACAACATAGTATTGGAACTTCTGGCCAGGTCAATCAGGCGAGAAAATAACATAAAGGGTATTCAAACAGGAAGAGAGGAAGCTAATTATCTTTGTTTACAGATGACATAATTCTAAATCTAGAAAACTCCATAGTCTCAGCCCCAAAAGTTTCTTAAGCTGATAAGCAACTGTAGCAAAGCCTCGGGATACAAAATCAATTTGCAAATTTGCTAGCATTTCTATACACCAGTAACAAGCAAGTCAAGAGTCAAATCACGAATGAACTTCCATTCACAATTGTCACAAAAAGAATAAAATACCTAGGAATACAGCTAATAAGGGATGTGAAGGACCCCTTCAAGGAGAACTACAAACCACTGCTCAAGGAAATAAGAGAGGACACAAACAAGTGGAAAAACATTCCATGCTCATGGATAGAAAGAATCAATATCATGAAAATGGCCATACTGCCCAAAGCAATTTATAGATTCAGTGCTGTTTCCATTAAACTACCATTGACATTCTTCCAGAATTAGAAAAAAAAAAAAACTATTTTAAAATTTACATAAAACCATAAAAAAGCCCAAATAGCCAAGGCAATCCTAAGCAAAAACAACAAATCTGGAAGTACCACACTACCTGACTTCAAACTATACTACTGGGTTACAGTAACCAAAACATAATAATACTGGTACAAAACAGGCACATAGACTGATGGAACAGAATAGAGAACCTAGAAATAAGACCACACACCTATAACCATCTGATCTTCAACAAACCTGACAAAAACAAGCAGGGGGAAAGGATTTCCTATTTAATCAATCGTGCTGGGAGAACTGGCTAGCCATATGCAGAAAATTGAAACTAGACCCTTTTCTTACACCACATACAAAAATCAACTCAAAATGGATTAAAGACTTAAGTGAAAACCCAAAACTATAAAACCCCTAGAAGAAAACCTAAGCAATACTATTCAGGACTTAGGCACAGACAAAGATTTCATGATGAAGATGCCAAAAGCAATTGCAACAAAAGTAAAAACTGACAAATGGGGTCTAATTAAACTAAAAAGCTTCTGCACAGCAAATGAACCTATTAACAGAGTAAATAGATAATCTACAGAACCGGGAGAAAATTTTTGTAATCTATGCATCTGACAAAAGTCTAATATCCAGCATCTATAAGGAACTTAAACTTACAAGAAAAAAAAGCATTAAAAAGTGGGCTGAGGATATGAACACATACTTCTCCAAAGAAGACATACATGTGGTCAGCAAACAATCATATGAAAAAAAGCTCAATAGCACTGATCATTAGAGAAATGCAAATCGAAACCACAATGAGATACCATCTCACACCAGTCCAAATGGCTATTACGAAAAAGTCAAAAAACATCACACCTGTAATCCCAGCACTTTGGAAGCCCGAGGTGGGCAGATCACTTGAGATCAGGAGTTCAAGACCATCCTGGTCAATATGGCAAAACCCCATCTCTACTGAGAATACAAAAAGTAGGTGGGCATGTTGGCGCACACCTGTAATCTCAGCCACTTGGGAGGCTGAGGCTCGAAAATCGCTTGAACCCAGCAAGCGGAGGTTGCAGTGAGCCGAGATTGTGCCACCGCACTTTAGCCTGAGCAACAGAGCAAGACTCTGTCTCAGAAAAACAAACAAACAAACAAACAAAAAAGCCTAAAAAAAAAAATGCTAGCAAGGTTTTGGAGAAAAGGGAATTTTTACACTGTTGGTGGGAGTGTAAAATGGTTCAACACAGAAGACAGTGTGGCAAAGACCTACTGTGACAAAGAGAGTGTGCCTCAAAGACCTAAATGCATAAATACCCTTTGACCCAGCAATTCCATTACTGGGTATATACCCAAAGGAATATAAATTGTTCTATTATAAAGACACGTGCATGTGTATGTTTACTGCAGCAGTATTCACAATGGCAAAGACATGGAATCATCCTGAAGGCCCATCAATGATAGACTGGATAAAGAAAACATGTGCATATACACCATGGAATACTATGCGGCCATAAAAGGAACAAGATCATGTTTTTTGCAGGGACACGGAGGGAGCTGGAAGCCATTATCCTTAGCAAACTAATGCAGGAACAGAAAACCAAATACTGCATGTTCTCAGTTATGAGTGGGAGCCAAATGATGAGAACACATGGAAACATTCAGGGGAACAACACACACTGGGGCTGTCAGAGGGTGGGGGGTGGGAGGAGGGAGAGGATCAGGAAGAATAGGTAGTGGATTCTTGGCTTAATACCTGTGTGAGGGGATGATCTGTTCAGCAAATCACCATGGCACATGTTTACCTATTTAACAAGCCTGCACATCCTACACATATACCCCTGAACTTAAAAGTTGAAAATTTAAAAAGAGAAAACCTGATATCAATTACTGTTATTGGTTGGAGGATGGACTCATTTACCAAACACAGGCTCCGTTGGCTGAAAATATTGCAAACTATAAGATAAATGCAAATCAAAACCACAATGAGATACCATCTCACACCAGTTAGAATGGCAATCATTAAAAAGTCAGGAAACAACAGGTGCTGGAGAGGATGTGGAGAAATAGGAACACTTTTACACTGTTGGTGGGATTGTAAACTAGTTCTACCATTATGGAAAACAGTATGACGATTCCTCAAGGATCTAGAACTAGAAGTACCATATGACCCAGACATGCCTTTACTGGGTATATACCTAAAGGATTATAAATCATGCAAAGGATTATAAAGACACATGCACATGTATGTTCATTGCGGCACTATTCACAATAGCAAAGACTTGGAATCAACTCAAATGTCCATCAGTGACAGACTGGATTAAGAAAATGTGGCACATATACACCATGGAATACTAGGCAGCCATAAAAAAGGATGAGTTTGTGTCCTTTGTAGGGACATGGAAGCAGCTAGAAACCATCATTCTCAGCAAACTATCACAAGAAAAGAAAACCAAACACTGCATGTTCTCACTCATAGGCGGGAACTGAACAATGAGATCACTTGGACTCGGGAAGGGGAACATCACACACCAGGGCCTATTATGGGGAGGGGGGAGGGAGGAGGGATTACACTGGGAGTTATACCTGATGTAAATGACGAGTTGATGGGTGCAGCACACCAACATGGCACAAGTATACATATGTAAAAAACCTGCACGTTGTGCATATGTACCCTAGAACTTAAAGTATAATAAAAAAAAATTATATAAAAATGTGCTTCTGTAGTGTTTGAAGATGATAGGATCCTATCTCTGTTCTTCTTTCTAACCCAAACGAGTTATAAGAGCTAATCTGTATTATCCTTATTACTTGTATATATTTACATTAAATAACTTGACTATAATATTAACATGGCAACTACATTCAAAATTCTAAAATCGGAACTTTTTTCTAGAAGCACCCTATAGGTGCTGATTTTGTCATTTGGCTACATCTTTCATTTCCTAGCAGTTATTCAGATGTAACATAGACAAGAATATAGCACATAGATGTGATCCTTGTCTTTGATGAGTGGCAGGTCATAGGTAAAGATTAATCTATAACATAAATAACACTAAATAACATGTTTCATATTAGGGTAGAAGATTCAAACACAAAAAGGTTAAAAAGCATACTGCAAAACAATAGATGTGGTAGAAAAAAATTAGATGTACCTTCTCGTTATGGCTTATTGATTTGATGGATGGCAGTAGCCATGCAAAATACCTGATGATTCCAGAATCTTAGGGACAAGTTAAAAATGAATTGAACAACCTCATATGGAACTTCTTCCCAAACCACCAAATCTAGACAAATATAGACTTAATGGACAGATTTGATCTCTTGAGTTAAATAATAATCATTTACATGGTATAATTTAACAACTAGTTCTAAGTCAGGCTAGGTTTTGCTACAGTAACAAACAACCCAGGGATCTTAGAGGCTTATAACATACAAGTTTCTGGTCAGACTGTATGTCTATCATAGGCCAGCCACTACTCTGCTTTATGTTAAATTCACCCCAGGACTCAAGCTTATGGAGCAGCTTCTATCTGGAATATTGCTTATCAGGGTGGCAGAGAGAAGAGAGGCATGACAAACACACCCTGGCTCTTAAAGTTTTCCCTGCAAGAAATTTGTGCCTCTTCCATTACACTTCATGATCCAACATATGCTCACTCCTGAGTTCAATAAGACAGAAATATATAAAACTCCCTTTAGGGAGGGCACTGCAGGGAAAGAAAATGAAATATTTATCTTATGGTACTACAAGCTCCCATAATTACTAAGTGGCCAATTTATTCCAAAATGTGCATATATATCCTTTGCTGTCCTGCCTCATTATTTCCATTTCAAAATATTATCTTTAACGCCACTAAAATTTAAATATGCTGTTTTTAGGCTCCTAATCTAAAGAGATAAATTGCAGCTTTCCAGATGCTCTGCCACAGAGCTTTCCAATCCAGTTTTACTGGTAGTAAAGCTGATATCTCAATTTGTTCCTAACTTCTGTGTGTATTTCCTGTTTCTTACATGGGTCAGAAACTGTGGGACAGAGCAGAGGGACTGAAGTCAGCCTCCAGTCCCAACACCTGCCTGAGAGTTTCCCTCATAATTCTACTGATCAGAATATAACTTTCTCTGGAAAGGAAACCAGATATCTGTAAGCAGAGGATTTAACTTGCTTTATCCCATTTAATCCCTATAAGAACCCTGTCCAGTAAGAATTATTATTGTCATTTAACAGATGATGAAACTAAGACTCAGATAACCTAAGTCGATTGATCAGAGCAAGTATTTAAACCCATGCCTGTCAGCTAGCTGACAGTGCCTTTCCTCTATCCTCTAACTAATATGTCACTTGTCTTCAATACAGGGGCTAGCCATAAAAAGATCACACTGTTTAGTACAGGTGTTCTCATTTTCATTAATCAATGTCCATTCTCTTTAGCACTTGAAGTGTAAGCATTCTTCAAAATCAAGATCGGGCCAGGTGTGGCGGCTCACACCTATAATGCCAGCACTTTGGGAAGCCAAGGCAGGAGGATCACTTGAATCGAGGAGTCCAAGACCAACCTAAACAACATAGTGGGACTCTGTCTCTACCAAAAAAAAAAAAAGAAATATATATATATGAAATATATATGAAATATATATATATATATATATATATATATATATATAAATAAATAAAATTAGCTGGGCATGGTGAAGCATGTATGTAGTGCCAGCTACTAGGGAGGATTGCTTGAGCTCAGGAGGTCAAGGCTGCAGTGAGCCATGATCACACCTTTGCTCTCCAGCCTCAGTGACAGAGTGAGGCCTCAATCAAAAAAAAAAAAAAAGAAAGAGGGAAGGAAGAAAGGAAGGAAGAAAGGGAACAGAAAGGAAGGGAGGAAGGGAAGGGAAGGAAGGAAGGGAGGAAAGGAAGGAAGGAGTGGGAGGGAGGGAGGGAGGGAGGGAGGGAGGGAGGGAGGAGGAAGGAAGGGATTAAAAAAACCCCAAAGGCCAATGTCATATGCCTCATAGAAACCCACCTCATTAACAATCTTCCAGGCTGAGGTAGGTACTGTTATTCCCACCATTGTATGACTACACCCCACACACCCAACATACTGAATTTCTTCAGAACAAGGACAAGTTCTTGTTAGTCTTTGTGTCCTCAGAGCCTAGTATAACACCTGTCATTGGCCTCATCACTAATTTAACAAAGATAATAAGTAAATGAGTGAGCTGTGCATGTAGATTCAGGCTTGGACAAAGAAGACTCAAATCAATGTATTAAATCAGATAGAGTACAAATACAGTTGGAGCTAGACATCACTGAAGAGTGCAAAGATAACTAAATGGGAATAATTGACCTGAGTCTTAACTGTGATTCAATCATGATCCACTGTTGTCATTTTGGTGCTTTAGTTTTCTCAACTATTAAATAAGAACATAGGAATAGATGATTTTTAAAGCCCCATTAGCTCTGAATTTCTTTTGTTCTGGGAGGTGACTGCTGTTCTTAGCCACCAGAAGGAACCAGAAGGGTACCTGTGGATCCTTTGGCTACTTCAACTAGTGTCAAGACTAACCAGTCAAATCAACCTTTCTAAAATACCTCTTTACCATGTTATCTCCCTATTATAATATACCCATCTGCTAGACCATTCAAATGTCTTCCATCAGCAGACCTGACATTACAAATTCAATCCTATCATTTCTCATAAAAAGACAAATAGCAGGGTCATATAAATCAGTAAGTCAAAGACTTAGTTGGAACTCTAAACAAAATGCAGGAGCATAGCAGAAAATAAATATCAAGGGGAGGCTGGGAGAGGTATAAAAGTTAGGAAACAAGATGCCAACGAAGTGGAAAGAGCGATGAAAACTAGGGTGAGACATGCTGTAAGGAAATCTAAGTATATGTCCCATCAAGGTAGGAGACAGGTCAGTCCAAAGATCCAACCAACTCCACAAATAATATTGGCTACTTGTTATGAGCCAGGTTCTTTGCTGGATACTGAGGACTCAAGCAGACAGAAAACAAGAAAAAGTGGAAACCAAGAATTAAAATCATAATGACGCAGACAAAGGACTACGGCACCAAAAGAACAACGCAATGAGCTTCAGAGTAAGCCAGGGGAGTTTTCACAGATTTTGAATATGTGAGCTTAGTTTTCAAGAGTTGCCAGGATCTTCTCAGGTAGACAGCACAGGACGTGATACAAACTATGAAAGACCATAGTGATTTGGTGGAATGGCAAGAATTTGGAGGTCATTGGAAATTGAGATGAGGTGGACATCAGAAAGATGACACTGGAGAGAAGGCTGGATGGTGAAAGATTTCCTGTGCCAAGTTACCAGTTAACAGTGAGAAATTAACAAGGAGGCAATCCTACCCAGAAACCAAAGCAAATGCAACCCCTGCTCCAAAACCAGCCTTCAGAAAGTCCTCTATGGTTCTTGTCCAGTTGTTCCTCTCACCACAGCACAAGAAGTCTGTGGGACCAACTGAACATGCCCACCTGGAGCCTTTCCCCCAACCGTTCCCCCTTCCTCTTCCCTTCCTAACTCCCATAAACCCCTTCCAGCTCACTGTTCTAAACTATACTCCAGGTAATTACTCTTAACCCCAGATGGAGTTACCTAGATGCCCTCAAATCCGCTTCCAGAGTTTGAGACGGTTTCTTCCCCAACTCCATTTCCCAAGCACAGACCTCACTGCTGGTGTGTTTCCTCTAAGGATGGGGAGAAGGCCAGGGGCTGCTGTTGATGAGAGGTTGGGTTATAGATAAAGCCTGGATATCTGAGTGGGAGCAGAGCTGGGTGCAAAGAGAAGCAGGAACAGGGTAAGGGAGAACCACAGGTTACAGGTAGCAGCTTCTATTTGTACCTTTACCCATACAAATGTCAGGGGTGAGTTTGTAGGGAGTTCTCAACTTTTAACCATTTCACATAATTTTCTTAATTGTAAGAAATACCAGATTCTTGTATATGTTATCATAGATATTTGTACTAAAATTAAAGTCTTATTATTTCTTACTAGCTCTCATGCTGAATTGTATTAATTGCCTCTCCTGCACCTTCAAGAAAGCAGTCTTCAACCTTTAAAATTTTGTAAGAACCCTAGACCTCCAATATGGTAGGAAGTCTACTTACCTATGGACTTTCAGAAGATGCCTTATCATAACGGCATGAGTGAACGAATTTTAATGAAACGAACATTTTCCTACCTGCTTGAGAGATTTAATTTTGGCATTGTTTTAGGACTCAAATCTTTGGCTTTGGCACTGCCACAGTGAATTGATACCTTGCTGTAGCTGCCTCTGAACTCTGCTTTAACTTTGAATACGAAGCTTTGGAGTGCTACACGGGTTCTCATGTCCTTTTCATTTATACCCAGCATTCAATACCAACACCACATCCTTTTTTCAGTTTTATTATTTCCCTATCATCGCTGTTGATGCCTCACCTCCCTAGGTACCTCAGTTACCTAGAAGTCCTGACATAGCAAACAACCAGTAATAGGAAAAACTATGTTTTTGCAAATTTCAATATCTTTGGCAAATTCTCCATGATAAACTACACTCCTTTCACTTAGTTTCCCAACAGCAAAGAAAGGTCTTAATTTTCTCCTCAATTTTTAGAGGGCTAAGCTGCACATTGGGAAGAAGAGAACAGAGCATCTCTTAACCAGGCAGGAACTGTATAGCTTACACTAACTTAGGAGAAAAGAAGTAGCTGGAAACTTGCAGGAAAGACACAGATGGGCTCTGTGAGAGCTTGATTTGCTTTAACATCCTCTTGTGTAGCTGTCTCAACTGGCTTCAAAAAGACAGTTGTTGGAAATGTGGTTTATGATTCAACTAAAAGTATTCACTGAAGCATATGTTTCTTGGTTGTTAATAGTTGTTTCAAAAAAGAAAATATGTGTGTATTCATTCTTAAAATACTTTACATTCAATTTTGGTTGTAATTTTTGACTGCACAATCCATTCAATGGAAAAACAAGATAGATAGCTAAGATGTCTGTGATTTTTATGGCTTCCTGTTTATTCACCGGCCTCCTAACTTCTTTTTGCCTACACAGTTACTGAGGGGAATTAAGACTTCTGCTCAATCTGGCATGTAGGAAAAGCTTCTTCAAATAAGTTTTGCTTTGTGATACTGAAAATGCATCACTGGTGTAACTTTTTAATCAAAACTTATTTCCAAAGTCATTTTAAGGCACAAATTAAACGGGTCTAAAAAATGGGCCAATTTTAACATTAGATTGTCTTTCAGAGACCCAGTGAAATGAAATGGAAGGCCTTTAAAACATCATTGGTTAAATGAAGCAAGATCACACAATAGGGAGGTTAAGTATAGTATTTCACAGCAGGGTGAGTTAGGGAATTCTGTCCTTAGAGCTTCCAACCCAATTTTTAAAAGTCAATTTGCAAGTAAATTTGATGTCAGAGGCGTGGGAATCCTACAGATACTCATTAAAACCGCTTCCTAAGGCGGACAGGGTAAGAGTTTGGTTGAGTTCTTTAAATAAAGAACATGAACCTTTGAAAAGAAGCAAAAAACTGACTTTTAGTTTTCTAAATCAGCTTTATTTAGACGTGCTGAGTTGATTTTTACTTGCTGATGAGGTGTCAGGTTTTAAAAGCGCCTAAGTGGTCAAGGTGATTGCCTACATTTATCACAATTCCAGGCACATTCTCAGCTTCTCATTTTCTATATTAAAGAGAAAGATATCCTCCTAAGCTTGAAGCCTGCAATGACAACAAAGCAGAGCTGCTGAGCAGAATATTAAGTGCTAAGGGCTAAACTCACCCTAAGGTGATGACTCTTAGTTCATACTGAATTCAATTAGACCAGCTTCATTTTCATCATTAAATTATTTTGACGAAAGTCCTACAGCCTCTAAGAGAAGAGCCAGCCTTCAATATAATTCACAGAGGAAATGTCCTTGTTTAGTAAGTCAAGGAATAAGTGGAGTTAGAAGGAATCTCTAGCAAAACACCTCATCTATTGCTTGCCGTCATCACCACCATATCTTGGGTAAATGAATTTCATTATTCATAAATCATGCTTTGCAAATTGATATCTAATCTCTCCTAGAGCATGTTACATGACAATCTGCTGTTGCAAGGGTATTAAGTAAGCTTGCATAAAATAGAGATTATGGAATACTTCATGGTCATTGTAATAGATGACTGACCTCTAAGAAGCTGAAGTGTATTAATATTTAGCCCAGATGAGTTATTCAGAAACCACTGGAATTTTACAATATGCTAGACATGACACTGTATTCATGAATTCAGGCCCTGTATGAATTTAGCATGTGCTTATGAGTATCCACTGAGTACACAGGAACATGGCTTTCTCTGTAATTCACATCATAAAAAAGAAAGTGGACTTAGCCCCTAGTAACCAACACAAAAAAAATTTATAAAAAGTTTGTGACATATTAAAGGAAATAGTACACTCGAATCCTCTGTGGAGTCAGGTAAAATAATACAAATAAACAAGGGTCATATATACATATATATACACAGCCTGGCTATATATATATATACATATGCACATATACAACTACTTCCATTTAAAACATGGCTAGCACTTACTATGTCCAAGATATTTTGGTTAGAGTTCTTGAATATAATACCTCTTACAATCTTTTTATCAACCCTGTATGGTATTTATTCATATTACTTCACAAATGAAGAATTTAAATGATTTACTCAAAGTGATATGGCCAGAAAATAAAACCAGGATCAACCCTTTGTCTTCTAATTTCAGATCTAGTGCTCTTTCCTCTGTATCTTATGAATTAAATTAGAATATTCTACTTAATTAAAATTAGCCATTTATGGGTCACCAATTTTCCAAGGATTTAGAAAAATATATTTAATAATAAAATCTGTGATAATTGCAAATATATCCTCTCTGATGAACTGGCTCTTTTGGAGCTTAACATTAAATTTGGAACATGGTTTATACTGCTGCAGTCCCGTTGCTACAGACAGTGCAGAATGCTTAATCTAAATCCGTACAGGCCCAGAACAGTCCCTAGTAATTTGATTGCATTTTATTTAAAAAAAAAATCCAAATTGCCCATATTTATTTATCATAGACCACAAAAACAGGGAGTGTAGGGAGTTCAGTTATTAGAATTCTTCTATTACTCAAATGCTGGGTAAATAAAATGTGAGAGCACCTTGAGGTTGAGAACTTCATCTTATTTTTATCTGTTCCTTTGTACCCCACAAAGTCGGAATATATAAAAGATGCTAAATAAGTATTTTTTGAATGAATGAATGAACAAGAGCCAGTGGTATAAAGTCATACCTGGGGCCTCATGAGAGCCCATGATTGGACAAACAACATTTATATGCAAAGCAAACTCTATAGTGCCCTACCATGTGAACATAATTAAAGCTCATTGTAAAATTAATAGCAAACATTTATACGGTATGTTCTATTTGCCAGGCACTACTTTAAACCCTTTAAATACATTAGGTATTTATTCTTCAAAAAATCTTCTGAGTATATTTTAAAATTATATATATAATTAAATATGCATGTCTCTCTCCTCTTCTCCTTGATATTAGGATGCTTAAAATAAGAGAATAAGCCTTGTTCATCTATAATTCAAACCTCTTCCACAGTGCTTGGCACATAGTATATAGCAGGTAAGTAAATAAATTCACTAGTAAATGATTTTTCTCTGTGGGAAAGGCACATTGATCAGGTCACAGTCATAAGTGCCTTCTACACTATACCTAGGAGAATACTACTGTTTGAATTGTAACTGCTCATATACATCATAACTATAACACTCATACTTATTTCTGCAAATCTGCAATTTACTAAAGGACAAAGCCATTTTGAATTACTCCCTAACTTACCAGCATGGCAAGCCCTTGGAGTGTGTACTCTATGGGATCAAAAAACGTATCTCCCCATAAGACATGCAGCTTCTATTTTCATTGACCAAGAATAGAATTAATAGTTAATGCTAAGTCAATAAAGAGGATGGCAAGCTGAAATTCATAGACATCTCAGAGATTCAGAAAGTTGAGAGCGTAGGCTAATCTTAGATGCGTGGCCAGAATTTGCTTACTGGGGGGATAGGTTAATATATGTCAATATTTGAGTTGACAAATACTAAAAGACAAAAATCACTGGGACTGTCTGAAATCAAAACTGGAAGAACACAGCCCAGTGATGAGATCTTGAGGTTAAATACAAGTAGACTTGGAGGAGTTCTTTAGGCAGGAGGCATTTTTGCCAGCACTCAGTAGTAGGAGGAGGCCAATTGGATGCAGACACATACCAATTAAAGGCTATTATGGAGGGACTGTCAATGTGATGTGATAGATGAAGAAGATGCAAATGAAGAAAAACAATCAGGGTTCGGTGAATGAATGGAAATGAATAGTAAAAGGCAAATGGAGAATCAAGGATAATTCTAGTGAAACTGCTAAGAATTTCAAGACTCAGTGATCAGAAGGAACAGCAAAAATGGGGAACGCTGGAAGAAATGCTAGTTTAAGGGAAAAATGATAAGCCTCTGTGTAATTATGTTAAGTGTGTGATGATTCATCTGAAAGCGCACAGAGCAAGAGATCAAAAGGCTCAGACTTATCCCTTGGAGTCAACTGGATCACAAGAGAATGGGGCATTTTAATATCATCTATGTGAAGGAAGAGGAAACTTCAAAGAATTTCTCAATTACCAGATGACTACTTTCAGGAAATACTTTTTTTTACTGTGTAAAGTTAAGTTGGTGTTCAGTAAGATATTTTGATAGACATATATACAGTGAAATAATTACTACAGATAAGCAATTTAACATAACCATCATCTCACAGCTCTTTTTTATTTGCATTAAGAGCATCCAAAATCTTACAGAATTTCCAGAATATAGTATTTTTAAAGATACTCCTCATACTATATATATATATATATACACACACCACATTTTCTTTACCCTTTCATTCACCAACGGTCAATTAGATTGCCATTGGCAATTGTGAATAATGCTGTAATGATCATGGGAGGGCAGTTATCTCTATGAGGTGCTGTTTTCATTTTTGGGGAGGTATATACCCTAGAAAATTACTAGATCTGTTGCAGGAAGTCAGGGACCCTGAATGGAGGGACCAGCTGGAGCCGAGGCAGAGGAACATGAATTGTGAAGATTCCATGGACATTTATCAGTTCCCAAATGATACTTTAATAATTTCATAAGCCTGTCTTTACATTAATCTCTTAATCCTGTTATCTTCATAAGCTGAGAATGTATGTCATCTCATAACATTGTGATAATTGTGTTAACTGTACAAATTGATTGTAAAACATGTGTGTTTGAACAATATGAAATCAGTGCATCTTGAAAAAGAACAGAATAACAGCAATTTTTAGAGAACAAGGGAAGACAACCATAAGGTCTAACTGCCTGCGGGGCCGGGCAAAAAGAGCCATATTTTTATTCTTGCAGAGAGCCTATAAAT
This sequence comes from Papio anubis, assembly GCF_008728515.1. NCBI lineage: Eukaryota > Metazoa > Chordata > Mammalia > Primates > Cercopithecidae > Papio > Papio anubis. Next base: position 33,880,855 of record NC_044987.1, on the reverse strand, counting down.
GGACGTGCAAGTAGGAGAGATATCACTAAATTCTTTTCCTAGCAAGAAATATTAATATTAATACCCTGGGAAACAAATGCATTCCTGGGGGGAGGTCTATAAACGACTGCTCTGGGAGTGTCTGTCTTATGCACTTGAGATAAGAACTGAAATATGCCCTGGTCTCTTGCAGTACCCTCAGGCTTATTAGGGTGGGGAAAATCTCCACCCTTGTAAATTTGTGTTCAGAACGATTCTCTGCTCTCAAACTCTGTTTTCTGTTGTTTAAGATGTTTATCAAGACAATACGTGCACAGCTGAACATAGACCCTTATCAGTAGTTCTGTTTTGCTTTTGTCCTGTTCCCTCAGAGGCATGTGATCTTTGTTCTGCTTTTTCCCCTTTGAAGCATGTGATCTTTGCATCTACTCCCTGTTCTTACACCCCCTCCCTTTTTGAAACCCTTAATAAAAACTTGCTGGTCTGAGACTCAAGCGGGCATCACGGTCCTACCAATATGTGATGTCACCCCCAGTGGCCATGCTGTAAAATTCCTCTCTTTCTACTCTTTTTATTTCTCAGCTAGCTGACACTTACAGAAAATAGAAAGAACCTACATTGAAATGTTGGGGGCAGGTTCCCCCAATATATGTCATAAGGTCTATGTTTAATTTTTTTTAGGAACTTCCATACTATTTTTTATAATGGCTGTACCAGTTTACATTCCCACCAACAGTGTACATGAGTTCCCTTTTCTTTACACCTTTGCCAATGCTTATTTTGTGTTACTTTGATAAAAGCCATCCTAACACATGTGAGGTCACATCTCATTGTGGTTTTTATTTGCATCTCCCTGATGGCTAGTGATGTGCACTGTTTCATATATCTGTTAGCCATTTGTATGTCTTCTTTGGAGAAATGTCTATTCAGGTTCTCTGTCCATTTTTTAATCAGGTTATTCAGTTATTTTGCTATTGAGTTACGTTCCTTATATATATTATATATTAACCCCTAATGGATATGTGTTTCATGTATACCTTCTCTAAGTCTGTAGGCAGCCTCTTCATTTTGTTGATTATATTCTTTGTTCTGTAGATGTGTTTAGTTCTATAAAGTCCCATGTGTTTACTTTTGCTTTTTTTGCCTGTGCTTTTGGTGTCCTAGTCAAAAAACTCATTGCCAAGACCAGTGTCCAGGAGCTTTTCCACCGTTTTCTCCCAGAAGTTTTATGGTTTCAGGTTTTATATTTAGGTCTTTACTTAATTATTAATTGATTTTTGTGTATGATATAGAATAAGGGTATGGTTTTTTTCTTTTGTATGTGAACATCTCATTTTCCCAACACCATTTATTGGAGAGACTACCCTTTCTCCATTGTGTCCTCCTCTGGTACTTGTCAAAATTAGTCAGCTGTATAAGTTTAGGTTTATTTCTAGCTTCTAAATTCTGTTCCATTGCTTTATGTGCCTGTTTTTATGCCATCCAGTTTTGATTACTATTCCTTCGTAATATAACTTAAGATTAGGAAGTAGAATACCACAACTTTATTTCTTTTAGGGTTTGTGTGGCTATTTGGTGGTTCCATATAAATTTTAATGTGTCCAGATGATGACCGTTAATATTTTTGTTTTAAAAGAAATTGGCCAGTTTCCGTCATCCTTGACCACCTAAATCTTCCATCTTCCCTCTAATGGAACATAAATATTGTGGAGTCAGTGGCTTCCTTTTGCTATTATTAATACATGCCTAATATGGACTATCACCTGCCAGGTAGTAGATCTTCAACAATTTGTTAAGTGAAAAAAAAAAATGGCAGAGGAAAGGAGAGAGGGAGAGAGAGTAGGGGGAAGAGGAAAAACATAAAATGGTGCTGGTTTATCACAGACCAGGAAATAGAAAACATAAGAATTACTTCTTCGAAGTTTTGCTTTAAAGTTCTCTTTATAGGATTAAAATATCTCAGCACACTACACAGAAGATGAAATAACACTGATTTTGATTTGAAAGGAAAATCGTTTGTTTGCTATACTTTCTCCTCAAGCACACATTACCCTTAGAGATCTGCTGTTGAAAACTGACAAAATATGGGAAATAATGATCAGGCACCTAAACCATTTAAAAGTACTTCAGTTATTTAATATTTTCTCATACAACACTTGTATGTACAAATAAAGATTCCAAACACATTTTATCCCTCAGCTATTTCATTGTACAATGGGGACCACTTAAGGGAACTTAAAGGTAAAAAATGAATGTTGTACTATCATAAAAAGTTAAAGTCAGCCTATCCATGACTAAGGTGATACAACTGTAGGTAGTAAATATTATTTTATTAATCTGTTTAAATGATCTGGAGATGAAATTTTCACAAAATAATCTTGCCTTTGCTTATTGGATATTATAGTTGCTTCTTTGAGCAACTAGTCATAAGTAAATACAGAATTTATCTCATCTCCTACCATGAAGAAAGTTCTATGAGAACAAAAGTTTACAGAAAACAAGTTCCTTTTTTCATTTAAAAATGCTGAAGAATTATGAGGCCCAATTTCTTGCATTTAATGAAATGTTTAAAACTCAGTTTCAACTAATGTCCTTTTTTTTAATGGAGCTTATATTTACAATTTTTGAAATATATTATTTTTTGTGTTTAATTTCAATATTTCTTCCAATGTCTAAACTATTATCATTTCAATATGTAATAAGTGCATTTTTAATTGCTAATGAGATATTTTACATTATTTCATTCATTTTAAGTCTTAGCCATTTGGTGTGTATTTTACACTTACAACATGTCTCAGTTCAGACTGACTACACAGGTGCCCACCAGCTACAGGTGACTGGTGGCTATTTCACTAGATGGCATATTCTCTACAACAGAGGGAAGGAGGACTTCACCCTCTTCTCATTCCTCACTATCACACAAATATCTATTAAGCACCCATCCTGTATCTGATACTGAAGATAGAATTTTCGGGAAAAATCAAATGAGGACCTCAAACTCTCTCATTTGAAGAATACTATATGGATGGAGATATTGAATATACAAATAGGCAATGGCAAGACCATATATGATCATAAAACTTTCACCCACAACCTCTCGCAGCAAGCAACCAGTGAGAGAAGCCAGACCATAACCTCTGCAGCGATTGGCCTAGAATGGTCAGGACTTTGTCAGTGTCTTTCAGCTTTCATTATTTTTGCCTCCTCTCCCAATTCAAGATCAACCAGAGAAAGCCAAATATACTCCCAAACCAATTAGAAAAGATAATTTGCTTCTATGCAGACCCCTGCAGCTTCCTCATGTCAGGACCTCCAATCAGGGGATACCTGCAGCCTTTTCTTTTCTTTTACTATAAAGATTTCCCCCTCTCCTGTATGCCTCCTGCTCAGTGATTCCCTTCCGAGCTTTGAATAAAAAGACTATTTTGTTCTCATACGAATACTCTCCATTTATTTCCACAAAATCTTTGATTGTTCTTTTTACAACGACTAAAATAATCAAACATCCTCTTAATTTTCCCTGTGGGTTCAGGTTTTCATTTTATTTGCATCATTCATTCATGCAATGAATGACTCTTTGCTGTGCTCTACTAGGTGCCAGCCGCTGTGCTGAATCTTAGAAACTAACTAAGGGACCAGAGATTCAATATTTTCCCTCAGGGAACTTAGAGCTTAGCAAAGGTACACACAAGGAAATGTTTAATAAGTTGTACTAAACACTACAAAGGAAAAAATGCACGATAAAGGAAAGTCTATAATGGGACATCAACATTTTAATTTTCATAAGATTTGAATGTCAATTCTTTGCAAGAAAAAAACTTTTTTCCTGCCACTTACTTGAACCTCAACAAATGCTTGGGAAAATAAAAAAAAAATTATCGTCTCAACAGACTTGCACACTGAAGATCAGACATTTTTCCTTATCTCCTTATTTTCTTATCCCTTTTTACTTATTTCTCATGAAATACATTAAATTTTACTGCAGTAAAATCTTTACCAAAATTTAACAACTGAGGATTCTCAACATTCCTGAAAATTTTGTTCACTTTCAATGTTTATGCTAAAGAAGCCTAGAAAAACAAACAAATTAGTCAGGATCTTGATGACCAGGACCTTATCTAGAAGAAAGGCAAAAGGGATTTGAAGAATGACAACAAAGAGACGCCCTAAGATGAAAGCAGTGTAGCAGGCCCAGGGAAAAATCCTCCCAGACTACAGAGTCAAGGGCTTGTTTTGGAGGAAAAAATAAATTGGAACTGATTGAGGCTCGTAAGTTATTTACCTTGTGGAAAATTATACTAAGAAGCTCTTGAAAAGTATGGGAAGAATTAGAAATAGGTACAAAGTAAGCTACGCAAATGAAAAAGAAAATCATTATTACCTTCAGGGAAAGGAAGCATAACCTACTCAGCTGTGAGTAGCATTTGTATAAGCATAGTATAAAGACTGAATAAGTGATTATCAATTTAACCAATAATTATAATAAAACTATATTAGAAACCAAGTTTGTATTTTCCTCACAGCAAATCAATAGGTGGTGTGGAAAACTGATTAATCAAAAAACAGACAACTACAGACACAAAATCCCAAGGCTAACATTAGGGAAAGATTCCTTAAGTGGAGAAAATAGGAAGACAAAAGAAAGTTAGGAAACAATGTGAATAAAATGAAGGTGCTGGTGGTGACACAAAACTTATGATGGGAAAGTGACTACTGTCATCTGTTACTCAACATCAAGTGCTCACACAGGGAATTGTGGAAGGCGAGGCAACCATTCTGTGGACTGTCTTGCACGCTCTAATAAAAGGTTTTAATATTATCCCCTAAGTCCTAGAGAGCCACTGAAGGCTTGAATAGAGGAGTAACATGATGAAACCAATGTTTTTCAGAATCTGGATCTGACCTCAGTATGTTAAATAATTTGGAGAAGGGAGAAAGTAGAAACTGAAAACTTACTTTGAAGTTACGCGTTTTAATTTGAAGCAGGAAATTTTCCGTCTCCCCTTTGCAGGGAGGAACTGGAGTGCACGGGTGCTGGAACTAGCTGGCGCTTCAGCACTATAGGGGCAAACTCCACTCACTCACACCCATTGTGCTCAACCCCTCGCAGGAGAGAGCACACAGGTGCACAAGTGCAGGAGCCAGGGCAAATGTTTTTGGGCACTGGGAAGAGCAACATTCCACGCAGGCCCCAGAGCAGCATCTAGTGGGGGTACCCGGAACCCCAAAGTCCCAGAAGGAGTGTTAAAATGAGTGCTCTTTTAGCTTTTGCTGTCCCAGGATGGCTTAAGTGTTAAACAGCTCAATGAGCCCTCTGCCTTTTTGGGTGAGGCAGTTGCTTTCTGCCAGCGAGGGCAGAGGGTCAACGTGAAAGCCTTCTGTATCTCAAGCTTTTGTCCGGCATCAGGAAAAACCAGGTTGCACAAATGAATTGAAGGATAGTGAATGAACTGAAGGATACTAAATGCAAGAATTTTATTGCCAATGGAGTGAGTCTCAGTGGGAAGGGGAGCTGGAAAGGGGATGGAGCAGGAAGGTGTTCTTCCCCTGAATTCTGGCCATCTCCAGTCAGACTCTTCTCGAAAGTCCCACCCTTAAGCTGTCCGTCTGAAGTCACGCTGCTCCTCTCCAACATTCAGCTGCTGCTTCTCCTTTTGACATTTGGTGGCTTCTTCTTCCCTGCTAGCTGGGTCAGGGACTTTTATGGATACAGGATAGGGGGCAGGGCAGGCCATGGGTAATTTTAGAAAAGGCAACATTCAAGTGGGAAACCAGGGATGTAAAGTTCTCACTTTGGGCCACAGTTCCAGGATTCAGGTTGGGAACTTTGCCAGGGACCCTGCCCTTTTCTACCTAGAATTTCTCTGCCTCCTGTCCCTATCAAATTGATACTATAGGCCCATGTCCTCACAAACACGTATGTATAGAAAATCAACTTGAAATACTACAATTTACAAAACATGTAAATGAATCAATACTTGAGAATATCTTAATGGAGTATTTAATCTCCTACAGAGTACCAGTTAAGTGTTGGGCTTTCAACCAAACTGTTTAGCTTGCTCATCACTCTGATCACTGGATAATGTGACCCTGATCAAAGAGCAATTACATTACGCTTAATAGATATCACTCATCTAATGAGAAAGGGCTATAAATTTGTTGTTATAGTGGACAGTCCATAGTGTTTACTAGATATAGTGTTCTAAATTTTGCATATATTAAGAGATTTAATTCTTTAATAACTCTATGAGGTAGGTAATTCTCTTATTCCCACATTACAGGAAGTTAAGATACTTAAGGGTTAAATCACTCACCCAAAGTAACACAGCCAAGTTAACGCTAAAGCTCAGATTTGGAATAAGGCAGGCTATTGCCAAGACCTCACACTCTTAGTCACTATATAAGGTTGCATCTAATTGAAATATGTGAAAACTAAAAGTAAAAAGATTTTTCTTGACCTCTTACTTTAGTTCGTCAATGTTTCATAGAAGAAAAAAACATACACAAGGGAGAAATAAAATCTAGCTGAGCCTCATTTTTCATCTGTAAAATTATGAAAATAATAAAAATGTCACTGAGATATTTTTGCCAACATCATAGAAAATAGAGGGAAGTAATGGCCCCAATTCTTTGCATCTCCCTATGTCCATGCCTTCTCACTCAGTGTGGCTGTGTATTATAAGCTGAACTGTGTCTGCCCCTCCCTGCAAACTCCTATGCTGAAGTCCTAATCCCCAGTACCTTAATATCTGCCTGTATTTTCAGATAAGGCCTTTGATGGGATGATTAAGTTAAAATGAGATTGTTAGGGTGGGCCCTAATCTAATCTGACTGGTGTCCTTATAGGAAGAAGAAATGTGGACACAGAGAGATACCAGGGATATAGGCATAGAGAAGAAAGACCACGTGCAGACACAAGAAGGCAGCCATCTACAAGCCAATGAGAGAGCCCTCAGATGAAACCAAATTTTGGACTTATAGTCTCCAGAACTATGAGTAAATAAATTTATGTTGTTTAAACCACCCAGTCTGAGGTATTTTGTTATAGCAGCCCTGGCAGACCAATACATTATGTAACTTGCTCCAACAATGTGATGTTAGTATATGTAACACAAACAGAAACTGGAAAAATACTTATATCTTTCCACTTGCCCTCATGCTTGTTCTCACCATCACTGTAATAACATGCCCAGTTACCCTTTAGAAGAACGAAAAACAAATAGAACAGAGCCAAGTAACCACAGCTAAATCTATCCTAGTTCATCCAACAGCTAGTCAACCACCAGATAAATGACCAGGAACAGGCAAGACCACACTTAGCTGAGTTCAGGCAAAAGTGCCAACAATGGACCTGTGACCTAAATATATACTTATGGCTATAAACCACTGATTTGGGGGAGAGCATGTTATGACCATTATCGTGCCAATGAATAACCAATGCAAGTATCAAATAAAATACACAGTCACCTGATACATAGTTGCAACATCATTAATTTAAACTCAGCTTCCACAATTCTGTTTTGAAGGAAGCCAAAGTGAACAAATAAATCCCATGCCAATTTGCACTCATCACAAGTGTAGACATGCTTTGACTAATTAGAAGAAAGTGATAAACTAAACCATTCATTTCAAATGTAGGGGAATTGATGATAATATAGGATTTTATTCTTCTAAAGGATGTACCTGTCCATTACAAATTATTTTAATTGTTAACAGATCTCATTTCCCTGATATTGTTAGTAAAGAGATTCACAGTTACCTGCAGGTCCACAAAATGAATCAATCCTCTAATTCTCCTAAATTAATTATCATTAGTGCAAATGGTTGCTGTGGCCACAGTAAATAAAACTATTATCAACTGCCAGTAGAGGTTCCCTCAAAGCAAACTTTGGTCGTCATTATTTTAAAAGACTCTGAAAAGCATACAGGTTTGTTTGGGAAGAAATCATTCAAATCACGTCTTTTCCCAAAGAATCTAATGCTTGAATATTCTGTACCGCATCCTTATAGTTTTCTTTCCTACTATTTCAATCTGGGTCTGAACAGGAGGCAAAAACCACAACATAATGTAAAGGAAAGTTTATTATAAAGACTCATTAAGCAATAATAAAAGAGATACTATAAGATGCATAGAAAACTCTATAGGTTACCCCAGGAATGATAGAATGCATCTAAGGAAAGATAAACCAGAATAGAAGGTATCCTCCCCAAGGACAGAATTCAGACTTTGTTGGAGGTGTGTTGCAATTCACTGGATGGGAGAAAAGTTATCTGTGTGTTCCAAATCAGAGCTGCTCCACAGTAACTGGGCAAGAAAGGCGCAAACCTCTGTGGCACGGAGGAGCTCCTGCCAGTGGGCTAGCATCCACAGGAGCAGAGGCAGTCAATGTGACACCATGGCAGGAACCCTGGAACACAGGATATCCATGTTGGAAGAGTCACAGAAAAGTGACTGCCAGGCCAGACCAGGGCTACAATGTCAGAAGGCCCATCTGTTCCCTGGGACAGAGCACCACTGCCTATCTTTATGTTCCCATGGCTGACAAAGCTTTTGGCCTCAAGAAACAGTAGGATATGCCCCATCTTCTGGCAATATCCCTGTAGTCCCCTCTACTGAGGAGTCTTAACAGAGTACTCGCTGTAAAGGAGAAATGTTTAAAGGAACTCCATTCATTATTGCAGAGCAAGTTTTGAAGACTGTTGAGCTGACAGGCATTAGATTGATAACTGGCACCCCAACTAAAGCGTAAACACCTACTAAGCATGAGGACTGAATGCTTCAAGCAAAGAAATTACTTGAACAATAACTGTAGATTTTATCTGGCTAAGATTTTTTAACCTAGAAAAGCAAATTTACCAATCTAATAAACTGAAGATAAATGGTTTTGTTTCTGTACATCTTATGGCCTTTCCACATGTTACACACGTCATCTAAATTAAATTAGCAACTTACTGAATGGTTCTAACTTAACAAAACTTTCAATTAAAGCATAGTACATGATTATTATAACAGATGAAATAAATAAAAGAAAAATATATACAAATATAACACAGAGATATTGCAGACTTGGTTCTAGACCTCTGCCATAAATACTGCAATAAAGCAAGTCACAAATTTGTTTCCCAGTGCATATGAATGTTATATTTACACTATTCTGCAGTCTATTAAGTGTGCAATAACATTTATCTAGAAAAATAATGTGCATATCTTAATGTAAAAATACTTTATTGATAAAAATGCTAATAATCATCTGAGCCTTCAGCAACATGTAATCTTTTGGAGGTGGAAGGTCTTGCCTTGATATTGAAGACTGCTACTTGAACAGGATGGTGGCTGCTGAAGGCTGGGGTGGCTGTGGGAATTTTTTTTTTCTTTTTCTTTTTTTTTTTGGTTGAGATGGAGTCTCGCTCTGTCGCCCATGCTGGAGTGCAGTGGCACGATCTCAGCTCCCTGCAAGCTCCACCTCCCAGGTTCACACCATTCTCTCACCTCAGCCTCCCAAGTAGCTGAGACTACACTACAGGAGCCCATCACCACACCTGGCTAATTTTTTAATTTTTTATTTTTTTATTTTATTTTTTTTTTTTTGTATTTTTAGTAGGGATGGGGTTTCACTATGTTAGCCAGGATGGTCTTGATCTCCTGACCTCGTGATCTGCCCACCTTGGCCTCCCAAAGTGCTGAGATTACAGGTGTGAACCACCGTCACCGACCAGGAATTTCTTAAAATAAAACAACAAGAGAGTTTGCTGCATAGATTGACACTTCCTTTCATGAAAGATTCTTCAGTAGCATACAATGCTGTTTGACAGCATTTTATCCACAGTGGAACTTTTTTCAAATTTGGGGTCATTTCTCTCAAACCGTGCCACTGCTTTATCAACTAAGTTTATGCACTCGTCTAAATCCTTTGTTGTCATTTCAACAATATTCATAGCATCTTCACTAGGAGTCAATTCCACATGAAGAAACCACTTCATTTGATCATCCATAAGAATCAATCCCTCATTCATTCAAGTTTTATCGTGAAATTGCAGCAACTCAGTTCCATTTTAAGGCTTTACTTCTAATTCTAGTTCTCTTACTATATTCACCACATCTGCAGTTACTTCCTCCACTGATGTCTTGAACCTCCAAGCCATCCTCCATGAGGTCTGGAATCAACTTCTTCCAAAGTCCAATTAATGTTGCTATTTTGACCTATTCCTATGAATCACAAATGTTCTTAATGGCAACTACAATGGTGAATCCTTTTCAGAAGGTTTTCAATTTACTTTGGTCAGATCCATCAGGGGAATTACTGTCTATGACAGTTACAGCCTAACAAACTGCATTTCTTAAATCGTAAGACTTGAAAGTTAAAATTATTCCTAGATTCGTGAGCTGCAGAATGAATACTGTGTTAATAGACATGAAAACATTATATTATCTTTATAGTTCTCCATCAGAGCTCCTGGATAACTAAATGCTTTCTCAAGGAGCAATATTATTTTGAAAGGAATCTTTTTTCTGAGCAGTAGGTCTCAACAATGGGCTGAAAACATGCCAAACATTCAGTAAACAGATGTGCTGTACTCCAGGCTTTGTTGCTCCATTTCTAGAGCAAAGGCAGAGTAGATTTAACATTATCTTTTAGAGCACTAAGATTTTCAAAATGATAAATGAGCATTGGATTCAACTTAAAGTCACCAGCTACATTGGCCCTCAACAGGAGCGTCAGGTTAACTTTGAAGCCTATAGCCAGTCATTGACATCTTCTCTCTCTACATGTCCCAGATGGCATCTTCTTCCAATATAAGGCTGTTTTGTCTGCATTGAACAATCTGTGGTTTAGTGCAGCCATTTTCATCAATACTCTTAGCTGGATGTTCTGGATAACTTGCTTCAGCTTCTCTATCAGCACTTGCTGCTTCACCTTGCACTTCCATGTTGTGGTGATGGCTTCTTTCCTTAAACCTCACAAGCCAAACTCTGCTACCTTCAAAGTTTTTTTCTGCAGCTTTCTCACCTATCTCAGCCTTCATGAAATTGAAGAGAATTAGGGTCTTACAGATTAGGTTTTGGTTTAAGGGAAGGTTGTGACTGGACTGATCTTCAATGCAGACCACAAAAACTTTCTCTGTTTTGGAAGTAGGGCTGTTTTGCTTTCTTGTCATTCACGGAATAGTACTTGTAATGCTTTCATCATGCTTTCCTTGCTAATTTTAATAATTTCTAATTTTTTATTTAAAGTGAGAAACATGTAACTCACTTGAACATTTAGAGACCATTGTAGTGTTATTAATTTTAATATTGGCGCAATTGACATTCAATATTGGTCTAATTTCCATTGTTGTATTACAGGCAATACAAGGCCAAGGAGAAAGAGAGAGCCAGGGAGGCTTCTCAGGGAACAGTCAGAATACAAACATCATTTATCTATCAGTTTTGCCATCTTACATGGGATTTGTTTGTGGCAACCCCAAATAGTTACAATAGTAACATCAAAGATCACTGATCACAGATCACCATAACAGATATAATAATAATGAAAAAGCTTGAAATACTGTGAGAATTACTGAAATGTGAAAGATACAATGTGAGCACGTGCTGGAAAAATGGTGCCAACTGACTTGTTCACTATAGGGTTGCCACAAACCTTCAATTTGTAAAGAATGCAGTACCTGCAAAGTGCAATAAAGCAAGGCATGATCAAATGAGAGAGTTATGCCTGTAATGGCCTTTTGTGTGTATTAAAAGCTAAAGAACTTATTTAAATATTCAAAAAAACTAAGTACAAATGTCTACTTCTAATGTAGGACCACAGCAAATCTTCCTTAGAACAAAAAATGTAATTTTCTCCAGGACTGCTTCAAATTCACTTAGTTTTCAGCCTGATTGAATCCTTCATTCTCAGAGGAGCTAAGTGCTAGTGTCTTCTTAGTATAAGATAATAGGTTTTCTCCCTAAAATCTTTGCATTTGCTATGGCTCTCATAACAAAACCCCAGAAACTGAATGGCTTAAACAACAGAAATGTATTGCCTCATCTATGGGTTCTAGAAGTCTGAGAACAAGATGTAGTCAGAAGAAGTCCTTCTAAGAGCTGTGAGGAGAAATCTGCTCCATGTATTTTTCCTAACTTCTGGTGGTTTGCTGGCAAACCTGAATATGCCTTGGCTTGTGCATGCATCACCTCACTCCCTGCTTCCATCTTCACATGGCATTTTCCCTGTTTATCTATCTCAGTGTCCAAATTGTCCCTTATTATAAGGGCACATTCACACTGGATTAGAGCCTATGTTAATGACCCCATCTAACTTGACTATCTGCAAATATTCTGTTTTCAGATAAGGTCACATTCAAGGTACTTGGGGCTACGATTTCAACATCTTTTAGAGGGAACACAATTCAACCCAGAAACTTTTCTTACATCTTAAGACTAGCAATTTCCAGAGATTTCAGTTTCCCTTGTCCCAGAAGCTTCTATCACATTTTTTGAGCCTCAGTAACCCAAAGTGTGGTCACTCATAGGATTCTTATTTGATAGACATATTGGTAATGATTAACGGTTGGTGAATAGATACTTCAGATAGATCAAGGGAAACTCATCTCAACTCAGAGTAAAAATCTACTTATTAGCAATTCTCCAGAGGATTGAAAGTGATCATTCACCCAGCAAAATCACCTTCTTATGAAGAAAGCCCTTAAAGTGACCAAAATTGGAAATAAGGGAAACAATTGCAAAGTATTCGTTCAAGAAAATTAATCTGAACTCCTTTGACATCAAGTGATAGAAACCTAATTTACATTGGCTCATATGGTGAGGGCAACAGGGGGCAGTGATGATATTTATTGGCTTATATAAGTAAAAGATTAAAGACTTGAGAATGTAGCTGGATCTAGCAGCTGATTAGCTCTCATTACATCTCTCTCCCATTTCTTTTCCCTGCAATTCTCTGTGATGGGTATACTGAGGGTTTCTCAATCTCAGCACTGCCAACACTTTGGGATAGCTGATTTATTATTGTGATGAGTTGTTTGGTATAGGATGCCCACCAGCACCTCAGACCTCTACCCACCAGATGCCAGTGGCACCCTCTCCCAAACTGTAACAACCCAAAATGCCTTCAGTGCTACCAAACATCCCACAGGGGGCAAAACTCACTATCTCTACATAGTGGCCTCTGAAAACCATTCAATTTGTAGTAAACCTATTGACTTATAATTACTACATCAAGAGAAGGGTTTCTTTTCCAATGGTCTAATAACAATCCTAGGCCTAATGTCCATAATCCAATGTTTAACATATTTAATCATAATTAAAATAATTTTACATTGATAATATTTATATAGATGAGCATAAGACAGGGACCCAGGATACTGTGATAGTCTACACAAAGATGATATACCTGTTTTCCATGCTGGATGGAGACTTTATGCTAATTTCCATATATTTCTATCAATTTATGTGAAGGATTCTTTTTATATTAGTTGCTAAATTTCTTCTTAGAATTTTGACCTTTACCTAAATTCTTGGTATTTATAGCATTTGCAACCTTCAAGAATGTTATCTACTTTATATACATTTTGGTCTACAATACCGGTTCTACTCTCATATCACTGACCCAAACTTAGTCATACGTAACACCTGGGAATAAGCAACACTGGAAAAGGTAAGTTCTATCTGAATCAAATGTACCAGGAAAAAAAAAAACCTTGGGGAGTTCTACTAGTAAAAAGAAGAAGGGAAAATGGGTATCAGAGGACAATTAATAGCTTCTATCATGACCTGGTACTAACTAAAGAGCAATTGGAGGAGGAAAATGTTAATTTAGAACTCATGAGGAAAAGAAAAGGGAAAGTATATTAAGAATATATTTATTTGTTAAATGTTTCATATCTAGCCATACAAAAGTTGTTATTGATCTCATTTTATACACAGGAAAGCTAAGAGTCAAAGAAATTAAATATCTTTCCCAAAGACACAATGTCATAAATAGCAAAGTCTGGTTTCAAACCCCAGATTGTCAAAATTGATGCTCTTCATTAACCCACAACATATAGTGGCAGTTCCTCTACTTGGCATGTGTCAGAGTGGGCTCACAGGTCAAACGTAAAATCAGGGAAATTGTTGACATCCAGTTAAAGACATGAAAATTCAAGTCCTACAATTTTTTAAATTTGTATTTTCTTACCCAACAGAATTATATAAAAATGTAACTTCAAAAGATTTGGGGTTGAATCTAAATATCTAATCCAATTTTTCCACTTTACAATAGAGAAAACTTAGGCCAAGCATCATGGTTAAAAGCTTTGTCTATCACCTTTTGTGGTCTTTTCCATATACGACGTGTCAGAGAGTCACTTAGTCTTGAAGTTCCTGCTCTCGTGGAGCTGACAGTGCAGTGGAGGAAAGAAAGCTATAGCAACCCAGTACAATACTATTTGAAAAGTCTTCTAAGCTTGCAGCGATGAGCCAGGTATAAACAGTGCCCAGAGGAGGAAGTCAGATGAGGAGTTACTGTGTAGAGACTAAAACCCAGATCTTCTCCACTACAAGACTTGAAACCCATTGTGTGGGGATATTCAGAAGAGATGTAAGCAGTATATGTTTGCTTGCACCCTAATCTAAGGATGGGTATAATTTTTGACTAGCCAACTATCTGGAAAGTAGTTTTTATTGTTCTTCAAAAATATAATTCCCATTTTAGAGCTCAGGAGCCAAATGCTCACTATAAACTGATGCAAAACTGATTTCTTAAAAGGCAGAATTCAGGTACATTTGCTCTCTACAAACCCAAAAGTACAATTTCTGTTTTATATTTTCAATAAATTATATGCAGTATTCTAGCGTGAAGATCTGAAACTCTGGAATAAAACCAACCAGAATTTAATTCCCAGTTCTACCTTTGTTAGAAATAGTTACCATTTGGCAAATTACTCAACATCCTCAAGTCTGGTATTTCATAAGTAAAGTAGGGTTAACAGTCCTTGCCTCACCTGTGGCTGAGAGCATGAAATTAGATATGCTGCAGGTGAAGTACTCAACACACTGCCAGATGCTAGGTGAGCACTCAACAAAGGTTGCCTGTGACTTATACACGCTTTTCTTATGTTTTTTCGAGTTTTCATTCATTTTCTTGAGCAATTCTATAATCCCACTATGCATGAATGAAGGGGGAGGTTGAATTTCTAGGTTGTTAATCATTATAAAAGTCCCTTTGAGCACCGTTTAGCTAACCTCATGCTCCTGATCACAAGACAGTCTAACAACCTAGATCAGGTGAGCTAGCATCCCTAGGATGCACTCATACAATTGTCCATACAACAAATTCATAAATAATTATTGAGCATTAACCAGAAAGAGATCTTCGTGCATGAAATACATCAATAAATAAAACAGACAACATAAAAGTAAACAAGTGTATAACTAAAGAAGATAATTTTTTGCATACTGACAAGGGTAATGGATAGAGTGCTCTGTAAGAGCAAGATGAGGATGATATGCTTTAGAAATGAAGAAAAGCTGGTATGCAGAGGTGACATTTGAAATGAGACTGATCAGGGCAATCTAGACCATTTTAAAAAAATCAAAAGAAGCGTTCCACACAAAGCAACAGCGAGCACAAAGGCTCTGAGGCAGGAACAAGGTTGATACATTTTAAGGGAAAAAAATAGCATTGTAAGGACTTCTAGTTTCTGGCCAGGCATGTAAGGAGTTTGGAAGTTATCATTCCATCCTAACAAATAAAATGCTCAACAGACTAAAAACTCAACAACTCTTAGCTGTCAGAGAAATGAAGTCACGTTGCAACACACTACCTCCATAACTGGGAAGACAGAGAGGTGAATATAGAGAATCACAACTCACCAGAGCAGAAACCTCCGTGAGAACAAGTGCTGGGGTAGGAAAATCTAAACTATAATTTATGTATTGCTGGAGGCTCAGTATGGACGCCTCTGAGTGCGTACAAACTCCAGATGAATACAGTCAAGAAAGGAGAAGGGAAGTCTCGCTTTTGCAAATTCTCCCAGCTGGAGCTCTACCACATTCTCATTGGAAGTATCACAAAAAATCCCCTTGCACTTCCTGGGAGAGGGGAGAGGGACCAATTTTCAAATAAACCAGATCATTCTGTTCTCCTTAACAAGGTCTGCCCTCAGATGAAACTATTTAACCAGAGCCACACCTGCTGGATTTTATCAGGGTCGAACTGATCTGGGAAAAAGCAAATATCCAGCTCCAGTTCCCTCTAGACTTCTCCATGGGAGAAGGGACATACCAACTCCAGTCCCCTACCTCCAGCCATCCTGTTCCATTTGTAAAATTCACAGTTCAGAGGGTCACCAGCTAATTAAAAGACTGAGACCTAATCCCAGAATTATAGAATGCTTCCCTGGCTCCCCTCATACCTTACCACTATGATAGAAAGGCTTACTTACAGCAGTTCTTTTTACCCAGTATATTATGCCAGTCTACCAAGGAAAAATTCACAAAGCATACTTAAAAAAAAAAAAAAAAAAAAAAAAAAAAAGCAAAAGCATGGGTTGAAAAGAGAGCAAGTACTAGAATTAAGGGCTCTAATTGATGGAAAAAGTAGACAACGTGCACCAACAGGTGGGCAATGTAAGCAGAGAGATGGAAATCAAAGAAAGAACCAAAAAGAAATGCTAAAGTTCAAATGAAGAATGTCTTCGATGGGCTCATTAGTAGACTCAATGTGGCTAACAAAAGAATCTCTGAGCTTGAGAATATTTCAATAGAAACCTCAAAGACACTAAAAAGCAAAGAGAAAAAAGACTGAAAACAAAAAACCTATCCAAGAACTGTGTGGCAACTGCATAAGTCGTAAATAAATGTAACAGGGATACTAGGAGAATAAAAAGAGAAAAGACAGAAGAAATATTTGAGGTAATAATGACTGAGAATTTCTCCAAATTAATGTCAGACACCATACCACAGATCCAGAAAGCTCAGAGAACACTAAGCAGGATAAATGCTAGAAAAAAATACATCTAAGCATATTATCTTTAAATTGAAGGATGCTAAAAAGAAAATCTTGAATGAGGCCAAAGGAAAAAACACCTTACCTAGAGAAAAGCAAAAATAAAAATTACATGTGACTTCTCACAGTACAAATCAATAAAGTGCAGTGAAATATTCAAAGTGTTGAGAAAAAAAAAAAACCTAGAATTTTGTACTCTGAAAAATTATATCCTTAAAAAGTAAAGGAGAAATGCAGACTTTCTTGAACAAACAAATAAAAATCTATAAAATTTGTTGCCAATAAACATGTTTTGCAAGAAATGTTAAAATAAATTGTGTAGAGAGAAGGAAAATGATATAAGTCAGAAACTTGGATACACATAAAGGAGGGAAAAGCATCGAAGAAGGAATAAGTAAAGGCAAAATATAAACTCATTTTTCTTTTTTTTTCTTTTTTTTTTTTTTTTATGTTTAACCTAATTTTATTCATGATTGCCTTGGGATGGGGAATAGATCATTCAGTAAAAACATATAGTAAAAGCAAAATATAAACTTATTTTTCTTAATTGATCTAACAGATAACAGTTTATTCAAAATAATAACAGTACGATGTTTAAAAAGTGAGGTAGGGATAGGATGTAGGACTGACTTGGGGCTCCCACTCAGACAGAGCAGTGTGTGGAAACTCACATTGTGAACTTTTGCTCAAAGAACTACCACAGGAATACACCAGAAAAGCTGAGAAAATCCACAGGCCCTTTGAAGGAGGTAGAGGGCCACTGCAGGCTCCATGGGACACCCAAGGAACTGTGAGTCCGCTTGCTTTCTAAGCTGGGAGGGTTGTAGCCTGTGGGGCAAGTTCTCAACCCTGCTCACCAACTGCCTTGAAATAAACTCCATGCTGTTATGGGGTCACAGTGGGAGTGAGGCTGGCCTTTCAGGCTGTAGGCTCTGTGAAAGCTGGGTGAGACTGTGGTTGTTGGTTTTCCCCCAATTCCTTGGCAACCTAAGTAATACTACAGAGGCAGCTATAATCACCCTGGGAACATAAATCCATTGGCCTGGGAACCATAACCCCATCCCCTACAGCAGCCACAGCAAGCTGCACCCAAGGAGAGTCTGGGCTCAGACACACCTAACCCTGACCCCGCCCGATGGTCTTTCTCTACCCACCCTGGTTGCCAAAGACAAAAGAGATAATCTCTTGGGAGCTCTATGGCCTTGCCCACTGCCTGAGAAACCTGAATATTTATTCAATGGCAACCCCAGGGAAAGCTTGTATCCTCCCTATGCTACCACAGCTGATGTACTCTTGAAAGTGCCACTTCCTGGCTGGAGGCCAACTAATACAAAACAAGCACACTTAACAAAAATACAACCAAGGATACTCACAGAGTCCACTTCACTCCCCTGCTATCTCCACCACAGCAGATGCTGGTATCCATGGCTGAGAAACCTGAAAATGGATCACCATCATGTGCCTCTTTGTGGATGCTCTCCAGTACCAGCCCAGAGCCTGGCAGCTTTGCTGGGTGACTAGATCTAGAAGAGAAATGGCAATCACTGAAGTTCAGCTCTCAGGAAGCTCCATCCCTAGGGAAAGGGGAGAGCACCACATCAAGGGATCACCCCGTAGGACAAAAGAATCTAAACAGCAGCCCTTGAGCTCTAGATCTTTCCAATGAAAGAGCCTACCCAAATGAGAAGGAAACACAAAATTATTCTGGTAATATGACAAAACAAGATTCTTTAACAGCCCCGAAAGGTCACACTAGCTTACCAGTAATGGATCCAAACCAAGATGAATTATCTGAACTGCCAGAAAAAGAATTCAGAAGGTCAATTATTAAGCCTGAGAAAATCAAAAAGAAAGAGGAGGCACAGAGAAGGTGATGTTCAGCAAAAGAAATAAAAAAAAAAAAAAAATGATACAGGATATGAGAAAAGGAAAAATCTCAGAGAATAGATAGCATGAATAAAAACAATCACAACTTCTGGAGATGAAAGATATATTTAGAGAAATGAAAAATACACTGGAAAGTCTCAGCAATAGAATCAAACAAGTAGAAGAAAGTACTTCAGGGCTCAGAAACAAGGTTTTTGAATTAACCCAATCTTACAAAGACAAAGGAAAACAAATTTTTTAAATGAACATAGCCCCCAGATAATTTGGGATTATGTTAAACAACCAAACCTAAGAATAACTGAAATTTCACAAAGGGAAAATATATAAAATCTAAAAGTTTTGGAAAGCATGTTGAGGGCAATCAAGGGAAAACTTGCCCAACCTTCCCTGAGATCAGAACTTTTAAATACAAGAGCTCAAAGAACACCTAGAAATTCATTTGCAAAAGATTATTGCTGAGCACATAGTTATCCAGTTATCTAAAGTCAAAACAAAGGAAAAAATCTTAAAAGCGTGAGTCAAAAGTACCAGGTGACCTATAAAGGAAAACCTATCAGATTAAAAGCAGATCTCTAAGCAGAAACCCTACAAACTAGAAGGGATATGGGTCTTATTCTCAGCCTCCTTAAACAAAACAATTATCAATGATTATTTTTTGTATTCAATGAAACTAAAAGCTTCATAAATAAAGGAAAGATAGAGTCTTTCCAGAAAACAAATCTTGCTAAGAGACCTTGCCACAATAAGAATCAATAGCGCAGTAGGCTACTAAAGGGAGGTCTAAAATCTTTTTTTTTTTTTTTAATTTTATTTATTATTATTATACTTTAAGTTGGCCAAGTGCATATTATAGCATTAGGTTTTGTTACATATGTATGCTTATTGCCCGTTGGTCTGCTGCACACCCATCAACTGATCATTTTGCATGTCGAGTATAACTCCCAGGCCATTCCTCCCCCTCCCCTCCCCATGATAGGCCCGGTGTGTGATGTTCCCCTTCCTGGGTCAAGTGATCATTGTTCAGTTTCCCACCTATGGTGAGAACATGGGTGTTTTGGTTTTCTGTTCTTGTGATGGTTGCTAGGGCCAGTGGTTTCCAGCTGCATCCATGTCCTACAAGGACGCCAAACTCATCCCTTTTTTATGGCTGCGAGTATTCCATGAATGTATATGTGCCACATTTTCTTAATCCAATCTGTCACTGATGGACATTTGGGTTGAGGATTCCAAGTCTTTGCTATTGTGAATAGTGCTGCACGTGGCTATGCGTGTGCATGTGTCTTTATAGCAGCGCAGTTTATAATCCTTTAAGGCATATCTGGTAATGGGATGAAGCTGCCAGGTCAAATGGTACATCTAGTTCTAGATACTTGAGGAATTATGCATACTATTGTTTTTCCATAATGGTTGAACTAGTTTTGAAATCCCACCAGCAGTGTAAAAGTGTTCTATTTCTCCACATCCTCTCCAGCACCTGTTGTTTCTGACTTTTTAATTCATGCATTCTAACTGGTGTGAGATGGTATCTCATTGTGGTTTTGATTTTGCATTTCTCACATTAGTAGTGATGATGAGCATTTTTTTTCATATATGTCTGTTGGCTGTAAGATGTCTTCTTTTGAGAAATGTCTGTTCATATCCTTTGCCCACTTTTTTGATGGGGTTGTTTGTTTTTTCTTGTGAAATTTGTTTGAGTTCTTTCTAGGTTCTGGATATTAGCCCTTTGTCAGATGAGTAGATTGCAGAAATTTTCTCCCATTCTGTGAGTTTGCCTGTTGCTCCTGATGAGTAGTTTCTTTGCTGTGCCAGAAATCTCTTTAGTTTAATTAGATCCCATTTGTCAATTTTAGCTTTTTGCTGCGTTGCTTTTGGTTTTAGACATGAAGTCTTTGCCCATGCCTATGTCCTGAATGGTACTACCCTGGTTTCCTCTAGGATTTTTATGGTGTGGAGTCTAACATTTAAGTCTCTAATCCATCTTGAATTAATTTTTAAATTATAGGGTAAGGAAGGATCAGTTTCAACTTTCTACTTATGGCTAGCCAATTTCCCAGCTTCCATTTATTTAGAAATAGAGAATCCTTTCCCCATTTCTTGTTTTCTCAAGTTTGTCAAAGATCAGATAGCTTGTAGATGTGTGAGTATTATTTCACAGGACTCTGTTCTGTTCCATTGGTCTATATCTCTGTTTGGTACCAGTACCATGCTGTTTTGGTTACTGTAGTATGGTTGAAGTCAGGTGGCGTGAGTGCTCCCGGCTTTGTTCTTTTGACTTAGGTTGTCTTGGGTGGGCTCTTTTTTTGGTTCCATATGAACTTTAAAGCAGTTTTTCCAATTCTGTAAATAATCTCTGATATGTCTATATCTTCCATGATATTGATTCTTCTATCCATGAGCATGGTATGTTCTTCCGTTTGTTTTGTGTCCTCTTTTATTTCACTGGGCAGTGGTTTGTAGTTCTCATGAAGGGTCCTTTACATCCCTTGTAAGTTGGATTCTAGGTATTTGATTCTCTTTGAGCAATTGTGAATGGAGTTCATTCATGATTTGGCTCTGTTTGTCTATTTATTGGTGTATAAGAATGCTTGTGATTTTTTTTTGTGTATCCACGAGACTTTGCTGAAGTTGCCCATCAGCTTAAGGAGATTTTGGGCACATTTCCAGGAATGGGGTTTTTCTAAATATACAATCATGTCATCTGCAAGCAGGGACAATTTGACTTCTTCTTTTCTAACTGAATACCTGATTTCTTTTCTCTTTGCCTAATTGCCTGGCCAGAACTTCCAACACTATATTTGAATAGGAATTGGTGAGAGGGCATCCTATGTAATGCCAGTTTTCAAAGGAATTTTTCCAGTTTTGCCCACATTCAGTATGAGAGGAAATGTGTGGCTGGGTTTATCATAAATGGCTCTGCCTTATTATTTTTGAGAGTCACGTTCCATCAATGCAGTTATTGAAGCGTTTTAGCATGTGAAGGGCTGTTGAATTTTTATCCAAAAGCCTTTTCTGCATCTATTAAAATAATCATGTGGTTCTTGTCTTTGGTTCATTTTATATGCTGGATTATGTTTATTGATTTGCGAATGTTAGACAATGCCCATGCAGGGATGAAGCCCACTTGATCATGGTGGATAAGCTTTTGATGTGTTGTTGAATCCGGTTTGCCAGTATTTATTGAGGATTTTGCATCGATGTTCATGGGGATATTGGTCTAAGGTGCTACATTTGTGTCTCTGCCGGGCTTTGTATCAGGATGATGTTGGCCTCATAAAATGAGTTAGGGAGGGATTCCTCTTTTTTCTAATGATTGGAATAGTTTCAGAAGAGATGGTACCAACTCCTCCTTGTATACCTCTGGTAGAATTCAGCTGTGATCCATCGGTCCTGGACATTTTTTTTTGGATTTAGTAGGCTATTAATTGTGCCTCAATTTCCAGAATACTACCATTGGTCTATTCAAGTTCAACTTCTTCCTGGTTTAGTCTTGGAAAGTGTAAGTGTCAGGAAATTATCCATTTCTTCTAGTTTTCCAGTTTATTTGTGTAGGAGTGTTTATAGTATTCTCCGATGAGTAGTTTATATTTCTGTGGGGTGATTGGTGATATCCCTTTATCATTTTAATTCGTCGATTTGATTCTTCTCTCTTTTCTTCTTTGTTAGTCTTGCTAGTAGTGGTCTGTATCAATTTTGTTGATCTTTTCAAAACCAGCTCCTGGATTCATTGATTTTTTGGAGGAGGGTTTTGTGTCTCTATCTCCTTCAGTTCTGCTCCGATCTTAGTTATTTCTCTTGCCTTCTGCTAGCTTTTCAGATGTGTTTGCTCTTGCTTCTCTAGTTCTTTTAATTGCGATGTTAGAGTGTCAATTTTTTGATCTTTCCTGCTTTCTCTCTTGTGGGCATTTTAATTGCTATAAATTTCCCTCCTACACTGCTTTAAATGTGTCCCAGAGATTCTGGTATGTTGTATCTTTGTTCTCATTGGTTTCAAGAACATCTTTATTTCTACCTTCGATTTGTTGTAGCAGTAGTCATTCAGGGCAGGTTGTTCAGTTTCCATGTAGTTGGTGGTTTTGATTGAGTTTCTTAGTCTGAGTTCTAGTTTGATTGCACTGTAGTCCTTGAGACAGTTTGTTATAATTTCTGTTCTTGTACATTTGCTGAGGAGTGCTTTACTTCCAATTATATATGGTCAATTTTGGAGTAAGTCACGATGTGGTGCTGAGAAAGAATGTATATTCTGTTGATTTGGGGTGGAGAGTTCTATAGATGTCTAATGGGTCCTGCTTGCAGAGATGAGTTCAATTCCTGGATATCCTTGTTAACTTTCTGTCTTGTTGATCTGTCTAATGTTGACAGTGGGTGGTGAAGTCTCCCATTATTGTGGCATAGAGTCTAAAGTCTCTTTGTAAGTCTCTAAGGACTTGCTTTATGAAGATCTAGGTGCTCCTGTATTGGGTGCATATATATTTAGGATAGTTAAGCTCTTCCTGTTATTGAATTGATCCCTTTACCATTATGTAATGGCCTTCTTTGTCTCTTTGATCTTTGAGGGGTTTAGAAGTCTGTTTTATCAGAGACTAGTGGCCAACCCCTGCTTTTTTGTTCTCTTTGCTTGGTAAATCTTCCTCCATCCCTTTATTTTGAGCCTATGTATGTCTCTCATTAGCAGAGATGGAGTCTCCTAGATACAGCAGACTGATGGGTCTTGACTCTTTATCAGTTTGCCAGTCTGTGTCTCTTTTAATTGGTAGTCCATTTACATTTAAGGTTAAGATTGTTATGTGAACTTGATCCTGCCATTATGATATTAACTGGTTGTATTTTGCAATTACGTTAGTTGATGCAGTTCTTCCTAGCCCACCGATGGTGCTTTACATTTTGGCATGTTTTGCAATGGCTGGTACACCGGTTGTTCCTTTCCATGTGAGTGCTGTGGTCTCTTGTAAAGGGCAGGCCCTGGTGGTGACAAAATCTCTAAGCATTTGCTTATCTGTAAAGGATTTTATTTCCTCCTTCATATGAGCTTAGTTTTGGCTGGATATGAAATTCTGGGTTGAAGATTCTTTTCTTTAAGAATGTTGAATGTGGCCCCCCTCTCTCTTCTGGCTTGGGAGGTTTCTGCCGAGGAGATCTGCTGTAAGTCTGATGCGTTTTCCTTTGCTGGTAACCCGACCTTTCTCTCTACTGGCTGCCCTTAAGATTTTTTCCTTCATTTCAACTTTGGTGAATCTGGCAATTATGTGTCTTGGGTTGCTCTTCTCGAGGAGTATCTTGGCCTTCTCTGTATTTCCTGGATTTGAATGTTGGCCTGCCCTACTAGGTTGGGGAAGTTCTCCTGGATGATATCCTGAAGGTGTTTTTCCACCTTGGTTCCATTTTCCCCCCTCCTTTCAGGCACACCCCAATCAGGCGTAGATTTGGTCTTTTTACATAATCCCATAC
The DNA here is from genome assembly GCF_008728515.1 of Papio anubis. NCBI lineage: Eukaryota > Metazoa > Chordata > Mammalia > Primates > Cercopithecidae > Papio > Papio anubis. Next base: position 33,856,556 of record NC_044987.1, on the reverse strand, counting down.
TTCTTGCAGGCTTTGTTCATTTCTTTTTCTTCTTTCTTTTGGTTTCTCTTCTCTTCATTTCATTCATTTGATCCTCAATGGCTGATACTCTTTCTTCCAGTTGATCAGTGGTTACAAACTTGTGCATTTGTCTGCGTATTTCGTGTCATGGTTTTCATCTCTTTCATTTAAGTTTTATGACCTTCTCTGCATTAATTACTCATGAATCAATTCTTCCGCGCGAGTTTTAGTTTCACTGCGCTGGAGTGCGTAATTCCTCCTTTAAGCTCTAGAAATTTGATGGACTGAGCCTTCTTCTCTCTCATCATCAAAGATCATTCTCCGTCCAGCTTTGATCCGTTGCTGGCGATGAGCTCAAGCTCCTTTGCTGGGGAGATGTGCTCTTATTTTTTTTGAATTCCAGCTTTTCTGCCCTGCTTTTCCCCATCTTTGTGGTTTTTATCTGCCTCTGGTCTTTGATGATGGTGGTACTAGTGGAGTTTTGGTGTAGGTGTCAGCCTTCCTGTTTGATAGTTTTCCTTCTAACAGTCAGGACCCTCAGCTGTAGGTCTGTTGGAATTGCTTGAGGTCCACTCCAGACCCTGTTTGCCTGGGTATCAGCAGCAGGGCTGCAGAGATGAGATATTTCTGGAACAGAGTGTACCTGTCTGATTCTTGCTTTGGGAAGCGCTTCCTCTCAGGGTGTACCTCCACCCCTGTGAGGAGTGTAAGTGTCAGACTGCCCTAGTGGGGATGTCTCCCAGTTAGGCTTCTCAGGGGTGGGGACCCACAGGCAGGCAGTCTGTCCCTTCACCAGATCTCAACCTCCGTGTTGGGAGATCCACTGCTCTCTTAAGCTATCCAGACAGGTGGTGCGTCTGCAGAGGTTTCTGCTGCTTTGTTGTTGTTGTTGTTGTTGTTGTGGCATGCTGCCCCAGAGGTGGAGTCTAGGGAGACAGAGGCAGGTTTCCTTGAGCTGCAGGCTCCACCCAGTGGAGCTTCCCAGCAGCTTTGTTCATGGCCTCTCAGCAATGGCGAGCCTCCCCAACCCTGCGCTGCTGCCTTGCGGTAGATCACGAGACTGCTGGTGCTACAGCAGTAAGAGGGGAGAGCTCATTAGGCGTGGGACCCTCCCGGCCAGGTGTGGGATATGATCTCCTGGTGTGCCTGTTTGCTTAAAACATTATTGGGGTGGGAGTTACCCGATTTTCCAGGTGTGTGTGTCTCAGTTCCCTGGCTGGAGAGGGATTCCCTTCCCTTGCTTCCAGGTGGTGCACCTGCAGCCCTGCTTCTGGCTCGCTGAGTGAGGCCACCTTAGCTGACCAGCACGATCGTCCGGCACTCCCCAGTGGGGATGGCCCAATTACCTCAGTTGAAATGCAGGAAATCCCGCGGTCTTCTGTGTCGCTCGCGCTGGGAGTTGGAGACTGGAGCTGTTCCTATTCGGCCATCTTGCTCCGCCATCAGGAGCTCTAAATCTTGAAACAAATTCTCAAAATACATCAAAATAGAATTTCTTTAAAGTGTAAATCTCACAGGACCTGTAAAACAATAACACAGGAAAAAAAAAACAAAAAAAACAAAAAAACACACACACAAGTTACTCAGGCAACAAATAGCACAACAAAGAGAATAGTACCTCACATCTCAATACTAACATTGAATGCAAATGACCTAAACGCTCCACTTAATAAGAAACAAAATGGCAGAATGGATAATAATTCACCAACCAAGTATCTGCTGTCTTTAAGAGACTCACCTAACACATAAATACGCCCATGAACTTAAGGTAAAAGAGTGAAAAAAGATATTCCATGCAAATGGACACGAAAAGCGAGGAGAAGTAGCTATTCTTGTATCAGACAAAACAAACTTTAAAGCAACTTTAAAGCAATTAGAAAAGACAAAGAGGGACATTATATAATGTCCTATATTTGGAAGCAAAAGGACAATATCTACTGTCATAAAAATACATGAAATTATAAAACTTACTAGTAGAGAAGACACACAAATGAGAATGAGAAAAGAGTCAAATATTATCACTTCCAAAAAAAAACAAAAACAAAAAAACACCAAGTCATAAAAGTAAACAGTAAGAGAAAGAAAGGAAAAAAGGAGAAACGAAAGACTCAGAAAACAATTTAAAAAATCACAGAAGTCCTCACCCATCAATAATAACATTAAAACTAAACGGTTTAAATTTACCCAATTAAAAGTGATCTACTGACTAAATGAATTAAAAACAAGATCCAACTATATGCTGCCTACAGTAAACTCACTTCACCTGTAAAGAAACACAGACTACATGTGAAGGAATGGAAAAAGAAACATTCAACACAAACAGAAACCAAGAGCATGCAGGACTAGTTATATCATATAAAGCAGACTTTAAGACAAAAAAAATGCAAAGAGACAAAGAAAGTCATTATATAATGACAAAGGGATCAATTCATGAAGAGCATATAACAATTCTAAGCATATGCATACAACACTGGAGCACCCAAATATATAATGCAAATCTTACTAAAGTTAAAAAGAGAGATATACCCAAATACCATAAGAGAGGGTGACTTCAATACCCTACTTTCAGCATTGGACAGAATACCTACAAAGAAAATCACTGAAGAAATGTCAGACTTAATCTGCATTATAGAACAAATGGACCTAAAATACACTGGCAGAATATTTCAGCCAACAACTGCAAAATATACTTTCTTCTCATCAGCACATGGAATATTCTCCAAGAAAGACTGTATGTTAGGCCAAAAAGCAAGTCACATCAAATTTTTAAAAATCAAAATAGTATCAAGTATCTTCTAAGACCACAATGGACTACCACTAGAAATTAATAGCAATAGGAACTCTGGAAATTGTACAAATACATATAAATTAAACATGCTCCTCAATGATCATTGGATCAAGAAATTAAGGATGAAATAAAAATACATTTTCTTGAAGCAAATGAAAATTGAAACACAGCATATCAAAACCTATGAGATAGTAAAAGCAGCAGCTAAAAGGGAAATTTATAGTAATAAATGCCTATACTTGAAAAGTAGAAAGATTTTAAATAAACAACCTAAAAATGTACCTCAAAGAAATGAAAAAGCAAGGACACACCAAATCCAAAAGTATTAGAAGGAAAGAAATAATAAAGACAAGAGTATAACTAAATGAAGAGACTTAAAAAAAAATACAATGAATCGATGAAATAAAAAGTTTGTTTTTTCAAAAGATAAACTAAATCCATAAACCACTAGGCAGACTAACCAAGAAAAAAAAAGAGTAAAAAGTTAAATCAGAAATGAAAAAGTCATTATAACTGATTTCACAGAAACACACAAAAAATCAGAGATAATTATGAACAACCATATACTAATAACTTGGAAAACAAATAATGAATAAATGAATAGAATAAAAGGAAATGAGGAAATGAATAAATCTCAGAACACATACAACCTACCAAGAGTGAACCAGGAAGAAATAGAAAACCTGAGCATACCAATTAGGAGTAAGAAGATTAAATTAATAATAAAAAGTCTCCCAAAAAAGAAAAGTCCAGGGTAGTACGGCTTTACTGCTGAGTTCTACCAAATGCATAAAGAAGAACTAACACCACTCTTTTCTCAAACTATTTGAAAACATTGAAGATGAGGGAACTCTTTCTAACTCCATCTATAATATAAGGCCAACATTACCCTGATACTAAAACCAGATTAAAAAAACACAACAATAAAAAAGAAAACTACAGGCCAATATCCCTGATGAACATAGATGAAAAAATCCTTAACAAAATAATAGCAAACCACATCTAACAACACATCAAAGATAATAAATCTCAATCAAATGGGATTTATTCCAGGGATGCAAGGATGATTTAACATATAGAAATCAATAAATGTCATATATCAACAGAATGAAAGACAAAAACCATATGATCATCTCAATAGATGCAAAAAAAACATTTGATAAAATTCAACATCCCTTCATGATAAAAACTCTCAATAAATTAGGCATAGATGAAGCATACTTCAACAAATTTAAAGGCTCATATAAAGGCTTACATACTGAATGCAGAAAAGCTGCAAACCCTTCCTCTGAAACTGAAAGAAGACAAGGATGTTCACTTTCACCAATCTTATTCAACGTAATACTGGAAGTACTATCCAGATCTGGAAAGAGAAAGAAATTAATGGCATTCAAATTGGAAAAGAGGAAGTCAAATTGTCCTTCTGCAATTACATGATCTTATATCTAGTAAAACATAACAACTCCACCAAAAGACTCTTAGAACTGATAAATAAATTCAGTAAAGTTCCAGGATACAAAGTCAACATATAAATCAGTAGCATTTCTATATACCAATAAGGAAATAACCAAAAAATATTTCAATAAGGCAAACCAATTTACAATAATTACGAAAAAAAAAAAACCTGGGAATAAATTTAGCCAAGGAGGAGAAATATCTCTACAAGAAAAACTACAGAACACTGATGAAATATGTTGAAGAGGACACAAATGCATAGATATTACATGTTCATGAATCAGAAGAATTAATATTGTTAAAATGACCATACTACCCAAAGCAATCTATAGATTCAATGCAGTTCCTATCAAAATATCAATGATATTCTTCACAGAAATAAAACAATCCAAAAACTTCATATGCAACCACAAAAAAAAGCCTGAACAGCCAAACAATTTTGAGCAAAATGAAGAAAGATCAAGGCATCACACTACCTGACTTCAAAATATACCATAAGGCTATTATAATTAAAAAAGCAAAGTATTGATATAAAAACAGATACATATATCAATGGAATAGAGAAGAGAACTCAGAAATAAATCCATGCATTTATAGCCAACTAATTTTTGACAAAAGCATGAAGAACATACATTGGGGAAAGGACACCCTCTTCAAAACCAAATCAAAACCACAATGAGATACCATCTCACACCAGTTAGAATGGCGATCATTAAAAAGTCAGGAAACGACAAGTGCTGGAGAGGATGTGGAGAAATAGGAACACTTTTACACTGTTGGTGGGACTGTAAACTAGTTCAACCATTGTAGAAGACAGTGTGGCAATTCCTCAAGGATCTAGAACCAGAAATACCATTTGACCCAGCAATCCAATTACTGGATATATACCCAAAGGAATATAAATCATTCTACTTTAAAGACACATGCACACATATGTTTATTGCAGCACTGTTCACAATAGCAAAGACATGGAACCAACTCAAATGCCCATCAATGATAAACAGATAAAGAAAATGTGGTACATATACACCATGGAATACCATGCAGCCATAAAAAGGAATGAGATCTTGTCCTTTTCAGGGACATAGATGAAGCTAGAAGCCATCATCCTCAGCAAACTAACACAGGAACAGAAAACCAAATATCACATGTTCTCACTCCTAAGTGGGAGTTGAACAATGAGAACACATGGACACAGGGAGGGGAACAACACACACGGGGGCCAGTCTAGGGGGTGAGGAGCAAGGGGAGGCAAAGCACAGGATAAATAGCTAATGCATGTGGGGCTTAAAACCTAGATGACACGTTGATAAGTGCAGCAAATCATTGTAGCACGTGTATACCTATGTAACAAACCTGCACTTTCTGCATTTGCATCCTGGAACTTAATTTTTTTTTTAAGCAGGCTATTAATAGTTAAGTAATAGAGGAACAAAAAGTTACATACAGATTTTCAATTGTGCCCCTAACCTCCATGTCATTCAAGGGTCAACTCTGCTAATTTCAGAAAGAGTAAATTTCACAGCAACGCAAGTTATAAGGAACAAAGAGGATTATTATATAATGATAAAGGAGTCAATTCTCCAAGAAGACATACAATCCTTAACATGTATCTACCCCTAACAAAAAGCATTAAAATGACTCAAAGACCTTAACAGACACCTCACCAAAGAAGGTATACAGATGGTAAATACGCATATGAAGAGATTCTCAACATCACATGTCATCAAGAAAATGCAAATTAAAATAATGAGGTACTGCTACATATCCATTAGAATGGCCAAAATCCAAAGCACTGACAACACCATATACTACTGAGGATGTGGAGCAACAGAAACTCTACTTCATTGGCGGTGACACTGAGAAATGGTATAGCTGCTTTGTAAAACAGTTTGGCAGTTTCCTACAAAACTAAACATACTGTTTTCAACTCCATTGGGAGCATAATTATAGTTTATTACAGGGAGTATAATTCAGCAGTTGCACACCTTGTTATTTACCCAATGGAGTTGAAAGCTTATGTCCACATATAATATGCACATAAATGTTTACAGAAGCTTTATTCATAATTAACAAATTTTAGAATCAAACAAGATGTTCTTCAGCAGGTAAATGGATAAACTGTGTACATCCAGACAATGGAATATTATGCAGTGCTAAAAGAAATGAACTGTCAAGCCATAAAAAGACAAGAGGAAAATTGAATGCATATTACTAAATGAAATAAGGCAATCCGAAAAGTCTATATACATATGGTTTCAACAATATGACATTCTGAAAAAGGCAAAACTATGGAGACAGTAAAAGATCATTGGTTGTCAGGAACTGGAGAAGGGGAGGGATAAAGAGAGCACAAAACATTTTTAGGACAGTAAAATTACTCTGTATAATAATGCTATGGTAGGCACTTGTCACTATGCATGTGTACAAAGCCATAGAATGTACAACACCAGGAGTGAATCCTAGTGTAAACTACAGTGATTGGGTGACAATGATAGGTTAATGTGGATTCATCAATCGTAATAAATGTACCTGTGATTGGTTGATATTGATAATGGGGGAGATTATGCATGCATGGGGGCAGAAAGTATATGGGAAATGTCTACATCTTCCATTCAATTTTGCTGTCAACCTAAAACTACTCTTTAAAAAGGTATATTTTTAAAGTACCATTGTGAGCCAAAATTATCACGGTTAGAGATGAGATTTAAAAATTCAGTAGGATTCAGATTATGCCGGGACATGTAGAATACGGTAAAAAAAAAAAAAAAAAAAAAATAGTTTGATTCTAAATGTAGTTGCAAGTCTTTAGAAGGATTTATTTGTAAAATACCTGGATGTTCTAGTGTTCTGTATTGCTATAATATCTGTGATTTTGTTTTAGTGAGTCCAAGTCTAAGGGAAGTTCAAGTCCTCTGCTACACTTTCTTATCACTTTTATAGTGATTTAGCACTTATCATTAGCCATAGCATTTAGTTAGACTAAAAGGTTTTCCTTGTGCAATTATGATTAGAATAAAACTGAGGAGAAGGATAATTTCCGAGTAGAAATTGGAAGGTATTTTCTAATTATTTCAGAATCTTCCTTAGCCAAAGGTATGAATGCCTAACAAAAGAAATCTATGATTTACCTCAACAGATCTGTGTGTGTGTCTCTCTCTCTCCCCCTTCTATCCCTCTCTCTATAGCATTTCTGTATCTCAACAAATGAAAAGTTAATGAAGTAGAAAAGATGCAAAAATAATTTTCACAATATTTATACTTTAAAACAATTATCCCATGTAGAATAATTATATTCCAATTCTGAATAACAGCAAAGCATTAAAATACCTTGAACCTTCACAAATGTTTCTCCAACTGAGAACCCTCTCTTGACCTCTAGAACCAAATTTCCATCTCTCTTTTGAACATCTCTAAATATTACATCTCACCCTCAGACATCTCAAACTCTATATGCCCAAAATTATTTTTTCCACTAAACTTACTTTTTCTCTTGTCTTCCTAATCCCATTAGATTAACAAATTCCGAGGTACCTCCAATATTTACACATAAGATAAATGAGGAAGAGTCAGTGAAAATCATGGAGAAGGAAGGGCCAGTGGAAGAGGTGGAAAAGCAGAGGGAAGCAGTGTAATCACAGTACCCTGCTTAGCTCTACAGGGAGCTACACTTACATAGTCATGATCCTGGAAGGCTTACTTTTTCCAACATTCAAAATCAGCTTCTAGAATCTTTGACTATGGTTACAAGACAATATATAGCTTATTAATCTTGAAAGTATAAGTGCCGATTTATAGCAGGTAGACAGTGGAAGATGGACAGGAAAGAAAGGGAGAAAAGACTGAAGATGCTAAAAGTTGCATTTACAAAGTGGGAAGAAATAAAACAGCACTACATTAGAAAAAGGAAACTAATTGAAGTATGGATATAACAAGAAGAATCTGACAAAAAAAAAAAAAAAAAAAAAATTCAAAGCCCTTCCAGTGGGGAGTGGGACATAGAAAGGGGAGAAATAAAACAATGGCCTGTTCCTTCTCATTTTAAATCCTTCCATACTGTTTGATTTACAAAAAAAAAAAAAAAAAAAAAATCATGTACAGTCTTTACTTTGATGTAAGTAAAAATTGTCATTTAAACAGTGATTCCAGAGCTTTAGTCAGAGGTGTACAGTGGGGAGAATAGTAAAGTTAAATTAAATTTACAAGACTGGATAGTCTGACCCAGAAATTCCTCTTCTAGTAATACTCCCTAAAGGAAAAGATTCAGAAATGAGGACAAAGATTTATGTACAAGGATGTTTGCTACAGTATTAATTATAGTAGTAAAAAGTTGGAAACTACCTATGTAATAAATATGTGAAAATGATTTAAATAAATCATAATTTATCCATAAATGGAATATTAACCAGCCACTAAATCATTTTTGAGATTATTTGAGATCTCTTATAATGTTCATATCACATTTTTGTGCTAAATAAAAATAAAGGATTAAAAAACTGTGTGAGTTGTGTTGCGTGCACACACAAAATTAGGTACCCAGCAAATACATGGTCCGAGAACAAGAACATCTGTAGACAAAACTGAATGTTTACTATGAACAAATGCTCCCTAAAGAAACTTTTTAAATTGTACTTCTAAAAGAAAGAAAATAACTGTTACAGAAAGGAGGTCAAAGATGAATAAGGGATAATAAACAAGAAAGTGAAAAACATGGAAAAATCTAAATGGATATTCATATTGGACTTTAAAATATATATAATTAAAATCCTAGGAGTAAAAGAAATATAATTTGGAAGAGAGAGATGAGTTGAAATGTTCTAAATTCTTTTGAGAAGAAGGCAAAAATATTTAGACATTTTAACACGTACGTAAAAAAATTTATAAGCTAACTGCTAAAACAATATAGAGTTTAGAGTTCCCAAAGTAGTGCAGAAACAAAAATGGGATGAGGGAGGAAGAACAATTTAACTGGGAAAAAGGCAAGGAAGAACTTGCTGCCTATTATAGGAATTCTACACACCTTGATTATGAAAATAAAATGCTGCCACCTGCCCTCTGCTATTCCAGGATCCTAGCACCTCCATTTGTTCATAAAGAGCCCACTACTGGAATAGCATCTCCCGCCACATGAACCACTCCCAAGCCTTTCAGCAACCTGTTGATCCCCTTATCACCTTGGAAAATAGAGTAATCATCGGAGCCTCTCAGTGAACACTGTCAGCTAATGGGCCCACCTGAGACTATGCCCATTACCTTGAGCCTTTTTTGATTGCTTTCTCCACAATTATTCATGACAGTTTTGTCATCTCCATTTCATTTATGAGAATTGGCGCTTCTTCAAAATACTCAAAAACTATCTCAGCGGCATATTAAAAGCAATAAACCTGGGCCCAGGCCGGAGTGTTGAATCCTATCACAGAATAAAGCTCTTGTATTAACACTCTCTCAGCCAACTTTATGTTCTGCTTCCATCCAACACTCTCAGGGTTAACTCCTCCTTCTTCCTAGCTTATATTAAACAGGTACTATAGGATTTTGGGGGTGTATAATCTCTCTCTTTGCAGTCCCAGGACTCCCCTAATTAGCTTATGCTAAGACTTCATATGATCTGGTGGCCAGAGGTGAAGTGAAGTCAGTTTGTGAAAAAGGGAGGAGAGGAATTGTCTTACAAGGTATTGTCCTCACTTAAGGAATTTGCATAGTCTTCAATCAAGGAGAGGGCCTGTATTTTCTACAAGGATGTGTGAGCTATTTCTGCAGGTCCAAAGGATTCAGGGAATTTAGAGATTTCTGCTTTCCAAGTGCCTCTATTCAGACATCCTAAGTGTGAGCAGGTCCCACTTCTTCCTTATTAGGATGCTGGGTTTGGCATAAGGGCTTTCTGTGAAGTTCTGTCACTTTACAAATTTACACCTTTTGGAAGAAAATATAAATTATCTCTGTCATTTTGGAGTAGGCATGGATTCTTAAATAACACAAAAATGCCCAGTGCACCCCTGCTTTATTCACCCCTGTTATATGACGAAGACACTCTTGACAGCAATAACTTAAGCATAACCCTGAGAATGAGCCTGTGATCTAAGAATAATATGTGTTCGGACTTTGAGATAAGGAATCAGGAGTGACCACTCGAGAGATTCATTCCTTATTAATAAGGAACATCTGAACTTTCGGCCCATCCTGTGGAATGCAGGCCATACAGGAAATCAAGGCTCATTGTTTTGAATTAAATGAAGTTTGCCAGGTGGAGGTTGCCGGGGGAGTGTGCCATGTGAAAACGCTATGTAAACTGTATACGTTTTACAAGTGGTTCGATTCTTCTGTCCAGCACAATTCCATGGGACTGTGCAGTAAATAAGTGCCCCAAATAAACCCCATGTTTCATTTGCTGGCTCTGGGTCTCTTCTTTGATCTCTTAAACCTCGTGCCATCCCTATTGAAGTTAATAGGAGTCAGACATAACACCTGCTTAGCAACATCAGCAAAGAAAAAAGTTAAGAAAGCTATGACACTAACAGTGCAGTGTGTCGAGCACTAGCCTCCAAAAAGATGTGATCAGTTCCAATACATGAAACTTGCAAAGTTGACCTTATTTGAAAAACGGGTCTTTGCAGTTGTAATTAAGTTAAGGATCTTAAAATGAGAATATCCTGGATTTAGCGTGGGTCCTAAAGCCAATGAGTGGTGTCTATATAAGAAGAGAGAGGGAGGTTAGAGACACAAAGAAACACACAGAAGGCCACATGAAGAGGGAGGCAGAGATTGGAGCAATGCTGCACAAACCAAGAAATGCCCGAGGCCACCAGAAGCTAGAATAGAGGTGTCAAACTAAAAAAAAAAAAAAATAGACAACAATTTCTCCTAATAGAATGAGTTTATTCAGAAATAAGCAAAAAGGATTATAATTCAGGAGGTACAGGAGGTACAGCTGTGGCAAGCCATAGGCACATCTGAAAAGGGGAGGGTAAAAAGAAGCTTTCACTGGCAAAAAGGAGACATTCATGAAAGGTGCTTAGAGACAGAGTTCATTGGTCCTAGAGGGTCAAAGATACAGTTGGCATTAGTTCATTGGTGGAGATGCCATCAGGGGACAAGTGGTCTTTTCAGAGCATCTTATCTGAATTGCTGCAGTCTTAAAAAATAATTTTTTTGCAGGGTTATTTTAGACAGTCCTTGAGACAGTTCTTACCTTAGAGAGGTAAGCATCAATTCTCCTCCTTCTTGCTTTCCCAGCTCCAATTTGTTTGGGTTTGAAAAAAGTTATTTTATCCCGGTATTTGCAACTTTTACAGAGTAATGAAGTGAATTCTCTCCCAGTGCCTCCAGAGAGAACCAACCCAGCCAAAACCTTGATTTCAGATTTGTAGACACCTGAACTGTGAAAGCATGAATAAATGAAGCCACTTCATTTGTGGTCATTCATTACCAAAACCCTAGGAAACGAATCCACGTAGTATTTTAAATAAGCCACTATTGACTGGATTTGTTTTTTATTCACGTGAAACTGTATATAAATATAAACTACATTATAATCTAATATGAATGTTTATACTTATCCAGGCCACAGACCTTTTTAGACATACTTACAGAAAAACTCATGCACAGCACAAGTAACAGTTTAGACTTTGTTTAGTTTCTATGCAGAACTTCACAAAGCAAGGAATTCTAAGAAAGTTGGCTTTATAAGGAAAATGCCTTTTATCAAAGCAAAAATGACAAATCTAGGCACAAGAAGTTAGACCCATAGGGGTAGAATGCATGGTCTTTTTTTATTCTAGTCCTCTCCCTGCTCTACTATCAACGCATGGTGGAGCAGCACACACAGGCCATGAGCTGATGCGAGACACCTGAGCTGTGGGGTCAATTGCTTCATTCTAGAATTCTCAGGATGACACAGCTGAATTCCACCCTGGGCATCCTTCTCCATTTAAGCTCTGAGCCATAAGGAACACCATCCTGGAACACACACTCCACTTCTCCCACCGAATATTGGCTTCCCATTGGCGCACAACTTCACTTGTTATATAACCTGTTTGTGTAAGCTCATATTTGGCTTGGTGCCACTCTTGTCTATAAAAGGTATAACTGCCCTGCTGATGCTGTACATATGGCCTGTGTCCAGAGGGAAAGAGCGAAGCTACTGACCCTGTATAGGAAAGCCGGCTGCGTTACAGGCCAGGGAGTGTAGCTGTAAGCATAGGAGCGTCGGGAGCCACAGAGCTGACTGCTGAGAGGGACTGCAGTCAGAGCAGGCAGCCAAGATAAAGGCGAACACTTTAAGAGAGGTGTTGATGAGAAAGGTGCTGAATAAAACCGTATTTTACCTGCCTACAGCCCCCCAGGTGTTCTTTCAGCTATTCGATGCCCATCCACCCACTCTCCTCGGACCTCTGCATGGGCTGGAACCCGACCTTTGGCCTAACAGTCTGGAAGAGAAGGAGAAACAATACTTTCTAAAAATAGAGAGTGAGTTAAAAGAGAAAGATTAAAACTTTGAAATTGAGAGTGGAACAGGAGAAAAACATCAAGTGGAAATTAAGAATGAACACATAAATGCAAATAAAGATATAAGAGTTTCTAAATAATAAAAAACAGGTGAAATTAAAGATAAAGGTAAACAGGATAAGTAGGTTAAGGACCATAAAAGCAAAGGACAGGAAAGGTTATTGTTAAAATCTAAAACCTGTAAGATGAAAAGTAAAGATGGAATTAAGGATTACAAAATATGAATTTGTGATAAAAATAACACTCAAATAAAAAAGACTGGAGAAATGTTTGTGATAAAATGCATACAAAATGCTTTATCATTAGATGAATAGATGAGAAAACATTAGAAAGGGGAGGTACAGAAATCACAATGAAGCATGCGCAGACAGGCCCCCTCCGCATTTATTGTGCTATCTCATGCTTCTGTGTTTTTGCTGTTTCCACCATGAGAAATACCTTTCTATTTTCTGTACCTGGCTAATGTCTCTATATCATTCAAAACTCATCTCAGGCACCTCTGCGCAAGCTAGGTTAAATACTTCTCTGTGACCCAGCTGAGCCCTGCATGTACCTCTAATCAATATTTCAGTCTCTTGCCATGCCTTCTGCAGACACTGATTTTGCATTCTTTGCTGAACAACAAAAAAAGTCATACTATAATCTTTTTTCCTTGGAGCAAAATAATACAAGAAAAAGATTTATCAAATTCTGGAGGCTTTTTGGACTAATCTATTTGGCACGTGTTTCCTGAGTTATTTGGTCTGTTCCAGGCTCTGTGCTAGGATCTGTGAATACAGAGATCAATAAAACTCAATGACTTTCCTCAAAGAATTAATAATTGAGTTGCGGAGTTAGCTTAATAAGCAAAAATTACACCAGAGTGGCCCCAAATAATGTGAGTTTTACACATTTCAGTTAGCTCATCTTGATGTCATATCCACAACTTAAATCTTTCCACATTGGTAATACTTTCATTCTCTGTTTTCAAAGCTACATACCTAAGTAGAATTTTGAGTTTCCTTCAGTAAAGATTCTATAACACAGTAACAGAAACAGCAGCCTATTTGAGCAATCCTTGGGTAAAGGCTAGCTGGGTGTAATATAAAACGTTCCATTGCAGGTACCTTATTTCACCAGGCACTGCTAGGCTGAACTCATTTGCTGGAATTGCTAAGGGCAAGTAGTTTGTAAATTCTTGTTAACAATTTCATCAAAAGTCCATGTGCAAATGAATGGGCATACAATCTGTTCCTTATTAAAATAATGACCAGTCTCTAGTACTGATTATGGGAGAAAGGGAGAAGAATTACAGTTTTATGTGTTCCTGTTTGCCTGTTAGTTTAGCACATTCTATATTAATACTAAGGTTTTGTTAACAAAATACCTGTAATTGGTTATATTTGTATACTGAAAATCTCAAATAACTCTTTAAAATACTCACTGATTACTACTTGTTTTACATTAACATCATTATCAAGTTATGTTGATAACATTCCTTGCCATTTTAAAGAAAAGCAAACTTGGAGAGACTACTTGAACTTCTCAAAATAAAATACATATTTTAATGTTGTTCTGTAACCTGAAAAAAAAGAAAAACAATTTTAAAATACCTTTTCCTCTGAGCGCAGGCACAGGTGGCAAAATTCCATAGTTTATCTACATACATAAATTCTGTTTTATGAGATGTTTCTTAGACTTGTTTTGTGACTAAAAGAAAAATCAATGATATAAATTTCAAAAAAAATGGTTCTGCAAGAAAAATAAAACTCTTCTTCCCCTCAGATTGAAAAAAAGTTTACCAAAAGACTGGAATATATTAATGGAGCTATCAGATCAGTGCTCACCAACCTGCTTTACATTGTCTTTGGTAGTTTCATTTTTTGCATAACAAAAACACTCTTCCCTCCCATGATGGCTTTGATAGAAGAACTATAAATTTCTAATATAGGAATTTACTTAGAAAGGTGTACAGAACTTTTTTCAAGGTACATTAGTACACCACAACCACTTCATGTTTTAGGTGATTAGCATCTATCAACATTCATCCTTTTTTGCAAAGAGAGAATTGAGAAAAAGATGCATACCCTGGGACTTGGGAGTCAAAAGGCTGGGGCACTCTAGATTCTATGTCTGAGTGGTTTCATTTAGGCAAATTGCTCAACCTATCTGTCCCAACTCAAAACTGGATCTTCCACTTACAATGCAGTAAATATTGCATGGGATTACATATATGAAACTGTGTAAATCAAGTATCAATACACAAATATAAGAGGCAAGAGCCACAGCTGTCACCTGAGTTAAGTGGTGGAAAAAAAAAAAAAAGTACAATTCCCTAGTTCCCTAGCTGGAGCAAACTTTACCCACTGACACAATAAGATATGACTTCAGGAACCTCAAAAAAGTACTTTTATCCCCAAAATACTATGAACAAATTACTGCTTACTAATGACATAAAGTCCTTCACTTGAAGGCAAGGAGAAAGGAAAAGAAAAAGGACATTAAAAGAGAAAGGAAAGGGGGAAGGAAAGGGAAGGCAAAGGGAAAGGGAAGGAAGGAAGGAGAAACCTCTTATTCTGTAATTAGAAATAAGATCAAAATGAAAATGTGAAAATATTTTTGATAATAAAGCTGAATCCAGAACACCCTGGAATAAACAAGATAAATGTATTTAATTGAAATACAAGAAGGAATGAACTAATAATAACTGAAATAAGACAAGAAAAAAATTAGCTCGGACCAAGAAAAAGTTCAGTTGGACAACAGGAAGAAGTTATTTATTATAAAAATAAAATAATATATTAAGTTATAGCAATGATGAAAGGTCATCTCATAGTATAAGGACAAGGTAGAAGTAAATTTAGGCTGAGGACAAATCTGACAAGTTTGGAAGATGTAAGAAAAAAGAGCCAGCATCATTCACATCTGCCAGGCATTATTCCAAGTGCCTTACATGTATTAATTCATTTAAACTTTTAACAACTTGAAGGAGAATGATCACACCATTTTACAGAAGGAAAAATTAAGGTGTGAAAACTAACATAACTTTGTAAAAACTGTTGTCATTATTTCCGTGAAATACCAACTGTTATGTTGGTAATATTTCCTGTGCCTGTATGATTTTGATTCATTGAATTGGAGATGTTAATCTCAAATTTAATGTTTCGAGAGCTGGATTAATATTTAAGCCAATCAGAAGAGACTGTACAACTCTATTGTCTAGGCCATGGGAGTAAATGAAATCAATAAATTTTCCCTGAATTAACCTTAGGGACAATGAACCACTCCTTGCTTCTAGAAAGAAAGAGGAGGAAAAGGCTACATAAAAATAGTCTCAGACTCCGGGGATGTGGTGTTGTGTTCCAACAACTGAGAATTGTTCTGGATGGTACCCTAAACCTAACTTCACTCCCCAGGTATCCACCTGATGTCAAACACATCTTTGCTTTAGAAGTAGCCAACACCAGTACCATCTGCTTTGAAAGTCTTATTACTAGCTTAGGGAATTCAGAAGGTTCACATTTGGAGTATGGGAGTGACTAAAGACTATAAACAGCCTCATAGCAGAATGGAATAGCTTTGATGTAAAACAGGTGTGCCACACACTTAAGAAAATCCTTTCAGCTTTTGTATTTGAACTGTGAACATGTTCCAGTATTCCTTAGGCCTAAACCAAAGAAAGTGATCTAGTGGAAAGTTATGACCCCCAGGAGACCAATACTAGAATATAAGACTTCCTGAATGGGACTAATTACTAGAAAGAGTGGCCTCTGTTGAGTTGGTTGTGTTTGGTCTCTCAGGAAGTGACCTGTACCACCCAGAACTTCTAGTCAGGCTCTCCCTTTCCTTCTCTTTAGTCAGAACATTTAATTATAATCATGGCACCAATAACCCACTCTGCACAACAAAGTGCAGTTCAGTGAAAATAACTGTTAATAAACAGCATGGAAAGCATGATCACATTGATATGTAGCACCATTTGATGGTGGAATGAATCAAAAACTCTTTCACAGAGTTGTGAACTAAATTAGCTATAGTTATCTATTGCTATATAACAATTGTACTTTGAAATTTAGCAGCTAAAAATGACAAATACTTAATATGTTACAGTTTCTATGGGTCAGGAATATGTGTGTGTGTGTTGCTCAGCTGGGTACCTCTTGAGTTCTCTCACCAGTTTACAATCAAGCTGCCAGCTGGGGTTGCAGCCTCTTCTGAAGATCTGAGGCAGGCTGACTGAGGGGGTGAGGTATCTACTTCCGAGTTCAATCACATGGGTATTGGAAGGCCTCGGTCCTCAGCACTTGAAACATTTCACAGTTGCCTCACAACACAGCAGCTGGCTTCCCTCGGAGCTAGTGACCCGAGAGTGAGAGACAGCAGGCCTCAAATGGGAAGCCATTTGGTTTTTTCTCCTTTTGAAACTTAAACACTTTGAGGCAACCTCTCATTACCTTTGCCATTTTGTTTTTTAAGTGTACATCAGTACATCCTGCCACACTCAAAAAAGTAGAGATTATACAAGGGTGGGAATATTAGGAGCTGGGGATCATTTGAAAGTCATCTTAGAGGTGGACAGAGAATTCTGGAACTCAGTAAATATTTAGACATAGTCTTTGTTTAAGAGACCTCACTCTCTGGTTTTTTTAAAAAATACCTATTATATACTACTTCTTCATGGATAAATAAAGTAACTCCTTTTATTTCTTCATGTAGAACAAGGACAATCATATTGTGATGAGACTATTGTCCAGATAATTTGCAACTTTCTCCCACTTATTTTTTTTCTAATATGAAACCAGTCAATATTATATTTGATATCACTGAGGAAGTTATCCTGGGAAGGAACACAGTAATAGAAAGCAACCGATACATGACTAAAGTTTGTAATAGTATGCAGCTAAATTCCTGAGCATGGAACTTGTGAGAAAGGAAATTTGAACTAGAGCAGTAAGAATTAAATACTGTTTTTGTGCATATAATGAGTCCTTCTTTCTCTCTTTTTCTTAAGACTGATGATTTAATATAATTTTTTAGAGAAAATTTACTTTGCTACAAAAAGAACACTGTAAATAAACAACTAGAAAAAGTCTGGATGAATTGACAACAATATTAACTATAATGTATGAAATTGTGATGTTATAGGTAAGTTTATTTTATCCTCAGTCTTTTTTATATTTTCTAAAATTTTTACAACATGAAAGTATACTTTCATGCTACATATTGACTATTGTAATGAAACAAGAGGAAGAGAAAACTCTGTAATAAAAATTTTGCCAAAAATAGGTGTTTCCCCACTGAACTTTATCATCCATTTCTAGGCAAATGTTATTCTTTATTTCTTAATATTGAAGACTATGGTGTCTACCATGAAATACATGGCAGCATAACTCATGATCTTTCCTCCCGCACCTCACCACATAGATTTCGTCTGTGTACTCCCTCATACAGTTAGTGTCTATTGTGTCTCCTTTTCCTTATATGGAACACTGGACACTTATATAAAAATGTAAAAAACATGGGCCCTGTCCTTGTGATGTCCATAATCCATTTGAGTTGACAGACTTATAAATCAAGAGTTAAAATACAGGGTACTAACTGTTTTAATTGAGGTATATACAATTATATACCTCTCAGCACATATAATGGAGGTTTTAAATTTGTCCAGAATGCAGGAAGGTTTCATAGAGAATAGGATATAGTCATATTACTAATCTTCCTGTACTTCAAGTATAAGTTTCCTCTATCTTGAGTCAGATGGCAGGGAAATAGCGGGTGCGAAGGTATGGAAATTAGAGACAGCATGACATGAAGAGAAAGCAAGTCATTTTTTGTGTGATTTGAGTCTAATGAGTGTGTGTTTGAGGGAGAATGAAGGCTAAAAGTGGAGGAAAGTGGTATAAAATCTTTACAAAACACAAATCAGATAAAGAAATGGTATCTACAATATATAAAGAATAGTTAAAATTCAACTAAAGAAAACAAGCAACTCAATTTAAAAATGAGCAAAGGATCTAAATAGATGCTTCATCAGAGAAGACACACAGATGGCACATAAGCATATGGAAAGATACTCAACATCATATGTCACTAAAAATGCAAATTAAAACAACAAGATACCACGACACCTATTAGAATGGCTGAAATCCAAACACTGACAACACCAAATGCTGACAAGGATGTGGAGCAAAAGGAACTTTTACTCATTGCTTATGGAAATATGAGAAGTACAGCCACTTTGGAAGATACTATAGCAGTTTCTTACAAAATGAAACATAACCTTACCATATGATCCAATCATACTCCTTGGTATGTATCCACATGAGCTGAAAATGTACATACACTCCAAAATCTGCACATGAATTTTTATACCAACTTTATTCATGATTGCCAAAACTTGGAAGCAACCAAGATGTCCTTCAATAGGAAAATAAATTTAAAAACTTGTATATCCACACAATGGACTATTATTCAATGATTAAGGAGAGATGAGCTATCATGCCACCAAAGGACATGGAACAACCTTAAATACATATTGCTAAGTAAAAAAAAAGCCAATCTGAAAGCTTTCTATCATATGATTCCAACTATATGACCGTCTGGAAAAGCCAAAACTATGGAGATAGTTGTATCAGTGGTTGTCGGGGTTTGTGGAGAGGAAGGATAATGATACTTAAGGGCAGTGAAACTGTAATTCTGTATGACACTATAATGGTGGATACATGTCATTATATATTTGTCAAATTCCATAGAATGCAAACAGAAAGAATAAATCCTAATGTGAATGATGAAATTCAATTAATAATATGTCAATACTGGCTCATTGATTGTAACATACATACCATACTAATGCAAGATATTAAAAATAGGCAGTATTGGTGGGGGAAGTGGGGTATATGAAGCACTCTCTATAGTTTTTACTCAATTTTTCTATAAACCAAAACCTGCTCAAAAAATTAATAGTCTATTAATTTTTTTAAGTGGAGGAAAATGATGAAGAAAGAGATTGGTGTTGGTATATAAGAAGCTTCATAAGCTATTGTTATGGTCGCTTGTTTCTATGTAATCAACCACTCCAAACTTGATGTCATGGAAGCAAAGTTATTTCACAATCTCTGAGTTATAAAATGGGCAAGGCTCAACTGGCTCAAAGTCACACGGTGATATTCAGCTGGTAGCTAGGCTGCAATAGAGGATCAAAGGCTGTTTCTTTTCTATATCTGGTACCTTGGTTGGGAAGGCTACAAAGCAGGGCTTAGCTGGGCCACTCTACCTCTTCTGGTTGTTTCAGGGTTTCTCCACACAGATTATCCAGCAAGATAGTTGAACTTCTTATCTGGCAGCTCAGGTTCCAAGAGTAGGTGTTCCAAAAGACAGGAAGTAGATGCTGTCAGTTTCTTAAGGCCTGGGTCTTAAAACTGGTGAAGCATCACTTCTACCATATCTACTGGCAAAAGTAGTCATGGATTCTGCCCAGATTCAAGGGGAGAAGACATAGACACCACCTCTCAATGAGAGAAATATCAGAGCCTTGGCAATCATCATTGATCTATCACAGCCAACAGATAGAATTTGAATTCTACTTTGCAGTAAATGGGAGCTACTGAAAGATATTTATATAGAGAGAGAGACATACTAGTATGAGTTATACCAGTCTGAAACAGGATATGAGAAGGAAGAAAATTGTAGGAAGGAAGCCCAGTCACTCATTATCACAGAATTTTTACTTTTTATGTTTTAAGTGGCTTCTTCCAGAGGGGGTTGAAAAGATGGTTATTTGTGGCTAAGATGTTGAAGCAATCTCAACTAGTAAACTTTGGCTAAGATATTGAATCAATCTTAACTAGTAAACTTTCAGTGTGTTGGAGTTTTGTCCCTCCAATTGGACTATAAGCTCCCTGAAGACAAACTGTGTAACTGCAAAGCACCAAGCATTTTGTAAATGTTGAGAAAAAAGGAATTTTGTGAATGCTCAGAAAAAAAGGATAAAAGAATTTAAAAAAAGAAAATATGGCCGGGTGCGGTGACTCACGCCTGTAATCCCAGCACTTTGGGAGGCCGAAGCGGGTGCATCACCAGGACAGGAGATCAAGACCATCCTGCCTAACACAGTGAAACCCCGTCTCTACTAAAAATACAAAAAAAAAAAAATTAGCCAGGTGTGGTGGCGGGCGCCTGTAGTCCCAGCTACTCGGGAGACTGAGGCAGGAGAATGGCATGAACCTGGGAGGCAGAGGTTGCAGTGAGCCGAGATTGTGTCACTGCACTCCTGCCTGGGCGACAGAGTGAGACTCCATCTCAAAAAAAAAGAGAAAGGAAATATACAAAATCTCACCAGTTAACAAATATTTATTGAGGTTTTGATGTGTACTAGGCATCGATCATGATTCTTGTAGTATATTAGTGAACAAGAAACAACGATGCATCCCCTCATGAGTTAACATTTTAAGTCTACAAAACTCATGATGAAGAGGCAAGAGCTCCTGAAAGTGTTGTGCCCAGAGAATCTGTTACTTTTTCCACGCCTGTCACCTGAGTGCTGTTTCTATAAAACTTCAAAAATTCTCTTTTCTATAAACAGCAAATGACCTTGGAGTTAGAAATTACTTTGTCTCTGTAAATAGACAACTATTTTACCCAACACTACAAGGTCTATAAGTCAACCGAGACAATCAAGTAACAGTAGGATATTAATCTGAAGAGAGAATCTTGCCCTTGCAGGCATTTCTTCATTTGAATGTACAGGGGCAACTACTGTTACGGTAGCAAAATCCTAGTTGCACTCAAGTGACAAGGAGATTTCCATTTATGTCTTGTCGAAGGCTATTTATTTTTGCTTTATCAAATCTGTGTAAGTATCCACAAAATTTCTCAGTCTTTGGATACACATCCCAAATAAAAGATGTTTACCCCTGATGCAGTGAATTACATAATTGGATTTGAAACAGAGAGAGACAGATGGAAAGCTTACCAGCAGTATAAAGTTATAGAAACAATAGATTTCCTATAAAGATCAAAATCAGAGATTCACATAGCTATCTACTACAATCATTCTGTCTTCTATTCTACCTTTTTTTTTTTTTTTTTTGAGATGGAGTCTCGCTCTGTTGCATAGGCTGGAGTGCAGTCACACTATCGGGGTTCACTGCAAGCTCTGCCTCCCAGGTTCATGCCATTCTCTGGCCTCAGCCTCCCAAGTAGCTGGGACTACAGGTGCCCACCACCACGCCCGGCTAATTTTTTTATATTTTTAGTAGAGACGGGGTTCCACCATGTTAGCCAGGATGATTTCAATCTCCTGACCTTATGATCCACCCGCCTTGGCCTCCCAAAGTGCTGGGATTACAGGAGTGAGCCATCGTGCCCGACCTCCATTCTACATTCTAAGTCATATTTTTGAAAAGTATATTAGTAAGCATAGCTTACAAAAAGCAGACCTCAATAAATTTAATCAGATCATATTTATAACAAAATAACTGGTCTGAAAAATTGAGGAAAATATGTAAAGTGCTTATCTAGATATAAGCAATATTGTCTCCTTTTTCTTTCATTTTTAATTCAAACCAAATTTATTGAATAGCTACTATATGCCAGGCATTGTACTAGGAACCCAGAATTAACAATCAAATAGACAGTGTCCTTGCCCCATTAAATATTCACAATATTGAGAAAGATATATAGAAATACAACATTTTACTTAAAAGTACATTTAATTTTGTACTTTCCTAACAAATTAAATTTTTAATGGCAAGAGTACAGAGAAATTGAAACTTTCATGTATTGCTGATGGGAATATAAACTGATTGAGCTAAATCTAGAGTGTATTTTTGTGACACTTATCAAAAGCCTTTAATACATGCTTACTCCAACAATTTCATTTCTAGGAACTCAGTCTGAAACAATTATGAATCAGCATAAAGATATATCTTAAAGAAATTTCATCACACAATTTTATAAGATTTTAAAATTAGCAACTACTTAAATATCAAAAATGGAGAACTTAGTCAAGTCATTTTATAATGTATGATGAAATAGTGAATGGCCATTTACAATAATGTGATAGATAATATGGAAAAATGTTGGCTGTATTGTGTTTTCTTAAAGAGAAACAACATGTACAATATAGTGGTATTTTTGCTTTTAAAACTGTATATATGTGTGGGGAGAACTGGCAAGTACCTCCTCTTACTGTCCACATCAGCAGGAGGCCAGAAATCAAAAGAATTTAATCATAGTTGGCACCATTCCTTCTGGCACCAAAAAGAACAGTCATTGACAACCAGCGTGGTTGTTCTTGTGACTCAGCCAAGTTTCAGGTCTGGCAAAAAAGAGCCAAATGCTTCTCAGCATAGCAATAGAGCAGTTTGTTGTTCACAAAGGACAAAACACAAAACCCAAGCTGATAGGAAAAATGTCCTTTCCTCATTACAGGCAAGCCTGCATTTTCTCAGAGGAAAATTAATGCTTGTCTTTGTGAGAAGGATGTACTTTACAGGTGATTTATTGAAGGGAAACTGCTCTCAGAGGTGAAGAGGCTGAACTGGTATTAAGAGACTGGCATTCATCCTTCTTTATGAGAAAGAGGCCCATTGCCCTCTATGGCTGGTTACTGTCTAGTGCAGGAGGCAGCAAACTATGGCCCACAGGCCAAGTCAAACCTACCACCTGTTTTTATGTGATTCACAAGCTAAAAATAGTTTTTACATTTTTATGTAGTAGAAAAACACAATTAAAAAAAAATGTGACATATAATGTGACACTTGAAAATTACATAAAATTTAGATTTCAGTGACCATAAATAAAATTTTATTGAGGCACAGCCATACTCATTTATTTATGGATTGTCTGTGGCTGCTTTCTGCCTCAATGGTGGAGCTGGGTAGATGCAACAGAAAGCATGTGGCCCCCCAAGCCTAAATTTTTTTCTCCTTGACATTTTTCAAAAAAAAGATTTGCCAAACCCTGCTCTAATGGAGAGATTCCTGGTGTGCTCAGGTGGCACTCAAGTTTGCAATACTTCCAGTAAAAAGTGTGAAATTTCAATGGAAGGAGCTGTGTTACAATTGCAATGGTTTGACATATTCCCTCCCTTCTTTGAAGGTTGCAAAATAGATTTTGAGTGCTGGTCACAGTAAAGGCTAGCAAAGATTCTCTCCTTCAGGAACAAAAACGGAAGAGAGGCTTGCCACTTCAGTTGTGTTACATAAAAATGTAACAGAATCGTCAATATCCAGTGCCACCTCAATCCCCATTTCATGGGTCAGTTTCCTCTAACATACTTTGAAAAGTGAAGCTTTTCTTATATTTCCCAAGCTGTCTGCTCACAAGCTTCTCCTGAAGAGAAATTTATTTTAGCTCTGCCATGAAGCCCTGTGCATCTGCTGCTGCTCTTAATCCAAAAGTCTCAGACTCTGACTCCTATGTAGAAATCACTCTCTCTCTCTATAGTGCAGCAAATAGGTCAATGTGCAGTGTCCCGCCCTTTTATTCTCTACAATACTAC
The DNA here is from genome assembly GCF_008728515.1 of Papio anubis. Classification (NCBI taxonomy): domain Eukaryota; kingdom Metazoa; phylum Chordata; class Mammalia; order Primates; family Cercopithecidae; genus Papio; species Papio anubis. The sequence continues at coordinate 33,832,326 of NC_044987.1, read as the reverse complement.
TAGGTATGCCTATAAAGACACAAACTACTTTCTGCTCCCAGCTTTTTGCCTCTTTCTTAAGAGTTTTCTTAATCTAACTTCCCCTATGCAGGTTCTTTTCTACCTTCCAGGAAAACTGGAAGACAAATAAGGGTTGGTCTTGCTTCAGGGTTTGTTTCGTACTTCCCTACCCCTGCCCAAGGAGAACTTTTCCCAAGTGTGAAGGACATTCCAGCAGGATGATTGATTATGGCCATTACGTCTCAGACCACGCAGACAATGGTAGGTGGCTCTGAAACTCCAAGTCTCAAATAAAATTATAAGCCCTCTGCTATGGACTGAAAGTTTATTCTCCTCCAAGGAGGAGAAGCCCTAACCCCCATGGTATTAGGAGGTGGGGCCTTTGGGAAGTAATTGGGTATAAATGAGCTCTTGACAATAGAGCCCCCCAGGATAAGATTACTGCCCTTATAAGAAGAGGAAGATCTCTCTTTCTTTCTCTCTCTCTCTCTCTCTCTCTCTCTCTCTCTCTCTCCATCTATCTTTCTCTCCCCTACATGCACACAGCAAGGAAAGGCCATGTGAACATATAGTGAGAAAGTGGCTGTCTGGAACCTAACCATGCTAGCACATTGATCTTGGAGTCCCAGCCTCCAGAACTGTGAAAAAATAAGTGTTATTTATGCCACCCAATCTTTGGTATTTTATTATAGCAGTCCAAGCTGACTAAGATAGAAATTGATGCCAAGAAGTGAGGTGCACTGTAACAAAGAGCTAAAAGTGTGAAAGTAGCTTTGGAACTGGGTAATGGGTAGAAGTTGGAAGAGTTTTTGGGTGTGTGCTAGAAAAGGCCAAGACAGTGTTACAGTTGATTCTGGAGAGGACTCCGAAAGAAAAGCAGAGCTACAGAAAAAGGGTCCATCTTCTAAGAGAACACATAAATAATCATGAAGATAATGTTGGTAGAACTATAGATGATAAAGGCCATCCTGGTGAGGCCTCAGATGGAAATGAGGAACCTATTATTGGACAAAGAATGATCCTAGTTATAAAGTGGCAGAGAACGTGGCTGAATTGTGTTTGTGTTCTAATGTTTTGAGAAAGGTAGAACTTATGAGCAGTGAAATTGGATATTTAGCCAAAGAGATTTTTAAGCAAAGTGTTGAACATGTAGCTTGGTTACTCCTGACTGCTTATCATAAAACACAGGAAAAGATATAAATTGAAGAAGGAATTGTTAAGAAGAAAAGGACAAGAACTTAAAGATTTGTAAAATTCTCAGTCTATCCATATTGCAGAGAATACCAAGAGTGGGGCTGAACAACTGTTTGATAAGGAGATTAGTGTGAGTGTGAGCCACAGACATAATCAACCAGCTGAGGGTAAACACTGCCATTTATAACTGAAGAGAATACAGATGAGATAAAATGAAAGAAAGCTATTGGACTTCTTAGGTCCTTCGGAACTGTATCATAAGGCTATATGGTTGTGAATGAGCGCTGATCTTTGAGACAAGGGAAAAACAACCCTGAAGATGATTCAGAAATCATCAGACATCTCTGAAATGTTTCAGTTTCACTATGGTAGGGCTATTGCCTGAATTTCATCAGGCCAGAGGGCAGCCACCCAGAACTGTGGAGGCAGGCTCCCTGAGCCTTTGTTACCCAAACTCCATCTAGCAGAGTCCTGAGGGCGCAACCCTCCACAAAACATTACTGTAGAAATGAGACCGCATCCCCAGTGGGTCCAAAAGACAGAGCATCAAACCAGAGAGGATTATCCTGGAGCCTTGAGATCTAGTGGAATTTGTCAAGATAGGTTTGGGACTTGCTTGGAACTTGTTCCTTTTTTCCTTTCAATTTCTCCCTTTTGGAATAGAAACGTCTGTTTTATACTTGTCCTACCATCACATTTTGCAAGCACATAATTTATCTGGATTTGAAGGTTTGCAATTAGAGAGGAATTTTCCCTCAGGATGAGTGGTAAGCCTCATTCTTGTCTAATGTAGATAATGATAGATGAAACTTTAGACTTTAGAGTTGATGCTGAAACAATTAAGACATTTGGGACTGTTGGAATGGAATCAATGTATTTTGCATGTGAGAAAGGCATGAATTTTGGGGGGTCCAGTTAGAATGTTATAGACTAAATGTTTGTGTTCCCCCCAAACTCACATGTTGAAGCCTTAACTCCCAATGTAAGTTATTAGGAGGTAGTGCATTTAGGAGGTAATTCGGTGTGGATGAGATCATGAGGGTGGAATCCACATGATAGGAATAACGCCCTTATAAGAGAAAGAGACATCAGAGCTTCCTCTTCCTGCCATGTGAGGATACAGCAAGAAGGTGGCCATCTACAACCCATAAAGAATGCCTTTCCCCAAGAACCAAATCTGCTGGAACCTTGATCTTGGCTTTCCAACCTTTAGACGTATGAGAAATAAATGTCTGTAGCTGAAGCCACCCAGCCTATTGTATTTCATTATGAAGTATGGTCTCAAAGTAGTTACAATAATAGGATATTGAATATCTACCATTAAGGGAAGCCCAAAAGTGTGAGAACTCTATATTCAGTTCAATCAGAGAGTTCAATTATGCTATGAAGGCTTGAAGTTCTTTCTTCCCCTCTACTCAGCAATCCTTAGTATCAGTTTCATCCTAACAGTGATCTCTAATTACTTCAAGTTAACCATCTTTGGACATTAGAACTTCATGCTTTCTTGTTTATACCAAACAGAAAAGAGAAAGGAAGACCTCTCCCACACTCATGGAGTATATGTCCTTTTCTACAATCTGAATTGTCAAAATAAGTCATGTATCAACCCTGATCCAATAGTAGTCTTCAAAGGAAGGTCTTATGTTAAATAGCTTAAACTAATCAAATTCTGCGTCCTCTGCAGTGGAGTCAGCTTTCCCAGGACTAGAAGGCTAAGGTGGATATCTGAATTTAGGTTCTGTCAGAAAACAGGAAAAGGGGAATACATACCAGCTGGGTAACAACATTATCCACTGCACAGTAGTATATCTAACTCTCATTAAGATCCAATTTTATCTATGAATTCATGTTCTGGGATTCATTAAGTCCCCCAGTTTGCGGAAAATACTGAATAACTTTCAAAAGAACAATAACTGCCTAAGAACGTTTATATATATTAATGTATCAATAAAAAGCCATCAGATTTCATATGCCATGCCTCAGAATGCAATTATATACTTGCAAAAATGACCTCAAGTTATAAAATAAATTTCTAAAGCCAAAGCATTGTCATTTTCAACTGAAAACCAAAAGAAGTCTAAAGTTTTATAGTAAATTATTTGCTACTTTTAGCACTTTGACCATAGTTTTTCAGTTAACTTTCTCCAGGTTATCAGAAAGTTCATGCATAAACTTTTTTTTCTGTTTCCTCAGGGCAATCTAACCTTGCTTCTATCCAACTATAGACAATAGTAAAGAATAACCATTATTAATGGGCTCTTGAAATCACAATCTCTACCCAGAAGGTAAGGGATATTATTTATGAGTTCTCCCATAATCACTGATGACCTCAATCAGAATTTGAACTCAGTAAAAGATTTGGTCTCTAGTAGATAACACACCTCTACAATAAAAGTCAAAAGTTTAAAAATAACCCAAGCAAACTAGGTTAAAATATAATAGCAGTCATTTAGCACTGACCCCTTAGATAGAGCTCTTGACGCTTCTGCTCATAGAAATTATAAGTACTGTGATAATCTTCACGTTTTTTCTCACTTTCTGTTTATACAAGTTCCTCTAATTATGAACTGGTACAACTCTGTCTTCATTCATTATCATATTTAAATTTAATTGAAAAAGTAATATCCTCACAATTTATAAATGGTCTTTTGACAGTACTTTACTACAGTAAAGCAATTTCCTGGCTTTCATTAATGACTAGACTGATATCTTTTTAAAACTGAACAATGGATCTATTAAAATTATTATTCACCATCTGGGTCTCCTTGAAAGCTTGTTTGAGGCCAAGCTGTTATTTCTATAGAAGAAAAGAAAATGGACCAAGTTAGGAATACCCAATAGGCCTATAACATATACTTATAAAAATTTTTTTCAGATAGGGCATGTACTTGATTAGCCTCTAGCAGTCAAAAATGCAAGAAATAGAGATAAATGCCTAGCAATTTACAGATCTAAGTCTTAGGAACAAAGCAACAGGGACTATCCAAAAGGTGAATCAAAGGCCGACTACATCTGACACACAACTGTTGAAAAGTAATTTTAAAACATCAAACAGCCAGTGTTTTGAACAAAACTAGTCACTGAGTTATTCTGTGGCCCCATGTGGCTATTTACCCAGGATGTTGTCAAAGCAGAGTCTGGAGAAGGCTCCCAACTCTTGAATCCAAGCTCTGAAGCTTAATAGCTGTGTAACCTTGAGCAAATCACTTGACCTCTCTATTCATCACTTTCCTCATCTGCAAAATAGAGATAATAATTATAATGTCATCTTCATGGTCATTTATAAGTGTTAAATGAGGGGATGTACGTAAGGCATGTAGAACATTTTGCACACTCTAAGTCCTTCTACCTGTCATCTATTATGATCAATTTTTAAAAAGAAGCATATGAGTTATATATCAAATGAAATCATTTTAAAACCAGTTTTATTTCAGGAAGACTATCTCAATATCTATAAAAGTATTTAATGCATTAATGGATTATATTAATAAAAATCAGGGGCCATTCATTACTTTTTTCAATAAATATTTATTGAGCATCTACCATGTGTCAGGCAATGTTTTGGGTACTAGGGACACAACAGTGAATAAAAAAAGAAAATAAATCCCTGTCATCATAGAGCTTACAGTCAACTAGTAATAAAAATAAGTAGATTACATAATATAGAAAATGATATATATTATGTATAAAAATAAATGGGGAAGGAGACGAGAAGGGTCAAGGAGAGGGTAGAGGGTGTAGTTTTAAGTAGGGTGTTCAGGGGAGGACTCACTGAGAAGGTAACTTTTGAGCAAAGACTTGAAGAAGGTGAGGGAGAAAGCCATGAGAATGCCTGGAGTAGAATATTACAGGTAGGTTGAAATGTCAGTGCAGTCATGCTAGACTCAGGAATAGCAGAAGTCAGTTTGGCTGGAGGACAATGGAGATGAGGAAATAAGGTTAAAGACAAAATGGGGACTATATCATAGAAACTGGTAGGTCATAATGAGAACTTGGCTTTTTCTACTGAGTGACGTAGAAAGTCATTGAATAGTTTTTAGTAGTGGAGTAATATGATCTGACTCACACTTTAAAAGGATTTTTCTGCTTTCTTTGTAAAGGATAGACTGCAGAGAGGCAAAGGTTAAATCAGGGAAATTCTTTAGGCAATTAGTTAGGCTTTTGGACTATTTCAGGAAAAAGATCATGGTGGCTCTCATCAGAATGATAGCCATGGAGGTGGGAAAATATGGAAGAGTCATAAGAATTTCCTGAGGGATTGGATAGGGAGTATGAGATTAAGAGAAGCATCAAGCATGATTCCAAGATTTTGTCCTAAGCAACTGGAAGGACGAATTTGTCATCGGCTGAGATGGAGAAAGTCATACTTACAGCAGGTTTGGGGAAGTGGAGGAAAAATCAGTTGTGGAGTTTTGGCTGTGTTCAATTCAAAATGTCTAGTAGACATCCAAGTAGAGATAGCAAAGGGATAGTTTGATACATGATTCTGGTATGCTCGGGGGAAAAAAAATCTATACTAGAGATATAAATTTGGTAGCCATCAGATGTGATATCTAAAACCAGAGAGTGAATGTAGATAGAGAAGAGAACCAAGGACAGAGTCCTGGAGCACTCCAACACTGATCGGCCATGAGAGGAGGAGGAGCCAGCAAAAGAGACCAAGAAGGAGCAACAAGCAAGGCGCGAGGAAAGCCACGAAAATTTGATTCTCAGGTGGTATGCAAAGAAATTCTATTGAAGAAAAAGGCACAATTATATGAATCCTGCTAAGACTAAGCCCTGGCCATTGGATTCAACAAGGTGGAGGTCATTTGTGACCACAATGAGAGCAGTATTGATGGTTTTTGATTCTGTGGGGGCAGAAGCCTGATATGAGTGAGTTGAAAAGAGAATGGGGAGGAAAAGAATGAAAGGCGACCATTGTAGACTGATCCTGCAAGGAGCTAATTATTAATTATACATTTTCAAAATCACTCTAGAAGGTAAGTTTGTGTGCACTCATTTTACAGATGATAAGACTAAGGTTGAGAAAGAATAAAAATTTAGCCCAAAATGAAAATGCTAGCAAAAGGAAGAACTACAACCTAAACACAGATGTCTGACTCCAAAGATAAGAGTTCTTAATTGTCCCATGCTTTTGGCAAACACATGTTGAGTCCCTACAATGTATACATACTACATGAGAGTACCAATACACGTTTATCTGAACTATGATTTAGACCACATTTCTCAGAATCATCCAAGGATGACTTGCATCAGAATTAACTAGCAGGCATCTTAAAAATTCAGATTCCTGAACTTCATCCAGGATTCACTGAATCAAAATATTTGGGGGTTTTAGCACTCCAAGAAATTCTTATGTGAACCAAAGTTTCAGTTATTCATCTAATAAAATACAATGCTTCTTTCTAATACGTTAAATATATGTATTTTTAAATTTCTCCACCTTCTTTTCTTTTAATCCCATTTGCATCAATGAAAGTGTATTTGGTAACTTCCCAGCAAATATTCAATGTCCTTTTTGATAACACTTTTCATAACCAAATATATTTGCCTAGAATAACAAACCCTAATTTTTTCTTTCTAAACTTCTCAGCATAAATTTTCAGAATTTCAGATTATCTCACATATTGTTATTTTTCCCTTAAGATGGGGTTTTATTTAATGGCAACTAAATTAAGAAAGAACCTGCTCTTCAAATCGAATTGCTGTGCTTAACAGAGGATATGACCTGGGTTTTCAACTCAGAAGGATGGAATTGCATTGCAGGGCATCTCTCTGTGAAGGGAAAATGCACTATTCATTGTATGCTTCAGATCATTCTCCATTTTTGCTGTTGATTGAGACAGGAGTTCCACCAGAGTTTCTGAAAATCACCCTATTGTAGACACTTGATCTCTCTTTTTTAATAATTCAGGAAATCGGTTTGCTGCACCTATTCAGAGAATGCTTTATTTTGTACTAGTTCTTTGCTTTCTATCCAGAAACAGCTGCTCCATCTCCTGTGACACAGGATGTAATAAAATGGAGTAAATGGAGTAGAGTATTTTGATAGATTAATCACTGTGGGATATGCAGCGTTCACAGCACTCATGGTGAAAGTGAAGAGATTATACTGAAATGACATCTGTTTTCTTCCACGTAAATTGCTAGACTTTGAATCTGCTGTTATTTAGCAGATGTGTAGATTTAATTATTAGGATTGCATAACCACTGGGGAAACCATGGGATTTTATTGATAGCTTTCCACCTACGGTAACTGCAGAATAAGTAAACTGCCTTTGTCTCCTTTGTGGAAATAAAACTAAAAAAGTTAAACCCATAAGGGATGTGTTTCTTATTCCTAAGGTGCATACAAACTGGTTGTGTTGATGCCTATGTATTAAAAAAATTTCAACAAATGTGTAACAGTTCAACAATTATCTTCTTCACAGGCTGCAGCTAAAGACTTATTTTCAGTAAAATATTTCAGAAATCCTTATTGGTCCACCTCTGCAAAACTCAGATTGCTAAGACTTTCATAGGGTTATCTATAGTTTGGGTTTTAAAAGCCCTTGGAGATTATCCGCTCCTATGTATTCATTTTATGCTTGAGGAAACTAACGAAAGAAATATAGTATCTACTAAGCAAATGCCAACGTATTCGTCAGTTTCCTGGCTGTCATTCCAGTGCTCAGAGCAGAGTTCACTGAGAGGAGAGAGACCCAAATCTGTTGATAGGTTCATTTGAGTACTGTGAGACTCGGCCTTCTCAGCCTCTGTGGTTTTACCCTTGTGTGATAACAGAAATAGCTTGAAGAGAAACGGGAGTTTTTTGACAACGTTACAGAGAGATTGTTGCTCCAGATGTCAAAGAAAAACAAAATGCAACAGTCCAGGTCTCTGGGATCTGGTCCCGCATGTGCCACTAATGTAATTTGGGGCCTTGACCACGTCTATTTCCTCATCTGTGCAGGGACTGGTTAGCCTGAGAAGCCACAGCAGGAGTTAAAATCCAAACCAGTGACTCTAGAATTGTACAATGCTTTCTTCTTTTTGCAAAATGCTCTTAAACCTGATGTATAAAGCAAAGTGCTGGATGAGAAACTTCACTGTCCAGAAAAGGTGAATCCAGAGATCAGTTCTTTCAGAAGTTCTATGTTGTTCTATTTGAAAAAGAAATTATATATGTTGATGAGTTGTAATCAAACCCAGGACTTAACTTCATATAGGATCTGCCGCCCCTCCTTTGTAAAGAAGTGGCTCTACAGCTACAGAATATCAGATGTAGGTAATTTTCGCCAAAACAGACAAAGAAGCACATTTAAAAGTGTGAGAGATCAAAAGTTAAATTTTCTGAGAGTCATACAAAGGTTTTTTTGTTTTTTTTTTTTTTCAATATAATGAAACCTTATCTGAATATTTAAAAACTATCTGGATAATTACATGAAGTTTTCCATTTGGACTCAGATGTTTTGATGTCGTGTGTATAGTTGAAGCAGAGCTGTGGCACTTACCTGATTAATTGGATATGGGGTGTCCACCACGTGGCATTAGGCAGAGCTCACAGAGAGTGCCCACGGAGTCACACATCCCTACAGATGTCACAGTGCCTTAGCTGCCTCCACTCCACCATCACTATGACTGAACCACCCAGGGAGTTATGCCTGCACCAGAAAGATACCACATCCATCTTCCTCACGCTCACTGTGACAAGCCTTCAGTACATATCACACCCTGCCCTACCTGAGTGCTCCTTTGATGATCCCCCACCCCCCGGGCTCTTATCACCATATAGGTCTGTACATAATCTGACTTGAGCTTCCACTGACAGTTGACCTCTCTGACCTTCTACTATACCCTCTGAGAATTGCCACCTGTCATTGACAAAACACCCTTTATCCTTAATTTATTCTCTGAATATTTCCTCTACTTCTGTCTAACTGAAATCTGGCTGTCTTCTGAGGATGTTGCTTTACATGTAGCCAACTCAAGTGGTGTCTTTCTCTCCCACACTACTTGTTTCACTGGGTGTGGAGGGGATGAGGCTGCCCACCTTATTCCTCACTGGTGCTCAAGGACTGTTATCTCTGCCTCCTCCCTAAAACCCTTCGGCAATTTGGAAGCTCAAGCCATTAAGCCATACCATCACCTGTCGTCCCTCCCTGTTACATTCATCTCCACACCTCCAGCTCATTCCCCCTTGTTCCTCAAAGAACTTAGCATGTGTTTTACTGTGTCCTTCTACAGAAATATTCTTGTCAAAATCTGTTGCCATCATGGATAGGGAAGATATTCAAAACATTTAATAACTAGTATGAGACAGAAACCAACCATTAGTTAATGACTATATACTAGCTGACTATCAGTCTTTCATGTAGATGGTTTTTCCAGTCACCTGGCTTCTTAGTTGCCAAATCTACAGTCACCTGGCCTCTTAGTTGCTAAATCTACTTCTTGTTCTTCATTTTACATGTCTCCTTATCAGAGAGGCCATTTCTGACCAGTCCATATATATTAACAATACCCCCCAAAAATTCACTGTCTAATTTTTACCTTCTCTAAAGCATACATGGTATGTAATACATTTATGAGTTTGCTTGTGTATTGCCTTTCTCTTTTGACTAGAATATAAGCTACATGAGCACCAACTTGGTTCTTTTCAATGGTGTTATCTCAGACTCTACATTAGTTCCCAATAAATAATTGGTACTCAGCAAATATTTGTTGAAAAGTAACTTTGGATCAAAAGCAGAAGTTTTTAGAGGTCGAACTGCAACATTATCACTTTGTGCTACTTAGGTTTTGAATACTAAGTAGTTCTTCAAGAATTTTAAATGAATCAGAGAAAAACAGAATTCTACTAACTTTAAAAAGAGACTGAATTTAATGTAGGCATCCTAGTATGCACAGAAATGTCAGAATCAACAGAAAACCATGTCTTTCTGTACCTGCTAAAAATACAGACACTTTAAACCTCAGGAAATAAAGTGGTTCATGAAACATCAGAGGTGATATTTTGGGTCATCATATAGATAAACTTACAGAAATAACATCATTTCACCCTAAGATGGTAGGAATATATAAATGAAAAATAGGATTCAGTCAGTGGAAGCAACACTAAATTTCTGCCTCTGCCACACATAAGTTTCCTGTCTTCCAGAAAATAGCATTAGGAGAAGCACAATTCATTTTATTCATTTGGGGATTCGCCATATAAAATAGGATATACGGCATGAATTGCAGTAAGGGGGCACATTATTCTAAAATTTTCTAACAAGCAAGCCAAGTTTGCCAGGTTCCAAATTAGCATTTAGTCATTTGTCCTACGAGGAAAATGCAAAATTATTTATTTATACCTCTTACAACTTTGCTTGGTTAAAGTTGTATCTGCATAATAGGCAGTGTGCTGGAAGGGGAAGGAAATATGCTTATGGCATCTGCCATAAAAAGAAGCTATTAAAATGACAATGTTACTGATTTCGTGAACGCGGAGAATAAGTACTCCATGAAAAAATCATTCAGCAATAACAGGCTAAACTAAAGACTTTTATTAACAGAGCCTTCTCAGTTATGATATCCTGGACCAGAAGATAGTTTACATCTGACAGAAGGGTAGTCATCTTTGACTACGAGCCCAAGGAATGGCCCTGCTTCAACTAAAAGCTGGGAGCACAGTACAGACAAGATGAGAAAGCAAGGACTTGACATAACCTTTTGACAAGTTTCCTTTCAAAGGGGAAAAGTAGAGAACAAATTCCAAGCTGATGGCAAAGTTTGAAATTATCTTTTGTAATAGGATCATATTCTATATGTCAATTGCATTTTAATTTACAAATGATACCAATGACTTACTATATTTAAAGAGATTAGATAAAAATATACAGAGAAAATAAATTTATTTTAATTATTTTATATAATTAAATAAAAATATACACCAAAAAAATACATGTTCCTCTGGCCCCAACTACTCAGGGGCCTGGGGCAGGAGGATAACTTGATCCCAGGAGTTTGAGTCTGCAGTGAGCTATGATCCCCTCACTGATGGGGGCAACAAAGTGAGACTTTCATCTCTTTAAAAAAAAAAAAAAAAAAAGCATTAAAGAGACATTTTTATACATAGACATTTACAATGTTCTATAAGTTTTGCTTTAATCCCTATTTTCTTATGATGTTTATTCTTCTATTTCTCTATTTCTTCTATTTCTTCTATTTCTCCCTGGGTCTTGGAGAGTGAACTCTCTCCTCAAGTCATTAGCCTGAATAGGGTCACATCCTCACTCCGGAACCATTCACTAGCAAAGAAAGTGGGATTTCCCCTTTTAGACCAACGAGCCTACTAGCATCTCTAGCTACTATTTTTCAGTATCCTTTGATGGCAATTCTTTCCCCATCCATCTTTTAAACACTAGAATCTCTCAAGATTCCATTCTGTGTCCACTTCTCTTTTAACTTTTCAGACTTCCTCTGTGTAATCTCATCTATTCCTATGAATTTTTCATCTATATTTTGATAACACCCTGATATGTATCTTCAGCCCAATCTTTTCCTGAGCTGTGGACTCACATATAAAACTACCTGTAGCTCTCTCCACTTGGATTCACCATCACTATAAAAATTCAAGCACATCCAAAGCTGAAGTCAATGTTGGGTCAAATAGTATTTCTGATTCTAGATCCTTGAGGAATCGCCACACTGTCTTCCACAATGGTTGAACTAATTTACACTCCCACCAACAGTGTAAAAGCATTCATATTTCTCCAAATCCTCTGTAGCGTCTGTTGTTTCCTGACTTTTTAATGATCACCATTCTAACTGGCATGAGATGGTATCTCATTATGGTTTCGATTTGTATTTCTCTAATGACCAGTGATGATGAGCTTTTTTTCATATGTTTGTTGGCCACTTTTGAGAAGTCTCTGTTCATGTTCTTTGCCCACTTTTTGATGGGGTTGTTTGATTTTTTTTGTAAATTTGTTTAAGCTCCTTGTAGGTTCTGGATATTAGCCCTTTGTCAGATGGAGAGATTGCAAACATTTTCTCCCATTCTGTAGGCCGCATGTTCACTCATGATAGTTTCTTTTGCTGTGCAGAAGCTCTTCAGTTTAATTAGATCCCATTTGTCAACATTAGCTTTTGTTGCAATTGCTTTTGGTGTTTTAGTTGTGAAGTCTTTGCCCATGCTTATGTTCTGAATGGTATTACCTAGGTTTTCTTTCAGGGTTTTCATGGTTTTAGGTTTTAAGTATTTAATCCATCTTAAATTGATTTTTGTATAAGGTATACGGAAGGGGTCCAGTTTCTGTTTTCTGCATATGGCCAGCCTGTTTTCTTAGCACCATTTATTAAATAGGGAATCCTTACCCCATTGCTTGTTTTTGTCAGGTTTGTCAAATATCAGATGGTTATAGATGTGTGGTGTTATTTCTGAGGCCTCCATTCTGTTCTATTGGACTATACATCTGTTTTGATACCAGTACCGTGCTGTTTTGGTTACTGTTGCCTTGTAGTATAGTTTGAAGTCAGGTAGCAGGATGCCTCCAGTTTGTTCTTTTCATTTAGGATCGTCTTGGCTATACAGGCTCTTTTTTGGTTCCATATGAAATTTAAAGCAGTTTTTTCTAGTTCTGTGAAGAAAGTCAATGGTAGCTTGATGGGAATAACATTGAATCTCTAAATTACTTTGGGCAGTATGGCCATTTTCATGATATTGATTCTTCCTATCCATGAGCACAGAATGTTTTTCCATCTGTTTGTGTCCTCTCTTATTTCCTTGAGGAGTAGTTTGTAGCTACCTTGAAGAAGTCCTTCACATCCCTTGTAAGTTGTATTTCTATGTCTTTTATTTTTCTTTGTAACAATTGTGCATGTTTTCTCAATCAACCTGTACTCATACCTCCATAATCCCAATGATTCACCAATTTCTCCATATGGCCTCCCTTATATATTCTCTGGGTTACTACTACACTCTCCCCATCCATCTCCCTACCCCACATGTAATCTACCTTCCACAGTCTCATTAGTGATCTGTCTAAAATGCACATATGATCTGTCATTCTCCTGCTGAAAGTACTGGTGGGCTCCCCAGTGAAATGTAATCTCTCAGGACTCAACTCAAAATTTACAAGTACTTCATAATTTGATTCCAGTTCACCTCTTCACAGAGCCACACCTAGCCGAAATAACACTTCTGTGCAAATTAGAAAAGACACCCCTTTCTCTCAGCAGATGCAACCTTATGCCAGAGAACACAGCTGCCATAAAGACGTGCAGTGGCTATGCCTATCCACCCAATCTCCTGAACCCATTCCCCAAACTTGCCACTTTTGCACCTGAATTTGTAAGTAGGATTTCCCTATTTATGGTCCCCCGCCCTGCCCGCTCGCCTCACTCCTAGCCCTCCTCCTTCATCTAAATCTTCTTCACTTTCAATTTGTAAGTGGCAGTCATGCATATCCCTCTATTGTGCTTTCACAGAACCCTGCACTTTATTATCTCAGACCGTATCACAGTATATGATTGTGAGTTTGTCATATTCTTACTAAACTATAAATTCTTGGGGACAAGAATCATGCCTGTGTTATTCATATTTTAATCCCTAATCCTAAGCAGATGCCTGCCACCTAAAAGATGCTTCAATAAATGTTAGATGAATTTAAGTCTAGGCCGGGTGCAGTGGCTCATGCCTGTAATCTCAGCACTTTAGGAGGTTAAGGTAGGGGGATCACTTGAGGCCAGGAGTTTGAGACCAGCCTAGGCAACACAGCAAGACCACATCTCTACAAAAAATGCAAAACTTAGCCAAGCATGGTGGATCGAAGTATCATTCTGAAATTACTATTGTAAGTTATATGTCATAAAAGACCTTTAATAGAGACTGGGACCAAATCAAGAGAAAAATAGTGGAGAACTGAATCCCACAGAAGGTTGAATTCCTGCTGAAAAAAGGAATATCTTAAGAGTATAAAAGGTGACTCAGATACATCCTGTTACTTAAACATCCAAGACTCTGATTGCCAAGGCCTGTATCTCTGTTTCTTATTTCTTCCTGAAAAGCTTTTAGTTTATTCATAAAGTTTTGCCTTGAAGCCAAATGTATACTTTCTATATAATTTTAAATGGAATTATTGATCCAATCAAACCAGTCAATTTTCTGCAATCTCTAAGACATCTTAAGGCAACAGCCCAATGTCCATACATCTTGTCTGCTTAGAAGACAGACATGATAGCTAAAGTTTTAAAAAATTCTCATAGGTTGTTCCTGTGCTTTTCAGGTCCCTCTGGCCAGACCAGTTTCATTTGTAATGGAGATTTTGCAGATTTCACAAGCTTTGCTAATCCCCTCCATAAGAAAGATAAGCTCGGACATTCAGGTTGACATACGTAGTTTCCAGAAATTTTGTCAGTGTTTCTTAGAATTTGTTTAAGGTGCCATGAAATGTAGTAGTGAAATCTAAAGTGTTGGAATTGTTTTTCTAAGAAAACCCATTGTAGATGGAGAGCAAGGTATCTAATAAGGTGTGGAAGTTCTAAATAAATACAAGAAGACATGAGGCATCAGAGAGAAAGAGAAAGTAGCAGAGAGAAAGTAGCCAAGAGAAAGTGATGGTCCATTCATTTGTTTATGTACTCAACACCTTCCAGTTACTGCTTACTATGTGCCAGGCAATATGCTTGATGCTTGGGGGATATGTTGGTGAATGACAGAGACACATCTCTGCCATAATGGAGGTTTCGCCCTACTGGGACACACAGACAAGAAATTAGTCCCACTGTTCATGGGACATTTCTTATAATCAGATTGCTTACATTTCAGTAGACATAAAGAGAATACTAGAAGATGTTTACACCTTATTATTGCTCCTTATATATCCTCTGTTCTTTTAATTCTCTGGTAATCCTATTTCACTGGCACATGTTCTTCTTGTTTACTCTAATTCTGAGCTCTCTGGTTGGGGGCCACTCAGATGGGCAGGCCATTTTTTCTCATTAGAATTCAGGTCTGGTGTTGGAATCTTAAGGTGGTAAGACTTGGAAAAGTTTCTTGTCTAATGATCCAAAGGTGTAATAACAGGCTTTTGACCACCTCCTGGGGTCAGGAGACCCAGCATACTCATCCTCTGCCTACTCAGTCCTCATCCCTAGGCTCCACCACTGCTTGTCATGTTGTCTACCCATTTGTGGAAGACTGAGGTTGGGGAAGCCAATTCAATTCTCTTTGCAAAGACCTCAACATAGCCTGTTGTTTTATCCACACAAAATGATTGCAAGTCTGAGTGTGGCTTGCCTTAGGAGAGACATGTAACCAGTCCTGGGACTTACAGTTGAGGAGAAGGGGAATTAAAATGTCCATTTCCTAGAACCTCTACAGATTCTCAAGTTCTAAATCTTTAACTATGTGGACGTAGGGCATTCATTTTGAAAAATTCATGTTATTGAAAATAATAGCTGCTTCAGGAAGAGTAGCTAATGGATGCTGGGCTTAATACCTAGGTGATGAGATGATCTGTGTAGCAAACCACCATGGCACACATTTACCTATGTATTAACCCTACACATGTACACCTAAACTTAAAATAAAAGTTGGAAAAAAAGAAGAAAATAAGTAATAGCTGCTATGAATTAACCAATTATTTTGGTTCAGGAATTATAATTGCTTCCAGTCCTACCACTAATTAATTGGTTATGTGATCATAGCAAAGTCATAGATCTCCCTGTGCCCATTACCTCTCTGTAAAATAAGGGGATTGGAGTAAAAGTCCTCTAAAATCTGCTTTTAAGACTCCATAATATGAATCTCTAGTACTCTTTGAACAAGCAGAACTCTTTAGATGCTTGTGGTCCCTTGAAATCTGGTCCTAAGCTTCCTGTCTGTCTATGTCTCTCTGACTCCTCTGAGTGAACTTCCTCTGCAGCCAAACTAATTCTACTTCACATGAGTTACACAGCTGTTCCCCTTCTTGAAATACCTTCCTCTATCCTAACTCTCTGAAATCTGCGCTGTTGGGAAAGGCCATCCTCCAGCGACCCTGAGAATCCATGCACATTATTGCTGAGTGTGCCAAACTTTAAAAACAACTCGACCTACCACAGGCACTGCTTCCATCTGGGTTCATTGCCTCTCCCTGTGGGACTTACAGGCAGAGGAACAATAATTTACATTCCTTTCCTGTGCTGTGAGATTTAAGTTCTTACCTTCATCCATTGTCTCATTGCCTGCTTTCAGTGCCTATGGCATGGTGGCAGATTTATTCCACACCATCCTCTATGAGGTGGGCATGCTTCCCTGACACAGGCACTCAGAAAGACCAAAGTAAATTTCTATCTTCTCTGCAAATAACTGAAGTTTCAAAGACTTTTCCATCATCCTCTGAACATCTATGTGTTGAAACTAAAAAGATATGTACCACAAGGAAGGCACAGAAACTGAGGGAGGTTACCATGGTTCCAGTTCTAATTCTCAGTTTTGAAAGCGATTTATTATATCCTTGTCACAGGATTGATTAGGCGTGGGGAAAATGACTCCAGTAAACCAAACTCACAACTGACTGAAGTACAAACAGGGACCCAATTTGCTCATTTACCGTGAGAAATATAACTCTTATGTTCATCTGAAATGTATCTGTCAGTATGACAAAACATTCTCTCACCACAGGAAGATCTGTTTGGGAAACCAAATTACAGTCACATGATTGCTTAGTGAGCACAGAATCCGAGTTAAAGGAGTTGGTGAAGTGAGGTTAGTATTTATGGGTGGAGGCCAAGCTTATGGATCTTTCTCGTGTTACAGATTTATCCACCATAAAAGGGGACAAATCAAGTTCCTGGTGCAGGGCAACCTCCCTCAGAGAGTACTTCACTTCTGTGTATGTTCCATTGCTGCCTATCCATCTATATTTTTGTGGGTCCTTCCTCTTCACTGCGGCTTTAGTTATTAGACCTTGAACTTGAATGTGGTGGAAAAAGAGACTTGATGTGTTAAAGTTCCTCTATCTTATTTGTCTCCACCTAAAGTTTCATTTGTATCAGAGTTATGAAGGGCAGGAGAGATACAGGAGAGTTACTGAAGGCTCTTTTTCAATGTACCACAATTTAAGAAATTACAATTATTTTTAAAGATTGTGCCAACTTTTAAGCCTCCCTGAGGTCAATGTTGGGTGATGCATGCCCCTCAGATTCCTTTTATTAGACCTGTACTCCCATCCCTAGCTGCTGTAAGTACTGGAGAGCTGCCTCCAGCTGATGAAGCTGCCACTCTGAGGATTTACACATATCCCTACCCCATGGTGTGTGGGGTTATCCCATAACCAATGACTGGCCTACGCTGGGATAGAAAAGCTAGTTCCTTGATGGCTTGGTGAAGTTTATGGACCACAGTCTCCAGCCCCAATCCCTAGTTCAAACCAAGGTTAGACTTGATCTGAGAGCACATCCTTACTCAGCTCATTGTCCTTGCCTTTCCTCCTCTGCTCTCTCCCTAACTGATCTTTCAGAAGAGCACTCTAGCAGTAAGTCCCACATCTCAATCTCTGTCTCAAGCTCTGCCTCTATGGTGCCCAACCTAAGAGAGCTCATAACAAATATCCTTTCCCCATCTTCCTGCTACTTCTCTAGCATCCCTAGTGGGCTTATTCCTCACCCTAGATAAGGTCTCTGCTGGTTCTATAGAAATAGAGTCAGAGAACCAAGATCAGGCATAAGGAGCCTACTAGCTAGGATCCCTCTGCACAGGATATAGAGGACAAGGGTATATCTGAGAAAAGGCTCCCTGATGCTTACCTCCAGATATTGGAATTGTTATTTCACAGCCCTGACAGTTTCTGTAGATGCTTTTTGTGTCCTCTGCCTGTAAGTTTTCACTAATAACTGATAGTATTTTCTATCCATTTTTTTTTTTTTTTTTTTTTTTTTTACTTTTTAAATATTTTTTACTTTCGTTTAAATGAAGATGAACAGGACAAACAGAGTACTGGCATAGGGAAGAGACATGAGTGGGACAATTCAGGGGACAATAAGGTTATGCCTGGGATGCCTAAGAGCGACAAGGAAAGGAGAAAGAGCTTCCCACAGAAAGGTTTACAGTTCATTCTGTCTGGAGCCCGGGACAGAGCAAGGAAGAGTCAGGAGACAAAGAACATGGACCTCAGAGAATCCAGATGGTTGGCCACAGGGTATCCAGTTAGGGCAACACCCCCCACCGCTACCGCCCCACAAGAAACCCAGTCATTCAAGACCAGACACTAAATCCCAACCTTATCCTGACTTCACAAACTTCAAGACATCCCCTCATACAAACAAGAAGACTGAAGAACTGTTAAAAACAAAATGCACAGGAGCCACCAACCACAAAAACAGCTCAAATACACACCCATAATGTGACTGTGACCTCAGCGCCAGAGCCGCAAGTACCATAATTGCCTCTCCACCTCCTAAGAATGATCTTCCTGATATCTGGAACCAGTTCTCACTCATATTTGCATCACTCGCCTTACACAGAAGCCCTTAGCACTGAGTAGTCCCCATCTAAATGAGCCCACCCTCCCTAGTACCACACGTCCTCCTGTTCTACCACTCTACTTAACCCCGGTTCATTTTCTTCATAACACACACCACAACTTGAAAATATGTATGTATTCCTCTGTTTCCCTTTTTACTGCCTGTCTTCCTCACTAGCTTGAGAGCTCCATATGACAGTAACTGTATTTATTCACCATCATGACAAAAATAAAGAACAGTATTTGACGAAAGCAGTATAGACTTCACCAATACTGGTAGAATGATTCAATGAATGTTGATGACATGCTGCAAAGTGTTGGAGCTGACTGTAGTTTTGGCCCTTTAATTCAGAACAGGAGCTAGGAGCTTATCTTCAAAAACCAAGTCTGAGCTTGGCACTAGGACCAGAAAAGGGTTGCAGTACTTCTTGTTCCCTGATGCTTAAAGAATAATTGGGTTACGGGGGTAGTTAAAAGGACTGAGTAGAATTTGGTGATTAGAAGTGAAATAGAAGAAAATTGACAGGAAAAGAGCTTTTACAGTAATCCTCTTTTATGCCATTTTTATCTCAGAATGCTGAAGGGTTTTCCATATGTATCATGTTTTCAGTTCTTAGTTCTCAAATGCGTAATTTATACAGCTTCAAAAGAATAATTGGCAACATATGAATATGCATGTGCATATTTATGATATTGCATCCATCAGCACAATATTACCTTTCCTCCTGGGTTTAAAATGTATACCTTTTGCACTTTAAAATAGTTAGTCTATATGGATTGGTGTCAAACAAACGGTTCTTACATTCTTTATTAGTTTTCCTTTCATAGTCCTTTATGCCAAGAACAAACACCATATTCTTTGAAGGTTGTTTTTATACAATGCTTTCTTGGGTGATTAAAAAAAAAAAAAATAGAGACAGAGAGCTTGCCTCTGAATAGGACTGTATACACTGGATTAAATCCCCTGAGCACTACTGTCAACAGTAAACAATACCTTTATTTCATTCAAGATCTCAATTCTGTGAGTTTTTCCAATTAACCTGTCAGTCACTCTCAAACTTTCAACCCTGTAAATGAAAGCTGGCCCTCCTTTATCACTATGCCAAGTCCTCTTAGTCTCCCCAACACTGAATACATTTGCTAATAATTTTCTATTTACTTCTGTTTATCAGCTCACAGTCACCTAATGCTATCCTTTCCACTCAGTATGCCTCGGTTGCCCCTCTCATAATTAATATTAATGGAGCATGTACATGCTTAATATACATAATCTTACGTAATCCTTACAACAACCCTATAAACTGTCATATCAGAGTTCTCAGATTGCAAGCAATGGAATCCAACTTTAGCTAAATTAAGCAAAAGGAAACTTACTGGAAAAATACTGGAGTTCTCGTTACCAATGGGAAGGGTAGAAAGCCAAGTTTAGAAACGAACAGAAGCTAAGGCATCGCCAAAGAGCTAGGAATCCAAAATTATAGGGATAATGTGTGATCAGAGCTATACTACAATCAACAAGTAAATACTAACACTTACATGTTGCTAATTATGTGCTACATACTGTTCTAAGCATTTCACATAACACATATGCATGTATCACAATGTACAGTAGATATCCATTTTTCTCTGTTTGGTGTCTGTCTATCTCAAAGCGTGAAAGCTCCATGTGGACAGAAACCATGTGTATTGTATTTACTGATGCATACCTAATGCCAAGGAGTAGTTGGCATATAGGATAAGATAGGTACCCTTAACACTCCCATTTTACACATGAGGAAACATGCACAGGAGGGCTCAATAATTCCCAAAGTCATGCAGTTGCAGTGTATGGTGTATCTCTAGAATCTGTGCCTTTAACCACCATACTATAATTTCATCCATTTTAGTCATTTTATTTCTCTGGTCAAGTTCAGACTCCAAAGGGCCTATCCAGTTGGTATTCACGGGGTGACACATATTCCCATTATCTCAGGAAAGGTTGTTTACCAGTCCACTGAGAAAGCAATGATTCCTTCCAAGGAAATCAGGATATTACAAGAGAAATAAAATGGGAGATCAAAGAATGACAAATATCTTCGCACAATAACCTCCAGGTTGAAACCATTATCTTCTCCGTTTTATGCATTAGGAAAGTGAAGCAAAAGTCTACATGATAATTCTCTACTTTTATGGTGACAAAGCTGAGAGTATTGGGTTGAATAGTGCCTCCCAAAAACTCATATCCATCCAGAATCTGTGAAAGACACCTTCTTTAGAAACAGGACTTTTGCCAATGTAATCAAGTTGAGGTCACCCTGAATTAAGGAAAACCCTAATCTCATAATTTGGGTCCCTAAGAGAGGAAATTCTGGACACAGATACAGGAAGAGGGAGAATGCCATTTGAAAACTGAGGCAGAGATTGGAATGATGCCTCTACTAAGTAAGTGCCAGAAGCTAGGAAGAGGCAAGGACAGAGCTCCCTTACAGCCTCAGAGAGAGCATGGCCATGCTAATACTTTGATTTTTGACTTCTGTCCTCCATGATTGTGAGAGAATACATTTCTGCTGTTTTAAGCCATGTAGTTTGTGTTAATTTGTTATAGCAACCCTAGCAAATTAATACACTAATGCTCAAGATATTAAATAACTTATCCTAGATAACAGAACTTATAAGTGGCATAGACTGCATTACATGTTTTCTCTCTTTTCCTTTTCCTCCAACCCTCATGCCCCACTATACCCTTAATCCTTAACTACCCAGCAGTCTTCCCTAGATTGCCTAATTCTCCCCTGACTCTGACAAACTGCTATCTTCTTTTTTAAAATTTTATTTTAGGTTCAGGGGTACATATGCAGGTTTGTTATTCAGGTAAATTGCATTTCAGGGAGGTTGGTGTACAGATTACTTCTTCACCCAGGTGATAAGCATGGTACCCAAAAGGTAGTTTTTTAATCCTCACCCTTCTCCCACCCTCCACCCTCAAGCAGGCCCCAGTGTCTGCTGCTCCTTTCTTTGTGTCCATATGTACTGAATCTAACTGCAATCTTGACCACTGATCTACTTCCTGTCAAAATGACTCTTAAGTAGTACTTCATTCTCCACAGCCTGTTCAATGTTCTATTAATAAGATAAACTGATGTGCTAATTTAGAAATCACTAGCACACAGTTATGTAACATTTTCATTTAAAAATGACTTCATAAAAACCAATATCTTAGCCCAAAGCCCCCATGGTCATAGGGGATGAAGGAT
Organism: Papio anubis; assembly: GCF_008728515.1. Lineage (NCBI taxonomy): Eukaryota > Metazoa > Chordata > Mammalia > Primates > Cercopithecidae > Papio > Papio anubis. The sequence goes on along the minus strand of NC_044987.1, from coordinate 33,810,425 downwards.
GGGCGGTATCTAGAAAGCATTTCATCCTTTGGCTTACACCACACAGATGACTAACAGCTCTGCTCTTTTTATAAAAATATTGGCATATGGCCTCTTAGGCCCTTTGAATTATTATTCTCTCTATGACAACACTGACCTCCTGGGAAAAAAAACAAAAACTCTAGCCTTCTAAAACTAGTCACTTTGATTTACATTATCTTCTTTCTTACAACCTGTGAATTCCACCAGATTAAGCCAAAATATTTGTTTTCTATTCCCTTGTATCCGTAGAGAACTAATGATCAGCAAGTAAGCAGAAAGTCCAACTTATAGACATAATGCTATTTAGTATTCAGCAAAAGAGAAGAACTAGGAAATGGTTGTTGAGTCAACCAACCAGCAATATCTCCCCTATGCCTCTGTGTGGCAGGCACAATTCTAAACACATCATACTAACTCATCTAATCTTCACAAAAACCTAGAAGGGAAATATTATCACTGTCACTTTATGAATGAAGAAACTGTGACCCAGAGAGGTTAATTTAAAACTTTCATATGGATTTGCTAGGACTATCATAACCAAGTACTGCAACTGGGTGGTTTAGACCAAAATTTATTGTCTGACTATTTGGAGGTGAAAATTTCAAGATAAAGGTGTCAGAAGGGGTACATCTTCTTAGGGATAGGGGAAGAGATTCTGTTCCATGCCTCTCTCCTAGTTTCTGGTGGATTTCTGGCAATATTTGGCATTCCTTTGATTAATGCATGACCCCAGTCTCTGCCTTCATCTTCACATTATATTCTCCTCTGCCTGTGTGTCTCTGTGTTAAAATTTCCCCTTCTTATAAGGACACAAGTCATATTGGATTAGGCCCACCCTAATGGCATCATCTTAACTTATTAATCTGCAAAGACACTGTTTCCATTAAGATCATATCACAGATACTGACGGTTAGGACTATAACATCTCCTGGAGGGACATAATTCCACCCATAACACCTTGGTCGGTAGAGCATCCAGGAATTGGCACACAGACAACTGCCTCCAGAACTTCTTTATTTTAACAACTACACTTTCCTTCTCTTCATTTTCAAAGTGACACTGGCTATGGTTTACCTCTCTCTCAAGTCTTTCCACTGACATAATTTATTCTCCTCCTACTCAGGACTTTCATAACCAACAAAACAGCTGCTTTTAATATCTTCTCTCAGGATTCAGATGTTTAAAATGGTTATTGTATAACAAAGTTTGGTTAAGCTAAGTTGTCCTATGTTTTGAAAGATGGGTGTTTACTTATGAGACATTCAAGGGATGTGCTTGGGTTTAGTTTTTCTCATAGTAAACTTAAAATATGGAAAGATAGAAAACCTTTTGATTTGTTGGGCTAAATACAGTGTGTATGCCCACAGTGTTAGGTGCAAATGGAATCCTTATTTTATTTTTATACAAACATTATGTGGACTCTGTGTTGGTGGTGATGGCTTAAAAATCTTCCATTGGCAGGATTTACAGGGCTGTGAGCATTTGTGCACAGCAGCAGGATGGCTGTAAGCACAGACTTTGGGTAAGAAAGATTTATACAATCACCAGCTAGTTGTTATCTGCCCTGCCTCTTCCTCTTTTCACTCTTTGTCTGAGGGCTTTCTCTTCCTGGCGAACCCTACTTTGCCCACCCACCCTGCATACTGGAAGTACTCTCCCCCAGATATTATTCTTCAATATATGACTGGCATGAGTTGCTATAAAAAATATCCCAGCTCCACTGCTCCTCGAGTAGGAAAACTAAGGTGTGTTTCCATATGGGCTCCCTGAATTTCTTTGGCAAGATTAAAATCTAATTGCCTACATGGAACTAGCTTAATAATTCACTCTCTACTGGTTGCTTTCCCTTCTTTACCTCACTTTTCCACCAGTAGGGTATAGTATTTTTTTAATCTCCTATTAAATTATTTACTCTTGAATTCTCTCCTCTGAGAATCTGCATCTGATGAAATCCTACTAAGATGATGGCTGTGCGAACTTAAAAAATTGACTTAATTTCTCTATACCTCAGTTTCTACATCCTCCAAATGGAATTGCTTAAAAGAAATTAAAAACCTAAAGGGGTTTTCACTAGCCAAATCTGGGGTAACCTGAGCATCAAATAAACAATGGTCAAAACATATATTATTTACTGAATCACAAAAGCATCCTATGAGTCCATAGTAACATAAATGAGTAAATAATTGTGGAAAAGAGGAAGACATTTCCTAAGGTACAGAGAGGCTAATAAGTGTGGAAGAAATTATGGAATTGGAAAATCACCAGTTGGCATCATATTAATAATTAATTTGGCTAAATTAGCATGCAGGTGAAAGTTTTATGAGAAACAGGACACATTGTCTCAAAGTACTCCCCCACAAATTACTTAATTACAAATCAAGAAAGTATAACTCTCTAGCAGAAAAACCCATCAGATGCCACCTTGATCAAATTATCAAAATTAACATTACCAGTAATTAGATAAATTGAAATAATGTACAACTCATTATAATAAGAGCACAGTATCACTTTTGTCATATTTCTGCCAAAATGCATAATCAAATCTAATCATGAGGAAATAGAAAATAAACTGAAATTGCAGGACATTTTCTGAAATAACTGACTGGATAGTAATCTTCAAAATTATCACATCAAGAAAGTCAAGGAAAGACTGAGAAATTTGCCAGGCACACAAAGAAAAAGGAGACATGCTGCAATGAACTGGATCCTTTTGTCATAAAGAGTATTATTGGGACAATTAGTAAAACTTAAATGGGGTCTGAGGTTAAGATGGTAGTAACATACCAATATTAATTTGATGGTTGTAATTTAGTTATATAGAAGAATATTCTTATTTGTAGAAAATATGCACTAAAGCATTCAGGGATGTTGAAGCACTATGTCAGCAACTTATTTTCAACAGCTCAGGAAAAGTAAATGGTTTTCTTCTCTTCTTAAAGCTTTTCTGTAAGTTTAATATTGTTTCAAGTTATTTTTTAAAATCTGGTTTATCTTCAGTCAACTATGCTTATTCTGCCTGTCTGGGTAATATTTTCATGAGTTCCTTAATAAACTGGTGATCAGAAACTTATTTGCACCTATTTATAAAATTAAAACATTTGAACAAAAAAATTAAGTTAATGCATTTAAAACGCTTAGAGAATTTTTTCCTCCAATTATGATGAAGTAACAAGTCCTAGATGAGTCCTCCTACCATAAATAACTAGAAAGATGGAAAAAAATACCAGAGTAGTGGGGAGAACCTGTTTCCAGACAATGCATAGGACTGAGATTCCTAGGAGACTGGAAATAAAACATATGAGCCATAGTTACTTCACCTTTCTACCTGGAGGCAATTTCTCAACTACAGAACAGACAGGAAAGCCCAAAAAACAACAGTTTTGTTAAGTTGAGGAAAGAGAGATACAAATACGAAGGAGCTAAACTAGCTGGAATTTGCAAAGCAGAGAATCAGAGAAAAGGGTACTACACAGAAAAGAAGTGCAAAGAAATCTGTATTGGTTCTCCTTGACTCTTTTTCTGAATAAGAGGTGCATGCATAGAGTGATACTCCACAAGGCCTGACACTGTATTCCCAAGGAGATGAAAACTCAATTCCCAGGGTTCACAAGTTTCAATCAGACAGGGTAGAGAGACTTCACTGGTATCCTGGGTTATTCAGTAGAGACACAAGGATGACACTTTAGTAGTAATGAAAAAGCAATCCTATAATAAAGGCCACTCTAGATGTACTCTTACAAAACTTCAAAACAAACCTCAAAATCATCAAGCTGGTTATCAAGAAATTTAACTGTCTATAAAACAAACTTTGAAATTATTTAAACAAAGTCCCCAAATTCAAACACTCATATGATCATAACTCACAATGTCCAGCATTTGATAAAAAATTACCAGACATAAAAAGAAGCAGAAAATTGTGAGTCATAACTAAAATAGTACCCAATCAACAGGAAAAGATTTAGAAATGAAAGAGATGATGAAATTATCACATAAGAACTTTAAACAGGGAGAGTTCATCTCTACAAATATTTCTTTAAAATTAGCCAGGTATGGATTTTGTAGAGAAAATGGCAGATAGGAGAGAGGACTAAATTACGGCCACTACTCAGACAGACAGAGCAGCATATGGAGACCCACATCATGAACTTTTGCTTCAAGAACTACTGCAGGAATGTACCAGAAAAGCTGAGAGAATCCACAGACCCACTGAAGGAAATGGATTGCTCCCGCAGGACCCAAAAGACAGCTCAAATACTGTGAGTACCCAAACTGTGAAAATAAGAAAGGGGGATCATTTGCCCCTGAACACATACCTTCACTGGGGAACCTGAAGGCATAGATCGTGGGAGAAGGATTTGACCTTACCTGGAGCTGAGTCAATTTAGAGAGCCAAGCAAAATACAGGAGAAGAGGAAGAAGTACAAAAAGCCCTGTGAGTTCTCTGGGTCCCCAGGGAAGCCATTTCTGACTTGTCTCACAGGGGTCCTCGGGGAGGGCTGCCAGAGAAAGTGGGAAAAGACCACAGGGAGAAGGGAACCTCCATCTGAACTTTGTAATAATTCCAACTGAACATGAAATCCCCTGGCCAGAACTCAGGGGAGGGTGTGCAGACTCGACAGACAGGGAGGCACAAAAGCCCAGCTCACTTTCTCAGCCAGGTGGCTGGTAGCTGGGGTAAGATGTCAGTCCTGCCCACCCACTGCTGGAAACAAACTGGGTGTTGTTTGGGGGTATGGTGGAAGTGAGACCAGCATTTCAGGTTGCATGGGAGTTGAGTGAAGCCTGTAACTACCAGCTTTCCCCCACTTCCCTGAAAACCTGTATGACCCAGCACAGGCAGCCATCATTCTCCTGGGAACATAACTCCATTGACCTAGGAACCACACCCCCATCCCCCAGAGCAGCCACAGCAAGCCCCACCCATGGAGAGTCTCAGATCAGATATGCCTAACCCTGCTCCCACCTGATGGTTCTTCCCATTCACTCTGATAGCTGAATACAAAGGTCATATTCTTTTGGGAGTTCCAGGGTCCCACACATCACCTATCCAACCTATGCTACCACAACTAATGCTCTCTTGAAAGCAGCACCTCCCAGCAGGAGGCCAACCAGCACAAAACTAGTGAATCAAACAACTACAACTGCAGATCCCTACAGAGTCCATTTCACCTCCCCTTACCACCTCCACTGGAGCAGGTGCTGGCATCCACACCTGCAAGACCCAAAGACTGTGCACATCACAGGACTCTGCAGACAACCCTCAGTACCAGCCTGGAGGCTGGTAGCCCTGGTGAGTGGCTAGATGCAGAAGAGAAATAACAATCACTGCAGTTCAGCTATCAAGAAGACACATCCCTAGGAAAAGGCAGTGAATACTACACCAAGGGAACACCCTGTGAGACAAAAGAATCTGAACAGCAGCCTTGAGCCCCAAATCTTCCATCACTGACATGGCCTACTCAAATGAGAAAAAATCAGAAAAAAAGTTCCGGTAATACGACAAAACAAGGTTCTTTAACACCCCTAAAAAATCACAGTAGCTCAGCTCACCAGCAATGGATCCAAACCGAGAAGAAATCCCTGAATTGCCTGAAAAAGAATTCAGAAAATTGATTATTAAGCTAATCAAGGAGGTACCAGAGAAAGGTGAAGTCCAACTTAAGGATGAAAAAAAAAAAAAAAAGAAAGATACAACACATGAGGAGAGAACTCTTCAGTAAAATAGATAGCATAAACACAAAACAATCACAACTTCAAGAAATAAAGGACACACTTAGAGAAATGCAGAATGTACTGGAAAGTCTCAACAATAGAATCAAACAAGCAGAAGAAAGAACTTCAGAATTCAAAAACAAGGTTTTAGAATTAACCCAATCCAATAAAGACAAAGAAAAAAAGAACTTTAAAAAATGAATAAAGCCTCCAAGAAGTTTGGGATTATGTTAAATTACCAAACCTAAGAATAATTGACATTCCTGAGGAAGAAGAGAAATCTAAAGGTTTGGAAAACATATTTGGGGGAATAATCAAGAAAAATTTCCCCAACCTTGCTAGTGACCTGACATCCAAATGCAAGAAGCTAAAGGAACACCTAGGAAATTCATTGCAAAAAGATCATCACCTAGGCACATAGTTATCAGGTTATCTAAAGTCTAGACAAAGGAAAGAATCTTAATAAAGAGGTGAGAGGCAAAAGCATAAGGTAACCTATAGAGGAAAACCTATTAGAGTAACATCAGTTTTCCCACGAGACATCCTACAAGCTAGAGAGGATTGAGGCCTTATCTTTGGCCTCCTTAAATGAAACAATTATCAGCCAAGAATTTTGTATCCAGTGAAAGTAAGCTTTATAAATGAAGGAAGGATACAGTTTTTTTCACACTAACAAATGCTGAGAGAATTTGTCACTACAAAGACAGCACTACAAGAAGTGCCAAAAAGGAGCTCTAAATCTTGAAACAAATCCTGGAAACATATCAAAAGAGAACCTCTTTAATGCATAAATCTCACAGCACCTATAAAACAAAAATACAATTAAAAAAACAAACAAGGTATACAGGCAACAAATAGTACAATGAATGGAATAGCACCTCATATCTCAATACTAACATTGAATGTAAATAACTTAAATGTGCCACTTAAAAGAAACAGAATTTCAGAATGGAGAAGAATTGAACAGCCAAATATCTGCTGCCTTCAAGAGACTCACCTAGCATATAAGGACTCACATAAACTTAAGGTGAAGGAGTGGAAAAAGATATTCCATGCAAATGGACACCAAAAGTGGATAGGAAAAGCTATTCTTATATGAGACAAAACAAACTTTGAAGTTACAGCAGTTTAAAAAGACAAAAAGGGACACTATGTAATAATAAAAGGAGTAGTTCAACAGAAAAATATCACAATCCTAAATATATATGCACTTAACACTGGAGCTACCAAATTTATAAAACAATTACTACTAGACCTAAGAAATGAGATAGAGAGCAACACAGTAAAAATGGGGGACTTCAATACTCCACTGACAGCACTAGTCAAGTCATCAAGACAGAAAGTCAACAAAGAAACAATGGATTTAAATTATACCCTAGACCAAATGAACTTAACAGATACTAACAAAACATTCTACCCAACAAGCACAAGATATACATTCTATTCATCAGCACATAGAACTTTCTCCAAGACAGACCATATAATAGGACACAAAAAAAGTCTCAATAAATTTAATAAAGTTGAAATTATATCAAGTTCTCTCTCAGACCACAGTGGAATAAAATTGGAAATCAACTCGAAAAAGAATCTTTGAAATTATGCAACTATATGGAAATTAAATAACCTGCTTCTGAATTATAATTGGGTCAACAATGAAATCAAGAAGGAAATTTAAAAATTCTTCAAACTGAACCTATCAAAATCTCTGGAACACACCAAAGGCGGTGCTAAGAGGAAAGTTCAAAGCCTTAAATATCTACATCAAAAAGACAGAAAGAGCACAAACTGACATTCTGAGGTCACATCTTAAGGAACTAGAGAAACAAAAACAAACCAAACCGAAACCCAACAGAAGAAAAGAAATAATCAAGATCAGAGCAGGACTAACTGAAACTGAAATAACAACAAAAAAATACAAAAGATAAATAAAATTAATAGACCATTAGCAAGATTAACCAAGAAAAGAAGAGAAAAGACACAAATAAGCTCAATTAGAAATGAAACGGGAGATATTATAACTGATACCACAGAAATACAAAAGATCATTCAAGGTTACTATGAACACCTTTAAATGCATAAACTAGTAAACCTACAAAAGATGGATAAATTCCTGGAAATATACAACCTTCCCAGTTTAAATCAGGAATAATTAGAAACCCTGAACAAACCAATGACAAGCCACAAGATTGAAATGGTAATAAAAAAAAAAATTACCAACAAAAAAGTCCAAGACCAGGTGGATTCACAGCTGAATTCTATCAGACATTAAAAGAATTGATACCAATCCTATGGCCACTATTCCACAAGATAGAGAAAGAGGGAATCCTCCCTAAATTACTCTATGAAGCCAATATTACCCTAATGCCAAAACCAGAAAATGACATAACGACAACAACAAAAAAACTATAGACCAATACTCCTGATTAACATAGATGCAAAAGTCCCTAACAAAATACCAACTAAATAAATCCAACAGCATATCAAAAAGATAATCCACCAAGATCAAGTGGATTTCATACCAAGTATGCAGGGATGGTTTAACATATGCAAGTCAAGAAATGTGATACACCACATATGCATATTTTTTAAATCACATGATCATCTCAATAGATGCAGAAAAATCATCTGAAAAAATCCAGTTACTCTTTATGATTTAAACCCACAACAAAATGAGCAGAGATAGGACATACCTTGAGGTAATAAAAGCCATCTATGAGAAACCCACAACCAACATAATACTGAATGGGGAAAAGATGAAAGAATTCCTGCTGAGAACTGTAATAAGACAAGGATCCTCGCTCTCACCACTTCTATTTAATATAATAATGGAAGTCCTAGCCGGAACAATCAAACAAGAGAAAGAAATAAAAGGCATCCAAATCGGTAAAGAGGAAGTCAAACAAGCATTGCTTGCTGATGATATAACTGTTTACCTAAAAAATCCTAAAGACTCCTCCAGAAAGCTCAAAGAACTGATAAATTCAGCAAAGTTTCAGGACATAAAATTAATGTACACAAATCAGTAGTTCTGCTGTATACCAACAGCAACCAAACTGAGAATTAAATCAAGAACTCAACCCCTTTTACAATAGCTACAAAAAAGAAAATAAAATACTTAGGAATATACCTAGCCAAGGAGGTGAAAGACCTCTACAAGAAAAACTACAGAACACTGCTGAAAGAAATCATAGAGGACACAAACAAATGGAAAAACATCCTATGTTCATGGATGGATAGAAGCAATATTGTGAAAATGGCCATACTGCCAAAAGCAATCTACAAATTCAATGCAATTTCCATTAAAATACCACCATCATTCTTCACAGAACTAGAAAAAACATCCTAAAATTCATATGGAACCAAGAAATAGCCCACATAACCAAAGAAAGACTAAACAAAAAGAACAAATCTGGAGGCATTACATTACCTAAATTCAAACTATATTATAAGGGCATAGTCACCAAAACAGCATGGTACTGGTATATAAATAGGTATATGGACTAATGGAACAGCAGAGAGAACCCAGAAATAAAGCCAAATACTTAGTCAACTGAACTTTAACAAAACAAACAAAAATATAAAGTAGGAAAAAGACACCCTATTCAACAAATGGTGCTGGGATAATTGTCAAGCCACATGTAGAAGAATGAAACTGGATCCTCATCTCTCACCTTACTCAAAAATCAATCCATGATGAATCAAAGACTTAAATCTAAGACCTGAAACCATAAAAATCATAGAAGATAACATCAGAAAAACCCTTCTAGACACTGACTTAGGCAAAGACTTCACGACCAAGAACCCAAAAGTAAATGCAACAAAAATAAAGATAAATATACAGAAGTTAATTAAGCTAAAGAGCTTCTGCACAGCAAAAGAAATAATCAGCAGAGTAAACAGAGTAGGCAATCTTCAGATTCAATACAATTCCTGACAAAATATCAACATCATTTATCAAAGAATTAGAAAAAAATTATAAAATTCATATGGAACCAAAACGGAGCCCAAATAGACAAGGCAATCCTAAGCAAAAAGAACAAAGCTGGAGGCACCACATTACCTGACTTCAAATAATACTACAAGGCTATAGTAACCAAAACAGCACAATACTGGCACAAAACTAGACACACAGACCAATGGAACAGAATAGAGTATTCAGAAATAAAGCCAAATGCCTATAACCAACTGATCTCTGACAAAGTAAGCAAAAACACACACTGGGGAGAGAAAAATCTATGCAATAAATGGTCCTGGGAGAATTGGACATCCACATGCAGAAGAATGAAACTGGATCCTTATCTCTCTCACCACATACAAAAATTAGTTCAAGATGGATTAAAGACTTAGATGCAAAATGTGAAACCATAAAAGTTCTAGAAGGAAACCTAGGAAAAATTTTTCTGGACATTGACCTAGGCAAAGAATTTATGACAAAGACTCCAAAAGCAAACAAAAACAAATAAATAGGACTTGGTTAAACTAAAAAACTTCTCCACAGCAAAATAAATAATCAGTAGAGTAAACAGACAAGAGTGGGAAAAAAATCTTCACAAACTATGCATCTGACAAAGGACTAATATCCAGAATCTACAATGAACTCAAATCAGCAAGAAAAAAAACAAATAATCTCAAATAAGAAATGGGCAAATGACATGACCAGACATTTTTCTAAAGAAGATATACAAATGGCCAACAAACATATGCAAAAAAAAATGCTGTACATCACTAATCATCAGGGAAATGAAAATTAAAACCACAATAAGATATCACCTTACTCCAATCAGGATGGCCACTATAAAAAGAATTTTTAAAAAAATCAATAGATGTTGGTGCAAATATGGTTAAAAGAGAACACTTATACACTATTGATAGAAATGTACATTAGTACAACCTCTATGGAAAACAGTATGGAAATTTCTCAAAGAACTGAAAGTAGATCTACCATTTGATCCAGCAATCCTACTACTAGGTATCTACCCAAAATGAAGAAGTCATTATATCAAAAAGACTTTTGCACCCATATGTTTATTGCAGCACAATTCACGATTGCAAAGATGTAGAATCAACCTAAGTACCCATCAACCAATGATTGAACTAAAAAAGTGATCTGTATATCATATATATCACATTTATGTATATATCACATATACATGATATACTTACATACATATAAATGTGATATATATGTCACATGGTGTGTGTGTGTGTGCGTGTGTGTGTGTGTGTGTGTGTGTGTGTATATATCATGAAATACTACTCAGCCATAAAAAGGAACAATATATTGTATTTCACAGCAACTGAGATTGAACTTTAGGCCATTATCCCAAGTGAAGTAACTAAGGAATGGAAAACCAAATACCGCATGTTCTTGCTTATAGGTGAGAGGTGAGCTGTGGGTACACAAATGCATGCAGAGTGGTATAATGTACATTATCGACTCAGATGGGGGAAGGTATAAAGAAGAGAGAGGGATGGAAAATTACCTATTGGGTAAAATTTACGCTATTTGTCAGACGGATACACTAAAAGCCCAGACTTCACCACTATGCAATTCATCCATGTAACTAAAAACCACTGTAGCCCCAAAGCTATTGAAATATATATAAATAAATACACTGAAGCACAGAGAGTAAAACAAACAAACAAAAAATTCTAAATGACCAGTGAGGCATTCCGTGGTTTAACATATACTTGTTTGGAGGCTCATGAGAAAAGCAAAGAGAAGGAGGAGAGAAAAAACATTTAAAGAACTAATGACTGAAAATTTTGCAAACTGGATGAAAACTCTGAATCCACAGATGAAAGAAGCTGAATGAACCCAAGCAAGATAAAATTAACTATACACAAGAATATTATAATAAAATCAGTGAAAGCTAGTCATAAAGAGAAATTTCTAAAAGCAGCCAGAGAGAAAAGAAGGGTTAGATTAAGAGGAACACATATAAGAAGTAATGCTGACTTCTCAGAAGCAATGAGAGGCAGAAACTATTTTTAAAGTGCTAAAATAAAAATTCTTATATCAAAGCCCAGTGTTTAGTACTCTTTAAAAGGTAGCTAGACTTATAACTACTTACAGATAGGTATTTCCATTTATCCAATAAACAAACATCTAGTAAGCATTTATTGTGTACCAAACACTGCTACCTGCTCTTGAGGGGTTCCCGATCTGGTAGGAAGATAAATAGGAGAATAAAACAAGTGATAAAGCAAAACCAAATTGTTAAATATCTCAAGTGAAGTGGACAACCTGCCTCCCTAAGAAGAAATTAGTGGAATTTTAAAGACAAGTGAATGCTTATGAGAAAAATAAGGTGAACAAAAGCAATTACAGAGAAGCAACTATATACGCAAAAGCATGTTGCCGAGCAAAATCATAGAGTAGCTCTGAGCAGCAGGAGAATAGGCTGTGTATGAGACAGTGGAGATAAATGCAATTTGAGAGGTTCATGAGTTAGATCACAATAAAAACTGATATGACACTGCAAATAGTAGGGATTTTTACCCTGAGAATGCTGTGGCATCACTGAAGGACTTTAAATAGAAAAGTAACCTGACTGGATTTTCATTTTAGAAGGATCATTCTCATTTTTGAAGAAAGGTTTGGAGGCAAGCAGTCCAGTTAGGAAGCTAAACAATTTAAGAACTATATAGAGATGGCCTGGACTTCAGCTAATACGGTGGCAATGGAAAAGCATCCACAGAATTTAGTGGCCAAATGGCTCCCAATTTTATGGCATAGGCTATTAATAGAGTTTACTAAAATATTAAGAAAACATTCTACCTTCACAAGCACAATTCACCAATCTTCTAGACAGAAACTAACTTCCTAAACTTAACTTTATCTTATGAGTTAAATTATTGTCCTGCATTTTGGAAACTTCTTTCACATGATTAAGTTAAACTTGATTCAGCACTAATAGAAGTTGCATCCCAAAAGTCAGGGATCAGAACTAAAGATCAGGAAAAAGAAAAAAGATGGGAAAAAAATGCTTTAATTCTTTATATTTCAACTAGGTTGGAATTTAAGCCCGGATTTCTTATCTGTGCCTTAATCACTGTCAAGTTTTCTTTAGTCTTCTAACCTGTAGCACTAGGACTACAACATAACAGAGAGCATAGGGCAAATAGTTTCTGTTCGACATGTGGGACTTGATCTTATTCACGTGTAGATCCTGCTGAATTTTCCTTGCAGAAATTTGAATTTTTCTGCATAGTTCTCTGAAAATCACTTCTCCCTCCTTACTTTCACCAGCTCCTTCCTAGTCACCAACCTTCTCATCTTAGTTAGCTCAGACCCAAAGTGTATACATATAGTAAGTAAAACACTTCCAGTACTGATTCAAATCAAAGATGTTGCATTAAGTCAACAAATTGTTACCTTTTTTTGGCTTCAGTTACTTTATCTACAAAAAGGGAATAAAAATCCTTATCTGCCATAAGACAGGGTAGACCTAGTCAAATCTTCACCCTTCTTATAGTGCTACAATTGATCTATAACTGAGTACAGTCTTTTTTTTTTTTAACCTCATTTGGTAAAACCATTGATCATAAATCACTGGATAGTTTCTGATCCCTGCTTAACTAGATTAAGAAATTAAACAAGTAAATTTCATGGGATGTACGTAACGTCTGACACTGATTTATAATATAATACAAAGAACCTAATGAAGTCCTGGTACTGATAGACATAGGGTATCTTATTTATTATGAAATTCCACTCATGAATCTGAATTTTAATCAGCTGTCCAAAGAGAAGCAGTTTGCGCCCTGCATTGCTTAACTTAGTATATATACAGAAAAATCTGTCTACAGTGATTCATGGGTGCATATACGGTGCTAAGGTTTTCAATAATTTTTTATTCATAAGTATTGTACTTATCATGGCTTTGTGAGCTGTAAATGCTGATGTGGATGATATAATCAGAAACATTCTGATAAACAACATGGAAATACTACATGAATATAATTAACCTGTGTGGAAAGTAGAAAACAAAAAACAAAAAGACTACAAACTACGTGTGGCCACAATCCCTTAGAAGTACTTAAAGAATAGATAAAAGAATATTCTAAATAACATGTTCAGCCTTATTTTGACAGCATACAATTAAATGTATGATTTATGTTTACTGGTTTATGTTTCAATTCTACAGTAAAGAAAAGCTCATGTCCTTTCAAACCACAGCATTACCTCAGCCTTTTCACATATCATTCTTGTAATAAACTGCATCTTCTTCTTTCAGTGGAGAATATAAAGGAACAGACAGAAAGCACTCTCTTAGAAAAAAAAAATTTTAATGTGATGACCATTTGGTAAACTTGCTGAAATAAAAATAATGAGCTTCCATTTCCAAAGTAATAAAATGAATTTTCGTAGACTACTCATTTGTCCCCTTATAAATGTTAGCAATAATAAGAGGTTGTCACTTCTTAAAAATAAGAAGTGATAATTCACTTTTAAGAAGTAGATTTTGCCAGACTTTCTTTATATCATCGGACACTCTCGACTACATCAAGGCTAGATAAAGTAATAATTATCTATAAAACAATGGACAAGCTAGTCAGTTAAGTAAATTCCTATCTTAACCTTTAGCAGTAGGAGGAATAGATCAGAATAAAGTAGACTATTAGACTTTTTTTTTCAAATATTATTAAATTGAACTGATGATCAAATTCACTTTAAAAGCCATTACAACTAGAATTAACCCAGGAACATAGCTTAGGAGATTTGAGGAAAAGGCCATCATATTCGCATTTTATATTACTCACACTTGTGCAGGAAATAAAAATTTTGAATTGCACAGCACATAACTTGAAGGGGACAAGGGAAGTTGGGTAGAATGTAGACTATTTGTAATTTTATATTTTGATACCCCCTTACGTTATTCCAATAATCGAGGTAATTCAGTTTTACATGAGTGCAGGGAGGAGCTGAGGCAGTAGGAAAATGTGAGAAGTAGAAATTGTGATGGTCATGGAATCATGAGTCAGAATCACTTTTTTTCCTATGATAACTTTTCATCTCTTGCCAGAAGATGCCTAGCAGTCCTACCCCATCAGAATTGTCTGAAACCTAGTAGAAAGCATATTTTACATTTAGACTAGGAGATACCTTTGCACCTCTGTATTTTCTACAGTGCCTCAACAATTCTAGAATAATTTAGCCCTCAGCCATTACAGTGTACGTCTACAAGACCTCAGAACAACAAAAGCCATTAGGCACAAAGCTATAGATCAAAATAGTATGGCGCTTACATTAAAAAAGACACAGAGACCAATATAATGGAACAGAGAGGCCAGAAATAAACCCACTCATATACAGTCAACTAGTCTTTGATAAAAACACCAAGAATACAAAACAGGGAAAGGATATGCTCTTCAATAAATGGCATTAGTTGAAATGAATATTCATACGATATTCATGAAGTTGAATACGTATATTATACCATATACAAAAATTAACACAAAATGGAATAAAGACTTAAACATAAGAGCTGAAACTCTAAAACTCCTAGAAGACAATATGAACATTCCATGACATTGGCCTTGTAATAACTTTTTGGATACTACCCCAAAAGCACAGGCAACAGAAACAAAAATAATCAAGTGGAATTTACTTCACACAGAAAAGGTCCTTCATAGCAAAGGAAACAGTCAACAGACTGAAAAGGCAAGCTAAAGAATCAGAGAAAATATTGGCAAACCATACATCTGATGAGCTAATATTCAAAATACACTAGGAACTCAAACAATTCAAAAGCAAGTAAACAAATAACCCGATTAAAAATGGGCAAAGGAAATAGGCAAAAGTAAAGACATTTCTCAAAAGAAGACATTTAAATGGCCAACAGGTATATGAAAAAGTGTTCAACATCACTCACTAATCATCAGTGAAATGCAAATCAAAACCATAATGAGATATCACCTCATACCTGTTAGGATGCCTATAACCAAAGAAACAAGAGATAACAAGTTTTGGCAAAGTTGTAGAGAGAAGGAAACCCTTGTATACTTTTGATTGGAATGTAAATTGGTACAGCAGCCATGGAAAACAGTATAAAAGTTCCTCAAAAAATTAAAAATAAAACTATGATACAATCCAGTAATTTCACTGCTGAATATATATCCAAAGGAAATGAAATCTGTATGTTGAAAAGGAGATATCTATACTCCCATGTTCATTGCAGCATCATTCAACATCAGTACCTATCAATGGATGAATGAATAAAGAAAACTTTTCATACACACATACACACATGTACACACACGCAATGGAATATTATCCAACCTTAAAAAAGAAGAAAATATTGCCATTTGCAACAACATGGAGGAACCTAGATGACATTATGCTAAGTGAAATAAGCCAGACACAGAAAGATAGATACTACATGATATCACTTATATGTGGACTCTGAAAAATCTAATTCATATAAATTCAGAGTAGAATTGTGGTTACCAGGGGCTGGGTGGAGGGTTGGGGGGAAAGTAGGGAAATGTTGGTCAAAGGCTAGAAACTTGGTTATAAGATGAATGAGTTCTGGTGATCTAATGTGGAGCACCGTGAGTATCTTTAACAAATGTTACACACTTGAAATTTGCTAAGAAAGTAGATTTAAGTGGCCTCAACACACAAAAAAAAGATAACTACGTAAGGTGATGGATATAGTAATTCGCTTGATTATAGTAATCATTTCGCAATGTACATGTATATAAAAATATCACATTGTACCCCTTAAATATATACAATTTTTTATTTGTCAATTATACCTCAATAAAGCTGAAAACAACTCTTACAAATAAAAAATGCCTTTAGATAAATCTGTAGAGACAGAAAGCAGGTTCATTGTTTGTTGCCTAGGGCTGGGAATAGGAACAGGGATTAACTGTGAAAGGTCATGGAGGATGTTACAGGGTGATGGAAATATTCTCAAACTACCATGGATAATGGCTGCACAATTCAGTAAATTTACTAAAAATTATTGAATTGCACACCTAAAATGAGTGAATTTTATGGTATGCAAATTATACTTTAATAGAGTTGGGTTTTTTAAAAAAGAAGATTTTAAGGTAAAATCTTGGCACCTCTGAGCCTACATCAAATCTCTACACAGCTGTGGTTCCAGGAGGCTTCTAAGATAAATTCTGGAAGGTGATAATGAAAATGTTCTTCTCCCCTCAGTATCCAAGAAACAAGCAGGAGAATAACTAATATCAAATCTAAGTCACTAAAATAGCACTTAACAGCTAAGATCCCTAAAAATCTCTTTTCCTCTCTTATATTAATCATTAGGCAGTTTTGATAAGTATATCCAATCAATAAATGACATGTTATAATTTCTCTGTTATAATTCTCATTTGTATTCTAAATATAATATAGAATAAATACCACATGGAATAAATAAATATCATGCTTTAAGACTTTTAAGTCTGCTGACTCAAATTTATTTCCCCACACAGGTTCAAAAAAGAAATTGGTTTGTATTATCAAGCCAGGCCCCTCATTCCTAATAAAATCAGCAGGCATGGCACACAGAGAGCAGTGCCTGCTAGAGAAAGACTTAGTTCCCCATATCAAGAACTAGTGGCCGGGTCTGGTAGCTCAAGCCAGTAATCCCAGCACTTTGGGAGGCCAAGGCAGTGGGATCACCTGAGGTCAGGAGTTCAAGACCACCCTGGCCAACATGGTGAAACCCTGTCAAATTAGGTGGCATGGGCCTCTAATCCCAGCTATTTGGGAGGCTGAGGCAGGAGAATCGCATGAACCTGGAGGCAGAGGTTGCAGTGAGCCGAGACTGCACCACTGCACTCCAGCCTGGGCGGCAGAATGCAACTCCATCTCAAAATAAATAAATAAATATAAAGAACTAGTAATTATAGCAGAACTGCTTAAAGAAGCTTTTTCAGCACCTGCTCCCACCTTCTCTAAGTTAGGTTTAAATTATATGAAGTTTGGGCGATTTGTCTTGATTTCTAAACAGCTGACGAAAATTCATTTTTGTGTTTTTCTTTTCCTTTGGTACAAAATTTCAGTGCCATATGCCTAGCTTTGGTACCTACTATGGACTGACTGTGTCCCCCCAAAATTGATATGTTGAAGTTCTAACCTGCAGTACCTCGAAATGTGACTATATTTGGAGAGAGAGCCATTAAAGAAGTAATTAAGGCTAAATGAGGTCATATGGATGGGACCAAATCTAATATGACAGGTGTCCTTATAAGAAGAGGAGATTAGAACAGGACAACATACACAGAGAGAAGACCACAAAAAATCACAAGGAAAATACGACCATTGACAATACAAGGAGAGAGGTCTTGGAAGAAACCAGCCCTGCTGACACCTTGACCTTGGACGTCCAGCTTTCAGAACTGTGAGGAAGTAAATTTCTGTTGTTTAAACTACTGAGTTTGTGGTATTTATTACAGCAGCCCTAGCAAACTAATAAAGTGCTCGCCTCTGTTTTCTTGAGTGTTTTTATTTTGTTTTGTTTATTCTATCTCAGGCTGTGGTGGGGGTTGGAGGAAGGAGAGGGAGAGGAAGGCCAGAAGCAATTCTGAAACAAGGAATGGAAGAGAGAGAAAATTCAAGATCAGACATTTTGCATTTTCCCTTTCTGATCACAGCCTTGACAAACTGTTTTTGCCAGAACACCTCATTATCTTTAACTCCTCCCCTCCCTTCCGCCAAGAGTCTTTCTCTGTGACCCAAAGTAATTTACCCCTTCACCTTCTTTTTTTTTTTTTTTTTTTGAGATTGAGTCTTGCTCTGTCGCCCAGACTGGAGTGCAGTGGTGCGATCTCAGGTCACTGAAAGCTCTGTCTCCCAGTTTGACGCCATTCTCCAGCGTCAGCCTCCTGAGTCGCTGGGACTACAGGCGCTCGCCACCACGCCTGGCTAATTATTTTTATTTTTAGTAGAGATGAGGTTTCACCGTGGTCTCGATCTCCTGACCTCGTGATCTGCCCACCTCGGCCTCCCAAAGTGCTGGGATTACAGGCCTGCGCCACCACGCCCAGCCACCCCTTCACCTTCTCTTCAGCCTCTTATTCTTATATATTATTCTAACTTTATTTGTCTCCCTATCTAGTTAAATCGCAATATCTGCTATTTCAGCCATGGTTTTACTAGAATCACAGAATCTGCTCCTGCTTCCTGGACATTCTGACTGCCCTCTACGTCAGTAGTTCCCAAACTCCAGTGTGGACTGGCTGAGGCACTAATCAGGGGTGCTTGTGAAAAATACAGATTGTCAACCGACATCTACTAAAGAGGCTCATTGGAGGTGGGGTCCTGGAATTTGCACTTTTCATAATCTTCTCAGGTTATTCTGATGCCCAGCCTGATTTAGGAACTATTAACAATGCCAGTTCTCTACCTTGAATCACCCTAATAATCATTTTCCCCACTCTTTTACTACCAAGCATGGCTAGAGAACACCAGATTGCCATATCCTCTTTGTGTCAAACTATTTAATATCATCTAGGCCTCCTGGACACTTCAGAACATTTTTAGTGTAGTTTTTTGACTTTCCACAGAGTTTTCCCAGCCACTTAACTTACCCCTCTTCTGAACTTTGTTTTATTCTCAAGCTACTTCCTTTGCTCACTGCAAGAAACATTGCTGCCATGTTACTAGGAAGATAAGGGCCAGTCGCTTTCAACTGTGGCAGCACAGTAGACCCACCTTGGGAGCATTTAAAAATACTAGGATGTGGGCTACCCTCCTAGAGACTCTGGTTTAATTTGGCCTGACCTGGAATCTATATAGCAGTATATTTTTTAATATCCCCAAGTGATCCTAAGAACCACTCACCGAGGCCATTTGATACCAAATTATCTAACTTTTAACCCCCTTCTCCACATACACACACATACACGTTAATGATTTCTTTCTACTTCAACTTAAACTTTCTTCTTTTCACAGAAGACATACCCCTATTCATTTTCAAGACTAACCCCACCTGTGTCCTTGACTCCACTCCAGCTCACCTTTTCTAGGAACTCACTTGCTACTTTTTTCTCATCCTCTTTTCTATCATCAATCTCATTTTTATGTGTATTTAAGCAATTTCCTTACCAGTTTCAAACATATGTAAATCTCTTCTATTTCATAAAAGTTCTACCACCACCATCAACACAGTGACAGCAGCATTACATTTTATTCTTCCATTCAGGATCAAACTTCTCTAATAAAATAATTTATGCCCACTGTCTTCCCTCTCTCCCTGCCTTTTGTTTTTGTTTTTGACATAATCTCACACTGTCACCCAGGCTGGAATGCAGTGACACAATCTTGACTCAGCAACCTCCACCTCCCAGGTTCAAGCGATTCACGGGCCCCAGCCTCCCGAGTAGTTGGGATTAAAGGCATGCACCACCACACGCGACCGATTTTTGTATTTTTAGTAGCAATGGGGTTATGCCATGTTGGCCAGGTTGGTTTCAAACTCCTGGCCTCAAATAATCCACTCACCTCGGCCTCCCAGAGTGCTGAGATTACAGGCATGGGTCACTGCACCAAGCCTACTACTTTCATTCAGTAAATATTTATTAAAGGTCTATCTTATGCACTAGAGTTACAATCATACAAAATGAATAAGACACACACTATATCCTCAAAGAGTACAGAGTCTGACAAAAATAAGATAAATTTTAAAATAAAAGTTTGCACTTTTATAACCATAAAATTAGTTCTACTTACAAACTAAAATGTAGAGTCTTTGCTTAGATATTTAAGACAATGGGAGGCCACATTGGATCTAGCTCTCCAACTCTATCTTTAATAAAGCACTTGCAATCAGGATCAGTAGAAGAATTGGAAATGGAATTTGAATCCAGATGCGATCTCGAAGTCTTTTCTATTAGTATAAAGGAGAGAAAGGCGTCAGCAATGATTCTGGAGTTTCTTTTCTGATTGACTTAGAGGACAATGATGTTGTTTAATGAAGTGAATGAATAAATGAATGGAGGATCAAAGCACATTAAAAAAAAAACAGGTAGAAAAAATCAGAAAAGATAAACAGGAGACTAAGATGAGGAAAATACCATTACAAACACGGAGAGAAGGAGGTGAACAAGGAACATGAGGATAAGGGAGGAAAGGAAGGAAGACAGAAGCAAAATAATAAAAGTGAGAGAAGGTGGTTTTCACCAAACACCCACAACCAAAAAAAATTCTGAATTCAATAAATTTTCATTTGAAGGAATGGAGTATCTCAATAAAAACTTCAAGCGTCTTTCTAAACAAAGAATACATACAGTAGTGTCTGGCATAATTCATTGGAGTGAGTAAGATTAAACCTAGGGTACTTAGCTAGGCCAGCCCTGAAGAAGCAGCAGGGACACACATCCATTTCAGACTCTGGTAAAAGAGTAACCAAGTAATGGGGATTTTCCCTCAATAACCCAGATATTATTTTATTGTGATTCTATTACTGTCTAGCTTTATAACTATGAATGATTGCAAAACCATCAGTGTAAATTGATACTTATTAATAGAAAAAGTAACTCACATTCTAAGTTTCTCATTAAAAAACTTTTGATAATAAAGGAAAAATACGACCAAAGATAAGAACATAAACAATGAATCTGGAATCGCTTAATCCTCAACTGTAAGTGCACATCTTATAAGAATCTCATGAGATTGAGCTAATACACGTAAAGCAATTGTAAGTACTGAAAAGTAGTTACATACTATTATTCTGAAATAGTTTTCTATGTCCAAAAGATGGAAACTAATTTAAGGCCTTATTATATCTAGTAGGGTTGGTATTCTTATTTAAACCTCCATTCTTTAACAAAATGTACTAACCCTCAGATTTTATAACCTCTATCAATCCTATGGGGCACTCTGTCATTGAAATGATCCCTCACAGTTGTCCTGAATGGAGAAAAGAGAATGGGACTTTGTACTTTTTCTTTGATCAGTCTTTGCACATAGCTAGTTCCCAGCGAGAGGCTGTGATCTTGGATGAGGATACTCTATTACACTGAGGCCAATTCTCAGAGAGGAGCCAGATGAGAAATATCTGCACCAATAATCCCAGAAGCTGGGCGAGTTAGGGGCTCAGTTCTGAAAAAGAACTCTAGTGACTCACCACAGGATCCACTGTCACACAAAGGGCCCATTTGCAGGGATCCTTAGAAGTGAGAAGGTAAAGAAACTATGTTTTACTTTCAGCTCTCCCTTAGGCACTCCCTTCATGCAGTACAGACACATAGACCCAGGCAATATCTATTGAAGACAATTCAACACAACCTTAGGCTGTGATCCCTTTCATTATCTGAGGACAATCACTCCTTTGTAGGAACCAGCCTCTTCTACAGCATTAAGATGGCATGAGTCTCATCAATTTCTGGTATCCCTGTTTATTATTCCCATCAAATCTAACTTCCACAATTCACAGATGCTTTCTGTACCATTTGAAAATTCCTAATAGCAACATCCTCCAATAAGAAATGCTTACAAAGCATTTTCTTTATATTAATGTTCCATTAGCCCATGATACACCTAGACCTGCAGGGCTGATATCCTAGGAGCTCAGGATATCCTAGGAGCTCAGGTGTGGCCACACGGATATAATCAAAATGATCTCAGTATATACCTCTATCGCCTGAATAAGTCCAGCTTTTTTCCAGTGTAAGTTGCCATCTGGTATCTGCTACTTCAGTCTTGTACAGGTCTAATGTAATATGATCATCGCTTATCATATAACCCACCAAATTCAAGAACATTTGGATACCACAGATCTTCCAATATGTCTCAGTTTAATAAAATAGCAAGATTTTTACAACCCAGCTATTTATTCTTATGAACTTTTTTTTACATATTTCACAGTCTCTTTTTGAAAAGACACTTTACAAAATCAAAGCAGATTTGAGAAGAAACGGTAGCAGGTCAAACTCCCTAGAACATGTGGAAAAGGACAGATGAACTTTGAATCTGACAGAGGGGTACAACGGCTATGCTAAGGAGAGGCTGTGATGGTTAATTTTATGTGTCAACTTCACTGGGTCACAGGATGCACAAAGGGCTGATTAAACACCATTTCTGAGTATGTGTGTATAGATGTTTAGGGAAATGATTAGCATTTGAACTGATGAACTGAGTAAAACCACCCAATATGGATGAACATTATCTAATCCTTCGAGTGCCTAAATGGAAAGAAAAGGCAGAGACGTATTGAATTCACCCTCAGTCTGACTATCTGAGTTGTCATTGTTTTCCTGCCCTGGTCACTCCTGGTTGTCAACCCTTTGAACTCGAACTGGATTCTATACCACACTCTCTTCAGCTCTCAGGTCTTGAAATTACATCACTGACCTTCCTGGGTCTCCAGTTTGCAGATGGCAAATTGTGGAACTTCTCAGCCTCCATCATTGCATGAGCCAATACCTTATAATAAATCTCTTTGTAGAGAAATGGAAAATCTTTTAGATCATTACTTAAGAATTAGAAAGGACGTCTGTGCACCTGAAGGAGGTTTCTGATTATTCAGAAATAAGCAATGCAGTTTCTTTCCTAGTGCTAAATAACTGAAGATTGATGAGAAGTTTCATTCCAGTTTTTGTTTGTGTGTCCATGTCCAGTTTGGATACAATTGCAGGTACTATACTTAAAATCTTTTTTCTCATCATTTACATTTTTTGGAGGAAAAATCCATGTGTTGCAAGGATCATGAAACAAAGGAGAGAAAAACAACTTCACAGACCAGAGGTTCTTCAATACCATATTTAATGGCTCTACATTTCAATTTTGTTCTGTCCTCTCAAATACATTTTATGAGGCTGTGCTGTTATGTGTGAGTGATGGCATAACGTCAGAAAAAGAAATATATATCTTATTATGTTTTATTTTACATAATTGAACCATCTACAATAGCATTGCTTCAGAAATAAAGACAAATGATTTAACTTTTTAATTAAGCTTTAAAACCCCTAATTAAATGCCTAAATTGCAAAGAACCATTTGAGTCTAAATTGTCTTTAGTTTGCTGTGTGTGGATTTTCCTATTGCATGGTGACTGCCAGAGAAAGTAACAAAGAACTATAAATCAAATTCACACTTGGTAATTGGTACCATTAATGTATCTTTCATTATCCAGCAAGACAAAAGCAGAACGTGTAATGCTCCAGGTATGACATAAACTGACTCATATTGTGTGCCAGTGCTTTCTCTTGCACTTGAAACTGGAAGTCTACTGGGCAATATATGCCTGTGTAATTGGTGGCCTGGAAAACTTGTCAGGACATGACCAAATGGCTGACTGGGTCTACATGGATCTGGATGTATTTTACAGTATCTGAAGGTATTTTTTTTAAAACATGGAATTTTTAGAACAACCAAAGTCATTCAGAAGACTCATGAGTACTCACATTTATGTTCTATGCCAGAACTCTTAGTCTTATACATACCTTCTTGCATTTAACTGAATATCACTCCTTTGAATTTGACAGAAATGGGGAGATACAGGGGCAGTAACAGACACCAAGGCCCAGGCAATATCTATTGAAGCATTAGACAGAATTTTTGTCTATTTGAAAAAACTGGCGGTTCCAAGATGGCCGACCAGGAACAGCTCCAGTCTACAGCTCCCAGCGTGAGTGACGCAGAACACAGGTGATTTCTGCATTTCCAACTGAGGTATGGGGTTCATCTCACTGGGGCTTGTCAGACAGTGGGTGCAGGACAGTGGGTGTAGTCCACTGAGCGTGAACCAAAGCAGGGTGAGGCATCACCTCAACCGGGGAAGCATAAGGGGTCAGGGAATTCCCTTTCCTAGCCAAGAGAAGCTGTGACAGACGGCACCTGGAAAATCGGGTCACTCCCACCTTAATACTGTGCTTTTCCAATGGTCTTAGCAAAGGGCACACCAGGAGATTATATCCTGTGCCTGGTTCGCAGGGTACCATGCCAATGGAGCCTCGCTCATTGCTAGCACAGCAGTCTGAGATCTAACTGCAAGGTGGCAGCAAGGTTGGGGGAGGGGCATCTGCCATTTCTGAGGCTTGAGTAGGTAAACAAAGCAGCTGGGAAGCTCAAACTGGGTGGAGCTCCCCTCAGCTCAAGGAGGCCTGCCTGCTTCTGTAGATTCCACCTCTGGGGGCACTGCATAGCCAAACAAAAGGCAGCAGAAACCTCTGCAGACTTAAATGTCCCTATCTGACAGCTTTGAAGAGAGTAGTGGTTCTCCTAGCATGGAGTTTGAGATCTGAGAACGGACAGACTGCCTCCTCAAGTGGGTCCCTGACCCCCGAGTAGCCTAACTGGGAGGCACCCCCCAGCAGGGGCAGACTGACACCCCACATGGCTGAGTATCCCTCTGAGACAAGGCTTCTGGAGGTACTATCAGGCAAAAACTTTTGCTGTTCAGCAATATTTGCTGTTCTGCAGCCTCCGCTGCTGATACTCAGGCAAACAGGGTCTGAAGTAGACCTCCAGCAAACTCCAACAGACCTGCAGCTGAGGGTCCTGACTCTTAGAAGGAAAACTAACAAACAGAAAGGACATCCACACCAAAACCCCATCTGTACATCACCATCATCAAAGACCAAAGGTAGATAAAACAACAAAGATGGGGAAAAAACAGAGCAGAAAAGCTGAAAATGCTAAAAATCAGAGCGCCTCTCCCCCTCCAAAGGAACACAGCTCCTCGCCAGCAAAGGAACAAAGCTGGACAGAGAATGACTTTGACGAGTTGAGAGAAGAAGGCTTCAGATGATCAAACTTCACCGAGCTAAAGGAGGAAGTTCAAACCCATCGCAAAGAAAATGAAAACCCAAAAAAGATCAGATGAATGGCTAACTAGAATAACCAGTGTAGAGAAGTCCTTATATGACCTGATGGAGCTAAAAACCATGGCACAAGAACTATATGATGCATGCACAAGCTTCAGTAGCCAATTCGATCAACTGGAAGAAAGGGTATCAGTGACTGAAGATCAAATGAATGAAATGAAGCAAGAAGAGAAGTTTAGAGAAAAAAGAGTAAAAAGAAATTAACAAAGCCTCCAAGAAATATGGGACTATGTGAAAAGACCAAATCTACATCTGATTGGTGTACCTGAAAGTGATGAGGAGAATGGAACCAAGTTGGAAAACACTCTACAGGATATTATCCAGGAGAACATCCCCAACCTAGCAAGGCAGGCCAACATTCAAATTCAGGAAATACAGAGAACAACACAAAGATACTCCTTGAGAAGAGTAACTCGAAGACACATAATTGTCAGATTCACCAAAGTTTAAATGAAGAAAAAAATGTTAAGGGCAGCCAGAGAGAAAGGTTACCCACAAAGGGAAGCCCATCAGACTAACAGCAGATCTCTCAGCAGAAACTCTACAAGCCAGAAGAGAGTGGCGGCCAATATTCAACATTCTTAAAGAAAAGAATTTTAAACCCAGAATTTGATATCTAGCCAAACTAAGCTTCATAAGTGAAGGAGAAATAAAATCCTATACAGACAAGCAAATGCTGAGAGATTTTGTCACCACAAGGCCTGCCCTATAAGAGTTCCTGAAGGAAGCACTAAACATGGAAAGGAAAAACCGGTACCAGCCACTGCAAAAACATGCCAAATTGTAAAGACCATCAATACTAGGAAGAAACTGTATCAACTAATGAGCAAAATAACCAGCTAACATCATAATGACAGGATCAAATTCACATATAACAATACTAACTTTAAATATAAATGGGCTAAATGCTCCAATTAAAAGACACAAACTGGCAAACTGGATAAAAAGTCAAGACCTATCAGTGTGCTATATTCAGGAGACCCATCTCATGTGCAGAGACACACATAGGCTCAAAATAAAGGGATGGAGGAAGATTTACCAAGCAAATGGAAAACAAAAAAGGCAGGGGTTGCAATCCAAGTCTCTGAGAAAAGAGACTTTAAACCAACAAAGATCAAAAGAGACAAAGAAGGCCATTACATAATGGTAAAGGAATCAATTCAACAAGAAGAGCTAACTATCCTAAATATATACGCACCCAATACAGGAGCACCCAGATTCATAAAGCAAGTCCTTAGAGACTTACAAAGAGACTTAGACTCCCACACAATAATAATGGGAGACTTCAACACCCCATTGTCAATATTAGATCAACGAGACAGAAAGTTAACAAGGATATCCAGGAATTGAACTCAACTCTGCACCAAGCGAACCTAATAGACATCTACAGAACTCTCCACTCCAAATCAACAGAATATGCATTCTTCTCAGCACCACATCACACTTATTCCAAAACTGACTACATAGTTTGAAGTAAAGCACTCCTTAGCAAATGTAAAAATAACAGAAATTATAACAAACTGTCTCTCAGACCACAGTGCAATCAAACTAGACCTCAGGACTAAGAAACTCAATCAAAACCGCTCAACTACATGGAAACTGAACAACCTGCTCCTGAATGACTACTGGGCACATAAGGAAATGAAGGCAGAAATAAAGATGTTCTTTGAAACAATGAGAACAAAGACACAACATACCGGAATCTCTGGGACACATTTAAAGCAGTGTGTAGAGGGAAATTTATAGCACTAAATGCCCACAAGAGAAAGCTGGAAAGATCTAAAATTGACACCCTAACATCACAATTAAAAGAACTAGAGAAGCAAGAGCAAACACATTCAAAAGTGAGCAGAAGGCAAGAAATAGCTAAGATCAGAGCAGAACTGAAGGAGATAGAGACACAAAAAACCCTCCAAAAAATCAATGAATCCAGGAGCTGGTTTTTTTAAAAGATCAACAAAATTGATAGACCACTAGCAAGACTAATAAAGAAGAAAAGAGAGAAGAATCAAATAGACACAATAAAAAATGATAAAGGGGATATCACCACCGATCCCACAGAAATACAAACTACCATCAGAGAATACTATAAACACCTCTATGCAAATAAACTAGAAAATCTAGAAGAAATGGATAAATTCCTGGACACATACACCCTCCCAAGACTAAACCAGGAAGAAGTTGAATCCCTGAATAGACCAATAACAGGTTCTGAAATTGAGACAATAATTAATACCCTACCAACCAAAAAAAGTCCAGGACCAGATGGATTCACAGCCAAATTCTACCAGAGGTACAAAGAGGACCTGGTACCATTCCTTCTGAAACTATTCCAATCAATAGAAAAAGAGGGAATCCTCTCTAACTCATTTTATGAGGCCAACATCATCCTGATACCAAAACCTGACAGAGACACAACAAAAAAAGAGAATTTTAGACCAATATCCCTGATGAACATTGATGCAAAAATCCTCAATAAAATACTGGCAAACTGAATCCAGCAGCAGCACATCAAAAAGCTTATCCACCATGATCAAGTGGGCTTCATCCCTGGGATGCAAGGCTGGTTCAACATACGCAAATCAATAAACGTAATCCAGCATATAAACAGAACCAAAGACAAAAACCACATGATTATCTCAATAGATGCAGAAAAGGCCTTTGACAAAATTCAACAGCCCTTCATGCTAAAAACGCTCAATAAATTTGGTATTGATGAGATGTATCTCAAAATAATAAGAGCTGTTTATGACAAACCCACAGCCAATATCATACTGAATGGGAAAAAACTGGAAGCATTCCCTTTGAAAACTGTCACAAGGCAGGGATGCCCTCTCTCACCACTCCTATTCAACAGAGTGTTGGAAGTTCTGGCCAGGACAATCAGGCAAGAGAAAGAAATAAAGGGTATTCAATTAGGAAAAGAGGAAGTCAAATTGTCCCTGTTTGCAGATGACATGATTGTATATTTAGAAAACTCCATTGTCTCAGCCCAAAATCTCCTTAAGCTGATAAGCAACTTCAGCAAAGTCGGAGGATACAAAATCAATGTGTAAAAATCACAAGCATTCTTATACACCAATAACAGACAAACAGAGAGCCAAAACATGAGTGAACTCCCATTCACAATTGCTTCAGAGAGAATAAAATACCTAGGAATACAACTTACAAGGTATGTGAAGGACGTCTTCAAGGAGAACTACAAACAACTACTCAAAGAAATAAAAGAGGACATAAACAAATGGAAGAACATTCCATGCTCATGGATAGGAAGAATCAATATCATGAAAATGGCCATACTGCCCAAGGTAATTTAAAGATTCAATGCCAACACCATCAAGCTACCAATGACTTTCTTCACAAAATTGGAAAAAAACTACTTTAAAGTTCACATGGAACCAAAAAAGAGCCCGCATTGCCAACACAATCCTAAGCAAAAAGAACAAAGCTGGAGGCATCACGCTACCTGACTTCAAACTATACCACAGGGCTACAGTAAGCAAAACAGCATGCTACTGGTACCAAAACAGAGATATAAACCAATGGAACAGAACAGAGTCCTCAAAAATAATACCACACATCTACAACCATCTGATCTTTGACAAACCTGACAAAAACAAGAAATGGGGAAAGGATTCACTATTTAATAAATGGTGCTGGGAAAACTGGCTAGCCATATGTAGAAAGCTGAAACTCGATCCCCTCCTTACACCTTATACAAAAATGAAGTCAGGATGGATTAAAGACTTAAATGTTAGACCTAAAACCATAAAAACCCTACAAGAAAACCTAGGCAATACCCTTCAGGACATAGGTAGCTGGCAAGGACTCTGCCCAAAACACTGTATCGGCAGAATGGAAAGTCAAAATTGACAAATGGGATCTAATTAAAACAAAGAGCTTCTGCACAGCAAAAGAAACCGCCATCAGAGGAACAGGCAACCAAGCAGAATGGGAGAAACATTTTTGCAATCTACCTATCTGACAAAGGGCTAATATCCAGAATCTACAAAGAACTCAAACAACAAACTTACAAGTAAAAATCACCCATCAAAAAGTGGGCAGTTGGATATGAACAGACACTTCTCAAAAGAACATTTATGCAGCCAACAGGACACACATGAAAATTGCTCAACAGCATTGGCCATCAGAGAAAATGCAAATCTAAACCACACTGAGATACCATCTCACACCAGTTAGAATACATCATTAAAGTCAGGAAACAACAGGTGCTGGAGAGGATGTGAGAAATAGAACACTTTTACATCAGTGGGACTGTAAACTAGTTCAATCAGGAAGACAGTGGCGATCTCCCAAGATTCAAGGAACTAGAAATACCATTTTAACCCAGCTATCCTATTACTGGGTATATACCCAAAGGATTATAAATCATGCTGCTATAAAGACATGCACACATAAGCTTATTGCGTTAATCAGGTCTGCCAGTCAGGGCAAAGACTTGGAACCAACCCAAATGTCCATCAGTGACAGATTGGATTAAGAAAATGTGGCACATATACACCATGGAATACTATGCAGCCATAAAAAAAGGATGAGTTCATGTCCTTTGTAGGGACGTGGATGAAGCTGGAAATCATCATTCTCAGCAAACTATGGCAAGGTCAAAAAACCAAACACCTTATGTTCTCACTCATAGGTAGGAATTGAACAATAAGAACACTTGGACACAGGAAGGGGAACAACACACATCGGGGCCTGTCGTGGGGTGGGAGGAGGGTCAGCATTAGGAGATATACCTAATGTAAATGATGAGTTAATGGGTCCAGCACACCAACATGGCACATGTATACATATGTAACAAACCCGCACATTGTGCATATGTACCCTAGAACTTAAAGTATAATTTTAAAAAAAGAGAGAGATGGTACCGTTCTGACAATTAAAAAAAAGAAATAAGATAAAACTAAAGCTCAGAGAGATTAAGTAACCTATTTAAGGTGATTCAAGTAGAAAGTGGCAGAACAAGGATTTAAAGTCAGGTTCTCAAACCAAATTGTTCAGTAAGACATCCTTATCTGTAAGAAAAATGCAAGTGAAAGCCATACTGAGATACCATTACACAACTATTAGAATTGGTACAATTAAAATACACTATCAAGTGATGGCAAAGTACATGAAAACCAGAACTCTCACTCATTGCTGGAGCCAGAGGCAGTGTGCAAAATGACATAGCCACTTTGGAAAGTAGTTGGGCAGTTTATTATAAAGTACACCTTTACCATATAACCCAGTAATCCCATCCCTAGGCACTTATCCAAGTAAATTAAAACATATTTTCATGAAAATTCCATACACAAATATTTATATGACCTTTATCCCTAATCACCAAGAACTAGAAACAACTCTATCCTTCAACTGGTGAATAAACTGGAGTCTGTTCATGGAATGGAATTCTACTCAGCAATAAAAAAAAAAAAAAAAAAAAAATGAACTACTGATACGTGCAATAACATGGATAAATCTCAAATGTATTTTGTTAAGTGAGAGAAACCAGGCTTGAAAGTCTGTGTATTCATTATTTCTTTTAAATGACATTCTAGAAGAGGCAAAACAGATGAAAAAAGGGGACAGAGAAGAAGTCAGTGTTTTCCAGGATCTAGACATGTGGAGAGCAGTTGACCACAGAGGGACATGGGGAAATTTTGGAGGTGATGGACCTATTCTACATCTTGATTCCATGAAAAACAAAGGGCATAGATTCAGGACTATTTTGATACACCAGATGATTCTGATACAGAGCCAAATTTGAAGAGTTTAGTGAACTAAAGCAGTCATTTTCTTTTTTTCTATTTTAAGTTATGGGATACATGTGCAGAATATGCAGGTTTGTTCCATAGGTATACCTGTGCCTTGGTGGTTTGCTGCACCCGTCAACCCATCGTCTAGGTATTAAGCCCCATGTGCATTAGTTATTTTTTCTAATGCTCTCCCTCCCCTTGCCCTCCACCCCATGAAAGGCCCTAGTCTGTGTTGATCCCTTCCCTCTGTCCATGTGTTCTCATTGTTCAACTCCCACTTATGAGTGAGAACACGTAGTGTTTAGTTATCTGTCCTGTGTTAGTTTGCCTTTTCAAATTCAATATTTCCTCACTTTGGCATGTTCAGACCAGTTGTCACAATTAATGGATTACTACTAATAATTTAAGAAATTTGGAAATAGTTATTATTTGTAAATAGTTGATTATTGTTATACTTAAAGATGATTCAAAGTTAATTCAAAATAATGTCTTCTTGTTGTTTGCTTCCTTGCCTGCAGAAAAGCTCTTTTGGTTAAAATAGAGAGAAAAGGTGGAGTTGTAGTTGGTGGTCATACTCCAGGAAATCTGGATTTGATGGACATGCTAGTAACCGCTGTGCTGTGCTGAGTTGCCCCTTTCACTTTCACAGAAGCTAGCTGACAGTAACTACATCTGTACCATTACATGTAATCATAGCTGTCTACAACCTCGAAAAGGTCTTGCAGCTCTTTTAAATCCTTTGTTTTATCTAGACTAGATATGGTTTGGAAAACAATGACATGTACATATAGAGTGTGTGTGTGTGTGTGTGTGTGTATGTGTGTGTGTGTGTGTGAAGCGTAAGAATCACAGTATGTCTTCTGAAAATAGAAAAAAACAATTTGTCTATTTCAATTATACTCACTTTTAACCCCTACACAATTCTAGTGAATAAAACTATGACTGATGTTTGAAACAAAATAGTTCTATAAAGACAATTTAATACATTTCAAAAACACTGAGACACAAATTAATGGCTAAAATAAACTGAAAGAGGAATGTAAACCAAAACTAGACGTTATCTTGTGACTCAAAGTAAAAACATTTAAATTCCCAGCTGAGGAACATAGGGCATCCTCCCTAAAGACAGTACTCAAACTTAATTATGCATAAGAATTATTAAAAGAACCCATCTGTAGCATATGCTGTGGTATATTGCCCAGATCCCAACTACAAAACCAATGCATTCTTTCTTCCAGCTGCTGGTAGTACTGACTGCTGAAAACTCATAGCTAAAACCTCCAGGCATTCCTTCCGCCAAAGGGAGTTGCCTGAAACAAGGTTACAGCCTTGGATGCTAGCAAATGACAGCAACCTAATGCAAACTCAACAAGTAGTAGTCCCAATTGCAGTTGCTTTGCCAAATGTGGTATTTCTGCTGCAGAATATGAGCATAGCCACCTTTGATTTGGCAAATGCAATCTTTTCCATTCCTATCAAAAAAGAGTATCAGAGTCACTCTGCATTCCCATGAGATGAATAACAATTTACACTAATGTATTTCCCAAGGGCTATGTTAACTCTCCCATCTTCCATCACAATGTAATTCAAACAGACCTGGACCATATGAACATTCCACAGGATATTTAATTGGTGCATTATATTCATGAGATCATAGTAATTGGATCAGATGAGCCAGAAGTGGCATGTATGATTGATTCGTTGGTAAGAAATACTCACTCCAGAATGAGGAAGATAAACTAAGAAGATTTAGGGGCCTACTACACCCACTGAGGTTCCAGGGGTCCAGTGATCTGAGACATACTGAGACATGCTTCAAGAATAAAGGAAAAATTATTACTCCTCAGAATTTTCATCATCAGGCAAGTGATATACAAATGCTTAATCATCTGTCAGGGCTCTGCATGTTCTGAAGACCGCATATTTGACACTTGGGAATACTATTGTGACACATCTGACCAATTTGTGCTTCTGACATAGAAGCAAACCACTTTGAATTGAACTCAGAACAAGAAATAGTTAAGCATTAGGCCTAGGCTGTGGTATAAACAGTCCTGCTACATGGGACACAATTCATCTCAGAGCCTATGGCACTAGAGATATCTATAATGAGAAAAAAATGCTATGTGAAGCTTATGGCAAGATCCAGCAGAAGAATCACAATATAGACCCTCTAGGGATCTAGTACAAGACCATGCCACCTGCAGCAAAGAACTATACACCTTTCAACAACATCTGGTATGTTGCTGGACCTAGTGGATATGTAGTATCTGACCTTAAGAAATCAACAGGTCCTGCCTGTTGTAAGTTGTACACAGTTAGATTTACCAAATTACAGGTTAATGCAATAACAATATACCTTTAGAGAGAACAAGTCATTAGAACTGGCATGAATGAGATTAGAGGGTGTAAGTAAGCTGTGCAAGCAAATGATTCAGACTTTCATGTCATCCCCACTTGTATTTGTGCCTCTCCAACAGCTCACACCTGTTGCTGGGGGTGAAGTTGGAGAAGGAGCCTATATGATCAGCTTTTTGTTTATGGAGAAGGAAAAATACTGAGCTTGGTTGACAAATGGGTCTTCTCAGCACGTGTGTGCAAGCCACAGATGTACAGCTAAGCTGCTGCATTATAACCCCACTCAGGGATGGCCTTAAAGACAGCAGTGATGGATCATCTTTCAATAAGTAGACTTTGGGAATGTGCCTAGTCAGTCATTTTGTTGAAAGAAATGTGGCCAAGGAAAGAATATAAGGGAACTCATGAGCAGTGGTGAATGGCTTGACTGGTCGATCAGGGACCTGGAAGGAAAACTATTTGAGTATCAGAGAGAAGTCTAGGAGAACCTATAAAAGTGGGCACAAAAGTGTGATAATCATTACATTTCACAGAAATGCCCACCAGAGAGCATCCAATCAAGCACATGACAATGGACAACAGACAACAATTAAGTAGACCAAATAAGTCAACCAGCTGACATCAGCCAGACTCTGTCTTTCATCAAGGCTTGATCTAGCTACAGGCATTGCTAAATGTCCTTCTTGTGAGAAACAGAACCCAACATTGAGGCCCTGATATGGCACCATCTCTTACAGAGACTGACCAACCTCTTGATTGCAAGTTGATTAAACTGGACTCTTTATACTCTGTAAGGAGCAGCAATTTATGTTTGTCTTAGTCTGTTTAATATTGCTATAAAGGAATACCTGAGGCTGGGCAATTTATAAAGGAAAGAGGGTTATTTGGCTCACAGTTCTTCAGGCTCTGCAAGAAAAATGACACAAGCAGCTACTTCTGGTGAGGGCCTCAGGCTGCTTCCACTCTGGGCAGAAGGTGAAGGGGAGCCAAGGTATGCAGAGATCACACAGCAAGAGAGGAAGCAAGAGAGTGAGAGAGAAGGTTCCAGGCTCTTTTTACCAACCAGATTTCACAGGAACTAATACAGTGAGAAATCAGTCATCTCCCCTCCACCAGGGAGGACATTAGTCTATTTAATAGGGATTTGCCTTCATGATGCAAACACTTCCCACTAGGCACCACTTCAAACCCTGGGGATCAAATTTTAACACAAGGTGTGGGGGATACAGGCATTCAAACTTACAGTATTCTGCCCCTGGCCCCCAAAATTTCATATCGTTCTTCTCACATTGCAAAATACCATTATCTTCTCCCAATAGTCCTAAGAGTATTAATTTGTTTTGGCACAAACTTAAATTCCAAAGTGTCATCTGAGACTCAAGGCAACTCTCTTAAAGCTGTGAGTTTGTAAAATCAAAGTCAAGTTATTTACTTCCAAGCCACAATCATGGTTCAGGCATTGGGTAAACTTTCCCATTCCAAAAGGAAGAAATAGACCCAAAGAAAGGGGGACTTGCCTTTCGCAACCCAAACCCAGCAGAACAGACATTAAATCTTAAATCTTCAAAATAATCTTCCTTGACTTCATGTCCCACATTCTAGGCACACTGGTGCCAGTAGTGGGCTCCCAAGACCTTGGGCAGCCCCAACCCCATGGCTTTTCTGGGTACAGCCCATGTGACTGTTGTAATGGGTTGGAGTCCAATGCCTGAAGCTTTTCTAGGGTGAGGTTGCAGACTGCCAATGGCTCTCTAATTCTAGGTTCTGGAGGGTGGCACTTGTACTCCCATGACTCCACTAGGCACTGCCATCATAGAGGCTCTCTGCAGTGTCTTCACCCCCACATCAGACTTCTGCCTGGGTACTCAATATATTCCTGAAATCCAGGTGGAAGCTGCCAAGCCTCCACGGCTTTTGTGTCCTTGGCCCCTGCAGTCTTAATATCATGCAAATGTTGCAAAGGCTTATGGCATAGGCCCTTCAGAGCAGTGACCTGAGCAGTACTTTTGGCCAATTGAGCCTTGGCTGGTGGTGGAGCAGCTGGGATGCAGGAAGCAGTATCCCAAGGTGGCTCAGGGCAGTGGTACTGTGGGCTGTTCCCCTGAAACCATTCTGTTCTCCTGTGCCTCTGGGCCTATGATAAGAGGTGCTGCCTCAGAGATCTCTGAAATGTGTTCACGGCCATTTTCTCATTATTCTATTTGCACCTTGCTCCCTTTAGTCATGTTAATCTCTTCCGCAAGTGGTTGCTCCATAACACTCTTAGACTGATCTCTCCTGAAAATGCTGTTTCCTTCTCTAATACATCCAGGTTGTGAATTTTCCAAATACTTACCCTCTGCTTCCTTTTAAAGTATAAATTCCACCTTTAGATTATTCCTCTGCTGCAGCATCTGTATCTGATTCTAAGCTCTTAAAAGCAGCCACGCCATCTTTTGAATGCTTTACTGCTTAAAAACATCTTCCATCAGATAATCTTGGTCATCAGTCTTAATTGCATCTTTCCACAAAGCCCTAGGTCACAGACACAAGGCAATCATGGTCTTTATTAAGGTGTAACATGAATGACCTTTGTTGTAGTTCTCAATCATTTTCTCATTTTCATCTGAGACTTCCTCGACATGGAGTTTACTGCCTATATTCTATCAACATTTTTATTATAACCAGTGACGAGACTGATCATAACCAGTTTCTAAGAAGTTCCAAACTTTCCTTCATATTCCCATCTTCTTCTGAGTCCTCTAGACTCTTCAAACATCTGCCCATTACCCAGTTCCAACGTATCTTTCATATTTTCAGGTATCTTTATAGCAACACCACACTCCTCGGTGCCAATTTTCTCTTAGTCCATTCAGTATTGCTACAAAGGAATAACTGAGGCAGGGTAATTTATTTTTTGCTTAAAGTGGTGGGGGATTTTTGTTAATGGCTATTTAGACTGTACAAGAAGCATAATGCCAGAAGCATAATGCCAGCACCAGGCTGCCTCCTGTCATGGCAGAAGGTGAGGGGACCCAAAGTATACAGAGATCACATGGCAAAAAGAAAGTAAGAGAGACTGAAAGGGGAAATGCCAGGTTCTTTTTAACAACCAGCTCTTGTGGGAACTAACAGAGTAGAAACTCACCCTTTACATAGAGGGCATTTAGTCTATTCAGGAAGGGTGCACTCCTATAACCAAAACACCTCCCACCGGGCACCACTTCCAACATTGGAGACCAAATTTCAACATGAGATTTTTGGGGAAATAAACAAACTACAGCAATCTTAAATGGAAATGACCATACTGTAGGTATGAATTTGCCTATCATACCAGCAAAACCTCAGTCGACCCCACTATATGTTGGCTTATAGAGTTTAAGAACCAGCAACACAGTTTTCTGCAAAATATAGCCTCAGACTAATGAACTCACTTTGAAGCAGAGGAGATAGAGCAGTGAGCACATAATGATGAGATCTACCGGCACTTGCTGTCCATGTTACTCAATGGCTATCAGCCTGAGAGAGTGGTAAAGGAGCTTTTTTAAGGTGAAACTGAGATATCAGCTAGAAGATGCTACCGTGAGAGGCACTATTCTTTATAGGGCAAAATACATCCTAAATTAATCCCTATTGTATGGTACTGCATCTTCACTAAGTAGAATACATAGATCTAGGAACTAAAGGATAGAAGTCAAAGTAGCATCACTTCTTGACCTACAACTTTAAGGTCTGTAATTCTAGAGGACATGGTTTCCCAGAATAGAAAATCTTTCAACAGAGGATACAGTAAAAGTCCTATTGAACTTTAAGGAATGGCTGATGCCCTGCCGTTATTTAAGTTTCTTCACCACATATAACAGGTTGCAAGGAAAAGAATGATCATATCTGCAGGTGCAATCAACCCTGATCCTCAGGAAGAGGCAAGGATGCTATTATACAATGGCCACAGGAAAGAATACATCTGGCACCCAGGTGGTCTATCAGGGTCTCTGTTGGGATTTCACTTCCCAATTTTGTTGGTAAATGAATAAGTACAACAACCACAGTCTAGGAAAAACATACTTACCAGAGACTCGTGCCCCTTTGGAATGAGGGTTTGGTTTACTCAAACAAGTAATCCTCCTAGACCAGCAAAGATACTAGCCAAAATAAGAGGAATCTAGAGCAGATGACAGAGGAGGGAGAAAATGAGTACTCATTGCATTCTCAAGAGTAGTTTCAGTAACTGGGACTATAATTTATCTTACTACCTTCCTCTCAAAAGTTTCTCCAGAACACAGACCACTCAGAATCCTGGGCAGATTTTACCAATGAGATGAACTTGCTGGTTAAAACAAGTATACCCAACTAGTGCAAGGGTTGGACTATAGTCATTGCTTTGGACAGAGGCACTCATTCCTCCAGCCATGGGGTATGTTAACTACTGATGTGGATGATTATAATTTTCTTTAGCTAAAGGAAACTGCCTAATCCAAGGTCACACTCCCACCTCAATCATATTCAAAAAGTTCTCAATACAAGAATACAAAGACCTGTTCCTTTCGTCTCAGTTCAAGAAACTCTAAAGGGCCTCAAGAGGTGAGATCAAAAAATCTGTAATTGTAATGAATACCCTTAGGAGATTCTGGTGCAGTTGGACCAAGGACCATACTTTGAGAAACAGTGCATTCAATAAGCCTGAATCTATGGATGAGCTATAACTTGGTATCATGAAAAAAAAGTATCTGGCATCCTGTTGCCACAATCCATAGGGCTTCCTCCATACCCTTAAACTCAACTTCCAGGATAAAATTTCAGTGTCAATTAGAAGTCCTAACTATGTCCAGGCGCAATGGCTCAAGCCTGTAATCCCAGAACTTTGGGAGACCAAGGAGAGTGGATCACCTGAGGTAGGAGTTCAAGACCAGCCTGGCCAACATGGTAAAACTCCATCTTTACTAAAAATACAAAAATCAGCTGGGCATGGTGGTGGGCACCAGAAATCCCAGCTACTCAAGAGGCTGAGGCAGGAGAATCACTTGAACCCAGGAGGCAGAGGTTGCAGTGAACTGAGATCATGTCATTTCACCCAGCCTGCGTAACAGAGTGAGACTCCATCTCAACAACAACAACAACAAAGGCCGGGCGCGGTGGCTCACGCCTGTAATCCCAGCACTTTGGGAGGCCGAGGCGGGCGGATCACAAGGGCAGGAGATCGAGACCACGGTGAAACCTCGTCTCTACTAAAAATACAAAAAATTAGCCGGGTGCGGTTGTGGGCGCCTGTAGTCCCAGCTACTCGGGAGGCTGAGGCAGGAGAATGGCGGGAACCCGGGAGGCGGAGCTTGCAGTGAGCTGAGATCCGGCCACTGCACTCCAGCCTGGGCGACAGCGCGAGACTCCGTCTCAAAAAAAAAAAAAAAAAAAAAAAAAAAAGAAGTCCTAACTATGGTGCTGAAAATAAGCCCATCACTTCCCTGAAAAGATCCTGGCCTACCTGGGAATCAAACTAATCTCATACCCTCTATGCTTTCTGTTACCCTATTTCTGCTGCCCCAGTAACAGAGCCACCTTCTTAAAGGAAGGAATTCCAATAGTATGAAAGTTATCACATTATTTCTTATTGATATTCCCTATATTTAGACTAAAGTGAGTGTGATTAGAGCATCAGGTAAATCAACTAAGCCCAAGGCATATAAACAGAATGATGATTATACATTTTAACCTTTTATCTTTCCAATTCACTTTTCCAAAAACAGTTTCTCCAACTCCTGCCTGAGCAGGAATTACCACAGTAATTACCGCCATTTACCTTTCCCACTATTACAACAAAGGTATTTAAATATCTGGGTCTACTGATCTGAATTTGGACCTGTTAATATTAGTATCTTTACTTAGGATTTGTTGCCAGCAAAATCTATTCTTCCTACCCATCCTTCCTAGGACTCTTCTGATTCTACCTTTTTTCTCAATATTGATATGATCTCTACTTCTCATAAAAGCTTAGTAGATCAAGTTTTTTATAAAGCCATAAGAAAAGCAGTGAAGAAAAATTGGGTCCATCTTTAATTTCTGGATCCAAAATGTCTTAATCTGTTAGTGCTGCTATAACAAAATACTTGAGACTGGGTAATTTATTTTTCACAGGAGTTTCAAGTCAGGGTATTAAAAAATTTTTTTCTCACAGATTTTGGAGGCTAGAAAGTTCAAGATCAAGACGCTGACATTGAGTAGCTGATGAAGACTTTCTTACTCTATCCACACATGGCAGAAAGGGGGAATCTAGGTCATATCCTCATGTGGCAAAAGGCAGAAGGACATAAAAAGATAAAAACATAAGGTTGCTGTAGATCTGTTCTCATACTGCTATGAAGAAATACCTGAGAATGGGTAATTTTAAAGAAAAGAGGTTTAATGAACTTACAGTTTCACATGGCTAGAGAGGCCTCACAACCATGGCAGAAGGCGAAGGAGGAGCAAAGGCATGTCTTACATGATGGCAGGCAAGAGAGTATGTTCAGGGGAACTGCCATTTATAAAACCATCATGAGAATTGCATGGGAGAAACCCACCCCCATGATTCAATTACCTCCATTGGGTCCCCCCTACAACATATAGAGATTATGGGAGCTTCAATTCAAGATGAGATTTGCATGGGGACACAGCCAAACCATATCAGTTGCTACTCTTACTCATGAGGGCTCTGCCCTCATAATTTAGTTCCTTCATAAAGGCCCGACCTCTTTATACTATCACATTGGGGATTAAGTTCCAATGTAAATTTTGGAGGAGAGTCAGGCATTCAAATCACAGCACAGGGCTTCTTCAAGGACATATCTTCCTTCTCCATCATGACACACGTGACTATTTAAAACAGAAAGTGAGTAAGTATTTAAGAAATAATTCATTAATTTTTCCTTAAGTACTTTTTCCTGCCATTATTATTACCCTGACAATATTGTTATTAGGAGAACTTTCTGTCAAAACTGCTTTAGGGAATAAATAATAATCACTTTTAAAGTAACTGGATGAGAGCTCTGAAACCATTTTAAAGATCATATCAAGAAGTTCTGGCTGGAGTGATGTCAGAAAGATGGTACAGAGATATTTTAGCCCTCATACCAACCCTACCCAAAAACATCCATGAACACAAGTACCTTTGTGGGAACCCAGGAGTCCAGCAGTCAGGTGCCAGACCCCCCTTGGAGAATAAAGAAAAACTGAGAATCAATGAATTTAAGAGAGTAAGAAAAACAGTTTCACTTTACCCGCATCACTCCTACCCTACCCCCAAGGCAGTACATCTCAGAAAGCTGGTTCAACATTTTTAGATTGAAAAAAGGTTCTTAACTTTTAACATTTTAGGGTACCCTTTGACAAATAAATGGGAGACTCTCAACATTCAGCCTGACTGTACAGGATTGAGAGAAGTAATACAATCCTTAGATTTTCTCTCCCAAGAGGGAACAAAGGGAATGGAATAGGAACATACATAAAAAGGTCTACGGAATACCCAGGGTAACTAGCCAGGTTGAACGAGGAATGTATTTTTCTCCTTCAGCCATGCAGTACAGACTGGAGGAGGTGATCTTTTTTAAAAGCAAAGCAGTAATCAAAAACCTCAAGAAACATGAAAAATCAGGAAAACATTACACCACTAGAAGAACAAAATAATTTTCCAGTAACTGGGCTCAAATGAATAAAAATCTATGAATTGCCTTGCAAAGCATTCCAAATAATCATTCTAAGGAAGTAAATTCAGTGAGATGCAAGAGAACACAGATAGACAATAAAACAAAATCCAAAAAATCAGAAATGAACAAAATGAGAAGTTCAACAGAGAAACAGAAATTATAAAACACAGAAATTCTGGAGCTGAAATATACAATGAATGAAATTTTAAAATTAAAACTGTGAATTTGAGAGAGATCATTTGAAATTAGCCAGTCAGATGAGAAAAAAAGGAACGATAAAGAATAAAGAAAGCCTACAGGAATTATGAAACATCATAAAGTGAATCAAATTATGTGTTACACCGCATGTTCTCACTCATAGGTGGGAACTGAACAATGAGATCACTTGGACTCTGGAAGGGGAACATCACACACCGGGGCCTATCATGGGGAGGGGGGAGGGGGGAGGGATTGCATTGGGAGTTATACCTGATGTAAATGACAAGTTGATGGGTGCAGCACAGCAACATGGCACAAGTATACATATGTAACAAACCTGCACGTTATGCACATGTACCCTAGAACTTAAAGTATAATAATAATTTTAAAAAAATAAAAAATAAAAAATAAAATAAACAAATTATGTGTTACAGAAGTCCAGAAGGAGAAGAGAAAGACAACGGCTCAAGATGATTATTAAAAGAAATAATGGCAGAAAACATCCCAAATCTTGGGAAGGACATGAACATCCAAATTCATGAAGTTCAAAAGTCCTCAAATGGATTAATCCAAAGAAGATTACATTGAGAAATACCATAATCAAATTATCAAAAGTCAAAGAAAATAAGAGAATTTTGAAATTAGCAAGAGAAAATTGACTTATCATATACAAGTTAGTTTCTATGAAAGTGTCAGCTGATTTCTCAGAAGAAACTTTACTGGCCAGGAGAGGGATGATATATTTAAACTGACAAAAGAAAAACTGAAAAACCTGCTAACCAAGAATACTATATCTGGCAAAGCTATACCTCAAAAAAGAAGAAGAAATAAAAATTTTCTCAGGCAAACTATAGTTAAGGAAGTTTATCATCACTAGACCTGCATTACAAGACATGCTAAAGGACATTGTTCAAGTTGAAATGAAAGGATGCTGATTAACACTTGCTGATAAAAGCCTATAGTCAAATTCAGAGTACTCTATGGTGATGCACTTTCACCTCTAGTAGGAAAGTTCAAAGATAAAAGTATTGAAATAATCATAGC
This sequence comes from Papio anubis, assembly GCF_008728515.1. Classification (NCBI taxonomy): domain Eukaryota; kingdom Metazoa; phylum Chordata; class Mammalia; order Primates; family Cercopithecidae; genus Papio; species Papio anubis. The sequence continues at coordinate 33,767,887 of NC_044987.1, read as the reverse complement.
TACAATCATATATTAGTGGATACACAATATAAAAACACGCAAATTGGAAATCAATAACAAAATATGGGGACAAGAAAAAACAAATAAAAGGCATTCAATTAAAAAGAAAGAATCATCATGGCTGACAGGACGCAGGACTGGATTGCAGCTTCAACTCAGATGAACAGAGCAGCATGTGGAAGCTCACATTGTGAATTGTAGCTCCAAATCAACTGCAAGAACAAACCGGCAATCCCGAGAGGACCCACAGACCCTCTGAAGGAAGCTGACTGCTCCTCCAGGACCTGGGGGACACTCCAAATACTGTTAAGTGCCCCAACTGCGGAAGTGGGAAAGGGAGAGCCTCCCCTCCTGAACACACACTCCCCCTGGGGAAACTGAAGGCCTGTTTGTGGGAGAAATTTCCAACCTTACCTGGAGCTGAGTCAATTTAGAGAGCCGAGAGAAATACAGGGGTAGAGGAAGCATCAGAAAGGCCCTGGGAGCTCAATGGGTCCCCAAGCAGGCCATTCCTGCCTGGCACCACAAGGATCCATCAGGAGGGAAGCCAGAGGAATGGGGGAAAACACCACAGGGAGAAGGTAATTTCCAGCTGAACTTTGTAGCAATTTCAGTGGGGCAAGAAGCTTCCTGGCCAGAACTCAGAGGAGGGCGCTAATCCAGTGTGCAGACTCCACAGGCAGGGGAGGAAACAAGCCCTTTTCTTTCACAGCTGGGAGGCAGGTAGCCTGGGGCAAGTTCTCAAGCCCGGCTTGCACACTACCGGGAAACAGACTCGGGGCTGATAGTGGGGCACGGTGGGAATGGGACCAGCCCTTCGGTTTCTGTGGGAACTGGGTGAGGCCTACGACTGCCAGTGTTCCCCCACTTCCCTGACGACCTGCATGACTCCGAAAAGGCAGCAATAATCCTCCTAGGTACACAACTCCATTGAACTGGAAACCACATCTCCACCCCCTACAGCAGCTGTACCAAGATCTGCCCAAGGAAAATCAGAGCTCAGACACTCCTAGCACTGCTCCCACCTGGTGGTCCTTCCCTATCCCCCTGGTAGCTGAAGACAAAGGGCATATAATCTTGGGAGTTCTAAGACCCCGCCCACCACCGTTTCCTCTCCATACTACCAGAGTTGACGCTCCCTGGAAAGCGCCACGTCCTGGTAGGAGGCCAACCAGCACAAAAATAGAACATTAAATCACAAAAGCTATGAACCTTCACAGAGTCCATTGTACCCTCCTACTACCTCCCCCAAAACAGGTGCTGGTATCCATGGCTGAGAGACCCATAGACAGTTCACATCACAAGACTCTATGGAGACAAATCCCAGACTCAGCCCAGAGTCAGGTAGACTTGCTGGGTGGCTAGACCCAGAAGAGAGACAACAATCACTGCAACTTGTGCAGTGCAGCTTGTGCAGGAAGCCATATCCATAGGAAAATAGGGAGAATAATACATCAAAGGAACACCCCATGGGACAAAACAATCTGAACAACAGCCCTCAACCCTGGAGCCTTCCTTTGACAGAGCCTGTCCAAATGAGAAGGAACCAGAAAACCAACTCTGGTAATATGACAAAATAAAGCTCTTTAATATCCACAAAAAAATCACACTACTTCACCAGCAATGGATCCAAATCAAGAAGAAATCCCTGAAAAATAATTCAGGTGGTTAGTTATTAAGCTAATCAAGGAGGCACAAGAGAAAGGCAAAGCCCAGCACAAGGAAATCCAAAAAAACAATACAAGAAGTGAATGGAAAAATATTCAAGGAAATAGATAGCTTAAAGAAAAAAAAAATCAAAAATTCAGGAAACATTGGACACACTTACAGAAGTGCAAAATGCTCTGGAAAGTCTCAGCAATGGAATTGAACAAGTAGAAGAAAGAAATTCAGAGCTCGAGCACCAGGTCTTCAAATTAGCCCAATCCAGCAAAGACAAAGAAGAAAAAGAAAATATGAACAAAGCCTCAAAGAAGCCTGTGATTATGTTAAACAACCAAACCTAAGAATATTCAGTGTTCCTGAGGAAGAAGAGAATTCTGAAGCTTGGAGAACATATTTGGGGGAATAATCAAGGAAACTTCCCCAGCCTTGCTAGAGACCTAGACACCCAAATACAAGACACAAAAAATACCTGGGAAATTCATCGCAAAAAGGCCATCACCTAGACACATTGGCATCAGGTTATCCAAAATTAAGATGAAGGAAAGAATCTCAAGAGCTGTGAGACAGAAGCATCATGTAACCTATAGAGGAAAACCTAGCAGATTAACAGCAGATTTCTCAGCAGAAACTCTACAAGCTAGAAGAGTTTGGGGCCCTATCTTCAGCCTCCTCAAACAAAACAATTATCAGCCAAGAATTTTGTATCCAGCGAAACTATGTATCATATATAAAGGAAAGATACAGTCTTTTTCAGACAAACAAATGCTGAGAGAATTCACTACTACCAAGCCACTACTACAAGAACTGCTAAAAGGAGCTCTAAATCTTGAAACAAACCCTGGAAACACATCAAAACAGAACCTCTTTAAGGCTTAAATCACATAAGACTTATAGAACAAAAATACAAGTTAAAAAGCAAAAACAAAGAAAAAAACAAAATAAACAAAAGTACACAGGCAACAACAAAAACTGTCATGATGAACACAAAGGTACCTCACATCTCAATACTAACATCGAATGTAAATGGCCCAAATGCTCCACTTAAAAGATACAGAACTGCTGAATGGATAACAACTCAACAACCAACAATCTGCTGCCTTCAGGAGATTCACCTAACACATAAAGACTCACATAAAGTAAACAGGTGAAAAGGTCATTTCATGTAAATGGAAACCAAAAATAGCAAGGGTAGCTATTCTTACATCAGACAAAACAAACATTAAGGCAACAGCAGTTAAAAGACAAAGAGGGACATTATACAATCAAGTGGGTTTCATGCCAAGCATGCAGGGATGGTTTAACTTATGCAAGTCAATAAATGTGATACACCACATAAACAGAATTAAAAACAAAAATCACATGATTATCCAATAGATTCAGAAAAAGCATTCGACAAAATCCAGCATTACTTTATGGTTGAAACTCTCAGCAAAATTAGCATACAAGGGACATATCTCAATGTAATAAAAGCCATCTATGAAAAACCAGCAACCAACATAATACTGAATGTGGAAAACGTGAATGCATTCCTTGTGAGAACTGGAATAAGACAAAGATGCCTACTCTCAGCGCTCCACTTCAACATAGTACTGGAAGTCCTAGCCAGAGCAATCAGACAAGAGAAAGAAATAAAGGGCATCCAAATCAGTACAGAGGAAGTCAAACTGTCACTGTTTACTGATTATATGATTGTATACCTAGAAAATCCTAAAGACTCCTCCAAAAATCTCCTAGAACTGATAAAAGAATTCAGCAAAGTTTCTGGATACAAAATTAATGTACACAAATCAGTTGCTCTTCTATATATCAACTGCAACCAAACAGAGAATCAAATCAAGAATTCAACCTCTTTTACAATAGCTGAAAAAATAAAATAAAATAAAATACTTAGGAATATACCGAATCAAGGAGTCAAAAGACCTCTACAAGGGAAACTACAAAACACTGCTGGAAGAAATCGCAGACAACACAAACGTATGGAAACATGTCCCATGTTCATAGATGGGAAGAATCAATATTGCAAAACTGACCATACTACCAAAAGTAATCTACAAATTCAATGCAATTCCCATCAAAATATCACAACCATTCTTCACAGCATTAGAAAAAACAATTCTAAAATTCACACAGAACCAAAAAAGAGCCCACATAGCTAAAGCAAGACTAAAAAAAAGAACAAATCTGGAGGCATCATACGACCTGATTTCAAGCTATACTATAAGGCCATTGTCACAAACACAGCATGGTAGTGGCATAAAAGTAGGCACATGGACCAATGGAACAGAATAGAGAACTCAGAAATAAACCCAAATACTTAAAGCCAACTGATCTTCAACAAAGCAAACAAAAATATAAACTGGGGAAAGGACACCATTTTCCACAAATGGTGCTGAGATAATTGGTTAGCCACATGTAGAAGAATGAAACTGGATCCTGATCTCTCACCTTACACAAAAATCAACTCGAGAGGGATTAAGGACTTAAATCTAAGGCCTGAAACTATAAAAGTTCCAGAAGATAACATTGGAAAAACCCTTCTAGACATTAGCTTAGGCAAGGATTTCATGACCAAGAACACAAAAGCACTTGCAATGAAAACAAATATAAATAGTAGAAACTTTATTAAACTAAAGAGCTTTCACACAGCAAAAGGAACAGTCAGCAGAGTAAACAGACAACACAAAGAATGGGAGAAAATCTTCACAATCTATACATCTGGCAAAGGACCCATATCCAGAATCTGCAACGCACTCAAACAAATCAGTAAGAAAAATACAAACAATCCCATCAAAAAGTGGGCTAAAGACATGAATAGACAATTCTCAAAAAAGGATATCCAAATGGCCAAGAAACATATGAAAAAATGCTCAACATCACTAATGGTCAGAGAAATGCAAATCAAAGCACAATGTGATACCACTTTACTCCTGCAAGAATGGCCATAATCAAAGCTCAAAAAACAGTAGATGTTGGCATGGATGTGGTGATCAGGGAACACTTCTACACTGCTGGTGGGAATGTAAACTAGTACAGCCACTGTGGAAAACAGTGTGAAGATTCCTTAAAGAACTGAAAGTAGAACTACCATTTGATCCAGCAATCCCACTACTGGATATCTACCCAGAGGAAGAAAGTCATTATACAAAAAAGGTACTTGCACATGCATGTATACAGCAGCAAAATTCACAATTGCAAAATCATGGAACTAATCCAAATGCCCATCAATTGATGAGTGGACAAAGAAACTGTCATATATATATATATATGAGATGGAATGCTACTCAGCCATAAAAAGGAATGAATTACCAGCATTTGCAGTGACCTGCATGAGATTGGAGACTATTATTCTAAGTGAAATAACTCAGGAATGGAAAACCAAATGTCGTATGTTCTCACTGATATGTGGGAGCTAAGCTGTGAGGACACAAGGCAAATACTTTCAAAACTTAAAAGCTTCTGCCCAGCAAGGGAAACAATCAACAGAGTGCAGAGACACCCTAAGAATTGAATAAAATATTTGCAAACTATCTAAGAAGTAATTGTTATCCAAAATATATAAGAAACACAAACTATGCAATAGCAAAAAAAAAAAAGACAGAAATTTAAAAATAAGGCTAGGCATGGTGGTTCACACCTGTAATCCCAGCACTTTGGGAGATCAAGGCAGGAGGATTACTTGAGGCCAGGAGTTCAAGACCCACCTAGGCAACATAACTAGACCCCATCTCTACCAAAAAAAAAAAAAAATTATCCAGGTATGGTGGCACATGCCTGTAGTCCTAACTACTTAAGAGACTGAGGTGGGAATTTTCAGGTTTGAGTCCAGAATTTCAAGGCTGCAGTGAGCTAGGATCACACCACTGCACTCCAGCCCAATGTGACAGAGCAAGATCTCGTCTCTTAAAAAAAAGAAAGAAAGAAATTTTAAAATAACCTAGTTTAAAACAGGTGAAGAACCCAAATAGACATTTTTTCAAAGAAAACATTTGAAAATGACTACAGTTTATATACAGGCTGATCAAAAATGGCCAGCAGGTATATGAAAAGGAGTTCAACATCAGTAACCACCAGGAAAATGCAAATCAAAATCACAATCAGGTATTACCTCACACCTGTTAGAATTGCTATCATAAAAAAGATAAAAGATAACAAGAGTTGGCAAGGATGTGGAAAAAAGTGAATCCCTTTACACTGTTGATGGAAATATAAATGGGAGAATTTCATAGCACCCCATGCACTAAGACAGGGTACAATGTTTCAGTTATGTTGGATAAGTTCTAGATATCTAATCTACAACATGGTGACTACAGTTAATAATGTATACAGTCATGCATCTCTTAATGATGGAAATATGCTCTGAGAAATGCATCATTAGACAATTTCATCATTATGCAAACATTGTATACTTACATAAACCTAGATGGCATAATATACACACACCTAGGCTATATACATATATCCTACCTCTCATAGGCTACAAATCTATACAGCATGCTACTGTACTGAATACTGTAGGCAACTGCAGCACAATGGTATTTGCATATCTAAACACAGAAAAGACACGATAAAAATACAGTATTTTGGGACTATCATTGTGTGCACAGCCTGCCATTGACAAAAACCTTGTTATATAGCATATCAATGTACTCAAAACCTGCTAAGAGAGTAGATCTTAAGTGTTCTCATCACCAAAAAGGGAAGGAGGGTACAGTAGCTATGTGAGGTGATGAATATAATCTTAACTTGATTGTGTTGATTATTTCACATGTATATGCACACCAAAACATCATGCTGTATACCTTAAATCTATATAAATTGTATTTGTCAATTCTTTCTCAAAAAAAGCTGGAAAAAGAAAGAAGCACCTCCTATAGTCTGTTTGGAGGAATACAGCTTGGCAAAAATATCCCAGATCCAATTCTTGTGGATTGTTTAACTGCCCATCCTGCTAGTATTATTCTGTATCATCTTATTTGCCTGTAAAGAGTTTGTAAAGTACTGTTATCAAAACCGTGCCTTCATCTTTTTACATATTTTGGTTTTTAGCTTTGTCAAAAAGAATAAAATATTTTAATTCTTAATTTAATATATGTGTGCAAGGTACAGTGTATTTAATAGAGCCATCTGAATTAAAGTGGCCACACTCTAACAGGCTTTGCTAGTAAGGTTGTCGTCTCTTTGACAGTTAGTTTTGAAAATTAACACAGATTCAACCAAGAAAATCTAAGGAATGGTTTATCTAGACATGAAGAACACATTTGATTCAGTACTCCCCCAAACAGAATCTGCAAAGCCAGCAGCTTTATTTGGCCATAAACCACTTCAGTGAATAACACACTCTAATGAAGGATGAAGATGAATCGTCTTGGTTAGTGGAAATGCTTCAGGATGGAGAGAGAGAATAAGTACCCCTACAAATGACTGTTAGGTTTTCCTCTTTTTTTCTCGCTTTAAGGGACTGGAGAAAATAAATATTTAATGAAAGAAAAAATGGGGCACTGTAAAATCAAACTGGGAGGCTAGCAGAGCTTTATTGAGAAAAAGTATAGGGTTCTAAAATCAAATCCGAGACAAAGAAATTCACCCACTAGCGAACAGGGGTCCTGTGTTACTACATCTTTGTAGCTCTTTTCACCACTAGGATAAAGTTGTAGAGGCATTTGGCAAATCATAGCCACTGGAGTTAGAAGAATCATCTTGTTCCCTATTTGTAAACTTAAATCATCCCACAGTAATTTTTATCATAGCTGCATGCAATCTGTACTCTGATTTATTTCACATTTTCTTTATATTGACTCTATTTTCTTATTTTAAAAATTACATCCAATAGAAAACTTACATTGTGTTGAAGATAGCATATAACATTGTTATATAGTAGTTATTTTGTCCTAAGATACATTAAAACAAACAACAAACATTTAAATAGTATTCATTCATAGTCACCTAAAATTATCTTGTATACCACAAGTGGTACTTGTAATAGACTTTGGAAAACATTGGTCTGGTTAAACTCTCTACAAATGAATATTATTTCAACACAAATTTTATTTGCATCCCTGGATTCCCTTGGAACCACCTGTCCCTAGGCCCTCAGCTGCTCTGTCTACCTTGGCCATCACTCCTTGTGCACCTGGGGCCAACAAGCTACTTTCCCTGGATTTCCTAGCTCCTTCCTATTCTGGCCAAATCAAAACAACATGGCTGACTTATCTTAGAGACTTCCTAGATCTTCCCACCACTTTCAGACTTAGATAAAACACCAGACGCAGAGCACAGGATCTTACATAAGGCAGCCTTTGAAGATGCTAGATGATAAAACTCAGAATTGCAGGAAGTGAACAATCCACAGGGCAAAAGCTGATACATAATTTCTCTACTTTTTGCTCCCACAAACTAATCCTGGCATAGTTTCTTCTTACAGCCCATTCTGAAAAGTTTCTTATGCAAAAAGAACTCATGTGCTAAATGCCCTACTGTGTCTTTTTGTGGTCTGTTATGAAGTATTACATCGTTTATCATTGCCTCACAGCCTTCCTTGCTTCACTTGTCTATTTCCTCACTCTTTCTGCCCTAGGTTTGGCATCTCGTACAAAAAGCATTAATGCATTAACCCTTGCCTTGGGGACTATTCTCTAGAAAAATTCTCTGGAAACTATACATGCTGACCAAAAATGGCCAGCAGGTATATGAAAAGGAGTTCAACATCACTAACCACCAGGAAAATGCAAATCAAAATTACCTTACACTTGTTAGAATTGCTATCAGAAAAAAGATAAAAGACAATAATAATTGGCAAGGATGTGGAAAAAAGTGAATCCTTTTACACTGTTGATGGAAATATAAATTGGAAAATTTCATAGCAGCCCCATGCTGCTATGAAAATGCCCTTTACAAACCTCCCTAACAAGTCACTCAGCCTCTGCTTGAAGAACTCTAGTGACATGCAACTTAATGATAGACACACAATCCTCACCAATTTGACACACTTAACATTAATAGAATATTCTTAGAGTGAACTATAACCTACTACAATCTTAGTAAGTTTTCCTTTTAACATAATTTTTAAATTAAAAAATTAGAGCAAATTTTGAGAAAATACTAAATAAGTCAGTACAGATTGTATGCAGATACGACCAAAACTGCTGTAGAATGAATGAAGTTTGGAAATAGGGAACCAGACGATTCTTCTAACTCCAGTGTCCATGGTTTGCTGAATGCCTCTACAATTTTATCCTAGTGGTAAAAAGAACTGATCCAGCCTGTCCTCCGAGTTCAGTGCAGGTGGGGACTACCAGGGAGATTGAGAAGGATTTGCTATGGTAAAAGCCCTCACAGAGCGTGCTCGAAAGGTACAATGTGTTCATCATGAAATATTGTTCATCATGAAATAACTAAATATATTCATCTTTAGTTAAAGAATAACAGCTGATTAGTACCAACCTGTGACAGCTTGCCGCAGGGTGCCTAGAAAAAATGAGAAAAATGAATAGAAAGTTTTGTCTAAAATTAACTTTATTTGTAGAACTGTCCTTTATTCTGAGATGATGGCCTTTCTACCCTTTGGTATTTAACATGCCCTTTCTTCTATTAAATAATAATACTACTACTAGATAAAAACACTTTTTAATTCTCCTTTCTTGGCTATATAAGAAATGATAATCCTACAATAATTCCCATACTTTTTCTAACTTATAGTTCTGTGAAATCTAAACTCCAGAAACAGTGGTTAATTATGGAACATAATAAAGGTCATACATATGTCTTACTCATTGAATAAACAAATATATTAATACAATTAAAGTAAAACTGACATAAAAGTTGAGAAATCAAGTAAACCCTACAGGGTCTCTTTTCTTTAACATTCATGACTAAGAGATAAGACTCTGGTTTCCAGTCTATTCCAGAAAGTGTGGGTTGACATTTTCCCATCTTGTTCCTTAGGTACTTCCTAGTGTGAAAATGTTTTATCAGGCATCCAGATTCATGAGTAAGCTCTAGCCCTTCATTGCTACTTATTCTGGCATCTCAGTTTTTCTTTTAGGTTCATTTAACACTTGCTATTGTGTGTGAGAGAACTGTCATATCAGATTGTCAATAGTAAATTCACTATCAACCTGGTAATCACTTTCATTACCCACAAAACTGCTACTGAAATCCTTCAAGCAATGATTGATACGCTGCATCCTATGTTGACATATCACACTAATGATGGACAGAAAGAGTGAAGAAAAAGTTTTAATGATGCATTCGTTCTAGAAGATGACAATATGGCTGCAGGGCATTGGGAAGTGATTATTGGCAATGCCTCCTTTACTTCAGATTGAGGGCACACAAGCAGGACAGGACTTTTCCAAAACAGGTTCACCTGTTGCCAGACACCCAGACAACTTCTGAAGTTGACAAACGTAATGACCTGATCAAAAATACAATTACAGAAAGCCCAGATCCCAAGGCAACATAGCGAATGTCCAAAGGGACAGGCTAATGCACCCATCTGATGACAAAAGCATCCAAGATAAATAAGAATAATAATGTTTATTGAGCACTTATGTGCTAGGCCCTGTGGTAAGCCCTTTACAGGCATATTGCTTAATCCCATTGTATATTGTCTATCTTTCACATGGTAGTGTAAGTTCCACGAGGAAAAAGACTTAGCCTACCTCACTCAGCACTGTATCCTAGGTTCCTACAAAAGCACCCGGATATAGGAGGTGCTCAATAACTATTTTTCAATGAATGAACTAATCAATCAATGATCACCTTCTCCTTGAGCTGGGTGAACAAGGCCTTCAGATGAAACTCCAGAATTCTGCAGAGAAATTTTTTTAACTAGCCGGATGCAGAGGCTCACACCTATAATCCCAGTACTTTAGGAGGCCGAAGTGGGAGGATCACTTGAGGTCAGGAGTTTGAGACCAACCTGTGCAACATAGCGAGACCTTATCTCTACAAAAATAAAATAAATAGAAAACCACCGACTGAGCTGAAAACACTAATAGGCTATAAATTAAATTTTTTAAAAGTCTGTTAAAATGTTAAGAGTATTCCATCAGCTATAAGACACAAATCAATAGTAAATTTACACTTAAAACTAATTCAAAAATGTTTTATTGTTGTTTATCATATGCTCATTTATGGGTATAAGGAGGGTTTTCCACAAAGGTAATCAAGAATCCAATGAGAAACCAGGGTCACATGACAGGAATAGACAGCAGAACTGCACTTTGGCATGCAAACTTTCCTGCTGTTGGTTGAAGAAGCAGCCCACATGCTTCCAGTCCTTTCAGATAAGATGCTCAATACCTGTGGGAGCCAATCAACCTGGCTGTCTTCTAGGCCTCCCCTATAATGAGTTCCACCAAAGCCACAAGCTTATAGACATTGTGGAAGTAGGAAGATGCCTTCACCGGAGTCTTTAGGAATATCACAGACAAAATAAAGCTTTCAGAAATTATTTTGTTGATAAAGAACTTACATTTGAAGGAAAACTAGGGAAAAAGAGATGACAGAAGCAAAACAAGAGAATTTACCCCCATATTTTGAAGAGTTTGTGCAAAATTGGTATTATCATTTACAGCAAAGTCACACTATGAGAGGGCAATGATGACACTAAAGAACGTGTAATAGGATCTCCAAAGCCCTTCTTGTGGTGTATATAACCGTGACCCTACAACTTCAGCAATCCTAGGAAGCCCTCATCACTGCTGACTAGAGAAAATGCCACCTGCTTCCCTGTGTCTTCCTGATGGAACAAGACCACGCCAGAGCAGAGAGCATCACTCTACCTTGGCCATCACTCCTTGTGCACCTGGGGTCAACAAGCTACTTTCCCTGGATTTCCTAGCCCCTTCCTATTCTGGTCAAATCAAAACAACATGGCTGACTTATCTTAGAGACTTCCTAGATCCTCCCACCCCTTTCAGACTTAGATAAAACACCAGACGCAGAGCACAGGATCTTACATAGGGCAGAAAATGCAAAGATTATTTTTATCATGAATTACTCACTTATAAAGAAAAGGTTCCAGTCACTGATACAAAAACAAACAAACAAAAAAAGATACTATTATTTCCAAAGTCTCTGAGGAGGCTAAAATACAAAACATTTTACATAGGTCTGGTGGATAATTTAGAGAAACATAAAAACATTTGTCAGATGAGAATAAGTTTCTAGTAATACTCTTGGTCTTTGCCAAAGAATCTTCCTAATGTCCCTATTTTCTTCTCGTTTTTCTTAATTTCTACCAACTTTTGGCTTTAGTCTTTTCTCCATTTATTCTTACACTTCTTGCACTCTTTTCCCCAAAACCAAAAGGAAGCATATGGGGAATATAATTTTTTAAACCTCAAAAGCACACATAGTAAATTAAAAGCCTAGTTTACAACTATAGATGGGGGGAAATAAAACATTTCCTTTTCTATAAAGTGATCCAACTCATATTTTTATCTCCTATTCCCCTTTCACAGAGCTAGTGGTCAACTTAACCTTATTCATTTTCAGGGTTTCCCTTTCAATGTCATCTCAAGGTTCCCAAAGTCTTACGCATTGTCAAAATGGAGTGATGGACACTCTCTGGTGATTGGGACATCAATTTATCTGAATTTCCCCTAGAATATTTGCATTCCTGTCCATGTGATCTCCTCAGATCCTGTAGATCTCTGTTGCTTCTGGACCATACTTGGATATAGACATCCTGTCTCAAAACTGCTCTTAGTTCCATCTGCCAGAAGCCTTTCTGTAACCATTTCTCTCTCTGATCATACAGAGAACCTAAAAGTGGATGCTCCTTCTCAGTCAAGCTAATATATGACTGCAGCCCTGGATGACACCTTGACTACAATTTTATGAAGGACCTAGAGCCTGAACACTCAGCTAAGTGCTATCTTAGCTCTTCCTTTCAGTTAAAGGGGAATCTCTTTTTAATCCAGGGGAAAATCTCCATGTTTTAAAAATATCCAGCCATTTTTCCCATGCATTTTACTCCTTTTTACCAGCTCTGCAGACTTTCCCAAATTCTCCTAACCTTAGTCCTTTGAAAAAAAAAAATGACCAAAAAGTATATTGGCTCCTTCTTCTCACTTTTTACCCCCTGCCTCCCTGAGGCAACTAAGACACAATGAAACCTGCTTGACAGGAAACAAGGGAAAGGAAAATCCATACAGGGATAAAAAACAATATCACTTATTGACCCAATCTGACTTAATATGGGTACATATAACTGAGTTCTGTTGATTCTCATCATCTCCATTCTCTTCACTCCTCTTCATTCCACTGCTACTGTATTAGTTCAGGACTATCGTTTCATACTACAAAAACCACTGAGCCCAGCCTTCTTCCCCATTACTATCAGAGTGGGTTCCTAACGATAACAAAAAATCAAATGATACCATGTCACTGGAGTGCCTGAAATGGTTTGGAACATCTTGACTGCTTTCAGGAATGAATTCAAACTCCCTAGCATGGCACATGAGACTGGGATTTGGACCTTGCCTTCTCCCCACTCATCTCTTACTATTCCTCAGCATATACTCTACCCCAAAGTCATAACTAGACAAGAATATGATGCAGTATTCCAAGTCTTCCTGCCTCAATGCATGCTGTTCCCTCTATCTGGAACTCTTTTCCCTCCAATCTTCTTATGTTGAACTAACTTGCTCTTTTAGACTTTCCTCTGGGATCACTCTTACAGGAAATTCTTCTTTACTTCTCCTCATCTGTGATTGGGAATCTCTTTTCTGAGTAGCTATAGCACTACACACAACCCTCACTGTTAAAATTATTGGTTTGTTGGCCGGGCGCGGTGGCTCAAGCCTGTAATCCCAGCACTTTGGGAGGCCGAGATGGGCGGATCATGAGGTCAGGAGATCGAGACCATCCTGGCTAACACGGTGAAACCCCGTCTCTGCTAAGAAATACAAAAACTAGCCGGGCGAGGTGGCGGGCGCCTGTAGTCCCAGCTACTCGGGAGGCTGAGGCCGGAGAATGGCATGAACCCAGGAGGCGGAGCTTGCAGTGAGCTGAGATCCGGCCACTGCACTCCAGCCGGAGTGAGACTCCGTCTCAAAAAAAAAAAAAAAAAAAAAAAAAATTATTGGTTTGTTAAGCTCTCTTCCCCAAAAGTCTGTCAGCACCTTGATATCAGGAATTCTCTTTCATCTCTGCATCCTCAAGACCTAGCACAGTAATCTACAAATCGTTAAGGTTCAGCAAACAATTCTTGAGTTAATGCATAATCATAATTTATAGTATCTAAAAAGATGTCAATGTCTATATTATATATCTAGCACAGTGGATATTTGTGTCAAGCAAATTAAAATCAAGATAATAAGTTTTGTTGATCAATTCTAAACTCACTGACTAGGTTAACATTTTGATATTTGTTTCCCCTGAGAACACTATTCTCGTATCAGTCTAAGTATCTGGAGGCTGTGATTTATCTTTGATGTCAGTAACAAGGTTCTGCATTTTGGCATTCATAGAAAAACAAAACAGTAAATGAAGCACATATTGGCATAACTCATATGTTACACTATACCTTACTACAATCTTACACCCTTGGGTAAGCTGATTGAAAGTTAAATGGGAATAGACATTTAAATTACACCAAAGGGATGTCAATGGATTGCAGACTTACTCTTGTATCAGTCTATTGTTGATTGCACAGTATTTTATTAGTGGTCACCATATAACAGTTTTCAATAGGTCATTGTATACTGTATATTTTACGAAATGCAATACTCTGTGTTTATGCAACTACAGAATAACCACTATTTGGCTACTTATTTCAGATAACATATTAAGTAAGCTTAAACAAAGAAATTCAAATTAAGATCTTGACATTATCTAAATGAATACATTGTTTAATTTTGTAAAAATTAATTTGACCTATTTTTATACTTTCTTATTCTTTTGTTCATTTAGGCCCCTAAATTCATTATCATTGGATTAGCTGTCAGATATTCCTAATTAAAGTAATCTCTAAGTATAGTACAGGTAGAATTTTTCAACTCATGGTATAATAAAAAGGATATGGTTTGTATTGTACACATCTCAGTCCCCTTTTAAGTGTACACAGCAAATATTCAGCACTGGGGATCAGAAAGCATCTACCATTGACAGACGATGACACCTGTGTATAATTATCTAGCATGATTAATGAAGAAGGAGATCAAAGTTTCATGCAATTTTAATTTTATGCTCTAGGCTTGATGTGCAAAGGATTTGTACTGGGTAATAAAGGAATACAGGTTCATTCTAATAAGCATGACAAATGAATTTTTTAAATGAGCCTGACTCATTAGCTAGGTGTATATAAACCTATGTGACCCTTAGTGCTCTGGCAGAATTTGGGGATAATTTTAATGCCTAATTAGATTAGGTTGTGTGATGATATTTCAACAAATTAGTTTCTGTACGAAATGCAAACACACTTAGAAGTGTTCATGCTGAGGTATGATAAAAACCAAAATGCTTATAAGGAAGGGATCTTGACTGCAAAAGCTAGATCATATTAACAGCAATTTTCTACAAGGCTACATTTTTAACATCTACTGTGGAACCTCTGAAGACATTTTGACAAGAACGACATTTTGGCAGAATTAACAAACCAGGAAAAGAATGTGTGCTCTACCCCTGACATTAGCGTTATGGAAATAAAACACAGACAACACTGGACTCTGTGTTCAGCTACAACGTGCATTTCCTAGATGTTGCTGATTCAACTTGATCTCAACGTCCATATTGTAACAAGCTGGTCTGGTGCCTCCAGAGTGTAGTGTGAAAGTTCAGTGCCTTAAATTAAGATAAAGTACTTGTTTTCTTTTAAATAAGATCTAAAGCTTAACATAGCATGAAGGGAAAAAAAAAGAAAAACAAAACATTTAGTTTTAAATAATAGAATATGGAGTTCGGAGTAAATAGAACACATCTTCTGGAATTTTTTATGAAACTGGCTACTTGACACTTTTTAAAAATAAGTTTCTTATTTCTTCTCAGGAAGCTCATTTTTTTTTTAAGTTTTGAAGTCAACTCATAATGGAACCAGGGACTCAGTGATCAATAAGATTTTCAACATGCTCCGTATCACACTTAACTAAAGTCATTGTTTTTTTGGTTTTATTTTCCAGCAAACATGAGTTGGGCACTTATACTGTGCTAAGTGCTGAAGGGGTACAGAATGAACACCAGATCTCATCTTCAAGAAGTTCAAAAACTGGTCAGGGAAGTAGAAGTGCAAGCAAGTATAATGCAAAGAAGTCATGCATGAGTGCTATAGGGAAGGAACCAGCTAAGTGCTGTGGGAATCCAGGAGCACAAGGGAATTACAATTAAATTTCCAAGGCTGGCAGAAAAAAGGCTTTTGAAAGAATGTACATTCATTTACTCATTCATTAAACATTTATTGAGCATAAATAATGAGCCAGGCCTATATTAGACACTGACTGTATACAGAGATGTATAAAATACAGCTCTTGCCCTTCAAGATCTCACAGTCTTTACTTGCATTCTCTCAGTGAATATTTTGCTTGGTCTTAGAGAATATAATGACCAATCAGAAGGGGTTTAAATAAATTAACCCATTTAATTCTCATAATGATCAGCTGAGAAAGGAACTATTTAAAGCTCCAGTTTAGAAAGAGGAAAACAGTTGCAGAAAGAGTGTATACCTGATCCAAAATTAAATATCCAAGAAAATGCAAAGCTAAAATTGGAAATCTGGTGCCAGGACCTGTGCTCTAGCCAAAAGGATATCACTAATGCAAGTTCTGTGACAGGGGCTGTGGTGCTCAGACATGAGAACTGATCTAGAAGTGGAAGGGATGCCAAATTAATTTAAACACATAAATATTGGTTAGCTATTATTATTATCTCACAGTATCATGATTATCCTTTTACCTGAAAGAATGACATCCACGTTGACACTTGTTAATGACACAGAGAAAAATATTTTTTGAAAGGTAGGTATGGGGGGCTCATGCGGGATCCCTGCTGCATTTGAGCCAACATGACAAAAGGATGACTAGAATCTGGACGTACATAAAAAGAGAATGACATTCCAAGCCGAGGGGCACCCTAGGCAAGGCAGAGAAGCTGGTTTGACAATTTTCTTCTTGTTGGTAAAGCTCTCATACTCGCTATCCAAATGGAAAATAACTGAAATTGATTGATGTGGAAACTCCTGAGAGGGCAGATCTTTCTAAAAGAAATTGAAAGATATGTCAATAACGTTTGACTTTTAAACACCTCAATTTGCTCATCAAGATTTCAGAATTACTTAGAGCCCAAAGATCATTGTTTGTAACATTGTTTAACTGCAGAAGGGTTTAGCTACAAAAAATTTCCTTAAAAAATTGTTTTTCAGATATAGACATAAAAAATAGTATCTAATGTTTATTAAGCATTTATTCTATATTTGGCTTGGTGCTATATACTTGACATGAATTATTTTATGTAATATTTCACTTATAAAATAATTCATGTCAAGTATATAGCACCAAGCCAAATACAGAATAAATTTTATATGCATTTTCAAATTTTTTATGAATCAGGAAAATGAAACAGAAAGTTTAAGTCATTTGCCCAAAGCCACAGACATGAAAAAACTGGAAAGGAGACTAAGTCAGATATCAATCCTATGCTCTTAACTATTATGCTGTATGTAGCTGAGAGTCACAGAAAGCTTGTAACCAAATGTTTATATTGCCTTGATGAATAGAAACTGCCTTGTTTATTCTTTTCTTGAAGTATAGCTTAGTGTAGAAGGAAGAGAAGGAGGAGACCTTGATGTGAGCCTCATCTCTATAACTTTACACTCTTGGGCAAGCAATTCTCCTCTTTAAGCCTCGGCATCTTACCTTTAAATTGAAAGGATTTGACTGCATGGTGTTTGAAGTCCCTTCTGGCTATAAAGATCTGTATTTTTTTTTTTAAGGCATGCATAGCATTAATTATTCATACATTTTTTAAAAAGAGAATTTTAAACATGGATGGGATAAGTTGAAAATTTAAAGAATTCAAATTTAGTAAGATTTTTAGGAAATGTTGGCTAAAATCATCTTAAGTGTCATGGAATCAACATGACACTTTCAATATGCTGAATTATTTGCTGCATCTATGTGAGGCTGAACATCCACCATATTTTTCACTCATAACTCTGAGGGCTAGTGACACAGTTCATTTCCTCATTTCAAAAAGATTGATTTCATCCCTGAGAAAAGGTACGCATGAGCTGGAAAAAAATGAAGGTTTATGAGAACCAGGAGCATCCGTTCTCATTCTATTAAAGCCTCAGCTTATGTTTCACTTTAGGTCTTGCTTACTAAATTCAGGGTTGCTCAGTCTTTCATCTGAGATACCATGTGTTCATGAAAAGGAGCAAGCTGTTTCTTTTAATCCAAGAGCCAAATGTAAAGATTCCTCAAGTGTCAGTTTTAATTTTAGCGTGCATGATCTTAAATCTCATGGACTGTGTCTACTTAGAGTGTGCCTCTAAGAGCTCTTGAGCTCTTGGCCATTCGAGTCTACAGTCATAAGAATAACCACATAACAAGAAAAGTGACTCCCTCTAAAGAGTGACTCTTTGGCTCACAGATTACTCCAGGGGCCACTTCCCACTGTCCTCTGCAAACCCACTTTCAGTATTCTACAACGCCACTAATCAGCCTTCTGTGTTTCATTTGTTTGCATGTCTCATTGAGCCCAAATCCCCTTTCAGTAGGCTCAAATGAAATGAAATCTGATCAAGCCCTTTCCTGAGATGCAGCTTCTGTTTACAGCTGCTTTGGTACCTTGGACTGCAAACAAGAACCATCACCTGCTCAACTCATGGCACATATCAACCTTCCAGAAGAAAGTAGAAGAAAGGCAGATGAAAAAATGATTATCTTAAGAAAAAGAAATGCCTGCCAAGATATGTGGAACAAAATATATTAATCTTACACTTATAGATCACTTTCCCAGAGATGATCTTTTTTTTTTTTTTTTTTTTTTAAATTTTCAGAATTAGGCAAGTCCTCTTGGTCTAATTTTAAAATGAGAAAGCTGATAACTAAGAGGTATAATACGGTCTCATTGTTTCGTGGAGACCATTTAATTCCTGTGGTTGCAGACCAAGATCTCAGGCATCGCTTTCAGCAAGCACAACCAATGGGATCTAAGATCTTCTACCCTAAAATTCATACCAAAGTTTGATATAATTTGTTTCTTGGATTAAAGGCCACTTGATTTTAATCATTTAACAAATACTTCTTGGCTACCTACTTTTCTTTCTTTCAAGGAGCACATATACCAAGTCTATCTTTCTGTCTGCTATACTATGCTTGGAAATTATTGAAAGCTCAATGGTGAATACTAATTGCCCCTCCCTAGCCCCAAAGTTGACCTGGTACAAATTGGTATTAACACCATTGACAGAGACACTTTGAGGATATCTACTAGAATACAATCCTAACAACCCTTCAAATATGATGCCTGCAATGTAAAGCATGCTCCCTGGTGTTTTGCCAAATACAACCTGCAGCACCATAAAAGGAAAGACTTGGCTCAGAACAGGTTTCACAACTCTGAGGAAAGAATCTTGAAAGGAGGCTAACATGGTTTGGATCTATGTTCCCACTAAGTCTCCTGTTGAATTATATGTATCCAGTGTTATAGATGGGGCCTGGTGAGAGGTGACTGGATCATGTGGGCAGAGTTCTTCTAAATGGGTTCGCATTATCCCCTGGGTACTGTTCTCGTGAGAGTAAGTTTTCATAAGATCTGGTTGTTTAAAAGTGTGTAGCATCTCTCTGCTCTCTCACCTCCTGTGAAGATGGCTCTGGCCATGTGAAGATGCCTGCTCCTGCCTTGCCTTCCACCATGAGTAAAAAGCTCCCTGAGGCCTCGCCACAAGCAGATGCTGCCATGCTTCCTATATAGCCTGCAGAACCATGAGCCGATTAAGCCTCCTTTCTTTATAAATTACCCAGTCTCCGGTATTACTTCATAGCAGTGTGAGGCTAACTTCTGCATAGACAGAGGGAAAGAAGGAAAATTGGGAGGAATAAGCATGATCTAGGTGAGGCTGGTACACAAATGGATTTCAATAGAGCAGCCAATAATATTAATAGTGATAATAACAGATTTATTTATTGAGCACTTACTGTGTTCCAGGACCTAAACTTTGTATGTATTCATTTATTTGATCCTCATAGCGCCCCAATGAGAAAAGTATCAATTATTTTTTTTAATTTAGGAATGAGGAAACTGAGGCACACAGAGAGCTCAAATAAGTAGGACTATATAGAAAGTATCACTGGCTCCAAATGTTTTTAATGTATACATACAATTAGAAATAAAGAAAGAACTACTTACCACATCTACTCTATTATTTGTAGAAAACAGGTAATGGAAATAATAGAACTCATTTATAATTTTTTCGTATTATACTTTTACCAACATTCATCATATTAAGAAGCTATCTGAGCTGAAAACATCTATTTTAACAAGCTTATATAAGCAAACTACAGATCAATTTTCTGTTATCATAATTTTAGACGGCATTTCAAAACAATCACTTTTCACCAAAAATTATTTTCTTTATACATCTTATGAATTCACTCAAAAATTTTGAAAATGGAATTTTTTTAAAATCTCAATATTTAGTGTCATAAGTCACAAATTGCCACAATCTAAACTTTTTATAATAGCCCTACAGTAAAAATTGGATAATTCCACTAATGTAGACTACTCAGCACAGAGTTAAATTTTACTTTTTTAGTGAACTAAGAAAGATTTTGGTAAATTTTCAACTAGTTTTAAAACTTAACCTTTTTGTCCTATTTTTTAACCTTAAATGACAAAGCAAGGCAATTCTTGAAGTATTTCTGCCCTGAACAGAGGAGTGCACCCTTGAAGTCACTGTACCAGTACCAGTTATTTTCTAAGATTGCAGTGTTGATTCCTGCAGGCACCATGTTTACCTGGTTAGAAGGATTTATTTTCCCTCATGTTTTTAAAGTTATTATCCATTGTATCTCTTTGTGGTTTGGGAAAATGTATTCTGAATATGCCTTAGTCAGTTTGGACTGCTATAACAAAAATACCACAGACTGGGGGGCTTAAAAAACAGAAATTTATTTCTTACAATTCTGGAAGCTGTGAAGTTCAAGATCAAGGTGCCAGCAAAATCAGTATCTGATGAAGGCCACCTTCCTTGTTTACAGACAGCCACCTTCTGGCTGCATCCTCACACGGTGGGAAAAGGGGAAAAGTTCTAGTTTCCTCTTTTTAGAAGAACACTAATTAACTCCCAAAGGGCTCTCACCTCCTAATATCATCCCATTAGAAGTTAGGCTTTTACATATGAATCTGGGGGTTGGAGGGGCACAAACAGGCAGTTCATAACAATCTACTACCACTATTCCTTTCTTAATATCTTGTGAAGAATGTTCCATTAAAAAAACTAGGACAGAAGTGGTGGCTCATGCCTGTAATCCCAGCTCTTTGGGAGGCTAAGGCAGGCAGATAGCTTGAGCTCAGGAGTTCAAGACAAGACTGGGCAACATAGCAAACCCCTTCTCTACAGAAAAATACAAGAAGTAGCCAGGTGTAGTGGTGGCACTCCAGTGACTCCAGCCACCTGAGACACTGAGATGGGAGAATCACTTGAGCCCAGGAAGCGGAGGTTGCAGTGAGCTGAGATCACGCCACTGCACTCCAGTCTGGGTGACAGAGTGAGATCTTGTCTCAAAAAAAAAAAAGAAAAAGAAAAAGAAAGAAAGAAAAACTACTGGAAATTCTGTTTCAAGCAAATCTGGGAAGAGAGTGGCCAGAAGTTTATTCTCTAAACTTTACTGACATAGTAGGGTTCTTTTTTGCACACACTGGTTATAGTAAAGTTCTTCTTTGCAAATGCTGCTTCCCGTGAAAAACAGCTTGATACCAACTAGATTCTTGTTGGAACCATTATTCTCATCACAGTTAGGCAGGAAAGATAAAAATCAATAGAAGCAAGCTGAGTAGACAAATGGGTTATAGCCTATATAATGGCAATTGCCAGAGTATAGTCAGAGGGGTTGGAAAATATCACCTTGCTACATAAAAAGAGATCCTGCCTAGGATCTTATGGGATGTAGTTGAGTTATGGTTGCACTGTTTGCCCTTAATGGAAATATCTTCATTTGACTAAGTCAACCATCAGGTTTAATCATACAGGATACTGAAGTATATTAGATATTAATGATTAAATAATATCAGCAAACTACACTCAGCCATCATTAATGATTGTATTTAATAATGTGCAGAAGATAATGAGAAAAGCAAACAACAAAGGGATCAGAATGGTAAACAACTTAAGTCAACACAATTCCTAATACACACACTCTATCAATGCATTTTTAGTGGGCTACTGTGTACTTCACTTAATTGAATCAGTAGAGACACACGGTCCGCAGATTATTATAACCCATCCTATTGCTTGTTTCTAACTTTTCAGGAAGAGATAATTCATTATTGAAAGGTAAGCACTTTGTTTTCCTGAACTCCCATTTCAATGCAGAGCATGGACGTAATTTGTTCTGAGTTATAGTTCTCTAAAATTAAAAGGCATAAATCATATTTCCACATTTCGCAACCAATCTGCCAAACACATCCAACTAGGAAAGACTGAAGGGTAAATGGCATGTTTTAGAATGACTGGAATCAACAGGAATCTATTAAAATTCTTATCATAAAATAAATAAAATTCTCAAATTAGCTAGCTGCTCTTTATGATCATACCTATTTTAAGTGCTTTTAAAGTGCTCTCTTATTGATTTATATATCTCCAAGAAGTGCCTAATAAAACTAAAAGACTAGTCTGAACATTTTAGCACCAAGAAATACAAACCTATGTATCTCATAAGGTGTGCACCTTTTAAAAGGTTGACACTTTTATTCTCTACCCTGCTCTGAGATTGTCTGATCGAGACAAAAAAAGGGAAGAGAGGAAACAGTATAACACACTAGTGGAAATAAATGGTGGGCATTATGGTGCCTCTGCACGAATTATGCTCTTAGTGATAACTCATAATTTGAATAGTACTTTTTAAAGTGAAATGTGCTTTCACTTTTATTACTCTGTTTTTGCCTCACAAGTAAGAAAAGCAGGTACATTATTCTTTCCATTATAGAGGTAAAGAAACAATTTTGGGGAGTTTCAATGATGCGTGCTCTAGTGGGAAGTCAGACCTTGAACTGCAGTTGTCTGAGTCCAGTATCTTTTCTACCACACCCTGCTGCTTTTCCCATACCCTATACCCCCTTTTAGAACAAATTGCCATTTTGGTAAATGGTAGATGCTTGGTAACAACTTGAACTACACTTGGCACTCTGATAAATGGCCCGGGCACTTAATTGGGATGCTTGCCAAGGAATAGAGTTAGTGCAGTGCATTTCCAATGGCTCTAAACAGCAGATGAATTGCACATCAATTTATTTAAATAGCAAGAAGGCGAGTTTATTCATGGTCATTACCAGGTGCAGACTGATGCCTGCTAGCATAGATTTCCCACTGTGAAGCCCTTTAGTCACTCCATGCGGCTTCCCCACTCCATTATGCCTGTTAAATGAATCAATCTTACCTTAATATCATTCTTAAATATTTAATGTCAAGTTACAATGCTGCCTTTTAAAATCGGTTGATAAAATAAAAGCAAAAATTGTTCAGCAGGATACACCCCACCTTACCAGCCTCCACTCTTCCATATGATTACTTACTAGGGTAGGCTGTTTGCCCCCAGGGGTGGGCCAATTAAAAGGATTTATTTGCTTGTGTAACAATCTAGGCGGCAGCAAAAGGAACTGCAGTTTCAAGAAAGAGTAAGCAAGGCTTACTTTTCCGGTTGCTTCCCTATTTGTTGTAATGCAGAGCTTGACCCAGAAAATTACTTGCAATACTTCATCAATGTGAGCTCCTTTAGAGGAATTGTACTGGTCACCATGTGGGAGAAAGCAAACCATCCCTTTCTGAAAAGAACTTTCAGTCTTGCTTCTGGGCAATGCTCGATATGCAAATAGTAAAATCGCTGAATTTTTCAATAGCCAGTGCATTTAAGCCAAATAATTCAGATCAACTCTGTTGTTTTTAAGAATGGATACGTGATTCCACACCCAGATATGACCACTGTTTTATCTTTTTTTCTGCTTTATATCTGGCATTTGAATGTATGTTTTACAAAGCCTTTCACCTCTGTGTGTTCATTTGTTGAGATAGAGCTGTTCTAGCTCACAGCCTTGCCTGTTTCGTTCCAGTCCTCTCTTTCTGATTAGTCTCACTTCACTATTGTTTCTTTTGCTTCTGTATCAAGGTTAGCGTAGAAGAGGGAGGCCTTGATGTAAATAAAACATGGGTTTTTTCCCAGCTTTATGGTTTTGCTAAAGATCTCAGTTATGCAGATATGATGTATCTTTTCTCAAAATTTTTCCCATGTGTTGGGGTCCGCGTGTTTCCTAAACAAAGGAATGAACACACAAGACAACACAAGACAAGACAAACATGGCGGCCGCCCCGAATGGCATGCTCTGCTTTATTTTATACAGTTGTTTGTGGAATGTTGCCAAGTCACAACACACATTGTTGTTTTTCTGACCTTTCCCTGACTTTCTGGATTTTCAAGATGTTTACATATAAACAGGCCCCCAACGCCCTGCTTCGTTAGCAAGAGCAGGACTTATTGGGAATGCCCTGCTTCGTCTGCAAGAGCAGGACTTGTCGGGAACGCCCTGCTTCGTTTGCGAGAGCAGGACTTATGGGGAACACCCTGTTTGTGAGCACGTAGTCCTCTACACCATGCTTCATAGTAATCCACTAATTAATTGATTCCAGAACAATCAAGTACCTTTTGGTTAAGAAAAAAAAAATTAAACTCAATTCAACCTTTTGAGAAAATGTGTGTATATATGTGTGTGTGTGTGTATGTACACACAATGTTGAAGTAAAATTATCCAAAAAGTAAAATTTATACCCTCAACAGTAAGCAGTAAATTGGATATCATTAAAATCTGCATATATTAAGACCCAAGGATGCTAAATATTGGGGATGTTATGGGAGAAGAGGCAGTGTTATAAAATATTTGGCTAAGAGTGTTTCACTGAGAATCAGGAAATCTGGTTTCTAGTCCTGGCCCTGCTGCTGACTACCTGCCTGACTCCAGGTAATATGCTATGCCGGGTAATTGTACAGCTCTCACCTACCTGTAAAGTAAGGGGTTAAGCTAGGACCCTGCTGCTGCAAGTGTGGTCAGCCTGGATCCTGTTAGAAATGCAGAAATGCTACCTCAACCTGACCCACTGTATCAGACTTTGTGTGGTAACAAGATCTACAGATGATCCGAGAAATGACAAAATCTAACCCTAATGAGCCTGTGTGGACTTAGATTGAAAGCCACCTCCTACGTGCGAGTGGCTTGTCTGGGGCTGTTCAGATTCAGGAAACTTCTCAAGGAAATACTGTTTCATAACAGTTTCTCCATCCAATCGTGCTGCCTTCAATTTGGAGACATGAAGATGGCATCAAAATTGTTGTCTGCACAGTCCCTGACTTGAAGACAACGATTCCCCTTTGCAGGGTCAGTCCAGGCAGAGCCCTGGGCACCGAGCACAGGAAGTTCCCTTCTACTCTCTTGTTACCTCTTCAACCCCCCGGGGAGAATGGGCTTCCCCTAACACGCAGAGAAGTTCACACGGAATCATTTGTAGAGTACAAAAGTTCAAGATGTCATGTCAAATACCTTTCAATAAATTAAGATGGCAAAACTCAGGGGAAAGAGGAGAAAGGGAGTTTAAAACCTCACACACAGGAGGAGATGGCAGATTTATTACCCAGAGGTATTGAAGGACTTCAGGACATGCCACCCCAGAATGTGTTGTTTTGGCACATAGGTTATCTGAAAGACCAAAATAGATGTGCCTTTATCAACTAAGATGGTCCCTAAGGTTAAGCAAACAAAGTTGCTTAACAGATCAAAGGCATAGGGCCCAGCTGGCCTGGCAAATTTTTAAATTCCTAGGGCTACAAGAAAAACTACACCCTTAAGTTCCCAAACAACAGGTGCTATCAGGAAAATTATCAGACTCCTCCTAACTCTGATTTACAACCCAGACCACTACAGCTCTGATTGGACAGAGGACTGGCCTTCTAAAAGTTTTTTTGTTTTGTTTTTTTGAGACTGAGTCTCACTAGGTCGCCCAGACTAGAGTGCAGTGGGGCCATGTCGGCTCACTGCAACCTCCACTTCCCGGGTTCAAGCAATCCTCTGCCTCACTCTCCCAAGTTGCTGGGATTATAGGTGCCTGCCACCACACCCGACTAATTTTTGTATTTTTAGTAGAGATGGGGTTTCACCATGTTGGCCAGGCTGGTCTTGAACACCTGACCTTGTGATCCACCTGCCTCAGCCTCCCAAAGTGCTGGGATTACAGGCATGAGTCACCGCATCCAGCCTAAACATTCTCTTACTGCAGACCTTAAGCCAGTTCCAGCCAGCTTGTAGAGGCTGTGCACAAACTGTCTTTGTTTCCTGTAGTTCACCTTTTAACAAAAAGAGCTAAATTTCACCCCATTTTAATGCTAAAACCCTGCAAAAAAAAAAAATGAACACGGGATGTACATTACATGTATGCTTACCCTTGTGCACGCACTCAGCTCCCCTCATAAACAAGTACAGCTTTTCCCCCAAACCTGCTGAATATGTATGACTCTGCTGTGTAATGCGGACCCTGTGAGGCATAAAATCCAACCTGCCCTTCTCCTCCTTGGAGACAGACTACCTTTAGCACGTGCCTGAGACTCTCTAGTCAGCTTGCAAATTGAAATTACCAATAAAAGTTCAGCTTCCTACTATTTCACCATCCAGGAGGTCTCTTGAATGACAGGGATATTATTGTGAACTGAAAGCATTTGCAAAACAGCAAATGGAGAGAGAGGCTTTCTCTGAATTCCCCTTATTTGCCTAAGGTCAGATGCTTCAAAAGGAACACAATTGTAGTCAATTTCCTCCCCAGGAGTTTCATCAACCTGGTAAAATTGACCCTTATCATAGTAGAGGAGACTAAATTTGGCACCACACCCAGATAAACCTTGTCATAAACTATCGTTTCTCCCATGTATTCTTCTCAGGGCTCATTCATCTTTCCTAAAAATCATTTGCTGGCCGGCAGCAGTGGCTCAGGCCTATAATCCCAACACTTTGAGAGGCCGAGGTGGGCAGATCAGGAGGTCAGGAGATCGAGGCCATCCTGGCTAACATGGTGAAACCCCGTCTCTACTAAAAATACAAAAAATTAGCCGGGTGTGGTGGTGGGCGCCTGTAGTTCCAGCTATTCGGGAGGCTGAGGCAGGACAATGGCGTGAACCTGGGAGGCTGAGTTTGCAGTGAGCTGAGATCGAGCCATTGCACTCCAGCCTGGGAGACAGAGCGAGACTCCGTCTCAAAAAAAAAGAAAAAATCATTTACTCTCCCCCAAGTGGCCTACACTCCTTCCCCTTCTTCTGTTAAGACAAAATATTAGCCGATGGGGTTCAGAACATACTAGTCACAACTTATGATACCTTGGCATTTGAGCAAACAGCAGAAGGAAGGGTACTTTTACCTTCCCCTCACCCCTTCCTACTGAAGCAGATCATAAGACCCTCATTCCAGAGATGCCCTCCGTATACCCAGAGGAAAGAAATAGCCTCATCTCTGAAGACACGGGGACATACAGAAGAATCTGAACAAACAGGTCTTACTAAGCTCCCTCTCATTTATTACCATTAAGTTGTGTCCCCTTCGTCCAACAGCACTTCTCCACAACCATCCACATCTTCATCAAATTCAGCATAAAAATACACAGGCTTCCCTGTCTCTTTGGATCTTCATTTCTGAAGGCTCCCTTGTTCGGTAAAACTTACATTAAATAAATGCGTATGCTTTTCTCTTATTGACCTTTCTTCTGTTATAGGTGTCTCTGCTGTGAACCTTGCAACGAGTGAGAGAAGGTATTACACTTTTTCTGTCCTGCAGCTCTCATGTCTCCCCATATTTTTTGATACTCGCTTTTTTTCTATGATGCCCCATGTATGTAATATTAAAAAGTAATAAAATTGCATACCTTATGCCCTGTTAATCTGCCTGTTGTTCATTTATTTTATAGACCCAGCTGTTGAACTATGAGGACATAAGAAAAGTCTTTCCCCCTCTAGAGTTCAAATAAGGAAACATTAACAGAGAGAATGCAAGCAAAA
The DNA here is from genome assembly GCF_008728515.1 of Papio anubis. Taxonomy (NCBI): domain Eukaryota; kingdom Metazoa; phylum Chordata; class Mammalia; order Primates; family Cercopithecidae; genus Papio; species Papio anubis. The sequence continues at coordinate 33,739,979 of NC_044987.1, read as the reverse complement.
CTAACATTCAGAATATAATTACTTTGATTGACATAATGGGAAGGTCAACATGACTTCCCAGAAAATGACATGCAGGGAAACAGGCAATTTGTAAAAGGGTGATGATTTGAAAGTGGAATTTGTTTCTTAGAATTATTTTTATGCATTCTTTCCCAACAGCCCCAAGTTTAAGAATTCATCCAAAAAGTATGTGTTAAAATACCCGACTAGGATGATTTCAACTTGTTTTTGCTCCCTTTTTAGGCAGATTTCGTTCCACTTGCTTATTCAGGCATTGTGTGAGCAATCTCTTCTGTTGTTTTGATGGAATCCAATGTTCCTCACTCTTCAGGATGTGCCAAGGCAAAGCATGCTTTTTGTCTTTGCTGCCTTTCTAATTCAAATGTTGTTGCTTTACACTGGTTGCTAATGAATCTCCTGATTATGATTCTGCCTATGTATGACCCTTTAAATCTCACTGGGACCCATTTTCTATATCCTTAGTTTGCAAATATTCAGGTACCTATACCCAAGGAGCAGGGTTTTCTTTGTTTTGTTTTGCTTTCTGGCTGAAACAGATAGAAAAAAAAAATTTACCTAATATTTTTCCTCCATTCTCTGGCACGGAATTCAGTATTCATAAACTCAGGTCAATAGCCTGTTTTAAAGTGGCTTTCCATTGCTCAGAGATCTGGGTTTGTATTTTAGAAAGAGTAGGAGACACTTCGTAAGAGACAACTTTAAGTCAATATCCTACATGTCACAAACAAAACATTATTTGTTAGTCACAATGTGAATATTTTTAATGCCTGTTGGGAATGAGACTATCTTAAAGCTGATGAGCTCCTGGAAGGAAAATAGAATTTGCAGGTTCTCTGACTTTGAATTCACCCTGAAAGATAATAATACTAAATAAAACTTTATAGCTATGAAGACTGAGGCTCAGTAGTTAAATAGTTTTGCAACCATAGACATTTAGGACCTTAGATGTCCTCTAGTCCGGTTATCTGTTTCTACATACACAGAAACAAGTACAGGGAGGTAAAGCAATTTGGGCTGTCATGCAAATAGTTTTTCATCTGCTTGGGCACAGTGCTTTCTCCGGCCTCTGATCGACTATTATGCATGTTATCTGTACCTCTGCAATTTAATCACAGCCTTAGCTTTGTGACACTTTTTGTTTATGAATTGTGGTGAAGAGACTCTAAAATGGCCCCCCGTGATCCTGCCTCACGTCCCTGGACAATCTCCTCCTCTTGAATGTAAGTGGGACCTATGACTTCTTTCTAACCAATAGGATGTGGCAAAAATAATGGAATATCATTTCATAACTTCATTACGTAAGATGAATCGCACAACTGTTTAGTTCAAGCAAACTATTAAAACATGAAAATAGATGTATCATTCACATATGACTTACATGCAGGAAATTATTAGCTGTCGGGTTTTTTTTTGAGACAGAACCTTGCTCTGTCGCCCAGGCTGGAGTGCAGTGGCACAATCTCAGCTCCCAGGTAACCTCACCTCCCGGGTTCGAGCGATTCTCATGTCTCAGCCTCCCGAGTAGCTGGGATTATAAGCGTACACCAACATGCCCAGCTAATTTTTGTATTTTTAGTAGAAACAGAGTTTCAACATGTTGGCCAGGCTGATCTTCATCTCCTGGCCTGGAGAGATCCACCCACCTCAGCCTCCCAAAGTGCTGGGATTACATCCATGAGCCACTGCGCCCAGCCAGTTATTGTAAAAATATAACTAAGTCCTTGAAAATATTTAGGTTATTACAATTTTTATTCTACTTTACTATACATGTTTAAAATTACTTAAAAAATGGAACCAGGTTAACCAAAGTGAGAAATATTATTGGAATAACACCATGCCAATATCAAATAGCATTATTAAAATATATTTTGGTGTTAATGTAAAAATTAAAATAGGGACAGGCTTTAGGCCCACAAACATGATGAAATATTTTTTATTTTTAGGACTTTGTATATGATAATCTTAAAAGTATTTTTATGAATCTAAAGGAATAGAGAAAATTTCTTATCAGAGTCTCATTTTTGTGTAAATTCCTAAAACATGACCATCTGCCAAGGTATACTTGAAGATGATATCATGGCCCCAGGAATAAACTAACCTCATCTGGATTGGTTTGTTTGTTCCCAACCACCGCCCCTGCCACAGTGGACTTTGGCACTAGTTGTAAAAATTAATTTTACTTATAAGTTATGTTTATATTAATGTTGGGTGACAAACTGCTGACTTGTTAGATACTTAGATTTAAACTACAACAAAGCAACTGGTGCTTTTATGAGTGGAACTGAAAGTGATCTGGAGCTCCTATGGTGACCAGGCATCCTGGGAATTTACGAGCCTGATTTGTGGAGGGTATTTGAGTCTTCCGTGCCCTATCTGCTGTGGCTGCTCTATAACCAAGTATCGAACCGAGAGAAATGAACGTTGCACATTTAAATGTTTGACTCTTAAAAGTTAATTGGGAATAAGAAGTTCTTAAATGTTGGAATCAGAATCTTAGAACTGAAGAGGACCTTGGAGGTTAACCAATTTGACTTCCTCACTTCACAAATGAATCAACTGAGCAATTCCTTTGCCAAGTAGATGTGATTAATTCTATCATAGAGAAAAATATGACCAGAGAAGTGATCTGTTCAGGATTGAAAAGCAAATGTGTCAGGAAACCATGACATCAGTTCGAATCTATCTGACTCTAAAATTTGATTCTCTCCCATGACACCATCCTGCCTTTCATAAAATTCCTCAGAAGCAAGAATATGGTTTATAGAGATCCAAGAACAGAGAGCTCTAGAAGAGAGACAAAGAAAACCCTGAAACAGTGTAAGATGAGCCTTCACAGAGCAGGTAGGGAAAGGCATTGTCAAAGTACACCTTTCAAAATGTTAACTCTCATTCAAACATTTGGTGAATGTATCAAAGATTTGTTTAATGCATCAGAGACGGGACCAGCAGGATGGTAAAGCTGGTTCAAAGAGCATTTGCAGAACAGAGGTTTATATAGGCATTCAGGAAGGCAATGATGGGCTGGGTGTGGTGGCTCACACCTGTAATCCCAGCACTTTGGTAGGCCGAGGCGGGCAGGTCACTTGAGGTCAGGAGCTCAAGAGCAGCCTGGCCAATATGGCAAACCCCACTTCTACTAAAAATATTAAAAAAAAAAAAAAAATAGCCAGACATGATGCATACCTGTAGTCTCAGCTACTTGGGAGGCTGAGGGAGGATAATTGGTTGAGCCTAAGAGGCAGAGGCTGCCATGAGACGAGATCGCTCCACTACACTCCAGCCTGGGCAATGGAACGAGACTCTGTCTCAAAAAAGATAAATAAATAAAAGGAAGGTAGTGATGAAACAGGTTTGATAAATTTGACTTTTATTATAAAAACTGGTTAATGACCTATAGGGCAATGAAACCACAATCTTGGGGTCTATGTTTTTCTACTGAGAGAATAAATTTACATCTCTATTGATAAAAATCATGTATAATTTATCAGTCTTCTTACTATGCAGAATTCAAGCCCTAATCAATAGTAAATAGTATATCAAAGGTTCATTTTTCTAGAGAAATATTCTCTTGGGGTAGTTGCCTAGTAGCTATCTGGCAACTCTGTATTTAAAGTTATATTCCTTGACCAGTTCTTGAAGTCCTTAGTTTTTGGTGCCAATTAGGTATGGAGCAAAGTATACTAATAATTGACCATGTTGGGGGTAGAGTTGGCCTTCTTTTATGAAAGCTAAGAAGCAAAGAAAAAAATGGGAGCATAAACAGAATATCATGCCACCTCATCCCACAGATGACCCACAGAAGTAACCTCAGGCGAGGCTATAAATTTACTCCAAAAGTAACTGTGTGTACAATGGAACGCAGATAGCTGGACAGTAGCACCTGATACAAAGGAGTTCTGGGCATCCCAATCCTATTCTCAGGAAAAATTGGGCTTTTCATTCCATTTCTATCTTGCTGCTTGCCTCAGAATCTGTTCTCGTATTTAACTGTCTCCAAGATTTTTACCTAACCTGGAATTCCTAATTGAGCACCTTGGATCTGTTGGTAGGTTTGTCATGAACAGCTTAAAATTATGACGCTTGAATGAATAGAAAGTCATCTTTTCCTTTTACCTTGGCTGAAACAAGGTAGGAGCTTTTCAGTGGAACATATACTGTAAAGTAAAAGAAAATCCACAACATCATATCGAAGAATATTTAGAAAGTATAGTCAATTTCTGGTGTGGCTTTAATTAACTTAAGCTAATTAAGAATCCTTCCATATTATTGGGGGATTCTGCTCATGGGAATTAAGGTTTTTTTTTTTTTTTTTCTTTTCCTCATGTATAACTGGGGAACCATGCCTGGAAAAAATAAAATCAATCACCTTTTCTTCAACCTTATCCTTCCCCCTTTCCCACTTCTTTTTCCACCTCCTATCTTTGCTGTAGCATGAAGCTTCAAAGAGGCTCCAGTGACCGTTCACCTCTCTTCCTCCCATTTGAAAGTTAATGTGTTCAAAGGAAGCCAGTAGATTAATTACTCTCATTTTTGTACCTGCTATATCTTAGAGGGGGAACAAAAAGTAAAGGCACAGTCCAGACATTTAACTGCCTACTCAACTGCTATTCTAAAACTAACTTAACTCTGTCTACTGGCAGAATTGAGTCCAATGATAGTAATTGCTTCTGAAAAGCAAAAGACAGTCAAAAGTCTATTTTAACTTCTCCTTGACTCCTTATTATCAATGAATGTGCCTTCCTGTATGCCAGCTTGGAAATATAAATACCTGTTTCTAAAAGTATAGCATATAATGGCTGAGAAGGTTGAGAAATCTAGATCACTGATCAAGATCCATTAGCGCCCTAGTACACTCTGAACATTGATTGGCAGTAAATACAGGAGCAAGCATGAAACTTGATAGAATGGGACACAGGCCAACCACAGGCAGTCATACAAAACCTAATTTGAGGGCAGTATAAGAGACAAGGGACAAATTTAGGTTCCCAGCCTGGCATACACAATGTAAAAGATCCAAATAGGGTCTTTTCCCCCAGAAATTTTATTTTCTTAGGAGAAGATGGACTCACCCTAGAGACTACATTCAATTTTATCTGCATATAAATATTAGTTTAATTCAAAGTGGTCTCCCCGTTCCTTTAACAAAATTAAATGAGAAATATGACAAGTCTCATAAAAAGGGCTAATACGTTTACAAGCTCTTCCTTCTGAAGTGGCCATTTTAAATTAATTTTTAGTGAGCTTTTATACTTTAATAAAAACTTGTACTTTATTTTAAAGGAAATAGAGCCTCCTGCTCTGTTTATGCTTAATTTAGAATATCTGCAAAATACAGTTTTTTAAATATTCTTTGGGAAATGATTCTTATTCTTAACTTATCTCTGTTGCTTCATTGACCAACGCTCTGCCTCTTCCCTAGTATTTTATCCAGTAAATGTTCTCTTACAAGGGAAGTTTTTCCAGCTGGAAAATATTCAGAGATTTTCTGATCTAAGGTTACTGTTGTTTAGTTCTTCCCACACTAATATCCTTAGTGAGTCCTAGACTTTATACTCCTCTCAAAATCTTGCCTTTAAAAAAAAAAAAAAACTTTTAAGCTCTGAAGTTTTTAAACTCTAAGTTAATTCACTAAGTTAATGAAATTGCAGACTCCCCATTTTCTAATTTCTTTTCCAACTGCAGGCAGATCTGCTTCTCCTTTTAACAGTGTTCTGTTTTTCTGTAAGTTTATCTTTCCTTTTTACGCAGCTTCAGATGAAGGTCTGTTTGCTTTTTAACTTTATCTTGCCCCCATGCAGAGCAACAGTTTTCACTAGGCCTGAGTGCCTTCCTCTGTTTTTCTTTATCTTTCCCATAATTCTTGTATATGTTGCTTAAAATTTGGTATCAAACACCACAAAGTGACTCTGCAGACTTCAAATAGGAAGAAGATTATATTGAAAAGTTTGGGGTATCTCATAGAATTGAGGGAATGATGAAGCAGTCATGACTCTGTAAGTTAAGGAAAGAGGGCAGCTGGGGATATTGAAGCACCTGGAGTTTATGGACTTCCAATTATCATCTTTTCAGATCAAATAGAAAAATGAGTTATAATGCAACTGAAAAATAAATAGATACATAGAAAAAACAGGCTATAGATACAATATACAATATAATCCCAGTTTTGAAAAAGAAATAAGGTATAGTATTATCATAATGGATCACATGTTAGAATAGTGATTTTCTTCATTGCGTTTATCTATTCTCAAATTAACATGTATTACTCGTGTGATTTTAGAAGTTTGAAAGTAAAATATCTGTCTGCTGTGGAGTTATAAATAAACGACCTCTGTGAACACATCATTCATCAGAGCCATCCATTAGTGTTTACTAACTTCTGGCTGGTGGCCCAACACATTCCTCTGCAATGTGTTGCCTCTCTGCAGTTTTTGCATTGTGTGGGATTTGAATAAACTTCAATATCCCAGAGAAGGTCTGGTCTTTTCTCTCTGCCTCTCTAGACTGTTGCAGGAAGAACTGGCTCTTCCAGCTCTCTATTTCCTTCTGTTATCCTGCTACCCTTTTCATGCAGTTCCCTCTGGAACTCAGTTCTAGAAGATCTCATTCTTTGTCTAACATCATTTTTTTGGATCTTGAAGCCTGTGGGTGTTATTACCTTTCATGGAACAGGAAAGGGAATTACGACTGCCTCAACAGGAAAATAAAATTTTGCAGTGGGTAATATTGGTTACAGAACAGCATAAAGAAGAAACGACACCATGTTTTGAGTATAATTCAAATATAATGTCAGACATAAGAGATTCTCAATCCACACTACCAGAAAAAGCAGAATATAAACATATACACAAGATGATTCAATTTGTAAAAATATGCCTATATTACTATCTTTAATTTGGGTCACCACAAATAAATTTTTCTTTTTGCTAATCAGTGTTTCCTGATTGTTTTTTCCCCTTAAATAAACCTGTGTGACTTATTTTAAACATTAAATAGGTAAAATGATAACTGCAGGTGGGTTATATATTGGCAGGAAGAGACTACATACACACGAACGCCCTGCTGTATCTTCCCAATTTGCCGGCCAAGATTTCAGAAACAGTGGAAGTGAAGTAGCTGCACAGAGCTGGAGCAAATGCAGCCCACCTTGGCCTGGCTTTTCCTCACCCCTGACTCCCCTACAGGGTATGCAGCTCACTGGCCAGAGAGAATCCTGACAGAGCTGGGAAAAAAAAAAAATTTCAAAGGTAAATGACTGCTGCACCACTGCCATACTTGGTTTGACTCTGATCGTTATGGTAGTTGTAGGATATCGTTCAGAAATCCTTTTCCCACAGTAGCACTGAAACTGAGATCCAGCCTCCCACTAGAGTTCATTGTGGTCATTTATAAATACAGATAATATTTTTAAACTTATCATTATCCTACTCAATCTATGTGTTTCCTTAATCTCAGAGAAAGCACTACTCTACTATACTAGACAAGTAATACTTTACTAGACAAGGATGGGGCCTAATGACTGTGGCATTAACATGTATTACTCGTGTGATTTTAGAAGTTTGAAAGTAAAACATCTCTCTGTTGTGGAGTTATAAATAAATGACCTCTGTGAACACATCATAAATAAATGACCTCTGTGAACCAGCTCTTGCCTTAGCTTTTGGAGGACTTTATAATTTGGGGTAACCTTCAGTACCCGCAGTGGAAGCCCAGGATTTTCTTTATCTGCCGTGCTTCCTGACCTGACTCTTCTTTCTAGTGTTCCATTCGCTTTAGTGTTCTTCCACTTTTTTAGGACACTCCAGCTGGGTTTTGAAATTCAGCATGCCCCTTGAAGACAGAACAGTCCTTGCCTCACCACATACACAGCTGACAGTACTCTGCATTCACCTGAGGATGGGGGGAATGGTACTGATTGTCTGCAGTTGAGAAGCAAAAGTATGGCTGCCTGCTCAATTCATGAAAAATGTCTTGAGCTAATTACTAGTGGTTAAAGAAACACTACCCCAGGGACAGCGCTCCTCCAGAATGAGGTCACCAACAGCGTGCTTACAGCTTCTCCTTAAATGTAAAAACAAATACCTATGCTTTTATGATTGTAGAGGGGAAAAAGTAATGTCTTTTTCTTATTCATTAACAGGTTCATGGCTAAGAGCCCTGTAACGAAAGATAGAGTAACAAGAGACAATCATGCAAATTTGTTTAATCTAATTTTTGTGTGACACAGGAGATGTCAGAAATGAAGGCTCAAAGAAATGGGGAAATCTGTGTGTTTTTATGGACAGTCATGCAGGAGTGTGATTAAAGGACAAAAGGGTATAATCTAATGGCAATAAAGTGGGATAAGTTTTATATCTAATGGCAATAAACTGGGATAAAATAAATTTAGCAAGGCCTGTTTATTCAGATTCTTCTTGGCATCCCTGAGGCATTCCTTCCTTCAGGGTATAAGGTAGGACACCTGTCACATGGAGGTCTTCAGGGGAGGAGGAAGGCAACATTTTAGTCTGTTTTGTGTTGCTGTACAGGAATACGTGAGGCTGGGTAATTTCTAAAGAAAAGAGGTTTATTTGGCTCAAAGTTCTTCAGGCTGTACAAGAAGCATGGTGCCTGCATCTGCGCAGCTTCTGGTGAGGGCATTTGTGCTGTATCTAACAGCGGAAAAGGTCAAAGGGGAAGCAGCACACGTGAAGAGAGCACAAACCCCACTTCACTGGAGATCAAATTTCAACATGAGATTTAGTGGGGACAAACCAACCATACCCAAACCACAGCAAGAAGGGAGATCAGAGGCTGGTCATCCCAGGTATTGTGACCTGTGGGGGAAGAAGGGTAAGGGAAGGGTAAGAGTAACCTGAGATAAAATCATACCTTTCAAAGTGAATTTGATATAAACTCTGCTATTAACTGAGAGTCGTTATTTATAAATAAACTCATTCAATATAAGGCTATCTTCATGGTGCTTGGAAGGCATCCCTACCTCAGGAAATGAGCAGTGCTTCCTACACTGGGTGCTGCAGGGACAGAAAGAAAAAAATGATACAATGATCTTTTCCCATGTACTCATCTGAAATATTATGCTTTTCCTTATTTTTTTTTTAATTTCTGAGCTTCAGTAACTGTTACTATTAAACAGAAAGCCCCTCTTTCCTTGTTATTTCTCCTTCCTAGCACAGCAAGTTCTAATTCCCACCTCCCATTCAGCATTCCAATTCTAGAATATTCTTCTACAGTTCCCTGCCTTTACAGCTCTGTTTTTTCCTAGTTTCTGTATGCTCCTTTAGGTGGTTCTGTTCTTTCTCTCTGAAGAACCAATGCTTTACTGGATCCTGAGGGCACATTGAGTGGTAGTGAGTTACCAAAGGCATGGAGAGGAATTGTGTCTCCTTAGCCTATTCAGACAACATCCTGATTTGATTACCTATGGTTGGAACTGAAAGTAAACAGAGATATTACCAAATTGATAGTCCGCATCCCAAAATTCATGCTACCAAAAAGATGTTTATAGATTATTTATAGGAGAAAAGCCAGTACACCAATGTAAGAATTTATCATCTCATTTTTATAAAAAGAGATCTCTTCACACTTCCTTAAGATACAAAATAAATGATATTTATTATCATTTTGATTATTTTTATTAATTACTCTCAAATGAATATACGTTATGGATAATTTTCAAATTTTGATGGTAAAATATTACCTCTGAAACAGCACCTCAAATCTGGTAATACTTGTGATCACAAATAAATTCTCTGTTGGTGCCAGCAGGCATCCATAAACCTCTGGTCACTGGCACAGTCTGGGTGCCGGGGTGTTCTCAGCAGTGGGACCTGGAAATCCCTCGCCATAAGCCCCTCCTCTGGACTTTCCTTTTTTCAGCTTTCAAAATGTCCAGGCTTCTCTCACCACAGTAAAACCCTAGACACCCTTTTTCTACCTCTTTTCATTCTGTAATAAAACCAAACTCTCCCTTCCAGGTTTTCCATTTCTTCATGAGTTTTCCCTACTGTTTCCAGGCAGACCTACCATTATTTTTAAGTGTCAGTGTGTCCCTTTCGGTTAGGTCCAATTCTCTATGCTTCACGTATGGTTGGCACTGTTTGAGCCTAGGATAAAATAAATGGAAATGCCTACTTTGGACCAGAAAGCAAATCATTCTTATTTTTTTAAGAAAAAAAAAAAAAAAACCTTAATATGATTAAACTTGGTTACAGCAGAACATAAAAAAAGGAAAAATATCACATTAATAGATAATTCTAAATAGATGCCTCTGAAATATATTCACAGTTCATTGATTAGAGAAAAAAGAGAACACAAACTATACTGTCTGATTTTATGTTTTGAAAAAAGTTAACAATGTTATCTGTAATTTATATGAAAATACTTTAATTTCTCCTTTATGCTCATCTATGTTTCCTAATTTCATCAAATCAACCTGTATTATTTTATCATTTATATTATTTTAAAGGAAAGAATGTTACCTGCAGCATTCCAGGTTACCATATGGGGCAAGAGATCATACCCCTTCCTATACTCACTGAATGCTCCATTTTATTTGGCCAAGGATAAGAACTTAATGGAGGCCAGGTGCCACATAGACCAGAAGGAAATGCACTGTTTCCTGGCCTGGCTTTTTTTTTTTTTTTTTTTTTTTTTTTTCATGCCTGCTTTCACCATGGGGCGGGTGGTCACTCTGATTGGCATTGAGAAAGCCAAATTCCTGGCATGCCATTGTCCTTCACAAGCATGCTTAAATCACCATTCACACTAAAAGCTAATAATCTGTGCACTTAAAATAATTAATAAATAGGTTTGACTTTTACAGTAGCCTTAGGTTCACAGAAAAATTGAGCAGAAAATGTGAAGCTCCCAAATTCATGGATTTTTGCTTAAAGAAATATTCAAACACATCAGATTCTCCAAGAGAATTGAAAATATATATTCACATGGAAATGTGTACACGAATGTGCATAGTAGCATCATCCATAAGAGCCAGCAGGTAGAATCAACTCAAATGCCCATCAACTGATGAATAGATAAACAAAATGGGATATATCCACATATTGTTCAGCCATAAAAAAGAATGAAGTGCTGCTACACGCTATAACATGGAAAACCCTTAAAAACGTTATGCCACGTGAAAGATGTCTGTCACAGAAGGCCGTGTTATATGATGCCACTTATATGAAATACCCAGAATAGACAAATCTATAGATTAGTTGTTGCCAGTGTTGCAGACAGAGAGGAATAAGCAGTGAATGCTACTAGGTGCAGGGCTTCTTTTGAGGGTGATGAAAATGTTCTGAAATTAGATAGTGGTGGTGGTTGCAAATACACCAAAATATGCACTTAAAAATGCCTGTTTACTAAACCAAAATCCCACCAGTGAAGCCACATCCCCTCGTCGGGGTTGGAGGGAAAAAACCAAGTCCATAGCTGGCTGTCCCTGAGGAGCATCTCTGCTTCAGCTCTACGAAGCCCTGCAAGGCCCAGCTCTCTGCAGAGCACCACCTTCTGTGGGTTAATAAACTTATATCAGACTGGTCCTAATTTTGAGTGCTATGAGGGCAATAGCCACAAATTTCTTGAAACTCAAATAATCTCCCTTAGTGAATTTTGGGAGGAGCTGCTTCTTTCCTGCTCCTGATCTTTCTCTACACAGGAGAGGAGCACAACAAGGGCCTCTCTGCACCTTCCCCAGGTGCTCAGGGGCAAGGGAGAATGATGGCTGTACCTGCCCTCTTTCTCCATGTGTCACTTTCTCACTGCTAATGCTCAGCTTTCCCTTGAGGTTTTGCTACTTTTTCGTGTACTTTTAGCTGGATTTTAAAACTTAATTTCCCTCTTGAGATGAACCCATTCCTTTTCTGTATCACGTGCAGAACTGACACTGTTTGATGAATCCTGGAGGCATAATAAACGGTAGTGATTCATTAGAAGCATCCATATTATTTTTTTTAAATTAAATTTGTAGCTGATTAATCTTGGTTAGAGTAGAGCACATGAGAAAGACATTACATTAATAGATCATTACTAAAATCACATCACAAAGAAAGATGTTTGTAGTCTGTCACAAAGAGAGAAAATAGGACACAAACAATATGTATGTACAGTGTGATCCCATTTTTGTAGAGATCTCTACCTTGCTATCTCTAATTAGTGCCACAGTGAATCATTGTCTTTTTATCTATTTTCTACTCTGCTAAATTGAACATATGTCTTATGAAATTTTTAAAATTCAAAAGTAAAATGGTACCAACATTTATAATAGTTATAAATAAGTGACTCTAAACTGATCATCCTAATCATTTAGCAACCTCTGAGTGGGCATACAATCCTTCCTAGGTACTTGAGGGTAGGAGGGAGGCACCATAGTCAGGGAAGAGAAATATGGGCTAGAAAGAAATGACGGTGCTCTCGGCCCTACAGGAGATCATAGTCTGAGAAACCGATGTTATACATCAGAGACCTAGAATCGTATCAGACTGTGTGCTGTGTGCCCTTTTATTCTAGTCATTCTTTATTAAGCAGCATTTACTGAAGGGCCACCTGTGAGGATAAAAATTCAAATAGGATATTGTCACTGCCTTTAAGAAGCCTAAAGAGGCATTAACTCTTTCCCTCACTTTTCATACTAGATCAAGACATGGCTTGTTCTTCTGGGACTCCGTGTGCTTTATGTGATGGCATTTTTTCTCTATAACTCTTTTCTATAGAGCCCAACGAAGCTGCAAGATCTGGACATGTTTTTAAAAGCAACTTATTCTGGTAGAGAAATAAGAATGAAAGGGAAAGAAAATCTTTAAGACACGTGTCCTAAATAGCCCAGTTCCTCCTCCTCACTCACATATGTAGAAAGGTGAGAGAATCATAACATTAAGTAGCAAATATTTTTGTTTTTATTTTTTTACCGATTCAGACTTTTTTTAATTTTTGACTTGATTTTCATTTTATTTTAGATTCAGGAAGTACATGTGCAGGTTTGTAACATGGGTATATTACCTGATGCTGAAGTTTAAGCATGTAATAACCCTGTTACCCAAATATTAAACACAGTACCCAATAGGTAGTTTTTCAACCCTTGCCCCCTTGCCTCCCTCCCCTTTTTGGAATCCCCGGAGTTTATTGTTCCCATTTTTATATCTGTGTGACCCAATGTTCAGCTCCCACTTATTAGGAAGAATATGCAGTGTCCGGTTTTCTGTCTCTGCATTAATTCATTTAAGATAATGGCCTTCAGCTGCATGCCTATTGCTGCAAAGGACATGATTTCATTCTGTTTTATGGCTATGTAGTATTCTATGGTGTATACATATCATATTTTCTTTATCCAATCCACCTGGGATTGATGGACACCTGGGTTGATTCCATGTCTTCGCTATTGTGACTAGAGCTGCAATAAACATTTGAGTTCAAGTGTCTTTTTGGTAGAACAATTTATTTTCCATTGGATATATACCCAGTGATAGGATTACTGGGTCAAATGCTAGTTCTACTTTTAGTTCTTTGAGAAACCTCCAAATTGCTTTTCACAAGAGCTGAACTAATTCAAACATTGTCTATTCACGTCTCCTACCTGCTCCTGTGGGACCCCGAAAGCTCCTCTTGGCTACTTCTGCAAATCCTCAAAGACAAGGCTAGACTCACATTTGTTCAGGAAGAGGACTGCTAATGTTCCCCGCTTCTGGACTCCCCCACTCCCCGTAAGTTACTTGAGGTAACTTAACTCTGTATCTACCACTGGTATGCTCTGAGGAAAACCCACCACTGAAAACATGTGTTTAGATCAATTTTGTATGTATGTAATTTTTAAAACTACATAAAGGAAGATTTAATATTAAAGGACATTCATGATAACTGTTGGTAAACCAAAGGGTTACTTTATGTTAGACAACGAATACTCCAAGCTTAAGTTATAAATTTGTTCAAGCTGAATTGTATAGGAGATTTGCTCAATGTGTGGTTCAGCCCGGGCTAAAACAGCAAATGAGCAATTACAGAGAGCTGAGTGAACCTGCACATGACAGTGCAGTGGAGCTGCACTGAGACATGCTTAGGAGATGCAGAATAAATGAGTGATGTGGGGGATGTTCTTTGAATGTGCCCCATTAGAATATAATCCACATCTGCCAAGAAGCAGCTTTAGTATAAACATTTAGTATTTATGCATTGTATCTGCTTGCAAGAGAAAGCAACAGAAACTGAAAATGGCAATGGTCAATTATTTGTCTTTCTCCTTCTCACTCTTTCATAACATAAAAAGGTAATTCCAAAATGACATTTTCCACATAGATTTATCTCATAGACAGACGACAATGTACACATACATACAAAATCTCCAATCTAAATTGGTTTCTCACTTGTGGCATTTCATTTCCTTATTTCTCTAGAAAACAATACGGATGGTTTTCTCTGAGGGAAAAAAAAAATACACCTCCAAGCTGAAATTTTAAATCTCCAAGAAACTGCAAATCCTTTGACATAAAAATAAAATTCAAGGAAATTCAAGACCCTTCCGGGCTAGTACTGCTCCTAGAATAACACATCATACAAGTTTGTCAGTATTTTAGGTACTAAAAAGCAACTATTTTAAAACTGATACAAATTTGAATGTGTACCAGTTATATATGCATGTACCTGGCAATTATCAAAAATGACAAATTTAACTTTATTTTGATCACATCTGCATATGAAAGTATTTGTGCAAGACCATCAAACTATGAACTGTAAAACAAGTGGCCAAGAATTAGTTTTATACCCCATAATTAACCATATACCTCCAGTCTATAAATGAGTTGGGAGTGGCCAAGAGTTGGAGTAAGGGGTGAGAAAAGATTTTGAGAAAACTTTCATCTACCCATGGTGGGGATAAGATGCTACTCTTTTCCCTGAAGCCCTGTAAAGAATGGCTTCTGGGCTAATTTCATTGTCTTCTTGAGTTTGGTGGACATTGCATGCTGGTGTCTTACTAATAACGGAGAAATCTAAAGAGTGAGATGCTGACTGGATTACCTACAGCAGTAGAGTCTCCGGAAATATTTTGAGAGTAAGTCAACTCCCACTTACAATGGGTCAGAGTTGCAGATTTGCTGTGGACCATGCGAGAGAGTGAGAGAGGACAATTATATTTCTTTATAACTGCATCCTCCAAGTTTTTTATTTTAGCTCGATATTTGATGGATATACATATATATCCCATCCCCTTTCTGAGGTCCTTTCTGAGGCACTCTTCCAGTTAGTATCTATCACATTATAATCTGAGCTTCAATTTCCCTTTAACGCCCGGTTGACTGGCTTTCCAACACTGAATTTAGTGTTGGACTGGATTGGAAGACAGTGAGAGGAAGATCATTGGTTCTTGCTATCCTCACCCACTCCCCCTCAAAAATGGACACTCTCCAACTCTTCCAAGATAACATTCTTCTCTACGTATTTCTGCAACTCTAACTGAACCTAATCTTTTCTCATCTCCTTACACTGCAGTTTCTACACAGTGTCTCACCACACATATATCTTTTTACAAGTATTAAAAGGTCATACCTCCAGTCCAGCAGTGTAAGGAGATGAGTGACAGAGTTACAGTGTACAAAAGTAACCTCTACTGTTTAAGTACATTATTGTAAATATGCACAATACAATATTATCTGGTCATTTCAAATGACATTTATGAAAACTCTGTAAAAGCATGAGAAATGCTTATGGTAAAATAAAAAGTGAAAAAGCAATTTACATAACATATAGTTGTAGACCTTTTAATAGTCGTAAAAAGATATATGTGTGATGAGAAACTGTGTGGAATAAAGCTAGCACTTGTGTTAAAATGGGGAAAGTATAAATATTCATACTTACTTCATTATGCATAAAATTATCTTCAAAATGATATACAAAAAAAAGTCGTCTATTGGAGTTGAAGGTAAAACTGAGCAGTGGGGTACAAAAATGGACAAAAAACTTCATACCTTGTTTTTTTTTTGAACCATGTGAATGTATTACTTATTGATATTAATATTAAATAAGGCCAGGCACAGTGGCTCACACCTATAATCCCAGCACTTTGAGAGGCTCAAGCAAGCAGAGGACATGAGCCCAGGTGTTCAAGACCAACCTGAGCAACATGGCAAAACCTTGTCTCCTCAGAAAACACAAAATAATTAGCTAGGTGTGGTGGTGCACACCTGTAGTCCCAGCTACTAGGGAAGCTAAGGTGGGAGGATCCCCTGAGCCCAGGAGGTCGAAGCTGCTGCAGTGAGCCGTGATTGCGCCACTGCACTCCAGCATGGGCGACAGAGTGAGACTGTGTCTTAAAAAAAAAAAAAGAAAAAGAAAAGAAAATATTAAGTAAATACATGTGTGTGTGCACGTGTAACAGAAAGGTAATACACAAAGATGTAAGAATAGTGGCCGTCAGTCTGTATTGACAAATGGTTTTTCTTCTTTCTACAGGTACCAGCTAAATTTTCCTCAATGGATGTAAGTTTATCATTTTTAAAAATGCAATGAAACATTTTTGTCCAGTTACTTTTTAACTATTTCCTTGTTAAACAAGGTATCATCAATAATTTTCCAAGAAAGGAACAGAAATGTATCATTTCTAGAGTTCCAAATTAATGTAAATAGCTGTGCCAAGGAGTTTGCATGTTTCCTGGGGCAAAATCAGCCAGAGCATCAAGACGGGATCCAAACAGCATTCTCCTTTCATAGGGCTCTTTCATGTAGTGCTTAAGATGGTGCTCCTTAAACTTCAGTGTTCACACAAATCCCTTGGGAATCTTGTTAAACTACAGCTTCTAATTTAAGAAGTCTGGGTGAGGGCCAGGCGCAGTGGCTCACGCCTGTAATCCCAGCACTTTGGGAGGCCGATGCAGACTGATCACCTGAGGTCAGTAGTTAGGACCAGCCTGGCCAACGTGGTAAAACCCCGTCTCTACTAAAAATACAAAAATCAGCCAGGCGTGGTGGCACATGGCTGTAATCTCAGCTACTGGGGAGGCTGAGGCAGGAGAATCGCTGGAACCCAGGAGGCGGAGATTGCAGTGAGCTGAGATCGCGCCACTGCACCCCAGCCTGGGTGACAGAGAGAGACTCTATCTCAAAAAAAAAAAAAAAAAAAAAAAGAAATCTAGGTGAAGCCTGGGATTCTGCATCTCAAATGAGCTGTCAGGTGAAACGAATGCTGTTGGCCTGCAGATCACACTTTTCAGAAGCAAAGGTCTAGTGCGACACATCCCTACTGCTTCTAGTGTAGCACAGAGTCCCCATCAGCATGAAAGGACTTTAGACCTCAGAGTGGCCCACAAACCAACTCACGCTGTAGAAATGATGAGCAATGTTATACTATTTTATTTTACTTAGTTGTCCCATTCAAAACTTGCGAGAAAAAAATAAAATTTTAATTTTAATAGATGGGACATATCAAACAAAAAGGATTTCTTATGACCTTTGAAACATCTTGCTGCTTGGTAGATGAGCAAGTACTACTCTGCAGTTCTTCATTGGCCCAATCTGGTTTCGGTCTTTAACAGAAGTTGAGTTGAAGAAAATAACCCTTTATTCGGGGATTAAGGTGTCCTCCTCATTTAGGGCTAGAGCCAGTGAGTGAGAACCCTTGGACTCTAGTCTTAGCACTGTCATTTAGGAGCAGCATGACTTTGGGTAAGTTAGTATAGGCTCCTGGCATTCAGATTCCTCATTTTTTAAGAGTAGCTCATGCGCTGGTGGCAAGAACATTCCGGCTGTGACATCTGAGGCTGATTACACTGACTAGGCAAGCTGCAGATGTCTGCCATATTTGTACTTCATCCTCAAAGCCTTGGGGAGCTATTGAAGGCTTAAAAATAGGAGAACAATGCAGTACAACCTAAAGGGATTAACACAAGAGGATGAGAGGAAATCCCCCAGTTTGCCCAACAATTGGCTAAATGATATTTAACTATGTGCAGCTGCCAAACTTAAGTCAAATTTCACTTACAGTAACCAGCAGAAGAGAATCATTCCACAAAGCGAGGTCAGACTTGTGTTTACTCTTCAAACAAATAATTGATTTTACAAAAAAAAAAAAAAAAGAAAAGAAAAGAAAGCCAGGCGTGGTAGCTCATGCCTATAATCCCAACACTTTGGAAGGCCAAGGCAGGAGGTTAGGAGTATGAGACCAGCCTGGCCAACATGGTGAAAACCCGTCTCTACTAAAAATACAAAAATTAGCCAGGTATGGTGGCACACGTCTGTAATCCCAGCTACTCGGGAAGCTGAGGCAGGAGAATTGCTTCAGCCTAGGAGACGGAGGTTGCAGTGAGCTGAGATTGTGCCATTGCACTCCAGCCTGGGCAACAGAGGGAGACTCTGTCTCAAAAAAAAAAAAAAAAAGAAAAGGAAAAAAGAAAAGAAGAAAACCTTGATTAGAGGTCATTATATAATATCAATTATTGTGTTTACATTTTTGTATATGCTTGAATTATATTACACAGGAATTCCATATCTGTAAACCAAACTCAGGCATTTCATATGCTAAGGCCTGTGATCAAACATTAAAATGTGATTCAAATTAACATTTCCCTCTTGGAATTAATAATGACAACAATTATTTATTGAGTATCTCTTCTGTGCTGGGTGCCTTACACGCATTGTCTTGATTTACTCTCCCAGCAACTGCAATGAGATAAATATTACCATCCCCATTTTATAAATTAGAAATGAGACTCAGGGAGTTTAATTAACTTGCCAGAGGTTATACAGGTGGCTAAGCTGGATTTTGAACTCTGGTCTATCTGACTTCTTGGCTTTTAACTTCCAACTCACTTAAAACAGAAAGCAAGGACAGGCAAATTTGCCAGTTGTTAGTCAATCAAAAATCATGCATATTAAATATCTAGACAATCTGTAACCACCCATAAGTGTATCACATACTTAGTGAGGTGAGTCTCACTGTGAGTGACATGTCATATTTTAGGGTATTTGTCTAAGAATGAATAATTTTGACTACAACCTTGCATGTATGCTTAGATTGCCAGTTTTATATTCCCTTTGGATGCATATAATTAAGATTTCAATATATATCCAAATAAATATGTTTGCTGTCATGCATAAGTAGTAGATATTGAACGTCTATAAATTCACTTATTTCATGTGTATTTAATTTCAGGATCGTCTATCCATATATGAATATTTTTAATTGATCATTTCTTAAAAAATAAGGTCACAGACAGATAAATACATCTATGACTGTATTTCATAAGTACCATAGTGACATCTTGTGGGAAAAGCACGTTGAGTTGTTTCTGTGTGTTTTTGAGTATTACAAAACTTTTTTTTTTAATTGACAAAGTGGAAACTCTCATCTGACTGTGAATTTGAGATGTTGGCCATTAACATATAGTCTTATACAAATTTAAGACAATGGGTTTGTAATACCAATTTTCAATAAAGTAATAAAATATTTCTGAAACATAAGTAGTCTAAATTGAAGTTATGAGAAACAATCATGATAGAAAGAGTTTTAAATCAGTAAATTTTTAAAATAGTTATTGTTTCTGTTTTTAGAATGTGAATGAAATAATTTCCTTTGCAAATGACCTTGAAATAATTTAATTTCCAAACAGATAGATGATATGAATTTTTCAACATTATAGAAACTCTTATTCCCCCCATGATATCTTTTAAAAGTCTCAAACAGGCCGGGCGCGGTGGCTCAAGCCTGTAATCCCAGCACTTTGGGAGGCCGAGATGGGCGGATCACGAGGTCAGGAGATCGAGACCATCCTGGCTAACCCGGTGAAACCCCGTTTCTACTTAAAAATACAAAAAACTAGCCGGGCGAGGTGGCGGGTGCCTGTAGTCCCGGCTACTCGGGAGGCTGAGGCAGGAGAATGGAGTGAACCCGGAAGGCAGAGCTTGCAGTGAGCTGAGATCTGTCCACTGCACTCCAGCCTGGGCGACAGACCAAGACTCCGTCTCAAAAAAAAAAAAGTCTCAATCAATCAAGACTTATTAGCATAAGATTATTTACTGAGTACAAAATAAATAATTATCTATTGAGGGCTCACTATGTACAAAGAATTATGAAAGTCTTTAATCTTTTTTCTTAGTAAGATTTACTGGTTTGATAAACTGACTAGAACATGTTTGTTAACAAGGCTGAGGATTGATTTTATTCATGTGGTGATGAATTTTCTTATTCTATTTTTCTGTAGGTAATATGACATCATTTTTTAATGACCTTTTAAGTGAAACAAAAACTGAATGTTTTTCTTTTCTACTTCTATTGTTTCACTGTCTTTTATATTTCTTAAGCCAGAACTTTGGTACATAGATGTTTGTTGCATTGTTATCTATAATGAATATGTGACACGCATTCACTTGTGTTATTTTACTGTTATTTTTAATACCATGAAACATTCTAAAAAGTTATATTAACTCAAGATGACAAAGCAAACATTCAAACTATTTTCCTTATATTTGATGTGTCTGGTAAGTCAGAAGAGATGTGATCATGGATTACAAAAGGGCCACTGCTGGATATATTTATTTTATTTTCCCTTACTCTATTACTCACTTACTATGCATCAACACTAGAGGGCATCTGAGGACTGGGCTAAGTACAATGTATTACTGTGAGTAAAACAAGTCTCTGTTAAAATAAATCTACAACATCTTCCATCAACAGAGCTAATTATGTTTTGTGCCATAGATATTCAAAAATTACTTGGTGATAGTTTTATAATGAAATTAGTACATATGCATACGCTTCCTATTAAAACGTTAAATTAAAACACTCCTTTTTGATACAATGCAATAGCTAATTCTGTAATTATAATTAAATTTACAAATGCCAAGTATAGTAATGGAAATTATGCATCATATTGTATTTTCAGCTGCACCTGTCTACATTTAAAAAGTCGATGTGCAGTTGCAAACTATTGAACATCGGAGAATGAATACAGAATTAGCTGGGCAAGGCTATGGTCTTAATTATTATAAATACCCAGCCTGTCATTTTTTTAGCATATGTCACCCAACTATGATGTATTAAGTGCCTACTGTGTGTCAGGATACATCAATGTTCTGGATTCACCATTAAAGAGCTCAGCCTAGGAGAAGGGAGAGACAGGTAGACAGATAAGGAAATGGGCCATAATAAACAGCACAGTGATGATGGGGTGTGCACAGAACGAGGGGGGAGTCAGAACATAGAAGAAATGCTGCAGCCCTTCCAGGTAGTTTTCTTTTCCTGGTAGTTGCCTGCCTCAGACTATAAAGATAGAGGCTAAAGAATAAATGCTGACATACAAATGTGGTTTCAAATCCTGTTCCACCCTTTTGCTAACTCTGTGACCTAAAGCAAGTCTTTTAGCTCCCCAACTTTGATTTCCTCTAAATGAAGCAGCAATGATAATGCAGACTACCATAGAAGATTGCTGTGCAGACCAAAGATAATGTCTACAATGCACTTAATGCAACAGCTGCTGGCACTTCATAGACATTCACTATCATTTATTACTATTATCAATTTCATGTAATGACCAATAGACCTGGAATACACTCCATGGTCCCAAGTTGGAGGCAACCAAGGTGGACACAGAAATCAGTTACTTTTATTGTTTCATGGTAGATGAGATCTGATGAAGGAGAATAGGATGATCCTTTGGAAATAAAGGAATTGATAGTTACCCACAAGAACTTGGCTCCAATCTCTTGGCCATTCTAACCGGTAAATTTGTATATTCTTCCTCTTTCTCTCTCTCTCTGTTTCTGTCCCTCTCTCTCCCTATCTTTCTCTCTCACTCTTACTGTTGCAGAGTATCAGTGTGGGAGGGAATCATCATTTTGTTTTCTTTAACAGGCATTCAGGAATGAAATGTGTTCATTTTATGTCTGTGTGCTGCTTTGGTATTTAATGCATATGTCTCTAGCATAATATCAAACTTCAGTCTCAATTTCCTGAACAATCTGTATATTTAGAAGATTGAACAATATTTCACAAGTAAGAGTGTTTTTATTTTCTTAATCTTTTTTGTTTTTTTTAAGCATTTGCTCAGAGCTGGAAAGGTGACCATAAAACCAAAACCAGATGGGAAAAACTAAGCCAAAGGAAAACTAAATTCTGATTTTAACAACTATTTAGATCACATTTTATCAACTTATGATTCAATGATGATGAGTCATATTTTGATAAGAGAATAACATCTCAGACCAAGCTTCCCTCTCTAACATCATAGATATTTGTATCATGACAAAGAATGAAATAATCCCACAAATTAGGGTGGAGAAGTTATATCCATTTTCCTTGCAGATTTAAAATTGCCTGCTGTACTAGATCAGTATCATGTGTCCTCTGCCTTACATAGAGAGTTACAAAATAGATTTCTCCTTCATAATCTCCTAGAGGGGAAGAACCCATAAGAAGATCTGACCCTATTTTGCCTTTCAGCTGACATATCTAGGCTATATTTGGGAAGCAGCAAAAAATCTGGAGTGATTTTTACCCTTCAACTGGTGTGAGAATGACGGACTAACTTTATTTTAAATGGAAGCCAAGTGAATATCTCAAAATTATGACGTCTTTCCTCCCTCCCCATGGTCAACACCAACCCAACTTCCTTTTTTCAAATTAAAGGGTTCTTGACACTCATCTCCTGATCAAATCAATTTATTTTCAGCTAATCTACTCCAAGTTGATCAAACAACTTATTCGGTAAAATAAACTACTCACAAAGAGTTCATGGGTTGAGCATGAAAGAGAAGGAAAGCTGGGTAGAGAAGAAAGAAGGAGCAAGTGTTATTTGATGATTTATTCTGTTGTTTATTTTTTCCCTGTAAATACAATTGCAGCTAAGACCATGTTTCTGTCTCAGTATATAAACTAGCTTTTCACAAGCAGTTTTATTTTAGTCATCTACATCACGAATTCATTTTTTGGCACACGTTGAGCATACTAGCTCCTGTTGAGATGGGCTGCAGAGAAAGAAGGTCAGTGCTCCCCCTAACCTTGACAGTGATTCAACGGAAATACTCTGGATGGAAATTCGACACAGATGCAGCATGTTTTTGTTCCTCCAGGGAATACCAGAGAGGGCCATGGAGTGAGTGTACCTGGTGCCATTGCCTAGAAAGAAATGATACCTGCATTACCTGCATCCTGGACCCACTACCTTGAAAGCCTTGCCTTGCTCTATAAAACAATGAGGGGACCAAGTTTCACATGGTAACTGCTTGAGGCAGTAGTCATTGTCCTGACACTTCTGTGGTTTACTCTATGTCTCAATACTCTTTGAAATATTTCTTTTACTCACATCACTCTATAGACATGCCTTTGGTTTCTGAGCTTATACAATCTTTTCCTATGATCAGCAGTATATTAGTTAAGGCTCTCCAAAGAAACAAAACCATAGGAGATAGATAGATAGATAGATAGATAGATAGATAGATAGATAGATAGATAGATAGATAGATAGATAGATAGATAGATAGATAGATAGATAGATAGACAGACAGATAGATACATATATATGTGTGTGTGTGTGTATATGTATGTATATATGAGAGAGAGAGAGAGCGCAAGAGAGAGATGAGGAAATTTATTATGAAAATTGTCTCACACAATTTGGGACCTAAGAAGTCCTATGATATGCCATCTGCAAGCTGCAGAACCAGTAAAGCTAGTGGTATAATTCAGTCCAAGTCCAAAGGCCTGAGAACCAGGAGTGGAGGGGTCACTGGCTTCAGTCCTGGAGTCTGACGTTTGAGGGCAGGGGGATTAATGTCTCAGCTCCAGAGGAGAAAGTGAAAATTCACACTTCCTCCACCTTTTTGCTCAATGTTGACCCTCAAGGGAGTGGAAGGTACACAACCACATTGGTGAGAGTGGATCTTCTTTACTCAGTCTACTGACTCAAATGCTAATCTCTTCCAGAAACACCCTCACAGACACACCAAGAAATAATATTTTACCAGCTATCTGGACATCCCTTAGCCCAGTCAAATTTTCACGTAAAATTAGCCATCACAAGCAGGGTTGAGCTTCAGAAATTCAGAATTTCTTTCTTCAACCAAAAAAAAAAAAAGAAAAAAGAAAAAAAAAAGCTTCTTTCTTAGTCTTTCCAGTTGATAGAGATCTTAGAGAAAACAACTTCTAAACTTCTATATATAATCGTTCTGCCTTTACTTAAACAGTTCTCACCTCATCCACCATTCCCCCACCAACCCACTGCCTAAGACTCCTACCTTCTTCCCTACACACCCTTAAAGTTATACATCTTTCAGGCAGTATAGCTCATCAAATATGATTGAATGCCTTCTCCATCCCAGGCTGGGCATTAAGCATTGCAGGGATGCAAAGATATGAAAGCAGTCCCTCGCATTGACTGGTGTTCTACGGTGAATGCCTGCTTATAGAATGGGGCACTTAACGTGGGAGCTTAAGGATGGGATTTGAGCGGACAGAATGATGACACAAGGCATGAATCTCCTCAATGCGTGTGTGTGTGTGTGTGTGTGTGATGAACATTTTTGGGGGGTGGGCAATGTCTTTCGTGGTGTATAGGAAATGCATACCACAAAACACCAGCTATGTTCCTTGTCCTATGGAGTATAAGGAAGAGAGCCTTATGTAGTGATGAACAGATGGTGCAGAGTCAAAGAGATGGAAGGAAGTTTATGGTGGAGCTATCATTTAGATACATAGTATCACAACTAATACTAAATGTACCCCTTCTTTTCTCCCTCTGCTTTTCAGTGTTGTCAGCTGTTAAAAAAAATTTAAGAAAAACATCTAACATAAAATTGTATTTTTACATACCAAATATTTTTAAGAGCATATACTTAAAAGCATTAACATTTTCTTATGCTTATGGCAGGTGGCTTTTAGAAAAGAAGTTTTATAATGTCATTACAGTTTTACCTGTTCCTGAAAAAAAGATGCTTCAAATAGCACTCCCCAACAGATAGTACCTCACCAAAGCACCTCAGACAACTGTAGCAAAATGAAGGATACATATAGCATCAGAACCTTAAATAATCAAAAAATCATATAGCTTTATTATATCCCATTTAGAAGGACAGAAATAATATAGTTATTAAAACCCTAATTCCTTCAGGGGGAGAAAAAAAAAAAGATGAATCAAGAATTCCCTGTGTTTTGAGGCTGTTTTTCTAGTTTCATTTCAACTAGCAAAGGTAGGTGGTAACATGCTCTTTTGTTTTGAGCCAAAATTGTTGTTTTAGTTGGACTGACCCGGAGGCAAAGGGTTGGACTCTGTAAGAGTCACTAGGTTTCCACAGGGCACCATTCCTGGTATTGTGTGGAACTCCAGCCTGACCTGCTGACTGATTCAGGGGCCTCCTGCTCAGAACACTTCCTTAAATGTGAAACTGAGACACAAAAGTGGAACTACTTCCCAATCAACCATGTTACCACATCACATTGCTTTGCGCAGCCTCCTTACGGACCAAATGTTTGCTTACTGCCGGGACATGTGAGACAGAGCATCCTGGAGGAGTCGCAGTTGGAATTGAGGCTTGAAGCACTTCCAGCTTTCGGAGGACAGTGAATGTTTTCTCACCACATCCTGTTTATGACCTTGAGGAAGGCCCCCACCAGCCTCATGAGGGTCCTTTTAGCATGTGGCATTGAGCCTGCATTTCCCCCAGGACATCAAGGCCTATTGACCCCACTAATGCCTCCCATTCCTGCAATCTTTACTTGGCTAAAACTCTAATCAAAATGCCAGCCTTTGTGATTCTCTCTTCTCTTTCCTTACTGCTTGTGCTCCCTCTCTCCTGAATTTTCTCTTGATTGCCCTTTATCTTTCCTAAGTTTTCCCCCTGTGAGTCTGCAAAACCATCTTTCATTATAAACAAAATTCCCAACACCCTCTCAAACACTGCACAAAATGTGGTCTTCTCCCCCTTCATTCTTTGATAACTCTGACATCTGATTTACTCCTAGACCCACTATATCCTGGGAGACATTCAGCAGCTTCACTTCCCTCCCCATGTTGCCCAAACCCTATGGTGTTTCGTCAGTCATTCTTCCAGCACTCTCATCATTCCGGCCACCTAGCTTCTCCACCTATTTGTCTTCTCTACTCTTACACTTACTGAATATGGTTGCAGAAAAGTCACCCACCTGTTCAGGTGAGCACGATTATAATATCAAGTCTCTCCAAACGTCAACCTTGACCATTTTCTTAAGCTCCCCTTTTCCCTTCTCCCTCTTTCAAGCTTCCTTTTAGGTTAATTTGACCTTCTAATACACTAAGAAAAATCCAGACTATAAGATTTATATGCCCTCAGTTACCTGTAGCTGCACTGCAGTATGTTGGTATCAGAACCTCACATTCATCTTCAAAAGGGTGTCCCTTTTGCTGTAGACTAACCTGTTTCCCTTTACTCTGATCTTCCCTTCTATCTCCTAAGAGGTTGCTTCATTATGTATATTCTCACCTTTCTCCTATAGCTATAACCATTCTCTCTCAACTGGCTCTTTTATGGCAACCCATGAATATATTCTATTCTCCAATTCTGTGGAGGAACCACACAATTCTTATTAATTGTATATGATTTGCCCTCTCGATGTCATCCATTTTATCCCTTGAAATAGAGCTTCTCGAAAGAGTAGATTTATACTTCATTGCTTCCACATCCTAACTCTTCTTCACTCCTTAGCCTACAGCAAACCATATCCTACCCCCAGCACCCCACTGACACTGCCCTCAGTGAGATCATCAATCATCTTCTAGGTGCTAGGCACAGAAGGCTTTTCTCAGTCATCTTCCTCAGCCTCTCCATGCCTTATGACTCTGTTAACCATTCCCTTCCTCCACCTCTCTTGGCTTCCTTGCTGTTGCTCTATCCTTACTTGATGCCTTCCCTCTGACTGATCTTTTCCAATTTCCTTCAAGGACTACTCTCTTTCTACTCACCCCTTAAATGTTGGTGTTCCCCAGGTCAGTGGCTCCCAATCTTTTTTACTTTGTAGTGTACATAGATAATAAAACTATTTGTATAACATTCAGGGATAAACTGGACACTCTTTGGTGGTATCTAAAGGGTGCAGGGTGAAAAAAAAAAAAAGGAATTACTTTCCTTTTATATTGTATTATTTATGGTAGGAAAAAATAAAATAGAACTAGAAAAGTTTTTAAATGTTAAATTTGTTTGAAATTCCCAGATATTTTTTAATCTTTTTATTCTTGAAATGGCTATTCACAATTTCTTTTCAAGACTTTATCATCATGTTTTCACTGAATAGTAAACATCAACAAGAAACTTTGTCACAGTAGGTGATTAAAAATATTTTTAACATTTGACAACCATTCAAATCTTTGCAACAGTTATTATATTTCAAGAATTGAATAGCTCTTCCTTTTCTTTCATTGACAAATGTAATATTAAAATTTCTTATGCAAAAGTGAATTTCTAATCTGACTGATTTGTTTCTTATCAAGGATTCCAAAATGGTGGCATTCTCATCTGAAGTACTTGCAGTACTCCAGACAATTTAGATTTCACACTGGCCACACACTGACTGAATTATCCAGTGTGTGTGAAGTCAGAGACTTGGGGCAGCCACCAGGAGTGACACCTACCTCCCTGTCTGGCCTCCCTACCACCCTCTCACCTTCCATCTCTCTCAACTGACCATACCCAGGGCTACTTAGGTACCTAGATCATCAATTCCCCGGCAACACTACAGTTGGCAACTTCCACTCTGAGGAAAATGTCTGCAATAGATGTTGAAATGGTAGATTGTTTCCTCGATTATTTCTGAGTTTTGCAGCAAAGCAAGGGCTAGAAGACCTTCATCATGCTAGCCAGTTTCAAAGACAGCCCCATAAGCTGTTAGAAGCACTGTGTTCCAACATCCCACTGAGGATCCCTGGAAACAGCTGCCACACCTGCGGACAATCTGCCCAGGGACCCTGGATACCGTTCGTCCTATCCAACTTTCCTAAATTTGAAGGGATAACTATCTCACAGAAAATTGGGACCATGTTATGCCAGGCAGGAAGCTCTGCCATTGAACTGTGTCCTCAACCCTCTTCCCATTATATAAAGTTTTCTAGAAAGAAGACATCTGTTTTTACGACGGCAACAGCCTCTTATGTGTTGATGATTCCTAGACCTAAATGTCTGTGTTCTGAACTGGAGACCTATATCAGCATGTTTCCATTTGGATGTTCCATGGTCTAGAATGTCCAAACCTTAACATACTCTCTTTCCTTACACTGAATTCCCCCTGTCAGTAAATGGTAATATCATGTTTCAGTTACAGAAACTTAAGAGTCACTCTGGGCCCTTCCCTGTCCTTCACCGTCTAGATATCATTAGTCATCAAGTTGTGTCTAATTTGCTCTCAAATATTTAGTTCCTTCTCTTAAGCCTCACAAAATGCCTTTACTGAATCACTAAAACCGCCTCCAAGCTGATCTCATTATCTCCAGACTGCCCCCTCTAAACAGCCAAGCAGCCAGCCTCGTAAATTTTCTGAAGAGTAAATCTAATCATGTAGCTCCCCAGCTTGGACTCTTTAATAATACCCCATTATCTACATGATAAAGTCTAAATTCCTTAACATGAAATACAAAACCCGCTTAAATCATCTCTCACCATTCCTTCCTCATATTCTACAATGAACTCAATAGTTTTTTGAATGAGCCCTGCTTTCTTGTCTCCATGACCCATGGTGATACTTCTGCCAGAAATGCCCTTCCTTTCTACCCCACTCCATTTCCTCATTGGGATCACTGCCAGCTGTCTTTTCAAACTCAAATCAGCTGTCACTTTCTCTGGGAAGACTTGCCCAGTTATTCTAATCTCCATCACCTCTACTGGGAGGATCCATTGTATTCTGTCCATGCTTATACTGCAAGGATTATTGTATCATCTGCTTTCTTAAATGTTTAAGCGAAAATTATAAAGATACACATATCTGTCACATAGTTCTTACTACGAAGGTCCCATAACATGGTGATTGACCCAGACATCTGGACATTGTAGGAAATAATACAAAGCTCTTAAATGCCAGCATGAGGACAGGTTTATTTTTAAACTGTGTGTTGTATGCTCATGCAAGGGTCTTGATTTCATGACTAGAGGTGTCTCTTCTGAACAGACAGCAGATGAACCAGCCTCATGTCCTGGTGCTCTTCACCCAGGTTGCCCATTCACCCCTACTTTGTGCTAGTCCCCAGATTAGGCCAGCAGCTCCATCCCAAGCCAGTCCCCCTACAACTCTTTGCTATGCCCCTACACGTGTAGCCAATTTACAAATGGCACTTTCCTGAAAGTGGAGTCCTTTTCATATATTCCGAGAAGTTTCTGCCCCCTGGGAGCCTCTGGGTCAGTGGAGGGCATGAAATCATCATCATGCTGACACTGTTCTTATCCAAGGGCTTCTATCTGTGGCCATCCGCTCTCTGCCTCTGCTTGGCCAAAGGCAAGCACCAAGAAGTAACCCTACCACACAGCTCTATCCAATCTCACTTTACCATTTAAGCCCAGAATAACATCGTAACTTGGTATAACCATTCAATACCCATTTGACTTCTGCCTTCTTTTGCGTGGGGGGTGGGGCTTCAGCACTTTTCATTTGCTAATGAGATTAGGCACTCAGTAAATGTTTGTTGAATAAGTAGTCCTCTGGATATACAATGTAAAGGGTAGGTTTTTCAGGAAGAAGTTTCAGATGAGAGGGTGAGGGAGTCTGGTACCATTCTCCAAGTTAGAAAGGATAGGAATAAAAAGAAGGTTTGGATGTGGAAATGATAAAATCAGTTTACAGCATTTGGGATTTGCAATGACCTTGGGATGCCCAAACCAAGCAAAAAGCCTAGCAATTAGCCTTGACTTCTGGGCGTCACCTACTCTCACCTATCAGCAGATAGCAGGAAATGGTTGACTCCAAGGAAGGCTGACCTTTTCCATGTCACCATTGCCTAATAACCCTGGATAATAACCACATTGCCTACTGTGAACTTAATCACAACTTAGGGGTAAACCTATTATTCAGTAATGAAGGGAACCATTTCCTGCTGTCTGCTGATAGGTGAGAGTAGGTGACACTCAGAAGGATGAAAAGAGGAATCTTATGCTGAAGAAAAGATAGAACTCAAAAATTTTATGATCTTACAATTACATTATCCAGTAACAATAAGTTGTATTTTTAGCTAATCTTTGAACCACTTCCTTCTCACAAAGTTCTAAATAGGAAACAAAATGCAACATTTCAAAAATCTTGACTCGATTTGATATTGGCATCATATGATTTTGACATTAGGGGCAAAGGAAGTAGAATAAGATGCAGGGAGGACTTTACAACGATTTCATTAAATGGTTCAAAAGACTTCCTTTGGCATTAATCAATGGTTTCAAGACAATAATTTGATGACTTAAGAATAAGTAAATCAAAAGCGTATGTATTAATTTTTTCTTGAAGGATGCTAGGGTTCTAAAGTAAGGAAAATGGTGTTTGGCAAAATTCAATCTGCCTTTGCCAAACCTAAAGTGTTTGAAAAATAATTTAAGAGGTTTTGCCAAGCCCCACGTGCCACTGTGTTCTTCCATCCCACCCAGATCTCCAAAAGTGCAAAACTCACACATCTACTCAGCCTTCCAAATGACCCCAAGCGTCCTGGGGGGAAATCAAACCACGTCATTGAGAACTTCCAAAGAGATTCCTTAACATTTTGAGAAAGAGATCAATTGATGGATGGTCTTTTGCTTCCCATCTCTGCTCTGATCTATAAAATCTACATCTTGGAATTTTAAAAAAATATATTGTCCAGTGAGTATTCTGTGAAATTACTCTCAGTCTTGGGCATTTGGGGCAGAAAAAATACTTTTAAATAAACTTACCCAAAATGCAGCAATGTTTTCCTACTAAAGTCTTGACCACTGAGTGTGTGTGTGTGTGTGTGTGTGTGTGTTTCTCCTCTATGTTTTCATAGTGCTCACTACCTGAACAATCAGTTTTTATTCAAATCATTTCTGAACTAAAATTGAATTTGCAAATAAAGCTGCCAATGGGGAATTCCCAGGGGCCTGAATAAGGTCAAGATTGAATCAGTAAACAAAACCTTTCAGAAATCACAGCACGTATTGGAATGAGGGTGGTACAGGCAAGATTTTTCACCCCGCAAATAACGATTTTTGAACAGTAACTTCAGTTATGTTGAATTTCCACATAAGGGGTGCTTTTATCTGGAAGATTACCAGTGAATGTCTGTCTAAGCCACTTTGCATTTGCAAAGTAACATCCTCCCCACCTAAAGGTCAGGAACCAATGAGGCACACCTCAAAGGCATACAGAGCTATCCATTCCCAGAGAAACTATACGTAGGATTTTTATTCTCAGTCTAAAGCAGCTAATTCTTTTTTTGTCTTCCTGCATTTTACTTTTAATTGCAGATTAGGTACCTGAAATGTTTTGAGGCAATTCATATTAATATTATCACATCTCAAATATTTACCATTTGTTGAAATTTAGATGAGAAACTCCAGGGATGTTTTCATTCATCAGAAATATCTTACATTGTTTTGGGATCATTTGTGGTTGAAAAATGTATTTCCTCAGAATTTAAGTCCTCAGAGACCAGACTACCAATGTGCGTTGAGCAGGAAAGAAGAAGAAATGCTTGGGAATGTCCTAGCCTACGGAGCCCATCAGCTGGGATACGTGTTATTACCTCCGATCACGTAGAATGTCCCTGTCATTCTAGATCCATGTGATATGCAACACAGTATTCAGAAGTACGTACAGTCATATTCCTTTATTTCACCAAGTTTTTTAAAGCAAGACTGAGAGTCCATCTCTGGGTTGGCAGGCACACTTGTTATCTATTGCTGCAGAACAAATTATCTCAAAATTTAGTGACTAAAAAAATATATATATATATTATTTCACAGTTTCTCAGGGTCAGGAATTTGAGAGCAACTTAACTCTGGGTTTCTGCATGAGAACCTCTCATGAGGGTGCAGCCAAGATGTTAGTCAGAGCTGCAGTTGTCTGAAGACTTGACTGCAACTGGAAGATCTGCTTCCAAGATGGTTCAGTCACATGTTGACAGGAGGCCTCAGATGCTTGCTGGCTGTTGGCCTGTGGGCTCTGTTCCTTGCCATATGGACCTCTCCATAAGGCTGCTTGAGTGTCCTCATGACTCATGAACTAGTGATCTAAACACAGGGCTAGGAGAAGGCCACAATGCCTATTATTTTGTAGTCTCAGAAATCACACATCACCACTTCCACCATATTCTATTCACGAGAAGCAAGTCTCTATGTTCAGTCCACACCCAAGGTGAGAGTAAATAGTCTCCACCTTTTGAATAGTGTTGGAGAATTCATTGACACCTTTTTTTTTTTTTTTGAGACAGCTGCCCCACTCTACGTTCTAGGCTGGAGGTGTGGCACACCTTTGGCCCCTGCAACTTCCACTTCCCAGGTTCAAGCAATTCTCCTCCTGCCTCAGCCTCCCGAGTATCTTTGGACTCACAGGTGTACAATTGCATCAGTTATTTTGTGTGTATTCTTCCTATCCATGAGCATGTAATGTTCTTCCATTTGTTTGTGTCCTCTTTTATTTCGATGAGCATTGGTTTGTAGTTCTCCTTGAAGAGGTCCTTTACATCCCTTGTAAGTTGTATTCCTAGGTATTTTATTCTCTAGTAGGCACTCAGAATGGAGCACCACCTACTTCCACTCTGGTTTGTCTGTTGTTGGGTGTATAGGAATGCTTGTGATTTTTGCACATGGATTTTGTATCCTGAGACTTTGCTGGCTGCTGTTTATCAGCTTAAGGGGAGATTTGGGGCCGAGGCGTATGGGGTTTTCTAAATTGATACAATCATGTCATCTGCAAATAGGGACACCTGACTTCCTCTTTTCCTAACTGAATACCTTTATTCTCTTTCTCTGCCTGACCACCCTGGCCAGAACTTCCAACACAAGTGTTGGAATATGAGGTGAGAGGGCATCCTGTCTTGTGCTAGTTTTCAGTTGAATGCTTTCCCAGTTTCTGCCTTATCTTAGTATGATATTAGCTGTGGTTTGTTTTTGGTAAATAGCTCTTATTATTCTTGAGATATGTTCCATCAATACCTAGCTTATTGAGAGTTTTTAGCATGAAGATTCCCTCCTCTTTAGTTTTTTGGTATAGTTTCACTATTAATGGTACCAGCTCTTCTTTGTACATCTGGCAGAATTCAGTTGTAAATCCATCTGGTCCTGGGCTTCTTTTGGTTGGTAGGCTATTTATTACTGCTTCAATTTCAGAACACATTATTGGTCTATTCAAGGATTCAATCTTTCTTATTCAGTCTTGGAAGGGTGTATGTGTCAAGGAATTTATTCATTTCCTCTAGATGTTCTAGTTTATGTGCATATATGTGTTGAAAGTATTCTCTGATGCTTGTTTGTATTACTGTGGGATCAGTGGTAATATCCCCCTTAATATTTCTAATTGTGTTTATTTGAATCTTCTCTCTTTTCTTCTTTATTAGTTAGCTGGCAATCCATCTATTTTATTAGCTTTTACAAAAACAAAACAAACAAACAAACAAACAAAAAAACAGTTCCTGGATTTGTTGATCTTTTGAAAGGTTTCTCACATCTCCATTTCCTTTAGCTCATCTCTGATCTTGGTTATGTCTTCTCTTCTGCTACCTTTGGGATTGGTGTGTTCTTGGTTCTCTAGTTCTTTTAGTTATGATGTTAGCTTGTTAACTTGGGATCTTTCTAGCTCTTTAATGTGGGCATTTAGTGCTATAAATTCCCCCTCTTAACACTGTTTTAGCTGCTTCCCAGAGATTCTGGTACATTATATCTTTGTTCTCATTAGTTTCAAAGAACTTGATATCTGCCTTAATTTCATCATTTACCCAAAAGACACTCAGGAGCAGGTTGTTCAATTTCATGTAGTTGTATGGTTTTCAGTGAACTTTTTAATCTTGAATTCTAATTTGATTACACAGTGATCTGAGAGACTGCTATAATTTCAGTGTTTTGTATTTTTTGAGGAGTGTCTAACTTCCAATTGCGAGATCAATTTTAGAGTAAGTACCATGTGGCAATCAGAAGAATGTATATTCTGTTGCTTGGGGGTAGAGAGTTCAGTAGATATCTATTAGGTCTGCCTGGTCCAGAACTGAGTTCAGGTCCTGAATATCTTTGTTAATTTGTTGTCTCAGTGATCTGTCTAATATTGTCAGTGGGGTATTAAAGTCTCCCACCATTATTGTGTGGGGTTCTAAGTGTCTTTCAAGGTCTCTAAGAACTTGCTTTATGAATCTGGGTGTTCCTGTACTGGCTGCATATATATATTTATGATAGTTAGATCTTCTTGTTGAATTGAACCATTTACCATTATATAATGCCCTTCTTTGTGTTTTTCGATCTTTGTTGGTCTAAAGTCTGTTTTGTCAAAAACTAGGATTGCAAACCCTGCTTCTTTTGTTTTCAAGCACATCATTTGGAGCAGCTTCCCTGACAATGTTAGGTCTCTTAGCCAAGTCTTGAGAAGTGTTTTTTGAAAAGAGTTATTGGCATACTTGCTTGCATATAATCTTTCTTCCCAGGATAGAAAGATATTTACAAATGATGTCTGGCAACATAGAATTGGATATTTTTTACTCTCCCTAAAATACCTGCTCTATTCTAAACAGCCCATCACAGTGCACTTCTCCTTGGCAACCTTGTGGTTTCCCTGAATACACACACATCTAATTACCCAAGTGGTTGCTATTGTACTGTGGCCTGTTTTCACTTTGGGTGGCAGGTCCTCAGTTCCCTGCTGCTCACTCAACAAGACATTCACTAATTCCAGAACTCCTGGGCAAAGAATTCCTTCAAATTAACTATGAGCTTTATTTTTAGTGTAAAATGTTTGCTCGATTAAAAAAAAAAAATGCTTCATGTAATTATAGTCATTAGAAATGGGAATGAGACAATACTTGGTGACCTGATCCCTCCATCTGGTTAGGGTAGGATTATTCCCTGTGACAGATTGGCCATGCTAAGCTATACAAACTGAATGAAGTGAAACCCAGACCATCTGTGCATGGAGCCATTTCTAAGTGGTTAGTACCACATAGACCCCTGGATAAGCATTTGCATTGAGCAGTGACGTTAGTAGCACCTGACATCCTCACAGTACATTCATCCAGCAGCTGTGGTCAGTTTCTCACTGGATCCAAGGCCAAATTATAAACAGAATGTCTTGGGTTTCTTCCAGTACAGTTTAAAGCATGTCAATAGTTTGGATTTGGCCTCTTCTCATTACTATTTAAGCTATAAGGTGCATATTTGGGTTTTTGTAACTCTGCTACATTTTAAGTATAAAATAAAATAAAGCAAATAATAATAATAATTGCTATTATTTATTATTTACTACATGCCAAGCCTTTTTCTAAATAATTCATATTATTTCTAATCTTCCTAACCAGTCTGCAAAGTAATTATAATTATTCCCATTTTATAGCTAAGGAAATGGGAGCTCAGAGAAGTTAAGTAGCTAGTCGAAGATCGAACATCTAGTAATCTGATTACAAGCTAGGATTTGAATTCAGGGCTGCTAACTTCAAAGCCCATGGGTTTTTTCACCCTATCATTGCCTCTTAAAGATACTTATCATTTGGTTTATCAAAACAAACCAAATTTATCATTGTTTATCAAAATAAACAAAATTCTCCATTGTTTATTTTGTATATTATTTGTCAAGTATTACTGACCATTTACTATGTGATGGTCTCTAGTTTAAGATACACAGAAATTTAAAACATGGTTCCTATCACCAAGGATCTCACAAATTAAACAAGGATGGTAGACATACAAACAAACAATAAAATAATTTAAAATATGATGACGCCCATAAAAGCTGTGCATAGATAGTACTAGAGACATTCAGAAGTGAGAAAGATCTATTCTAGGGGAAGTGACAACAGAAGCCTCCCAACAGGTAGCATTGGAGCTGAGCCTTATATGTTCAGATATTGAAAAGAAGGGAATTATTGTACAGGCATAGGCAAAAGTGCAAAGGCAGGAAAAAGCAAATGTTTTCCATCCAGGAAGCATCAAGGCATTGGTGTGGCTGGAATGTGGAAAAAGATTTCTTATCTGGCACTATCTGGACTCACCTACTACCCCTCTGCTGCTATGTGTGTGTATATTTCTTTCACAAATGCGCTCAACTGGTAAGCACTGAGACATAGCTGCTGATACACTTGGAAAACATAAATGAGTTGAGACACAGACATTATGTAGGGTGGACGCAAACCTTAAGAAATGGGAGGTAAGGAGACTATAGTCACACCACCTTCTTGGTCTTCCCTTTGTCTTTCTCGAGAGTTTCTAACAGGTAGGTGAAACCTGAAAAAGGTTTTCTTAATTATGCTAAGAGGTCATCCAGGAATTCATAATAACTGGTCCCCAATGAATCTTTTTTTCCCTTCCCCTACTCCCCTCAAGATAGAGTCTTGCTCTGTCACCCGGGCTGGAGTGTAGTAACACGATCTCAGCTCACTGCAACCTCTACCGCCCAGGTTCAAGCAATTCTCTCACCTCAGCATCCCAAGTAGCTAGGATTACAGGTGCCCATCACCACACTCAGCTACTTTTTTGTAATTTTAGTAGAGATAGGGTTTCACCACGTTGGCCAGGCTGGTCTCGAACTCCTGACCTCAAGCAATCCACCCAATCATGGGCAACAATACTGTCAGTCATCAGTTACTGATTCCTTATCATATACCCTCAACTGCTAATCCAAACCACTTCTATGAGCATAAAATCATTATTTCTGGGAGATGGACACTGTTCACATGAACTGCTTTGACATCTTGTCTCTCTACCTCAGAACCCTTCTGTAGTCATACGCTCCTTTCCATATAAAATCCTTCTCATTCTTCTCACATGATCTTTTCCTTCCCTCTTGTCTTAGAGCAATGGGTTCATTCATAGTCATTTTTCCCAAGTCTAAACCTATCACTTCAATGATTATCTCTATCCCTTCCTAGCTCTGCTTGGCCTGTTTCTTTAATTGTTCTAATTCCTCTTTGGTCCCCAATCTCTCCCTTTCTACTTCCTCTTAGTCTACAAACATCCTAAGTCTCATATATAATTTTTTAAAATTTATCATCGTGTTAATGTTATTAAAATAAAAATGTATTTATTAATTTTATTATATAAAGTACATTTACAAATTCCCTTTACCTTGTTATTTCTTCCGTCAGCCATCATGTTCCACTTTCCTCTGTCAAAAGTCTTAAAATAAAACTAGTCTATATTGGGGGAAAACCCCACCCCAAATATTTATTATTGTGGGTTCTTTTCTATTCCCTAAGTGTCTCGGCTGGTTTGAGAAATAAAGGGAAAGAGTACAAGAGACAGAAATTTTAAAACTGGGTGTCCGGGGGAGACATCACACGTCGGCAGGTTCTGTGATGCTCCCCAAGCCGTAAAACCAGCCATTTTTTATTAGCGATTTTCAAAAGGCGAGGGAGTGCACGAATAGGGTGTGGGTCACAGAGATCACACGCTTCACAAGATGATAAAATATCGCAAAGCAAGTGGAGGCAGGGTGAGATCACAGGACCACAGGATGGGGTGAAATTAAAATTGCTAACGAGGTTTCAGGCACACATTGTCATTGATAACATCTTATCAGGAGACAGGGTTTGAGAGCAGACAACCTGTCTGACCAAAATTTATTAGGAGGGAATTTCCTCATCCTAATAAGCCTGGGAGCGCTACAGGAGACCAGGGCTTATTTCATCCCTTCGACTTCGACTGTAAAAGGTGTCTACCCCCATGGGGGCTGTTCATAGGTTTACCCTCAGGGGCACATTCTCTTTCCCAAGGATGTTCCTTGCTGAGAAAAAGAATTCAGCAATATTTCTCCTATTTGCCTTTGAAAGAAGAGAAATATGGCTCTGTTCCATCCAGCTCACTGGCGCAGTCAGTTTAAGGTTACCTCCCTTGTTCCCTGAATATTGCTGTTATCCTGTTCTGTTATCCTGTTCTTTTTTCAAGGTGCCCAGATTTCATATTGTTCAAACACAGATGCTCTACAAACAATTTGTGCAGTTAACACAATCATTACAGGGTCCTGAGGTGACATTCATCTTCCTCAGTTTACGAAGATGACGGGATTAAGAGATTAAAGTAAAGAAAGACAGGCATAGGAAATCACAAGGGTATTGATTGGGGAAGGAATAAGTGTCCATGAAATCTTCACAATTTATGTTCAGAGATTGCAGTAAAGACAGAAATTATAAAAGTATTAATTTGGGGAACTAATAATTATCCATGAAATCTTCACAATTTATGTTCTTCTGCCACGGCTTCAGCCGGTCCCTCCATTCGGGGTCCCTGACTTCCTGCAACAGGTCTAAACCCAATTTTTTCAATTCCTCACTCTTACTTCTTAAAGTCCTTCTAATTTGGCCTATATTTCTCACTGAAATCACTCTTAAAATTCTCTAGTGGCCACCAAATCCAGGGGCTTTATCTCATCATTTTCCTTGGCCACCCCACTGAAAATCTGATCAGGCTGAATTGAGCAGGGCTCATGGTCACTTATTTGTAGTCTGAGCTGTGACACTATTTTCTCAGTTGCCAAGGCCAGAAACCTGCTATCTCTCACTCCTTATAGTCCTTGAACCACCAAAATCTGTTGATCCGATGAATGGGCTTTCTGTTTCTTGAAAACCTCCATTCTCAATGACACTACAGTTATTTAACACTCGTTTTTTTTGCTTACATTATTGTAACAGCCTCCTAATTACACTTCAGCTTCTTGTCTTCACCTCTGATAATCCATTATCTTAAAGACTCCTGCAATATTCTTTGGACAATTAGGATCATGTCATATCCCTCCATTAAATCCTTTAGAAAATCTATATTTCTTATAGACCTCAGGAACTCTAAAGGATGGCAAAACAGGAACTTCATGTTCTGGTCCATGATACTTAGTTCAGTTCAGTCTAATTTATATTCCCTCTCCCACACTTCATATACTATGTTCCATGTCTGAATTTATAGTTATCTGAAAGGACCACACTCTATTGTATCTCCAAGCCTTTACACATCCTATTTTCTCTGCCTGATTTTCTCTCCACAATTTATTTCCACTGGGTGATTCCTACTTGCAAGAGTCAGTTCAACTTGTTTTGTCAAATCAACACCCCACGATCCCAGCGCCTCAAAGGGGAGGTGGCAGTCCTGTGTACTCTCATGGATCTCACAGGATATCGTAATTCTAGGAATCATCACCTCCCACACCCCCCAATTTCTGGCAGTAAATGGCATCAGTAATTTGTAAGAATGAGAAAATTTAATATTTTTTTTGGAGATGGAGTCTCACTCTGTTGCCCAGGCTAGAATGCAGTGGTGTGATCTGGGCTCACTGCAACCTCCACCTCCCGGGTTCAAGCAATTCTCCTGCCTCAAGCTCCCAAGTAGCTGGGATTACAGGCATGTATCACTACACACAGCTTTTTTATTTTTCTTTTGTATGTTTGGTAGAGATGGGGTGTCATCATTTTGGCCAAGCTGGTCTCGAACTCCTGAATTCATCTCGGCCTCCCAAAGTGTTGGGATTACAAATGTGAGCCACTGTGCCTGGCCCCAAAAATTAATTTTAAAAGAGATTTTGTAATCCTAGCACTTTGCAAAGCATTGGCGGGAAGATCATTTGAGACTAGGAGTTCAAAACTAGCCTGGGCAACACAGTGAGATTCCATCTTCTCACACACAAAAAAATTTAAATTATTTACTGGGCATGGTGGCTTCTGCCTGTAGTCCTAACTACTCAAGAGGCTAAGGCAGGAGGATTACTTAAGCCCAGGAGTTTGACTGCAGTGAGCTATGATCAGACCACTGCACACTAGCCTGAGTAGCAGAGTCAGACCCTGTTTCAAAAAACAAATTGGAAAGGAGATTTGGTGAGCGATCATTTTGAAATCATGGCCTGTCATTGTTACGAGGTGTAAAAATTAAGCTGTTCCATCTAACCGACCCAAGCTCTTTCAGGCAGGGAAGGAGAGAGAGAGTATCCATATCCATATCTATGATTATCTTTTCAGGAGAGCAAAGAAGACCTGATCTAAGATTTAGACTTTACCAGAAAATTAGTACATATTTCAAGTAGTAATGGATCATCCTGTATGAGTTACTTGGATCTGTGATGTCTTGTTATTATCCTTTATGCCCATTTCAAACTGTTGAGATTCTGGTACTAGTTTTCTTCTACAAATTAGGCATCTACTTCATAGGCTCTACTGAATAGAAATAATGTCATATGTTTGTATATGCTAACTACTTGCTGAACAAGCTAGTGTTGGTACTTTTTATTTTGACAGACAAGGAAATTGGAGAGACCACCTAGGCGTGATCTTCTGTGCTTTTCTTGCATCAAATGTAAAGTTTCTTGTGTGTCCCCCCCTGTAGCTAGCATGGTAATGAGCATATGGAGAGGGCTAACAAATGCTTAGCGTCTGATTCTCTTCTAGTAGCCCCTGAAGCAGAAAACGCATTTTGGCAGCAGATTATATACACTGGAGGGAAAGGAGAAAATAAATTCACAAATGGTTTTGAAGTTTCAAACCTGAATCACCATGAGAAGGATACTGACATCAAGCAGAAATATGAGAGAGAGAGGGGTTGTTTTCAGTTATAGAAAGGATGGTTTTGGATATACCAGGGGTGGCTTTGGCTATAGAAATATTGGCGATGCCAACAAAACATTCAGGTAAAAATGTCAGAGATAGGTATTTAAATGACATTTGCTAAGAGATAATATGCAAAGTCCTGGATGTGGTGAGATCTCTGACGGCAAAAAGACGAGGAAGAATCCAGGCTTTTAAGTGTGGAACGCATGTATATGTACGTACTCTATGGACATTTTTCATATTTAAAACTATTCAAAACCAAATTTTTGGCAGTATTACAAAAACTTACCCCCAAAACTGTTCAGATAGAGCAGAAACTTCCAAATTAGAAAACTCAGATTTCTGAAAACCTCAATTTTGAAGAAGACAAAAGCTGGAAAAAACAGAGTTAAAGAAACTGAAATCAAAACTCATTTTGTTAGTGACTTATAAACATGCAAATATGATATTATTTATTCAAATAAATTCAGAAAATATATTGAGTAAAATATTCATGATGTTTTAGACATAATTACTAGCAATAAAAATAACAAAACGAATGTATATCATCCTATTGTTATCAAGAAATTTTACAAAGTTCTCCTTCCAATATCAATAACATGTTTGTAAGTTCGTGGCATTTTAAAACAAATAATATCATGACTCAGAGGCATTATTTCCTGTCTCCGGCATTCCATGCAAATGTCTATTGCCTGCCCAATTCTTTATCTTGGATTTGACTGATGCTTCCTCAATTTTAGCTTTTCAAAATAATCATCTTTAGGAGAAAATCATAATTCGATTACAATGGAAGTGAATTTTTCAAGACTGATGAAAAAGCATATTAACATAAAAGTAATACGCTAAAATTCCAACCAGGACAACTTGCCCAATCAGGAAAGAATTGTTGCCACAGTTATAGGCCTAGTGCTAATTACTGGTCACTTGTGATTAATCAATAAGAATGGTGATATTTAACAGACTGAACTAAACTCCTCTGAAGAATGATGCAAGTGTTCACGGGTCAGAACTCAATTCTGACTATAGATTTATATCACTAGAAATAAACTCTCAGCTTGAGTTCCGTAAATTCAAAGAATAAAGACGGCCTTCAACTTACAATGAGTTTGGCCTACCTTTTTTCAACATTACGATGGTGTGACAGCCATAATCATTCAGTAGTAAAAATCAAACTTCAAATTTTGAATTTTTTATCTTTTCCTGAGCTAGTGATACGCAATATGATTTCATTAGGCTGCACTAAATCACCTAACATGAAGCCCATTTTGTAACAAAATGTTGACTACCTCATGTCATTTATTGAATACTGTATTGAAAGTGTTCTAAGTACATTTAAAGTAGGCCAAGCTAAGCTATGATATTTGATAGGTTAGACACATTAACTGTATTTTCAATTTAATGATATTTTCAACTTATGATGGGTTTACAACCCCATCATGTCAAAGAATACCTATATACTTTTCTAGAGTAAAGTAGCCCAAACATATCTCAGAATTTTATCACACAGTCATAAATTCCAGCTTTGTCCATGAATTCATGAACTCGGCCCTAAAATTTTATGGAAGCTGCTTCTGCTTAATGAACAGAGTTCTTTCCTTCAACTATTCCAGCTTTCCTTGAAAGCTTTTCTTGTTTGTAAAGATGCATGGTAATTCATAAATATCTTGAGGATGCAAAAATAATCTAGTTGGTGTACCTTGCATTCTTCAAAATCTGTGAATAATTTCTTTCTTTCTTTTTTTTTTTTTTTTTGACAGTGTCTCACTCTTTCTTTCCAGGCTGGGGTGCAGTGGCATAATCTTAGCTCACTGCAACCACCACCTCCCAGGTTCAAGTGATTCTCATGTCTCAGCCTCCCAAGTAGCTGGGATTATTACAGGTGCATGCCACCATGCCTGGCTAATTTTTGTATTTTTTGGTAGAGACGGGGTTTCACTATGTTGTTCAGGCTGGTCTCAAACTCCTGACCTCAAGTGATCCACCTGCCTCAGCCTCCCGAAGTACTGGGATTACAGGCATAAGCCATCGCACCCAGCCTAAAATTTGTGAATGATTTCTAAAATTAAAACATTATATTCATTGAATTATTCTACACTAGTTACAAATGTATATTTCTACTCAGCCTGGGGGACTTATCAAATGAAAATTAAATATAGTCTCTAACTGCCATTTTTTTCAAATATACCTATCCAAATTTTGTTTGAATATATGGATGTTTGTCAATAAATTATTACTGCTTTCAATTTTTTTCAAATCTAGCATGTTAACATCTTGTATCAGAAACTTTTGGCTGCAAATGAAAGAAAACCCAAATCACAACAACTTAAACAATACAGAGAACTTATTATGTCACATAAACGATATATACCAAGGCTCTAGAATTAGCAATTTCTGGGCTTGATATTATCATTGATTACTTAAGTTCTTCCCATTTTCCATTTTGCCATCCTCAGAAAATTGGCCCTGTCTTCAGTCTAATCCAGTCACGCTAGCTACCACATTTTCAGGAGAGGAAAAGCCTGTTTCTTCCTCAGGGTTTCTTCTTATGTGAAAACATCTTTTGAAAATAAAAAGCCAACAATACTCCTTTTTTTAATATATCTCACTGGCCAAAATTGTATCACCACCAATTCGTAAAACAAACACTGGCAAGGGGAATGAGAGTAGCAAACTGGCTTAGGCTAATTAGGATTTATTCCTGAGTTGGGGATATGATCACCTTCTCTGAGCAAACTATTGATTTCATTAACAACAACAAAAGTGTGAAAAGTATGTGGGTCAGTTATAGGAG
Organism: Papio anubis; assembly: GCF_008728515.1. Classification (NCBI taxonomy): domain Eukaryota; kingdom Metazoa; phylum Chordata; class Mammalia; order Primates; family Cercopithecidae; genus Papio; species Papio anubis. Next base: position 33,696,518 of record NC_044987.1, on the reverse strand, counting down.
TTAGAGAAGTGTTTTGTGTTTTTAATTGCAAGACACAGCTATGCAATACACTTTTGGATGGTCTCTTTGGATGTCAAGTGTCTTGACAGATCAATTGAGCCCATCAAGATTTAGGAAGTTGAGACTCTCAAAGCAGCTTGGTTGATTTCCTTGATATTAGTTATTTACTAGTGTTTACTAAAAGACTACTTTGTGTCATACTCTCTACTAACCACTTTACCTAACAATATCATAGCATTAAAATAAACCAAGTCCTTATTTTCTAATTCAGCTACTTCCAATTCTATCATAAATTCCTTATGATCACATACAAAAATAGAAGGAAAGATTACAATCCTGATTCCTTCCTTTCTTGTACCAGGTAGCTAGTTTCACATGCAGAAATCTCAAGAAAGTCTCTCCTCAATAATGATGTCAAGGAAGATACAAACAGCTTTTTCTTGTCTTCTAAAAAAACTCGAAACATCTCTGACTTTCCTTCTTTGCAGGCTTTCCATCTGTGGCAAGTGAACTACTTTTTCTGTGTTTCAACCAAAAGTTTCCAATCTGTTATCATCAGTTGGTTACGTTGGATTAATTTATGCAGGCTGGCAAATCTTATAAAATATTTTTTTGCCAGAAACCTTAGGTTTCATGAGACATTTGACTGCAGGTTTCATGAGACATGCCCTTGGAACAGGGAAGAGAGAACAGAATTATTAAGGCAGGAGTCTAGGAAAAGCCTATGCTTACAAGCATTCGTTTGCAAGTGGAAAGAGACCATCCAAAAGTGTATTGCATAGCTATGTCTTGCAATTAAAAACACAAAACACTTCTCTAACTCCTACAATTAGACTTGGCATGTTTCTTTTTCTCATAAAATGTCAGAATCGTGGAATTCCTGAGATCATCTGGAAAACAATACACAAACAGAATATGACAAATGTTCTTTATCTTCAAAATAAACATATTACATGTAAACCATTTGAGAAGGAAAAACACACAAGCTGGATCCCAGTTTCCCCAAACATCTTACAATTTAAGTGAGGGTAACCACTGATAGACTATATATTGTAAAAAGATACTAGTACTTCTGAGGAAATTTACAATTCAGCAACACAACTTATAAAATTCCACTAAAATAATGTCTTCATACAGTGAAAACCTATAGAGCTATTTTGCAAAAACAAAAACCAAGAAAGCTTTTAATGTCCTTGATACGGTAAGGTCTCTAAATATATAGCAAATGGAGAGAGAAAGGGAGATCAGTACAGTGTGTATATTATGACACCATTTGTAAAACATTATCTGTTTTCATCATTTTCTTATGTATGTATAAAATAACTCAGACGGGATTAAAAAAAAAAAGAGAGGCCAGGTGCAGTGGCTCACGCCTGTAATCCCAGCACTTTGGGAGGCCAAGGTGGGAGGATCACAAGGTCATGAGATTGAGACCACCCTGGCTAACACAGTGAAACCCCGTCTCTACTAAAAATACAAAAAAAAAAAAAAAAAAAAAAATTAGCCGGGCATGGTGGCAGGCGCCTGTAGTCCCAGCTACTCGGAGGCTGAGGCAGGAGAACGGTGTGAACCCGGGAGGTGGAGGTTGCAGTAAGCCAAGATCGCACCATTGCACTCCAGCCTGGGTGACAGAGTGAGACTCTGTCTCAAAAAAAATAAAAAAAAAAGAAAGAAAAAAGAAAAAGAGAAAGAAACTAGTGGTGAGGGGCATGGTAGAAATAGGGCAGAAGATGAACAAGAAAAAATGAGTGACATTTTGCTATATAGCTTGTATATTTTGCTGGGTTTTATATCATGTAAATGTACTATCTATTCAAAAATGAATTTGAAAATTCTCAGAATTCAGCTTCTACAAAAATAGAGTAAATGTGCTTTTCCCAATTCCTCCTATTAAGTACAAGTGAAAACTCTGGACATTCTAAAACCACCCTGGAAAATGGAGAGAAGAAGGCACATCACTTAAGGTGGAGGCCATTGGAAAGCCTGGATTTCTACACCCACATAATGGAAACAGGACATCCCCACCCCTCCTTGCTGGGGTGGTGTCAGAGGAGGTAGAGTGAAGAGTTAGGACGTTCATCAGCAATTCGTGGTAACAAAACTTCATCCCTCCTCACCCCCGTTTGTGTGCAATGGATGATTTGTAGTGAATAGTGATGAGATGCCTCTCTTCCTCCAAGCCAGGGTGAAATCAGCAATGACCTAATGAGAAGCTTGAACTACCATACCCATTTAGCAATAACAAAAAGTTCCTCCTCCCCTGTGTCAATAAAGACCTAGACTTCTACCCCCACCTGGCAATAACAAGATAGCATCCTCCTGCCAGAGGGGTGTCAGAAAAACTTGCTAAAACACAAGATTTAAAGTAAGATCCACAGATGGGGTCAGGATGGCTGATGAGAAGTAGCTGCAGTTGTGTGACACTCTTGGAAAGTAATAAAAAGGAGGAGTGAACACAGTATCTTTCACTGAAATATCCAGGTACTTGCTTTGGAATTGATCAGGGAAACAATTTGACTCATAGAGAACCAAGAAAAGCAGGGTGGGCAATGACTCCCCAGAAGCCACGCAGAGCCAAGGGAACCACCCCCCACCCCCCCTCCCCAGCCAAGGGAAGCAGTGAGTGAATGTGCAACCCTGGGAAACCACGCTTCTCCCACGGATCTTTGCAACCCTTGGGTCAGGAGATCCCCTCAAGAGCCCACTCCACCTGGGCCTTGGGTCTGGCACACAGAGCTGTATGGAGTCTCACAGCTCTCCCAAAGAGCAGCTACTGAGGCACACACAGAGACCCAGGAGCTTGACATACTCCAGTCCCAGGATTCCTAACAAAAGTAACTGTAACTCAGGCAAGGCAGAAGTCTGCACATACCCCTAGGAAGGGGGTTGAATCCAGTGGGCCAAGCAGCATCTGTCTGCAGGCCCCACCTCCACAGCAGCTCACAAGACAAGACCCAGTGGCTTGGAATTCCAGCCAGCCACCAGTAACAGGGTGGAGCCTGCCTGAGAAGGGATAAAGCCCCTTGGGGAAAGGGCGGGCCGCCATCTTTCCTGTTTGGTCAAATCAGGCGTTCCAGCCTGCAGGCTTTGGAGAGTCCAAATGGTCCAGACAAAGATGGGTCTCCACAGCTACTTTGCCAGAAAGTGGCCAGACTGCTTCTTTAAGCACAACCCCTATCCATTCCTCCTCACTGGGCAGGACCTCCCAGCTGGGGCCTCCAGGCACCACCACCCACCAGAGCTCTGATCTCGCCCTGGGACAGAGTGCTGGGGGCCAGGGTCCGGTCACCAGCTTTGTTGTTTGGACAACTCAGCTGTTCCAGCCTGTGGGCTTTGGAGAGTCCAAGCCAACAGGGACAGAGGCAGTTTCCCAGCACAGCATGAATTTTTTGATTGAGGTGTGGCCAGACTGCCTCTTTAAATGGGACCCTGATCCAGTCCTCCTCTTAGAGCAGGTCCTCCCGGCTGGGGCCTCCAGCCACCCCTAACTGTATTCTAAGAACAGAGTTCTGATTTCTCCCTGGGATGAAGTGCCTGGTGGGAGAGGCAAGCTGCCCCCTTTGTTGTTTAGATGACTCACTCACTCAGCTGTTCCAGCCTGCAGGATCTGGGGAGTCCAAGCCAACCCAGGCAGAGGTGGTTCCCCAGCATGGCACAGCTCTTTTGTCAAGTTGTGACCGGACTGCTTCTTTAAACGGGACCCTGATCCACTTCTTCTCCCTGGGCGGGTCCTCCCAGCTGGGGCACCTGGCCACCCCTGCCTGTGTTTGAGGGCCATCAGAGTTCTAATTTCTCCCTGGGACAGAGTGCCACCACCTTTGCTGTTTGGGCATCTCAGCCAGTCTAGCCTGTGGGCCTTAGAGAGCCCAAACGGATCAGGGGCTGAAGGGATCCCCAACATCGGACAGCTGCTCTACCCAAATGCAGCCAGAATGCCTCTTTAAAGAGATCTCTGATCCAGTGCTTTCTTCATGGGTGAGATCTCCCAACTGGGGTCTCCAGCCTCCTCCTACAGGGGCGTTAGGGCCAACAACAGGTCAGCACCTCCTGTGACAGAACTTTCAGAGGAAGAGGCAGGCTGACATCTTTGCTGTTTTGCAGGCTACACTGGTGATTCCTACAGGTATTAGAAAAACTGAAGTGACTAGGGTCTGGAACGGACACCCAGCAAACTGCAGCAGCCACACCAAAGAGTGGCCTGAGTATTAAAAGAAAAAACAAACAAAAACACAAAAACCCCATCCAAAGGTAAGCAATCTCAAAGATTGAAGGTAGATTCACCCAGAAATATGAGAAATAATCAGCACAAAAACACTGAAAGCTCAAAAAGCCAGCTTGCCCCTTTCCTCCAAATGACTGCAACACCTCTCCAGCAAGGACACAGAACTGGGCTGAAGCTGAGATGGCTGAAATGACATAAGTAGTCTTCAGAACATGGATAAAAATGAACTTTGCTGAGTTAAAAGAGCACACTGTATCCCCAAGCAAGGAAGCTAAGAATCATGATAAAACAATACAGGAGCTGGCAGCCAAAATAGCCAGTATACAGAGGAACATAACCAACCTGATAGAGCTAAAAAACACACTACAAGAACTTCACAACGCAATCACTACTATTAATAGCAGAATAGATCAAGCAGAGGAAAGAATCTCAGAGCTTAAAGACTGTCTTTCTGAAATAAGACAGGCAGACAAGAATACAGAAAAAAAGATGAAAAAGAAAACCTACAAGAAATATGGGATTATGTAAAGACACTGAAGTAACAACAGATTAGGGTACCAGAAAGAGACAGAGAGAATGGAACTAATTTAGAAAAATATTATCCAGGAAAACTTCCCCAACCTAGCTAGACAGGCCAACATTCAAATTCAGGAAATCCAGAGAACCCAGTAAGATACTCCACAAGAAGGTCATATCCAAGACACATAATCATCAGATTCTTCAAGGTCAAAATGAAAGAAAAAATAAGGGCAATCAGAGAGAAAGTCCAGTTCACCTACAAAGCGAAGCCCGTCAGGCTAACAGTGGACTTCTCAGTGGAAACCCCAAAAGCCAGAAGAGATTGAGGGCCAATATTCAACGTTCTTAAGAAAAACAAATTCCAAGTCAGAATTTTGTATCCAGCCAAACTAAGCTTCATAAGCAAAGGAGAAATAAGATCCTTTTCAGACAAGCAAATGCTGAGGGAAGTCGTTACCACCAGACCTACCTTACAAGAGCTCCTGAAAGAAGCACTAAATACAGAAAGGAAAAACCATTACCATCCACCACAAAAACACACTGAAGAACACAGACCAGTGAAACTATGAAGCTACCACATGAACAAGTCTGCAAAATAACCAGCTAGCGTCATGATGACAGGATCATATCCACACATAACAGTGCTAACCCTAAATGTAAATGGGCTTAATGCCCCAATTTAAAAAACACAGAATGACAACTTGCATAAAAATCCAAAACCCATTGGTATACTGTCTTCGAGAGACCCCTCTCACATGCAAGGACACGCATACTCTAAATAAAGGGGTGGAGGAAAATGTACCAAGAAAATGGAAAACAGAAAACAGCAGGTGTTTTGATCCTAGTTTCTGACAAAAAAAGACTTTAAACCAACAAAGATCAAAATAGATAAAGAAGGGCATTACATAATGGTTAAGGGTTCAATTCAATAAGAATAGCTAACTATCCTAAATATATATGCAGCCAATACAGGACCACCCAGATTCATACAGCAAGCTCTTAGAGACCATCAAAGGGACTTAGACTTCCAAACAACAATAGTGAGAGACTTTAACACCCCATCAACAATATTAGATCATCAAGACAGATAATTAACAAAGATATTCAGGACCTGAACTCAGCTCTGGATCAAATGAACCTGATAGATATCTATCGAAGTCTCCACTCCAAAACAATGTAATATACATTCTTCTCATCACCACATGGCACTTACTCTAAAATTGATTGCATAATCAGAAGTAAAACACTCTTCAACAAATGCAAAAGAACTGAAATTATAAGTCTTTCAGACCACAGTGCAATCAAATTAGAACTCAAGATTAAAAAATTCACTGAAAACCATGCAATTACTTGGAAATTCAATGACCTGCTCCTGAGTGACTTTGGGGTAAATAATGAAATTAAGGCTGGGCGTGGTGGCTCACGCCTGTAATCCCAGTACTTTGGGAAGCTGAGGTGGGCAGGTCACCTGAGGTCAGGAGTTTGAGACCAGCCTGGCCAACATGGTGAAACCCCATCTCTACTAAAAATACAAAAATTAGCTTGGTATGATGGTACACACCTGTAATCCCAGCTACTTAGGAAGCTGAGGTGGGAGAATTGTTTAAACTCAGGAGGCAGGGTTGAAATGAGCAGAGATGGGGACTCTGACCGCCAGCCTGGGTGACAGAGTAAGACTCTGTCTCAAAAAACAGCAGCAACAACAACAAACCACAAGCAGAAATGTTAAAGGGAATATTACCATTGACCCCACAGAAATGCTAACAAGCATCAGAGAATATTATCAACACCTCTATACACATAAACTAGAAAATCTAGAAGAAATAGATAAATTACTGGACAGATACACTCTTTTTTTTAACCAGGAAGAAATAGAATTCCTGAATAGACCAATAATGAGCTCTGAAATTGAGGCAGTAATAGCCTGCCAACCAAAAAAAGCCCAGGACCAGATGGATTCACAGCTGAATTCTGCCAGACATACAAAGAAGAGCTGTTACCATTAATACTGAAACTATTCCAAAAAAATTAAAAAGGGGGACTCCTCTCTCATTCTATAAGGCCAGCATTATCCTGCCCAAACTGGCAGAGATACAACCAAAAACGAAAACTTCAGGCCAATACCCTTGATGACCATTGATGTAAAAATTCTCAACAAAATACTGGCAAATTGAATCCAGCAGCACATCAAAAAGCTTATCCACCACGATCAAGTTGGCTTCATTCCTGGGATGCAAGGTTGGTTCATCATCAGCAAATCAATAATTGAGATTCATCACATAAACAGAACTGAAGACAAAACCCACATGATTATCTCAATAGATGCAGAAAAGGCCTTTGATAAAATTCAACATCCCTCCAAGCTAAAAACTCTCAATAAACTAGCTATTGAAGTAACATACCTCAAAATAATAAGAGCCATATATAGCAAACCCACAGTCAGTATTATACTGAATGGACAATAGCTGGAAGCATTCCCCTTGAAAACCAGCACAAGACAAGGATGCCCTCTATCACCACTCCTATTCAACATAGTATTGGAAGTTCTGGTCAGGGAAATCAGGTAAGAGAAAGAAATAAAGGGCATCCATGTAGGAAGAGAGGAAGTCAAACTGTCTTTGTTTGCAGATGACATGATCCTGTATCTAGAAAACCCCCTAGTCTAAGCCCACAAGCTTCTTAAGCTGATAAGCAACTTCAGCAAAGTCTCGTGACACAAAATCAATGTGCAAAAATTGCTAACATTCCCATAAATCAACAACAAGTAAGCCGAGTCAAATCTCAAATGAACTCCCATTCACGATTACCAGAAAAAGAATAAAATACTTAGGAATACAACAAAGGAAGTGAAGGACCTTTTCAAAGAGAACTACAAACCACTACTCAAAGAAATCAAAGGTGACACATACAAATGGAAAAACATTCCATGCTCATGGATAAAAAGAATCAGTATCGTGAAAATGGCCATACTACCCAAAGTAGTTTATAAATTCAATTCTATTCCCATTAAACTACCACTGACATTGTTCAATAGAATTAGAAAAAACTATTTCAAAATTTATATAGCACCAAAAACAAGCCTGAATAGCTAAGGCTATCCTAAGGAAAAGGAACAAAGCTGGAGGCATCATGCTACCTGACTTCAAACTATAATGCAGGGCTACAGTAACCAAAGAGCATGGTACTGGTACAAAAACAGACACATAGACCAGTGGAACAGAATAGAGAACCCAGAAATAAGACCACACACCTACAACTGTCTAATCTTTAACAAACCTGACAAAAACAAGCAATGGGGAAACAAATCCCTATTTAATAAATGGCAGTGGGAGAACTGGCTAGCCACATGCAGAAAATTGAAACTGGATCCCTTCCTTACCCCATACCCAAAAATCAACTCAGGATGCTTTAAGACTTAAATGTGAAACCCCAAACTATAAAAACCCTAGAAGAAAACTTAGGCAATACTATTCAGGACATAGGCACGGCAAAAATTTCATGATGAAGACACCAGAAGCAATTGCAACGAAAGCAAAAATTGACAAATGGGATCTAATTAAACTCAAAATCTTCGGCATGGCAAAAGAAACTATCAACAGAGTAAACAGACAAGTTCCAGAATGAGAGAAAATTTTGCAGTCTGTGCATCTGACAAAGGTCTAATGTCCAGCATTTATAAGGAACTTAAACAAATTTACAAGAAAATAGACAAACAACCTCATTAACAAGTGGGCAAAGAACATGAACAGACACTTTTCAAAAGGAGATATACATGCGGCCAACAAACATCACTGATCATGAGAGAAATGCAAATCAAAATCACAATGAGATACCATCTCACACCAGTCAGAATGGCTACTATTAAAAAGTTAAAAAAACAACAGATGCTGGTGAGGTTGTAGAGAACAAAAAACACTTTTACACTGTTGGTGGGAGTATAGATTAGTTCAAACATGTGGAAGACAGTGTGGCAATTTCTCAAAGACCTAGAGGCAGAAATACCATTCAACCCAGCAGTTCCATTACTGGGTATGTACTGAAAGGAATATAAATTGTTCTATTATAAAGACACATGCATGCATATGTTCATTTGCAGCACTATTCACAATAGTAAAGACATGGACTCAACCCAAATGCCCATCAATGATAGACTAGATAAAGAAAATGTGGTACATCTAAACCGTGGAAAACTATACAGCCATAAAAAGCAACAAGATCATGTCCTTCGCAGGAACATGGAGGGAGTTGGAAGCCATTGTCCTTAGCAAACTAATGCAGAAATAGAAAATCAAATATTTAATGTTCTCACTTATAAGTGGGTGCTAAATAAGAACACATGGGCACAAGGGGGAATAACACACACTGGGGCCTGTTGGAGGGAGGTGGTAGAAGGAGAGAGGGGATCAAGAAGAATAGCTAGTGGATGCTGGGCTTAATACCTAGGTGATAGAATGATCTGTGTAGCAAATCACCATGGCACACATTTACCTATGTAACAACCCTGCACATTCTGTACATGTACCTCTGAACTTAAAATAGAAATAGGAAATAAAAAATAAAATAATGAAATAAGATCCCGACATGTAAAACATAACACTTCAAATATACATATTTCAATTAGAAAATTACTCATCACACCAACAACCAGGAAGATCACAAAGCGAACTGGAAAAAATGACCGAAAGGCACCAACACCGTGATGATGGTAATGTTAGAATTATCTGGTAAGCATTTTAAAGCAGACATCATAAACATGCTTCACGAGCAATCACGAGCATGCTTTAAACAAAGGAAAAAAATGAGTCTAAACATAGAAAGTGTTAGAAAAGAAATAAAATACATTTTAAAAGAACGAAATGGAAATTTTAAAGGTAACAAAGACAGTAATACAGTTAAATAAAAAAATCACACACACAATAGATGAGCTCAATAGCATAATGGAGAGGAAATGAAAATCAGTGAAATTAAAGATAGAACAACAGAAATTGTCCAATATAAAAAAAGCAGAAAGAAAATAAGCTGAAAAATAAATAATTAGAACTTCAGAAGCCTGTGGGGCTATAAGAAAAGATTTAACATTTATGTCATCAAGTTCAAGAAAAAGAAGAGAAAGAAAGTAGTGCTAAAAAAGTATTCAAAGAAATAATGACAAAAATTTTTCCAAATTTGGCAAGAGACATAAACCTACAGATTCAAGAGGCTGAACAAATCTTATACAGAATAAAACTTAAATAAACCCATACCAAAATACATCAAAGTCAACCTTCTGAAAACTAAAAACCTTGAAAGCAGAAAAAGAGAAGCAATGTATCATTCCAGTGAATGTTTTCACTAGTAACCATGGGGCCCTGAAAGCTATGTCACAGTACTTTTTGAAGTGCTGAAAGAAAAGGACTGGCAACCCAGAATTCTGTATCTAATTCAACTATCTCTTAAAAATCAAAGAAAAATCAGAGCATTCTCAGATGAAAGAAAACTCTTTGTCACCAGTAGAACTATCCTAAATGAATATTGTAAGGAAGTTCTCTAAACAGAAAAAAAAAAAAAAATCAAAGTAAGAACCTTAGAGTATCAAGAAAGGAAAAAGAACACACAAAAAGCAAAAATATGGGTAAATTCAATATATTCTCATTATCTTTTGGAGTCTTTGACATTATGTGTGATATTTGAAACAAGAAATATAACAGTTACTACCAAAATATTGAAGACTATTGTATTAAAAGATTGAGAGAATGAGAATAAAAGTACAATTTCTATACTTTACTAAAATTAGTAAAATGTCAACACTGGTAGACTTGGCTAAGTTATGTTTATATAACATAATATCCAGAGAAAGAACTAAAATGATGTACAATAAGATATACTCTATACACCATAGGTCAATCAAAATGGAATTCTAAAAACAATGTTCAAGTAGCCCACAGGAAGATGGAAACAAAAGTAAACAGAGGAACAAAAACTGGAAAGAACAAATGGAAAAGAAAAATAAAATGAGAGATTTACATTGAACGCATCAATAACTACATTAAACATAAATAGTCTAAATAGGCCAATTAAAAGAAATTGGGAGAGTGGATAAGAATAACGTGACACAATTACATGCTGTCTACAAAATTTACTTCATATAATTATATATATATATGGGTTGAAAGTTAAGAATGGAAAACAATATACTATGCCAACATTAATCAAAAAAAATCAGAAGTGGCTATATTAATATCAGATAAAGTATATTTCAAAGCAAAGGAAATTACCAAAAACAGAGATATTGCCTAATGATAAAAGAGTCAATACACCAAGAACACATAGCAATCCTGAATGTGTATGCACCAAAAGTCAGAGTGGTAAAATATGTAAAGCAAACACTGATATAACTGAAAGAAGAAATAGAAAAATCACAATTATACTTAGGGACTTCAACACCCCTCTCTCAACAACTGATAGAAAAACTAGACAGAATCAGATCCGGCCACTGCACTCCAGCCTGGACAACAGAGCCAGACTCCGTCTCAAAAAAAAAAAAAAAAACTAGACAGAATCAACAAGGATATAAAAGTACTCAACAATGCCATCAGCTAACAGGATCTAATGTGTTGTTGCTGCACCCAGCAACAGCAAACACATTCTTTTCAAGCACCCATTGGAACATGCACCAAAACGGACCATATCTGTGATACAATACTTATTTATGTGTTTGTCTCCTCCATAAGACAGAACTTTTTAAGGGCGCATACTCCAGTTTACCCATCAGTGTATCTCCAGAAGCAAAAGTAATACCTGTGTATAGGAGTCACTGAATAATACTTTAATAAATCAGTTTAATGAACAGTGTATTTAATAAGTTGGAGAAAAGAATAAACTATGAAACTATCCTATAATGTTTAATTTTTAAAACATCCAAGAAAATTGTTAAAGGATTAAAAAACTTTGATTCTGGATAACAATAAACATTATTTATTTTCTGTTATCAAAATATTTTTAGTACTTAGATATCATGAAAGCTTCAATTTTATTTAAACTTTATTCCCAAAAGAATATTCCCTGACACCTTCCAGTATAGCTAGATAAGTCTCTATTACATTGAGTCTCCTGCAGACACCAACTGTAAACTCTGTGCAAAATACAAAACAAAAAAACCAAAAAAGACAAAAAGCTCCCTGAAGTTACTAGAGAGTAATGAAAAGAAAGAGGGAAGTCAACATTTGGATAAAGGAAAAGGAAACTTCAGGAATATGTTTTCTGTTTTTATGGCTTTTAGCCTGAGGCTGCAGGCAGGCAATGCCTAGTGGAACTGCTAAAACTTCTTATAGAAAGCCTATACATGGTCCTTCTAAACTGAAGAAGAGGAAGTTTGAGAAACTACAGTAACTCCAAAGTGAGGGGGAGTTCCAGAAAAGAGAAGTACTTAGAGAAGAACTTCAGCTTTTGTGTATAAACTATGCTGAAATCTCTGGCTGACTCCAGAACCATGCAACCAAAAAAACTGCAGCAAGGGATCAGAGAACAGAATTGAGATTTGAGCTTCCACCTGAGAAAAATTTTTAGTGTTCGTTCAAACAAGTTAATTGTTGGCTTAAACAAAATAATTAATACTCTTCAGAAGAATGTAACAGAATCTAATCACTTCATAACTTATAGGCTAAGATCAAGTGTAGAAGAATAAAACAGAATCCAGAATTTCCACAACATAATGTTCAAAATGTCCGGAACATAATACAAAAATACTTCATATACAAGGAAAATAGTACTCCTTAATAGAAAAGACAATCAACAGAGACCAACCCCAAGATAATCTAGGTGTTGGAATTAGTAGACAAAGATGTTATAGCCACTGTTATAACTCTGCTCGATGACATAAAAGAAAATATGCTTGTGATGAATACAAAAAAAAAAAAAAATCTCAGCAGAGAAACAAGAACCATAAAATAAATGGAAATTCTCAAATGAAAAATGCACTATCTGAAAAAAAATACTAGGTGGAATAAAAACAAAATGGAAACGGCAAGAGTCAATGAACTTGAAGATAGATAAATGGAAATTATCCAATCTGAATAAGAGATAGATATGAGATTGAAACTAAATGAACAGGACTATGTGGGAAAATAGCAAAGGGTCTAACATACAAGTAACTGAAGCCCCAAAAGAAGAGGAGAGGAACAAATGACTAAAAAATTTTCAGCCTGTAATCCCAGTACCGCCTGTAATCCCGGTACTTTGGAAGGCTGAGGCAGGCAGATCACTTGAGGCCAGGAGTTAGAGACTAGCCTGGCCAACATGGCAAAACAATGTCTGTACTAAACATACAAAAATTAGCTGGGCATGGTGGCACACACCTGTATTCCCAGCTCTTCAGGAGCCTGAGGCACAATAATTTCTTGAACCCAGGAGGCAGAGGTTGCAGTAAGCCAAGATCACACCAGTGTACTCCAGTCTGGAGTGAGAGTGAGACTATGTCTCCAGTCTGGAGACAGAGTGAGATTATGTCTCAAAAAAAAAAAAAAAATTAAATTTGGTAAATGATAATGATATACATTTATAGATTCAGGAAGCTCAATGACCCCAAGTAGAATAAATGCAAAGAAAACTAAATGCTCAGGCACATCATAGACAAACTGATTTAAAAAATTAAAATAAATAATAAAGAGAATATCATGAACACATCTAGAAATTACATTCTAGGGACAAGAATTTGAATATCTACTAATTTCTTATCAGAGCCAATGGAGACCCAACGACAATAGAACAAAATCTTTCAGTGCTAGAAAAATAACTGAAAACACTGTTGTGATGTTAGCCAAGAAAAATCAATTATTTATGTTATCCACACAATATCATCCATATAAAAGACATGGTATTTTTAATATTTCTTTTCATAAATGTTCAGCTCTCACATCCAGAAATATACAAGTGAAAATATGACACACTATTAGGAGCGTAGGCATTTTTGTAGCATTTCTCCACATCATTCAAAACTGCCTGAGCTACATTTTCTAAATATCGTATGTTCCTATTATTGCCAACAATTTAAAGTTTAATATCACCAGATGTGGTGGCTCACACTTGTAATCCCAGTACTTTGGAAGGCTGAGGCAGGAGGATCCCTTGATGCCAGGAGTTCAAGACCAGCCTGGGCAACATAGTGAGACCCACTCCCCCATCTCTACAAAAAAATGTTTTACAAAATTAGCTGGCCATGGTGAGGCATCCCTGTAGTCCCAACTAATTCAGAGGCTGAGGCAGAAGGATTGGTGGAGTCCAGGAGTTTAGGGTTACAGTGAGCTGTGATTGCACCATTGCACTCCTACCTGGGGGACAGAGGGAGACCCTATTCCTAAAGAAAAAATAATAATACATAAAACATAAATATAAATAAACAAATGAAGTTTGATATTTGTGTAAGATTGACAGAGAGCATGCCAGATCTTTTCTAGATGAGGTTCCCTGCATTTCCTAGCACTCAAACTGTGGCAATTATGCTAAGCATTCTCTACCTTCAAGTCCTCCCTTTGTCTTTCCCCTCCATTTACTCCTGGTTATTAACTTCATTCCTGTATCAACAAGTTGAGGAATAAGCAAATTAATTTACTCAGTTTTATCTAGTATTCATTCTCTCATTTAGAAAACATTTGCAATCAATTCCATATGGATGGGAAAACTGCTAAGAGAGCTATTAGAAATATTTGCACATGCATATAGATAGTAGCACAATTAGCAATTACAAAAATATGGAAGCAGCCTAAATGCCCATTGACCAATGACTGAATAAAGAAAATGTGGTATATATATATACCATGGAATACCACTCAGCCATGAAAAGAAATGAAATAATGCCCTTCACAGCAACCTGGATGGAGTTGAAGACCATTGTTCTAAGGGAAGTAACTCAGAAATGGAAAACCAAATATCCTATGTTCTCACTTACAAGTGAGAGCTAAGCTATGGGGATGAAAAAGCATAAGAATGTTATAATTGACTTTGGGAAGTCAGAAGAAAGGAGTGTGAGGGATAAAAGACTACAATTTCAGTAGCGTGCACTCTCGGGTGATGGGTGCACCAAAATCTCAGTAATTACCATTAAAGAACTTATCCATGTAACCAAAACCACCTGTTCCCCAAAAACTATTTAAATAAATAAATATAAAAGAAATAAGAGGCATGATCAGGATTATAGAGCTTATTAGGAACAACCTCTGCTGGTAACTTAGATTGGGAGATACTGGCATATGGATGTAGTTTATCCCAGGGAAATGGGTATGTTCACCCAGAGAAAGTGTAAAAATTGAGATTGTGGGGAAAATCAGCATTTATAAAGACGGAGAAGAAACATCCAGATAAATTAGAAAAAAAAAATTCACAAGAGGTTCATGTATTAGAAACCAAAGGAGAATACTTCAATAACAGAATAGAAAAGCGCCCTCTAATTCTGCACATCCTGTAATCCTAGGACTGTAACCTCTAAAAATATATATGTAAAAATAAAAATTTGTAAAGTCTTCTTGGACAAATGCCTAAATGCAGACAACGAATGCACAGTATGGACCTGGAATGTTTTGTTTCATTGGAAACCAAGAAAGCTATCAGTTTCTAGCACTTTGGGAGGTCTTGGTGGGCAGATCACCTGAGGTCAGGAGTTCAAGACCAGCCTGGCCAACATGGTGAAACCCTGTCTCTACTAAAAATACAAAAATTACCCAGATGCGGTGGTGCAGGCCTACAGTCTCAGCTAGCCAGGAGGCTGAGGCAGGAGAATCGCTTGAATCCAGGAAGTGGAGGTTGCAGTAAGCCAAAACTGCACCACTGCACTCCAGCCTGAGCAACAGAGTGAGACTCCATGTCAAAAGAAAAAAAAAAAAAACACAAAAAACATGCTATTAGTAATAACTGGGGTTATAGCAGCAGTATAAGGTTTCAACTTGAAGCATTTTCTACTGGCTGAGAATGGGACAATTTGAACATCAAAAATAACTTTAATGGATTAAAACAATCAAACATTTTTAAATCCATGAGTCCATAATCATACTAAATACAATTTCAGTGCTCACTTTTGGAGAATCCCAGGAAAATAATTATTCTGTACACTGGAAAGAATTGAGATTTAAGACATCAAAAGAGGGAGTCAAGTTATCTGCTGGGAGTACGCAAGAGATGTAGTGGAAGAGAAGGCCCAAGGAAACTGGACAAGTTGAAAATGGGTTTTGGAGAATATGAGCAATGTGAGAGAGCTCAGCATGGAAAAGTAGAAGGACAACATATGGTGTTTAATATCTTTATTATGATAATATTTAAGTTAATTTGCTGCACTAAACAGCCATGTATAGAAGCTGAGCAAACACGTAATAGGATTTAGCAGGGCTAATGCAACACAAAAAGTTAAGAAAGCAAGGAGTTAGCAATTAAATGAGTAGCTGAAGTTTTCTCCCCTCTCTTTTTAACAAACCTCTTATCCAGACTTACCCTTTTTTTTTGACATTCTGCTAAGTAGATATCTTTTTGTTTCAAAGGCTCACCCGTCCTGCAACTTTGCCTCATCAATTGAGCCTGCTCCATACCACTGCACAGACCACCCTTTATTACCCTCTCACTCTTTTGCATATTTCAGCCAGCCAACTCTTACGGTGCTTTTCTCTGGGTTTATAAATGTGTGCAGCTTTTCCCCATCCCAGTGGAAACAAAAAGGCTTTACCTTGTTGCCTTCTCTATCCACCATCTTATTCCACACCTTTCCTTTATTGTCAGGTTTCTCAAATGAATCTGCAACACCTGTTGTCTCCACCTGAGCGCCAAACCGTTTTACAATCTGGTTCTGCCCTAATTATCCTACATGATCATCAAACCCAAAGGTTTCTTTTCTATTTTTGCCTTACTTTGAATTGGGAGGTGGACCGACCTTCAGTATTGTTACTATCACTTTCTCCTCTAAATCCTCTCTCCCTTAGGAGCTTAATGTGGAAGAGCCTCATCTCTGCTACTTACTGCTTTTGTGATTTTTGTCACTAAAATAATATTAGTAGGCCGGGCGCGGTGGCTCAAGCCTGTAATCCCAGCACTTTGGGAGGCCGAGATGGGCGGATCACGAGGTCAGGAAATCGAGACCATCCTGGCTGACACGGTGAAACCCCGTCTCTACTAAGAAATACAAAAAATAGCCGGGCGAGGTGGCAGCGCCTGTAGTCCCAGCTACTCGGGAGGCTGAGGCAGGAGAATGGCGTGAACCCGGGAGGCGGAGCTTGCAGTGAGCTGAGATCCGGCCACTGCACTCCAGCCTGGGCGACAGAGCGAGACTCCGTCTCAAAAAAAAAAAATAAAATAAAAAATAAAATAAAATAAAATAAAATAATATTAGTAATATGTTTTGGGCACTTACTACAGACTTCAATAAGCAGTTTAGACACTGTATCTCAGTTAATTCTTTGACAATCCTATAAGAATAGTATTATTATTTTATTTCATCCTAGCAGTGGTGAGATAAGAGGTGACTTTTTTCATTCTGCCTTTTATAAAAAGAAAAACTTCTCTTTAAACATATTTAATCCCCTTCAATCACATCATCATACTGATTCTTCTTTTACCTTTGTAATTGCTTCTCTGTGGCTGTCACTGGTTCTTTTTTCTGCTCTCCTGAATGTGATTTTCCTCCAGGCATCTGTCCTTGAATCTTTCCTAGCGTCTTTGTGTCTGTGAAGTCAGTGTGTCCCAAAGCAGGGCTTTTCAAAGTGTGGTCCCCAGACAAGCAGCATTAGTACTTGCCTTATTAGGAAAAAAAAAAAAATTATCTGGCCCAACATCAGACCGACAGCACCAAAAACCATGGGTGTGGGGTCCAGCCATCTGTGTTTTAACAAGCCCTCCAGGTGATTGTAATGCATGTTAAGTACTGAGAATTACCGTTCTAACGTATGAAACACAGACCACCTGCATCAAAATCACTGGAGTGCTGGTGGAATATACAAATTCTTGGGCCCCATCCTAAACTCGTTGAATTAGAGTCTCTGAGGTCAGGGCCAGCCACTACAAGATACTCTCTTTCACACTAAAGTCTAAAAATCTGTACTCTATGCCCTCTCTCGGAGATAAACTAATAAGGCTTCAGTTATAGCTTCTTCACAAACGATCCCTAAGCCTGTACCTCCAGGCCCTATTTTCAATCGACTATTAGGCATGTCCACCAATTTTTTGGCTACTACCTCAAAGTCAGTATGTATTCCAGTACAATGCCCATTATTCCTTTTACCACCTGCCAATGACTTCTGACTTTTTTTATTTCTGCTCCCAATTGTTCAGGCCCAAGCCTTATTAACAAGGAGTTGTCTTTGTCAAATATAACTCCCTGACTACAAATCCAATTTGTCCTTTATATTTTTGCTTCAACATTTTTCTAAAATACCTTTTGCTTTTCATGAATACTACGATTACTCTATTTCTCAGCCAGAAATTACATCATGCTTTTCTTTAAGAATTTTTCGGGGGAAGGTAATAAATACAATGCTAAGATCCTGGGTCACAAGTTCATTGGAACTGGGTATGAACTATTAATTGTTGAATCCAGGACTTAAATATAGGTCTCTGGTTCAAAATCCCAGTATCTTTGCAGTAAGCTATGTCCTTCTAAATATTTGATTTGAAGATAACTCCTCCTGATTCTTCTATTATTTGACACAGAACAGAGTCTGCTATAAAGCAAATATGTCTTGGATCCCATTCGTGGAGATTTAGTGACTGCAATACCAACTAGATCTCAGAACATCCCTTCACAAGAAGTGTTAACACACATTGCTTGTGGTCAGAGCGGACTCAACTCTAAATATAGCAGTGCACGGTGTTTAAAGAAGAAAAAAATTAAATCACTCCATTGACAAACAGCTTTAGGAGAGATGGAGAGAAAAGAGCCTCCTAAAAAAAATGTAAGAAATCATTCACGTGGAGTGTATTCAGCATTCATGGCATCACTAGAGCATTACCACAAAACACTTCATATTTTGGGGCAGCTTTCCTTTAATTATATATCTCACTACTGTTATTATAATAATTATGTTGTTCATTTGTTAGAGTCATAAATGTTAGTGTTGAAGAGTACCTTGGAGGTCCTCTATTACCTACTCCACTGATGAAGAAAACTGAGGCCAAGGAAGGTGAAAAAGGCTTTCTATGCAGCTAGTGAGTGACAAAGCAGGAGTTGTGAAAACCCGTATCTCTTGACTCTCAACCTTCTGCTTTCTTGTTCTTCCTCTGAGAGTAGGCAGGAAGCATGACAAACGATGGAGAACAGAGAGGTATGCAGGACAGCTCAGCAGGAAATGCTGAGACAGAGTGAGAGACCAGAGAGTTAGAACAAGAAGAAAGGAGATGGTGTCACTTAGGTTAAGTATAAGAATAAAATTTCAAGGAGGGCAATATCCAGATGTCCAACAACTCTGCATACAATTTCACAAAATAAATAGGCAAAAAAAATGAATCCAAATAATATGCCTTTTTTTAATTTGAAAAGCTTTATATGCAGTATGTAAACTTCATCCTAAAAAATGCCTAGACATTTCCTCATGTCATGTGACTGTGCATATTTGACAGCCAGTGATAAATGCTACTGATACCCAGCTTTGTGCTGTGATCAATAGGCCAAAATTAGGTCAATAATTTGACCTTCCGCAGATGACCTCAAAGGGACTATTAGAGGTAGCCCAGGAAATAATGTATTTCATAGATATAATTATAGTGTTCCTTATAAATGATATATACTTTTTAAAGTTCACAGTTATGCCTACAGTAACACAATATAATCACTAGATGTTTTGTTTCACTTTCCCCATGTGTATACAGACTTTGTTTTGCAAAGTTCATCTGATTCCCAAATTAGATCCAGTATTGGGCTCTTCTTGCATTGCTATAAAGGGATACCTAAGACTGGATAATTTATTATTTTTTTAAAGAGGTTTCATTGGCTCCATTCTGCAGGCTGTACAGAAAGTGTATCTCTGGCATCAGTTTGTGGGGAGGCCTCAGGAAGCTTACGATCATGGCGGAAGGTGAAAAGGAGTAGGCATCACACGTGGCAGGAGTGGGAGTGAAGAAGAGATAGTAGAAGGGAGGTGCCACACACTGTAAACAACCATATCTCACAAGAACTCACTCACTGTCACAAGGACAGCACCAAATCCTGAGGGATCTGCCCTTATGATCCAATCACCTCCCACACGGCTCTACCTTTAACATGAGGGATTACACTTCAATATGAGATTTAGAGGGGACAACTATTTAAACGATATCATTCCTCCCTTGCTCCTCAAATCTCCTGTTCTCCTCAAATTTCAAAATACAATCATCCCTTCTCAATAGTCCCCCAAAAGTCTCAACTTGTTTCAGCATCACTCAAAAGTCCAAAGTTCCAAGTCTCTTCTGGAAATGAGCTCCTTCCCCCATGAGCCTGAAATATCAGAACAAGTTATTTCTTCTAAGATACAATGGGGGTACAAGCATTGGGTAAACATTCTCATTCCAAAAGGGAGAAATTGGCCAAAAGAAAGGAGCTACAGGCCCCATGCAAGTTCAAAACCCAGCAGGGCAGTCATTAAATCTTAAAGCTCCAGTATCATCTCCTTTGACTCCATGTCCCACATCCAGGATACACTGCTGCAAGAGGTGGTTTCCCAAGGCCTTGGGCAGCTCTATTCCTGTGTCTCTGAAGGGTGCAGCCCCTGTGGTTGCTCTCTAGTAGTTGGAGTTGAGTGTCTGCAGCATTTCCAGGCACAGGTTGCAAGCCTCCAGAGAATCTACTGTTCTGGGTTTGGGGGGCAGTGTCTGCCTTCCTACAGCTCCACTAGACTGTGCCCCAGTTGGGAATTCTGTGTAAGGCCTCACTTCTGCACCTCCTAGTTGAGGTTCTCTGTAGGAGCTCTTTCCCTGCAGCAAGCTTCTGCCTGGCTACCCAGGCTTTTCTCTACATCCTCTGAAATCAAGGTGGAGGCTGCCAAACTTCCCTCATTCTTGCTTTCTGTGTCCCTGCAGTGCAGGCTTCATACCATGTGGAAGCCACCACATGGTGGCTTATGGTGTGCACCTTTTGAAGTGGCTGCCTAAGCTGTACCTGGGCTTTTTTGAGCTAAGGGTGGAGCCAGAACAACCTGCATGTGAGGAGCAGCCTTTTGGGGTGGTGCAGGGCAGTGGCACCCTGGGCTTTGCACTGGAAACCATTCAATCCTCCTGGGCCTCTGAGTCTTTGATAAGAGGAACTTCCTGGAAACACTCTGAAATGCCTTTGAGGACTTTTTCTCATAGTTATGGCTATCAGCACTTGGGTCTTTTAGTTATGCAAATTTCTCTAGCAAGTAGTTGCACCAAAGCCTACTTGGATTCTTTCCCTGAAAACAGGGGTTTTTCTTTTCTGCCACATGGCCATGCTGCAAATTTTCCAGAGTTGAAAATCTGATTCTCCGTTAAATATAACTTCCAACTTTAAGTCATTGCTTTGCTCCTACAAGTGAGGGAAGATTGCCAGAAGCAGCCACACCACTTATTGAATGCTTTGCTGCTTAGACATCTTTTCCACTAGACACCATAAATCGTCTGAAGTTCAAACTTCCACACATCCCTAAGGCATGAAGAGAATGCAGCCAAGCTCTTTGCTAAGGCATAACATGCATGATAACATGTGTGACCTTTGCTCCAGTTCCCAATAATTTCCACATTTGCATCTAACACTTCATCACCCTGAACTTCACTGTCCATATTACTATCAGCATTTTGGTCACAACAATTTAACCAGTCTCTAAGAAGTTCCAAACTTTCTCTCATCTTCCTGTCTTCTTCTGAGCCCTCCAAACTCTTCCAACTTCTACCTGTTACCCAGTTCCAAAGTTGCTTTCACATTTTCAGGTATCTTTATAGCAATGCCCCACTCCTGGTACCAATTTTCTGTATTAGGTCATTCTCTCATTGCTATAAACGAATACCTGAAACTGGGTAATTTATTAAAAAAAAAAAAAAAAAAAAGAGGTTTAATTGGCTCATAGTTCTGCAGGTTATATAGGAAACATAGCACCAGCATCTTCTCAGCTTCTAGGGAGGCATCAGGAAGCCTACAATCACAGTGCAAGGCAAAGGGAGAGCAGGTGTCTCACATGATGGGAGTGGGAGCAGGAGAGAGAGAGTGTAGAGGGAGATGCCACACACTCTAAACAACCAGATCTCACAAGGACACAGTCACTACACAAAGACAGCATCCAGCCATGAGGGATCCACCCTCATGATCCTACCAGGCCCCACCTCCAACATTGGGGATTTCATTTCAACATGAGATTTAGGGAAGACACATACCCAAACTATATCAGATCCCAAAGGCAATCTCTCTTTCTGCTTTCAATCAGCTCCTACAGGACCCAGAAAAATAAAAAAGTGTTCCTTGCCCCCTGCAGATATGGTAAATAGCAAACAGAGTTCAGATTTTCAAAATCTGTGTACTCAACATCACACACACATACACACATACATAAACATTTGCTAACAAATCTATTGCCAAGATTACTTAAAACTGAAAATTGTTTAAGACATTGTTTGAGTTCTACGCTAACAAACCCTGGACATCTTTCAAGTGTCTTTGGTGATTTCACTGCTAATTCTCTGCTACATGTGCTATAAGATGGCAAATCTAGGAGCCAACATTAAACTTGTCTATAATGCACTGTCTTCCCACAGTGCGTTACAGAGTGCCTAGGAACTAATAGCTTCCGTCTCACACTGTGAGAGAACATTGTAAGGAAAAGGTTAGAGAGAGGAAATTTGAAGGACTATTCTATTTCTTCACCAGTCCACGACCACCTACAATTCACCTTTAGTTTTGCTACCAAATTTAGCTGCCTAAAACGTAGATGTAATTAATCATTTTTTATGCTCAAAAACTTTCAATTATTCCCCATTATTTGAAGGATAATGTTCCATCTCCTTACACATCATTTTAGATCCCCCAGGCCTACCATGGTCCTTATGGTCTGATATGGTTTGGGTCTATATCTCCACCCAAATCTCATCTAGAATTGTAATCCCCAGGTCTCGAGGGAGGGACCTGGTGGGGGGTGATTGGATCATGGGGGCAATTCCCCACTCCATGCTGTTCTCTTGATAGTGATGAGTTTTCACAAGATCTAATGGTTTCTCTCTTTCTCTCTCTCCTGCGCCCTGTGAAGAAGGTGCTTACTTCCCCCTCTGCCATGATTGTAAGTTTCCTGAGGCCTCCCCAGCCATACAGAACTGTGAGTCAAACCTCTTTTCTTTATAAATTACTCAGTCTCAGTTCTTTAGAACAGTGTGAAAATGGACTCATACATGATCCTTGTCTCACAAAATTCCTACCAGCTTTCTCATCCCACTCATAATTCTCTCATTCATACCAGAACTCATTTGTTTCTTTGCTTCTGCCCACACCTCACACAAACTTTCTCCCTTCTTCCCCATTTTCACCTGTGGGAGTCATTACTTTAAATGCCCTTCTTTCATGAAACTATCCCACTAGTTGGAAATAGTTTTATCCTGGTATGAACCCCCAAACCATGTCTCCCAGTATCATTTCTAATACATATGGGCATCCAGGCCTGGGGGTCCCCAACAGAGGAATATAC
The DNA here is from genome assembly GCF_008728515.1 of Papio anubis. NCBI lineage: Eukaryota > Metazoa > Chordata > Mammalia > Primates > Cercopithecidae > Papio > Papio anubis. The sequence continues at coordinate 33,673,172 of NC_044987.1, read as the reverse complement.
AGAGCCCAGACTTATGGGCTGAGACAGCCACATACATATGTGCAAGGTACTTTGTAGTATGGGATGGAGCCAAGAGTTGAAAGAAAACATAACTTTTTTTTTAGCTTGAAGAATGTATTGTAAATATTTAGGCACATAGTATGTGAATACGTGGGCCTCTTGCCCTGGGCCCTGCAAATGTTAAGGACAGACACAAACAGAATGGAAAATTTTGGAAAAATTGTGAACTCCTTGCTATTGCAAGTGTTCAAGCACAGATTAGGCAACAATTAGTATTGTTTTTTCTTTCTCCTCCTCCTCCTTCTTATTCTTCTTTTTAACCTTTTAAAATATAACCTTTTGGGGACATAAAAGGCCAAGTTGTAATTTCAAATTCTCATTCACCTCTGTGGTCTGTGCTGGAACACAGCAGCATGAAACCTGACACCAAGCTCCCACACTCAGATCTGCAGCTCAGGGCTTGCCCTCACTGTCTTTTCACCCTTGACTCCATCCCACACTATGTGGGACTTTGTATATGTGGGTTCAATATTGAAAATTTTACCTAAGCATAAAAAATTCCATCACCAAAAAAGATGTGTGTGTATATATATATGTATGTGTAAAATTCCATCATCCAAAAAGGGGAGTGTGTGTGTGTGTTTTTATATATATAATGCGTGTGTTTCACAGTGCAAAACTGAAAACAGCTAAATATTCATTAATGAAGAATTAGTAAATGTAATATGTTACATGGTATGGCCGTTTAGTGGAATATGATGTTAAAATCTTAAATACAAATTTGATATGAAAAAATATTCTCCATTATTTTATTAAATTTAAAAGGTTAAATATAATATACATAATATGTTCCAAAGTTTGTTAAATGCATATTTAACATGAAAAATAGACACATTATCCTGTTAAATTTAAAAGCTGGTTAACTATAGTATGTGCAATATAATCCCATGGTTGTGCTATGTGGATTATATTTTATAAGTGATTCATATGTACTCATACATACTTTCTCCTTCTCTTTCTCCTTCCTTCTCTCTCTCTCTGTCTCTCTCTCTCTCACACACACATACACACACACACACTCAGAATACCCGGACTAAGACTGACTAAGAGATTAACAGCAGTGTTATGTGTGGGCAGCGGGATTTCTGTTTATTTTTGGCTTTTTTGTTTGGGTGGTTTTGGTTTTGTCCTAACTCTATTTTCTATTTTTTGTAATAAACTATTTTTATTATTTACAGAAGATAGATATCCTTTTATTTTTATTTATTTATTTATTTTTGAGACAGAGTCTTGCTCTGTCACCCAGGCTGGAGTGCAGTGGTGTGATCTCAGCTCACTGCAACCTCCGCCTCCCCAGTTCGAGCAACTCTCCTGCCTCAACCTCCCGAGTAGCTAGGATTACAGGCATGTGCCACCATGCCCAGCTAATTTTGTATTTTTAGTAGAGATGGGGGTCTCTCCACGTTGGTCAGGCTGGTCTCGAACTCCCGACCTCAGGTAACCCGCCTGCCTTGGCCTCCCAAAGTGCTGGGATTACAGGCGTGAGCCACTGCACCTGGCAGACATCCTTTTAAATAAAATAAAAATTATTATACACAGAGTCTAATATGATTATTTAGACATGGGGTCATGAATGTTTACACTGCGGCTGAGGCAATGAGAATGGAAAATAAGAGTAAAATGTGAGAGACACATTGCTTAGAAGTGAGTGTGAAAAGAGGGAACAAGGATGATTCCAAGAATAGTGAAAAGGTTAAGTTAGGAAAGTGGGGACTGATTTGAGAGTGGTAACTAGATTTGATTCTGAACATATTGGTTTAATTGGATGACAAAGAATTGTATAAGAAATGTATAAGACAGAGAATTGTACAGAAATATATAAGAGAGAATTTGAGCATTAAAGGTGATGTCAGACTGGAGATATAGGCTCACAAATTTATAAAAAATAAAACATATAGTTGAAGACCAATAATAGAGACCTAAGGAGAACAGAAAAAAGAAAGAAAATCTGAGCCCTGAGGAGTTCCCAAATTTGTAAGTAGAAGAGAAATCAATGAAGGATAAAGAGTTATTAAAGTCGTAATTCATAAATTGGAAACTCAGAGGGGAAAACAGTTCTGTGCTTAAATAATGGAGTGGGTTAAAAAATTTTACACACAGATAATGCAAAGTCAATGTAGACTTGTTTTTCCAATATAACTTTTTTATAAGCTTCCATTCAACTAAGAACATTGGGAGAAGTAGGGACGGAAAGAGTAACATTAACTAGCATGTATCTGAGTCTTTTGGACTTTTTTTTTCCTCCCTCATCCCTTCTTAATTTGACACCCAGGTATAAGTTTCGTGAAAAACTGGGGTTTACGTGAAGTCTGAGACATTTACGCACGTCTCTTCCCAAATCTGTGTTCACTAACATGCTGATAACCAGAAAACAAGCGTGGTGTCAGTACTGACTCCACAGCAATTATCGTATGCTCTAAATCAGAACTTGGTTTTGCGAGAGGAGGAGAGAAAGAAAGAGAGAAAGAGAGCTGGTTACACATTTAGCAGTACACCACTCTTTATATGCCTAATGGCAGTGAGAAACATGAGATGCTCTTACTGTCCTTTAGGTTCTCTGATCTCAGAGCTGTGCCTCATCTGCCTGGGCACTGGTCAGCTTGCTAACGGCCACTGAGGATGTCTGCAGCCGGTCAGTGCAAGACCCAGTCTCTTGGCTTAGGCAGAGCCCAGGGTCCTTTCTTGCTGACTCAGCCTCGTCTTGCTGTCATCAGTGGTAAAGATAACTCTGAGATCACCCTCACTCACCTCATTAGGACCTCCTGATGGAGAGTCTCCTGCCTCGGCCTTCTGCAGTTACCTGCTTCACTCATCTTCAGCAGGAGGCCTGCTGGCTCTCTACTCTTCTATTTCCCCCCTCTCCCATAGGTCTTATAAAAATTCCTAGGACTTGTCTATGCCATTTGGAAACTAGAAGAGGTTCACAATTGCTAACTTAGTCTCTGTCTGCCCAAACACTCCATGCTTCCATTTTTATTCTGATGCCACCCCTTCTGTAGTCGGTACAGTAGCATATTGATGGTCTCCCAGAGTTCTGACCAGAAAATGGGGCAAAAGACCCTCTCCTTTGACTTTTCCTCATCTCCTATCTATCTAGTAATCCTTTGCCACAAGCCCTGAGGCTAAAAGTGAAACCATTCCACATATGTCTGGCCATCTGTCCTCTTCCCTTTAACTATCTTCTTCCCACTCCTTGATCCAGAAGGGTCAGGCTTTCCTTCCTAAGGCCAAGACCACCTTCCACCATCTCTTTACATGTCTCTACTAATCTCAACTTTCAACAAAGCCTGCTGCTCAAGACTATTGCCTTCCTAGGGGCCAAAAGAAAATATTATTTAGCAGTCAAAACTGAGTAATGTCTTTATCATTCTAGTTTGCACCACCCTTCCCTTAATGCACCAAAACTCATTGCTTCAAAAGAGTTTCGAAACCTGGTATGGTGGCTCATGCTTGTAATCCCAGCACTTTGGGAGGTTGAGGCAGGCAGATCATGAGGTCAGGAGTTCGAGACCAGCCTGGCCAACGTGGTGAAACCCTGTCTCTACTAAAAATACAAAAATTAGCTGGGCATGGTGGTAGGTGACTGTAATCCCAGCTACTTGGGAGGCTGAGGCAGGAGAATTGCTTGAACCCAGGAGGCAGAGATTGCAGTGAGCCAAGATTGTGCCACTGCACTCCAGCCTGGATGACAGAGAGACTCCATCTCAAAAAAAAAAAAAAAAAAAAAGAAGAAAAGAAAAGAAAGAAAGAAAAAGGTAGGAACCCTGGGGCAACCATATTTACAGATGTAGGAAAATCTGTAAAATATTTTTGATATGATCTCATTATGCAAGTTTTGGAAATGAGCTAGTAAACAAAGTTGAACAGATTTCTTTAACTTAGAAAGAATTTAAGATTCATATACACTGTAAATTTCTAAGACAGGGATATAGTATGCAGCATTTACTAAATTTGTTTGATAAAGAAAATATTTTTCAAGGATCACCTTATGGAATTAATTTTCTATGGAATAAACTTCTTTTGAAGACATTGAGTTACTCAAGAGAACCAAAATAATACTGTGCCCAGAGAGAGAAGAGAGAAGAATTTTCCAATGAAAAGAAGGGTTTTGTTCTTAGTGGTCTCCTTGTGTCTCAAAAACCCAAAATTCTGTCTGTTAGAGAAGGTAAACTGGCATTAATTAAACAGATCCTCTAAACATAATCATGTGTTATTTATGACAATGTTAAGGGCTTTTGGTAACTTCATTATTGATTTTTCTGCCGTTAGAACTTAACAATTGAGTAGGCTATTCCTTAGGGCTTCAATAGCAACTTCACAGATTGAATATGTTAATAGAACTGTAAAAGTGATTAGTTTAATCCTGTTGAGCGATTCATGCGATGGGAAAACCTGAAAGAAGGCAGCTCTGTAAGGGATTAGACTAAACTCTGTTATCTGCTTTACGGATTACCTTCCCAGAGCTAAAAGCACTGTTTAACATTCATCTTCTCTTACTTTCTCACTTGCTTTTTTCTTACTGTTATCCACAACCCAATAGGCAATAGGTGGAGAGACATTAGGTTGCTATTATAACAGACTTTTATTTTAATATCTGTAACTATTCTATTATCCTACTGACATTCAAATTCATCTACACAACTCCAAAAAGTAGCCAAACATGAAGAACCTGAGGCAGCAGCACAGATTGACCTTTGGTAGTGTGGTCATGATGTCCCCAAAGTCAAAGTTTGGGTTGAATTTTCACTGGAGCCGCATCTTTGCTATTCCACTGGGTCTCCCATTCACTCCAAGAAAAGCGTCAGAGCCATAGGCCTGTCTTCCTTGCCGTTCAGCTCCCTTGGATGACTCAGATGGACATGACGCCTGGGTGCCTGCCTCTGACCCAGCCTGTCCCCAGTGGGTTGCCATGGAGAGATTAAGCTGACTATAGGCCCAACTTCACCAAAAAAGAGCATTTTGAACACTGCTTCACAGCCTGCCAGAGAGATGGGAAAACAGAATAAACACTTTTTAGTATGCAAGACATTCCTTGCAAAAAAATATTAAATTTTTTTTTAACCATCTTCTCCTACTCTATTGCTGGGCATGCAAAAATGTTAACAGATTGTCTCATGGTTTGTACACAGATTACATAAATATGGCATATATAATATACATTATATGCCATTAAAATTTTATAAATATAAGCATGGCTATGCAAATGTTATACAGATGTGTATATTTAAATATCTAGTTTTTTTTGAATTTACAGATTTCTAGTTCAATGACAGTGTTCCATTAAAAAAGAAGGAAGCTTGTCTACTCAGAACACAAAGAGAGCCCCGGGAATGGGTGTTACCAAACTCAAATGCAATCCAGAAAAGCTACCTTGTCATATATGAATTCCCATACTATTTTTCAAAAGTAGGGTGATATTATCATGACAATAAAGTATAAATTCATTTAAAAGCATTACTGATACCACAGTAGCTTTGTGTTTATTATGCAATTTTTAAATCAAAATGCTAAAAGTGCAACTGTTTTCTGGGGAATCCATGAAATGTTCTTAAATGAGAAGAAAGGTTATAAAATAATGGAATTAAAGGTGTTACAATTTTCTTCTTTTCACTTGATTTCATTTTCTAATTTTTCTAAAATAAGCGTATGATACTATTATAATAAGGAAAAAATGTTTTACTCAAAAAATTTGAAAGCCATTACCATAGGTACCAGGACTTAGGTAATTAAATAGGGTAGGTGCAAGGATATTTGGTTTGAAGGTGTTCCAAGCAGATGGCCCAGCCCGGAAAACAAATCACCAAGATTTGGGGAGTAGGCAAATTTGAGAGAAAGTTTTAAGGGAAGGGAAAATTTCACAAGTGGAAAACTGAGAAGAGGAAGTGTTCAGTCGATTAAACAGCAGGAACCACGGCCACAGAGGCAAGGTTCCGCCTGGCAGGCCAAAGGATCGCTGTGTTAACTGGCAACACCCACATGTTCTGTAGGTAGATAAAGACACACTGATTAGGAATGACCAGGTTCAGCAGCGCTATGAATGCACAACACCCATAGCATTTAGGGAACGGAGGGCTATTACTGATGTTTTGATCCAGACAGTGACAAGTACAAATGAGAAGGTCAGTGGGATAACAAACAACAAGAGAAAAAGAGAGAGCAGCTGTAGCCAGGCTCCTGTTTCTCATGTGAGAGATAAAGCAGACAGTAACCCACACAACGGGACTGTTTCCATGAACTTACAGGAAATTCCCAGTCACCTGTGGATTAAATGATAAAGCCCCTTGTTCTGCATAAGGAGCTTCAGTAACTTGCCCGCCACACTCTCCATTCCCCTCAATCCCCAACGCTCCTCTCTCTACTCACCTTAGGTGTGAAATTAAGGTCTCCTCGCTGTCTCCTAGGACCCTAGGACCCTCCCCTTTCTGGAATGCCACCGTAGGCATTTTCACCCCTCTAGTGCAGTGCAATTCCAAGAACTCGCTGACAAATAGGGCGGGCTGTCTGTGGAGCAGAAGACGGGAAGGTTTTCCAGGCAGGTGGTCCAGGCTGGAAAACAGATCAGAAGAGGGAGAAAATAGTGCTATGTCTCAGACAATGAACTCAGCAGATACTCTGAAGAGAGCCAACTTTTCATGAGGGGTGGGGAGGAAGATGGCAGGCATAAGATGAATCATTTAAAACTGGCACTTGCCGTCAAACTAGCAAATAGCCAAGTTAACTGATAACGAATTTCACCTCACCTCCTTTTTATCTTTTTCTTTTATTCATTCATGCATTCAATGTACATTTATTGAATATTTAATGTCACCCCAGTACACAAGCCCCTTGCTAGCCATAGGAAACTGCTAAAATTCAAGAACTGCCTGGAAATCGTGCTTCTGTATGACTTTATTTGTTAATGTATATTTCTTTCTTTATAATGGCAGCCTTTACAAATCACAAATATATACTCTGAAGAGAGCCAACTTTTCATGGGGGTGGGGAGGAAGATGGCAGGCATAAGATGAATCATTTAAAACTGGCGCTTGCCATCAAAGTAGCAAATAGCCAAGTTAACTGATATGAATTTCACCTCAGCTTCTTTTTTTTCTTTTATTCATTCATGCATTCAATGTACATTTATTGAATATTTAATGTCATCCCAGAACACAAACCCCTCACTAGCCATAGGAAACTGCTAAAATTCGAGAACTGCCTGGAAATCGTGCTTCTGTATGACTTTATTTGTTAATGTATATTCCTTTCTTTATAATGGCAGCCTTAACAAATCACAAATATATTTGTGAAATTCTCCCATATATACATGTGAAGTACATTCATATATCAAAAGATCGCACCTCTGTTGAGATGCATAAGGTGCATAATGATCATTAAAAAATAAAATGGGTCTCAAACAGATCGACCTCATATGAATGACAAAAGTAGAAAGTTAACAAATCTGAATTCCCATTCACATCCCACTCTATGTATGAAGTGCATACTTATGAAGTGCATACTTATGAAGTGCACAGCCTGCAAGATAAAACATGGGAAATTTTCTACAAAAGGAAATTGGATGTTTTGATAAGGTTTAAAGGATTTAAGGTATAGTCAAAAAGAAGAGCAAAGCCCTGGATTCTATCCTTCCTTGTGAAAAAGAGCAAATCTTTTAAGTGCCTTACACATAATAGGTCTTCAGATATTTGTTAAGTGAACCAAACAAGCCAGATACCGAATGCATTTCATTACATAAATTCCAAAGAACGCAGGTGCAACCAAAGGAAAGAAGGAAGAGAATGGAGCTTGCAGTGAATAAATGAAGTTGTATTTCTTTGCTCCCTGACATTTGGGACTGAGATTCAAACCTGCTACTATACTTTCACATATATTATTTAACTTGCTCTTTACAGTAACCCTGTGAGAAAAGTATAGCAGACGTTATTATTATCACTATTTTACAGAGGGAAAAAAGCTGAAGTCCAAAGAGTTTAGGACAAGGATTCAAATCCAGAATTTTTGTCCATTTTTTTCTTCTAGCTAGCACCTGCTTTTGTCATGTTGTGGTCAACTACTTCCTCCAAGTGCCTAACATTCAGGGCACGGTGTTTTCTTGAAAATGTATGATTTTCTCTCCCAAGCCTCATCCAAGTTCTCAGTTTTGCCCTTCGGATCTCTGGAAAAAGATTTTGTTTTGTTTTGCTTTATTTTGGCTTGGTTCCAAAGGTTTCTCTGTCATAAACATTGGAAGGCTTGGCTATGAGCTATTTTGGAACTTCAGTGTCATTAGTCCAAAGGGAAGGCAGAAAGCACTAGGGAAGTGAAGGCTGGAAAAGCAATAAACCTAATTACAGAGTACAAAGAGACATGGTGAACTTGTCCTTGATTCTATCTACTGTCCATATCCGTGAGGGCTCATTCCAGGGAGGAGACCGCAGCAGCAGGCAAGGTAGTGAGACCAAATGAAGTCACATGGCTGCAGCATGAGAGTTTCAGAGATGAGTCTGTTAGAAGCAGGACTCCAGCCAGAACCAGCAGTTGGAAATACACACATTCAAATCTAGCTATGAAAGACGGGGAATTTCTCTGAGCTTGGCACTCTGCCAGGGCCCCAGATAAGTGTGTTGATATTTGGGACAGTGTTGCATTCCAACCAGGGACAAATGTACTCAGTAGAAAACAAAGTCGCCTGCGCCACATTCACTTAGTGGGCACCTGGGGCTAACTGGCACCTCAAGGACACGTGACGCTGGTTCTTGAACAGCAGAATTTAAGTTCCAACATGAGAAGAATGGCCAAATGACACCGGAAAAAAGAAACACAGAGAAACAATACTGAGAGGATGGGGCTCAGAGATGGGGAGAGGAGGAGCCAAGGGCTTGTTTTTAGTAACAGAAAATAACTAGACATTGTCAAAGAGTGATAGACCAAGAATTCGAAATAAATATATTTATAAATACATAGACGAATACCAGAAGGAAACACAACAAAAATTAGTTACCTCTAGAGAGTGAAATTAGAAGAGGGAAACTAGCAGGGAGGCTGCTAGTTTTATTATATTCCATATAGTACTATATTTTAATTGTGGCAAAATACACACAACATAGAATTTACCATTTTAAGTGTACAATTCATTGGTGTGAAGTACATTCATATTCCTATGCAAGCATCACCACTATCCGTTTCCGGAACTTTTTCATCAAACTAAACAGAAGCTCTATATTCCACCCATTAAATAACTCTCCGCACCTGCCTTTCCCCAGTTCTTGGTAGCCTCTATTTTCTTCTGTCTCTGTCAATTTGCCTATCCTAGGCACCTCATATAAGTGGAATCATACAGTATTTGTCCCTTTGTGTTTGGCTTATTTCTCTTAGCATAATGTTTTCAGGGTTCATCCATATTGTAGTATACATCAGAATTTCATGTCTTTTATGGTTAAATAACATTCCATTGAATGTACACATTTTGCTTCTTCATCCGTTGATGGACATTTGGGTTATTTCCAGTTTTTGGCTACTGTGAATAATGCTATGAACACTGGTGCCTAAGTATTTGTTTGAATTCCTACATTCACCTTTTTCTTTAACATATCTGCAAGCACTATTTTGTGTAAATTTGTTTCAAACAATAGTTAAGAAATGAAAAAATAAAAGACAGGAGAGATGAAGGAATGAAAGAACAATGGACAAAGGATGAAATGAGTGGGCTGAACTTGTAAGTGAAGGATCCAGATTATTTAGTCAGAACGCCACAGTGTGTTGGGGACAGGAGACGGTGGTAACCCATACTCCTCCCAGTCACATTCCCTTAACTCCACCCAATGCAAGACTGGATGGAGACTCCAAGACTCCAAGATTGAGATAAGCACTCTGGGTTCTGAATCCCCATACTACCTGTGGGAATATAGGCAAATTACTTAACCTCTGTCATACTCAGTTTCCTTAGCTAGTAAAAAGTTTAAATATCTTCCTCTATTTTTATTTCTGCCAAGCCTGCTTACATTTCTTAAATGTAAGAAAATCTGAGATTTCTTACATTTAATATTAGTAAGTGTTAAGAAACTGTGTGCCTATATTATGTCTACGTTCTAGAGATAAAGAGATGAATAAATGTGGTCCATGCTCTCATGAGGCTTACACTCTCAGAGAAAGATGGTCTTGGTGTACAGGCAAGTGCAAGAATATGTGTGCTGGCACCAGTGGCTACATCACTCAAGGATGGTCAAATCTACTCAGAACTAACATGTGTTACATTGAACATCAGGTTGTTTCATCCTGGTGTGTGTTCTGATTGGCTAATGCCTATGTTGTACTAGTTGTTGTATTTACTATTTTGAGTATCACCCTGATTTCACTTGCATGCTGTCAGGAAAGGTGTCAGAGAAGGAACACCCAAGCAGAGTGCTGACTGCTCAGTGTCATCAGCCAGGCAGCAGGAAGGTCTAGAACAGCACTTTCCAAGCAGAGGGTCTGGAGGTGTTCTTTGCAGCTGGAACACAGTGTTAAGGAACAGAGCTCAGCAATTGAGGAGGCTGGAGAGACAAGTAAGGGCCAAGGGTCACCAAGCAACAACTACAGCAGAAATTCAGGTGAGAGCGGAGGGTCTCCTAAGACTGCCAGAGCAACAACAATAAGGGTAGCAATCAGAGGACCCCTGAAAAAAGCCCATTGGAGAGCCCATTGGGTGTGAAAATTGCCGAGTCATTGTTGACCTTTGCCAGTGGCAAAATGAAAGACTTATTGCTGAAGGCTGAAGATTAAATGACTTAAATCCCATACCATATGCTCAACCCCATGTTTCTTCCAGTCCTTCCAGAGTTCTGAGGGTGGCTTACGTGTTTCCTAGTAACTTCTAGCCCTGAGATCTCACTTAGGATGAATTAGCTCAATTTATAGATATTTTCATTGTCTTGTGCATACCTCACACTGAACCATACTTTCAACTCTCAATTAATTCTGACCTTGCTTTCCCTACTCCAAGATAGCACCAAAGTTCTGTTGAGATGGTGGGCTCCCTCACCATGGTAGGTGATACACCATGTCTTATTAAGAGGTTGTGTTAGTGATAATTGGGGGCCCAGTATTCAACAGCACCAATCCAGCCATAGAACTGAGATTTCTTCCTTCATTCATAAGCACACATCATGAACACACGGTGTTTATGTCTATAGCTGACATCGCTAGGTTTGTGTTTTATGTCCTAATATTGCTCAGATCCCACTCATCTTAAAAGTTGTTGATTTCTCCCTTATCCTGGAGTCTTGTAGACAGGCTCCTCCCCTCATACCCAATTTGGCCACCAAAAGCAAAGCAATGTGACTTTCTAACCCCTCCCTGCCACCACAACCACTATCTCCTGTCTCAGGTTCTACTTTTGCAAATCCAGGGACCCTGTAATTAAAAGCCCTGCCCAACTATGGACCTCCGCCCTTTAACAGTGCAGAAAATCTGTTGAAGGTCTTGACATTTTTGTCCTGAGCTTCTTTACAAGAGAAAAATAGCATGGATGTTTACTTACTCATTTGATCTACTAAACTCAGTAAAAGTCCTTAAGCAGGCTGGGAATAGTAGCTCATGCCTGTAATCCCAGCACTTTGGGGGGCTGAGGTGGGCAGATCACCTGGGGTTGGGAGTTCAAGACCAGCCTGACCAACATGGAGAAACCCTGTCTCTAATATAAAATTAGCCAGGCATGGTGGCACATGCCTGTAATCCCAGCTACTCGGGAGGCTGAGGCAGGAGAATCACTTGAACCCAGGAGGTGGAGGTTGTGGTGAGCCGAGATCACACCATTGTGCTCCAGCCTGGCAACAAGAGCAAAACTCTGTCAAAAAAAAAGTCATTAAGCAGAAGTGGCTCTAGAACATTTTAGGTTTTAAATAATAAGTTTATTGTATTTTCTCTATTATACACTATGTATAACAGCTTACGGACAAAAGTGTATGTTCAAGGGAGCATAAAGAAGTTATTCAAGTCATCCTGTGGAGGTCTGGAGAAACTTCCAGAGGAGCTAGGATATGAATGGTGAATAGGCCTTTTGTGGCAGAGGCAAGAGTATTTCAAGGGTTTGGTTGAAATAAGAATAATAACCATGGCTACATTTTGAGCATTCCAAATATCAGCCCTGCTCTAAGCATTTTCCTTGAGTTAAAACCTTTTAATCCTCTCAGCCACCATGAGAAATGCGATGTACTGAATGTTTATGTCCCTCTGAAATTTGTACATTGAAATACTACCCCCCAGTATAATTGTATTAGGAGATGGGGCCTTTGGGAAGTAATTAAATCATAAGGGTGGTGCTCTCATGAATGGGATTAGTGCCCTTATAAAAGAGAGCCCAGAGTGCTCTTTTGTTCTTTATGTAGATGGCAGTCTGCAAACCAGAAAAGGACCTCCACACTGGCACCCTGATCTCAGACTTCCAGCCTTCCGAACTGTGAGGAATAAACTTCTGATGCTTATAAGCCACCCTGTCTGTGGTACTCTTACAGAAACTGACAGACTACAACAGGAGGTCAGTACTATTTTAGTTTTGCAGATGGAGCAATTGAGACACAAAGGTATTAAGTAACATACTCAAGGTCACATATGTAATTTCTAGGGTCCAGGATTCAAACCCGGGTAATCAAAGTCCACACACTGAATCACAATGCAATACTTCCTTCTAATGAAGAAACAAAATGAGATAAACAATGAGCTAAGGGGCTGAAGCATCAGGCACAAGAGAAATAGATAAGGGAGTGAAGCTCTATAGGATACCCATCTTCCATATTCGGGATTTCGTCGTTTATAGGTTTTCTAAACGGTGTTTCTTCTCAATTGTTTCAGAGAAATAAAAGAGTACAGTTCAGGATTGTTATTTAATGCTAGAAGAGGGACGGGGTCCTGTTACAAGTTTAGATCAGCAGAGACCCACATGATGCATAAGAACAATTGCTAGACTGGGAATTAGAAGACTCAATGCTGACACACAAAACAAGCTCTGTGATTTGGTCAGATCTCTTAACTCTCTGGCCTGCAGTTTCCTCACAAAAAAAAATCAGGGTTTGAATGGAATTGTCTTTGAAATTCCATCAGGTTCCATGTCCTCATTGCCTCCTGCGGGCATGCACTTGGACCTCTCTGCTCACTGGCTGCCAGCTGAGTTTCTCATGTTTGTGCTTTCCTACTCCTCCTCTCCCTCTGCTTTATCCCATCTGTTCGCTCCCACTGTTCTGGCACCATCTGTTGTTTTCAGATGTCCTGATAGCACAAGAATGCGTTTTAACATGGGAAGTTTCTCCTATATGAGATGAAGCTCTTCATAGGAAGGATGTTTTGTTAATAAAAAAAGTTACAAATGGCCAGGCACAGTGGCTCATGCCTGTAATCCCAGCCCTTTGGGAGGCTGAGACAAGCAGATTATGAGGTCAGGAGATCGAGACCATCATGGCCAACATGATGAAACCCCGTCCCTACTAAAAATACAAAAATTTGCTGGGCATGGTGGTGGGCGCCTGTAGTCCCAGTTCCTCGGAAGGCTGAGGCAGGAGAAGCGCTTGAACCCAGGAGGTGGAGGTTGCAGTGAGCTGAGATCGCAACACTGTACTCCAGCCTAGCGACAGAGAGAGACTCCATCTAAAAAAAGAAAAGAAAAAGTTACAAATGTATTCTTCCATCAGGATAGTATTCTGACAATCTCAATACTTCCTCTTTATGGTGTTTATGATATTAGAAGTAAACAGTCCCAGTTAAGAGTTGTACATAAGCAGGAAAAGAAAAAAACTTTGTGACTATTTTCCCAGACTCGTACATATTATTAACTATTTATTGTTTATTTTCACATCCCAATTGCTAAGACATTTGCTAAAACTCCTATATTAATTGTAAGATTTGTTTCTGAGAAGTAACAAGAAGAGAGAAAAATGAAAAGCAAATCAACAGGTAGAGGAAATGTGAGAAATCTAGGATAAATTGTGTCCAGAAAGAATGGACCAAATTTTGATCTTAGAAACGCATGCCTCATTTTATTTCATATTTATTTTAGTTCTGTAAAAAACTAAAACTATGCAGTAATTATACAAGAATACTCTAAACCACGTTTGAGAAATGCAAAGCGCAGTGTAGGTTACAGTGTCACTAACCTTCGGCATAACTTCACGGAGTCCCCATACACAGGGTTGTTCTCTCCATGTTAGATGTGCCACTATCTAAAAGTCATCCAACCTGGTCATGGCCTAATATCTTTTGCAATTGGGGATTACAAAGAATCTAAAATTCCATTCTCTCTATTGTTAACATAACCCTCGAGTCCAGATTGCCTCTGTCTTCAGGGAAATAAATTCATAGGAATTACAGGACAAGGAACAGATCACAAACACATTTCAATTTTATTCCTGTCTCATGGAAAACAAGCAAGCTAGAAATGTAAACGTCTGTAAAGCATTCCTCGGACCTTAGATGAGAGGTGTTACATAAACACGTTTTCAGCTGAGCCTGAAAAATTTGTTTCCTTACAAACTTTCTATACAATCCTGCCTGCTTTCCAGGAAGCAGCCTCTCTCTTCATCAGAAAATTCTTCACAGGACTTTCTTCAGAGCCTGCCCGCTCTTGTTTTTCAGCTCTCTTGACATGTGACCCATTCTTTGAGAAGCTTGTTTGTTTATGCTGTGGTGCATCATCCATTTTCCCACTGCCAAGGCGGCTCTGCTCTCATGTGAATCAGAGATCACTGGACTGCTCTGACCTAGAGGTCCACAAATGGCCCCCTCCCCAGCTTCTCCTAACTGCAACATTTGCTCTTCTGTTTTCTTTGACTTCCTGTCTTGCCTCCTTCCTCCCCTGTACTGTTTCTTTAGTCCCAAACCTCCCTAGTGTTTGTCTGTCTGCTTGATTCATCTTTATTTTTTATTGTACGTATTTAAGGTATACAGCGTGATTTTTTTATATACATAGTGAAATGGTTACGACAGTGAAGCAAATTCATTTGACCATCATCTCGCATAGTCACTCTTTTTGTGAGTGTGGAAAGAGCACCCAAAATCTATTCTCTTAGAAGGTTTCCAGCGTACAATATAATGTTACAATTAGCATTGTCATGTTGTACGTTAAATCTCTAATTGTAATTATGCCATCAAGAGATTGCCTCTCTTCTCACCTGTCAAAATGAGTGGAAATTAAGTCCCCCTAGGCTCTCCCATTCTTCTCTAATCTCCCCAGCCTGCCCCAGCCTCCCAAACTAAAATTAAAAAACAATTTCATCAAGTTCCTCTAGGGCAGAAACAATGAATAAGATCTTGTTCAGCTTTACATCTCAAAAATTCTTTCCCCAGTGATTTGCAAGTGGTAGCTTATGTTTAATCAGCTCTTGGATTGAATTTGGAGGCATTGGTTTGGCCAGATAATGAAGTTCCCAATAAATGTCACAATACGGATTATAATCTGGTCTTTATGGTTCCACTCTTTCCTTAGTTATAATCAATATTTTCATGTGATGAACCATTTTCTGGGTTCCACTACTAAAAGTAAACTTTTATACACTAAGAGATGAAAGCATCTGAAGTTGGTTTAGGGAACCAAAGTTTCCCAGTAGTTGGATGCTCACAGTTCCCTTGAAATTAAACGGTGTTGAATTACCACATAACCACAATACTAAGGCATACTCTTCACTGTTTAGCATTGTAAAATTGTGATAAATTTCACAACTGATGCATACATTTAATGGGGAAGTGCTGATTTTTTTTCCTCAAGCATTAGTGGTGTTTCCTGCAATCAATGGAGTTGTAGCATCAACAAATTGATATAAAATTTGGATTTCTGCATGTCAAAATAGTATTTTGAAAGAATGCTACATTTTTTTTTGTTTTTCACTCTACCCAGTGAATATTTTACTCAGCAATAGAAAAAAATCATGAATCTTAATCCTTGATTAATTTACCCTAAACTCTTGAATTAAATGTCAATGCATCGTAAAATAACCAATGACACATCATTTGTTCAGTGTCACCAATTGTCTTCTGCATTTTCTAATTTTCCAAAGTGTGTTATGAACTAACATATCTTGTTAGGGCACTTGCCAGGTTGGATTCCTTTCAGAGCTGCATTTAACATGTTGTTTAATTTAGGGGTTGAACAAATGCCAGCAGCTGCAGGCTACGACTGCCTATAACATTGAAACTAATTTAGCTAGAGTCAATATCCTCTGCTTCTCATTCTCCAGAGAATTATCAAAATTATTGGTATTCTAGAATTAAATTAAGGTATTAAGACTCCATTCTAGCTTCTTATTGATATAAAAAGGTATTATATTGCCTAGAATGTTGAATTAAAATATTATAAGTACTTTATAAAGATTTTTTTGCCTTTGTATATAGAAAGACACATATTAAGAGGTATGTATTATCCTATTTGATAAGGAAATATACAAATCATTAAGAAAAGGATGAATACTCTTCAAAGGAGTGAGAGAAATGACAAATATACCTCACTAAGGAAATAGAAATGACCAATACATATGGAACAAGAAAAGTGCAGTATCACTATTAATTAAAGGCAAATTACTATAGCTACTAATTTTCCTTTCAGTGGTCAAGTTTTCCAATAAAGTGCTTTTGTAACGGCTTTGTTGATATAAAAGCGGTTTAATATATTACAGATATATTAAATATCTGTTACTGTGCAACCCTCACCACTATCTAATTTTAGAATATTTTTGTTTCCCCTAAAAGAAACCCCATTTCCATTAGCAGTCACTTTCCATTCCCCCATCCCCTGACTGCCCCTGGTAACCACTAATCTACTGTCTCTATAAATTTAACTATTTTGGACATTTCATATAAATGAAATCATACAAGAGATGGTCTTTTGTGACTAACTTCTTTCACCAAGCCTGGTGTTTTCGATGTTTGTCTGTGTTGTACCACGTATCAGCACCTCATTCCTTTTCGTAGCTCTAGTGAAGTTTTGACAATGTTCTGGCAAAACTGAGCTCTCCAACATTATGCTTGGGACAGTATATTGATTTTTTAGTAAGTCCTTTCTAGGGGACAATTTGGCAATTCATATTTAAAACTTTTAAAAAATATATAACGTTTCACCCAAGAATTCACTTTCAGGAAATTACCCCAAAGAAGCAATCATAGATGTGCTCATAAATTGGCCTGCAAAGGTATTATTTGCAGTGCTGTATGTGATGAGAAAATATTTCCACAACGTGATTCTCAACGATAGTGGATGTGTTAGGTAATTTTTTTTTTTTTTTCCAGAGACGGTGGTCTCACTATGTTGCTCAGGATAGAGTGCAGTGGCTATTCACAGGCACATTCCCAATACCGACCAGCACAAGAGTTTCAACATGCTCCATTGTTGACCTGGGCTGATTCACCCCTCTTTAGGCAACCCTGTGGTCCCCTGGTCCTGGAAGATCGCCATGTGGATGCCAATTTTAGTGTGGACACCTGATTGGCATAGTGCACCACAGCCTAGAACTTCTGGACTCAGGTGATCCTCCTGCTTCAGCCTCCTGAGTACCTGGGATTATAGGTGGGCACTACCACACCAGCTGCTAGATAAATTATAATGTAGGAATATTGTAGGATACTCTGCAGCCATTTGAAATGATGTGGGGAATGTGCTGTAGGAACTTGCATGGGTGCCCTGGAGCTATAGTGCTGCCATAATAGAATCAGAACACTTATGCATTTTTCAAAATATGATGCAAAACCTGACTACATAATGGGTAAGACATTTATGCTGCTTTTAAAAATTAGTTTTAAGACAAATCTCTTAGCTGAATACTTAAATTGCAGAAACTGATTAGTGACATAATGTTAAATGACTAAAGCAATTTCAAGCATGTCGTTGGATCTCACTTTGTTGATTAAAAGAAGACGTATGAGTGTGTGGTATGTAAAAGAACTGGAAAAACATATGACATACATGTAGGTGGGTTTTTTCTTCTCTGTCTTTTCTGTAACATATTTATGACTCTACTTTTATGATGAGAAAAAAACAAGGTTTCAACTTTTTCTTCACTCCGTAATTCAAACATGTAGCACACTATGCTTCTTTTTTTAAAGTTATCTTTTGTATACTATAGAGAATCTTCTTAGATAGTTTTCTACTCTCAGGAACTGAGCTACAGCACTACTTCTATTTTCAACCAAATAACTGCACTTCAGCACTCTCCTTCATGGTCTGGCTAATTATAAAATTGTATTCAGTGGGGTTTATAAATAAAAGAATATTTTCCCCTTCATGTCATAAGCTCGTTTATACACACATCCTACACGAAAGTTTGGTTCCCAGAGCTCAGGGCTGTGCCTGATATTTCCAAGGTCTTCTCATCTGTCTTTTTAAGAAGGATGAGGAGGTTAAACCAAATTCCAAAATAATGTCTTATTTTGACACTATCCAAATTCAGGCAGTTCCTAGTTTATGTAGATGGCCAAATTATCGTCTGTGTCTCTAAAACGTGGATTGCCTTCTTTTTTTCTGGTAATGAAGAAATTCTATAAATGGGATCTTACAAATACCCTGATGTTTAGACATTTGAACTTTACAATACCTCTCGATTGATTGACTGATTCATTGATATATGTTACGATATATAAGTTATAGGTATTTGAGCAAATTTTAACTCTTCATCCTCATATTACAACTTATACTAAAAAATTAACTCCTTACTCCCTCAACCCAGGCAACACACACCATTAATTAAATTGCAATTTAATGACAACTACTGCAAACAAATTCTAAAGTAGGAAAATGACGTGCCCTTCTTCTGGGAGCCCCTGTGGATGTTCTTGAAGATCTCAAACTTATATGTATACAATTTGTAATTAAAAGGCAGATGAAGCAAATCTAGTCTGTTGATCTTTTTAAAGCTTGTCCAAAGCAAAAATTCTCCTATTGACCTTTAGAAGACAAAACCATAGTCAAAACAGTTAAAACCAGAGTGTGTCTGCTACTGGTGATGGGAGTCAAAGACTTCAAAACAGGGTTTGGCCAATAACTACTAGTAGGTCATTTTTGAAAGAAAAAAAATGACATTTGAGCCATGGTGTCAAATGGAAATGGTCTTTTTCTTTCTCCAACTTCATTCATTTAAAGCTATGGAGCCTGGGGTGCTTTAATTGTGAATTTATAAATTTCTGTTTGTGGACTTCATTTCTAACAGTGCCAGATCACTCTGTAAAAAGAGTTATTCAAGCAATTGAGTTTAGTAAGCTTACAAATGCAGAAAGAATGTGTCTTGACACAAAGATTATTTAAAAGAGTCATTGGCTACTACTTATAAGGTCTTGTTTGTAAAGATATATCTATTTTTTACTGTAGATTCCTTATTGCAGTTAATAATACATTTTAGGCAATAAGTTACCAAAAGCAAATATGCAATTAAATAATTTACAAAAGATTGCACAACTGGAAAATTCAATGACACACAAAAAATTGTTTTCATAAACTATATTTCATTCATACTTGCTTTTCTGAGGTAATACAAAGATAATAAGAACTTAGGAGAGTTACCTGCAAATAGTAAGCACTCAGAATTGATGCTGTTATTGTTATTACTATTTTTAGACAATTATTTATGAATGCTTTGAGCTGAAAACTTTGGGTTAGCACAAATGGAAGCAGTAATTTTTGCTGCCATAGAGCTTGCCCTTTACTGAGGTGGTAGATGTAGATCCAAAAATCACACAAACAAATCCAAATTTATCACAGTCATAAGTCCCAGGAATGAAAGACACACAGTGCTGTGAGAATGTGAAACAAGGGACTTGGGTTTTTCTAAAAGGTCAGGGGAGGCCTCCTGGAGGAGGTGATGTTTGAGCTGAGATTGGAAAAAAGAGTAAGAGTCAGAAAACCAAGAGGGTGAGGAAGTGTTCCTAACAAGAGAACAGCATGTTTGGGGCAGTGAAAGGTCATCAAGACTAGATCAAAGACACAGAAGAAAAGCAGATGGATTTGAGAAATATTTAGCTAGTAAAATCCACAAGAAGTCATGACTGGATAAGGATGGGAAAAAAACATAAATTGGGAAATGATGACTCCTAAAACCTGGCAGACACTACCTTAGTCAAATAATCAAACTTAACACCATCAGAAATGAACCAATTGACAGCATGTGATGCACTGAGAAGAAGCCAACATCACTTCTCTGTCATTTCTCTGGAAAGTGCATAACTAGAATCTAATCATGAGAAGATATCAAACAATTCTTAACAGAAGGACAGTCTACAAAATCCATATCTACTGAAGAGTCAAAACAATCTTGAAAAGGAGTAAAATGGGAAACCACACACTTACTGATTTCAAAGCATACTGCAAAGCAACAGTAATTAAAATGGTGTGGTTCTAGCAAAATGATCCATGTATAGAACAATGGGACAGAATAGAGAAGCCAGAAGTAAATCCTATGTTTTTGGTAAAATAATCTTTGACAAAGATGCCAAGACTACTCAATGAGGAAAGAGCAGTCTTTTCAACAAACTACATTGAGGAAACTTGATATTCATATGCAAAATAATGGATTTGGACCATTATCTTAGACCATATGCAAAAAATCAACTCCAAATGGATTAAAGACAAACTATAAAACTTCTAGAAGAAAACAGAGAGAAAAACTTCAGGACATTGGATTTGGCAATGATTTCTTGGATATGATATCAAAAGCACAAGCAAAAAGTCAAAAATAGAAATATGAGACTACATCAAAGTTGAAAACTTTTGTACATCAAAAGAAACAATCAAAAGAGTGAAAAATCAACATGCAGAATGGCAGAAGAGATCTGCAAATTATATTGCTCATAAGAGGTTAATATCCACAATATATATAGAGTTTCTACAACTTGACAACAGAAAACAACCCAATTTAAAAAAATGGGCATACGGCTTTATTTTGAACAGGCAATTCTGCAAAGATATACAAATTGCCAACAAGCATATGAAAAAATTCTCAATATCGTGTATATCATAAGAGAAATGTAAGTCAATGCCACAATAAGATATCCCCTCACCTTCATTAGGATGCCCACTATCAAAAGAACAAAAAGAACAAGTGTTAAGGAGGATATGGAGAAAAGGGAACTCTTGTGCACTGTTAGTGGGAATGTTGATTAGTGTGGCCATTCTGGAAAACAGTATGGAGGTTCTTGAAACAATTAAGAATAGAACTACTATACAATCTAGTAACCCCATTTCTAGATATGTAGCCAAAAGAATTAAAAGCAGGATCTCAAAGAAATATTTGCACACCCCATGTTCATTGCAGCATTGTTCACAATAGTCAAGAGATTGAAGCATTCAAATGTCCATTGATAATAAATGTATGGATATGTATGGATAAAGAAAATGTGATATGGCTGGGCATGGTGGCTACATCTGTAATTCCACGCTTTAGTAGGCTGAGGCAAGAAGGTTACTTGAGTCCAAGGGTCTGAGACCAGCCTGGGCAACATAGTGAGACCTTGTCTCTACAAAAAACTAATACAAATTAGCTGGGCTTAGTGGCACATGCCTGTGGTCCCAGCTACTCAGGACACTGAAGTGGGAGGTTCACTTGAGGCCAGGAGGTCGAGGCTACAGTGAGCTGTGTTCATGCCACTGCACTTCAGCTGGTATCCCTATCACAAAGAAAGAAAAAGAAAGAAAAGGAAGGAAGGAAGGAAGGAAGGAAGGAAGGAATAAGGGAAGGAAGAAGAAGGAAGAAAGGAAGGAAGGCAAAGCCTGCACAAAAAGGCCTGCTCTGTAACTTAGCACTTTGAGAGGCCAAGACGGGCGGATCAAGGGTCAGGAGATCGAGGCCATCCTGTCTAACCCGGTGAAACCCCGCTACTAAAAATACAAAATCCAGTCATGCAAGTGCTCTGTAGTCCCAGCTACCCGGGAGGCTGAGGCAGGAGAATGACATGCAAAACCCGGGAGTGGAGCTTGCAGTGAGTCGAGATCCGGCCAATTTAATCCAGCCTGGCGATAGATGGACTCAGCCCCAAAAAAAAAGAAAGAAAGAAAGGAAGGAAGGAAGGAAGGAAGGGAGGAGGAAGGAAGGAAGAAGGAAGGAAGGAAGGAAGGAAAAGAAAATGTGGGGTATACCTGTAATGGAATATTATGCCTCCTTGAAAAAGAAAGAAATCCTATCACATGCTATACAACATGAATAAAACTTGAGGACATTATGCAAAGTGAGATAAGCCAGTCACGAAAAGACAAAGACTATATGATTCCATGCTTATAAAGTACCTACTGTAATCAAAATCATAGAAACTGAAAGTAAAACAGTGGTTTCCAGGAGCTAGAGAGAGGAGAAATTAGTGGTTGATGGGTATAAAGATTCTGTTTTGCAAGATGAAAAATTTCTAGAAATGAGTTGCATTATAATGTGAATATTCTTAACACTACTGAACTGTACATTTTTAAATGGCAAATTTTATATTATGAGATATTTACAAAAATTAAAAAAATAGCTGATCTGGCCGGGTGCTGAGGCTCTGGCCTATAATCCCAGCACTTTGGGAGGCCGAGGCAGGCAGATCATGAGGTCAGGAGATTGAGACCATCATGACTAACATGGTGAAACCCCATCTCTACTAAAAATACAAAAATTAGCCGGGCGCGGTGGCTGGCACCTGTAGTCCCAGCTACTCGGGAGGCTGAGGCAGGAGAATGGTGCCAACCCGGGAGGCGGAGCTTGCAGTGAGCCGAGATCGTGCCACTGCACTCCACCCTGGGCGACATAGCCAGACTCTGTCTCAAAAAAAAAAAAAAAAAAAAAAAAGCTGATCAACAGTCTTCCAAAATATTAATGTCGACTTGAACTAACTTGTAGCTCCCACTTGGATGGACAGAACAGCGTGCAGAGACTGGCATCATGAACTTTTGCTCCAAGCACTACCACAAGAGCATAGCAGGGAAATCAAAAGAATTCATAGACCCTTTGAAAGAAGTGGCTTGTCACTGCAAACTCAATGAGACAGGTGAAAAACTGTGAGTGCCCAAAGTGTGAGGGGGTAAAGTCCACCCTGAACACACATCCCTGTTTGGGTGAGGGAGAAAGGACAAAATGGAGGAAGGTGAACAAGAAGGCACAATCCATGTTGCTTTCGGGTTCTTCCTCACCAACTTTCCCGCATGCGGGAAAATGCAGCCTGCGCCTGGGAAGATGCAGATCAACTGAGCATGTGCCAGGTGACGTCAATCCGAAGAGATCAAAACTTACCTGACCACGCCTATGGAGACGCCCCTATCATGCCCTTATCCCGCCCACTGCCCTCCCCCTTCCAGTACCAATGCATAAAAGTCCGCCACCGACAGGAGCAGGCGTGACTTCTTCAGCCCCTCCTACTTGTGGACTGGAGAACCTCACCCGAGAGCCCCGGCGCGAGTTCCCTGGCCCCATACCTGAGGACCGGAGAACCTCGCCCGAGAGTGTGTGCATATTTGCAATAAAAGGCTGCTGCTTTCTTATGTACTTTGGCCTCATGTTTAATTATTTAGCTCTCCTAAATTAAATTAAACAAAACAATCCCCACTACAGAACCTGAAAATCCAAATCAGGGGATAAGGATTTAACCTTACCAAGAGCTGAAGTGACTTTAGAGAACCAAGTAAAATACAAAGGTAGAAGAAGCAACAGGAAGAGCCCTGTAGGCACTCCCAGACCCCAGGGAAGCTATTTCTAACTTTATTTTACAGGGTTCCTTGGGGAGGGCTGCCAGTAAAATTGGGGAAAGATTACAGGGAGAAGGAAACTTCCAGCCACACTTTGTAATAATTTTGACCAAGCACAAATTATCCAGGGCAGAATCTGGGGGTAGGGGCAAATAGGAATTGCAGATGCCAGCACAGAAGCTGCAACAGGTTGGGAGGGACAAAGCCTGAAAGTCCTGTTTACTTTCACAATCACAAGGCTTGCTGCCTGGGGCAAGATCTCCGCCCTGCTCACTGGCTGCCTTGATATAAATTTGGTGGTGTTGGTGGGGCATGGTGGGAGTGAGACTGCCTTTGCTAACTGTGTGGGAGCTGAGTGAGGCCTGTCACTGCTGGCTTTCCCCCACTTCCCTGGAGACCTGTATAACACAGCAGAGGCAGCCATAATCCTCCTGAGAAAATAAGTCCTTTGGCCTGAGAACCACACCCCCATCCCCCACAGGGGCTGCAGCAAGCCACCGCCAAGGAGAGTCTGAGCTCAGAAATGCCCAACCCTGCCCCCACTGCATGGTCTTACTGTAACTGCCCAAAAGATATAATTCCCTGGGAGCTCTATGGCCCCACTCATTGCCTCAGAAACCCAAATACTTATCCAAATGACCTTAGGGCAAGCTTGTAGCTCCCTGTATACTACTGCAGCTGATGCTTTCTTGAAAGTGCTGCCTTCACTGGTGGCCAAACAACTCAAGTCATTACAGCAACTCATAAAATAAAAACCCTGCTCCAAAAAAGGAGAAAACAACAGCTAATTTCACCACCTGCAACATCCTGGATAACCATAGGTCCTGAGTCAGTCCACGTGACAACTTCACTGCTAGCACAACCAGTATTTGAGAAAGCCAGCACACTAAACAAAACTACAACCAAGGACAATCACAGAGTTCACTCCCCTGCTAACTCCACTGGAGCAGGTGCTGGTATCCATAATTGAGAGACCTGAAGATGGATCATATCACAGGACTCCTTGCAGGTACTCTCTAGCACCACCCTGGAGCCCAGTATATCTGCTGGATGGCTAGACCCAGAAGAACAATAACAATCACTGCAGTCTAGCTCTCAAGAAGGTCTATCTTTAGGGGAAGGGGGAGCCCACCACATCAAGGGAGCACCCCATGGGACAAAAGTATCTGAACAGCAAGCCCCAGATCTTTCCTCTGACACACTCTACCCAAATGAGAAATTACCAGAAAAACAATTCTGATAACATGACAAAGAAAGGTTCTCCATCACCCGCAAAAGATCACACTAGCTCATTAGCAATGAATCCAAACCAAGAAGAAATTTCTGAATTGCCAGAAAAAGAATTCAGAAGGTTGATTATTAAGCTACTCAAGGATTATTAAGCACCAGAGAAAGGTGAAAACCAACGTAAAGAAACATAAAAAATAATACAGGATATGGATGAAAAGATTTTCAGAGAAATAAATATCACAAATTAAAAATAATCACAGCTTCTGGAAATGAAAGACACGCTTAGAGACATGCAAAATATACTGGAAAGTTTCCACAATAGAATTGAGCAAGTAGAAGAAAGAATTTCAAAGCTTGAAGACAAGGCTTCTAGCTTAACTCAATTAGACAAAGCAAAGAAAAAAGGATTTTTAAAAATGAATAAATCCTCTAAGAAGCTTGGTATTATGTTAATCAACCAAACCTAAGAATAATTGGTGTTCCAGAGGAAGAAGAGAAATCTAAAAAAGTTTGGAAAACTTATTTGAGGGAATAATTGATGAAAACTTTCCCAGTTTTGCTAGAGATCTAGACATCCAAATACAAGAAGCTCAAAGATCACCTGGTGATATGCTTTGGCTGTGTCCCTACCAAAATCTCATCTTGAACTGTAGCTTCCATAATCCCCACGTGTCATGGGAGGGACCCAGTGAGGGGTAATTGAATCATGGGGGTGGGTTTTTCCCATGTTGTTCTCATGATAGAGAATAAGTCTCAAGAGATCTGGTGGTTTTATAAAGTTCCCCTATACACGCTCCCTTGCCTTCTGCCATGTAAGAGGTGCCTTTGCTCCTCCTTCGTCTTCTGCCATGATTGTTAGACCTCCCAGCCATGTGAAACGGAGTCCATTAAATCTCTTTTTATAAATTTATAAATTACCCAGTCTCGGGTATGTGTTTATTAGCAGCATGAGAACAGACTAATACACCCTGGAAATTCATCACAAAAGATAATCATCTAGGCACACAGTCATTAGGTTACCTAAAGTCAAGATGAAGGAAAGAATCTTAAGAGCTGTGAGGCAAAAGTATCATGTAACCTAAAAAGGAAAATCTATCAGATTAACAGCAGATTTCTCAGCAGAAATCCTACAAGCTAGAAGAGACTGGGGTTCTACCGTTAGACTCCTTAAACAAAACAATTTTCAGTCCAGAACTTTGTATCCAGTGAAGCTAAGCCTCATAAATGAAGGAAAGATAGTCTTTTACAGACAAACGAAGGCTGAGAGAATTCACCACTGCCAAGCCATCACTATAGTAAATGCTAAAAGGAATCCTAAACTTTGAAAGAAAACCTCAAAATACATCAAAATAGAACCTTCTTAAATCATAAATCTCACAAGGCTTATGAAACAATAACACAATGAAAAAAACAAAAACCAAAAAACAAGGTATTCAGGCAATAACTAGCACAATGAATAGAATAGTACCTCACATTTCGACACTAACATTGAATGTAAATAGCCTGAATGCTCCACTTAAAAGATACAGAATGGCAGGACGGATAAGAATTCACCAATCGAGTATCTGCTGTCTTCAAGAGACTCACCCAACATATAAGGACTCACATAAACTTAAGGTAGAGGAGTGGGAAAAGATATTCCATGCAAATGGACACGAAAAGCAAGCAGAATGGCTAAGCATGGTGGTTCATCCTGTAATCACAGCACTTTGGGAGGCCGAGGAGGGCAGATCACCTGAGGTCAGGAGTTCAAGACAAGCCTGGCCAATATGGTGAAACCCCATCTCTACTAATAATACAAAAATTAGCTGGGCATGGTGGCATGCGTCTATAATCCCAGCTACTTGGGAGGCTGAGACACAAGAACTGCTTGAACCGTGGAGGCAGAAGTTGCAGTGAACTGAGATCATGCCATTGCACTCTAGCCTGGGTGACAGAGTGAGACTCCATCTCTAAATAAATAAATAAATGCAGGAGTAACTATCCTTATAAGACACAAAACAGACTTTAAAGCAACAACAGTTAAAAAAGACAAAGAGTGACATTATATAATGAAAAAGGACTAGTTCAACAGGAAATTATCACAGTCCTACATATATATGCACCTAACACTGGAGCTCCCAAATTTATAAAGCAACTAGTAGGCCTAAGACATGAGATAAATGGCAATACAATAATAATAGGGGAATCGGGGAATCAATACCCCACTGACAACACTAGACAGGTCATCAAGACAGACAGTCAACAAAGAAACAATAGACTTAAACTATAACCTAGAATAAATTAACTTGAAAGCTATTTATGGAACATTCTACCCAGCAACTGCAGAGTATATATTTTATTCATCAGCACATGGAACATTCTCCAAGATAGACCATATGACAGACAACAAAACAAGTCTCAATAAATTTAAGAAAATCAAAATTATTATATCAAATACTCTCTCAGACCACAGTGGAAGAAAATTGGAAATCAGCTCAAAAGGATGCAAATACATGGAAATTAAACAATCTGCTCCTGAATGATTGTGGAGTCAACAGTGAAATCAAGACGGAAATTAAAAAATTATTTGAACTGAACAATAATAGTGACACAACCTATCAAAACTTCTGGAATACAGTGAAAGCAGTGCTAAGAGGAAAGTTCATAGCATTAAATGCCTGCATCAAAAAGTCTGAAAGATCACAAACAGACAACCTAAGGTCACATCTCAAGGAATTAGAGAAACAGGAAAGAACCAAACCCAAATTCAGCAGAAGAAAAGAAATAACAAAAATCAGAGCAGAACTTAATAAAATTGAAACAGCAACAATAGGAAAAAAATACAAAAGACAAATGAAACAAACAGTTGTTTCTTTGAAAAGCTAAGCAAAATCAATAGACCATTAGCAAGATTAATCAAGAAAAGAAGAGAGAAGATCCAAATAAGCTCAATTAGAAATGAAATGGGAGGTATTACAACCAAGTCTACAGAAATACAAAAGAACACTCAAGGCTACTATGAACACCTTTACACATGCAAACTAGAAAACCTAGAGGAGATGGATAAATTCCTGGAAATATACAACTCTCATAGATTAAAACAGGAAGAAACAGAAACCCTGAATAGACCAATAACAAGCAGCGAGATTGAAATGGCAATAAGAAGATTGCTAACAACAACAAAAAAAGTCCAGGACCAGCTAGATTCACAGCTGAATTCTATCAGACATTTGAATAAGAATTTGTACCAATATTCTTGACACTATTCCAAAAGAGAGAGAAAGAGAGAATCCTCCCTAAATTGTTCTGTGAAGCCAGTATCACCCTAATACCAGAACAAGGAAAGGACATAACCAAAAAATAAAACTGTAGACCAATATCCCTGATGAACGTAGATGCAAAAATTCTTAACAAAATACTAGCTAACAGAATCGAACAGCATATCAAAAAGATAATCCACTATAATCAAGTGGGTTTCATATCACAGATGCAGGGATGGTTTAACATATGCAAGTCAATACATGTGATATGCTACCTAAACAGAATTAAAAACACAGTTCACATAATCCTATCAATAGATGCAGAAAAATCATTTGACAAAATCTAGCTTGTCTGTATGATTAAAATGCTCAGCAAAATTGGCATTGAAGGCACATATCTTGTGGTCATAAAAGTCATCTAGGACATACCCACCGCCAACATTATGCAGGACAGGAAAAAGTTGAAGGCATTTCCCCTGAGAACTGGAACAAAACAAGGATGCCCACTTTCACAACTTCTATTAAACCTAGTCCTGAAGTCCTAGCCAGAATTATCAGACAAGAAAAAGAAATCAAGTGCATCCAAATAGGTAAAGAGGAAGTCAAATTGTCGCTATTCACTGATGAGATGATCATATACCTGGAAAACACAAAAGATGCATCTCAAAGGCTCCTGGATTTGATAAATAAATTCAATAAACTTTCAGGATACAAAAATCAATGTACACACATCAGTAGCACCGCCATACACCAACAGTGACCAAGTTGAGAACCAAATTAAGAATGAATCTCATTTTACAATAGCTTCCAAAAAACAAACAAACAAACAAACAAAAACTTAGAAATATACCTAACCAAGGAGGTTAAAGACTTTTGCAAGGAAAACTACAAAACACTGCTGAAATAAATCACAGAAGACACAAACAAATGAAAGCATATCCTATGCTCATGGATGGGTAGAATCAATATTGTGAAAATGATCATACCGCCAAGAGCAATCTACAAATTTGATGCAATTCCCATCAAAATACCACCATCATTCTTCACAGAACTAGAAAAAAAAAATCCTAAAATTCACATGGAACCCAAAAAGCCATAGCAAGATTAAGCAAAAAGTACAAACCTGGAGTCATCACATTACCCAACTTCAAACTAGACTATTAATTTAAGTCTATAGTCACTAGTCACCAAAACAGCATGGTACTGGTATAACAATAGACAAACAGACTACTGGAACAGAATAGAGAACCCAGAAATGAAGCCAAATGCTGACAGTCAACTGGTCTTCAACAAAGTACACAAAAACATATAGTGAAGGCTGGGTGCGGTGGCTCAAGCCTGTAATCCCAGCACTTTGGGAGGCCGAGACAGGCGGATCACGAGGTCAGGAGATCGAGACCATCCTGGCTAACACGGTGAAACCTTGTCTCTACTAAAAATACAAGAAAATTAGCCGGGCGAGGTGGTGGGTGCCTGTAGTCCCAGCTACTCAGGAGGCTGAGGCAGGAGAATGGCGTCAACCCAGGGAGGCGGAGCTTGCAGTGAGCCGAGATCGCGCCACTGCACTCCAGCCTGGGGCACAGAGCAAGACTCCGTCTCAAAAAAACAAAAACAAAAACAAAAAAACAAAAAAAAAACTTATAGTGAAGAAAGGACACCCTATTCAACAAATGGTGGTGGGATAAAATGGCAAGCCACATGCAGAAGAATGAAACTAGATCCTCATCTCTCACCTTATACAAAAATCAACTCAAGATGGATCAAAGACTTAATCTAAGACCTGAAACTATAAAAATTCTAGAAAGTAACATCAGAAAAACCCTTCTAGAAATTGGCTTAGGCAAAGAATTCATGACCAAGAGCCGAAAAGAAAATGCAACAAGAATAAAGATGAATAGATGAGACTTAATTAAACTAAAAAGCTTCTGCAGAGCAAAAGAAATAATCAGCAGAGTAAACAGACAACCCACAGAGGGAGAGAAAATCTTTGCAAACTATACATCCAACAAAGGACTAATAACCAGAATCTACAAGGAACTCAAACAAACCAGCAAGAAAAAAAACAAATAAGCCCATCAAAAAGTGGGCAAAGGACATGAATAGCAAATTCTCAAAAGAAGATATACAAATGGCCAACACACATATGAAAAAATGCTCAGCATCACTAATCAGGGAAATGCAAATCAAAACCACAATGCCATACCACCTTACTCCTGTAAGAATGGCCATAATTTAAAAATCAAAACCCAGTAGATGTTGGTATGGATATAGTGAAAAGAGAACACTATTACACTGCTGGTGAGAATGTAAACTAGTACAACCACTATGGAAAACAGTGTAGAGATTCCTTAAAGAACGAAAAGTTGAACTATCATTTGATCCAGCAATCCCACAACAGAGTATCTACCCAGAGGACAAGAAATTATTGTATGAAAAGGACACTTGCACATGCATGTTTATAGCAGCACAATTCTCAATTGCAAAAATATGGAACCAGCCCAAATGCCCATCAATCAACAAATAGATAAAGAAAATGTGGTATATATATATACCATGGAATACTACTCAGCCATAAAAAGGAACAAAATAATGGCATTCACAGGAACCTGGTTGGAGTTGGAGATCATTATTCTAAGTGAAGTAATTCAGGAATGGAAAACCAAACATCATATGTTCTCACTTATAAGTGGGACCTAAACTATGAGGATGCAAAGGCATAAGAATGATACAATGCACTTTGGGGCCTTGTGGGGAAGGTTGGGAAGGGTGTGAAAGATAAAAGACTACACACTGGGTACAGTGTACACTGCTCAGGTGACGGGTGCACCAAAATATCAGAAATCGCACCTAAAGTACTTATCTACGTAACAAAACAGCACTTGTTCCCCAAGAACCTACTGAAATTCAAAACATTAAAAATGTAAATAAATAAAAATTCAGTGTGATGAGAAATAAATAAATACATAAATAAATCATTCAATGTCATGAAATCCTAAGACTCAGGAATTATTCCAGAATAAAGGAGACTAAAGAGAAATGACAACTGAATACAATGCATGATACTGGATTTTCTTTTTACAAAGGACTTTGTTAAGGCCTTAGAGGAAGTCTGAATAAGGCCTGTGGATTAGATAAGGATATTGTATCAATGGTAATTTCCTGATTTTGATAATATACTACTTTTATGTGAAAGAATTTCTGTAATTTTAGGAAAAAATGAGTGAAGTATTTAGGAGTAAACAGGCATCCAATTTAAAACTTACCCTTAAAGAATACACATGCACACACAAAACTCATGTGTGTGCGTGTGTGTGTGTGTGTACAGAGAAAGAGATAGAGCAAATAAATTGTTAACATTTGGGGAATATGAGTAATGGATATCCAGAAAGTTTTTTGTAGTATTCTTTTATTTTCTTTCTTTTTTTTTTTTTCTTTGAGATCGAGTGTCACTCTTGTTGCCCAGGCTGGAGTGCAATGGCACTATCTCTGCTCACCACAACCTCCAGCTCCCGAGTTCAAGTGATTCTCCTGCCTCAGCCTCCTGAGAAGCTGGGATTACAGGCATGTGCCACCATGCCCAGCTAATTTTGTATTTTTTTTTTTTTTTAGTAGAGGTGGGTTTTCTCCGTGTTGGTCAGGCTGGTCTCGAACTCCCAACCTCAGGTGATCCACCCACCCTGGCCTCCCAAAGTGCTGGGATTACAGACGTGGGCCACCATGCCCAGCCTTTTTTTTTTTTTTTTTTTTTTTTTTTTTGAGTCAGAGTTTCACTCTTGTTGCCCAGGCTGGAGTGCAATGGCGCCATCTGGGTTCCACTGCAACCTCCACCTCCTGTCTTTAAGCGATTCTCCTGCATCAGCCTCCCAAGTAGTTGGGATTACAGGCATGCACCACCACACCTGACTGTTTTGTATTTTTAGTAGAGACAGGATTTCACCATGATGGTCAGGCTGGTCTCAAACTCCTGACCTAAGGTGATGTGCACACCTCTGCCTCCCAAAGTGCTGGGATTACAGACATGAGCCACTGCACCCAGCCTGTAGTATTCTTACAAGTTTTCTGTTAGCCTGAAATTATTTCAAAAGTTAAAAATTTTAAAGGTGATTATTAATTTTTTGGCTTGTCCAACCAGATGTTCAGTACTGAAGTGAGGAATATTCTGAGAAGGGTTTCCTACTCTATTCCTG
The DNA here is from genome assembly GCF_008728515.1 of Papio anubis. Taxonomy (NCBI): domain Eukaryota; kingdom Metazoa; phylum Chordata; class Mammalia; order Primates; family Cercopithecidae; genus Papio; species Papio anubis. Next base: position 33,640,827 of record NC_044987.1, on the reverse strand, counting down.
CTCCTCAAGTTCTGGTGCTGGGGCTTTCCATTTCAATATTCACTGCTGGTTTGACGTGTTTGAGGGCTCTGGATTTTTTATAAAGTGGGAAGAAGAAACAGCCAATGTGATTCCTCCCGACAAATACACAGGACTTACTTAAATGTAGATGCTGGTCCACAGGCATTGACTGGCTTCTGTGCTTTGATTTGGCTACCCAGTGGCTTACTGTTGCTGTTCACCAATGTGTTAGGCAATATGCTTATCTAGAGCCCTCCACCTGATGCTCCACCACACACCCAATCATTACGTATATTAAATTAGATCTATTGCCCTGACCACGTCTGAAATCACATTCTGTTCCCTACCTCTGCTCTACTCTCAACCTAGGCATCCTCTTCTACTCCTGCATGGGCTTGAACTTCAAGTGGTATTTTTGGTCTCTAATCTTTGTCCAGTCCTATTACATAAAACCTGTGCCCTGCTCTCTCTAATTCATACCTTTACTCTTGATTTTTCAAACACCTCTCTGGGGATCAGAGAATGATGGGCTGCAGATAAAATTTTGAGTAATGCCTGCTTTATAGTCGATAATTCAAGCTTTTGTTTTGGATGAATTTGTCTAGGAAAAATTTTAGTGAGAAGACTAGGGAGCCATGAGGATCTCTCAGTATTTAACAGGTAAAATATTCACTTATTAAAGTATAGGCATCATATATATTTTTATATTATAATTGCAATGAAAAATTAAAAACAAAGATACCGTAGTCCCTCCTTATCCACGGGAGTTATGTTCCAAGATCTCCAGTGGATGCCTGAAACCACAAATAGAACCAAATTTTATCTACACTAAGCTTTTACCTATACTTACATTCCTCTGATAAAGTTTAATTTCTAAGTTAGTCACAGTATGAGATTAACAAAAATAACTAGTAATAAAATAGAACAATATACTGTAATTAAAGTGGTGAATGTGGTCTCTCTGTCTTTCTGTCTCTCAAAATATCTTAATGTTTTTAGACTATAGTTGACCATGGGTAACTGAAACTGTGGAAAGTGAAACCATGGATAAGAGGGTCTACTATAATAACAGTGCCATGTGTAACTTTCAAAGTATGGTACGAAACCAGACAATATGGACAAGGGTGTGGAGCTTATAGTTAAATGGAAAGAATGTTAAGCCAGGAGTCAGGATTTGGTACCTCAGTTCTAGTCTCGTCTCAGCCACTATCCTGGTTACCAAAGATCAGTCAGCCTCTCTGGTTCTCAGATGAAGAGGTCATAAGCCACCTGGCTCCTGAAGTTTCTTCCAGCCATCTCTAAATCTCTATGTCTATCTCTTAAACGTTTATTTAGTGAGACAATTTTTCTTGGTCTTCTTTAGGACATTTGTAGTGCCTTTCAACCTAGAGATTCTATGATTTCATGAATTATTTTCAGATTAACTGAAAAGTATTTTCACCCTGAGGAAAAGAATTGATCAACATGAGCCATAGCAATCAGTTAAACTGACTTAGTGACTTACCCTCATTATTGCAGAGTTCACAGTTGCTGGAAATCTCATTAAATCACAGAAAAGTACACTTATATTGACATAGTGGTAAAATTAATAGTCATTAATTGGAGGGGAGGAGATAACTTCATTTTTTTCTTATCATAAATGTAAAAAATTCTCATTGGAAAAGAAATTAGAAATGCAGAATATTCTAAAGAAGAAACTAAAGATCACCTACAATTCCATTGCCAGAAATAACCTCTCACAACATTATTAAACGTGACTTTTTAAATACTATCCTAAAGCAATAGTTATACTTATATATATTATATATGTTTACAATGGCATTATCCTAGTGAAAAATTGAGAACTACTCCATCTACAGAGGACTGATTAAATAAACCATTAGCCATCTATGCAAAGGACTATTACATTAGAAAGTGTGAGGTGTTTGCTTGAGTTAGCAACTGATCACAATCAAATACAGGGCTTAACTCAATTGTGATGTGTCTTGACACTGCATGCTATGGATTACTAGTACTCCCCTTCTGATCAGCATACATTTAGTGCTTCATTCAAGGCCAAGAACATGACTAAGCCAATCCCAATAGTTCATCACTGTGGGGTATTTTTAGCGAGGGATCACTTTTAGTACTAAGTACAGAATCATTTTGGGTCGAAGTAGGAAAGCAAAAATCCCAGTAGGCATTTCAACAGACAAATTTTATTAAAAGGAACTGATCGAATAGTATTGGCAAATTGAAAAATGAGGACACTGAAGTAACACATAGCTTTGTCGAAACCGTTAGAACAAAGTATCTTGAAAAATGGGAAGAGGATACTAAAACGACACATAGCTTGCAACTGCATGAAGCCCTATCACCTCAACGATGAGAAGCACAAAGAGAAAAGGTTAGAGAAATTAGCACCTGAAACTTGGAGAGGCCCTCCAGAGCTGGGATGATCTCTGAAGAAGGATGGTGATGGTGCTTCGGAAGGTCAAAGGAGGAGCCTATGAAGTGGGGACATTAATGTTTCCTATGTTATAAGGTTCTTATGTAGATTAAATGAGATTATGCATGTGAAGCTCTAACTGTAATTATTGGTGGGAAGTAATGTAGGCCAGTAGTTAAGTGCAGAAACCATAAATCAGGCTGCCTGGGTTGAAATCTTATTTCTGAGAAGACCAGCATGTCAGAGAAAGTCCCTTTACTTTCTCGTTATCATAGTGACTATATAAATAGATTGCAATTCACTAAATCTTACTAGAATAGCAAACTGGACTATTTGTGATTAGATAGATACAAATTCTCAAAACAACTCTGACATGTTAGTAGTATAATTTTTCCCATATCTCAGCTTAGAAAACTGAGATATAGGTAATTTTCTCAAGGCTACATAGCTCATAAGTGGTAGAACTTCTACTGAATCAGAATTTTCCATAATATTTATCATCTTATTTCTTAGTTCATTTGTGCTACTATAACAAAATGCCACAGAGTGAGTAATTTATAATGAACATAAATTTATTGGCTCACAGTTCTGGAGTCTGGGAACTCTTAATAACAAGGTGCCAGCAGGTTTGGCAATTCTGATTCCAAGATGGTGCCTTGAATGATGCATCCTCTGGAGGGGAGGAACACTTTGTCCTCACATGGCAGAAGGCAGAACAAAGAGACAAAAGGGGGCCCCAATTTACCCTTTTATAAAGTTATAAATCCCACCCATGAGGGCAGAGTCCTCATGGCCTAATCAGCCTCTTAAAGGGGTCACCTCTTAATACTGTTATAATGGAAATTAAATTTCAACATGAGTTTTGGAAGGGACAGACATTCAAACCACAGCACTGTCTAATACATTATTTATTTTTTACTTATTTATCTCCCTCTACCCACTGGATTACAAGCTTCATGAGAACAAGTTCTTCATTCATTCCTTCTTTCATTTATTTATTTATTTACTGCTGTATTCCAAGTCCTTTGAACAGAGACTGGCACACAATAGGCATTAAATAAATATTTGTTGATTGAATATGAGCCTAGTAGGAACCCAGAGAAAGAACTATATATATTATCTCACTTTATGATGGCTACAATGTTTAGATAGCAGAGTATGTATTATTTTGTCTCAACTTTATAGAAAAAAAATTTAACAAAGTGAAATAAATAATTTAAATCACAGATGTAGAAGAGCCCAGACCTCAGGATTACCAGCCCATAGCTCTCTCCCATTATAAAACAGTCTATTCTTAAAATTTGAGGTAAAAGTCAAAAGAGATAATCAGAGAAAGTGTGAAAAATAGGTATTAGGCTCATAATAAAATCTTTATGAAGTCAGTGCGTCCCCAACCACTGTGGAGAATGCTGTAGTGGAATAACGAGCTATTTCACTATTACCGTCTTCAGTAGACAGTCAGCATAGCTTTCTCTCTTACCTGAATACTTCTAAGAATGTAGTTTCAACCCTAAGTCAAAATTACTTAGTAAAATTTCTGGGCTTTTTTGTATCCAGAAATCACTACTAACTTTATTTGAAAACCACACACACACACAAAGATTAAAAATGGGTCTACTTTAGGTTTCCTAGATAGCAGCTTGAGTTATAATCACTAATTAAATATTTAAAGACTTCAAAGCAGTATTTAGAGAAATAAGTGGGTAAATGCAACATGGCCATTTTACTTGAACTTCACAGGGTTTTGTAAATCTCAATTAATTAGTGTTTATAAGCTACCATGAGATCATTGGATAAATAATAGATAATAATAATTAAGTGTTATTATTACATGAAATGCATTATTACATTTAAGTGCTCATGAAAATTGCTAAAATTAAAGAGCGCTGAATGGCAAAGCCCATACAAATACATTAAAGTGTGTATCATTCCTTTAGTCTGAGCCCTGAGAGATATTTGAAATAGGTTAACTGTCATGAAAAGTTGAAATGTTTTTATGGATGGGGAAATGGAAGTACAAAGAGATAGAGAGCACACACAGCTAGAAACAAAGCATGGTTTTCCTTGATCCCAACCTGGCACAAAGATACAGAATCATAATTGAGGCAAGACCAAATTACCAAACAAAAGAATAAAGAAACAAGTTGTAAGCTCTAGTTGATAGCAATCAGCATAAACTTGCTTTGCAAAAACTAGCAGGTCTTTGTTCTTAAAATAACTGCTTCAGCCTTGCAGACGCCGCCACCGGGAGCCCTGTACTATCAGCCCTGGTCTACCCCACCGCGTTCTCCGACATCGCCTTTGACGGTGAGCCCTTGGGCTGCATCTCCTCGGAGTTGTCTGCAGACAAGCTTCCAAAGACAGAAGAAAACTTTCATGCTCTGAGCACTGGAGAGAAAGAATTTGGTTATAAGGGTTCCCGCTTCCACAGAAATATTCCAGGCTTTATGTGTCAGCGTGGTGACTTCACATGCCATAATGGCAATCGTGGCAAGTCCATCTACGGGAAGAAATTTGAAGATGAGAACTTCGTCCTAAAGCATACAGGTCCTGGCATCTTGTCCATGGCAAATGCTGGACCCAACACAAACGGTTCCCAGTTTTTCATCTGCACTGCCAATGCCAGGTGGTTGGATGGCAAACCTGTGGTCTTTGGCAAGGTGAAAGAAGGCATGAATATTGTGGAGGCCATGGAGTGCTTTGGGTCCAGGAATGGCAAGACCAGCAAGAAGATCAGCATTGCTGACTGTGGACAACTCTAATACGTTTGACTTGTGTGTTATCTTAACCCCCAGACCATTCATTCTGTAGCTGGGGAGAGCACCTTTCCACCCCATTTGCTCGCAGTATCCTATCATTTTTGTGCTCTCGCTGCAGTTCCCTTTGAGTTCCATGTTTTCCTTGTTCCCTTCCATGCCTAGCTGGATTGCAGTGTTAAGTTTATTATTATGAAGTAAAAACTAAATCAAAATTTAAAAAAATAAAATAAAATAACTGCTCCTACTGATCAAGGAGTCAGAGTCACCGCGAGTTTTCACCTAAGTTTCCATCTGTGCTGGAAATCAGTGCCAACATCAATATGTTCAATTACAAGCTACAAGTTTGAAAGATGTTTCAATTTTATAAAATTAAATGTAATCTTCTTAACGTAGCTTTAAGTTAGTTTATAGAGTGAATAGGGATGGTATGGCTGCCACACAACTTCCTAGTTCTCCAAATTTCTTCTTCAGTAAGTTCTCCCTGTATCCCTGGGAAAATAGAGAAGCTCCTTTATTTTCAGAACGGGTGAAATACCGAGAAGCTGTGAGAGTGTTTTTGCTAGTCATTTGGACAAGTGAGTATAAACGAGTAGGGGTCAGAGTTCTTCCTTGCATAACTATGAAAATCAGTGTGTCGAAAGTTTATAAATAGAGGGGAGGCACTGAGCAACAGGTGAGGGTATTTGTTAGGATCTTTCTGCCAATGCTTTTCCCTTTAGCCTTTTCCAGGAGCACGGCTCTTTTGTATTTGTCACCCAGGACCTTGGTATCTGAGTAAATAGCATGGTTTTAGACAGCAAATAACTCTCTGGCCATAGCAGAATTCAAACGTGAGTTGATAAACTTTTTTTTTCTTTCAACTCTGTCACTGTTCGTTTTTCTCCCTTCTGACCTTGAAAACAAAAATTGATCTGACTTCTACAAGAAGATTTGGTTTAGAGTACCATAAGCTACTAAACAGTAAGATATTTCAGATATAGTTTAGAAGGACTGATGAACAAAGGATAAATTAATCAAGATTAGTATAAAATGTCCATGCCTTATTTAAAGTAAAGTTGTATTTGGCCAGGCACGGTGGCTCGCGCCTGTAATTCCTGCACTTTGGCAGACCAAGGCGGGTGGATCACTTGAGGTCAGGAGCTTGAAACCAGCCTGGCCAACATGAGGAAACTCTGTCTCTACCAAAAATACAAAAATTAGCCAGGCGTGATGGTGCATGCCTGTAATCCCAGCTACTCAGGAGGCTGAGGCAGGAGAATTGTTTGAACCCAGGAGGCAGAGTTTGCAGTGAGCCAAGATTGCAGCATTGCATTCCAGCCTGGGCGACAGAGCGAGACTCCATCTCAAAATAAATAAATTAATTAATTAATAATAATAATAAAGTTAGGTTATATTCATGGAAATTTGAAAAGCATTTGAAAGCATTTAAATCAACACATGTACTATTTATTGTCAAACATGAAGTTATAGACATAGTCAAATCTCTATAGACAACATAGGGTCAGTATACATTTTCCAATAAATTTTGAAAATAGTGTTTATTTTCTTTAAACATCTATGGCATTTTCCATTGTCACATCCCCATTTTCCTTAACACCAAAAATATTGTCCCATCTTCACACTAAAAAGTCACAAGACTATTTTAAGTACTAGGCTATCTTCCTTAAAAACCTCTAAATTATGTGGTTAAAATGCTTTTATTGCTTACAGAGTAGTTCTAAATTATGGTCCTTCCCCACTACCTGCCCAATCAGACCTCAAGATACATGATACATAAATTTGCTTCCCTAAACCTATATGCTTACATTTTCTCTTGGTTTGTTTATTTAATGAAGTTTTCCATAAAATTTAACTCATTTTTCTTTAACTCCAGGGATTGCATTTTTTTCAGTCCAATCTAAAACTGGTGTTCTTGTCTGTTATTTTCTTCACAAAACTTCCGTCAATGATTTCTATTTTTAATTTCAACTTTCTACTAAATTTCTTGAGATGATATCTTGATGCATCTGAAGTTTATTAGGAAATATAGGAAGAAAAGTTAATGATAAAATTATGCAATAGTGAGTTAAATTTGAATAGCTAAATATTTGTTGATAAAGAGGCTTTGGGGATTCCAGGAGTTGGGGAAGAACTATCCATTGGATTCCTTCTTGTCTCTAGGAGCAGACAATACAAATTAGGTATGTACATGTAGCCTTTTGACCAGACACTCTTTGACCTCTATTCCTGCCCCAGTTCTCTTAGACCAGCTGCCTCTGACAGCAGCCTGCATGAAACCACTTTTAAACAAAAAAGCTTCTTAGTTTACCTGATTTTACCCCTGTGTCATTTTAACCAAATTTTCTCTGCCACCCCACTGCAGCATCTCAGAAGAATACTTAAGGGAAAGTTAGATCTATACAGTTTGGTATTTTATTTTCCTAAGTCAGAGTCTCACTATTTTGCCCAGGTTGCTCTTCAACTATTGGGCTCAATTGATCCTCTTGCCTCAGCCTCCCAAGTACCTGGAAATATGGGCATGAGCCACTGTGCCAAGTTCGATAGCAATATTGGTGTTTCTTTCTTGCAGTGCTGTACTATATTTAAAATAACTCTTCTTGTCGTTTGTAACCACTTGCAAAACATCCCTGATTTCTTCCCAGGTCATCAAGTGCACCACATTACTATCACTTTGAAATGGTAACTTTATGGGCCTATCTGCATGCCCCTTCCATAGAGAAGGAAGAATTCATTATTTAATTTTATTTTTATGTTTGTAGACGGAGTCTTGCTCTGTCACCCGGGCTGGAGTGCAGTGGTACAATCTGGGCTCACCGCAACTTGCTTCTCCTGGGTTCAAGCTTTCCTGCCTCAACCTCCCTAGTAGCTGGGATTACAGGCATGTGCCACCCCCTGGCTAATTTTTGTATTTTTAGTAGAGATGGGGTTTCACTATGTTGTCTAGGCTGGTATCAAACTCCTGATCTCAGGTGACCCATCCACTTCAGCCTCCCAAAGTGTTGGGATTACAGGCGTGAGCCTCCGCACCCAACCAAGAAAGAAGAATTTTTGTAAGTGGTTATTGTGTTCTATCTGAAGATCAGCAAAAGGAATAAACTACTTTAGCAGATTTAGTTTAGCTATTTGCTAGCAATGTGAATTTTGGCAAATCAATCTCTCTAAGTCTCTAAAATAGGAAAAGCAATACCCCTCCTAGTGTTTTGAAACACAGTGACCATCTATTGCTGTCAAATTCCCAGCATTCTTTTTCCCTCTGGGAACAGCGCCTTCCTACCTCGTGTAGTTCTGATACAATGGTTAATTCTGAGAGCCCCATCAGTCTCCTGACCACAAGGTTTAACAAGTGACACAGACCTAGCCAAGCAGAATACTGCAACCCTCTCTTTGTACTATAATTGCTCCCAGATACGGGCACATGACCCACAAAGGGCCAATTGAAGTCTCTCTTTGAGTTTTGCTATATGAACGCACAGAATCTCTCCTCTAGGACAGCAAACACTGAGAAATATGTGAAGCCAAAGCCAGGTGGAGAGAAAATCTGACGTGAGAGTTTGGGACAGAGTTCGAGATGCTCCTGAAATTTTAAATTAAGCCTTTACCACTGCCCCACCTCCCGAAGGATTCCCTCCCCTTCAATGCTTACACTAGTTCAAGTTGGTTTGTGCCACTTGCAACTTAAAGGGCTCTGAGTAATAGAGACGGTTAAATGAGACAAAGTATGTGAAGTATAAAGACATGTGCAAAGATGAGGTGCAACTATCACTCCCAGGGAATGCCATGCCACACCCCTAAATTTATTATGAATAAAAATTAGTATCAGAGAAATAGAGTCAGGGCTGTATGATGTGGGATCACTTGATAAATATGACTGTGGTGTACTAATGACATGACCTCCAATTATGTCCCATACAATCCATATCCAAAATTTAGGGGACACTTTCCTCCTGAAGTATACCCTGAATTTCTCTCTCTCTCTCTTTTTTTTTTTTTTTTTTTTTTTGAGATGGAATCTCACCTGTCGTCCAGGCTGGAGTACAGTGACGTGACCTCGACTTATTGCAACCTCTGTCTCCTGGGTTCAGACGATTCTCCTGCCTCAACCTCTCGAGTAGCTAGGATTACAGGCATGTACCACCACACCTGGCAGTACATATAAAAATATAAAAATAATTTTTATATTTTTAGTAGAGATGGGGTTTCACCATGTTGGTCAGGCTGGTCTTGAACTCCTGACCTCAGGTGATCTGCCCACCTCAGCCTCCCAAAGTGCTAGGATTACAAGAGTGAGACACTACGCCCAGCATAACCTGAATTTCTACAGAACAAGATATGTATAAGACAGTACAAACTGAGTTCTTATGGGCCACACTACATGATGAAGTTTCAAAAATTGCCTAAAAGCACAAATCATTTAGAGATACTGTCAAAATACCACAGAATTGAACCTATTCTGTTAAATTACATTGTACACACTCTGTTTATGTCTTCTATGTGAATGTTCAAAGAACAGAGACTTGTGATATTTTGTATTTTTGTGTCTTCTATGACTATGATGATTTCTCCTCTGTCTTCTACCTCCCCCCACCTTCAGTACTAAATTGGATTGTTACCTTAAAAGGCAAAAATTAGTGACTATATTTGTCCCTGTTGAAACAGGGAATAAACAAACAGCTGCGGTTAGTGCGTAGGCATTTAAGACGTTCAGAAAGCAGATTGTGGTTTAGATATCTGTCTCAAAAATGGGATTCCCAGGATAAGAGTCCATTTAGAAATTAACACAGTGTGCAGGTAGAGCAAAGACATCAAGGAGAAATAAAATCTGGAGGACTAGCTCAATTCCTTTACAAGCACAATGTTAGGCAGTAAAATACACAATAATGTTAATTTAACTCTGTGACATGTGGGCAGACAATTTTCTGACGCATCAGAAAATAAATAGGGCAAATATGTTTTTAGTCTGTGTGTTTTCCTCTGTAGCAAATGGAAAAAAAAAGCCTGCAATTTTGCACCAAGATCCTGTTTGTGAAACACAGAAGGCCATGTTAGTGAAAACCAAGAATGCCACATTTAATTTAGCTCAATATAATGACTATTTGAGCACACATTGTGTGACCGAGACTGAGCAAAAGAGTGGGCATATGAACTGATTAATACTCAATCTCAAGTAGAAAAGTAAAATGTAAAAGCCCAGTCTACAAAATGTGCAAGAGAGAAATTTCTCTACTTGGCCATATGGATAAAGAGGGTTTGAAACCACGCATTTTGACTCCTGATCAGGTGTTCTATCCACTGTATCACAGGTTCAAGATTCCACATGTCTATGTTTATCTGTTCCCACCCTGTTTACATCAGGTCAACAAATAGAATGTGTATTACGTACTCCATGAATCCTGTAGGAGAAATAAACCTAGCTCAAAGGAAATAGTGGGTAACTGTCACTGAGCATAGCTGGGAAGCTTCCTGATGGAAGTAATCTGTGTAAGATATTGAAAAATATCCCCTTCCTAAATTATTTATTCTATTTTAAGCAGGGAAACGCTTGGTTGAAGCCATAAATGAATTAATTAATCTTCAAAAACCACTGAACTGTGCAAGTTTCTATGGCTTCTAGGGCTAAGGGGATCTTGTTCTCATAATGAAGTGGAAGCAACTATTAACAAAATAAAAATCTAGGTCTGTACTTTGCCAACTTCGCTTTGTTCCATCAAAGCCATTCTCTCAAACAGTATTTGCACAGCACTACAGTCATATTTACACATCAAGGTCAGAATTAGATGGAACCCATTTCTGGTCTCCAGTTCTTTATCCCAATCCCAACCTCACACTGTCCATCGTCCTGGTTAATTAAGAGAGAGTCTTCCTCATTAGAAAGTAGACTACTTTCTGAGGCCAAAACATCAGTCTCCACAAATAAAGCCAAATATTCTATTTCAGGTTTGTCTTGTCCTTCAAGGTAAACTAAGTTTCACTCTCTCTTCCAGCACCAGTGAAGGTGTAACCATAATTGAATGGCAAAGCCAAAATGCTGGGAAGTCGAACCAGGACAATCTACAGGCTGTGGAATTTATCCTGTGTAATTGAAAGTTAAAAGCCACAATTCCTGCTCATCCATAATGTTTAACCATACTTTGGCTGAAGATTCAAGTAAAGGTTTTCAGTCTTTCCACTCCATTTTTAGTTCTCATGATGTATCAACCAAAATATAATCAAAACGCTCTATGCTTAACCTAAACAATCAGACCTCCAGAAAATTAGGGAAAATATGAACTTTTCAGCAGATTCTCTAGGAGAAAATAGGATTTTGAATTACCTTATTAGAATCAAATTACATATAGAAGAACGTTACAATTATTTTATAGTTTTAATTTTTTTCACTCATAAATGTGAACACATGCTAGGTCAGCACACTCTTTTTTGTCTGTGCTGGAAAGGGGTAAACCAGGTTTTGCCTTCATTTAGCTTTCCAGAAAATATTTATTGAGCAGCTGTGGTGTGTCAAATAATTACAAATAAGCAGGACAAGGCCTTTGTCCTCGGACAGAAGAGGTAGTGAATAAAGTAAGCAAACATGTGCATTTAAGTGTGCAGCAAAGCATTACAGACATTATGAAAGAAATTAGGACAGGACACAGTTGTTGTATGAAGTTGACTATGGGTCTCAGAAAAGGAGCCATCATCATAGGGAACAGTACATGTTTGCCAAGTACTGTTGAGACATGGCAGAATGGTGAGGTTGACAAGGGATTAGGGAAGGGTACTCCAGCAGTCACAACAGGAGCAAAGGCAAAGATACATGAGTAGGCTTAGTCCAGTATTTCTTAGACTTGTGTAGTATTTAGATCTCTTATAAAGGAATATATTTCTCATGTATCCTGGAGTCAATTTAGATTATATGCGAAGAAACATAACACTAAGTATAAACCCTAATGCTTATAGCTGTTACATAATTATAAAACCAAACAGATGAACAAATTAATCATAAAGAAAAACATAAAACTAGTATCATTTAAGTAATATCAGTTTAATGGTATGACTGATAATTTTTGCTAAAACAGTAGTGTCTTGGTTGCTATGAATCTTTTGAAATTGACACGCCTGTACTACTTTGTCCTAAGTGATGATTCAATTATTTCATCTTTTTTAAAAACTAGAACCATTGCCAAATCTTTGTGCAGCAAGCCGTGACATCACTTGGTCTTCATTTGTAAAACAATCTATCATTTGAAATATTGAAATACTGTCTTCTCCATCTTCATTAGTCCATGATGATAAGGCAAGTTTGTGGTATTAGTGAGAAAGTGGTCATTGCTGCAGGGGGCTGTGGCTTGTGCCTGTAATCCCGACACTTCGAGAGGCTGAGGCAGGTGGATCGCTTGAGCTCAGAAGTTCCAGACCAGCCTGGGCAAAGGGCGAAATCCTGTCTCTACCAAAAAATAAAAATAAAAATTATACACACACACACACACACAAAAAAAAAAATATTAAAATATATATTATCTATCTATCTATCTATCTATCTATCTATCTATCTATCTATCTATAAATTAGCTGGGCATGGTGGCATGTGCCTATGGTCCTAGCTACTCAGGAGGCTGAGGTGGTAGAATTTCTTGAGCCTGGGAGGCAGAGGTTGCAGTGAGCCAAGATCACACCACTGCATTCCAGTCTGGGCAACAGAGGAATACCCCATCTCAAAAATAAAATAGGAAGTGGTCATCACCCTAGACCCTTAATACTCAAAAAGTGTTCCAGGGAGTAGCAGCACGGGCATCACCTGGAGCTTGTTAGAAATATATTGGGCCATACAGGACTTACTGGTTCGTACTCAGTACCTTAACAAAATATCCAGGTGATTCCTATGCACACGGAAGTTTGAAAAGCACTGATGTAGATGATTCAAAGTAGGCTTATATTATTTTTAAATTTTTCAATCAAAATTAAAACATAAAATTTCTCATAGATGCCTCTTGAACTTCTGGTGATCCCTCTCGCTAACTCCTTAGGGGAATTTAAAGAAATTCAACTGGACTGAAGCATAATTTCAGACGTAGAAGATAAGGCAATCAATAATGTTGGAGAGATAACAGAGACTGGTTTGGCACACGAAAGAGTATGGACTCTATCCCTTAATCAATGAGGAGCCACTGAAAGATTTTAAGCCCTAGAGAGAATAATGAGATTTGCTTTTTTTAGAAAGATTATTCTGGCTGTAATCATGGATTAGAGAACTGCTGACTGGAGCCAGGGAGACAAGCTAAGGACTTATTTTAATTGCCTGGGCAGTGAGGACTGACCTAGTGCTGAAGCTGAGGTTAGAGAGGAGACAGCAAAGAGGTAGTTTGGTGACTGATTGCATGTCAAGTTTCCTAGATATCCAACTTAGGTAGAAAACGCAATTTGAAGGACAGGTTTAGGAAAAAGGATAAGTGTACCAAAGTGTACATGCTGAGCTTGTGGTACATTTTACATAATTGTGGAGATGTCCAGTGGGCAGCTGCTGCAAGGGCCTGCCTGGAGATAGAGATTTTGGAACAGTGAAAGAGATTGCAACAAGAATCATCAGAGAGGCCGGGCACAATGGCTCATGCCTGTAATCCCAGCACTTTGGGAGGCCGAGGTGAGCGGATCACCTGAGGTCAGGAGTTCGAGACCAGCCTGGCCAACATGGTGAAACCCTGTCTCTACTAAAAATACAAAAATTAGCCGGGCATGGTGGCAGGCGCCTGTAATCCCAGCTACTCGGGAGGCTGAGGCAGGAGAATCACTTGAACCTGGGAGGCAGAGGTTGCAGTGAGCTGAGATCGCACCATTGCACTCCAGCCTGGGGTACGAGAGAGATTTCGTCTAAAAAAAAAAAAAAAAATCATCAGAGAATAACCCATGGAGAAAATGTGGAATTAATCACCTTACCTTGATAAATAATCTACACAATTAAATGGGGTTCCTGGTGTTTATGAAATGTCTACTTTTGACCAAAATTTTATACTTATATATTGTCATAGTTAAGAATCCTACTATGTTAACAGGAGTAATCACATTGTTTTATTTATTTATTTATTTATTTATTTTGAGACAGAGTCTCACTCTATTGCCCAGGTTGGAGTGCAGTGGCGTAATCTCGGCTCACTGCAACATCCACTGCCCAGGTTCAAGCGAGTCTCCTGCCTCCCAGTAGCTGGGACTACAGGCGCCTGCCACTGCGCCTGGGTAATTTTTGTAGTTTTAGTAGAGACAGGGTTTAACCATGTTGGCCAGGCTGGTTTTGAACTCCTGACCTCGTGATCCACCCGCCTCGGCCTCCAAAAGTGCTGGGATTACAAGTGTGAGTCACTGCACCCGACCTAATCACATTGCTGTAGAAATAATTTAGCTAGTAATTATTTTTCTAATTTTTGAAGATGCCCTGAAAAAGCTTAGAAGAGAACTATGGGTTTGGTTTTTTTTTTCTTATTTGAGAAGAAAATATTTTATGGTTAGGTAACCCTTTTTTTCTGTCTAGAGAAGGCTAGACAGTAGCAGTCTCCTTTTTACACATAACTCTATAGTTATTTCTTATTGTCTGGAATGGCAGAAATCAATCATTATCAGAAAGAAAATCTCACTAATAGATCACTAGACATGTGAATGGTTTACAAAACTGGAAAAAGACAGTTTTTCATGTTTCCTGTTGAGTCATCTGTCACATGGAGTTCACTAGAGATGGAAGGATAACCTGGAAATCCCTACTCTTTCTGCTCCTCCCTGTCAAACAACCTCATTCAATATTTTTATTATTGTTTCCTTCCCTCTTCAACTGTCTCTATCTCCAGCATGAAAGGAAAAGTCAAATCATTTCCGGTCCTGCGTCATCCTTAAGCCTTCTGACTGAGGAAACCTATTAGACAAGATCCCAGCATACCTATTTCATTGTGAAACTGACCTTGGAAGCTAACACCAGGGAGTCATTGTGGTAACAAAAGTTCCTTCCCAAGGGAAGAGACTGTGTCAGGTGACAACCCACCTATACCTGTCACTCCTGCCCAGTCCCAGTCCCAGTCCTGTCTTCTCTGTGTGAGTTGAACCCAGAGGCCTAGGATAAAACTAAAAAAAAAAAAATTATTGCTCAGTAGTGTCAGTTATTAAATTTAAATAAGGCTTTTTTTTTTTTTTTTTTTTTTTTTTTAAAAAAAAAAAAAACAGAGTATTGCTCTGTCGCCCAGGCTGGAGTGCAGTGGTGCAATATTAGCTCACTGCAACCTCCACCTCCCGAGTTCAAGCAATTCTCCTGCCTCAGCCTCCCAAGTAGCTGGGATTACAGGCACCCGCCACCCATGCCTGGCTAATTTTTGTATTTTTTTTTTTAGTAGAGACGGGGTTTCACCATGTTGGCCAGTCTGGTCTCGAACTCGTGACCTTGTGATCCACCCACCTCGGCCTCCCAAAGTGCTGGGATTACAGGCGTGAGCCACCGCGCCTGTCCAAGTAAGACGTTCTGATAGTCTTTTCTGAAGATAAAGGCTATCAAGTGCACCTAAACAGTGAGAGTAAGAACATTAGATATGTAATGATGTAACTGAAGGGTGGTGTTCCTATCGTCATTTCCCTAGCAGAGGCTCTGCCTGCAGGCTGGCTCCCCCTGACATTGGCATCTAGCTAAGCTTCTGTCGGCCATTCTACCTACCATTTTTCCTCTTGCCTAATCTCAAAGTTGTATTCTCAATTTCCTTTTCTAAGACTGCTCTTCAATCTTGGTGTCTACTAAGAAATGTTCTAGGTCAGCTGTTCTCAAACTTTATCTAGCATGAGGATTACCTAGAAGATTTATTAAAACACAGATGCTGGGCCCCTCCTGGGAATTTTTAATTCTCTAGGTGGAAAGTGGAGCCCGATTTTGCAATTTTAACCACTTTCCAGATGATGCTGATGTTGTTTATCTTTAGGTCCTCAGTATTTTATTCATTAATTTTGTCAAAAAATATTTACTGACCACACACTATATGCCAGACGTCCATTTTGCACAGCATTCTCTTTCTCTAGAGCAGTCTTTTCCTAGAAGCTACGAATGACAAATTCAAGTGCTTAAGGATTTGGGAGTACTTCTACTTAAAACAGTTCTTCTTCCATTAGTTTGATTAGCAAATGTTTATTCAGGACAGTAGTAAAGGAAGCCTCATACTAATCTAGGCTCAATTATTCCAAAAATCTTAATTAGTGAATGGAATGATGATTAATGGCCTTTTTTTTTTCTTGCCCTCCAAAATAGAAATTTGGAGTTATATAGGCTATTGATTAAGACTCAGTAAAGATCTTGGTTAGATCTTGTTTTTGTTTTTGTTTTTTTTAGCTATAAAAGTCATTTTTGTAACAATTTGCTATTTGATGATATTTTTATCATATATTAATTTTCTTTAGGTTTTAGTTATGTTGGAGAATTTCCTTATTCTTTGGTGATACATGTTAAAATATTTAAAGATTATGTGTCAAAAATATCTAAAATTTACTTTATTTATTTATTTATTTTTGAGACAGAATTTCGCTCTTCCACCCAGGCTGGAGTGCAGTGGTACCATCTCAGCTCACTGCAACCTCCACCTTCCGGTTTCAAGTGATTCTCTTGCCTCAGCCTCCCGAGGAGCTGGGATTACAGGCACCCGCCACCACGCCCAGCTAATTTTTGTATTTTTGGTAGAGACCGGATTTCACCATGTTGGCCAGGCAGGTCTCAAACTCCTGACTTTGCGATCCGCCCGCTCGGCCTCCTGACGAGCTGGGATTATCGAGCCCGACTAAAATTTACTTTAAATGTTTCATGTAGGCCAGGCGCGGTGGCTTACGCCTGTAATCCCAGCACTTCGGGAGGCCAAGGTGGGAGGATTGCCTGAGCTCAGAAGTTCGAGACGAGCCTGGGCAACGTGGCAAAATCCTGTCTCTATTACAAATACAAAAAATTAGCCGAGCATGGTGGCCTGCGCCTATAGTTCCAGCTACTTGGGAGGCTGAGGCTGGAGAGTCACTTCAACCCAGGAGGCGGAGCGTTGCAGTGAGCTGAGATTGCGCCACTGCACCACTTCACCCTGGGCAACAGAGTGAGGCTTTGTCTTAGAAACAACAACAACAACAAACCAAAACAAAACAAAAAAACTTTTATATATACATATGCATGTGTGTGTATATATATAAATAAAATGAGGGGCGACAAAATGTTGACATTTGTTGAATCCAAGTAGAAAGCATGTAGCTATCCATTGCCTTATTTTTTCCAGCTTTTCTGTCTGTTTGAAAATTTTCATGATACAAAATCGAGGGAAAAGCAGGTTTAGAAGATTTGTAATGATTCATTAAATATTCATTTTCAGTACCAACAAGATTTTCACCATATGGTAAAATGTTGTTCTACTTGACCACATAATGTAATAGAGTTCAGAGACTCCACAAATCTTTGAAGCAATCTTTGAATGATCACAAAAAAATCATAAGGGTGAAATACACTGCAACATTAAATGGAACTGGGACTACTTCTACTTTTATTTATCTAGTAAACTAAAGTTTAATCTTAGTAATCCACTTTTGTCTCACAATAAAATTTCAACAAACTGGCAGCTGGGGAAAAAAATGACTAACAAGTGTAAAAATAAGAACTTTACTCTTCTGAAAAAAAAATTGTTCTTATACCTAGTTTTGTAAAACCTGACAAATTTTGCAAAATTTTCTAATTCCATTAGCAGATAAAATTCACGCTGACAGAATGTAAGATAATATACCTTTTAAAGGATGATACTATGTATCTTTATTCCTTGTGAAGGAAGTTGCCGCTGTGACTATGGGTTACAGATTCTTTCAGATTTGTTCTTTTTTCTTTTTTCTTTTTTTCCATCTGAAATGTTCAAACAGTAGAGACTGTGGGTCTGTTCTTTTTCAACGATCCTTCTTATCACATTCATTAGTGTGCTTCACTGTGATCGAGTTATGACTTCTCTTTGCCGGGTGTGGAGCCATTTATTTTAGTTAGTTTCCTTAAGCTCCTTCTGCGCTAGTTATTTTCCTCATCACGTCTTTCACTGCCTTTGCCAGGGCCTGTTACAGTGTGCTGGATGGCAGCAGTTCTAGCGCAGATGTACTCATCGCCTGGAAGCACGGATAATGAGCTCCGCTCCTTTCATGCTCAGTAGAGCTCAAGCAACACGTGGAGACCTCCGTGCCAAATGGGAGAAGCCTTTCTCTACAAATCTGTGCAGACACCTCTACCACAGAAGCTGAAGAATGATTGTTAGAAGATTGTAAGGCACTCAAGTATTCAAAACAACATTTGTTAGGTATCATCTATGGGCTGATAGCCTGCAAAGTGCATGAGATACAAAGAAATGAGATTTAATCTAAAAGCTTAGAGTCTAGACGCAAAAAATGTAAATGTGGAAAAAGCTATATAAAAATAGGCCGGGTACAGTGGCTCACGCCTGTAATCCCAGCACTTTGGGGAGGCCGAGGTGAGTGAGTCACGAGGTCAGGAGTTGGAGACCAGCCTGGCCAACATAGTGAAACCCCATCTCTACTAAAAATACAGAAAATTAGCCAGGCGTATTGGTGGGCGCCTGTAATCTCAGCTACTCAGGAGGCTGAGGTAGGAGAATCGCTTGAACCTGGGAGGCGGAGGCTGTAGTGAGCAGAGATTGCGCCATTGCACTCCAGCCATGGCAACGACAACAACAACAACTATATATATATATGTGTGTGTGTGTGTATATGTGTGTGTATATATATTGCATATCATGTGTCCCAACGTATTCATTGTGGTATGGTCTTGGAGTCAGATACTTCACGGTTTATCCTGGGGCAAGTTATCTGGGTATTTTTGTTGGCTTGTGGTTCTTGGTTTTTGTTTTTGCATTTTGGGTCTTCAACAATCTCATCCTCATTATAAAATTCCTACCTCCAGGGTTAGTGTGAGGATTTGTAGGCCTCGTGGGACCTCGGACAGTGTGGTTGCTCAGTAAACATTTGCTTCCTTTCTGTGTGGTCAGTGGCTGCTTTGAAATCCAGAGGAGGCCACACCCATCAGGGTTTCAGTGAGAGGTAAGAGAGGAACAGCACTTCCTCTTCTAATGCAGCTACAAGCCTCTAAGCACACAGGGGTGGAGTGTCAACAACACTCTAGCTATAACTGATTGTCATTATCGGTTGGAGGAGATTTCTTGTTCTAATTTTGAGTCATAGAGGTATAGAAATGTCTCACGTCTAGAGCTAAAAATAACCCAAGTGAAACAATGGATGTTATTTCATTATTAGCATAGGACAGTGTCTGGCACACGGTAAGGATTTAATAAATGATAGTCATTATCATTATCACTATCATCCTTAGTTTTATACTCAGGAAAGGTGTAAAACCTAAACGTAAATTATCCTAAGTCACACAGTTCATAAATGGCCTTTGGGTGACCATTTGATTACTATTGCTGCTATAATTATTAGATTGAAAATTTGATTAGGGCAGGATTGAGGTAAATTTACTCAAAATTACTCTTCTTGTATTTCCAGCATCTACAGCAGCACAGAAATATAACAGATACTTATGAATATTTGTTGAGTGTGTGTCTGTGTGTGTGTGTGTGTGTGTATGTGTGTTTAGCATGGCCTTTTTACCAAGGTAGACCTGGATGGAAATCCCTACTCAAGTACCTTCTAACTATTATACATAAATTTAGGCAAGTTAATCACTTTCAGTTATAACTTTCCCACCTGTTAAAAATGGGGCTAATCAGGCTGGGTGCGGTGGCTCACGCCTGTAATCCCAGCACTTTGGGAGGTCGAGGCGGGCAGATCACCTGAGATCAGGAGTTCGAGACCAGCCTAGCGAACATTGCAAAACCCCGTCTCTACTAAAAATACAAAAATTAGCCGGGCATGGTGGCACGTGCCTGTAATCCCAGCACTTTGGGAGGTTGAGGCAGGCGGATCACCTGAGATCAGGAGTTCAAGACCAGCCTGGCCAACATTGCAAAACCCCGTCTCTACTAAAAATACAAAAATTAGCCAGGCGTGGTGGCACGTGCCTGTAATCCCAGCTACTGGGGAGGCTGAGGCAGAAGAATCACTTGAACCTGGGAGGCGGAGGTTGCAGTGAGCCGAGATGGAGCCATTGCACTCCAGCCTAGGGAACAAGAGCGAAACTCCATCTCAAAATAAATAAAAAATTTAAAGTGGGGCTAATCAGACTTAATACCTATTTCACATGCTTGTGGATAAGCTTAAATGGGGCAATACATGCAAAAACTGTCATGCCCAGTACTGGTGGAGGGTGCTCCTTTTCATTTTGTCTCCTTTTCCTGTGCTCTTTATGAAGTTTTCTGTCAGAGTTAGCAAACATCATGGTTTGCCACAAGAGGGCAATACTAAATTGAAATCAAAATCTGTGCTAAAAAAATGTCTTTTCCTAAATTAAGTCATTACCTCTCTCCCCGTCTCCCCCTCTCCTTTTTCTTTCTCCCCACCCCTCATAAATGTAGTTAGTTGTTGAGTGTTTCTTGCTTAGATTTCTATTCTTTTCCTTCATCCTGTTCATCTGAAATCTGTCATCATAATAAAATCTAGATTTGGCAGGGACTTTAGAAGTTATACTGTGCAGTGGCTCACACCTATAATCCTAGCACTCTGGGAGGCTGAGGCAGGAGGATTGCTGGAGCTTAGGACTTCAAGACCAGCCTGGGCAACATAGCCAGACACCATCTCTTAAAAAAAAAGTCATATTGTCACATAGAACAAATTCCACTCTCTGCAGCTATTCTTCCCCTCTAGTTGACCTTGACTTCTGCTTCTGTGTCTCTTCTGTTAAGCTAACCCAACAGCCCTGAGTGTTTGTGCTGCACTTTTCTTTCTAAGAAAGTGCCTCTTAATTATTCTAACTTTACCTCAAACTCAGCATAGGAGACTAAACCTAAACCTATGTATATTTCTTCTAAAAAAAAAAAAAAAAAAAAACACTTCTGAGTTGTATAGGCTTAAATCTCAGAGTCATGTTGGATTCTTACCTCATCCACAAAAATCAGACTATATTTCCTTCCTTTATTTAATCTGCTTACTGCCCATCTGTTGCCCAATCTCATGTGTACTTATCCCATCTAAATTCTCTTTTCTCATCTCTCAATCATTTGACTTTTTGGTCTTCCAATCATTGCTCTTGAGTCCATCTATTGGATAATGAACTCTTGAAATCCATAGACTCATACAATGTGGGCTACGTTCTGTACTCTTCCTGTGAGACTCCCATTTCCTACCCCTGGACAAAGCAACGTTTCTTTTTCAACCCGGACTACATTTAGCACTTGTCTGTGCTTTATGACAACCATGGAGAGGAAGCAGGGAGAGCTGTATGGATTTGAGAGGGGCTCTACAATTTGTGAGAGCATTTTTTTTTAACTGGAAAAGACAATGTTACTAAGTCACATAGGCTACTGTCACTAATGATGTGTACATTTGCCCATCAGAAATACAGCGTCATACACCAACTAATTTTATGAGAAATAGTGATGTTAAGAGCATTGTGTGTGACAACAATAATACTTTTAATAAGGCAGAATAAAAAGATCTTGCTATCTAAGGGCTTAATCTGAACTTCCTTTTTTGGCTGGCAGAAGAGTATTTTAGAAATTGTTAAGTCAAAAATTAAGTAGGTTCAAATGCTTGTTTCTTTTTGTTGATTTGTTTTGGGTTTTTAAAAATTTTTATTTGTTTGAGATGACAGAGTCTTGTTCCGTTGCCCAGGCTGGAGTGCAGTGGCACAATCTTGGCTCACTGCAACCTCCGCCTCCTGGCTTCAAACGATTCTTATGCCTCAGCCTCCCTACTAGCTGCTGGGATTACAGGTGCACGCCACCACACCCAGCTAAGTTTTCTATTTTTAGTAGAGATGGGGTTTTACCATGTTGGCCAGGCTGGTCTCGAACTCCAGGTGATATGCCCACCTGGGCCTCCCAAAGTGCTGAGATTACAGGCTGAGCCACCTGGCATGGCCCCTCATATGTGTTTTAAATGTATATCTAATTCTTATTTCTTCTTTGCTTCTCTTTTTGATGACTGAATCATGTAAGTGAAATAAGACAGACACATAGTGCAAATATTGTATAATTTCATTTATATGAGATACCTACATTGTCAGATTCATAGAGACAGAAAGTAGAATGGTTACCAGGAGCTGGGAGGAGGGGAAACCAAGAAGAAACACTTGGTTTCTGTTTAGTCATCTCTTACCAGGCTTGAGCTTAACCTCAGATTATCTGAGTCTGGGTGGTCTAAATCTACATAATTAATTGAAAAGTAATAATAGCTTGACAGTAACACTTACTGAGTACATAGGAAGTGCCAGGCTTAAATGTCAGACATGAGTTACGTCAAGAAAAAGTTTTAGGCAGATTTACAAATGCCATATTAGTTTACTATTCTCTACTATATATTTGCTCTCAAAAACCAGTAAACAAAGCCCACACATCCTATTCCAGAATCAGGAAAACAAACAGAAACATTTCTCTGTGCCAAAGAGCTTGTCAGCCAATAATATATGCGAAGCTTACCATGCAGCTTACAGTGTCATGTGTTATGAAGCGGAGATTTCTGGACAGGCTATATTTCAATCCATTACATTTGTTTATGAAAACAAGCTTTCAGGTATTGCTGATCTGTTATACAGAAAGTCTATTCTCTTGGAAAGAATCTGGTTCAGTTAATTATGATGGAGAGAATAATGCATGGAAACAACAGTTTAAAACTGACAGTAAATCCACCTCAAAGCAAAAGCATTTCTGGTTTTTCTCAAGTAGTTGTGTTAATGTGGCATAAGAGAAAGCCTGACTAGCAGGTATAATTAAAGTATGAATCACAGGAATAGGGCATGAGTAACTATGAAAACACCTACAAGAAATAAGCCCATTATAACATGATAAACTTTAGGGACTCATGAGTGAAGGGTAGGGGAAAAAACCCTAATTCCATGTAAATGCAATGATGGGCCTGAGTGGAAACATATTGATAAACAATAGCATCAATGTATTATTAGCACAGCATCTGTGTGAGGCTGTGGAACATAGCATCTTCTGCCTTATGTTATATGGGTACTTATTCTCTGCGTTTCCTTTTTCTGAGAACTGCTTGAGGTCATGGATAATGCTTCTTCTATCTTTTTATGGAAATCACTTCCCCACCCAGACCTTAGTCATGTAGACAGTAGATATAAAACATATAATTACATACATGAATGGGCAAATGATAACCCATATCATAGAATCTACAACACATCTGCCCTGGCATGTAAGACGTTTAAAGAAAACTAAATATTGACATCCAATATATTAAATGCAACTTATGAAACACCATTGATGCATTTTTAAAGACTTAATCACAGTACGATGATTTAATGAAAAACAGGAAGAGAATGTTATATTTTATCGTTTCATATCTCAGCAGTTTGGCACTGGATTCAGTTGTTAGGAACAGCAACATGGCAAAAGTTGAAAGGAAACTGTTTGGCATGGGTGGTTTTTTGTCTTTCAGGCAGAGTAATAAGTAAATATAAAATCACCTCAGGTGAAACACAGTCCACTGCTGTTTATGTCATGTCATTTCATTAACTGACAAACAGAATTACTGCCTCTCCCTTCCCCAACCCTGCAAAAGAAAAAAAAAAAAAATTGAAGAGTATTTAGTTGACAAAAATTCAACACTTGGAGTTGAAATGGCTCTAATGGTGACTGGCCATTTTGCCAATATGTTGAGGGCCAAAGATGTACATATGGATGGAAGGTGTTTTGAGATGGAGTCGTTCTGTCTCCCAGGCTGGAGTGAAGGGGAGCAATCTGGGCTCACAGCAATCTCCGCCTCCCAGATTCAAGTCACTCTCCTGCCTCCAAGTGACTCTCCCGCCTCAGCCTCCCGAGTAGCTGGGACTACAGGTGTGCGCTCCACCAGCCCCAGTTAATTTTTGTATTTTTAGTAGAAACTGGGTTTCATCGTGTTGGCCAGGATGGTGTCCAACTCCTGACCTCAAGTGATTCCCCTGCCTCAGCCTCCCAGAATGCTGGTATTACAGGCATAAGTCACTGCGCCTGGCGCATACTGTTTACATGATCTTATCCTGTTTTAGGTTTACATGTTATTTTTAATGTTCATGTACATTAAAAAAATTGAAACCAAAAATCTTGACTGGCTCTGACACTTAATTGGGAAAAATGTAAAGCACTTTAGTGGAATTTTTCCCATGATCTGTAGAATAGTTTTTAAACAGATGGTTCATATGGACAAAGCAATGAAAATGTAGAAATTAAAAGCAGATCCTTAAGAACAATATCTGAGTTCTCAGAAATCCTATAGATGATGTCAGGAGGAGAAGTAAAGCAGTCGTTTCTTTTGCTGTCAAGGTTTTAAGGGAACAGAAATTTATTAGGTGAACCTCCACTGGAGGAAGGATAATGCCTGTGGGTAGGAGTTAACTATTTATTTCAAACTCCAGTCCACTTCAACAATTTGAAAATCTCCCCGCTCCTAGGACAAGTCCATCCAGGTGCCAATAGGAGATACTGCTCTTGTGATGCAAATAGGTATTCTTCTAGAAGTACGAGCACGTAAGTAGAGTGAGGATGACTTGAAAAATCATCCCACCTTCCCAGCTAGGGAGTGGGGGCGGGGGGAAGAAACACCACCAGGCTGAATCAAGGAAACTGAGGGGTGGGAGAGCGACGGGACAACTTCTCAACGTGGAATTCAAATGCATTCAGTGTGAAAGTGTGAAGTAAAATCTAAACGAACTCTAGACAATAGTATGTTCCATCTACGCTTCAAAACACTCAAACTTTAGGGAAACTTAACGTTGGTTTTTCTCCCAGAGAATTCTAGGGAGTGGGTGGAGGGGACGACTGTTAGGGGAGGTATATTGGGAGTCAGATCCTTTTGTGGAGGGGGGGACCCCGAAGTGTCACCAAGGGCTAGCCGAAACCAGGGGCCCAAGAGGGGACAGGGTTAACACCCCAGCCAAGGCCGGAGCGCAAGCGCGCGGCTGTAGCGCAGGGAGCCCTGCAGCCAAGTGCGGGAGGGCGGGTGGGGCAGGAGGGTAAAGGGGCGAAGGGGCGGGGTGGCGCGGGGTGGGAGCGCGGCGGCGGGGAGGAGGGTCTGGGAGCCGGGGTCCGATTTGCAAGCGCTCTGAGCCTGCGTCCGCCGAGGGGGAGGGTTTCCCCAGCAGGGCCGGAGTTGCGGCTGTGCGCTGCTTCTGGCTCACAACGCCGACGACTGTCAAGAGAGTTGGGGAGTGGAACTGCCGGAAGTGTCTGCGCGCAGTGAGAGAAACTTTCCTGCTCCGGCCGCGGCCCGGAGGCTCGCCGCCCCAGCGCTCCGAACGACGATGCGTCCCGTTGACAACAACCTGAGCGGACCCGCGCCTCGGCCCGCCGCCCGCGCCTGCGCTCGCCTTGCCTCGGGAGAGGAAGACTGAGCCCCGCGCAGGCGGTTCGGGGCTCGGGGCCCGTTTCCTTCGTGCAATCAGTCCCCTCACGTCCCGGCGCCTTCCCCGCGATCGCGCGTCCCCAGCGCCCGCCGCGGCCGCCGGCTGCCCCCGCCCTGACCGCCGGACCGGACGTGCCCGCGGCCGCCGCTGGCAGCGCCTGTGCCATGGGGCTGCCCACTCTGGAGTTCAGCGATTCCTACTTGGACAGCCCGGATTTCAGGGAGCGCTTGCAGTGTCACGAGATTGAGCTGGAGCGAACCAACAAGTTCATCAAGGAGCTCATTAAGGACGGCTCTCTGCTCATTGGGGCGTTGAGGAGTAAGTAGGACTGGCGGGGGAGTGGGCACCCGGATCCAGAGCGTCCCCGCGGGGTGCGGGTCCGAAGGGTGGGTTGGAAGAGTCGGAGCTTCTTTTGTTTGAATGGATTTGGGGACAAAAGCTGAAGAGCTCCCCTGCTGGTGGCCAACAAAGTTTGTTCTTAGGTGTTCTTTACTTATTTACTTACATATCTACAGGGAAGGGAAAGTTCTCTACAGGGCACTGGAATATAGCCTGAGGAAAGTCGTTCAAAGTCATCTTGTTGTATAATGCTCCTAGAAAGATGTTGGGGACTTTAAATTTTTTAAAAAACATTGTTGTGTCTATTAATAGTTTGAACTAAAAAAGCCCTTAAGGGGGTAATCAAGAGTTTGTCTTAAGGATAAAATTAGGCTAGTTTAGTGATATTCAAAGAAAGTTATTAAAAATTTCTCCCGTACATCAGTAGCTCTTCATTGGACACAGTCATTGAGTTGGCTTTTTAAAAAGCAGACATTTGCAGTTTTGCCATTTTGTAAGATAATCGAAGACAGCATGGCACCAGTGCCTTTTAACTCTGCAAGTTTTCTGTGCGTCTTAGTTTTGGTTTGCATTGTGTGGGTGTTGGGTGTGTCATTGGGATGAAAGTTCAGGAGTTAAAGGCCAATCAGAACTTTTGAAGATCTATAGAATATAAAGACTGTTATAGTGTATAATATAGGGCTTCTTCCACCTCCTTTCCCATACACCTCCTGACCAAATTTTCCTGCCTCCTTCTTGTATCCTCTGGATCTTTGCTTTCAACTACTAAGAACCTAAGAGTATCTGAAACTCAGGAGTTTCTTTTACAGAGAATTGAGCACAGCTACATGATATGGCTTGTTACCTTTCCCAGGAGGTATCTGCATCTTAAAAAATATATATATATATATTTATTTCTTTTTCTTTTTTTTTTCCATCTTCAAAGGAGCCTGTGAAAAGTATTTGCATCTTAATAGAGGTTTCTGGACGTTTTAACTACTGAAATGAAGCCCTGGAATCTCTGGTCACTTAAAGCTGGGTGAATGAGATACTTTAAAAAGGTAGAGAGACCTTTGGGTGATCTACTAATCCCCAGGACATATATGGGGGCATCATCTTTGTATAACATGGTAGGGATGTGTGTGCCTAAAACTGAGACCATGCTAGCATCGGATCTATATTTTGAAACACGTATTAGCAGTAAGGAGGGAGCTTAGCAAGATATCTTGAAATTAGTGTGCTCCAAAATATCTTTTATTTTAACCATCCCAAATGTTAAAACATTTACTTAACCACTTGTGTTACTTAACCAAGGTAAAGATAATGTATTTTATGCCCATATTCACTTAATTTCTGAATTTGAGGCTACTACTGATAATGGCATTTACTGTGATTTGTGAAAAATATAGTTTGTCTGCAATTCTTGTCACCCTGCGTAAACACTAATGTGAACTGTCCTTCCTCTGGCTTGCAAATCCTCGTTAAAGTCTCACGGGACTAACTTCTTTGCATCTAAGACAGCATGATGCCTCTTCAAAAAGAGCTGCATCTCAGAGTGCCAAATGCCAAGCCAATTCTTGTTGGAGGTGCCAGATGTTCTACATTTTTCTCCCCGCTCTGCTTGAGATAAACTTTAGTGTTTTAGAAGTTGAAAATACTTACATACCTGTGATAAATGCTCTGACAGGTACATTATATTACGAGTGACATTACATACTTTATTATGTTGGTTGAATCTAGCTTTGTAAAAAGTCAGGTGATTCCCATCATTATAGTTTGTTCTTTCATTCATAAGTGAAGAAATCTTGGGAGTGTAGGCTCTTTGAAGATATAGGCCCTGCATCATTAATTTGGCTTATGTACTTAAATATGCAACCTGCTGTCTTTCTAGGATTCTTAAGTTTGTGGTGAGAGTGTATTGCTGTAACTAACATTTGATTATTACTTCTTTCATTATGAAAAGGAAAATATTTTATTCCTTGGTAAAATAATTCCTAACAGCAGCTGCCAAATAGGAGGGATTTTGGAGCAAAGGAACCCTTGAAGTCACACTATTGCACTGATTTTTTTCCTACCAAGCCACCTTTTGTCCGTTGGGGAGGATGCTCTGAGGCTGGGCTGCAGCTGCTTGGATAATAGGAGGAGTATGTCAAAAGGATTCGAGGCCTGCTTGGTTCTATCACTGGCTGCCCCTGCCCTGACCACTAGCCCAGACATGTCCCCTGGCAGAGTACCATGGGGCTGCCCATTCCACTGTGGGAGCCTCCCTGTACCATGAGTCTGCCCTCTCCACTGAGGGAGCTCTTCTTCCCCCAGTCTGTCCTGTTTTTCTTTCCTGCCTGGTGAGGACTTCACCTTCCCTAACTTTATACAGACTATTTCAATAGATGTATCCATTATCCATTTCAGTTTTTTTTTTTTTTTTTTTTAAGCACTGCACTGTTATTTTTGTTAATAATTAATGCATTCTTTTTTTTTTTTGGAGAGGGAGTCTTGCGCTGTCGCCCAGGCTGGAGTGCAGTGGACAGATCTCAGCTCACTGCAAGCTCCACCTCCCGGGTTTGAGCCATTCTCCTGCCTCAGCCTTCCAAGTCGCTGGGACTACAGGCGCCCGCCACCTCGCCCGGTTATTTTTTTGTATTTTTTAGTAGAGACGGGGTTTCACTGTGTTAGCCAGGATGGTCTCGATCTCCTGACCTCGTGATCTGCCCGTCTCGGCCTCCCAAAGTGCTGGGATTACAGGCTTGAGCCACCGCGCCTGGCCAATTAATGCATTCTTAATGTAAAATGTTTAGCAGACAATCATCCATGTATTTCTAAGCATATTATATTATTTTTATCCCTGTTGTTAACTTTTCCCGTGGGAGTTTTGGCTTGCACTCTCTTAGTTAATACACACCTGACCGTTCTGATAAGTCACACATGCTCCTTGCTCTGTGGTTCAAGTTGTAATTTCTTCAGTAGACTATTTGGAAGGCTCCTTTAAATTGAACTAGAAGATTTCAATTGAACTAGATGATTTCAATTTTAAATAATACATATAAGATACTTAACGTGTGTTTAAACATCTATTATTACGTTTCAGATTCATGTCCACTTGGAGAAAAAGGATACTAGTTAATTAAGTGTATTGACCTAGAGTTGGATTTGAATTTTGGTGTCATCAAGTACAGTGTGATAGTTGGCAAGTAAGTTAACCTCTCTTAGTCCTAACTTTCCTGTGAAGTGAGGAAAATCTGTAACAATCTTACCGTTAGGATTGTTTGGTCATTTTGTTATATGCCACATAGATATTTTGTGAGTGATGTTTGAAAATATTCTTACTGGTGAATAGTTTTAGTTAATGGTGTATGATTGAACATCTCTACCCTTTTCATCAAATGTAATTCTTTGAACTGTATCCTTTTAACAGGTGTCAGTCTTAAAATTTGAGCTGTGAAAGAGTCGGTTACTTTTGTTTATTAACTTCTTTTCCTTTTAGGAATTACATTCAAAGAAACATTTCAAAATTGATTTTTTATATAATTTACCCTTTACTTTTTCTTGTCTTTATACTTTTGAATTCAAAGAGTCATCTTTAAGTAAAATGAGCTTTCTCCTTGTAAGAATACACAGACCCCCAAAAAGAGACAAAAAGAGAATAGACAGAGATAGACAGAATGGAAACTTGAGTAGCAAGGATCTTTTTATTTATTTATGTTTTTGAGACAGGGTCACTCTGTCATCCAGGCCGGAGTGCAGTGGTGCAAACATGGCTCACTGCAGCCTCTCCCTCGTAGGCTTAGGTGATCCTCCCACCTCAGCCTCCCCAGTAGCTGGGACCATAGAAATGCACCACCAGGCCAGGCTCATTTTTGATATTTTTTGTAGAGTCAAGGTTTATACCATGTTGTCCGAGCTGGTCTCATCAAACCCCTGGGTTCAAGCTATCTGCCTGTCTCCACCTCCCAAAGTGCTGAAATTATAGGCATGAGCCATCACACCCAGTGCCACAAGATTTTAAGTGTTCTAACCACAGACACAAAAGTGATAAGTTTATGGGGTAATGATCATATCAGCATGATTTAGCCATTCTACAATGTGTGAAATATATATAACATCATGTTATGTCTATCAAAACATTATATTGTACACCATAAATACATACCACTTTTGTTTGTCAATAAAAAATTAAAAAAGAAATAAATAGCAAGAGTTATACTCATTGAGTTGAATTGATTGGGTGGGGAGAGCATTATCATCTTTCCTTCTCCACCCTAGCCTGCAGCATCTTGACTGTCCTTTCTTCCTTATTTCAGTCTTCTTCTAGTTCCCTTAAGCTGGAACTGGCCTGCTGTTTGGTCTGCTTTTTGGAAAATGTTTCTAAACTTGTATGTTTAGTATTGATCAAAGGAAAAAAAAGATAAAGGACTCTTGTATACGTTTAATTATTTCTTGTGATAATTAAATATACACAAGCATGGAACTATAATTCTATGCTTATAACATTCATGCAATCTTAAAAGAAAATCAGTTTACAAAGTAAATAAAAACAATATCGTGAAACCAATACAAAACTTGTCAGCAACATTTAGTTAATCTAATGGACGATGTTATTGTGCTGAAGCTAATTTTCTTCTCAGAGGTTGCTGATAATATCTGGTGTGTTGTTGGTGATTCATTTTCTCACTACTTTTCCCAGTTGCAACCTGCAGTTCTTGAGAATCTTCTTGCCCTGATGATGGCCTTCCTTCCATCAGAAGCTTTATTTGTTTATTACTCGGTCATATTGCCTTTGTTCTGGTAGCAGTTGTTCCTGGCACTAGTGATCCATGACCCAAATGAACATGGCACCGATTATGTTGATGATGTGGACAGTGCAGTCAATTAAGGCATTAGCCAGAGGAGAGCACAGTTTCTTAAAGGTGTCTACCCTGAGTGTCCACATACCTCAGTTTGAGATACACTGCTATGATATATTTTTGATTTGGGAATTAAGTAGGTGTTTTTAGTAAAGGAAAACCCTAAGTGCAGACAGCAGGTGGAAATGTCTTAGGCAAGATGAGGTACCTCTGCCTTTCATTTTGTGTTTCACTAACTCAGCTTAGCCTTTTTTCACTCAGTGTTTTACTTTTTAAGCCAGCTTTGATTTTTTGTGTGTGTTCTGGGCCCACTTTGCTACTAGAATTTTTGGTGGCACAAGGAAAGATTAAAAGGGGGGGAAAAGGCAAGTTTACAAAACTGGAGACTTCCCATAGTTACTGCCCTGTTTACTTGGTCATCCTTTAGCTTTTTGTAAGAACTGCCATGGTTTTAGGCTCTTTTTGGTTATTTAAATTTGCACGTAGTTGGGTTTTTTTTTTTGTAAGTGGAACTCATCGTGGACTCCTGTTTATTCGGCAAAGAGTCCCTTATTCCACTAAGGTTGTTTGCTTGTGTAGTTGGGCAGCCTAATCAGAGGTGTGGAGGTGTAATTACTTCAACCATTCATTTACTTCTTATAATCATTAGAATTTAAGTTAAATGAGCAGAAGTAATTGCATCTTTCAGATGAGCTGTAATTAATTTTAGGAACTAGTAGATTAGGAATGTGGTGCTTTAAGGTTCTGTTTCCAGAGACCTGTTGCAAGTAAAAGCAGTTATACTTGTGTTAATTTAAATGTGAGCCTTGGCGCTCATTAGAGTGAAATTAAATTGGGCTGGCTATTTACTTCCATCTTACCTCTCTTCTCATGATCTCCATGAGTTTAATAGGTGCTCTTTAACAGTATCTTTATTTCTCCTAGATTTCTTTTTTCAGCCGGTTGTAATTAAAGGCCTCTTCTGGGTTAGGTCAGAGAATGGGTTGCTGTTGGAACAAAAAACAGTTCCTGTCTAGTGGAGACTGGCTTAGCAATAACTGCCTTTTGCACTGCCTATTGCAGTTATGATCAAGGTACTTTCATAGTGCAGGAAACTCAGGTAACCACTACATTTTAAGTCATTGAAGAGCTGATTTAGCAAGTCTCCATTCATTTATTAACATTTCTTAGAGTACAGTGCTGATTGTGTTAATGATGGTGTTTAAGAATTATTCAGATTATATAAGATGAAAACGATAAAGCTTACATTAGGATTGGTTCCTTTTCTTTTTTTTTTTTTTGATGGAGTCTCGCTCTGTCGCCAGGCCGGAGTGCAGTGTGGCATGATCTTGGCTTGCTGCAACCTCTGCCTCCCTGGTTCAAGCAGGTCTTGTCTCAGCCTCCCAAGTAACTGGGATTACAGGCGTGTGCCACCACTCCCGGCTAATTTTTTGTATTTTTAGTAGACATGCGGTTTCACCATGTTGGCCAGGCGGGCGGGTCTCAAACTCCTGACCTCAAGTGATCCACCCACCTCAGCCTCCCAGAATGCTGGGATTGCAGGCGTGATCCATAGCACCTGGCCGGGATTGTTTTGGTGTCAAGTGCAGTTTTATTAATGTGTATATGGAGAATGGCAAATCTTTTCTCTAGATTCATAAACAGAAATAATATCCTAATATTTTAAAATGAGGAGATTAAGCTGCATTAAGTAAATGATATGCAACACTGAAATGTTTATTTTAGATAGATAAGAAAGGTTGAAGGAAAGGGGGGTTATTTAGTCTTAAGTCACTTTCATGAATATTGATTTCTTGCCAGAGCCGTGATTGCCACCTTTTCTGTCCCAGCCATCTCTGCGGTATAAATGGTAATTTCTGCTCATTTCAGCCTTCTAGGCAGGTGCCAGCCTCCCTGCAGCTCTACCTGCCACCCACCAATTTCACCTTGCAGCTCTTCCAGTCTTCCTTTTCCTCTAGCCTGCTGAATCTCTGCCCAGCATCTGATAATCCTTATAGTATATCTCCAGTGATTCAGGCCTCATCAACCATGGGCTGCTTCTTGCTGACTTTCATCCTGAAAATTAAAATCACGTGCTGAGGTCAGGCGCTGTGTCTCACGGCTGTAATCCCAGCACTTTGGGAAGCTGAGGTGGGTGGATCACTTGAGGTCAGGAATTCGAGACCCGCCTGGACAACATGGTGAAACTCTGTCCCTACTAAAAATACAAAAAATCAACCGGGCATGGTGGTGCACACTTGTAATCACAGCTACTCAGGAGGCTGAGGCAGTAGAATAACTTGAACCCAGGAGGCAGAGGTTGCAGTGAGCAGAGATCGCGCCACTGCACTCCAGCCTGGGTGACAGAGTGAGACTCAGTCTCAAAAAGAGGTAGTAAATAATAAAAACACTTGCTGAGTACCTGGATCTGTAAGGCACAGGGCCTGTACTCCGTGTTTTACGGCTGCCATGTTCTGAGTTATAATGGCTGGTTTTTGTATAAGCATAGCAACTTACATAACATTTGTTCACCTTAATGGCCCTTGATGCAAAGGAAAAGAGGCAGGATGATACCAGGACAGTCAATGGAAATGTAATTATTTTAATTATTTTGTCTTTGGCTAGGTGAATTTAAACATCAGTCTGGATATTTCTGGTAAGGTAGGTTCTTCTCTCTATGATTCATTTGCTCTTGATGCTTGGGCTGGAATGCAATACCGCGATCTTGACTCACCGCAACCTCCACCTCCTGGTTTCAAGTGATTCGCCTGCCTCAGCCTCCCAAGGAGCTGGGATGATAGGTGGCCGTTATCACGCATAGCTAATTTTTTTGTGTTTTTAGTAGAAATGGGGTTTCATCACGTTAGCCAGGCTGGTCTCAAACTCCTGACCTCAGGCAGTCCACCCTCCTCGGCCTCCTAAAGTGCTGGGATTACAGGGGTGAGCCACTGCACCTGGCCTCTAGGATTCATTTAACCAGAATATTTTGTTAATCAGAATACTCCATTCTTTATATCTGCAGTATTCTGATTCTGTTATCAAGAATCCAGTTATAATACTAAAGAAAATGTTTTGGTGGAACACAGATAGAACACTGTGTGTAAGGAATGTGAACTGTGGAATAGTAAGGTATCTTATAGTAGCTAATAATCTGTCAGTCGTCCCAACCTTTTTCCTTTTTGCAGACATGGGAACACATAAAAGAGGAAAAATAAGCCTGAATTTTCTAGGATTTTGAGAATAATTCTTCTAATTTAATTTTTACGTGAAATATAGTGGGGAAAAGCTAGGATAAAGCTGATAGTGGCTGGGCGTGATGGCTCACAGGTGTAATCCCAGCGCTTGGGGAGGCCGAGGCAGATGGATTGTTTGAGTTCGAGTTGGAGACCAGCCTGGGCAACATGATGAAAACCCATCTCGACAAAATATACAAAAAATTAACTGGTGTGGTGATGTGTGCCTATAGTCCCAGCTCCTTGGGAGGCTGAGGTGGAAAGATCGATTGAAGATCGGGAGGTTGAGGATGCAGTGAACCATGATCGTGCCACTCCACTTTAGCCTGGACAACAGAGCAAGACCCTGTGTCAAAACAACAACAACAACAAAAAATAATAATAATACGTTGTAGATTATTTTATGTAAAATCAATTATGACAGATTTTCAGTTCCAGTTTTTAGATTCTATGGTAAAAGTCTATTTTTTTTTATTTTTTTATTTTATTTATTTATTTTTTTTGAAGCAGAGTTTCTCTCTTGTCACCCAGGCTGGAGTGCAATGGCGTGATCTTGGCTGACTGCAACCTCCACCTCCCGGGTTCAAGCGATCCTCCTGTCTTAGCCTCCTGAATAGCTGGGATTACAGGCATGCACCACCACACCCAGCTAATTTTTTGTCTTTTTAGTAGAGATGGGGTTTCACCATGTTGGTCAAGCTGGTCTGGAACTCCTGACCTCGTATGATCCACCCGCCTCAGCCTCTCAAAGTGTTGAGATTACGGGTGTGAGTCACTGTGCCCGGTCCCCTAATTTTTAATTTTATTTTAATTTTTAGAGACAGGGTCTTGCTGTGTTTCCCAGGCTGGAGTGCAGTGGCTATTCAGAGGCAAGATCGTAGTACACTACCGCCTCAAACTCCTGGCCTCAATCAGTTCTCCCACCTCAGCCTTCTGTGGAGCTGGAACTATAGGAACATGCCACTGCACTCATCTCAAAAAGTCTTAATTTTTAAAGGTGTTTTTAAAATGCCGAACATGACATTCTAAAATGTTGGTTTATCTGACTTGGTGATCATCTCTGGGTATACTGGAGAGGATCTTCTATTTTGTTAAGAATGGGGAACCATCCTAGGAGGTTGTCAATGTCAGGTAATATGTAAAAAAAAAAATTGGAAAACTGCTGCCTGTATATAAACTTGTTAGATTAATAATAGTACTATCCCTGAATCTTGGCTTTACTCTGGAAAAAAGTAGGTAGACATAGAATGACATCCCTTTATTTGGAAGTTAGGCGCATTCATCAGTAGTGGAATTTCTATGATATTTCCTCATGCAAATCTAAAAAGCCATATTGCCTACTGCTCTATGAAAGACATGCCAAATAGTGTTCCCTCGTGTGTAAATATATACTGGAGCTTATCCAAATGAAAGACCCAGGTTCAGTTTTCTCTTTTATATACAGGAAAAGTGATGATTTAATTTGGAAGACTGGTCTGTGTCTGTGTGTGGACGGGAGTGATAAGGCACTAATAGAAATAAGTATTCTGTGTAGTGTATTATCCCTTTCAAATGAGAGCTATGTAAATTGGTTTAGTTCGCTGTTGTGAGAATTTTGTCTTCTTCATTTATTTAATTTCCTTATTCCTTAAAATGTCTGAATGAAAGATAGGGCCCAAAAGGGGTGAGGGTGGGAGTGGATAGCAAGGGGAAGCAAATTAAAGTCAGTTGTGAAAACAATTTACGCATTATGGTTTTGGAACTTGTATTAGACTTTCTTTTCCTTCTATGAAAAAGTTACTCTGTAATACTAGAGAATCAAAAGACTCTAAGACTAGCCTTCCAACTGTTTTGTTAATTTATTTTAAAACATTTTTAAATTAAAAATTAATTATTTGTAGAGATAGGGTCTTGCTATGCTGCCTTGGCTTGTCTCCAACTCCTAGCCTCAAGCCATCCTCCCACCTCAGCCTCCCAAAGTGTTGGGATTACAGGCACAAGCCACCACACCCAGGCTTCCAACTGTTTTAAAAGTTGGTTGTAATCCCATTACTTTGGGCAGCTGAGGTGGGAGGATCATTTGAGGCCAGGAGTTCAAGACTGGTCTGGGCAACACAGTGAGACCTGTCCCTATAGAAAAAAAAGAAAATTATCTGGGTGTGGTGGTGTGCACCTGTAGTCCCAGCTACTTGGGAGGCTGAGGCAAGAGGATCACTTGAGCCCAGGAGATCAGTGCTGCAGTGAGCCATGATCACGTCACTGTACTCCAGCCTGGGCCACAGAGCAAGACCCTGTCTTAAAAAAAAGGTCATTTTCCAAAATGGAGAAACCCCGTTCCCCGTTTCTACTAAAAATACAAAATTAGCCCGGCGTGGTGGCACATGCCTGTAATTCTAGCTACTCGGGAAGGGAAGGCTGAGGCAGGAGACTCACTTGAACCCGGGAGGAGGAAGTTGCAGTGAGCCGAAATTGCACCATTGTACTCTAGCCTGGGCAACAAGAGTGAAATTCTGTCTGAAAAAAAAAAAAAAAAAGGGCCCTTTTTTTTTTTTTTTTTTTTAAGTTGGTTGTGGAAAACTTAAGGAAGAACATTCTCTTTAAAAATCGTCAACTTTAGAGATAATCGAAGTGACTTTTTTAGAGGCACACTGTTTGTGGGAGATTTGGGAAAGCTGTGTACCATGAAATAATGATGTTGACATATGAGCTAAGGAGGGAGTTTTTAAAAGCAATTCTGGTTTTCCTTAGGGGTGACTTTTGCTAAGGTTATTACTTCTTGTAGTTCCAGCTCCATCACTGAACCTGTTTCTCAGTCTGTGATGTTTCAGAGCTCCTCTTCCATTTTCATTTTATTTCTTCTTCCTTTCTCTTAAATATTGGTGGTGCCTTCTCAGCTCTTTGACTGTTTGCTTTCCTTGTGTGATAACATCTGCTCCCAGGGTTCCAGCCCTGACCTAATTTTTCTAAACTTTGGGCCTGATTTTTACCAGCCTAGGAGATATAACTACCTTGGTGCCGATGTGCTTTAGGCAAATCAGACTCAATCTGTCAAAAAATAAGTTTTTCTTTTCCTCCAGCTTGCTCTCTTTGTATTCCTTTTTGTTCAGTTATAACATCATGCATCTGGTAATCTTCTCAGGAAACACTGAGTCCTTCTAACTCTTCCCATTTTTCACCCCATCCATTTTGTTAGCCCTATAATTCTATATCGAAAATATTTCAAATTTGATTTTCTCTGTCTGCATTAATATATTTAGTTTATATATAGAGAGATTAATGATTTTTTTCTTAGCTTAAAACAGAAGTTTATTCATATATATACAGCGTGATCCCGGCTCACTGCAACCTTTGCCTCCTGGGTTCAAGGGATTCTCCTGCCTCAGCCTCCCGAGCAGCTGGGATTACAGGGGTGCGCCACCATGCCCAGCTAATTTTTGTATTTTTAGTACATATGGGGTTTCACCATGTTGGCCAGGCTGGTCTCTAACTCCTGACCTCAGGTGATCCACCTGCCTTGGACTCACAAAGTGCTGGGATTACAGGTGTGAGCCACCGTGCTTGGTGATTCTCTTATAATTCTTGAGGTTAGAAATTTGAAATAAAAGTGCCGGCAATGCCATGCTCTGTCTGAGGTCTCTGTGGGAGGACCCTTCCTTGCCCTTTCTAGCTTCTGGTGGTTGCCAGCCATCCAGGGTATTCTTGGCTTGTAGATGCATCACTCCAGTCTCTGCCTCTACTGTCACATGTCATTCTCCCTATGTGTCTCTGTTTATTATACAGGCAGATGTCAGAGATATTGCAGGTTTCGTTGCAGACGGCTGCAATAAAGTGAATATCACAATACAGTGAGTTATGTACATTTTTTGGTTTCCCAGTGTATGTAAAGCTTATGTTTACACTATACATAGTCTATTAAATGTGCAATAGCATTGTGTCTAGAAAATGTGCAAACCTTAATTACAAGACACTTTATTGTTGAAAAATGCTAACAATCATCAGAGCCTTCAGCAAGTCATAATCTTTTTTGTTGGTGAAGGGTCTTTCCTGGATGTTCAGAGCTGCTGACTGATCAGGGTGGTGGTTGGTGAAGGCTGGAGTTCCTGTAGCAATTTCTTAAAATAAGACAACAGTGGGGTTTGTCCCACAGATTGACTCTTCCTTGTGCAAAAGATTTCTCTATACCATGAAATGCTGTTTGATAACATTTCACCCATAGTAGAACTTCTTTCAAAATTGGAATCTATCCTCTCAAACTCTGATCCTGCTTTTTTAAAGTTTATATAATATTCTAAATCCTTTGCTGTCATTTTAACAATGTTCACAGCATCTTCACCAGCAGTTGATTCCACATGGAGAAACCAATTTCTTTGCTCATCTGTAAGAAGCAACTCTTCATTTGTTTAAGTTTGAGATTGCAGCAATCCAGTCACATCTTTAGGCTCTACTGCTAATGCCACTTCTCTTGCTATTGCCATTACATCGGCACTTGCTTCCTCCACTGAAGTCTTAAACCCCTTCAAGTCATACATAAGCGTTAAAATCAACTTTTTCCAGACTTCTATTAATGATATTTTGACCTCCTCTCATGAATTACAAATGTTTTCAATGATATTTAGAATGGTGAATCCTTTCCAGAAGATTTTCAATGTATTTTGCTGAGATCCATCAGAGGAATTGCTATCTATGGCGGCTATAGCCTTAGAAAATGTATCTCTTAAATCATAAGATTAGCAAGTTGAAATTACTTCTTGATCCATGGGCTACAGAATGGATATTGTGTTCGTTGGCAGGAAAGCAATATTAATCTTTTTGTACATCCCCATCATAGCTCTTGGGTGACCAAGTACATTGTCAGTGAGCAGTAATATTTTAAAATGAACCTTTTTTTTTTTTTTTTTCCTGAGCAATAGGCCTCTAACCACACAGTGGATTAAAATATTCAGTAAACAGAGGTACTGTCATTCAGGCTTTGTTCCATTTCTAGTGCATGGGAAGAGTGGATTTAGCATGCTTCTTAAGGACTCTAGGATTTTCAGAATGGTAAATGAGCATTG
This sequence comes from Papio anubis, assembly GCF_008728515.1. Taxonomy (NCBI): domain Eukaryota; kingdom Metazoa; phylum Chordata; class Mammalia; order Primates; family Cercopithecidae; genus Papio; species Papio anubis. The sequence continues at coordinate 33,601,778 of NC_044987.1, read as the reverse complement.
GCTTCAACTCAGTGTCACCAGCTGCTTGGGCACCTGACAGGAGAGTCAGCCTGAAGCTTTGAAGCCAAGTGTTGACTTCTCTTCTGTAGCTAGGAAAGTCCTACAGACACCTTCTTCCAATAGAAGGTGGCTTCATGACCACATTGAAAGTCTCTTGTTTATTGTAGCCACCTTCATCCATGCTCTTAGCCAGATCTTCTGGAGAGCTTGCTGCAGCTTCTACATCAGCACTTGCTGTTTCACCTTGCTCATTTATCATATGGGGATGGCTTCTTTTCTTGTACCTCTTGAACCAACCTCTGCTTGCTTCAGACTTTTCTTCTGCAGCTTCCTCACCTGTCTTATAGAAATCATAGTATTGAAGAGAGTTAGGACCTTGGTCTGGATGAGGCTTTAGCTTAATGCAATATTGTGGCTGGTTTGATCTTCTCTACAGATCACTCAGACTTTCTCCGTATCAGCAATAAGGCTATTTTGCTTTCTTATCATTTGTGTGTTCACTGAAGTGTCATCTTTTTTTTTTTTCCTGTCTCATGGAACTAGGAGAAATGGAGTAGCACTTTTAATTTCCTTCAAGAACTTTTCCTTTGCATTCATAACTTGACTGACAACAGAGGCCTAGCTTTCAGACTGTCTTGGCTTTTGTTGTGCCTCCCTCATGAAGTTTGATCATTTTATCTTTAAAGTGAGGGATGACCGGGCACGGTGGCTCGCACCTGTAATCCCAGCACTTTGGGAGGCCAAGGTGGGCAGACTGCTTGAGCTCAGGAGATTGAGACCTGCCTGGTCAACATGGCAAGACCCTGTCTCAAAATTATAATAATAATAATAATAATATAGTACGTAAAAATTTAAAAATAATAAATTAAGGGACATGCAACTCTTCCTTTCATTTGAATACTTGGAGGCCATTGTAGGGTTATTAGTTGGCCTAATTTTAATATTGTTGTGTCTCAGAGAATAGGGAGGCACAAAAAGAAAAACAGAGATGGAGGACTGCCTGATTGGTGGAACAGTTAAAACACAGACAACATTTATTGACTAGGTTCACTGGCTTATACAGACACTGTTCATGGCATCCCAAAATAGTTATAATGGTAACATCAAAGAACACTGGTCACAGGTCATGATAAAGATGTAGCAATAATGAAGAAATTGTAATATTGTGAGAATCGCCAAAATGTGATGGAGTCAGGAAACCAGCACATGCTTTTGGCAAAGTGGTATCAATAGGCTTGCTCGATGCAGTGTTGTAAAAAACCTTCAGTTTGTAGAAAATATCTGCAAAGTGCAATAAAATGAGGTTTGCCTGTATTTTAGTTAGTCTTTCAATTTGAATAGAAACATCTAGGTGCCTAGAATATTTTGTGTTTTTTTTTTTTTTTTTTTTGACATGGAAGTTTTGCTCTTGTTGCCCAGGCTGGAGTGCAATGGCACAATCTCGGCTCACTGCAACCTCCACCTCCCGGGTTCGAGCGATTCTCCTGCCTCAGCCTCCTGAGTAGCTGGGATTACAGGCACGTGTCACCATGCATAGCTAATTTTTGTGTTTTTAGTAGAGATGGGGTTTCGCCATGTTGGCCAGACTGGTCTCGAACTCCTGACCTCAGGTGATCTGCCCACCTCGGCCTCCCAAAATGCTGGGATTACAGGCATGAGCCACTGCGCCCAGCCTTGGATATTTGTGTTCTAATTAGCTCTTACCATATTGTGGATGCTCAGTAACTACTGAACATCAACCAGTTTGCATTTTACTAAGGGCATGAGATGGAGGAGGATTTTGAATATCTGTGTAGTAAATGAGCCAGAGAATGGGGACTATGAATATACTGTTTCGTAGTACTTTCAGCAGGTTTTACGTGCAACTGTGCTGGCTTCTCTGTGCTAACTTTTCAGACTAGATAATCTAGGGGAACATCATCAGGAGTTAGAGCTTTGTTCCAGTGTTGGCATTGCCAGTAACCAGTATGGGTCCAAGCCATTGGCCCCATATTCTATTTTCATCAAAAATGACAGTAACATTTACCTTATATTCTTTGTAGGATTTTTGTGTGGGCCAATGGAAAGAATGCATAATAACATAATATGAAGATGTAGCATTTTTTTTTTTAACTTGCTTTTGGCAGTATCATTGTAACTCGAATTATTTCAGCTTTTTACAAGATTTAACTTTAACACATTCTTGTCAATGTTATTATCATAGTCCCTAAAAATGAGAAATTATTGAAATGGTAATGCTTCTCTTAGATGTTAAAGCATGGCCTTGTCCCACTCAAATTAGATCTGCTTAATAGGAAATGATTATAAGATATGATATCGTTTTGATTTGCCTTTTAAAAAATAATTATCTATCTTGATTTGAGAACTAAGAAAGAATGAGGTTGGCGTTTAGGGCTTAATGAACAGGCAATATAGGTTTTGAGACAAAGACATATCTGCTGATGCTTTAGTTATTCTGGCTCAGGTCAGTGGTGTACACAAATTATTTGAAATGATGATCACAATTTGCACTTCTCAGAAGTGAAATCAATAATTGGGCAATTTTACAAAATTAACCAGCCAAACTGCGGATGAGAGAACTCTTTCCCATGCCAGTTTCTGCACTGAAGACAGACAATGGCTTAGAAAAGTGCTTTCCTAGGTGTCTCTTGTGATACACAGATGTTTTGTAAATGTAATTATGCTGAAGGTGAGCTCATCCAGGCAGTTACTGGTGAGAAACAAACATGATGAAATTGATAGGGCATTGCTGGAGGGGCTGAGTGTGTTAATTAGAGACAAAAGGGACATTCAGTTAAGAACTGAAGAGGAAGATTCAGTTGGCTCAGTGAGAACATTGAATTGAGCCTTTTAGCTAGTTGATCCGGGAAAGGTGGTGCAGTTAACTTTGTGTCAGAATCACCAGGAGAGGATATGTGGATGGTGCCCTAACAACAAAACAGTATTTAAAAGAAAAAAGAAGGAAAGATGTTTCTTATTGGATCTGTGAGTTAGAAAGGAGCTCAGGCCTGGGGTTGAGGGAATTAGGGAACAAGGGACAGGAAGTCTTAGCTTTTGGGACAGCTTAGAAAGTGAAGAACAGGCTGGAAAAGGCCAGCCTCGGAGGTTAGAGAAAGAGAATACAGATCCCGAATAATCCTGAACAGGGAAAGTCAGTGCGTGACAGTGATGGTGTCCAGGTTTGTCAAGTTTAAACTCTCTTGGGTGCACAACCTTTTCTTCCCAGAATTGCCTTCATTCCTCATGCTGCTCTAATGGAAATTAGAAATTTGGGCCGGGCGCGATGTCTCACGCCTGTAATCCCAGCACTTTGGGAGGCTGAGGCAGGCGGATCACCTGAGGTCAGGAGTTCGAGACCAGCCTCACCAACATGGAGAAACCCTGTCTTTACTAAAAATACAAAATTGGCCGGGCGTGGTGGCACATGCCTATAATCCCAGATACTAGAGAGACTGAGGCAGGAGAATCGCTTGAACCTGGGAGGCGGAGGTTGTGGTGAGCCGAGATCGTGCCATTGCACTCTAGCCTGGGCAACAAGAGTGAAACTCTGTCTCGGAAAAAAAAAAAAAAGAAATTAGAAATTTGTGAGTATTCATGGCTGGCTGAGTATGATGTTTTGTGATACCCACCGGTAAGAGGGGATGAGAGGATGAAACAAGGATGCAGAAGCAAGATGTCAATTGAAAGATACTCTCAGATCAGGTATGGTGGCTCATGTCTGTAATCCCAGCACTTTGGGAGGCCAAGGAGGGAGGATCTCTTGAAGCTAGGAGATGGAGACCAGTCTGGGCAAAGCAAGTCCCGTTCCTCCCCCCCACCCGCCCACTCCTTGTCTGTACAAAAATAAAAAATTAAGCCAGGTGTGGTGGCATGCACACCAGGTGTGGTGGCAGGAGGCTGAGGCAGGAGGATCGCTTGAGCCCAGGAGGTTGAGGTTGGAGTGAGCTATGATCAAGCCACTGCACTGCAGCCTGGGTGAGCCTGGGTGAGCGAAACAACAACAACTACAACAACCACACCACCACCACCACCAAAAAAAAAAAAAAAAAAAAAAAAAAAAAAAGGAGAGGAAAAGGAAGACATTGTCCCCGCTTTAAGTCCTTAGGTTATGGCTTGGATTTGTATCTTTGAGATTCTGCTTTGTACTTCTGTCAGGATATGTATTGACTCAGACTAATCCAGATTTAACCAAATAATCTGAATATGAAATCTGACTAAAAGAAACAGGGGTGGCGCTTTAGGTAAGCTTAATGTTATCACTCACACATGTGCAGTGCTAATAACATTTCATCTTTAATCATTAGAACATTTTAATGTTAAGTAGGATCATTGAAGATTTAGCCTTAACAGTCGTCAGCCTAGAATAGTAGCAAGAGACTGAGCTTTGGAGTCAGAGAAATGATTTTCAATTCTAGGTCTGCTGCTTGTTAGCGGCTTGATTGTGAGCACATCACCTGGCTTCTTTTGTGAGTTTTTTCTTTGTCCATAATATGAGAGTGATACTTTATCTGCATATTTTTGGGATTCATTGAGATAAGACATGTGAAGTATCTAGTACAATTTATGGTACTTGGTTGTAAATGTTAGTTTTCTCACCTTGTTCATCTGCAGCTAATGTTAAGACTAGATAGAAATTAGACGAGAGTTATAAATAACCACCACCATATTTCATTCAAAAGAGGATGTGAGGTGATTTTTCTGAGCAATATCTTTACCTTACCTGGACACATGCATTATATATTATTATTATTATTATTTTGAGATGGAGTTTCACTCTGTTGCCCAGGCTGTAGTGCAGTGGCGAGACCTCATCTCACTGCAAACTCCGCCTCCCAGGTTCACGCCATTTTCCTACCTCAGCCTCCCAAGTAGCTGGGACTACAGGCACCCGCCACCACGCCCGACTAATTTTTTAAATTTTTTTAGTAGAGACGGGGTTTCACCACGTTAGCCAGGATGGTCTCTATCTGACCTCATCATCCGCCTGTCTCGGCCTCCCAAAGTGTTGGGATTACAGGTGTGAGCCACCGCACCCGGCCTATTTAATTATTTTTTATTTTATTTTTTAGAGTCAGGGTCTCTGTGTGTTGCTCAGGCTGGTCTCAAACCCCTAGTCTCAAGTGGTCCTCCCACCTTGGCTTCCCAGAGTGCTGGAATTATAGGCATCACCGTGCCAGGCATTATGTTTAATGTTGGTGTAAGAGCTGTAGACCATGTATCATTGCTTAGTCTCCTGAATGTGCCTTGCAGTGGGAGTACACCTGTACTGTGGAATAGTTAACTTTTTTTTTTTTTTTGAGACGGAGTCTCTCTCTGTCATCAGGTTGGAGTGCAATGGAGCCATCTTGGCTCACTGCAACCTCTGCCTCCCAGGTTCAAGCGATTCTCCTGCCTCAGCCTCCTGAGTAGCTGGGACTACAGGCGCATGCCACCATGCCCAGAGTTAGCTCACTTTTTAAGGACCTTTCCTCATCTGAGATTTTATGATTTTGTATGTAAAATGGTTTTCATTGTATCTTGCCTGGATGATTTGATTACTTCTCTGTTTCTCTCCCTAGAAAGTTAGCTTCATAAGAGTAGGCACTAAATCTTTGGGACTCAGAAGATGGACACATGATGTATTTTTAGTAAGTGCTCATTACATGACTGAACTTACAGGAAGTTGTGTCAAACTAGTGTTTGGAGAGCCTGAAGTCTACAGGTGGTCATTAACCACTTCATACTGGAACCACTTCTGAAACTTCGTATGTGAAGACAAATGTCATTGTGACAACTCTTTTAGCATGTTGTGTAGACTTACTAGAATGAGGTTGATTACAGTCGGCTTATTCAGGGAATTGATATTTGTATTAAAGAATTAATTTTCTCTTCAGCAATGACAATTATATATAGTAACTCAGATTCAAGGGATATTGCTAAAATGTACAGGTGATTTATATTTCCTATTTATAACAAAGCTTTGCATTTTCAAGATGCCATTTCAAAGGGTTGATTTTAATTTTATGGGAATGCCTTCTTTCAAGATGCCATTTATATATTTTTAACAGCTTTCTTAAGATATAATTCACTGCCATAAAATTTACCCTTTTAAGAAGCCACTGGTTTTTAATATATGCAGAGTTGTGCCACCATTACCACTATCTAATCTTAGAATATTTCTATCACCCCCCAAAGAAACTCTATCCCCATTAGCTGTCACTCCTTATTCCCCATCTTCTCTAGCCCCTGGAAACTGTTACCAATATACTTTCTGTTTCTACGTAATTGCCTGTTCTGGATTTTTCATATAAATTGAATCATATAATATGTAGCTTCTTGTGAAGTGCTGTGCTTACTTAGCATATTTCAAGGTTCATCCATATTTAAACGTAGATCAGTACGTCACTCCTTTTTATTGACAAATGTTTTTCAGATATATGAATGCACCAAATTTTGTTATCTATTTGTCAGTTGAACATTTTAGTTGTTTCTTCTAATTCTTTGGCTGTTAAGAATAATACTGCTGTGAACATTGATGTCCCTTTTTTTCTGTGGAAATATATTTTCATTCTTTTGGGTATATACCTAGGAGTGCAATTGCTGGGTCATATAGTAACTTTACAACTCATTTTTATAAAGAGAAACTTAAGTTTATAAGCATTTAAATTGCATTCTTTATGATAGAAAGCACTTCGAGAGCCAAGTATATATTTAAATTAATCATTTTCTGTAACAAATTCAGATAGGGCCTTTATATGCTGGTGACAACGGAATGACTTGGAAGGTATTTAAAGAAGTATCATTTCTGCATTCTGTTAATTTTAATTGTAGATGGATAACTATTTTAAACTCTCATATCAGTAAATGCAAGACAAAAGCAATGTTTATGTAAGTGTGAAAGGTGATAAGAGGAGTGAGAGAAGACAAGAAGATGCAAAGAACAGTGTTGAGCAAGGAGGAAAGAAGTGAAGGAGAAAGAAAACGAGACATTTACTCACATATTCATTCAACAGCTGTGTTTAGCACTTGCTATGTGTCAGGTACTGCTTTAGGCCTTGGGAATATAGGCCAGACAGAGGTCCTGCTTTCCTGGGTTTACATGACTGTGGGCCTGCTGCAAATATGGTATGCATGTTGTTATTGCTTGGTATTGAGAGTTAATAGGTGCCATGTATAGCCTTTATTTCCTCCAGATAGCTGCCTTCTTTTCTCTGTTCCATAGAGTGATTTGTACATACTTTCTTGATAGTAGGCATACAGAGTAGGAATCTTTTTGAGGCAGTGCAAGCTCTAGGCACAGGTGCAGTGGCAGGATCTCAGCTCACTGCAAGCCCCTGCCTCCCGGGTTCCGCCATTCTCCTGCCTCAGCCTCCCGAGTAGCTGGGAGTACAAGCCAGCCACCTCGCCCGGCTAATTTTTTTGTATTTTGAAGGTAGAGGCGGGGTTTCACGTGTGTAGGATGGTCTCGATCTCCTGAACTCGTGATCCGCCCGTCTAGGCCTCCTAAAGTGCTGGGATTACAGGCTTGAGCCACCGCGCCCGGCCCAAGTAGGAATCTTATATGAGAATATGATATCTGATCTTCATCCAATCAGAGCTATTCAGGAGATACTTATTGACCACCTACTGCACTTCAGGCACTGTTGTAGATATGGAGATTGTGTGTGTGTGTATGTACACTGAGTAGCCCTAGTAAGTCACTCTCCTCCTTGAACCCTGCCTTCCTCGTTTTTGCATTGCCGATAATAATAATGGTAATGCCTCCTTTTTAAAATGAAAGTTAAGTCCCTTTTGTGAGATGTACCTAGCATAGCACCTGGTACATAGTAATCAATAATTAGTGTGGGCATGGTGGCTCACACTTGCAACACCAGCACTTTGAGAGGTCTAGGTAGGAGGATTGCTTGAGCCCAGGGGTTGGAGACCAGCCTAGGCAACATAGCGAGACCCCCATCTCTACAAAAAATAAAAAAAAATAATTGTGCATGGTGGCACAGGCCTTTAGTCCCAGCTGCTTGCCCAGGAGGTCAAGGCTGCAGTGAGCCATGATGAAGCCCTGCACACTCTAGCTTGAGTGACAGAGTGAGACCTGTCTCAAAAACAAAATAACAGAAAGCAAACAAAATCCCCAAGAAATCAGCAAATAGTAGATATTATACTAACACTAGTTTTTAAATAGAAAAGGTAAAGTAACATCACTATTAAAAATATTCCAGGAAAGAAACGTTTTCTCTGGCTTTTTATGATGATAAACTTCATTATATTTTTAATTTAACCTTCCATGTTCACATGAACACACTTAAAAAATAGAAATATTGTAATTGTATCACAGCAGTCCTTCCTTGTCCACAGAGATAAGTTTGAAGACCCTCAGTCAGAAACTGAGGATAGTAACAAATCCTATGTGTACTGTTTTTCATGTCCATATATTCCTATGATAAAGTTTAATTTATAAATTAAGCATAGTGAGAGATTAACAACAATAATCATAAAATAGAACAGTTATAACAATGTACTATAATTAAAGTTACATGAATATGGTTTGTCTGTCTCTCTCTCAAATACCTTGTACTATACTCACCTTTTTGTGATCTGTCAATCTGATATCTGAGACAGTTTTTTTTTGTTTTTTTTGAGACGGAGTCTCACCCTATCACCCAGATGGAGTGCAGTGGCGCAATCTTGGGTCACTGCAACCTCTGCCTCCTGGTTTCAAGTGATTATCCTGCCTCAGCCTCCTGAGTAGCTGGGACTACAGGCATGTGTCACTGTGACCAGCTAATTTTTTGTATTTTTAGTAGAGATGGGGTTTCACCATGTTGGCCAGGTTGGTCTTGAACTCCTGACCTCAAATAATCTGCCCGCCTCGGCCTCCCAGTGAATGTGGTTTGTCTGTGTCTCTTTCAAGTACCTTGTACTATACTCACCTTTCTTCTTGTGATCTGCCAATCTGATATCTGAGACAGCTCTTAAGTGACAAATGGGTAGGTAGGATATACAGCATGGAGAAGCTGGACAGTGGGTGATTCATGACTCACGACTGCATGAGACAGTATTTCATCACGATACTCAGAATGGCATGTAATTTAAAACTGGTTGTTTATTTCTGGAATTTTGTATTCAATATTTCAGACCTCAGTTGACTGAGTAACTGAAATGGTGGAAAGCAAAACTGGATGAGGCAGGCCTACTGTATATACCATTTATACCGTTATATGAAATATTTTTGTCGCTTCTGCATATTTTTTATTACTAGCATATTTATGGCTGAAAGTCCTCAGATTGAAGGTGATACTTATGTGTAAGTAATTTAAAGCAGTTGACATACAAAATGTAAGTGAAACCAGAATGGGTTACATTTTGAGTAAAGAAACATCTGCAGTTTGCTGCAGTCCACCAGAAGGAAATTGGATCATGTATCAGCTATGCAATTGAATAAGACTTTCATCTTTTAAAGAATTTTTCCTGCCTAAAATCTGCATCCATCTGTTATCCTGAAATGAAGCTTGTGATATACACACTGTGACATGGAGTTTGGGAAGCCCCAGAATATTCTTCTGTTGCACTTGGGAATGCAATGGGGTCGGAGGGGCATCTGCTGAACTTAACTGGAAATCAGGAACAACTATTTTCAAAGCACATTCAGTCTCACACTTTGAAATTGCTTCTTTTTCTTTTTTTTTTTTTCTTTTTTTTTTTTAGTAGAGACGGGGTTTCACCGTGTTAGCCAGGATGGTCTCGATCTCCTGACCTCGTGATCCACCCGTCTCGGCCTCCCAAAGTGCTGGGATTACAGGCTTGAGCCACCACGCCCTTCTTTTTCTTAATGTGGACAGCTTAAGTCAGCTCTTGCATATTTCTTTTGGGGTTCTAAACTATTCGTTTACTTCTGAGTGACAAATCATATTATCTTTTGTATATCATAACATTGTATTTTTTCAAGGAATTTCTTTTTTATTTTTTTTTGACGGAATCTCACTCCGTCTCCCAGACTGGAGTGCAGTGGTATGATCTTGGCTCACTGTAACCTCCGCCTCTGAGGTTCAAACGATTCTCCTGCCTCAGCCTCCTGAGTAGCTGGGATCAGAGGTGCGTGCCACCACACCTGGCTAATTTTTTTTTTTTTTTTGTATTTCTTGTAGAGACGGGGTTTCACCATGTTGGTCAGGCTAGTCTGGAACTCCTGACCTCGTGATATGCCCACCTTGGCCTCCCAAAGTGCTGGGATTACAGGCGTGAGCCACTGTGCCTGGCCGGGAGATTCTTTTTTTTCTTTTCTTTTTTTTTGAGATGGAGTCTCGCTCTGTCCCCAGGCTGGAGTGCAGTGGCACGATCTCAGCTCACTGCAACATCTGCCTCCCGCGTTCAAGTGATTCTCCTGCCTCAGCCTCCCAAAGTAGCTGGGACTACAGGCGCATGCCACCACGCCCAGCTAATTTTTGTATTTTTAGTAGAGACAGGGTTTCACCATGTTGGCCAGGATGGTCTTGATCTCCTGATCTTGTGATCTGCCTGCGTTGGCCTCCCAAAGTTCTGGGATTACAGGCGTGAGCCACACCGTGTGCGACCAGGAGTTTCTTATTAGAAGAAAATAATCTCTTAGTGTGCCTTTTGGCTTCAGGCTCTTTATGGCCACTTGTTCTGTTCAACCCTGTGGTGTCACACCGCCTCAGATCATACCTGTGTGCACACGCATGTGTGCATTAACATCCTAGAGTTTTCAAAACTATAGTCTCTGTCCCTTTATATTTAGTAATTTGCCATGTACACATTTGTTTCAGGTAACTATTGAATAAATGGTTATGTTGAGTTTGTAAAGATTTAACACTGAGATATTGCAGAGCTTAGGACTGGTGATCAGTTGCCAAATTGAAACAACACTCTGGTCATTATTATGGGACTGTTGTGTATTTGACTCTGTTGGCTACTCCTTGTTAACTGAAGCTTCTTTTCCCTTGGCTTCTTGGGAGCCATATTCTCTTACCAATCTTTTCATCAGCATTTCCAACTTCTTCTTCTTAGTCTCTTATAGGTCCTTTACCTCTTACTTCTACTTGAATTTGTTTATATTGTCCAATGAGAATCTTCTCTGTTTGTTTGTTTTTTGAGACAAGGTCTCTGTCACCCATGCTGGAGTGCAGTGAGAAGATCTTGGCTCACTGCAGCCTTACCCTCCCAGGCTGAAGTGGTCCTCTTGCCTCACCTTCCCAAGTAGCTGAGACTACAGGTGCACACTACCATGCCCAGATAATTTTTTGTCTACTTTCTATAGACATGATGTCTCACTATGTTGCCCAGGCAGGTCTTGAACTCCTGAGGTCAAGCGATCCTCCTGCCTCAGCCTCCCAAATTGTTGGGATTATAGGCGTGAGCCACTGTGTCTAGCCCCTTTTCTCAGTAAACTTAAATTGGTGATGAATATTTATCCACAACAAAATGGTTATTATCTATAAAATAAACGGGGGAAAGAAAGGTCAGGAAGCCAATAGGTAACTGGGCACTACACACAGGACAGTTGATTAGCTAAAGGATGAAAATAGCTGTTAACCTATGAGAAGATAAACACCTTTACCAGGAGTCAAAGAAATGCAAATGAATATGAGAGTAAGGTATCTATTTTTTATCGAATTAATTAGCTAAAAGATGTTAAAATAATATCTTTGGCTAATTAAAGGTGTACTGAGACTCTAACTTTCATCAGGCTCCCCCTATGGCATTGTAAATTAGTAACATGTTTCAAGAACATTAAAGGGTTTGTACCCACTGGTTTAGTGATCTCAATTATGATACTCTTTCTACAGCAGGTAATATTGATTGCCTACCCAGCTCCCTTGCCCTTTCATCCTTTCTCAAGGAACCCTGAGTTTGTTCGGGAACATACCTCTACCCAGGTTTGGGGTAAGGTCTAATTAGTTGAGTCACACAGCACCCCTTTGAGTTTGCTGCAGTATTGCATGCAGTTTGGTAACTGTGGTTTTAGCCTCTGCAAATAATTAGAATTTACTTATAATAGAAAATAATTAGAAATGACTTAAGTAATTGCTAATAAAGTTTACCAAATTAGTTATCTAGACAATTAAATATAGCTCTTCTGATATAAATCTAAGAGAAAAGCAAAGTACAGAATTGTTATATGCTATTGTAATTATATGAAAAAAAATTGCCTGTGAAAGAAATTAGTAAAATATAACAGAAAGAAATGTCGTGTGCAAAATGTATCGGGGTAGTGATATTAAAGAGATTTTTCTTCCTCTCCCCTTCTTCACCCGGAAGTGGGATAAGGGAAGTTAATGAGAACTGAGTGGAAATGTTGGGAGGGAGACCTCCTGGTTGTCCTTCTTTCTGAGCTTTGCAGGTGTAATTCTCTAGAGTGCACACGGCCTTTCAGTGTCCATGTGTGTGTGCTTGTGTGGGGGTGAGGGAAGGAGTTCATGAGTTCTAAAGCTCAGGCCAGTTACTGAGAGTTGATCAGGTAGAAGCTGGAATAGATACAATCTTTTTTAAGTCTTTACTCTTTAACTATATATTTTTTCAATCCATGAACAATTCTCTGTAAATAATTTGCTAGCAACTTTCTTAGTTTTTAGTGTTCACAACCTTTCTCTACCTGTCTTCCTACCTCCAATTTCTGGCTATTTAATTTGCTTTCTCTCCTTTTATCCAATTATCTTTGAGCAGTGCCTCTTTTCATTCCTTTAAAAATGACATATCGAAACTATCATGAAATATACATATCCAAGTCTGGGTTGTCTTACCTGGTTGTGGTAGGCACACAGTTTTTGTGGACAAATTAATTATACCAGGTGTTCCCATTAAAACATAGTTAGTATTAATAACCATAAGGGTTCTCCTGGAAAACAGATTTAGGTTTTAAGATTATTGAGAAGACATTTCTGGCACAGGTTTAAGTAGAGGACCTATAGTGAGTTTAATATCTTTTGTAATGTTTTATTTACTATTAGAAACAAATCTCATTCCTGTGACAGTCCCTCATAGGAAAATAGGTCCTTATTGTCTTTGAAGTCTCAGATATTGAGGCAGATGAGTCAAAGTTGAAAGGAGAAAATTTGAGACTTGGAAATCATGAAGCAAACTGCTATAGTCTTGTAAGATCTGCCACTGATTAGACCAGCCTGGGAATGGATCCTCTGCTCCTCTGTATAACCTTGGGCAAGTTCTTAGCTCTCTCTGAGGCGGTTTCCTCTATTTTAAATATGGAATAACTATCTTTGCCACACGGGTTTATTGTGATAATTAAATTAATTCATTTTTCAGCTAATTATTAGTCACCTAATGTGGATTAAGCATTATGCTAGGGAGGGACATATTTAATCTAAAATAAATGACCCAGTAAAAAAAATAATTTGGTTTCTCTTTAATTTCTGCTAAAAATTACATGGAAATTTTAAGGTATTTAGTCAAAAGGAATTTGGTGTAATAAAACATTATTATTGGCTACCCTTTAGGGATTTCTTTAGGGGATCTGCAGAAATTTGTTTTTTTGGAAGTATTAATCTTATGTGGCCTGCTGTATTCATTGCCTTCCTGGATCAAGTTTATATTAGAGCAGATTTGTTGCATCTTGTTTACTTTGGTGATCCATGTTTGTATTTCTAATGTGGATTGAATTTTACTGTATTTATCAGTCATCCTTTCCTACAAAATTGTTGTGCCACAATCATCTCTTCTGTTCTTTTGCTGAAGTAAAAAGAAAAAAATAATTTAAGGCAAGAATTTTGGCCACTGGGCCCTGGCCATTCTGAACAGGTATGGTTTTGTAATACGGTATCAGTATCCTACAGTTTCTGTTATTTAAATCATGAGTAACCGTAATGGGCAGAATGATGCAAAAATTTCTGAAATCCTGTTTTTGGGAAAATCTTTTTAGCAGAGCTTTTATATGATCTAGAGACTATGAAATGATTTGTTTAAAGAGGACTAAAATGTATTTACCTGTAAAGTCAATTCTTAAATGTTGCAATGTGAAAAGGTTATTGTTAATGACATTTCATATTCCTAATTCTACTAAACTTTATAAAAACATTTCAAAGGGCTAAAAGGGAATTGAATTTTTAGGTTCATTTACATGTAAAACATAAAAATTAGTGTGTGTGTGTGTGTGTGTGTGTGTATGTGTGTGTATTTAAGATACTTCAGTGCTATTGGAAGCAGCCATTCCCACTAACCCAACTTCCGGAGCTGATAGGATGCCTCATCTTTCTTCTACAACCAATGGGAAAGGACTTATGAAATTCCAGTGTGAAAGAAATTTTGTTGAGCACATGTGACAGCCAGCCCTCTAACATCTGGGGATAGCTTTTAGTTCTTGGACCTGTTGAAGAGGTAATAGACATCACTTAGCGAAGAGATATCTGGCTAGGCTTTTCAGATTCTTTTTGGTCAGGCTTTTCAGATCCTCTTCCAGCAGGTTAAACGACAACAGATAGACCTAAAGAATTCTTATTTAGCCAGGCACAGTGGTAACGCCTATAATCTCAGCACTTTTGGAGGCTGAAATGAGTGGATCATTTGAGCCCAGGAGTTCGAGAGCCCAGGTTTTCGAGACCAGGCTGGGCAACATGGCGAAACCCTGTCTCTACAAAAACAATACAAAAATTAGCTGGGCATAGTGGTGCACACCTGTAGACACAGCTACTCAGGAGGCTGAGGTGGGAGGATCACCTGAGCCTGGGAAAGTCAAGGCTGCAGTGGGCTGTGATTGCACCATTCCACTGCAGTCTGGGTGATGCAGTGAAACCTTATCTCAAAAAAACAAAAAACAAAACAAAACAAAACAAAAACCAAAATGGAATTCTTATTTAAACCAGGTTGACTTTGGATCTCAAATTAATTATACCCTTTTTTAGCTTTTGTCGGCAGTTGGGGAATAAGGGTAACTTTCCTCTTTCTGTCCTTAAATAAGTAGGGCTGGGAGAAAACTTAAAACTTGGTGGAAGAAGTAATTCTGCCTTTGAGGGAGATCTCCCTCCGCATTCATTTCCTGTTCTAGTTAACTTGTTAAGAACTATCCAGAACAGCCCAGACTTTGTCCTTGTCCTTTGTAGAACAGGATGTCCTGCAATGGTTTAACCCAGTGAACCTAGTATCCCCTGGGGTGTAAAACCTAGACTGCAGTGCTTTCAGCTGCAGTTTGATGTGGGACATGCACAAAAAAGACTTCATTTCTCCCAGGCAGCTTTCCTGATACTTGGGGACTGGCTTGCCATGGATCCTAGGCTTCTCTTGCTTCTTGTTGCCTGTCTGTGAGTAATAAAGTTGCTTTGCTTAACTTGATGTGAGAGTGTTCTGTCTCACAAGACTCATCCTCGGCGTATGTGCAAAAGTGAGTTTGTGTAAAAACCTCTTGTCAGTGATAGACTTTAGTAGAAATTCATGAGGGCTTTAGGGTCCTCCTCTGAGAGTGATACTGGTGCATAGTATTGGCGAGGTATTTCGAATCCTCCTCTGAGATTGATATTGGTGTGTGGTAATCCCCTCTTAGGGATTGATACTGGTGCACTGTATTCCACTTCACATTAGGGGCCTTATAAAAGAGTGAGGCAGCAATGATTTATATTCGTAGGAAGCTTACAAACTAAACATAATACAGATATATGAAAGAACTAACGTGGATGGTTTTAGGTGGTTGAGAAGTCATTGGAGGAATTGCAGTCAGCATATTTTCCAGGGAGATACCTACTGATGCGATTGGTGTGGGAAGACAGTCTGGCAGTACAGGGCAGCAGCGACAGAGCACTGAAGCAGAAATGAATAATCTTCATAATAGGACTGACAAATTGGTATATTTTAAAACGAAAGCAGTTAACAAATGAGAAATGAGGGGAGACCTGGGAAACACATACTGTTAGTTTTGAAAGTTAGCTTAAACTGTCCCGTAAGCTTCGTGGGGACTTTTGCCTGTCCTATATTTGATTCACTGTGGTTTCTGCCCGTTCAGTTGTGCTGGGTCCTT
Source organism: Papio anubis (assembly GCF_008728515.1). Taxonomy (NCBI): domain Eukaryota; kingdom Metazoa; phylum Chordata; class Mammalia; order Primates; family Cercopithecidae; genus Papio; species Papio anubis. Next base: position 33,585,826 of record NC_044987.1, on the reverse strand, counting down.
GGGGGTGCAGAATCATCATGTGTTGAGTACAGGCCATGACAGCAATGCAGCACATACCACTGCACATTTTAAGACCTGCTTGTGGTTCATTGTGAAGGACATTTTTAAGCTTAGATAATTGAAACACCAGAATTTAATTATAAGTAAAAAAAAACCCCAAAAACCCAACAAAACAAAACAAAACAACCAGTGGATTCCGTGTCAAACAAATGCTGTTGGCAGTTAATGAAGATAATGAAATTGAGTACTTCAGAAAACGAACCGATAGTTTTCTAGTCAGTAAATTTACTGATTGTCAATTTCTGAAGCATCAGTTCTTTCTCTGGACTCACTTATATGTTTATTATGTGAAATACAATTGTATTTTCGTGGTTTTATATCCTACGGGGTAAAAGCATGTTTCTTAGGAGGAGGACAGTATTATTAGAAAATGACTTGAATTTCACCATAAAAATGTACTAAAATATATAAATTTCAGTAGTTTTATTTTGTTGGTAGTCAAGTCTGCAAAAAATAAAGGAATTAATTAAAATGTTTTTTTCTGGTAGGATAAGTCTTGTGAGATATTTTAGGAAAGATAGGAACTCCTGACCCCCTTAAAAAAAAAAAACTATCTTTAGTAGAGACGGGGTTTCACCGTGTTAGCCAGGATGGTCTCGATCTGCTGACCTTGTGATCCGCCCGCCTTGGCCTCCCAAAGTGCTGGGATTACAGGTGTGAGCCACCACTGTGGTCCCAGCTACTCGGGAGGCTGAGGCCGGAGAATGGCGTGGGCCTGGGAGGCGGAGCTTGCAGTGAGCTGAGATCGCGCCACTCCACTCCAGCCTGGGCGACAGAGCGAGACTCCGTCTCAAAAAAAAAAAAAAAAAAAAAACACCACAACTATCTTTAGGTTATTTGGAGAATGAATGCATTGGGTGGAGCAAAAATAAATAATAAATAAGCAAAGACCTTGGGTATCAATTCAGAGCCCCTTGACTGAAAGAGGGCCAGAAAGGAAAATTCCAGGATGAGCTCTTGAGATACTTAAAGCTACAGAATTAAGTATTCATAGGGGATTTCAACAGCTTAGACATCTGTTGAATAACACATATCACTAAACATTTATCATCTGAGGATGGCTCTGGGTTATGTAGAGGATAAATTCAAAAAAGGAAACCACGGAGAAGCAGTCTTGGTTTTATTTCATGCAAGTAGGGAAGGAGCGATAATTCAAACTTGATGTGGATTTGGTGTTTACTCTGCATGAACTGGCCTGAGTATTCTGTGCTGGCACTCAAGTTCTGTCACATAGGATATTATTCAAATGTTCCAATGGTTTTCAAACTGTGGTTTGTGACCATAGAGGGTTGGTGAAATCAATGTAGTAAGTTGAACTAGTATTAGAAAAAAAATGGAGTAAAAAAGACACCATATATAAGCACTTTGGGAGGCTGAGGTGGGCAGATCACTAGAGGTCAGGAGTTAGAGACCAGCCTGGCCAACATGGTGAAACCCTGTCTTGACTGAAAATACAAAAATTAGCAGGATGTGGTGGCGCACACCTATAATCCCAGCTACTTGGGAGACTGAGGCAGAGAGAACCGCTTGAACTCAGGAGGCGGAGGTTGCAGTGAACTGAGATCATGCCATTGCCTCCAGCCTGGGCAACAGAGTGAGACTCTGCCTTGAAAAAAAAGACACCGTAGTGTATTCAGTATATTAAAGGCAAATGTTGTTTAATGAAACTTGTTTTTGTTTTATAAGTACACACGCATGAGGATACAACATCAGATTTTAAAATGTAGTTATTACTGTGAGTCATGGTCAAAATAAAAAAAAAAATTGAAGTACACCATCTTATAAGTTTAGATGTGTGTCTCTAGCATGTATATAGTGAAGCCTGATTCACTTTTTATTGCAAAGGTATGTGGGACAGATCACTTGGAGAAGAGAGATGGTTTGGAGGTCATGGTGTTCGTGGCATGAGACACATTTTATAGGTCTTGTGAGGCCCTTCAAGGTAGAACTTGGCCAGCCCCACTGTGAATAGCTCCTGAAGGTGGTCATAGCCACTGGATCTAGCATCTGATACTAAGGTCAAGAAAGAGAATTTATTTAGTTCATGAAAGCAGATATTTTCTGTGCAAATGCATGCCTTTGACATAAACCATGTCTTTTTATTTTGTTCTATTAAGAATATTTCAGACTTTTGGAGGAGTATAGCTTGGTTGTTAGAAAAAAGGAAGATTTACTCAGATTAGCAAGTTTGAAACAGCAAAATGCCAGCCTGCAAAGTTTGAAGATAAATAAATTGGACAAGGTCTCAGACACACTAGGAATAGAAAAATTAAGGTTACATAAAGGTAGGGAAATGGATTTCAAATGCTAAAATAAAAATGTATTTCTAAACAAGAATTTAATTAAACTGGAATCATCTACCATGTGGTACATAGTAATTTTTTACTAATTCTAACATAGTAAATTCTCACCTAGAATAATTTCTCACATAGTAATTTTCCACTTCATGTATATTAAATGCACAGATTACTAAAAAAGTGAATCCTATATTGAGTAAATTATCATGGAAATTAGTTTCTTGTTCATGTAATGGTTCAGTACTTTATTTAACGTGACTTATTTAAATGTGTATTACATTTGATAGATTTGATATTATTTTATTCAAGCTTTAAAGTATTCTCTAATGAATGGTGTTTGTGATGGAGAAAGGAAGAGAAGGTTGTGATTTATGTACCTCATGATTTATGTACCTTATTGAATACAATTCCTTAATAGATTGGAATTCCTTAATAGATTGGAAGAACCAATCATCCTTCAAAGAAAATAGATTACTGGGAAAACATTGGAAAGAACATTGGACTAATTGAAAAACTTAGAATAAGAGCATTTAGTGCTAGATAAATTTAAAAATGTCAGCCGGGCGCGGTGGCTCAGGCCTGTAATCCCAGCACTTTTGAGGCCGAGACGGGTGGATCACGAGGTCAGGAGATCGAGACCATCCAGGCCAACACCGTGAAATCCCGTCTCAACTAAAAATACAAAAAAAAAATTAGCCGGGTGTAGTGGCGGGTGCCTGTAGTTCCAGCTACTCGGGAGGCTGAGGCAGGAGAATGGCGTGAACCTGGGAGGTGGAGCTTGCAGTGAGCCGAGATTGCACCACTGCACTCCAGCCTGGGCGACTGAGCGAGACTGTCTCAAAAAAAAAAAAAAAAAGTCAGGCACAGCTACATGAATTCAGATTTCTTGCTTCCTACTTCTTCATTCACCACTAGATACTGTCTTTTTCTTTTTGCTGAAATACTGGCCAGTCGAATATTAGGAGAAAACAATTGAATATTAATTGATAATTTTCAAGTTAGGTGAGGATTTTACAGCAGATGAAGGCTGTGACAGGAGGATGTATCTACTCTGAGCTCTGTTGGAAGTTTTGGCCATGATAATTATTTAACATCAGTCTCCATGGCAGCAAGGAGAAAAGCTCTAGGCAAACAAACAGATGGATTCAGAGGACCTTAAGAGATCAAGTCCAGTAGGAGCCAGCAGCTGGCCTTCTGTGGGCTGCTTATTAGCATTTTCCTTAGCTTGTTGTCTGCCTGCACTCGGCAGCAAGCTGGAGGTCAGATTTATGACACAAACGCATTTGCACCCAGGTTCTGGTATCTACTCACTCACAGGTGACCTCACCTGTATCTCTGCCTCTCTCTGCTTTCCTTGTTTTCTTTTACTCTGTGTGTGTGTTGTGTGTGTAGGTTCAAAATGACAGGTGGTAAAATGAGCAGCAAAAGGATACTCTTGGCTATTCCTTCCCGCTCTTCCTGTCTTTCAGATATTGCACATCCTGAGCCTGTTGTTTTACATAGAAGAAAAATGAAGCCACTTCACACATTCATAGAGAAGGTGCTTGAAAAGAGAAAAGAAGAAGCAGAGAGTGCTTAGCAGCAAGGCTATTTATTACTTCTGTATCCCAGGCAGTTTTCCAGGCTGTAGTTTCACCCCCAACCTTGCCTCCCCTGCTGAATGTGGCTGGTGCCAAATTCCTGCCATTGACTGAGTCATCATGTCCCAGTTGGTCTGGCACTGTAGTCAACATTTGTAGCCTTTACCATTGTTGCTTTGGAGCTAGATCACTAGGTTAGATTATAGGCTAGATAATTAGGTTTTCCTAAATAGAGAATCTGCTGGTGCTGAGATCTTGCCCCAGAAGGCACACCGTGGTGGTTATTCACATAGGTGGTCTGGTGTATGTGAGATGGGAAAACCAGTAAGTCACTCCTTAACTCAATTCAGCAGCCTTTTACTGATTGCCCAGAAACTGGATCATCTGGCAGAATTAAATGGATTATTTTGTTTAAAACCTAAAGCAAAAAGTTTAAGGTGGGCCTCAAGGGATTCCATATGTAAATTGTTCCTATGAATGATTGTTGATAATGTTGGAAAAAAATGGGAAAAGAGTTCACACAAATGACTATCCTGATGGTGCGAATATAATTATTTCTGTCCTCTTTTCCAAGCTTTCTCTAATGTTTCAGTACTGTTTATACAATAATAATATTTAATAATAACAACTGGTTTTGTTCTCATGGGGAAAAAAGGCCCAAGATAAAAATTCCAGTCATATTAAAGTGAAAACATGGCTAGATTCAGTGTCTTCAAGAGTATTTTGAAAAGAAAAATACCACAACAAAAAAACCCCAAGAACTTAAAATGATGATATTTGTATTTGACTGTATTGGTTGAGATCACCTTTTTGTACATGTAATGTTGATTGAACACATATTGCTTTTAAAAGTTTAAGATATACATATATACATGGTCCTTATTAGGCTTTTATTTTCTTAAAAAATTTTACTATTTTTACTGTAAACATTTTCAAATGTACTCAAAAATGAATATTAAAAAGAACTACCATATGCTTCTCATTCAGGTTTTAAAAAAGAATAATATGGTGAACATCCATATACTTATTTAGGTTCTATAGTTATACAGAATTTTTTTAAGTTTTTTTTTTTTAACTGAGCAAATAATAGTTACAGTATTACCCACCTCTTCCCTGCCCCCATACACGTATGAAGTCAAGTTTCCCATATTAACATCTCGCATTAGCGTGGTACATTTGTTAAAATAAATGAACCAATATTGAGACTTTATTCTTAACTAAAGTCAAGAGATTACATTGAGGTTCATTCACTCTGTCTTGTACAGTTGGATGGGTTTTAGCAAACGCACAATGTCATGTATCTACCTTTGCAGTACCATGTAGAATAGTTTTATAACCCTTCAATTCTCTTGTTCTTCACCTAACAACTCTCCCACACTTTTCTCACCTAACCAGGGCAACCACTGATATTTTGTTTTGTTTTAAACTGCTTCTATAGTTCTGTGTTTCCCAGAATGTCATACAGTTGGAGCCATGCAATATATAGCCCTTTCAGACTGGCTTCTTTCACTTAGCAGTATACATTTAAGATTCTTCCATCTTAAATACATATTCCATGACTTGATAGCTTATTCTTTTTTTTTTTTTTTTTTTTGAGATGGAGTCTTGTTCTGTCACCCAGGCTGGAGTGCAGTGGCGTTACCGTGGCTTACTGCAACCTCTGCCTCCCAGGTTCAAGCAGTTCTCCTGCCTCAGCCTCTCAAGTAGCTGAGATTACAGGCACCTGCCACCATGCCCAGCTAATTTTTTGTATTTTTAGTAGAGACAAGGTTTTGCCATGTTGGTCAGGCTGGTCTCAAGCTCCTGACCTCAGGTGATCTGCCAGCATTGGCCTCCCAAAGCGCTGGGATTACAGGCATGAGCCACCATGCCTGGCCAACTTATTCCTTTCTATTGCTGAATGATATGATGTTATGTGGATGTACACCAGTTTGCTTATCCATTCACTTACTGGAGGTCATTTTAGTTGCTTCCAAGTTTTGGCAGTATTGAATAAAGCTGTTATAAAAATTTGCGAGCAGATTTAGTTTGGACATAATGTTTTCAACTCATTTTGGTTAGTACTGAGGACTATGGTTGCTGGATCATATTGTAAGAGTATGTGTAGCTTTGCAAGAAACTGCCAAACTTCTCCAAAGTGGCTGTACCATTTTGCATTCCCATAAGCAATGAGTGAGAGCTCCTGTTGCTGTATATCCTTGACAGCATATTGTGCTGTCAGTGTTTTGGATTTTAGTGCTTCTAATAGATAAGTAGTAGTATTTCATAGTTGTTTTATTTGCTCCTTCCTAATGACGTAAAACATTGAACATCTTTTCATATGCTCTTTTGCCATCTGTATATATTCTTTGGTGAGTTATCTGTTCAGATCTTTTGACTTTTTAATATCTGGGTTGTTGTTTTTCTTATTCTTGAATATTCTTGAATATATCCTTTGTATATTTTAGATATAAGTCCTTCATCAGGTACATGTTTTGCAAAGTTTTTTAAAAAAATTATTACTTCTTTTTTTTTTTTTTTTGAGACAGTCTCGCTCTGTCACCCAGTCTGGAGTACAGTAGCATGATTGGCTCACTATAACCTCCACCTCCCTGTTCAAGTGATTCTCCTGCCTCAGCCTCCCGAGTAGCTGGGATTACAGGCATGCACCACCATGCCTGGCTAATTTTGTATTTTTAATAGAGATGGGTTTCACCATGTTGACCAGGCTGGTCTCGAACTCCTGAACTCAGGTGATCCACTCCCCTTGGCCTCCTAAAATGCTGGGATTACAGGCGCGAGCCACTGTGCAAATTTTATTGTGTATATTTGACGTTTACATCATATGTTTTGCAAAGATTTACTTCCAGTCTAGAACTTTTTATTCTCCCAACAGTTTCTTTCACAGAACAGGAATTTTCAATGTTAATGAAGTCCAACTTACCAGTTTTTATCTTTGGATCAAATTTTTGATGTTACATCTAACTTTGGGTTTGCCAAACAGAGTTTTCTAGATTTTCATAATACTAAGTTATCTTCTCGTAGTATTATGGTTTTGTGCTTACATTTAGACCTGTGATCCATTGCAAGTACATTTTTGGGAAGGGTATGAAGTCTGTATCTAGATTTATTATTTTGCTTGTGGATGTCCTGTTGTTCCAGCATCATTTGTTTAAAAGACTGTCTTTCCATTATTATATTTCATTTGTCAAAGATCAGTTATGGGTCTGTTTCTGAGCTATTTTATTCTGTTGGTCTATTTTTCTATTCTTTCACCAATACCAAACAATCTTGATTACTTTAGATTTATGGTGAGTCTTGAAGTCAGGTAATGCCAGTCCTCTGACTTTATTCTTCTTCTTCAATATTGTTGCTTACTCTGAGTCCTTTGCCTTTCAGTAAACTCTAGAATCAGCTTTGTTGATACCTATAAAATTGCTTGCTGGGATTTTGATTGGGATTGCATTCAATCTATAGATCAAGTTGGGAAGAACTGACATCTTGACAACTTTAAGTCTTCCTGCCTAGAAACATAGAATATCTCTCCATTTATTTAAATCTTTCAAAATTTTCTTTCATGAGAGGTTTGTAGTTTTCCTCATATAGATCTTAGATATATTTTGTTAGATTTAAACCTAAGTATTTTTTTGGTGAAATGTAAATGATGTTGAGTTTTAAATTTCAAATTCCACCTTTTCATTTCCGATATAGGAAAGACATTGACTTTTATATATTAACCTTGTATCCTGAAACCTTGCTATCGTTCCAGGAATATTTTTGTTGATTCTTTAGCATCTTCAACATGGACAGACTTGTCTTCTGTAAACAAAAACAGTTCCTTTTCTTTCTTCACAATTTGTATTTCTTTATATCCTTTTCTTGTTTATATTAGCTAGGATTTGAATGGGGAGAGGGATATCCTGTCTTGTTCCCAATCTTACGGAGAAAGCATCTAGTTTCTCACTATTCAATATGACATCAGCTGTAGGTTTTTGTAGATCATCTATATCAAATTGAGGAACTTCCCCTCAATCTTCCTAATTTGCTGAGAGTTTTTATCATGAATTGGTGTTGGATTTTGTTAAATGTGTTTCAAATTCTTTTAACTTTTTAATTAATTTTAATTGACAAATGAACTTGTATATATTTATCTCAAATACTCTTTCTGCATTTATTGATATGATCTTAAGATTTTTCTTTTTTAGCTTGTTGATATGATGGGCTACATTAATTGATTCTAGAATGTTCTGTCAGCCTCGCATAACAGGAAGAAATCTCACTTTGTGAGGGTAATTTTTTTTAACAGTTCTTAAATTCTATTTGCTATATTTTGTTGAGGAGTTTTATATCTATGCTCATGGGAGATATTGGTCTGTAGTTTTCCCTTCTTGTCATGTCTTTGTCTGGTTTTGTTGTTAGGGTAATACTGTCCTCATAGAATGAGTTAGCAAGCATTCTTTTTGCTTCTATTTCTGTAAGAACTCGTGGAGAATTGATTTAATTTTTTCTTTAAATGTTTGGTAGAATTCCCAGTGAGACTGTATGGACCTAGTGCTTTCTTTTTTGGGAGGTTTTTAGTTATTATTATTATTTTTGAAGATAAAGATGTATTCAGATTATCTACTTGTGTGAATTTTGAAAGTTTGTATCTTTCAAGGTATTGCTTCAGTTTCATCTAAGTTTTCATATTGTGGGCATAGAGTTACTTATAGTATTTCTTTATTATCATTTCAATGCCCAGGGGGATTAGTAGTGATAACCCTGATTTCTGATATTTGGGTCTTTGCTATTTTTTTTTTTTTTTCTTGGTTAGCCTAGCTAGAGGTTTACTAATTTTGCCAGTCTTTTCAAGGAACCAGCTTTTGGTTTCATTGATTTTTTTTTTTTCCCCTGTTAATTTTCCATTTTCAATTTTATTGATTTGTGCTCTACTTTTTATTCTTTCTTCTTCTTCTTTTTTTTTTCTTTTGCTGCTTGCTTTAGCATTATATTGCTCTTCTTTCTCTAGTTTCTTAAAGCAGAAGCTTAATTATTGCTTTTAGATCTTTCTGCTTTTCTACTATATGCATTTATTGCTAAATAGTTCCCTTTATACTATTTTGTTATACCCCAAAATGCTTTTGTTACACCCAAAATTTTTATACGTTTTATTTTTCTTTGGCTCAAAATATTTTAAAATTTCTTTGGAGATTTCTACGACCTGTATGTCATTTTGAAGTAAGTTATTTAATCTGCTGGTATTTTTGGATTTTATATAATTCTCTTTGCTACCTTATGTGCCCATTTTATTGCTTTTACATATTTTTCCTCTTCCTTTTTTTTTTTTTCTTGGAGACAAAGTCTTGCTCTGTCGCCAGGCTGGAGTGCAGTGGTGCAATCTCACCTCACTGCAACCTCCGCCTCCCAGGTTCAAGCAATTCTCCTGCCTCAGCCTCCTGAGTAGCTAGGATTACAGGCGCACGCCACCAGGCCCAGCTAATTTTTGTATTTTTAGTGGAGACGGGATTTCACCATGTTGGCCAGGATGGTCTCGATCTCTTGACCTTGTAATCTGCTCACCTTGGCCTCTCAAAGTGCTGGGATTACAGGCATGAGCCACCGCGCCTGGCCACTTTTAAATATTTTTAAGTGCTTACTGTAGAGCTTGCAATATACGTGTTTAAAGTCCACTTTCAAATGACAGTATACTTCTTCAACAGTAGTGCAGTTACTTTATTAACAGTATTTTCAATTTCTCCTTCCATCTCTTATAATACTGTAATTAATTTCATGTATCCATATGCTATAATCACCCAATACATTGTTCTTATTATTACTCTGAATGATTACCTATTAGATGAATTCAGAATAAAAAGGATAAAAATTTTATTTTACATTATTTTGTTTCTTTCTGCTTCTCTTCCTTTCTTCATGTAGGGCTGAAGAACTGTTAACATTTCTTGCAAGGCAGGTCTCCTGGCGACACATTCCCTCAGTTTTTGTTTGTTCACGGAAATCATTTATCTTTCCCTTTTGAAGGATAATTTCCCTAGATACAGGATTCTTTCGGCAGTTTAAATATTTCATTCAATTTTCTTCTTGCCTTCTGAAGAGAAATCGGATAAAATTCTTATCCTTGTTCCTCTATAGGTAAGGGTATTTTCCTCTGGCTTTCTTCCTTGTTTTCTCTTTGCTTTTCTTAAATTTGAATATGGAATGCCTAGGTATAGATTTTTTGTAATTTATCCCGCTTAGCGTTTGGTATCTGCTGTTTTTTTTTTTTTTTTTTTTTTTTTTTATTTTGAGACGGAGTCTCGCTCTGTCGCCCAGGCTGGAGTGCAGTGGACAGATCTCAGCTCACTACAAGCTCCGCCTCCCGGGTTGACGCCATTCTCCTGCCTCAGCCTCCGGAGTAGCTGGGACTACAGGCGCTCGCCACCTCGCCCGGCTAGTTTTTTGTATTTTTTAGTAGAGAGGGGGTTTCACCGTGTTAGCCAGATGGTCTCGATCTCCTGACCTCGTGATCCGCCCGTCTCGGCCTCCCAAAGTGCTGGGATTACAGGCTTGAGCCACCGCGCCCGGCCCTGGTATCTGCTGTTAAATTTGAAAAATGCTTAGCTGTTATTACTTCATATGTTTCTTTGTTCCCTTCCCTCTTTCTTCTTCTTCTGGTATTCCTATTATGTGTATGTTATATTATTTGTTGTTGTCTCACACTTCTTGGATATTATTCCCTGTTTTCACTCTTCAGTTTGAGAAACTTCTGTTGACATTTGTCAAGCTCACTGAGTTTGTCTAGAGTCTGCTGATGAGCCCATGAAAGGGGTTCTTCCTTCATTCTGTTTTAATGTTTTTCACTTCTAGTATTTCCTTTTGGCTCTTTGAGTTTTCATCTTTCAGCTTTCACTACCAATTTGTTGTTGCATGTTGTCTGCCTTCTCCATTAGAGTACTTAACATATTAATTGTAGTTACTTTAAGTTCCTTAGGTGATAATTTAAACATCTGTGTCAGATCTGAGTCTGAGTGTGATTCTTGCATTGTCACTTAACGACTGTGGTTTTTTTGCTTCTTAGCATGGCTTGTAATTTTTTGTTAAAAGCTGGACATGATGTGTAGAGTAATAGGAACTGAGGTAGTTAGGCATTTCAAATGAGGTTTGATGCCAGTTGGGCTAGGAGCTAGCCTGTTGTTAATGTGTGCTGTAGCTGCAGGGGCCAGGAACTACAGATTCCTTTCCTTTCCTTATTTTTGTCTCCCCTGTTGTCTTTGGGATTCATAGTATGAACATTTTTAGGCCTTAAGGAATAATAAACACCCTTTTTATTTATTTATTTATTTTTTTTTTTGAGACGGAGTCTCGCTGTGTCCCCCTGGCTGGAGTGCAGTGGCCGGATCTCAGCTCACTGCAAGCTCCGCCTCCCGGGTGCACGCCATTCTCCTGCCTCAGCCTCCGAGTAGCTGGGACTACAGGCGCCCGCCACCTCGCCCGGCTAGTTTTTTGTATTTTTAGTAGAGACGGGGTTTCACCGTGTTAGCCAGGATGGTCTCGATCTCCTGACCTCGTGATCCACCCGTCTCGGCCTCCCAAAGTGCTGGGATTACAGGCTTGAGCCACCGCGCCCGGCCAACACCCTTTTTAATTCAGTTTGTTTGGTAGATAACCAACATCAAAAGTATACAGGCAATATAAGAATTCATGAAGTTTTAAATAAATAATAGTTAACTGGGTAGAAAATGTTATGTTTTTATTAGCATGAAATGCATGAGTGCCTGATTTGCTGTTTCCTTTTTTAAATTTTGTAGGTGAAATCTTGTCTGTATTTATTTACACTGCCATTTTTCTATATAACAATATAGTATCCAAATATGAATAGTACAAATGTAGTAAAGGTGGGACTTCTTCCTGTCCTTTACTCCATTATTTCTCTTACCTCGAGTGTTACTGAGAGAAACCAAAAGATGAGCTGCAGCTTTCCAGAATGCCCAAGTTTTTGCTACTTAATTTTTTTTTTCTTTTTGCCGGTTTTTACTTCTGAGTGTGCTGTAAGTGCATATGTACTTTTTTTGGTGTATATTCCGATGGACTTATGCAGATTTAAATTATTAAAAAAACTATCATATGCATATTTTGTTTTCAAAACAAAGTAAAAGTATACCATTAAGTCCTCCTTTCGAAAGTGTAGGAGAATCATAATATATAAATGAGTAGGAATGCCAGCTGCTACTTGCCATGTGAAGCTAACTGGAGTAAAAATGAAAAGTTAGGCACAGTAGACAAGTTGAGTACCCATAAACAGAAAACTAAGAGCTGTCTGTATACAGGATTAATTGCCAGATTAGAGAAGTAGCAGGTGTTATGAATTCGGGAGGTGGAAAGATCACTTTGGGATGGAGTGGACAGAGAAGGAAGGCAGCAGAGCTAGTCATTAAAGATGATTGAGAGGCCCGAAGTCTAGGAAACTTACTACAGTGGCAAAGTGCTACAATCAGAACCTAGAGTGCTAACAACTGACTGAGTTTCTTTACCAAGTTTTCTAAACAATTCATTAAAGTTGTTGACCAAAATCTTGATGAATTATTCATGACTTCAGAATTTCGGCTAGGCATGGAGAACCACGCCTGTAATTCCAGCATTTTTCGGGACTGAGGCCGGAGGACCATTTGAGGCCAAGAGTTTGAGTGGGCAACTGTCTCTACCAAAACAAAAACAAACAAGCAAACAAGCAAACAAAATAGCCAGGCATAGTGGTGTGCACCTGTAGTCCCAGCTACTTGGAATGCTGAGCTGGGAGGAGCACTTGAGCCCAGAAGTTTGAGGCTGCAGTGAACTGTGATCACACCTGGGAGCAAGACCTTGTCTCAAAAAAAGAAAGTTACTAGAACAGAGAATTAACTGCAGGCCGAGTTAAGAAATGAAAATAGCCGGGCGCGGTGGCTCAAGCCTGTAATTCCAGCACTTTGGGAGGCCGAGACGGGCGGATCACGAGGTCAGGAGATCGAGACCATCGTGGCTAACATGGTGAAACCCCGTCTCTACTAAAAATACAAAAAAAAAAAAACTAGCCGGGCGTGGTGGCGGGCGCCTGTAGTCCTAGCTACTCGGAGGCTGAGGCAGGAGAATGGCGTGAACCTGGGAGGCGGAGCTTGCAGTGAGCCGAGATCGCGCCACTGCACTCCAGCCTGGGTGACACAGCGCGAGACTCCGTCTCAAAAAAAAAAAAAAAAAAGAAATGAAAATAAAAGGTTGTAATGTTAATATATTAAAGTGATGTTCTCTGGACAGAAGAAGAGATATAATGAGCAAGCTTTCGGATTCTGCCCTTTTGAGAAAGTAACCCCCAATTGTAAAGCAAGGGAATTGGAATACAGCTGATCTAAATTTGAATCCTGGCTCTATTTTTTATTAAATGTGGAGATACTGGTGGTGCTGATGGGTTAGGACGATTGAGATAATGGAAGTAAAGTAATTAACTCAGCGTTTGTCGCATAGTAAGTACCCATTAAATGGTTGCTATTGTTCAATAATGGTAATAAAACCCTAATTCAGCTATGTGGCATATAATTGCTTTGAATTAAAAGTATATTTCTGGGTACATTTTTATGTGTAAGCCAATAAATGCAATGACAGTTAGCATTTTGTTTAGAACTATGTAATGCAAATTTTAAAGCACCAAAACTTATTTTACTCTTAAGAAAAATCTAGTCTGTTTGCAAAAGGAAGTCATGTTATTTGGGGAGCTATATTTTCATATCTGTAATTTACATGGAGCGCTAGCAAAAAGTCATTATAGAACCCCCCTAGGGAAGCCTCGTATAATTTCAGCTCCTTGAGTGGATGACTGAGCTGCTGCCATCTGAGTTGTCGTGGAGATGATTGGAATTACTTTCCCTTAAGTGGCTGCACTCAGTTGGGTGAACAACTCTGTGGTGCTTTCTTTTTGCAATTACATCTGTAGCAGTGGGGCTTCATTTGGCATTCATCTAACCTTGCTCAGTTTGAAATCATGATTCCAACAGGGAAGTGAGGTGATCCTAGGGGAAGTCCTGAAAGTTGAGGTATGCTGCAGAATTGTTTTTTTGATTGAGGGGAATGATTTAAGTGCTTGTTGGTTATAGTTCCTCTGTTGCTTCTAGGGATCGGTGAAAATCACCTGCTGTCATGTGTTTGAAGAGCCATAGATGAAAGAAATGAAGGCTATGAAGAAATTATTATTGTTTATTCTTAAGTTTCTCTTTTTCTTATAGTTTGATTTGAAGTGGTTTTGTGCAGCAAACTTGGGAAATCATGATTTAATGCACTTGCATTTTTATATATGCAAATAAATGCTAAAATATAAAATTTGCATATGTGATATAATTTAAAAATATATATGACCTCTGCCTCCAGTTCCTGGCAGATCTCCTAAAACCCTTGTAATTTCTGGGGCAGTAAGGGTGATGGGTACATCTTCTGTTCTAATATTTGGTTTTGACTGTTGTTTCTGACATGATGGTTAATTCCTTGGAATTTTCTGGGTGATAGGAGCGTCTTTTGTTCTTCTGTGATAACTCTTGGTGCCCTCCTGGATAAGGGCTGGTCACCAGAAAGAGTCCGCCACAATTAGAAGGCTTGAACTTTCAGCTCCACCCCCACCCTCTGGGAAGGGGAGAGGGCTGGAGATGGAGTTAATAATAGAACATGGCTACGTGATGAAGCCTCTATAAAATTCCATGAACTCTGAGGTTCTGGGAGCTTCCGGGTTGCTGAGCACATCCACGTGCTGGGAGGGTGGAGCACTGCAACTCCACAGGGACAGAAGCTTGGGACTCTGCTGGAGCTCACCCTATGTACCTCTCCATCTGGTTATTTGTATCCTTTAAAATATCTTTCGTAATAAATCGACAGTAGTACATACATTGTTTTCCTGGGTTCTGTGATACACTTCGGCAAATTATTGAACCTGAGGAGGGTTCCTGGGAACCTCTGATTTGTAGCCAAGTCGGACAGAAGTGTGGAGAACCTAGGGCCCTACGACTTGTGATTGGCATCTGAACTGCAGGGCAGCCTTGTGGGACTGAGCCCTTAAACTGTGGGGTCTGTGCTAAACCTGGTTGGTGTCGGAATTAAATTGAATTGTAGGACACCCAGCTGGTGTTGGAGAATTGGTTGGTGAGAGGAGAAAACCTGACACCTCTGCTCACTGAAGTGCTGAGTGTGGGAGTATAGAAGAGAAACACAATTGGTTTTTCCTATAGTCAGTTTGGTTGGTGAATTTTGTTCCCTCCTAAGAAGAAAAACGTAGAGTTTACTGAAACCTCTCAACAGCAAGCCTGCTAGGATGGAATCTCCTTAACCAAGCAGTTGGCTGCTGAAAAGGCCACACCTGTGCTCCCACCTGCAAAAGGGGTGGGATTGAAGCAGCCCACATTGTGTGATGATTGGGCACCGATAAGCTGAGTCTCAGGAATAAAAATTCCAGTTCTTTCCAGTTTAGCCAGGGGCTTACTGACTAGAAAGTCTTCCACTGAGAGAGATAAAGATGCCTTAGGCAAGAGATGGTGACACAGAAGAATATAGAGTTGCTATTTCAAGTTGGGAACTTCTGGAGCCTTCTGGTTCATCCTCCCAGATATGGTTGCTGGCCCTTTCTTTCCTCTCTATTTGAGGAATTATTGCAGCACTTACACCATGCAATTGCAATTGTTTACTTTCCTCTTTTCCTCATTATAAGCTCCTTAGGAGTAGAAAACTATCTTTAACATGAAGCTGTGTGTTTGGTTCATGATGGAGCTATATAAGTGTTAAGTAAGTGAAATTATATGAATGACTTTGCTTTGCGTGTGTGTGTGTGTGTGTGTGTGTATATATATATATTCTTTTTTTTTTTTTTTTTTTTTTTTTTTTTGAGATGGAGTCTCACTCTGTCTCCCATGCTGTAGTGCAGTGGCGTGATCTCGGCTCACTGCAACCTCCACCTCCCAGGTTCAAGCGATTCTCCTGTCTCAGCCTCCCGAGTAGCTGGGGTCACAGGCATGGGGCACCATGCCTGGCTCATTTTTGTATTTTCAGTAGAGATGGGGTTTCGCCATGTTGGCCAGGCTGGTCTCAAAATCCTGGCCTCAGATATCTGCCCACCCCGGCCTCCCAAAGTGCTGGGATTACAGGTGTGCGTCACTGCACCTAGCCTCTCTCTCTCTCTGTCTCTTTAACTTTCAGTAACAAAGTCAGAAAATAAAGTGATGGGCTTTCTCTTGATTAGCCAAACCACTGAATTTTAGGCTACCCTTAACAAAATATACAAATAGGTATTTGTTTATTTAATTAGCATGATGGCCAAAGGATGTTGCTGTTTTTTTTTTTAAAGTGGTGTGATGAATGTACTGAGTAGATATAAACCCTGAATCCTGATGTTAAGAAAGTATTTAGTAATTATTAATGTATATTAATTGATATATCTAAATTTTGTATGGCAAAAGGAAACCCGTGGATCACAAAGCTGAAAATTCAAGCATAAGAAAACTGTGAATGCTACCAGCTGAGGAGATTGTGTTTCTGTTATGAATTTGGCCCAGTTTTAGAGCATACGTCAATTGCTTATGTAGTTAGACTTGGGATTAGATTGAAAATTTATATTTCTAGACTAAGAAGATATTCTGCAATGCTTTGTCATAACCATATAGACTTCCTAGTCAGTTTATTAATCACTAATAGGAAGGAAAGTATCCATGTACCTAATTTGCATAGATAAATTAAAGCTAACTTTTAACAAATAGTAATTTTTAAAACATTTCTAAAATGTATTATTTGCATCCATGTTATACTGCAGCAGAGTGTACTGAATATAATAGAATCTCTTTTCTGGATGACTAGTATGAATATCATGTGACACTGTTTCCCCTGCTTTGTAAATTTGTAATCTAAATTTCTTTCTTTCTTTCTTTCTTTTTTTTTTTTTTTTTTGAAGAGTTTTGTTCTTGTTGCCCAGGCTGGAGTGCAATGGCGTGATCTTGGCTCACTGCAAACTCTGCCTCCCGGGTTCAAGCAATTCTCCTGCCTCAGCCTCCCGAGTAGCTGGGATTACAGGCGCCCACCACCACACCCGGCTAATTTTTGTATTTTTAGTAGAGATGAGGTTTCACCATGTTGGCCAGGCTGGTCTCGAACTCCTGACTTCGTGATCCACCTGCCTCGGCCTCCCAAAGTGCTGGGATTTACAGGCATGAGCCACCATTCCTGGCCTAAATTTCAAATAAGACTAATTTGACGAAATACAAAAGGTGACAGTTTTCTATTTAAGGAAAGTTTGATGTACTGTGGATTGTGTAGCCTCATTTTCCACAAGGACATCATGATTTTTTATTTATTTTTTAATCAAGTACAAAGCAGGAAGAAAAGTTCAAACTGCATCATGGTTTTTTATCTTTCTACTCTCTGCTAAGCATCAGCATCTGAATTCTTTTTAGGAGAAAATCAGCAGTTTTGTATTTGACTGCAGAGGTATGCATGGCTATTAAACCTTATGTATTAATGCTCTGGGTGTGTGGGTGAATATGGAGAAATCCTCTGTCAAAATGACCTCTTTAGGGTGGAATTCAATTACAGCTGAAAAGCCAATGTTGCTTTCTCACAATCAGATTTTAAGAAACACTGAATATGCACGTCAGAGCTTAAATTCCTTCTCTCTCAAGGACTATCAGAATTGGCATACGTCTTTGATTAAGCCTCATGCAAATGCTGATATAAGCCGTGTCTAAGAAATTGCAAAACTTTAATTACATTTTTTCCTTAAAGTGGGTTGCTTAAATAGTAAGTCATATGTTGCTTAATGACAAGATTATATTCTGAGAAATGTGTTCTTAGGCGATTTTGTCCTTGTGTGAACATTGTAGAGTGTATTTACACAAACGTAGTTGGTATAATTTACTGCACACCTAGGCTATATGGTAAAGCCTGTTGTTCTAGGCTACAAACCTGTACAGCATGTGATTGTACTGAATATGGTAGATGGCTGTAACACAATGGTAAAAATTTGTGTATCTAAATATAGAAACAGTATAGTAAAAATACAGTATTATAATCTTAATGGGACCACTATTCTATATGCAGCTTTTGCTATATGATGGCAGTCATTCAAGTTTTTTTTGGTCTTGTTTTGTTTTTACCTTTCAATGAAATGACTTTAGAAAACTAATCCTTAAAATAAGGAATGATGCTTTGGTGCCTCACAGTATAACTTAGATTTATATCATTATATTCTTTTTTTTTTTTTTTTGAGACGCTCTGTTTCCAGGCTGGAGTGCAGTGATGCGATCTCAGCTCACTGCAACTTCCGCCTCTCGGGTTCAAGTAATTCTCCTGCCTCAGCCTCCCTAGTATCTGGGACTACAGGCGCCCCACGCCCGGCTAATTTTTTTATTTTTAGTGGAGACGAGGTTTTACCATGTTGGCCAAGATGATCTCAATCTCTTGATCTACCAGCCTCGGCTTCCCAAAGCGCAGGGATTACAGGCGTGAGTCACTGTGCCTGGCCATCATTATATTCTTTTAAAGGTTTGAAGTCAACACAGTAAATAACTTCATCCCAGTGTTCTAAAGAACTGTGGGCAGATCTTTTCATTTTACTGCTTACCCGGATATTGTCAATGGAAAGGGCTGTATCTGAGAATTGGGTTCTTTAAGTAAATGAGACTAGCTTTAGCGGGGCACTCTGGGGCCATGGGAGCAGGAAAGGTTGAGTGTTATCTGAGCTGCTGAGTGCCCTGAGTCAGCTATTGTTTAGTCCCTAAATATATGACTGATAAGAAGAGAATCTTAGTGTGACCATCTGCTCAACCCAATTAGCAGCTATGCAAATCCCTGCTTCCAGTTAATGACTATTGTATTTCCATCAGATCTTTGCTCAAAAGTAGCTTTCACAGAGAACCTTTCCCTTGCCATCTCAAAGAAAGGTGAAGTTTCCTTGTTGTCTTTTCTGTTTTTCTACATAGTACTTATCACTCTCTAATACCTTCTGTATTTAACTTTTTTCTTTTTTTTTGAGATGGAGTTTTGCTCTTGTTGCCTAGGCTGGAGTGCAATGGCGTGATCTCAGCTCACTGCAACCTCTGCCTCCCTAGGTTCAAGCAATTCTCCTGCCTCAGCCTCTTGAGTAGCTGGGATTACAGGCTTGCACCACCACGCCCAGCTAATTTTGTATTTTTGGTAGAGATTGGGTTTCTCCATGCTGGTCAGGCTAGTCTCCAACTCTCGAACTCCCTACCTCAGGTGATCCTCCCACATCAGCCTCCCGAAGTGCTGGAATTACAGACGTGAGTCACTGTGCCTGGCCTTAACTGTCTTTTTCAACCAGAATCTAAGCTCCATGAAGGCAGGGATTTTATCTCTTTTGCTTGGTGCTGAATCCTCAGTAACTAGGACTGTGCTCAGTAAGTTTTGAATGGATGATGATTGCATAGTTTTTGATAGAAGCTGTGGAAACAGTCTATATGTCTCTACCCCTGCAAACTTAAAACAAGAATGTACATCGTCTCAGACCAAAATTAGCCATATATTTATGTGGGCCTTTGATTGCAAGTAGGTAGAAACAGCCATGCATGTCTGGCTTGGAAGATTATCTTCTTTGGATCTTCAGGCGTATCAGCTGACTTCTCAGGTGGAGCCTTATTCTAAAACACAACCCAGGAAAGTCCTGGACAAGATTGGTAGGTCCTGGGCTCAGCCCAGGCAGCTAGACCCTCTGAGGTGGACACAGGCCAAGAGGCTGTAGATGTAGAGGCCAAGAGGCTGTAGATGTAGAGAGCTGTGTCATAGTGAGTGACTGGCTTATGTATTATTCATTTAAGGGCTAGTAGCTGTTATTCCTCTTCCATCAAACACTTACCTAAGCAGCAATTTTACCAACAGAAAAATTATCTCTAATTCTTTCTATGCTACTCAGCCTGCCTTAAAATCTTGACACTTTTTATACTAATTATTTAACATCAATATGTTGATTTAGTGAGAACACATGTTAATTAGCCAGCTCCAAAACATTGAGTCAGATTAACTTGTTAACACACTTCGTATTACTCATAATGAATATTTCAAAGTAAATCACCACAAATCCAGTGTAACACTTGGATATGTAAAGCCTGGGATTTAGCATACACTTTCACTTTATGCAAAGCAAATATAAAAACAGTGGTTAAGAACTTTGATTCTGTAGTTCAGCTGCTAGATTCAAATCCAGGTGCAGATTCCAACTAGTTGGTTGACTCATGACAAGTTATTCAATACAGGCAAGCCTTAGTTTCCTTATCTATGAAATAGGGATAAAAAGGCCTAACTCATGGAATTGTCATGAGGATTATGTAAGATTACTTGAAGACCCTTGGCAAAATGCTTAGCACATAGTAAATGCTTAATAAATGTTAGCTTAAAAGAATTATTCACATGGCAAAGATTTTTTGAGCATCTATAGTAGGGCTAAGAAATGAGAAAGGTTTGCAAACACTAATTCTAAGTATACACTTGAATTAGAAATGGATTGCTAGTGAGATCCCATAAATTAGATGTAGAACAAAGTTCCTTAAGAGATGTAGCTCTCTTTGTGTATTTAAAAGGTACTCCAGAGGCCTGGCTGCATGCTGTGGCTCACACCTGTAATCCCACACTCTGGGAGGCCGAGGCGGGCAGATCACCTGAGGTCTGGAGTTTGAGACCAGTCTGGCCAACATAGTGAAACCCCCATCTCTACTAAAAATAGAAAAATTAGCTGAGTGTGGTGGCACATGCCTGTAATCCCAGTCTCTTGGGAGGCTGAGGCATGAGAATTGCCTAAACTCGGGAAGCAGAGGTTGCAGTGAGTGGAGATTGTGTCACTACTGCCTCAGCCTGGGCAGCAGAGCGAACTCTGTCAAAAACAAACAAACAAACAAAAACAGCACTCCATTTACACAAAGCTTTTTTTTTTTTTTTGAGTTGGAGTTGAGCTCTGTCGCTCAGGCACAAGGTGCAGTGGCCTAATCTTTCTGGCTCACTGCAACCTCTACCACCAGGTTCAGCGTTCTCTTGCCTCAGCCTTTCGAGTAGCTGGAATTACTGGCATGCCTGCAGCTAATTTTTGTATTTTTAGTAGAGATGGAGTTTCACTGTGTTGGCCAGGCTGGTCTCGATTTCCTGACCTCATGATCTGCCCACCTCGGCCTCCCAAAGTGCTGGGATTACAAGCATGAGCCAACACTCCCGGGCCAAAGCAAAGCTTTTGTGATTGTTATCCATGAAATCCACCCCTTTTTAAAAAAATTTTTATTTTTTTAGACAGGAGTTTTGCTCTTGTTTCCCAGGCTCGAGTGCAATGTCACAATCTTAGCTCACCACAACCTCTGCCTCCCGAGTTCAAGCGATTCTCCTATCTCAGCCTCCTGAGTAGCTGGGATTGCAGATGTGCGCCACCATTCCCAGCTAATTTTTTGTATTTTTAGTAGAGACGGGGTTTCTCCATGTTGGTCAGGCTGGTCTTGAACTCCAGACCTCAGGTGATCCGCTCTACTTGGCCTCCCAAAGTGCTGGGATTACAAGCATGAGCCACCGCGCCCAACGAGAATCCACTTCTTATGCTAAAGGAGAGCTCTTCTGTAGGATTTTTGGCATTTTTCTTAAAGTTTTCATATATAGCTAAGACAATTTTTTAATTGTAAAAAGGTTTGTCCCTAGTGGCTTCAAAATGTCAACCTATTGGAAGAGCGATGACACTTGAACCAATGTGACTTTCTTTTCATGCTCTACTTAACTCACAGAAACAGACTTGGTGTCAGAACAAGGTGAAGCTGCCAGTTTTCTAATCTTTCCAGGTTTCTAGGAGTGGGACACACATGTGTGCTATGATTCCAAAGATGGAACACCTTTCATTTAATGTATTAAGTATGCCAGTATACAGATGTAGTCGGTTTACACTGGTAACAGATACAGAAGTGAAATTGAAATGCACAGTAAGGACAATCTGAAAACAACAACAACAAAAACCCTGTGTCTAGGGTTTGCAGGAGCCTGGGTCTACTCAGCTTAGTTACCAACTGGATGTGAAAGTTCCCATCAGACCCCTTCAGGATCATATCCTCACTGTGTGGTGAAGAGTTGGAACTGACAAAACCATTTCTCATTTCCCATCTTGCGCTGATTTTCTCCAATTTTCTCTGGTACATACTCTTTTATGATTGCTTTTATTTTAAGCATGTAGAGTTTAATAGTGAGCCAATGCCATCAAATAAATTCTGCCCCCTTTCCTAGTTTAGTTTCTCTTTGTGAGTGGAATCCCCCTTATGTTTCTGAACTATTTCTTAAGAGGCTTGCTTTATGATGAAAGAGGAAATGCCAAAAGTGACTCCAATAATGTCACTTTAAGTCATTTTCTGTTTCTTTACATGATTTCTAGTTTTACAGGAGCTTTAAAAAAGAATAGGAAATAGGAATAGGAAATCACTTTAAGTCATTTTCTTTCTTTGCATGATTTCTAGTTTTACAGGGCTTTTAAAAAAAGAATAGGAAATATGAAAAAACTGGGGAAAGGTTGGTGATTTGACAATATTTTACTTGTACTTTTTTTTTTTTTTTTTTTGAGATGGAGGTTTGCTCTTGTTGCCCAGGCTGGAGTACAATGGCATGATCTTGGCTCACTGCAACCTCCGCCTCCCGGGTTCAAGCGATTCTCCTGCCTCAGCCTCCCTAGTAGCTGGGATTACAGGTGCCCGCCACCACGCCCAGCTAATTTTTTGCATTTTTAGTAGAGATGGGATTTCACTATTGAAACTATGGCCAGGCTGGTCTCGAACTCCAGATCTCAGGCGATCCACCCACCTCAGCCTGCCAAAGTGTTGCGATTACAGGTGTGAGCCACCGTGCCGACAGACTTGTACTTTTTCAGTGTTTGATATCCTATTTGAGCGACTGTCTTTGTTTACCTAGGTAATGTGGTCGTAGGTACTGTGTTCAGAAATCAAGAGAGTAAAGGGAAGCAATAGAAAGGAAAGGATAGTTTCCAGAGCTGAGATATATTTTTCAAAAAAATCATGGCCCCCCTGTTTCTACTGGGGACACCTAGAGTAGGACAATGAGAGATGATAATGTGGTTAGCCCAAGGTTGTTTAGGTGGTTTTAGTTTGTTTGTTTTGAAACCTGAAGCCTCAGTGGGCTTGAGCAAGAAGGAATAGAGAGAGAGAGAATTCTCATCATTTTGTGGAGCTTTTTGAGCTTTTTCGTACTTTTACATCTCCGTTTTCCACAGTAGCCTCAGAATTTTCTTTATATGGATGCGTGCTGGGGCTTCCCGATGATCGCTTGAGGATGGCTCTGGTGAGACAGAGTACTTGGTGGAAATCCCCCTGAGCTGCCTTCCTGGAATAAACCTGGGTTGAGAAATCTTGGGGCTCTGGGCACACAGAAAATGCCTGGTGGACAAATCATGGGACTGCCACCATCTTATCAAACATGATTAATGGGAACTGGAATGTAATGGAGACAGTGTCACATCCCTGCAGGGTGCCTCTGTGTTTTTTTCCTTCCCAAACACTGTCTTTTCTCTCTTTTTTTTAATGGATTTCCAAACAATACTCTGGTAGCTCCTTTTGTGCTACAAGACTTAGACCTGGAGGGTAAAGAGTAATTTCTCCAAAAGGATCTTGACATTTGACTGTTATAATAAGCTAAGCCTTTTGTCTTTTTTTTTTTTAAAATTAAAAATATGTTTGTTGTTTGGCTTATATAAATGTTAGTGTCTTCTGTTAAGAAAGAAAACAAAGGACAGGAGAAGCACATTATTCTGAATTTTTCCCTACCTCTGATCAAGGCTTTACATATAACTTCCTGACTCCAGGAAACACCAGGGATAGAAGAGCAAGGTCAGCAACACTTTGAGCAAGCAATAAGGTAAATCTAGAATTTGGGGCATCCTATAGGACAATGGAACCAGTTTAGTTAATGAGTCAGTGGCTTGTGAAAAGAAGGAAAAAAGGAATAGATAACTATTCTATGTTAAAAGGGATTAAGGGATCTCAGAGACATAAGGAAATACAATGAGTAGACATTGTTAGGATTCTTATTTGTAAACAAGTGGAAAACAGATTTAAAAATAATTGGGGAAATGTGAATGTGAACTAGCTTTTGCTATTATTAAGGAATTAGTATTAATTTTGTTATAAATGATAATAGCCTTCTGGTTATATAAGCATCTCTGCTTCCATTCCCCCATGAATACAAATGAATCAAGTCCCTTAATCTCACTTAGGATTACTATTTGCAGCTACAAAGAAGAGGCTTATTTTGGAAGGTTGTGTAGGGTTGATGTGGAGGTACAATGAGACAATGCTAGCATAGAATCCTGTGATTTTTATGTTTCGTGGTGGTTGTTTTTGGCTATCATTATCACTATATGAGGTTCGTGCATCATATTAATTCTAACTCTAGCTGTCCTTTAAAACTTTCATGTGTTTCCATTTCTTTTCTTATTGGTGATCACACTGGTGTCCCGCCATTCAACGTTCACAGGTATTCCAGATGGCCTGCTCCGTGAGATGGAGGTGTCTTGGTTCGTCTTGGCCTTGCTCACCATTTTCTGTTACCACAAGGTCCTGTGTCAGGCCCAGCAATAGCCCTTGAATAGATGTTTACTTATTTGTTGAATGAGTGAACTCTCCCTGTTAAACTTAAAGCAGAAAAAAGGAACTTTACTGGAACTTCTTATTGGCAGTAAATGCCAACAGATTTATATTGATAAGCTGCTGGGAGAGGACTTAAAAGGGGCCTACACTTCACATTAGTGTTTTAGTTGCTTGCCTGTTGCTCATGATCAATCCCCTCCCATTGCTCTTCCTCAGAAAGTAGGCACGTGGTCGTTTCTTTTTTCCTCAGATTGCAAAGTCTTTATACAGTGAGAAATTGTATTAGTTTTGCACATAGTAGGCAGTTGCTAAATGTCAAAAGAAGACTTTATTTCTGTATCCAAAATATTTTCAGGTATTTTGATGGGAACTGGGAGAGCTGGGAGAATATTCAGTGTAAGAAATGAGAGTCAAGAAAATATTATAGAAATACTGTGATAGCCTTTAATTTATAGCTGTCAAATACTGACTTGGTTAAAATTATTACAATGCTTCAGAGGCAATTATTTACATATGCTCTCTCTCTTCATCTTTAATACTAGTAACGTGGAAGGGGGGAGCTGGGAGAAAGTCATTTTTTAAATGTGGATTGGCGTTCAAATGTGGGAAGGGCTGCAATTCATTGAAATAACCAGGAGAAATTGGATGCTGATATTTCAGAGCTGCAGTCTGTTTGGAACCTCACAGTACTGCAGTCTAACAAAGAAGTGCCAGCCTTGTTTCAGATTTAAAAGAGTATCATCTTAAGGATCTGACATTAGCTTAAAGACAAAAGAGAGGTAACTCAGTAATTCCATCAGATGTATATTTTTTCTCATTTTGCAATTCCATCAAAGCAGTATTGCTCTTGGCCTTTTACCTATTTTTGTATAAGGAGAGGTATCATGATTTTTGTCAGCGAGGGTAATATGTGTAAAACTTGCAAACAATTTATTCCTCTAAATAAAGTAAAAAAGTATGTTGCTAGAGAAGTACTATTGCTACTAACTACTAAAGGTAGTTAAAAAGTAGAAGTGTTTTATTACAATACAAATAAAGTGAACATGTGGAAATCTGTTTATTATTACATTTCAAGTTTGAATATTTTGTTTTCTTTTTAAGAAGAAGCAGGGCAAAACAAACTGTGCCCGTTGCATTCCTTGCCAAGGTCAATGCTCCATATTTTGTCTGTTTAATTTAATAGCATTCAAGCACAGAAGCAATCAGGAGGCCACTCCTATTGGTAAATCCATACTTATAAAGAAAGCATGTATTTCAGAACTTAGGGAAAAAGCTATTTGTTAAGCCCAGACCCAGTTTGAGATCTTTTTGAAAAGTGCTTATAATTTTCCAGAATTCTAGGATTAACTCAAGGAAATGCACAATAGAAATATGTAGATTTGACAGTGGCTTTTTTCTTTTGTTCGAGTTATCTCAGAGTCTTTTTTTTTTTTTAATGAAGCAGCTTTGAGATTTGTTAACTGGTTTTCTTTTGTCTGAGTTTTACCAAAGTGATTAAAAAATAAAGAACTATTGACTTTTGGTAATTAAAATACTCTTGGATTTTTTTTTTTTTTTTTTAGTTCAAGTTTAGGACCATTCATCTAGTTCTTAAACAATCTTGTTTTAACCCGAAGAACTCTTGATTTGAAACTTTGAGATCCTAAGAAATATTTTTTCTATGACTCTCAAAAAGAACTTCAGATTGCAATTTGTTCTAAAGAGGATAAAGTAGATATACCATGCTTGTTTTCTTTTCCTTAATTGAGTTTCATTTTTGTGATTAACTTAGATAAAAATACTCTAATTCGATTTACTGAAACAGTCAGGATGAAATATTTTGCGTAGTGAAGTGTGCTAAATCTTTAAAACGATCTCTAGAGTTTTTAAAGAATTTTAAAATGTAATGTACGAAGGTATAATTTCTGTGTATCTATACTTAGTTTTTCCCTCCCCGCTACATCTCACAAGCCCCTCTTTTCTCGTTCCTTTTGTAAACATGAGTTGCTTATGGCTTGTGTACTGAAAATGCTGCCAGGAAGTAGGGTGAGCAAAACTTCTTTTCCCATGACCCTCACTCTAATGTTGTTCCAAGGGTTCCCTACTTAGAAATGCCTTGATAACCGCATTCATTCCTGACATACCCCACCCCCAACACACACAACTGCTGAGTGCCATCTGACCCACAGTCCAGCTGCAGCTTTTAAAAATGCTAGTGGCAAAGGCTTTTACCTAGAACGGTGACTATCTGTTAAAAATTTTTGTGTGTGATTTGTTGTATGTGTGTTGAAATATTATTTTTTAAAGAAATAATTACTTGGTGTCAGCCTGCAAGCTAAAAGGTTATTAGTATGATTTTTTTTTTTTTTTTAATTTTCAACTCACTAAAGCTTGCCTGTGTATGTTCATCCTTTTTGTATGATTTCTGGAAGTTTTCCTGTTGACAGTGAAGTCTAAAATGCTAAGACCTTTAGATCCTGTTGTTCCATGACTTTTATTATGAATATAAAAGTTTTTAAAAAGAACTGGTCATGCTATGGCCTCTCCCTTCTCTCAAATCTTATATGATGCACTCAGTTTTTTCCTTTGGTGCACAAGGAGAGAAAAACATATTTGCTGAGTAAACACATGGCACTGAATTTCTTTCTCTAATCTTCTAAAAACTGTGAAGTGAGCAGTAGCGTTCTTTTATATGTAGAAAATTGAGAGTGCAAAAGAGGTTAATTCGCTCCAGGTAACAAAAGCTAGTCAGTCGTGGAACTAAGATTTGAAACCTGTCTGTCTGATACCAAAGCGTTATTCTTTGCCATTTGAAGGCAGTATCATTCATGCCGTGAACATTAGCCAAAAGCTTTATGGTATAGGGGAAGCAGAATGGAATGCGTAAAGGAAAAGTTCTTGGAAAGCAGAGTTTGATGTAGAATGGTTCCTGAAAGTGAAGGGGATGGTGCCAGCAGTTGCAAGATAAAGGGATGGGGTAGGTACATTGCTCCTGGCAGCTGCTCCTTCTGCCTCTCCTGTTGTTGAGTGTCAGATTTTGCTGCTCCAGGGAAGATTCAACCACTGTTAAAATTTGGCACAGGGTTGATGAAGTTTTGGAACTTTACTTACTGGATTATTTTTTTAAAAATTGTGTCTATCAAGAGAAGAATAAAGAGGGTATTTGTGGGTTATACTTTATTTAGTTATTCCTGGAGCGGGGACATGTGGCCTTATTCTAGTCCCATGGGCTTGAGGGGGAAAGCAGACAGATTTATTTGACTGACTGTAAGGTTCCTTTGCAGAGTACATAAAGAGAGAAAAGAAGAAATTTAATTTTATTATTATTATTATTATTATTATTTTTGAGATGCAGTCTCACTATGTCTCCAAGGCTGGAGTGCAGTGGCACGATCTCGGCTCACTGCAGCCTCCATCTCCTGGGTTCAAGCGATTCTCCTGCCTCAGCCTCCCGAGTAGTGGGGATTACAGATGTCTGCCACCACACCGCACCTGGCTAATTTTTGTATTTTTAGTAGAGATGGGGTTTCACCGTATCAGCGAGGCTGGTCTCAAACTCCTGACCTCAAGTGATCCACCCACCTCGGCTTCCCAAAGTGCTGGGATTACAGGCGTGAGCCACCGCACCTCGCCAAAGAAATCTTACTCTTATAGTTAGTGAAACGTGGTGCCTCCTGAAGCCACAAGGCACATCTCAGTCTGTAAAGGCATGAAAGTTAAGTGTGTGTGAATAGAGAGAGGGTGAGATAAAGGAAATTCATCTGTGGGCTGTTTCCTGTTAGTGCATGTCTGCTGTGTTACCGACCCTTGCACATTCCCTGCCTTCCCTCTGCAGCCTCTAGTCCAGATTCAAGAACCCTGAAGACCTAGCTTCCTCACCCTGTGTAGTTACTATAGTTACTAAGGATCTAAATTATTGGCATGCCAGCTGACTGCTTTCAACCTAAAGCAAAGTGCTAGGTAGAGGACATGTGTTACTTGGATACTGCCTATAAAGCAGATTTCTCTGTGTGGGAGACTTCTGCCCCATAGTGTCCCATTGTGAAAGCAGAAATGAATTTTGGTGAAATCAAGTAACTTAGTTTGAGAAGTATTTATTTTAATCTGAAAATTGTTATTTTGTCCTTAACTAATGTTTAGAGCAAGCAGTACTTTGCGCTGTACTAGGGACTGCAGTGCGCAGTTCTGGCATGCCCAGGTTAGAGGGAAATCCATAAGGTTGTCTGCTTTAACATGAGACTCCAAATTTAGTTTTGTGGGTTTTTCAATTAAAAAACTCTACAGGAAACCTTAGTGATCTCTTTGGGAAATAAAAAGCCAAGGGCAGCTCATCTGAATAGTTTTCTCCCCTTACCTTTCCCCAAACTAGGTTCTACTCATGTTTCAAAACATCTCCTTCTGCTTTTTGCTCACTGTGGATCAAATACTGTCATCGCTCTGATCCTATTGATGAAAGTGATCTGTTAAATTCCTCACCAGGCTAACTCCTGGATGAGAGAGGAAGTCTTATTTTTGTGTGTAATTAATACATACCCGTGTGTTGTAATGTTAACTGATTGTCAAACTGGCATCAGTGTCTTCCTTTGTAGCAGGACAAGCTGCAGACAAAACTCCTCAGACACTGAGTTAAAGAAGGAAGAGGTTTATTAGGCCGGGAGCATCGACAGGACTCCTGTCTCAAGAGCCGAACTCCTCGAATGAGCAATTCCTGTCCCTTTTAGGGGCTCACAACTCTAAGGGGGGTCCGCGTGAGAGGGTCGTGATCGATTGAGCAAGCAGGGAGTAAGTGACGGGCTGCCTGCACCGGTGGTTAGAGTGAAACAGAACAGACCAGGAAGTTTTACAATGTCTTTCTATAATCTATAGAAAACATCAGTTGCTAGGTCAGGGGTGGAATTTTAACTACCAGGCCTAGGTCAGGCAGGCCTAGGCCTGGTTTCGGGTCTGGTTCCTTGGTTTCGGGTCTGGTTCCTTGGTTTCCGGTCTGGTTCCTAGGCACTGGGCTACCTGCCTTTAGTTTTGCTTCTGTTCCCTTTTCTGAGTGTAACACAATATACAACAGTATGAGAGAGTCTGTCTCTCTTCTCTCACCTTCATTTCCTTGGAAACTTTGAAATAGGGAGATGATCCTGGGGTTGAAATGGTCTTAACATCTGTCTCATTCAGTGACTGCAATTGATTTTCCTTGAGGAACACAGTGCAGGAGTAGTAAGTGTGAAGTTCTGAGGTTTCTACTTTTCAAGGTTCAGGTATGTGACCTCTGGGTAGTGGTGGTCATACATTTGAAGTGCTTTGAGGTTCCTGTGGAATTAAAGTGTTTTATAATTTGAAGTAACAGATCCTATTAATTATAAAGCGTTCTCAGTTAAATTACTGAACTCTTGCTATCTACCAGGCATTCCAAAGTTTCATAGATTTAATGTGTGTTCTGATCTCCTTAGGTCCAGGAAGTCATCATCTGGTAAGTTGTCGTATAAGATCACATAGTACATTAATGCCAGCAGAACTGGGACTAGAAGTAAATATTTTATGAATCTGGGAGGTCCAGTGTTAGGTGCATATAAATTGGATTGTAATATCTCTGTGTTGTATTGATCCTTTTATCATTATGACTACCTTGTCTTTTTCTACTGTTGTTGCTTTAAAGTCTATTTTATTTGATATAAGAATAGCTACTCTTGCTCACTTTCTGTTTCCATTTGTGTGGAATGTCTTTTTCCATCCCTTTACCTTGAATTTATATGAATCCTTACATGTTAGGTGAGTCTCTTGAAGACAGCAGATATTTTTGGTTCGTGATTTATATTCATTCTGCTAATCTGTATCTTTTAAGTGGAACATTTAGACCATTTATATTCAATGTAAATATTGGGACTTGAGGTGCTTTCCAATTATCGTGTTAAGTGTTACTTACTTTGTTTTCTTCATTGTGTTATTGTTTTATAGGCCCTGTGAGTTTTTTGCTTTCAAGAGGTTCTATTCTGGTGCATATTGACCTTTTGTTTCAGGATTTAGAACTCCTTTTAGCATTTCTTGTAGGACTGGTCTGGTAGTGACAAATTCTCCCCACATTTGTTTGTCTGAAAATTACTTTATTTCTCCTTCATTTATGAAAATTAGTTTTTGTGGATACAAAATTCTTGCTGACAGTTATTCTGTTTAAGGAGGCTAAAGATAGGACCCCAATCTTCTGCTTTTTAAGATTTCTAGTGAGAAGCCTACTTTTAGTCTGATAGATTTTCCTTTATAGGTTACTGGATGCTTTTATCTCACCACTCTCAGAATGCTTTCCTTCATATTGACTTTATATATAGCCCAATGACTATATGCTTTGGTGAAGTCCTTTTTGTGATGAATCACCCATGAGTTCTACGAGTTTCTTGGATTTGATTGGCGAGATCTCAGACAAGGCTAGGGAAGTTTTCCTCAATTATTCCCTCAAATAAGTTTTCCAAACATTTTGCTTTCTCTTCTCCCTCAGGAACACCAGATTTTCTTAGGTTTGGCCTTTCTTCGTGATCTCATATTTCTTGAATGCTTTGTTCATTTCTTTTGATTCTTTTTAATTTTTGTTTGATTGGGTTAATTTGAAAGTGTTGTCTTCGAGCTCTTTCAAGAGAAGATGAAATTCTTTCATCTGCTTGTTCTAGTCTGTTGTTAAAACTTCTCATTGCATTTTGTAATTTCCTAAATGTGCCTTTCATTTCCAGAAGTTCCGATTGGTTTTTCTTTAAAATGTCTGAAATACCTACCTCTTGAGAAAATTATTTACTGAGTTGGAGTCTCGCACTGTTGCCCAGGTTGGAGTGCAGTGGCATGATCTCAGCTCACTGCAACCTCTGCTTCCCACATTCAAGCGATTCTCCTGCCTCAGTCTCCTGAGTAGCTGAGACTATAGGTGCCCACCACCACACCCGGGTAATTTTTGTATTTTTAGTAGAGACGGGGTTTCACCATGTTGGCCAGTCTGGTCTCGAACTCCTGACCTCGTGATCCACCTGCCTCGGCCTCCCAAAGGTCTGGAATTATAGGCGTGAACCACCGCGCCCAGTGAAAATTTTTTATTTATATCCTGAATTTCTGATTTCTTCATGTTAGTTCTTACCTTTCTCTGGTATCTCCTTGAGTAGCTTAGTAACCAACCTTTTGAATTCTTTATCTGGTATTTTAAAGATTTTGTCTTGTTTTAGATCCATTGCTGGAAATCTAGTATGATCTTTGGTGTTATTATAGAACCCTGTTTTATCATATTACCAGTTATTTTTCTGGTTCCTTCTCATTTGGGTGGAGTATTTCTCCTAATTATTCTTGAATTTATTTTATATTTTACTCTGTGTGTGTGTGTGTGTGTCTGTGTGTGTTTAGTTTCTTTTTTGCTCCTTAAGGATGTTACTTTAATGTTTATAGTTTATTGTAGCCTAATTTGGCTCTTGCTTTTGGTGCTTTCAGCAGTGAAGACTCTGTGTGAGTTTCTTGGTTATAGAGTCTTTATATGATGGCTTTCTCAGATACTGGTTGTAGTAGCAGTGTGCTCTGTGTGAGAGCAAGTTCACCATTGTTACAAATAAAGTTTCAGTGCTGCAACAGAAATAGCACTTTAATATAAAATTTTCTTTTTAATTCTCAGCAAGGCAGTGTACTTGGTGTGCACCCTTACAGATGGAGCAATGGTGAGCGCACATCTGGACAAGGGACGGGGGAGTTCTTATTCCTGATGCATGTGGCCCCTGCTGCTGTGTCGTTCCCTTATTGGCTAAGGTTAGACCATACAGGCTAAACTAATTATGATTGGCTAATTTAAAGAGAGTGATGAGGAGTTTGGTGGAATAAATGGTTATGGCAGAGCAGGAACTCGGAATAAATCAGTGCAGAATGAGTCAGGGTGGAGCAGGTAATTGGAAAAGGTTGCTTTACGAGGAAGTTAAGTTTAAAAGTAGAAGGCAAAGAATTGAACATACTGACATATTGATTCTTTGAAGAGAAAGTTAGAACTCATATCTAACAATCCCTCCTCTTGCATTTCCTTACAGCTCTTTCTCTTCAAACTTCTTTAACATGTCTTGGCTTAGTTATTCTGCTTGACTTCCCAAAATAAGAAGCTTCTCTGGATAAGGTGGAGGATAGTTAAAGGAGGTTTTAGTAAGTGCCGTTTTTATGAGTCTCTGCACCAACCGGCAGATGTATGGTGTGACACAGCACCCAACAAGAATAAGTACACCCATTATAGCTGTGAGGGAAGAAAGAACTGAGGCTGTTATTCTTTTCCATTTACCAAACCACTTTTCTAACCATCCTGTAAAGGGGTCATTTAGCTGAGTTGTTGGGTAACTCATAGGACAGAGTAGTCACACCTTGCAATGCCTTTGTTATACTTCCATCAGGGCCAATGTTGTTTGGGATGAAGGTACAACATTTAGTTTTAATTATGACATGAACTCCTCCTTTTTCTGCTAATATCATATCTAAAGCTCTCCTGTTTTTCCCAAGCCATCTGGCTAGTAGCCCCTAATTGCTCAGCTATTCTTTTAACAGCATCTCTAGTGTAGTTAATAGATTACTGTTGATTATAATAGATATAGTTTATCCAATTTACATTTTGTTATTTTCACCCACCAAAATATTGACTCAAATCCTTCAGGTATTTGATTTCAGGCTTTAAATTGATCTGGTATTGCCCATGGGACTCTTAATTGTGTCTAAATAGATGTGAGAGTCGAAAGGGGCTTCTTTTGCTTTATGAAGTCTTACTTTTCCTTTCTCTGGTTGATGAAATGCCAGGGTGAAAGGGATAGCCAATTAGACTAAAGCATAAGTGCCACTTCAGTTACTTGGCAGAGTGTCCAGTAAAGGTCCACCATAATACCACTACACATCCACTCAGGGATGAATAAAGGCTGATTGATTGATAAACTCTTGAAAATTCTTAAGCTCACTGCATCCCTTCAGGTCTCCAAGGAACGCGCTAAGTGTCCTCCCTGTCGTGGGAGACACGAAGTGAACTTAGTGTTGGGAGATGAAAGCTGGATGGCCCTCGGGGGCTGACCTGCAGGGTGTCGAACTTTGGGATATAGCAGAGAGAGAGAGCTTGGCACAACTTATTACTCCAGGTTGTAGAATCCTGGAAAAGAGCTACCATGCAGCCCATGCCTTGTCGACTGGAGGACCACCCTAGTGGAAAGGGGACAATCTGGGCCTCTGGCCTGCCATGCACGCAAGCATAACAATTGCCTTTAACATGTGGACAGAATATTTAATCCATTTTAACCAGGCATTTACATCTTTATACCCTGTTTCAATGGCTGTGGTTTGCCTTAGGTCTCCTATTTCTACCAATGAGACCTTACTTTTGTCATTTGGCGTGAGGCGAGTCATAGTTTGATTTTGTACGTTTGGGAAAGGGGCAGCCATAGGAGTTGGAGGAGAGAGAACAAAGCACACCTTAAAGAACCCTCTAGGATCCTTTCCAGTGACCTCTGCTCCTAAAACACAGAAGCACTCTAAAGTGGGGTTAGAGATGCTAGTGGTAGGAAGAGTACTGGATATAAGAACTGGGTAAGGAAAGGAAAGGAAAAGATAGATAAGATAGATAGACTAAGCTTTCCTTAACTTTTATTTGGTAGGGCTTGATCCAGGAAAAAATGGACCATGATTCTGAGGATAATGGTGCTTGCTTGACTTGGGTGTGATGTGTCCATCCCTTTCTGCCGTAGGAACAGCAGTCTCGGTGGTTTAGCAGCACAAGGTAGGGTGCTTCCCAGGCTGGCTTGAGTTTCCCTTCTTTCCACCCTTTGATGAGACTGTGATCCCCAGGCCAGTGCTGATGCACTGGAACCTCCAAAGGCAGTGCCTGTGCTAAAAGACCTCTTGTTTTAAGGGAACAGAAGGTAGAAGATAAACCAAGTATATAATTTCTAAGCAATTGATCTTTTGTTTTAAATGTGGGGCCATCAACAGTGGACTTTATAGTCCTTGGTGCCTTCTTGTTGAGAAATTTTCTTTAGCACCTATTTTTATTAGTTTTTAGACCAAAGAAAGTCAAACACCATTTCATATTTAACAATGCTTCCTGTATGATTTTTATACCAGATAAGCTAAATTTCACTTTTATATTAGTGTGTTAATTTTAATAAAAACTTGTAGACATATTTATCCAATTTTTAATGTCTGACCGTAAAGTAAGATTTTTATAGACTCTTTTTAACCTTTTATAATTTTTGTTAAAGAGCAGGTTAGTGCTTTAAGAAAAACCTGTTGTGCTTTCATTTTAATGTCCAGTTCACAGAAAAACTGGATGATACCCCTTTAACTTTACCCAATGCGTTTACACATAGAGTTTCCTTTATAATTAACATTTCAAAACTTGCTTAAACCTTTAAAGCAATTTTTTTAAACCTTTTAATGTAGGTAAAAATCCACATTCTTATTCCTCCTTATAATCCATTTACCAAAAGTACATTTTACTTTCCTTACACACCTTGCACATAAACTGTTTCTTCAATAGTTTCACATTCAGGAGGCCTAATTACTTTTAAATTATACAACATTTCTTGCATAAATTCCCTTTTATAACTTTTTTTTTTCATGACTTTCACAGACAATTCTTCAACATCCTTCAGCTTTCTGACTTGTTGCAAACATCCCTTTGTTTAAACAACCAGTTAATTTATTTTAGGACAAGAATTTACCATGTAACATTCCTTTTTACATAAATTCCTTCCCCTCCCCCTTTTTTTTTTCTCAAAGATGATAACCATTCTTTTCCTTCCATCATGTCTGTGGACTAGACTAAGGCCACAAGATTAGAAGTTAGGATAATACATGTTACACTGTTAACTTTCAGCAAACTTTACTTTTGTTGAAAATCATGTAAGTTTGGGATTTCAATGATTCTTCGCTATTAATAAGACCTCGTTCAGTCCATATTAACTTAGAATTGGTACAGATGGCTCCTTCCTGATTCTGTAAGTACTTTAAGGCTTAGCTGAGTGCAAAGAGCTAGCACGTTTGAGCAGGCCAATTGTTAGGCAATTTTCCTAACAGAGCTTCTACAGGAGTTTCCTTATCACTTTCTGAATACCCATTGTGTCTTTTTCCCTCAATCACCTGGGAGGAACCATCTATCTGACTGTTCTGAAGGGAGTTCCTCCTGGGTCTGGTTGGACCTTTGTATGGTAATGAAGATTTAGATCCCCTGGTAGGAAACCTGCTGAGTAAGGGAATTTTCAGTGGTTAATGTTAAATCATCTCAGACAGGCACTTTTTTTTTTTTTGGATGGAGTCTCCTTCTGTCACCCAGGCTGAAGTGCAATGGTGAGATCTTGGCTCACCGCAACCTCCGCCTCCCAGGTTCAAGTGATTCTCCTGCCTCAGCCTCCCGAGTAGCTGGGATTACAGGTGCCTGCCACCATGCCCAGCTAATTTTGGTATTTTTAGTAGAGATGGGATTTCACTAGGTTGGCCAGGCTGGTCTCGAACTCCTGACCTCAGGTGATCCACCCGCCCTGGCCTCCCAAAGTGCTAGCATTACAGGCGTAAGAACTGCGCCCAGCCCGACAGGTACTTTTTGTTCATCTGCAGAAATGTTGATGTTGGAAGCAGAGAGGAAGTGTGACTCTGCCTCTCGTGCAAGCCTGAACCTGGAAGGTGCTCCATCCGTGGGGATGCAGTCACCCTGCAGTGATCCAGAAGGGCTATCTATAGGCCCACCCACACCAAGCTCCAGTAGGAGAAGTCCCAGTTATTCTACAGTAGTGGATGAGGGGTAAAAGAAGTTCCCTTTTCCAAGACCCTTCATGAGCACCAGGGCTGCCTGTCTGTTGCGGTAGAGTTGCAGACTATCCCAGCTGAGCCCAGCACTGCAACTGTGCCACTGCTGAAAGAAACTTCTCACCAGTGGCAAGATCTGGGACTCAAGGCCTGCCATCTGGATTTTTTTTGCCCTACTGGGTGTTCCCTTAATTTGGGGCACTCCCTCTTCCCTGGGGGTAGGAGTCCCTGAGAGCCAGACTACTGTGACTACTCATGTTCCTCTTAGTCTAGACACCCAGTGAGGCTGCCGTAATTCAGACTGGTTCTGGGGAATGTCTGGGGAATGTGACTTGTCCTCAACCCTCTCAGCAGTGGGTACCAGCACCCATTCTAATGGGGGCGGCAGGGGAATGACATACGCTCTGAGATTTCTTGGTTATAAATAGTCTTAGTTTCTTGGCTTTCTCAAATTCTGGTTGTAATAGTAATGAACGGGTCCTGTGGACAGACTTAGAACCTTCTGGTTAGCCAGGGTGGTGCAGGCTATAGTGATAGCTCATGCACAGGTTTTCTCCTTCCTGGGCGCAGTGTGATGATACCTGTGGATGCTGTAATGGTCTGTGTTGGTTGACTTCCAGCCAGAAGGTGATGCTCATGAGACAGTGCCAGCTGCCATAATGGTGGTGGGATTTGTGCTTGCTTTATGTTACCCAGGGGATGTACTCTGGTTTCCAGATGATGGTTGGGGCCATAGGGCTCCCACAAGTTCTGTCCTTTGCGTTAAGTTACCAGGGCAGGTTAAGGGGCAAAGCCAGGTGGGGGCTGGGTCAGGCAGGCCCTTGCTCTGGTTCTCTGTGTACAGGGCAAGCAGAGGCCCCTGTGGGGGTGAGGGGACTGGTTCTCTGGCCACTGCGGTGATACTCCAGGAAGAGTGTAGCTTCTGCTGCACAGAAGAGTTCGCTCAGGGAGTGGGGAGTAACCGGCAGCAGGAAGCCTCGCCCAGCTTCCATGCACTTGATGAGGCCGGTCTCTCACCTGCAGTGTTCACTAGCAGCAGCTAGCTAAATTCCAGGCAGTCTATGCTCAGTACTGCCCCGGGCCATAATTCTTTTCCTTGGAGACAGGAACTGGCTTTTAGGCCATGCCACTCCTCATCTGCCTACAAAGCTGGGGTGCCCAGCTCCTGTGCCTGTTTAGAGCAATTCCAAGGAAAGTGCTTCCCACTCACCCCCTGGTTCTGGCCAAGGGAGTTTATCCTCACTTGAGATTATATTATGAATTTCATTTGAGAGCTTCTTTCAACCTGCTGCCACTGTCCGAGTCAGTTCCTGTCAGGTAGAATCAGGAATGGTTTCCCTCCGTCTGTGCTGGAGACTGGAAGGCCCCTCCTACTTTTACATGCTGTTCCTACTTTTACATGCCACACCGCTTACTATATCAGTTCCTACACTGGGTGGGATTAAGGCCTTCCTCTGCAGGCTGCATTGCCAGGTTTCCCAGTGGGAATGTGTACCCTGGAGGCGGTCTCTTCCTCTCTCACACTCTGGAGACTTACAGCTTTTCCTCCTGGCTCTCAGTGCAGGCTGCAGCCTGCAGTTTCTTTCAAAGAGTCTTTGGTTTCTTCCCATTTTCCTGTTAAATTCCTGCATTGCTCCATGGAAAAAAGTGAACAGTGTGAATTTCAACTCACTATTTTGTCTTTCCAAGTGGCAGAGGCTGCCTCTAATCTGCCATTTTGGCCACATTGCGCCAGATGAATATTTAAATTGTGAATCTTTAACTTTAATTCCCAATAGTGCTACTTATAACCACATGATAAAATGGGTTTAAATTAAATTTAGACTGGTTAGTATGGGAGATGTTAAAAAAAATCTTCGTCACCAAATTGGTAAGATTCCACTTAACTATAGTGGTTTTATCTGTATATATGAATACAGATTTTTACCATTGTAAACATGAACACTACTAGATTGTGGAGAAACATTAAAGAAATGTTTCTCAATTTGGAATCAAGGCCCTGACCTGTGACCTAGAAATGAGACATGCTTGAAATGTTTAGTAGGGAAATGAAGATCTTGCATGTCAGGTGCTTACTTTATGATTCTCGGAAACTAACTGGTACTTTAAGGAACCTTGGGTTCAGACCACTGCTAATTATCTTCTTTTTCCTTGCTGAATTCTATTCCATACTTGTAGAAAATAAACTTCTGGGAAAACTTAATTTTAGTCTTTGATTACATGATTCAGGTTAGCTTTAAGGAAAATTGTTTAATATTGAAATGTGTAAGTAGAAAACATTAATTTCTGTATAGATGTATTTTTTTTTTTTTGGGACGGAGTCTTGCTCTGTCGCCCAGGCTGGAGTACAGTGGCGCAATCTCGGCTCACTGCAAGCTCCACCTCCCGGGTTTATGCCATTCTCCTGCCTCAGCCTCCCAAGTAGCTGGGACTACAGGCGCCTGCCACCACGCACGGCTAATTTTTTTGTATTTTTAGTAGAGACGGGGTTTCACCGTGTTAGCCAGGATGGTCTCGATCTCCTGACCTCGTGATCCGCCCACCTCGGCCTCCTAAAGTACTGGGATTACAGGCGTGAACCACCGCGCCCGGCTAGATGTATTTTTAAAAAGAATGCTGTTTCTGTTTGTGATGCTTTAGTTCCGGTATAATGCTTTCTACACATTCCTATAAAATCACTTCTCAAGGTTGAACAGAGGGAACACATACCCCATTCTAAACACCTACCCCTCTTCCCCAATAAGAGTAATAACTACGTAGCTTTATTCTGTTAATGATGAGCCAAAATTTCATTAAAGTGTATTTTTTACTTCATTTTAATTTGTATTGGTTTTCACATGAAAGTAATAAAAAAAAAAGGGCTGTGTTTTTCCAGTTTTATTCCACTATAGGATATACATATCTTAAGAAGACCACTATTGGAGGATTTTACTCTGGATACTTTTGGTCTCATTCATCTATTTATGGAAAACTAGCTAAGTGCCTTTTGTATACTAGGCCCGAATCTGTTTGTCGAACAGTGAACAAAATAGACTGACATTTATGCTTTCATAGAATTTAGGTTCTAACGGACGGGGGTGCTGGTGGCAGATTAGTGAGTCAAATATGCTGCGGGTTAAATAGTGATAAATGGTAGGGTGTAAGAGAATGTGCACACATCGCGTGCATGCACATACGTGGAGGCTGAGGACAATGCTTGCTCCTGCCTCATCCCCACCACAGACCTGGTAGCAACTAGTGCACAAACTTTACTTCATTTATCATAAATATCATTGAGTTTGAATCACAATGGGCTGGGTCCCTACACTGCACAGCATCTGAATGTGAATGTGAGTCTTAGATTATAGAGAATTTTCCATGTTTAAAAAGTTATGAGCATATGGAAAGCACAGTAAGAGTATACACAATTTCATTTCTCAGTTGTACATCTCTTCTCATGAGATTTCATCCCGAAAAGACAGAGAAATTAGCACTATCTTGTTCATTATCTGGAGAGCCCTTGCCAAAATATTGCACACAATTCCACTGTTGGAGCATTTCTAGGGTTCTTGGATGACTTATATAAATAAGCAGCTGCTGGTAGCCATTGTCAGCTCATTGTCTTCTTTGAGGCTCCTCGTCTTGTTTTAGGCTTAGAGCCTCTGCCAAAAGCAAACCCAAGGGACTGGTGGTAGGTTTGAAGGCTTCAGGCCCCAGATATGCATGAATGAAAAACTAGGAAAGAACTTATTTCTTATTTCCCACTGTCATAACAGGGACAACAGAAATCTATTTATAATGTAGGTTTTTCATGGTGTTAAGGTTTTGTGGTGGTCAAAGTTGGGAAAAGGAAGTTGAGGCAGTGCAGTATATGCTGTTTGTCTTGTTAGGTTATTAACTTTTTGAGGTTAGGGGTAATGCTTTTCCTTAATTGACAATGTCATGCTCTATATAATATCATTATTTAATATGACTGTTGGAAATATAAAATATAAAGATACACTATGACTCACTGAATCTAAGTTTCACAGTTTTAATATTTTAACATTTCTAAAATTGGATAGAGGTCTTACAATGTATCATCTTTGGCCAGGCGTGGTAGGTCATGCCTGTAATCTCAGCAGTTTAGGAGGCTAAGACAGGAGGACGGCTTGAGGCCAGGAGCTCCAGACTAGCTTGGTCAACACAGTGAGACCTTGCCTCTACAAAAAATTAAAAAAAATAATTAGCTGGGCATAGTGTCACATGTCTGTACTCCTAGCTACTCAGTAGGCTGAGGCCGGTGGACAGCTTGAGCCCAGGCAGTTGAAGCTGCAGTGAGCAATGATCATACCACTGCACTCTAGCCTGGGCAACAGAGCAAGACCCTGTCTCAAAAAAAAAATATATTTTTGATACAATTTGTCATCTTAAAATGTATGAACTGTGGTAAATAAAAATGACAGCACCTAAAATTTGTAGTGTTTGTAGAACTGATGATATGAAGTTTTGGAGTAAGCCAAAAATGCTTAGAGAAGTGAAAATGGCATATATATTTGTTAACTTTTTAAATTGAATGGTGACTTAATCATAGGCTGATTACATGCTGATTAATTAAAGCCTGGTATAAATTATGTGTGTCATTTGTATGAAAGTCTTTATTATTTGCAGTAAGATGATAATTAGAGATAGCGTGTCTTCCAAAGTTTGGAACGCTCTACAGCCAGACATAGTTGCACAAATTGACACAGTTGGAATTCCTCAGTTCTGGATGCTAGATAAAAATCTTCACTGTTCAGAATCACAGCAGGCAGTTGCTGTCTATGTCCAGATCATTGAAGTGCATACATGTTAGTGGCTCAAAAAGCACAGCATTTTAGGTGAATGAGTTTTACTTTGTGCTTAGTTTTTAGAATAAAAGATTGAGATTTATTTATTTATTTATTTATTTATTTATTTTTTGAGATGGAGTCTCGCTCAGTTGCCCAGGCTGGAGTGCAGTGGTGCGATCTCGGCTCACTGCAAGCTCCACCTCCCGGGAGATTTATTTTTATGCTTTCTGATCAGTATCATGAATCACCCCATAAAATAAAAATAGTACTTTAAATATAAGATGCATATCTTCAAAGACATTTATGGATTTTTATGATAATCATTCCATGTGAATATATAATACATTGGCCGTTAAAATAGTTACATGGTGAGAATATAGGAAGATCAATAAGAATGACAGTTTTTAAAGTGAGAAAATGGTAAATAAGACATGAACATTATAAATGATATTGTGAAAATGAGATTTTTCTTTGCTACTGAGCTAAACCCAGTATGGTAGAATTGTAGGCTTAAAAGGAACGTCCATAAGGAACGTCCATAGTTATTTAAGGTGGTATAGAAAGACGGTTGATTTGGACATGGCAGATTGAGATTCCTGTCCTGATTCTGTTGTTTGGGTAAGTCACTTAACCTTAAGCCTTAGTTTCTTCATCTGTAAAATGGAAATAATTACCTACACAGCTTATTTCCTCAGTAGGGTTCCAATGAGATAAGGACTATAAATATTAATATGATTTGAAAAATCCCATCATGTGCATTTAAGGTGGTGAGATGGCTGTAGTAAGTCAGTCTCTTAAAAGTGGAACACTTGGAAGTTAAATTAGAACAGAAAAAGTCATAAAAGAGTATAGTTCACCAAAAATCATCATCTCTATTGTGATACCTTAAAAATGGCGTGGCTCTAAGGGTACATAATGAAATCTGCAATTTAAAAATGCCGTTTTTCCAAAATAGTTTCAAAAATTGCTTTAGTGTGTCAAAATGGGGTAGGATAGCAGAAAAATGAAGCCTGTAAACATGTAGGATAATGAGTTTCTTGAAATCGACTCACAGAAAAACACTGTGTAAATGGAGAATAATGATCTTTGTGCCTTTACTTCCCTGGCAGCTCAGGCTCAACCCTGTTTGACAGTGTGCTTTCTTGTTTCTTTTTGGAAGGATGAGGCATGGTGCCAGCATTCATCCACATCTTGTCCAAGAGAGTGGTTTATGTATTCTTTCAGTTACCATTCAGTATAAAATATTTCCAGTCTTTAAGAGAGCATTAGTCATATTGCTATGTGAAAAGATTGTTTTTGCCGTAACCGTACTGATCATATATAGCCATGACATTATCTGATATTATACACTTCCATTTGATCAAAGAAAAATCAATAAAAATGTAATAGTGAAAACCTAAATATGCTGTAACAATAGATGTAGCAACTTAAACGTAGCCACTTAAGCTATAATCACATTCTAAGCTTGTTGCTCCATTTAAATTGTACTTGGGACAGTTTTTGGAGGTTTGTGTGAATGTGTTAACTTGTTTCTTTGCTTGGGTAAACAGATTTTATTATTGGGTCTGGGAAAGTTTTTGTTAAGGTGTGCTGGAATGCAGATATCTATTAACTACTGAGATGATACTTTTTTGAAGTTGTAGTAATAAACCCAGTCTTTGGAGGCAATATATGTATTGTATAACTTTTATTAATGATGCATGACGCTAAACAGCTGAAATGAAAATGCACTTAAGTAAATGATCAATTTACCTTTTGGAATAGGGAAAATTTGACTGTAATGATTTTTGTTGTCACTATAGTTTTTTTCTTTGATTGGCAGGCACTGTGGCTGCATCATAAAATGATGAGTTATCAGTTTAGGTCCAGAGAAATAGGCTGATATGTAGGTTTAGTAACTGAGAGGAAATAATTAACATGTCTTTCCAGTCATTGGTCACCTCTTTAAAAATTAATAGTAATTATAATTATGATAGTTTATCAAGCTCTTACTATATGCTATGATGAACTCTAAATGCATGATTTTGTTTGCTCATCACAATGATCCTATGAAATAAGTATATTAATATTATTCTCATTTTATAGATAGGTAAATTGAAACTTGCAGTGCTTAAGTAACCTAACTTGGCCACCTAGCAAAACAGAATTTAACTAGTAGTGAGTCTGACACCAATATCCTCACTCTTAATATATTTTTTAATTAGATCTATTTGTATTAGAAGGCTTTGCAAAGACATAGAGGACCATGCCAGCCTTTTCTTTAATGATTTACATTTGTGAAAAATTTTAGTGTTTTTGTTTGTTTGTTTGTTTGTCTTTTTCACTGAATGCTTACTCCATCAAGCTTGGATAGACCACCAGAATCATTTTTATAGTGGATGTTTTACAAGGCAATGTTGAGATTGTAGGTTAGCAGGTAAAATGTCTGGGCTGCTTTTGTCAGCAGCCAGGTGTCCCCCACTCACCCCCACCACCCTGCAGCTTGCCAACAGATCTTAAATGAAAGAACCTCTGGCCATTCTCTCTGGTTCCTCACATCTCATCTGCTTGATTTGATGTCCATATCTTAAGTCTGTGTTTGCTGGGGCTCTGGTTTTCCTCTCTTCTTCATAGCACCTTTTATAGCTAGGGGTAAGCCTGTGTCTAGGCACCTGGCTTCTTATCTCTAATTGCTCTCTGCCAATCTTAAGAAGGCCTTAATTTACCTCTCCTAAATACCTTGAATTCCCACATTCAGTTCTGTTTATTGACAGCTTCCTATTTTCAAAGTCCTATGTTGGGTGAAGTAAAGGCTGGAGGGGTTCTCTGTCCTCCACACCTTGCTGTTCAGGGAGAGTTATAAGATTTGGACACAAAGAAGTATAATAATAAAAAGGGAACATTGTCTCGAGTATTTCAGCAGACATACAAAAGAGGAGGTAGAGTACAATAATGCAATATTTCTCAAAGATTTCTCCTGAAGTACATCTAATATGAGAGGAGGGAAAAATACCCTCTCGGTAGTCTGGGGACATAGCCCAAACTGACTGCCTCAGAGGAAATATCAGGTACAAGCTAATTCATATGAAATAGGCTTTACCTGCAATATATGCATTTTAAAAATGCAAAAGTGTGTAAAATTACTTGGCTTCCTTCTCCCCAATTTTCAAATAAAAGTTGTAGCCCCAGGAAGATGCAAT
Organism: Papio anubis; assembly: GCF_008728515.1. NCBI lineage: Eukaryota > Metazoa > Chordata > Mammalia > Primates > Cercopithecidae > Papio > Papio anubis. The sequence goes on along the minus strand of NC_044987.1, from coordinate 33,541,602 downwards.
TAAGAGTGTCCATAGCTTTCTGAACCTCTGACTGCATACCATAAGGCCCCCAGCATTTGGTGTCTGTAAATCAGCAGATACATTGCGCTGATTGGATTACCTAGGGTAACTTTAGGATTACTTAATCTAGAAAGTGGCAAGTTTTAAAGGTACTTTAATAGGACTGAAATTAACCACATGCACCATCCTTAAGTATAGCCAGGAGGCTGTTGCAGACCAGATCTTGGTATCTTAATGTTATTGTAGCCCCTGGATGGTATGATGCAGATTTGCAGTCCTGCAGCTGTGCATACCTCTCTATTTGAAGGTCACAGCAGAGACAAAGGGCTGTTTCTGATGCGGAGAATGACTTTGTGGATCTTGAGAGAGTTAAGTTTAGATTGGTTTGTTTGGCTGGGATTTTGAGTTTGCAAAGAATCGTTTGAGAGAAAGGATGAGTCAAAAAACATAGAGGAAAGATGACATCCTTCACTAGCCTAGTAGGTAACAGCTTAGTATGTCCTTTAAAATGAAATTAAAGGCTAGGTGCAGTGGCTTACCCCTGTAATCCTAGCACTTTGGGAGGCCAAGGTGGGAGGATCACTTGAGGTCAGGAGTTCGAGACTAGTGTAGCCAACATGATGAAACCCCATCTCTACTAAAAATACAAAAAGATTAGCCAGGTGTGGTGGCAGGCACCTGTAATCCCAGGTACTCACAAGAGAATCGTGTGAACCCAGGAGGCAGAGGTTGCAGTGAGCCGAGATTGCACCACTGCACTCCAGCCCAGGTGACACAGCAAGACTCTGTCTCAAAAAAAAAAAAAAAAAAGAAATTAAACTACTCATGATTTAGCTACAAATGTACATGACACCAAGAAGGGCAGGGTGGAGAAAGGAAGTTGAAAGACCTGGCAATAGGGTGACATATGACATGAAAGGTAAGGTAACACCAAATGTCCTTCCAAAGTCATTATCTTGGGTGGATGGATATGTTAGGTAATAAAAAGAAAAATGGGCTGCAACTGAGGCTAACATACTGAGGCTTTCCCTTACTGAATCTGTTGATAAGAGAGTAAGTTGTAAATGCTCAGCCAACAGTGGGAAGTGAGTGCTTGTACTGGGGCAGTAGTCGGGGGTGGGTAGGCAGACCAGGAAGTCCAGGCAAAGCAGGCCAGGCCACCCCTGAGTTACAGGGAAGCTTAGGAAAACAAAACTCCTCTATATTGGGTAACTTAGTATTTGTAGTTAAAGGAAAAAAAAAAAAAAGGATAAGGGAGATATTTCAGAAAATGTTGCTTGGGGTGCCAGCATCTAAACTTAAATGACCACTTAGGAGTGGTTTGCGAAGAGATAACATAGATAGTACTTTATAAAGAGACACAGTATTGAGGTAAAACATGGTGGTTAAAGACAAAGTTGTCTGAAGTCAAGAGTCTGAGGAAGAGAAATCTCAAGAGAGGGGGCAGAGGAACTGTTATTGAGGCAGAAAGAGACTCTGGAGAATGACATTGTGCCACTGTTCTTTACCCACCCATTTCAAGTTTTTTTCCCCAGGGTAGGAAGATGGGTGGTTCATTTTATCCTTTGAACTTTCTATTTTTAACTTGGGTTGTAGCAAAGTGAAGTCTTTGTGGTTTCTCATTTTTAATTTTTATGGAATTTGTAGGTTTATAGAACCTGGATAAAATCTGGCCAAGTGTTGGTTCCTATTTGTTATTTTTAGGCTAAAATCTTCTGGAACTGCTTGCCAGACACATATCATTTATGGGATTACAAACTGTTTGGTCTTCATTAGAGGCCAGCGCCACTATTTATTTTCACTGAAGCTCTCTTGAAGATAGTAATTTAATACCCAGATTAAATATGTTATGCTTACAATGAAAATATTTCATATTCTGCATTTGCCATCATAATAAATAATGGTTTAATAGTTAACATTTGTTGAGAATCAGTATTTCAAGTTTCTGTTCTATACCAGACACTGTGCTGAGCCAGTTTTATGTAATATTCATGACAGTCTTGCAAAGGATTAACATCTTCCTTTTGCACTTGAGGAGCCTACGATTCAGAGGGGCTAAGTACTTGCTCTGAAACACATTGCAGTAAGTGGTGATCCCTGGATTGGCATCCATGTCTCTTTGACCCTTGTGCATGCGTAGTCTGTGACATAAAAGAATGATTGTTTCTAATCAAAGGACTTCTTTCCAGATCTGAGCACCTTCATCACATACGACATCGAAAACAGATGCTTAACTTAATATGCCTGCCAGGAGAGTGGATGTATCCACTGCAAAACGGGATGCAGACTCTGAATATACTTCTGCTGTAAAAATGAATGAGACTGCCTAAAGCTAGGCTAATTCGATTTACCAACTTGAAGGTGCCCAAACAACCATGTTGTTTTAGCCTGGAATACAGCACATTAATGTAGTGACCTAGGGCGTAGCCTGTGCTTTTTCTGCATTTTCAGGGGAATGAAGAACAGCATCAGGGCTCCATGGTTCTCTGGTAATTCTGTCTCCAGTGACCTCCTGTAGACGTGCCCCTTGCTTCATGGCAGTGTTTCTCAAGGCCTTCAAGGAAAGAGAATTCCTTGATTTCCATTTCTGTTAGTTACTCAAATTTCCTTCAGCTCAACTCTCGTTTATTGAGTGATTGCTACATACCAAACTTTGCTCTGGGCCCTCTTGATGAAGACTGATTTTTAACATCAGATAACCACTATTTTCTAGGCACGTATATAAGACAGAAAATAGCAAAGATTGTGTTTTAAAACTTTGTTCAAGTAAGTGATAGGAATGTTTTTTACTGGCAAATTTCCATTGTGTTTTTCTTATACTTTGCCACACCCAGTATTCTTCTCTTCCGACTTTTCTCAATTTAACAATCTGACCCTTATAGTTCCTGAGAGCACACTAAAAACATAACTGCAGTTATTAAAAAAGCAAGGCTTACTTGGTGTTTCCTTGACATATTCTGTTATGTGCTTTACTCAGTACATTACTCTGCTGTGTAATGTACTGTGCTTTTTATTAAGGCTTTCTGTTATATTCGTGTGCATTTTTAGTACCACAGGCTTTTCAGTAGTTTATAGTGATTTTTTTTTCTTTTTAAGACAGAGTTTTGTTCTTGTTGCCCAGGCGAGAGTGCAATGGCACCATCTCGGCTCACTGCAACCTCCGCCTCCCAGGTTCAAGCAATTCTCATGCTTCAGCCTCACGAGTAGCTGGGATTACAGGCATGCGCTACCGCGCCCAGCTAATTTTTTTGTATTTTTAGTAGAGATGGAGTTTCACCATGTTGGTCAGGCTGGTCTTGAACTCCCGACCTCAGGTGATGCACACACCTTGGCCTCCCAAAGTGCTGGGATTACAGCGTGAGCCACTGTGCCCGGCTGTTTATAGTGAATTCTTAATGTTAAGAATGTTTTGCCAGTTAGTTTACATTTCTTTCTTTCACTCTTTTTCAGGTAGCTGCTTTCTATTAGGCACTAAGGGCAGAAAGAGATGAAGAATATATACCTACCTTCAAGAAGCCTAAAACCTAAGATTTTATTCAGTGTGGCATTAGAAAATAGAGGAATGAGCATACATTTCCTTTGTCTTTTTAAAATTTTATTTATTTATTTATTTGAGACAGAGTCTTGCTATGTCACCTAGGCTGGAGTGCAGTGGCATGATCTTGACTCGCAGCAACCTCCGCCCCCCGGGTTCAAGTTAATTCTCCTGCCTCAGCCTCCCAAGTAGCTGGGATTACAGGTGTGTGTACTACTGTGCCCAGCTAATTTTTGTGTTTTTAGTAGAGATGGGGTTTCCCCATGTTTGCCAGGCTGGTCTCGAACTTCTGATTTCAAGTGATCCACCTGCCTCCGCCTCCCAAAGTGCTGGGATTACAGGCGTGAGCCACCGTGCCCAGCTCCTTTGTCTTTTAATATGGTGTTTTATAATGACCATTTTATGTTCATTTGCTGCTGGATTATTCCATGCTCAGCATAGCTAGCTGTCTCTCATAGAGTCCAACATATGGAGTCTTGCTGTTTTAAAATTTATATAGCAGGTAAAGGATTCATTAAATATTATAAGGCTCACAGCCTTCCCAGTTCCTCTTCCTCTTCCTCCTCCTCCTCCTCTTCTTCCTCTTTTTTCTTTTCTTTTCTTTTTTCTTCTTTTTTTTTTTTTTTTTGAGACAAGTCTCACTGTGTTATCCAGGCTGCAGTATAATGGTATTATCACAGCTCACTGCAACCTTGAACTCCTTTACTCAGTGATCCTCCCACCTTAGCCTCCTAAGTAGCTAAGACCACTGGCACAAGCCACTGCACCCAGCTGATTTTTAATCATTTTTTTGTAGAGTTAAGGTTTTGCTATGTTGCACAGGTTCAATTTCAACTCCTGGCCTACAGTGGTCCTCCTGCCTCAGCCTCCCAAAGCATGGAGATTACAGGCATGAACCACGGTGCCTAACCCCTCCCAGTTTTAATGCCCATCATTCTTTGGCGATTAACTATGATATGCCATGAAAGAGCATTCAGTTTGGGAAGCAGAAAAGCTATTCAGGTTGGAGTCCAGCTCTTAGACTCCAGGCAAGTTATTACTTAACTTTTCAGAGCACTGGCCCTCATAGCTTTGTGTAAGATTTAAGTATGTAAGAACTTTGAAAAAGTAAGACATCTTGCCAACACTATTGCTGTTGTTATTGAAAGCATACATTAAAGCTGCTTGTAAGTACTAAAACATTGTGGTGATCATCATTATTTCTGAAAGTGAATAACTCATGTTTTACAAGTGACTGTAAAAGCCACATTAGGGGCTTGTAAGAGTGTGAAAGGAAAGAAGGGAGGGTAAAAGACATCCAGGGGCTTGGAGTATTTATCCAATTTGCAGAAATTGATGGTTTCAACGAAAGAGCTGTTGTTTACAAGGTAGGGTCTTGGATGCTTGGGTAATATTCATAGATGGTAAAGTTTCCTACCATTAATATACTACTTAAAATAAGGTGGGTAGGTTAGGTTTAAAAATCACTGAGATCAAGGTGAAAGCATCACCAGAGAGTCCCAACATAATGGAGAGTTAAAGGCAGAGATAGTGTTACATTGAAAGGCGTCAGAAAGAGCTTTTTGGAAAAAATGAGGACTTGAGGAGGACTTGAGAGAAATCTTGAAAAAAGGCCTTTTTTGACAACGAAGAATGGGAGAAAAGTATGTTCTAAGTAGGTGAAGTGACAATAAAAACATACATACAAAAGAATGGCAGGCTTGTTTCAGACAATAACCAGTACCTTAGCTTGGTGTGAGTCTTTAGAGATATGGTTGAGTATGTAGGTGGAAGCTACCCTTTGGAAGATTCGAGACATATTGTTTTAGTCTTCCTGGTACATTGTTGCATCTTTCAAGTCCCTGTTCTTAGTGAGTCTTCTAACAACTCTACCCCTGCACACTCAATCCAAACTGATTGTGCCTTTTTATTTGCTACCTTTATTTAAGGTCTATGTGCAAAACTGTGTGGCAATGTGGTGAAGTGGGTATTCTGGAGCTGGCGCCCTGGGTTGAAATTTTGGTTCTGCTGTTTCCTAGCTTGTGTGACCTTGGGGAAGTCACTTATCTGTGCCTCAGTTTCTTAATCTGTAAAATGGGAGTGATGGCATCTAGTTCTTGTGGCTATTGTGAGGACTAATGGGTTAATTTATATTAAATGCTTACAAAAGTATCAGGTACTAGGTACTGTTGTTATTAATCTCTGTCAAACAATTTATCGATCACCCTCTGTTATGATTAATTACATGCCTCACCCCGCTATGGGACTGCGCCCTTTAGGAGGGAAGGATACATTCTATTTTAACCTTTGTATTCTCATTGCTTTATAATATCTGCCTTCTGCATGGTTGTGAAAAGTCGAGAATTCTACAGCACATATATCTAGACAAATTGCTCCTGTGAGTCTTCCTTAGATCCAATCCCAGAGAAGCTGGATTTTAGGAAGAACTACCTTATACCACTGGTTGTACTTGTTCTGACATAAATATATATAGCCCACTTCCGTAACTAACACTGTAAAAGCAATTCCATTAACACCTCCAAAATAACAAGGAGACCTCGGTTCTTAAGTCTGTGTGCAAGAAAAGTTGTAACTAAATATTTATTTAATCATAGGTGTTTTGTATTCCTCTAATGAAATGAAGTTTTAATGTTTCATTAACATCATCTAATCATGGAAGCTGGTGGTTAACTCTTTGATATGAAAACATTGTTGACTAATTAAAGCCCAGTATAACTTCTTTCAGGTGATAACGTGAATGCATGTGCAGACGCTTGATGCTTAACTTTCAGTCAGGAAAATGGGAAGGATGTGGTGTGTGTGTGGGGGGGTGGGGGTGGGGGCACGTGAAGCATCTTTACTGGACACAGCTTGCTCACCAATAAATGAATGTTGGGTAATAATAGGGAGAGACACCCCTGTCTAAACTAGATTCTTTGATGGCATGGGATCTTTTGTCTTATACTTAAGAGGAAAATTTGACTCTTTAATATGATACTTTAAAATTCAACAACAAATTTAAAAAATTATTAGGTTTTAAAATAGAGGTCTTTCTCTATTTTAAATGAACTTTATTTAAAAGGTTTTAGAAACAGCTCTTCTGTTTTTTGTGCCTGGTCATGGTTTAGAAACTTTAGTTAGACAATTAGGAAAATATTGTGTCTCGTGTGATTTTAAATTAATGGGAAGATGTTGGGCTTTCTAATTCAGAATTGCACACTCAGTAGGAGATGGAGCCAAGATTAAAAGCATGAGCTGGATTCCTCATTTTAGAGATTGATCATTATTACTGCCAGAACATAACGTAAGTTCTTTACCTTGATGGTTTTTTTGACCTCATCATTACTTCGGCATTAGGAAAATGAGAATAAATAGGAAGAAGATCAAGAACCCGAACACAGTTGAAGTTGAAAATGTGTCATATTTGAGACTTCCCCTTCATTCATAGAATTATCCTTTGAACTAGTTGAGAGCCATATTTTCTTGTATAATCCTGTCTCTCATTATGCTTCGGGAAGGACTGCGAAAGGATCGTTCATGCATTCTTGATTCCATCAGGAGTTGAAATAGACGCCCATCTCTTACACAGAAATGCTGAACAATAATACTGTCATGGCTTGATGGCTTTGCATTGTAGCGAGAAAATCTGAAACTGCTATGAGCAGATTGTCTTGAGCACTTTCCAAGGTTATCTAAGGTCCAAGAGTTGCCATCTTCATAACTGAAATTTTTATTTTTCCTTTCTTAGATATTGAACATGGACATAGTCAACATGTTCTGAGTGCTTTCTATGTGTTTGATGCTGTTCTAAGTTCTTTATCTATATTAACTCATTTTCTCCTCACCATAACCCTGAGGAGTGGTTCTACTTAACAGATGGGATACTGAGGTACAGAGAGGCTATGAAACTTACCCACAGTCATGACACTTAATTATTGGTAGAAGCAGGATTCTAACCCAGTTAATCTGCCTTCAGTGCTCATACTCAGTAACTTGGCAGAGTAGCCTATGAGTGGGCCACTGTATTCTTGTTTGGAGATGGGAGTTACTGTCGTGCATTCACAGTGATCTCTGTGAAGGGACAAAACAGATTACCTTTTTCGGTCAAGGTGCAAGGCCATGGGAAGTCAAGAACAGTCTGGGAAGAAATGGAGATTGTGTCATGAGTTTCCTAGGACAGAGCTTCCAAATAGGCTCATCTGCGTTTGAGGGAAGTTCAGAGGAACTCTTGGTGGTGGCGAGGGGAGAGAAGAAAGCATATCCATTGCAGGGTTCCCAAGCATCTTGATCTGCCCATGTATCCCCAGTCTCAACTCTGCTGTAGGAATTACATTTGGGGCTTCAAATCCAGCAGAACATAAGGCCTTTATTTGTATACTACATATTTATTTGTATATTTGTGTACTTTTATATTTGTATACTACATATTTGTATACTACACATAAAAATAAAGGGTTGTTAAATGGAATGGTTTTCCTAAGTCTCAGGGAGAGTACCCAGAATTAAAAATGAAACTGTCTAATGTGTGTTTAAAAAGAAAAGCCTGTCTGAAATTTGAAGTCGGTGGTCTACGGAATTGTCCTTGGTGAGTGTGTTGGTAGCTCCTTGGCTGACAATGGTACAAAATGTGACCTTTGTGTTTGGAGACCTTTTCACTCTTGAGTGCCCACATTGATAGGTACTTGGACTTGGGGTTTCATGACTGTAGGGGCTGCCACAGTAAGTTCTGGGGTTATGTCTAGGCATAGGACCACAATTATTCTGTTAAATAAAAATTATTTTGACATTTGTAAAAATGATAAGGAAGACTTTATTCAGGACTATCACAACAGGTGTAAAGACTATGTCAGTAGACGAGAGAGATCTGGGTCAACTCTAAATACAACAAGAACAAGTGGGAATTTATGGCCAAGGAGCAGGATGTGGGGCATTGGGTGGATGGAAAATGACTAAGAAGAGACATTGATGGGAGTAGGATTCTTGCTGAAGAAAGGTGGGGGATGAGGAATTTGAACAAATATTGAGGGTAGGGGATTCTTTCTAGACTGACTTAGTAGAATCCTTGCTAAAACTAGACTCTGCAGGCCCAGCAAGGGTCAGGGACAAGGTGGACGCCTAGTCAAGAAGAGGGCTTGAAGGAGCCTGACTCAAATTTGGCCAAGGTGGGAGAATTTATCAGTTCCTATTGCTTGATTAAATGTAAGGACTCAAGTATTAGACTTGATCTCACGCAAGAGACACTGTTAAGTGAAGTATAGAGTGAATTCCAGAAAAGTCTATTTTCTTATTGGTGTAGACATCTGTGACTGGGTTGACATAAATGATCAGAGTAGCTCTGAGAGATGGGATCTTTAAGATTTTCCTGATGCTGCACTGTGAAGTGGATTTATTTTTATTCATTAGACTTAAGTAGGGTTTATTAAGTGCCAGGCATGGTTCTGAACGCTTTGCAAATATTAACTCATATAATCCTCAAAACAATTCTATAAGATGGTTATGCCGTCTTCCCGTTTTATATATAATTATGTATTGCTTAACAACAAGAGCACATTTTGAGAAAAACATCCATAGGCTGTTTTGTCATTGTACAAACATCATAGAGTATACTTACACAAGACCAGATGGTATAGCCTACTACTTACCTTTCCATACGGTGAAGTAGGCTATCCCACCTAGGCTACAAACCTTTACAGCATGTTACTGTACTGAATACTGTAGGCAGTTGTAACATAATGGTAAGTATGTATATCTAAACATATCCACACATAGAAGAGGTACAGTAAAAATATGGTATAAAAGATTTAAAAAGAGATGCACCTATGTAGGACAGCTACAGTATAGTCTAGTGGAACTACTGTGGTGTATGTTGTTATGCAGTGCTTGACTGTGTGAGGAAACAGAGGCCCAGAGGAGTTAAATAATTTGTCCAAGGTCACATAGCAAGTAAGTGGTGGGGCTTGGATTTCCACCCAGGCAGCCTGGCTCCAGAGTCTGCATTCTTAATCACTTGGTTAGGTTGCATCCTGGGCTGTTGACTCCCGGGGATTTACTTCTTATTATTCTGGGCTTTTCTTTTTCTGCCCATAAATAAAGAATTCTTTTTCTAGGTTTAGTCAGACTCTGGGCCTTGTTCAGACTGAAGTCAGGATTGGAAGGTGTGTTTAACTTGAGTCTCGAAGTTATTTGTAAACAGCCTTTCAGGTCATCTTTTACCTTCTTGACCAAAATCGTTAGTTTATTGATAAAAACACATTTTCTACTTTTCCACAGTTTGTGCAGAATATTATTGGTGACTCTTTCTAATCAACCGTTGGCTTTTTGCCCTTCACCAGCAAGCTCAGAAGCATTCCTTTTTTTTTTTTTTTTTCTTTCTTTCTTTCTTCTTTTTTTTTTTTAACGAAAAAATGCTCCATTAGCTGAACAATGAGAACACATGGCCACAGCGGGGGAACAACATACACTGGGGCCTGTTTGGCCAGGGGGAGGTGTAGGAGGATGGAGACATCAGGATAAATAGCTAATGCATGCTGGGCTTAATACCTAGGTGATAGGTGATAGGTGCAGCAAACCACTATAACACACGTTTACCTATGTAACAAACCTGCACATCCTGGCCATGTATCTAGAACTTGAAATAAAATAAAATAAAAATGCTCCATTTATGGTCAGTGAGTGGTAGTTCCTTGATAAAGGCTTTGGTAAACTGGCTTTCAGATAATACACATCTGCCACCAAAACTCTCTTAAAGCAGTAAATCTCTACTGTATAGAACTGACCAGATTCATTTTCAGTATTTATAGTGTCTTTAAATTTTGGTTAAATTAGTCAAACTGGTATTTCAAAGGATTCTGGTTAATATAATACAAAATCAAAGTTATATAATGTTATATTTGGAAACTCATCAGGGTTCAATGGAACCTCACCTTATGGATTTTTTGCTTAACTTTTAATTGCAGATCTGTCTATGGCAGTGCAGAAATTTTCCCAGTCATTACAAGATTTCCAGTTTGAATGTATTGGTGATGCTGAAACAGATGATGAAATTAGTATTGGTAAGTACTACTGTTTTAGAAAGTTCTACTTCTAATATTTATTTTACTGAAATCAAATAGACACACACCTAAATAATAAACATCTAAAATATTTTCTGACTTTGACGATACTATAAGGGTGATTTTGGGTTTCTATGGAAGAATTTTTTTTTTTTTTGGGAGACAGTCTTGCTCTGTCACCCAGGCTGGAGGGCAGTGGTGCGATCTCAGCTCACTGCAACCTCTGCCTCCCACATTCAAGCAATTTTCCTGCCTCAGCCTCCCAAGTAGCTGGGATTACAGGTGACCACCACCACGCCCAGCTAATTTTGTTTTTGTATTTTTAGTAGAGACGGGGTTTCACTACGTTGGTCAGGGTGGTCTTGAACTCCTGACCTCGTGATCCACCCACCTCAGCCTCCCGAAGTGCTGGGATTACAGGTGTGAGCCACCGTGCCCAGCTGGAAATCTTATTAATTGCAGGTCTTGGCTTGCATGTAAGATTCTCATTTCTAATAGATTTGAAGGTGATGTCCATGCTCCTAGTCCATGGACCACGCTTGAGAAGCTGGAATTTATAATCCCCTTCATACCTCTCCACAATCACATACCTCTTCTTCCTCTGCCCTTTCTTTTTCTTCTGTAGTTCTACCAGTTATGTCTGTATTTCTAGACAGTATATTTCATTAGCTTTGACTATCTAAGTAGCAAATCCTAGCACAGACCTTGCTGTGAAACAAAAGGGCAATGTTACCCCCACAAAAAAAGGCTCTCAGGAGAAGTTAAGCTGAATGAGTTTCGGCTTCAATGTGTGGCTTTAGCTTGCCTGTATTCACAAGAGCTCCTTTTGGAGAAATCGCTGGGCAGGGTACAGAGTCCTTAGACAAGCTCTCTGCGTATGAAATTTACACGATACATACATCATTGTGATCATATTGGCAGTCTTTCTGAGCAGATACATGCCAAGTGGTCACTCTCTTTGCTTGCTTTTTTAGGAGTGTTAGTTAATTTGAGGGGAGGGTGGAGGGGCTGGTCTCCTTCAGCCCTCAGTTTTGTGATGAAAGGTGGTCCCAGCCATGCCTGTCACTTGCCTGAGGTATAGTTAAAGTGCCTCCAGGAATAAGGGAGAGCCCTCCCACATGCATGACATCTTCCTCCTCACAGGAGAGCTGGGGAAGGGCAGCATTAGGGATCATGCACTGCCAACATTTAGAACAATAGTGGTCATTTTGCTTGTCATTTCTTGACATTTGTGTTATAAATGTCTGGTCCTCAACATAGGCTTTGTAGTATACACTTAGCCAGGTAAAAGCCTAGATTATATCACTAAAATACAAATATATTAGCATTATTACTTAGAAAAGCTACACCCACATATTTACATAACAGTTATTTTCACTTAGTTGTTTATTTATTTTGAGACAGAGTCTTGCTCTGTCACCTAGGCTGGAGTGCAGTGGCATGATCTCGGCTCACCGCAACCTCCGCCTCCTGTGTTCGAGTGATTCTCGTGCCTCAGCCTCCTGAGTAACTGGGATTATAGGCGTATGCCACCAGGCCTAGCTAATTTTTGTATTTTTATTAGAGATGAGGTTTCCCCATGTTGGCCAGGCTGGTCTCGATCTCCTGACCTCAGGTGATCCACCTGCCTTGGCCTCCCAAAGTGCTGGGATTACAGGTGTGAACCACTGTGCCCAGCCTTCACTTAGTTATATTAAGCTATAAATTTCATGGAGGCAGAAGCCAGATTTTTTTCTTTTTTAACCCTTTTGGCCTTAGCACTTGACCCAGATCCTCACAGTAGACCTTCAGATAAATTGTTGAATAAATGACATAATTTTCCTTATAAACTTTAATTTTTTTCACTTATATACATATTTTTCTAATACAATGATATATATAATTTGGTATTTTTTTCTTTGGAAAGAGGATTATAGCAAATACTCCTGGGTTTCCACAGATGATATAATTTTAATGACTTCATGAATTTATTTCATCAGGTTCATATACATGAATTTATGAAATAATCCCTATAGTATGTTCAGGTTACTTCTGGTTGACCCTTTACCTGTTATTGTTAAGAGTACAGTAAACATCTTTCTGTATGTTTCCGTTTCCATTAAGCTTCTTACTTAAAAGTCATCTTGAAGTCACACATGCGTGTAGTAACTGCAGATGTAGGGTTTTTAATCACTGTGCTATGCAACCTTCTAGGCAGATGTTAGATAATTTCCCCAAGTTGTAGTGAACTTGATAGCTCAACAGTGGCTTGTTTGACTCTTTCCACTTTGGCTAATTGAACATTGTTGTGCAGCTGTTGCAGATTAGATTCGAGAGGTGTGAATTGATCAGCAGGTGAAGGCTTACAAGCAATGAATATTACATTACATTCTAATGCTATATGGGCTTTGAGAAGTTAAATCTCAGGTTGGAGATCAGGAGATGAAGAATCTACACAAGTAGATATAATGTTGCTTGCTAATTTTAAATCAGGAGATTTATTTAACACCTTTGCACTGGGAATCTGATTTAAATAGCCATGCTATTAGGAAAACTTAGAGCAAAATGACTTATAAGTATAAAATATTTCTGGAACATATATTAAACATATAAAAATATAAATATGTTTCAATATCCTATTCAACACTTTTTACCCTTTACCTGATCTCCTATATACACTCTAAATGGTTAAAAATAAATTGTGTAGATAATAAAGAAGTAGTAGTAAGAGGCTCTGAAGAATCATTGCTGACATGGAAGATTATGAGATTATCCCAAGCTGTTCTACCAAGGACAAGGAACTGGAAAATGTATCCCTGGGACTAACGTGTGTGTCTGGAGTGGGTGGAGAACAAGGATCACGCTTATCCTCCTTCACTGGCTTCAGTTCTATGTGGGAAGGTACAGCGTTTCCGCTGTCTTTGCCTTGTTGAAGCCTGAGTTCCAACGACTTCGTTGTTGCTCTGATTTAATGAAAGGGGAATGAGGCAGGGACAGCTGTGACTCTGAGCAGCGAGCAATAGCCCCACCACACTCTCAGCTGGAGTAGGCTTGAGACCTACCGATGACATAGCCACAAAATCCTGTGACTTACAAAGAAGCTCATCTTCTGTATGTGGGTCATGTCAGCGCAAAACGACTTGAAAAGTAAGACATTGGCAGGCTTTCTGTGTGTAAGGTGTGGTGGGAATGGGTAGGAAGGCAATAGGAAGATGAATAAAGGTGTCTGCTTTCCTTGTGCTCACAGTGGAAGAGGATGAAAAAAAGGTTTGGGGCAAAGTAAGGAAGAGAAGGTGGTGTTACTATTTCAGTGTAATTGCCTAATTATGAAAGTTGTTCTGGGATTGTGTTTGATGTGTAGGCCCATGTCTGGCCTGTACATCTGCCCCAGCCCTTCACCAGTTCCCTCTGCCCCTACCCTTTTGGCCTGTGCTTGCTGGGTTTTTTGTTTTGTTTTGTTTTGTGCCAGTGACACACTGCTGGCTTGGAAGGAGGCAAAATGGAATTTGTTGTTCAAGACCCAGTGGGGAATTCCTGTGGCTCAGAGAGTAGGTCAGGACTGAAGTCCCAAGCAGGGTAGTGTCCTGTACTTTTTTTTTTTTTTTTAGCACCTCCCTTTTCATTGGAGAGCATCAAGAGGCCATTGCCCTCCCTTCTCTAAGGATAAATGAGCTGCAGGTGAGCTTTGGCCTTTTCCCTTTCATCTGCTCACTGCAGTGCTCGGTGAGTGGGAAGTGGCCTATTGAGCCCATCCGCTTAACTTCCCACAGCTGCACTAACTGCCCACTTTGTATTTGGCTTTGGTTTTTTGAACTAAGGAAGACATTGAGTTAGGAGTACAGTGCTAGACACGTGGGGCTCAGAAATCGGTGATGGAGGGGAGGAAAGTGACTATAAACTGGTATAAGATAGATTCAAGCCACCTCTCATATCATACATTTATAGGGGTAGATCAAATACAAAAGGTACCATTATGTAACTATAATTACACAAAGTAATATGTGTGTAAATACAAAAACAATACTCATTGCATCAGTCCTGGAGCACACTCTTGCATGGGAACTGATAATGTTCCAATATGAGTTATTTGTCCAGCCTTAAAACTTTACTGATAGGAAATAAAAGGTTATTTGTGCAGAAACTAAAATCATATTCTTTTCAAAACACTGTTTATGGTGGGTTAAACGGCTGGATGTCCAAAGATACTACTATGAACCTGTCTATGAGATGGGTTGTTTAGCTACATTGATTTAGCACATTAGTATATAGGATAATAAAAGACTGTAAGTCTTAGCACATCACTTGAGAATTTTTATCCACACCAGAGCTGGAGTATGCAATTTACTCTATTTGGTTTTTGTATTTAGTACTTATAATTTGAAATCATTTTAAATCAAAGATTAAAAATGAGAAGACCTCTAGGTTTTTTAAAAATTTAGATATTGTGGCCGGGTTCGGTGGCTCACTCTTGTAATCCCAGCACTTTGGGAGGGCGAGGCAGGTGGATCATCTGAGGTTGGGAGTTCGAGACCAGCCTGACCAATATGGTGAAACCCAATCTCTACGAAAAATACAAAATTAGCTGGGCGTGGTGGCAAATGCCTGTAATCACCCAGCTACTTGGGAGGCTGAAGCGGGAGAATAGCTTGAATCCGGGAGGGGGTGGTTGCGGTGAGCTGAGATCGCGCCATTGCACTCCAGCCTGGGCAACAAGAGCAAAACTCCGTTTCAAAAAAAAAAAAAGTTAGATATTGTTAGTCAAACTGAACTAGTGCCAATAAAAATGTTAGTCATTAATATGAGGCAAAGTTTATTCATTCTATGTAATCTTGGAAACCATTGAAAAGTCCAGTTGCAATTGTGCATAAACAGCTTGGTTAGTGATGTTGTATGATGACCTAGACTCTGAGGAAAGTCTTGAACAGTATGAGCTTTGGACTCAAGAGATTAAACATTTACCAAGAAGGAGAGTCACTTTGCTAGTAAATATTTTTGGTGGAGACTTCATTCCTGTAGACACACCTAAACAGAAAATTCCTGTGGTAGTGACAGGCAATACACTACCATTTGTCAACTAAGGTAATAGCTCCAAATTCTGAGGGGAGAAATGAGTCAGTAAATTAAGTAGTTTGAATCAAACTGTATTTTTTAACAGTCCCCCAGCTATTTCTGACATAACTAGTATATTGCTGGTTCCTTGTTTACTCCGTTTTGAATGTAGATATGCAGACATAACCACAAGGATAGTGCTTAATAGTTAGCATCAGCCAGGCATGGTGGCTCACGCCTGTAATCCCAGTGCTAGCACTTTCGGAGGCCTAGACAGGCGATCACCTGAGGTAAGGAGTTCAAGACCAGCCTGGTCAACATGGCGAAAACCCATCTCTTCTAAAAATACAAAGATGAGCTGGGCATGATGGCAACGCCTGTAATCCCAGCTACTCGGGAAGCTGAGGCAGGAGAACCGCTTGAACCCGGGAGGTGGAAGTTGCAGTGAGCTAAGAATTCACCATTGCACTCCAACCTGGCCAACAAAGCGAAACTCTGTCTCAAAAAAAAAAAAAAAAAAAAAAAAAGCACGAAGAGCATGTTGCATTTTTAAAAAGACACTTTTGTATGAAAATATTTGTACAAATTGTATGTGTACTGATTGATGGATGAGAGCTCAAACCTGAACCAAGTTTTGTGTACAGCATTGGCTGAGGTGCACCTGACATTTTCTTGTTCTGTCTTTAGGAGAATGTGTTGAAAGGTGAAGGTATAGAAGGTTAAAATAGTGACAATTCAAGTCACAGGAGCTTTACTATGTCTTCCTGTGCTGGCAGTGCTTTGCCGAGGTGCAAATATTTGTTGTTTGTTACCTCTCTGAGGCTGGGTGTGCATCAGTGGGTTACTGTGGTGAGGTGACTCACCTTGATTTGTAGATAGAAACCTGAGAGTGATCTTGGATACCTGATTTGAGGGTGTCAAGAAGAATTTTTTCAAGGGAGTGGCTGGAAAATCTCCTTCAGTTTCTTTGTCAGAAGAGTGACTGTGTAGAAAAGGCATAAAATTTTCACTTACTTTGAAGATGCATCTGTTAGGTCAAATGGAAAGGTAATATTTGATTCTGTTTCCCAAATGAGAAATAAGAATATAGTCTAGGGTGGGAAGTATGGGAAACAATTTATGTATTTTGAAAGAATTCCTCTATAGTGTAGAAACCCTTTGAGAGATAATAGCCTTTGTTTCAGGTTAAAAATCATAACTGCCATAATAAATGCAGAAAATACATTCAAAAGATCATTAATAATTTTTGTTACAGAAGGGCCTATTTTCTTTTTTGACTTAAGCTAATTCAATGATTAAATTATTGAAAATGCCTCAGTGAAAATTTTCTTCAGAATTTGGTCCTGAGCTACAAATATGCAGTTTTACAGTTTACTCTTAATATTTGTCTAGTGATATTGTGATACAAAAGGTAGAACTGGGCGGGTGTGATAGCTCACACCTATAATCCTTTGTCTAGTGATATTGTGATACAAAAGGTAGAACTGGGCGGGTGTGATAGCTCACACCTATAATCCTAGTGCTTGCAGAGGTCATGGCGGGAGGAATGCTTGAGACCAGGAGTCCCAGACCAGCCTGGATGAGGTCCCAGTTCTATAAAAAGTAAAAATTTAGCCAGGCATGGTGGCATGCACCTAAAGACCTAGCTACTCAGGAGGCTGAGGCTGGAGGATCCCTTGAGCCCAGAAGTTGAGGTTACATTAAGCTATGATCACACCACTGTACTGCAGCCCGGGTAACATGTTGAGACCCTGTCTCTTAAGGGAAAAAAAAAAAAAAAAAGAAAAGATGAAGTTGTTTGTAGCCAAGAGATTCTTCTTGGGCGTTTTTACGAAAAATTTCTAAACCAAAGGCAATGCCATTATCAACCACAACTGAACTCTTCTAAAAGAGACCTGTGATACTTTATTAAATTCAAGGAAGTAAACTACCTTCTCATTTGCTGAATCAAAAACAATATCCATCAGTTTTTAGAGATCCTCATTACAACCACTTAAATGTGGTTATATAAATCAGGAAGTTGTGTATTAAAATGGAACATTTCTAAATGCCTAAATTGTTTATACAAATAACATTTTCTTTTTAACTCTGCAGAGGAAGCATATTTTACTTTTTAATAGCTCTCAGTTGGACAATTGTATTATTGTTTTCCTTTTCTTTTCTTTTTTTTTTTTAAACCACCCTTATTTTTGTACCCACACAGAAACCACCCACAATTAATGATTGAAGCAGCTGGGAAAGTTGCACATTTCAGGTGGTGTTCCTCTCTTAAAGAAAACATGCTACTCAAGAGAGATACTTTTATCATATTAGCTGTGTATTTTGAAGCACTTTATTTGACTTAATTTGACATTCAAAAGCTTAGGTGTTTCATGTTTTAGGCTTTGAGTAAAAAATAACCCGAAATCTTGTCATGTCACAAGCCTGGAAAGACATTTAACTTTTAACTTGTTGATAGATATTAATCCCCTAAAACCTCATTTCTTTTTTTGTGACTTTGTTCTGCCCAACAAAAAATAGCCCAGTCTTTTGTACAGAAGGCTCACTTGCTTATCACCTGTAGCAAATTATATGCTCTTTGAGGTCTGACAGTTTTACTCGTATTCCTATTCCTTCCTAGTACTTTAGGGCTTTATTTGTAGCAAAGATTTAATAAATATTTGTTGAGTGAATAATGCCCCCTGCAAAACCTATTAAACTTTTACAGAAATGAATCACTTTAGGGTAAATAGAATTTTAGAGCCTTACATGAAAAATAATATATGCATTGGCTGGGTATGGTGGCTCACGCCTGTAATCCCAGCACTTTGGGAAGCAGAGGTGGGTGGATCGCCTGAGGTCAGGAGTTCAAGACCAGCCTGACCAACATGGAGAAACTAAAAATACAAAGCTGTCTCTACTAAAAATATAAAATTAGCTGGGCTTGTGGCACATGCCTGTAATCCCAGCTACTTGGGAGGCTGAGGCAGGAGAATTGCTTGAACCTGGGAGGCAGAGGTTGTGGTGAGCCGAGATTGCACCGTTGCGCTGTAGCCTGGGCAACAAGAGTGAAACTGCATCTCAAACAAACAAACAAACAAAAAAACCCATATATATATATAACTATATATATATATATGTACTTACTTGAATATATCTACTATGGTCTTTTCAGTATGCTAATCTAAATTTTCAGAGGGTAATAGGTCATATATTTACTAAACACATGCACATACATATGTAATTTTTACATGTACTTTAGAATCATTTAGAACAAGTTTTTGGCTGGGCGTGGTGGCTCACACCTGTAATCCCAGCACTTTGGGAGGCCGAAGCAGGTGTATTACCTGAAGTCAGGAGTTCAAGACCTGCCTGACCAACATGGTGAAACCTTGTCTCTACTAAAAATAGAGAATTAGCCAGGCATGGTGGTGTGTGCCTGTAGTCTTAGCTACTTGGGAGTTTGAGGCAGGAAAATTACTTGAACTTGGGAGTCAGAGGTTGCAGTGAGCCGAGATTGCACCACTGCACTCTAGCCTGGGGGACAGAGTGAGACTCCATCTCAAAAATTAAAAAAAAAAAGCAAGTTTAAAAAATATTTATAAATATTAAAATAAATTTTAAACCAGAGCTAAAAATTTATTCTCTTTTTACATTTGTTCAATATTTATTGACTACCTGTTATGTGACAAGAACTGTGCTTGTGAAAAAGGTGGTCCAAATTTTGCCCTCATAGAGTATACAAACTAAAGGATAAAGTGGTAATAATACCTCTCTTTTAAAATAACATGACTTTAAAAAAGTCTTATTTCAGGGAGGTGGATAGAGAGTCAAGGAGGACTTTTATCTATGGTTAGTAAAAAATAGTCTCAACAAAATAATTAGATAGTGGAATAAATGCTATGACGCATGCTAATTTGGGATGCAGAAATATATACTTGATCCTAATTATTTGCAAGTTTTATAGTTTTGAATTAACATATTCTAAAACGTATTGGTAACCCCAAAAGCAATATTGCTGGCGCATTTGTGGATATGGGCAGAACAGTGATGAAGCTGGTCCACCTGACCCACCTAGGATCCACTCTATGAAGCATGGTGGAGTGTTATTGAAGACTAATAATACGATAGGTTTTTTGCTTTTCTGTAACAGCGACATTGTTAAAGCCAAAGGCCGATAGGGATTAGAGTCAGAAACCGGATTTGTAGCTTTCTCTTGCCTCCCTGTTAAACTTGTCTGTGCCTGCATTTCCTGGTTGTACAACTCATTTATTCAGTAAATACTCAAGTATCAACCAGATCTAAGCCACAATGAGTGGCACAGGTAGTTTAAATTTTTTTTGGAGGACACCAACATTAAACAACCAATGACAGTGAAGTCACAATTGTTTTGAATGGTGTAAAAACAAAGCTTATTATGCTAAGAGAACATAGTCAAGATAGACTAGGCATTGTTGGGTGCCTATTGGTTAACATCAGACACTAGAAAAATAAGTGATGGCCCTTGTGGGTGTTATGTGCACAGCTTCCACTTTCATTAATTGGAAAGAGGTCACTAGTAATAGATCATTTCTCAAAGTTCAGCCCACTGGCCCTTTTTTTTTGGTATTTTCCTAGTTTTCTTTGTGGAGTTTCTCTACCTTATGTTGAATATACTGTAATATAAATTCTTCATCAGCTTTAAAATAGCCTTTGAGGATGGTATTGTACCATAGGTGTTTTCTTGGTGTGGAGTAGTTTACTTCTTTCTCTTTGGGAGTTGCATTTCTATAGTTCTAGGATCTTTCTCTTACTTTCTTTATGTGCATGTGAGGGTGGGGAGGAACAACATGAGCTGTTTCTTTGTTTTTTTCTAAATGATCAGAAAATGCTACTTCTGACTTAGAAATGCTGGCTTGGTTTCGCAAATCACAAATTTAGTATACTGGAGTAGAAAGAGACTTTGGTGAGCATGGGAGATAATGCTGATGTTTTCCTTTAGACCCAGGGGTGAAATGATTTTCTGAAGTCACATGGGTACCAGAACCTTGATAACTGGCTCTTAGGTTGTCAACTTTGACTTTGAGGTTACTTGTTCATTCACTCAGTAAGTATTTACCAAGCACCGAGAATTTGTCAGGTGCCATGTTGGGTGCTGAAGATACATCATTGTGCAAAACAGAAATAAATCCTCACCCCAAGGGGGTTTGTATTCTTTTTTTTGAGACAGAGTCTCGCTCTGTCGCCCAGGCTGGAGTGCAGGAGCTGGATCTCAGCTCACTGCAAGCTCCGCCTCCCAGGTTTACGCCATTCTCCTGCCTCAGCTTCCCGAGTAGCTGGGACTACAGGCGCCCGCCACCTCGCCCGTCTAGTTTTTTTTTTTTTTTTTTTTGTACTTTTTAGTAGAGATAGGGTTTCACCGTGTTAGCCAGGATGGTCTCGATCTCCTGACCTCGTGATCCGCCCGTCTTGGCCTCCCAAAGTGCTGGGATTACAGGCTTGAGCCACCGCGCCCAGCCAGGGTTTTGTATTCTTGTCAGAGAAGTTAGATGATAAAACACGTAAGTTCACGATATATTAAACTACAAGTGCTACGGAGATACAAGGAGTCACAATCATTCAGATATTTTTCTGTAATACTTTTAATATACAGATATCTATAATTTAAAGATGTTGGTGTTACAACAAACTGCATGTGAAGTGAAGCTTGGTTTATTCTCCATTAATCAAATTTATATGATCCCACAGATACTGACCTAATTCTGGATTTGAAACCATTTGGTGCAAAAGGAGTAAGTGATCTCTGAGGCACACTGGCTGCACCAGCAGTAGATTTTTTTTTTTTTTTTTAATGCATTTAGGGCATTGGATACTTTTCCAAATTCTCTATTTGTCCTCCTGCTCTGGATCATTGGACTTCTTTTCCTGCTTGGGCATACTTACTCTGATTGTACACTTGAGTTTTCATTACCTTGACATATGTGATATTGAAGAAAACCAGGATGTGATATCCTCTTAGCTGGAGTGTGAGGATTGAGAACCAGAGAATATTATTGAAGACTTTGCTATGTAGTCTAGAGTTTAATTTGCAGGTTCTCAAAAAACACTCAAGGCTTTTGATTGCAGTTGCGCTTTAGGAGGTTTCTCCTAGCATCCATATATGTGATGAATTATAACATGGAAGTCTTTGCTAGTTCACAGTGAGTCAGAGATTACGTGCATCACAAAATCCTTATGCATCAAGAGAACATTTTTTAAAATGTGAATGAAATAATAAAAATATAGTTTCAATTTTGACATAAAATGTTTGGACCAGAAAGGCAATAGCCCTGGAGATTGTATCTGTTAGAAGTGAGTTAGGAGGCAGGATATAGACACTCAGAAATTAATGGAACTCATTGACAAAAAAGTAAGGACAAACATATGAGCAAGAAGGAAGACATTTGGGGATGAAAAGGAAGCAGAGTAGAGAGGGAGAAATTTGAAAACAAGAATAGAGTTGAATCACAGGCCTAAGAAGTAAAAGAAACGTTTGCCTTGGATAGTTATCTAGGAATAGGAGGCTTAAAAAAAGGGGGTGAATTTGGAGTAATTTCTTTGTCAAGGATAGAATTCAGGATAGTTGGTGAGTTGTGATTCAGGGGGCAGTGGAGAGAAGAGCTTTGGTGTCATGCTTGATTTTTGGGACTCAGAGATAAACATCTCAGTGCTGAGAGTACTATTTCTGCCATTGAAATACACATAAACTTCAAGTAAGGAAGGAAAGATGATCCTTACAAATCTTATTGAAATATACACTTTCCTACTTAAATATAGTTTAAATCTTTAATTCCTCACACAAAGCATGCATTTTATTTCCCAAAGTCAGGAGTTGCCAGACTGCCTAGCATCAGAATCAGCTGTGGGGAGCCTTAGAAATTTGATTTCTGGGCTCCACCCCAGGCCTAAACTAAGGCAAACTCCCCTGGGTGGTGGTCCTAGGATCCTTTAATTTTATGGAGATCCTTGGTGTCTCATGCAGCCTGTGGAAAATCACTGCTTTAAACACTAGTCTTGGCTGGTCGTGGTGGCTCATCCCTGTAATCCCAGCCCTTTAGGAGGCTGAGGCAGGTGGATTTCTTGAGCCTAGGAGTTCGAGACCAGCCTGGGGAATATAGGGAAACCCCATCTCTACTAAAAATACAAAAATTATTCCGGCATGTTGATGTGCACCTGTAGTCCCAGCTACTTGAGAGGCTGAGGTGGGAGGATCACCTTAGCCCAGGAGGTGGAGGCTGCAGTGACCTGAGATCGTGCCACTGCACTCTAGCCTGGGCACCAGAGTGAGACTCTGTCTCAAAACAAAACAAAACAAAAAATCAACAGTAGACTTGTGATCTATGCAGAAGAAGGCACAGTTGGAGGGTTGTACCGTTTTAGTCTATTCCTGCAGTGTGCCTTTTGAATGACCAGATCCCTGATTCCCAGTGTTATGCCAGCGCAGCCACCAAAGCTGTAAGTGCCACTTGTTTGTAGGGAAACCTAGTCATTTCTTGCCACCTTGTCCCTTACAGGCTGAGAATAGGTTTCGTTTTAAGTGTACATCTTTAGAATAACTGATGATTTTCATGAACCAGTGCCGATGCTGTGCAAATTTCCCAGGGATGAAAAAGAAAACAGCTTTTCAAATTATAATGATATACAAGGTATGACTGACTTAGTTCATACTGATGTGGACTTTGGATTCCCTAAACTTCTCTACCAATCATGAGTGTCTTCTGAGTGCAAAGAACCTCCTGGTTCATGCAAACATGAATCAAATCATCTTGTATTCTTGTCACACTTACAAAATAGAAGAGGGGTCAAAAAATAACTTATGATCTAATCAGTATAATGCTAAGGAGAATGTGCCCAGTGCTTTAGGTACAGTAAGGACAAAATGCTGCGACAGTATCAGAGCCAGAGAAGAGACTTGCAACTGGGGACATCAGAAGATGCCTAAATAGAGGAAGTTATTTGAACTGAGTCCTAATGGTTGGATATGATGCAGACAGAAAATATAAGTAAAAAAAAATACACGAAAATGGGAAAATTACAGGAATGTGCAGTAGTTTCGAGGTGTAAAGCTTGAGATTAGACATAGTAGCATCTTGAGCTAAGTACTTAGGCACGTACCTTCTGGCCACATCATGGAGGCCTCAAATTATTTGCAGTATGGAGTTTGGACCCTTTTAAAAAATCCATTTAAGGATTTTGAGCTGGATAATGACATGATCAGAGGTGCCCTCTAGGAATTTTATTCTGGCGTCCCTACATACAATGAGTTAGAGCCATAGAAGCTGGGCAACTAATGTAATATGACAGCAGAGATGAAGTCAGATCCTTATATGGGTATGTAAGAAGTGTAGAGGAGAGAAATCAGCAGCATTTGGTGATTGGGTATATGGAAAGAAGGACTGAAGATTATTCTTCGCTCATGTTACTAGGAGAGTGGTGTTACCAGCACATTTATGTATTCTTATGTGCCAGGGCATCTAGGGGTGGAAGAGAATTGTGAATGTAGTTTTTACATGTGTTAAATTTGAGATTCAAAAAAAAACAAAAAACAAAAAACGAATCCTTAGTATTAAATAAGGTAATTTAATGTGTTAAATTTAGGATGAGGGGATGGTGCTGTGGGGCTATACCTACAGTAGTGGAAAAGTGTATAAATTTCCGATCAGCTAATTTGGATTCAAAATTTAGTGCTGCAAGTCATTAGTTCTATGACCATGCATGCTATTTAATCTGTATACTTCAGTTTTCCTATCTGGAAAATGCGGCGAATGGCAATAGATTTGAGGATTTTACATGTGACTTTCCCATGGGATGTTGTGAGCATTAAAGAGCTTTGCATAGTGCTAGCAGCGTATCAGGTAAATCTCCTCCTCCTTTCCATAGCCCCGTGTTTTTCTCTTCATTGAACCTCATTAGGATGGTAGGGCCCTTGCTTGGAGCTAGTTTGCAGACCAAAAGGAAGGAGAAACAGCATTGTGAGGAGGGAGGAGTGATGATAAAAATAACAGAGAGGGCAAGAGAGAGAGGGAGAAGAGAGAGAAATGAGATTAGAGGCTTACTGTGGAGTTGTTAGCTTTTGAGAGGACGAGGGCCCCTTTTCTGAGACAGGAGACAAGTTGAAGAGAATGAATAAAGACAGTACTGATCAGAGAGTCTTGAATTTCTCTCACAGAGTCAGGAGGCCGGGCCATCTGGTAAGAGTGAGGGGAAGCTTGGGGCTGGGTTCTTGAGAGAAAGACGGTAATTCTTTTTAGATAACCACTGTGGGAAATAAGATTAGGAGTGAACTAGAGTTGAATAAAAGGATTGCCAAAAAGCAAAAGCAAAGGGGTTAGATAGCTTGAACTTTTAGTGTCCTTGTGGGTGTGTGAATTACAGAGAAGAGGTCACTGGAGGTTAAGAGGTTGTGGAAAAGAGCACTGGGCAAGGAAGCGGATGTTGAGGCTTCTCTGGGGTGGGTGGTGGCAGGAGCTTGGGTGCAGAAGAGCATGAATGGGGTGCTTCAGCCTGCGGAATGTGAAGGAGTGCTGGGAGGTCAGTTCCTGACAGCAGGAAACATGGGGGCAGTGCGAGGTGTAAGTGGTTGCTTGTCAGCAGCAAATTACTGATTATCCCCCTTCAATCAGGATACTTGGCGCCCGATTACTTTTGAGCACAAACAGCTCTGGAACTGTTTGCCTTTAAAGATGATAAGCCTGTTCTTTTCCTCCTGTAATGTAGTAGGATACAGGCTGGCACTACTTTCTAATTTTTTCCCTTTGACAATAATGGTTTGTTGGAAGAGAATAGACTTTGGAATCAAACAATCAAAATCAAATACCTGCTTCTCCACCTACTAGCTCTGGGATTGTAGGGCAAGTTCTGAAGCTGATGGATTGTTCTTTTTTCCCTCTGTGAAATCAAGATATTACCTACTTCACCTCATATTATGATGTGGACATTAAATGAGATAGTATATGTAATGTCACTGCCTCTTGGTAGAGGAAATTCAGAAAATGGTTTCTGAATTGGGGGTGGTTTTGACTCTGGGAAACAGAATCAACATCATTAAAACAAAACAAAACAAGGCAACATCAGAATTGCACAGGTCCTCATTTTCATGAGCATACTAAGTGTGCTTGCAAAGAAAACAAAATTTGTGACTTGAGGACTTCGTTAGGCACAGCAACACTTACTGCATTGACAAAAATCTCAGTAAAGTTTTCTGAAGCATTCAAATACAATTCATTTGAAGTAATAAGATAGTGGGAAGAAGTCTAGGGAAAAGCCAGCAGAAATTAAGTTTTGAAATTGTGTGAAAATGAAAGTTGTCCTTTTTGTGTTTGCATGTATCTGTTTGCCAAAATTTGACCTTTTGTGAAATATACACACCTACCATATATATAAACCTGGTATATATATGAGTATATATACCTGAACTCTCAAATTACCTTATAGTTTGGCAGTTGTGGAGTAGGTATTACTAAGTTGTCTTAAGCTAGTTCTGGGAGAGTATCCTAAGGAAAAACTATTAGATATATAGCTTAGAATTATTCCCATAATCTACTGTGACTTTCACCCTGGAGTCATCATAATTATTATTAATTTTCATAGGTAATCCTAACAATCTGGAGCAGTAGTAGCAGCCACTTTCTCTTATGGGGCAAGTCCCTGGCTTACAGAAGGTTTCTTTCTTTTGAGTCTAGCTGTGATATGGTTTGGTTCTGTGTCTTCACCCAAATCTCATCTCGAATTATAATCCCTCTGTGTCAAGAAAGGTGATTGGATCATGGGGGCAGTTTTCCTCATGTTGTTCTTGTGATAGTGAGGAAGTTCTCATGAAGTCTGTTGGTTTAAAAGTGGCAGTTTCCCCTATGTGCACTCCCTCTCCTGCCACCATGTAAGACGTGCCTGCTTCCCATTTATATTCTGCCATGATTGTAAGTTTCCTGAGTCCTCCCCAGCCATGTAGGAGTGTGAATCAATTAAAACTCTTTTGTTTATAAATTACCTAGTCTCACATAGTTCTTTGTAGCAGTGTGAAAACAGACTAATATAAGTTGTTATACTGGTGAGGCTAAGAGAAATGAGAGTATTTACTTAGACCAGAAGAGAAGGAAAGATTAAGGACTTGGTCACAAGTTCTGAATCTCAGCCCAAATGTGGTTTGGCAGGCAATGTTAGGATCCACATTGATAGACAAGATTAAAGTATAGCACAGATTGGTGCCTGGGTACCTGTGCAATGTCAGAACCCAGGCATGGAAGGAGGCACTGGGACCAGGGGCTGAGTGAGAATTTAAAAGGAGACTAGATTATGGGTCATAACCCCTACCAAGAGTCTGGGTAGTATGGTTAAAGAATAAACAGGAACAAGAGACAGCATAAAGAAATCCCTCAATGGTAAGCCAATGGATTCCAAAGTAGGAATTCTTTACATGTGCCTTGTGAAGAGTCTGGATTAGTGTTTGATTGCTGGAGGGACCAAATTCAGCACAGGTGCTTGTAATATAGACAAGAGAGATAAGTGCTGAGGCAGAGATGTCCCTAACCCTATGCAGAGTATCTTCTCAACTTGATAAAAGTTTAATTTTATTGTCATTTTCTTTTGTGGACTGTGCATGTCTTAATACCTAATACTTAATTAGGAACTATGCTATGATATTAAACAACTTTGTAATTACTCAAATAATGTCTAGTAAGCTCTTCCAACTTGATATGTCTCATATTTGACTAAACTTAAGTCATCTGATTGCGTGGCTTCATTGGGATGCCTTGATGATAAGATATAATTAAATAATGTAAATGCAAGATTTCAGAGTGTGTTCTCAAGATGACTCTGTTTTTGATTTGTGTTTGGCAATTAAAAAACAAAATCTGACCACAAGGAGGACATTGTGGAGAACCCGACTTAGATACCTCAGTGATAACTAAATTTCCATGTATTTTTCATGTGAGGCTTTAGATTACAAGGGACTGTGAAGTATCAGAAGAAGGGTGTAGGCCTCCAAGTACTAGGTTGTATTTACAGTGACATGCCAGTATTCGTCAGTAGGGCTGTGACTTTTTTTCTGTTGATTTATTTAATAGGAAGCCATTTATTGACTTTGCAAGTGAGCATCCATGGAGCCTGAAGCCAGAAATGGAGTGGAAAAATCTTATTTGATGTTGTGGCTCCTAGAAAATAATAACTAGAATTTGTGGTTGCAAATAAAACCAGTATTGCAGACAGAGTGGGTGGCCTATCAGTTAGGGTATTAATTGCCACCAAAGACACCAAGTATCTGGTGGGAGAGTTGGTGTCACTTTTAATAAAACTCAGCCTGTTTTGCTGACATGGTATTTATTGTTTAGGCATACCACAAGCTGATTGTGCTTCTTATTTTGGTTATGTATTAAAGTGTTCTTAAAATTTACCATTGGATACAGCAGTCAGTGTGCTACCTTTGATTTTTTAGTGTTCAAAAAATTAAGATTCTGTCAGTGTAAGTTCCAAGCATAAACAACTGATGTGATGGTCCTTAGATTATTGCATGCTTTTGTAGTATAATGCTGGCTATCACTCGGCTATGTATGTTTATCCTACTTTTATTTTTCTTGGTGTGGCCAGATCTAGAAGCATATGACCAAGTCATCTGCTGGGGCTCATATCCAAGTTAAGTGGTAATGTTTTACTACTTGTTTCCTACTCTGTATGAAATGTCAGTTCAGAAGGTTACTAAGAAAGGGCTTTACAGAGCCTACATCTGTCATCCAAATGGAAAAGTAAGGTTATTGTTGGGGCATCATCTGGACTTATAAAATGTAATTACATTGGTTCAATCTGGCTTTTATAGACTTTTATAGATTTTTATATTTTCTTGAAGATATAACAATGTCTAAACTATTACTGCTGACCCAGTTCTCCATTATAGCATATCTGAGGGTGTTATACCAAGTGTCAGGTTCCAACCCAAGCTGAGGACCAAGGGGAGTGGGTGGATGAGTGGCAGGTAGCTGGAAAAAATGCTCAAGGGATCGTAGACAGTTTTGATATGGCTTTACTCTCTCTCTGGGCATGAGTGAGCTGTGGGCGCAAGCAAGCCATGGGCTCAGTCAAGTCATGGGCGCGGGCCTGGGTGTGAGCGTTAGCAGGGTAGTTACACCTTTTACAGACAGTAGTGGCTCCAAGCCAAGCACACGCTCATGTGAGTGATCACCTAATGCGTCTTGCATGGTTGTATAACATGCAGAGCTTTGCGCCTGCACTCCAAACCTGCTGAGTCATGCTGGGCTGGAAGGCCACCTTGGCCTATTCCTGACTAAAGTGCAGCCATCTTCCTTACAGAAGGTCATAAGTGATTTGTGCAGTCCAATAAAGTGATATAGTGTGCTGTTGACATAACTGTATATGTCACTGAATTTATAATCTGTACTGTTTTTTGGGTATGTGTTTTATGCTATTTAAGTTTAAGGAAAGACTTCTGGAAGAAATTTTTAACACAGCATTGTCTGATTATGATATAAATGTTAATTGGATGCAAGAGAGACATACTTTCCCAATTTGCATTGTAGTTTTAAAATATATAAAGCCCAAACTGATCAATTGTTGAAACAGTTGATGGTATATTATCTAGTGTTTAAGATAGTGGAGTTATGCCAACAATGAACGAGTAATTTTTAAAATTTTCTCTCATTCTACTTTTAGACATTAAACAGATCTTCTAGGCAAAAATAGTAGGGTGAATTTAAGCCTGCTAAAAAGATTAATCTGCAAAATAGGTATTTTAGACAGTTTAGGAATGTTTCAGGATTTATGATATTGACAAATATAGAAGCTGTCATACTTCCTCACTGTCTAGGTATGATTCAACTATTGTGTTTGTGAACATTTATACTCTCAGCACGTGTCATAACTAGACTTAAGTAATAGATTTTTTTTTTGTTCTGAAAGTGTTTTTCCAATATTATGTTGTAGAGATAAAAAGGAAACCTATGATAATATTCTTAAACTCAATAATTTGTTAGAAAGTTAAAATTTATATATGAAACTATATTTTGATTGTTCTTTAGTAATCTCATGCTCCAGATGGACAGGAAGGGAGAGAGATTATTATTGAATATAGTCAGCAAAGTTTCATGCAGGTGGCAGGAATTTAGATAGCTAACATAATTCCCCAAAGTATCTTCCGTATCTTTTTATAGTATTTCATGAATCCTAGAATAAGAGTTGCTATGTTTCTCCTTGTAGAGCAAATAGATTGTGGAAATGTATTTTTAAACTCCCAAATTCATTTAATGATCATCTATTTTCAGTCTACTCTGTATTAAGTATTGGTTTTGGAATGTATCTCTGACTAAATCAAGCTCTTGTCATAAAAAATGTTGTTATGGTTAAAATCTGTAATTTTAGGACCAGCTGTTGTATTACATGTTAGTCTGGATCCCCAAATCAGATAATAAAGTAATTGTTATGTAAATAATATTGATAATTAAAATATGAGATATTACAAATTATTGCTGATACTTGAGTATTAGAAATGTGCATGCAACTTTCAGATTTTGCTTAAGGAAAGTCAGTATAAATGGCTCAAGCATTCACACAAACTCAATAACTATTCTGTATAAAGCACAGTGATTGGTGGTGGGGGGAGTTATTTTGTATATGCTTTTTGCCCAATGTGTGGTGTAGAATAGACTCCACAGTTTTCATGGTCTCTTAGGGCATGTTTGGGTCTTGTGCACCAGAAATTCTAACCCTGGCCTTTCATGTCTAGGGAGCTGCTGGGGCGCACTAGGAAGTTTGGATCTGCCTGGCTTGTGTCAGAGGTTTCTGTTAGACTTTGTGGGTGGGTCAGGCAGGGAAGTGACTGAAGATTCCCATCAGCCTGTTCTCTTAAAATGCAATTTACATGATAATACCTTACATTCTTCTACCTTATTTATGGTATTGTAAATTCCTGTTTAAGAAAGCACAGAAAGATCTGCGTTGTGTTAAGCCTAGAAAACTATTAACACCATGCTTTGATATTATTATAAATGAAAGGATTTAGAGGAAAATTTCAGATACGGGCTTAAAAAGTTAGGCCACTGTTACTAATTCATAAAATGAATGTTTAATGTCCTCAACATTTTTTTTAACAGAACAAATGACAAACATGAGTGTCTTCATTGTACCAAGAAATATGTACTTTTCTGGAACTGAGACTACAAAATTTAGAGACCAGTTCGTTTTTTGAAGTCCTTTCCCTGAAAAATCAACAACAAAAAAAAAAAAGAGGAAAGAACATTTATTGTCAAATTGGGGCCAGTCTCAGAAAACTCCTGGAGGAAGACGAGTTTTTGTTGTGGGGAACCAGACATGCAATTGCTTTTGCATGTTAAAATTTTTCTTCTCAGACATTGCCATTATAATCAACTATTATCTTACTAAATCTATAAATAGTGTTCATGTGGGAAACAGACCAGAAAACAATTAAAGTAAAATAGAAAACAGCATCATAAATTTTTAAACAAAAAGGTATAATAGCAAAATGAGAGCTTGTTTTCTTACTTGTAACCAAAATCTGATTTAAGGCAACTTCATCATTTGCTCTTGAGGTAGGAGGTACCTTAGGGGAAGCCTGTGGACTTCAGCTGTTCTGAGAGGCAATACCCAGGAGGCAGTAAGATACAGCATGGGGCCGTATGAGCCAGTGATCATTTCCTGGGTTGACCAAATGGGAAGTTCTAGTGTACTCCTGCCAATCTAATATTGTTATATTTTCATTTATTCCAAAATAGCTGTTGACAGGCTTCTATGTACTAGGTATTTATTTAGCCCTTTGGGAAATTTAATAACAAAGAATCTATGTCCTCCTAGCATTTAGACTAGTATGAAAATAAAGCATTTGTAGCATGTTTTATTTTTCATTATATGTTGAAAAAGTTATAGATTTTGTTAGGATGAATGAAAACTAGCAATCTCCTATCTTGCCAGTCCCCACTACTTAACTTTAATTTCTCAGAAAGACTATGTTGAACTTTTAGTCATTTCTTGTAATTTTTTCAAGACTATGATTGTCCTGCTATTTTTAAAATTTGTTTTTCAGTTTTAGATATTTATCATTTGCTTCATACTGTTTTCATACATGTCTTTACTTCACACTATTTTATACACGCCTTTCTCCTATTCTCTCGATAATTAAAACAACTTCAGCAAAATCAGTTTTTCATGTCGTATTGTTGTGATTTTGTACATATTAGTTACAAGCCAGTTACTCAGTTTATTGTGATTGTGTTATTTGTATAATGTTGTTTTCCCAGGAATTAACAATTGACTTGGAATTTTCTTTTTTTAAAGAAACATACTTATTATTATACTCAGGCAGCCCAAACTGACCTACCTCTTGACTTCTTTCTTTATAGACCTGTTATCAATTGCCTTCTAGCACCCAGAGTTTTGTTGACTTCTTCAAGCTCACCAACCAAGAACTTCAGTGGCAGTAGATACCTACCAGAATGATGGAATACTTTCTTTACCAAAAGAAAGCACAAAAATATAATATACTGTTATACACTCCAGTTAACATATTCTTTATATAATAATTTTTGTTCAACTTACTGTTTTCAAAACTGGAAATGTATTATAACATTAATATCAGTATTTCTGAAGAGATTTCTTTTATCCAAACTTCAAAGAAAAGACCATTAATGTATTTATCAGATTATCCTGAGTCTCCCAGGTAATCCATTGATTTCTGTTAGGGTAGCTGTGAATAAAATCCCATATGAAATAATCATAGGGTTTAACATTTCACATCAGTTTGGCTAGTGTAAGCCTAGTAATTCTGAAAAGAGAAAACAACATTTTAAGTTGGAATATTTAATTGTTAAATGGGAAATATTTTTTATCTTCCTTAATGAGTTCTTTTGATGAGACTCTTGATTTGTTTTTCTCACTTACTTGTCTTTGTTGTTGGCTTTATGCCAGAATTACTAAACTTCTAGTCTCACAGGCTGTTTCCAGTGCTAAAATGGGGAAAGGAAGTGACTAGGAATCTAACAAATAAGGTTGTATGGCCCGATACAGTGGCTCAGGCCTGTAATCCCAGCACTTTGGGAGGCTGAGGCAGGAGGATCACTTGAGTCCAAGAGTTTGAGACCAGCTGGGCAACATAGTGAGACCCTGTCTCTACAAAATAAATAAGTAAATAAATAAACAAAATTAGCCAGGTGTGGTACATGCCTGTAGTCTTACATACTTGGGAGGCTGAGGTGGGAAGATTGCTTGAGCCTGGGAGGTCGAGGCTGTAGTGAGCCAAGATCTCACCACTGCCCTCCAACCTGAGCAACAGAGCTAGACCCTGTCTCAAAAAAAAAAAAAAAGGACATAGAAGAGAAGGTTTATTTGTGTTATCATTTTTGTGACCCAAACATTCTGACTTTGGTTAATTATTCATTTTAAGCATTAGGTATGCAAAATTGATATAGGTGAATTACTCTTCCATAATTGCCATTTGGACCAATGCATTTTTAAAGAATATGCTACTATAACCTTCCTTTAATTTATTTGCTTAGTTTTTATTTGTTCCCACAATGTTTCTGAATACTTGATCTTTCCCATTTCAATTTACATTGCTGTCCTTGTTCAGTTCCTACCAACAGTAAAGCAATATAGATACCGATAGTTCAGCAGGCCTCTCAACTTTAATACAGAAACAGATCACTAGGGGATCTTGTTAAAATGCAGATTCTGGGGTGGGGCCTGACAGTCTGCATTTCTAACAAACTCCCAAGATGCTGATGTTACTGGTTCTTCTGACCACACTGAATTGAACAGCAAAGATCTAACATACCTTGCATGTAGAAGTAAAATTGATCCCTTCAGTATATGGAATCTGTTTTCAATTATCTGTGACCCTTCAGCTTCTAGAAGTCAGTGGAAAATTTTGCATTACTGGCTGCTACCAAATACACGAAATAGTAGATTTATTGCTCCTTACAGACTTCAAAATGTTTGATTATTTGTAGGTCACTGCTTAAAAATGATTTCAATGCTATATTTATCAATGTGTGTGTACATTTTACATATTAAATATATAAGCTATATCTCTTCCAATGTCTTTGAAGAAAAAATATTGTTGGTACTTGCTAAGCTTTAATTTGTAGCATGCAGACAAACATACATCTCTGATCCATAGCTGTTAGTCATTAGGATCCTATTGTATATTCTTTTATGGTTATACAAACATAAAATCACAGATACACTATATACAAATTAATAGCTTCCTTTTAATGTTTCTTCCTGTGTAATTAGATATTAGCAATGAAAATATTAGTGCTTTTCATTTTTTTTTTTTCCCAAACAGCTCAGTCACTAAAAGAATTTGCAAGACTACTCATTGCAGTAGAAGAAGAAAGGCGAAGACTGGTAAGTCTGTTCTGTATTTCTTAAGAATATTGCTTTGTTTCAACATATTAAAGAATAGACCTCCTGAACTAGAGAACTTTATACAAGGCCTTATGATTTGACACATCTACTAATTGTTATATGTATTTTTGGAATGATTTGTGACTATAATGATCATATATTGCTAATAAGATATACCTTTTTCCTAACTATTTTATTTGCTTGGCATATGTAAACTACCTTTATTTTGCTTTCAATTTACTGTTCTAGAGATTAAAAATATTGAACAGACTGCTATTAAGAAACCTATTCTAATTCAGCAAACATTTAGAGGTTATAACAACCTCAGTGTTGTAATACTGACATGTTTCAAATGTTTCAGACAATTCATGGAAAGAGGAACTTACTTGCCAGGTTAATGTTAAAAGGTAACATTTGAGTTGAACCCTGAAGTTTGGGAGAATTTTGCTAGGCTGGGAAGGGTAGGGAAAGCATTCTATATTGATGGATGAATATATGCAAAGGTATTAGAGCATAGTTACTGGTGAAACACCCATTCAAAAATAGAATTTTATGCCCAGTGTTTTCAAATATCTGTGATGTTCTCTGTCTATGATGCAATGTTCTCATCTGTAATATGGGAAAAATAGTAGTATATATCCCACAGGATTGTTGAAAAGCATCTGTAGCAGCACCTGGCACGTAGTGAATACATGTTGATGTTGATAACGATGCTGATAGTTACAGTGAGGGTTACGGACTTCTCTAAGACATTATCTCTGATTTAACTGACCTCACTGTCCACTTGGGGGATTATATACACACATACAGCCATACTTCATTTCTTTGTGCTTTACTGTACTGCATTTTGCAGATAATGTGTGGTTTTTGTTTTTCGTTTGTTTTGTTTTTGTTTTCAAATTAAGGGTTTTGGTAACCCGCATTGAGCAAATCTGTTGGCACCATTTTTCTAACAACATGTGTGTACTTTCTGTCTCTGTGTCACATTTTGGTAATTCTCTCAATGTTTCAAATTTTTTCTTTAGTATTATATCTGTTGTGGTGACCTGTGATGAGTGAATGTTGGGGTTACTGTTAGGACTTTTTTGGGACTCCACAAACCCTACCCAAATAAGACTGTGAACATAATCAATAAATGGTAAGTGTATTCTGACTGCTCTACCAGCCAGCCATTCACCCATCTCTCTTCCTGTCCTCAGATCTCCCTATTGCCTGAAACATAAATATATTGAAATTAGGCCAATTAAAATCTTTACAATGGCCGCTAAGTATTCAAGTGAAAGGAAGTGTCATGTGTCTCTCACTTTTTTAAGCCAAAAGGTAGAAATGATTTAAGTTTAGTGAAGAAGACGTGTCAAAAGCTGACACAGGCTTAAAGCTAGGCCTCTTGAACCAAATAGTTAGGAAAGTTGTAAGTGCAAAGGAAAGTTCTTGGAGGAAATTAAAAGTACTAATCTATTAAACCCACAAATGATAAGAAAATGAAACAGCATTATTACTGATATGGAGAAAGTTTTAGTGGTCTGGATAGAAGATCAAACTAGCCACATTTCCTTAAGCCAAACCCATTGAGAACAAGTCCCTAACTCTTTAATTCTTTTTTTTTTTTTTTTTTTTTTTTTTGAGACGGAGTCTCACTCTGTCATCCAGGCTGAAGTGCAGTGGCGTGATCTCTGCTCACTGCAACCTCCGCCTCCCGGGTTCAAGTGATTCTCCTGCCTCAGCCTTCTGAGTAGCTGGGATTATAGGTTCACCCCACCACACCTGGCTAATTTTTGTATTTTTAGTAGAGATGGGGTTTCACCATGTTGGTCAGGCTGGTCTCTAACTCCTGACCTTGTGATCAGCCTGCCTTTGCCTCCCAAAGTGCTGGGATTAAAGGCGTGAGCCACTGCATCTGGCCCAACTCTTCAATTCTATGAATGCTGAAAGAGGTAAGGAAGCTACAGAAGAAGAGTTTGAAGCTAGTAGTGGTTGGTTCATGAGGTTTAAGGAAAGAAGCCATCACCATAACATAAAAATGCAAGGTGAAGCAGCCAAGTGCTGATATAGAAGCTGCAGCAAGTTATCCAGAAGATCTGGCTGAGATCATGGATGAAGGTGGCTATACTAAACAATGGAATTTCAATGTAGACAAAACAGCCTTCCCTTGGAAGAAGATGCCATCTAGGACTTTCATAGCAGTAAAAGAAAAGTAGTCAGTGTCTGGCTTCAAAGGATGGGCTGATTCTCATGTTAGGGGTTAATGTGGCTGGTGACTTTAAGTTGAAGCCAGTGTTCATTTACCATTCCAGAAATCCTAGGGCCCTTAAGAATTATGCTAAATCTACCCTATCTGGGCTCTAGGTATAGAACATAGAGCCTGGATGGGAGCACATCAGTTTACAGCATGGTTTGCTGAATATTTTAAGCCCACTGTTGAGACCTGTTGTTCAGGAAAAAAACAAACAAAAAAACAAAAAAACAAAAACAAAAACAAAAAAAATAAAGATAACATTAAAAATATTACTACTCATTGACAATGTACCTGGTCACCCAAGAGCTATGATGGAGATGTGCAAGGAGATTAGTGTTGTTTTCATGTCTGTTAACACAGCATTCATTCTGCAGCCCATGAATCAAGGAGTAATTTTGACTTTCAAGTCTTATGATTTAAGAAATGCATTTTTGCAAGGCTATAGCTGCCATAGATTTTGATTTTTCTGATGGAGCTCATCAAAGTAAATTGAAAACTTTCTGGAAAAGATTCATCACTAGAAGTTGATTCTAGTAATGCATGCTCACAAAGAGGTCAAAATATCAACTGAAGTTTGGAAGAAGTTGATTGCAACCCTCACGGATGACTTGGAGAGGTTCAAAACTCAGTGGAGTAAGTTAACTATAGATGTGATGGAAGATTTAAGAGAACTAGAATTTAAAGTGGAGCCTGAAGAGGTGACTGAATTGCTGCAATTTCATGATGAGACTTAAATGGATAAGGAATTGCTTCCTATGGATAAGCAAAATACATGGTTTCTTGAGATCAAATCTACTCTTTGTGAAGATACTCCTTGTGAATATTGTTGAAATAACAACAAAGGTTTTAGAATACTACATGAACTTAGTTGAGAGTGCAGTAGCAGGGTTGACAAGATAGACTTCAACTTTGAAAGAGGTTCTACCATGGGTAAAATGCTATCAAACTGTAATTCATGCTACAGAGAAATTTTCTGTGAAAGGAAGATTCAATCAATGCTACAGACTTCATGGTTGTCTTAAATTACCACAGCCACTCCAGCCTTCAGCAAACACCACCCTGATCAGTTCACAGTCATCAACATCAAGACAGGAGCCTCCACCATCAAAAAGATTATGATTTGCTGAAGGCTCAGATGATTGTTAGCATTTTTCAGGCATAAAATACTTTTAAATTAAGGTATGTACACCATTTTTTTTAGACAAAACACTATTGCACAGTTAGTAGACTACAATTTTACATAAATATAATTTATTTGCACTGGCATCAAAAATTCATGTGACTTTTTGAATTTATTTAGTGTACCAGGAAATTGTAAAGGGATTATATAATTAATTATAAAACCACTAATTCAGGTGATGTTTTCTAATTGATAAATCATGAGTATTTTATATATATATATATTTGTTAGTTTTGACCAAAGTCTTCAGTATGTTGAAACAATGAGTAAACAAAAATATTGGCTGGACACAGTTGCCCATACCTGTAATCTCAGCATGAGGAAGATTTACCATATTTAGGAAGATGAATATGTCATCTTGGGAGATTAATGACTATTTGCAGAAAAGAGCCCAAAGAAACATGGATTTTTGAAATGGAACTTCCTCTTGTCTCCTTCTAACTTTAAGTATTGAGTTTTGTTTTTTTTCTTTTTTTTACGTTTCTGCTAAAGCCAACTAAAATGCAGTTTTAATGCAACAGAAAAGCACCTGAGAAAATAATGGAAAGTATGTTTCAGAAACTTTTGAGGAGGGTATAGTTTATTCTGTCTCATACGTCTCACACACCTTCCATAATGCAGGATTTTCCTTAGTGCTGATTGACACCTGCCATCATGTGGCTAGGAAGAGAACAGCATTTTAATGGCACAAATGTAAGAAATAATCTAAAAGCTCTTTGTACTGACCTTAATAAAATGCTTATTACTTAAAAGGTGAGGAACTGGTATCAATTATTGATATATGCTTTTTAAAAAGTGCATCTTTATTGGAAACGCTAGAATTTTTCCACATAAAATGCAGCAAGCACTTCAATGATTTTGGTTAGAAGGTGTCATTGAAAAGGTGTCTTTGTGGTCAGACTCAGACTACCCCTAATACAGAGAGGGGCTTCTAAACTATGTAAACTTTGTGGTAACGTCTTCTCAGTTTCTGTACCACTACAGAAACCAGTCTTTTTCTTTAGATCACAGCT
Organism: Papio anubis; assembly: GCF_008728515.1. NCBI lineage: Eukaryota > Metazoa > Chordata > Mammalia > Primates > Cercopithecidae > Papio > Papio anubis. Next base: position 33,503,216 of record NC_044987.1, on the reverse strand, counting down.
GACTTGGCTATGCAAATGCCACCATTTCGTCTTAGGCTGTTCAAAATTAATTTGAACCAATGTTAACATAACAAGAGACCTCCCTGGAAAAGGATGAAATGCTAGGTTGTGGCCTTCTGGAAGAGTTCTAGGGAACCTCTTCTTTGTTGTTTGTATTGAAATGGTGAAGTTGACTCTTTTGCCTCCATGCCACTGGAGGTGATAGTGCCACCCCCTAAATCCCTGGAACCTCACCCACCCCCATTTCTCCCTTCTTTATTTTTTTTGAGGCAGAGTCTCGCTCTGTCTCCCAGGCTGGAGTGCAGTGGTGTGATCTTGACTAACTGCAACCTCCACCTCCCAGGTCAAAGTGATTTTCGTGCTTCAGCCTCCTGAGTAGCGGGGACTACAGGCGCACACCACTTTACCTGGCTAATTTTCGTATTTTTGTTTTTTTAGTAGAGATGGGGTTTCACCATGTTGGCCAGGCTGGTCTCAAACTCTTGGCTGCAAGTGGTCCATCTGCCTCGCCCTCTCAAAGTGCTGGAATTACAGGCATGAGCCATTGAGCCTGGCCTCTCCCTTCTTAATACACTCCCTCTTGCCTGTTCTCCAACCCTATGGGTTTCTTTCTATTCCTCTTTATGTGTCACTACAGGCTTCTTTTGAACTTTATACCTTTGCCCTTTCCTCTGCCTTGAACATCCTCATCCATATCCTGTCATGATTGGCTCCCTCTTGTCACTGAGGCTTCATCCCACATATCTCCCCTGGCCCCCTGCCCTTTCCATATAGCCTTAGTTTAGTCCCCTTGAGTTCTAACATTATAACAGAAATACCTGCTCTCATGAAGCTTGCATTCTTTTTTTTGAGACAGTCTCGCTCTGTCGCCCAGGCTGGAGTGTAGCGGTGCAATCTCAGCTCAATGCAAGCTCTGCCTCCTGGGTTCATGCCCTTCTCCTGCCTCAGCCTCCCGAGTAGCTGAGACTACAGGCGCCCGCCACCTCGCCCGACGAATTTTTTTTTTTTTTTTGTATTTTTAGTAAAGACGGGGTTTCACCATGTTAGCCAGGATGGTCTTGATCTCCTGACCTCCTGATCTGCCCACCTCTGCCTTCCAAAGTGCTGGGGTTACAAGCGTGAGCCACCGTGCCTGGATGAAATTTGCATTCTAAGGGGAAGAAACAAACATTAAACAAATTATGTCTGGTGGTGATAAATGCTAAAAAGAAAAATAATGGAGCTGGTGGGGGATGTTGCTGTTTATGAATATGCCTGTAATCTCAGCACTTTGAGAGGCCAAGGCAGGAGGATGGCTTTGAGGCCAGGAGTTAGAGACCAGCATGGGCAACATAGAGAGACCCCATCTCTACTAAAAAAAAATTAGGTAGATTTAGATGCCTATTGTATATCTAAGTAGCCTTGTTTGGGGAGCAGCTAGATGTATGGTTCTGGAATTCAGGGGAGGAGCTGGGGCTGGAGATATACATTTAGGAGTTGTCAACATATGTGAGGCATTTAAAGCTATAGGAATGGGTGAGATCACCCGGGCTAAGAGTGTGAGACAGAAGAGAAAGGGTGGGAGGATAGAGCTCTGAGGTTCATCGAGTCCACAGTTTGATCAGATGTGGTAGAATCAAGGTAGAGTCTAATGTCCTCCTAAGGGACATTAGATCAGTAGGAGAACTGAGAGAAAGCTTTTTGGATGACTTGATCAAAATCTGTTTCTTCACTTGCATATAGTAGAGATGTTTGACCATAACAGACATAGGTTGTGGACCCAGTGGCTGCAGCGTTCCTTAGGACAGAAGGTCCGAATTATCTGGTCCACTTTATGCTCTTCCTTTACCCTCCAATCATTGTCTGACCCCGGGGCCCCTCACTTTCTAGTATAGTCCCTGACCTTGACAAATGATTTCTTGTGTGTTTAGCAATGTAGATTTTTTTTCTTGGCTATATCTTTGTCACCAATGGGGGAAGCTTCAACTTCAAAATATGTTACCTAGGGTTTATCTTAGAGAATTTATACCAGTGAACTTATTTCTTTTATTTTTCATTTTGATGAACATGAGAACTACCATTGCCCACAACATTTCACGTTTGCCTTTGACCTGTGTAAATTACAAATTTTGCTTTAGATTTCCCAGTATTTGTATATTCTTTTAGAGACAGAGTCTCACTTTGTCTCCTGGGCTGGTCACTGCAGCCTTGGATTCTTAGGCTCAAGTGATCCTCCTGCCTCAGCCTCCTGAGTAGCTAGGATTATAGGCATGTGCCACCATGGCCAAACAATTCTTCAGTTTTTATCTTTTTATTTTTATTTTTCAGAGATTGTGGGCCTCACCATATTGCATAGGCTGGTCTCGAACACCTGGCCCCAAGTAATCATTTCACCTCGGCCTCCCAAAGTGTTAGGATTGCAGGCATGAGCCACTATGTCCAGCCTGTCTTTTTATCCTTGAGTAATAAATGTACTTCCCTGAAATGAACTAGTTGCCTGGGTATTATTTTGGGACAAAAAAAAACTTATAGGGGGACTTAGAAGAAAAATTTATAACCTTCATTAAAATTTCAATAATATTCTCTTTGAAAGACTATTAAGGCCTCTATTTTTCTTTCACTTTTATTTTAAAACATAAAGTTAATAAAGTTAATGGGAGTAAAATCAGAATAGATTTAGATGTTTATTTTCTAACTTCTTAATTTTTTTTTTGAGTCAGAGTATCTCACTGTCACCTGGGCTGGAGTGCAACGGCACGATCTCGGCTCACTGCAACCTCTGCCTCCCAGGTTCAGGTGATTCTCCTGCCTCAGCCTCCTGAGTAGCTGGGATTACAGGTGCCTGCCACCATGCCCGGCTAATTTTTTGTATTTTTATTAGAGACAGAGTTTCACTATGTTGGCCAGGCTGGTCTCAAACTCCTTACCTCGTGATCCACCCGCCTCGGCCTCCTAAAGTGCTGGCGTTACAGGCGTGAGCCACCACGCCTGGCCTAGATATTTAAGAAAGAAAAAAGTGTGTCGGTAACATCAGTTGATTTTGAGCTTTCGTGTGAGCCTCAAGAGATGTGAAGAATCTATTAGTGGTGCTCAGTACATTAGACATCGGAAATATGTGTCTGTCGAACACCTAAAATGTGTTTGTTGTTATGTGCCTTGCATTATATTTCTATAGGGCAGCACTGCTTTGGATGATGATAGCAACTGACACTGAACATTCCAAGGTGCAAGGCACTGCTGCAGTTGCTTCATATGTTTCAACTGATTTAATACGCACAGCAGGCTTCAGAAGTATATGCTATTAATGTACCCATTTAAAACGAGAGGAAACTCAAAGGCACATAACTAATACATGGTATCGCAAGGGTTTGAACTCATGCTGTGGGGATCTGGAGCCTTCATATAAATCACAGTGTCACAAACTAAGACTCTATTTCAATTACAGAGTCCATTAATAACAATAACTAACATGTACTGTTGATATCGTATGTAAGATGTGCTAATAAGTACTTTAGATGTATTACTTCAATATCTTACAAAAATTAGGGAAGAAGAGAAGAACATAGTCATAAGTTTTGAAATTATCTTAATTTTCAACAAGTTCATCATATTGTTACTGAAAAGCGATCCCAATCCAAATCCCAAGAGAGGGTTCTTATACCTCATGCAAGACAGAATTTGGGGCGAGTCTCTAAAGTGAAAGTTATTATAGATGTCAAGAAACAAAAGAATGGCTACTTCATAGGCAGAGCAGTGGCATGGGCTGTTCAACTGAGTATACTTATAGTTGTTTCTTGATTATATGCTAAACAAGGGGTGGAGTATTCAGGAGTTTTCTGGGAAAGGGGTGGACAGTTCCTAGAACTGAGTATCCCTTCCCTTTTTAGACCATGTAGGGTAACTTCCTGACGTTGCCATGATATTTATAAACCGTCATGGTGCTGGTGGAAGTGTCTTTTAGCATGCTAACGCATTATAATTAATGTCTAATGAACAATGATGACCAGAGGTCGCTTTTGATGCCATCTTGGCATTGGTGGGTTTTGGCTGGTTTCTTTACTGCATCCTGTTTTATCAGCAAGGTCTTTATGATCAGTATCTTGTGCCAACCTTCAATCTCATCCTGTGACTAAGAATCCCCAGCCTCCTGGGAATGTAGCCCAGTTAAGTCTCAGCCTTATTTTACTCCACCCCTGTTCACGATAGAATTGCTCTGGTTCAAATGCCTCTGATAATACTTAGGCATATATTTCTGTGAAAACTTTATCCATCAATCCTTTGACAGTTCCCACATTAAATTTTTGACATGTAAGATCTAAAAATGTTCAGTGAATCTGATAAATCTATTTAAGTCTTTTCCCCATTCTTGAACCCAGAATTTATGAAGTAGTAGAATATTTTAAATGTTGAAAAAATTGTGTATCCCCGTTTCTCTTGATGAAAGTTTTCCCTGTATTTATTATTTTTGCCATACATCTTTGTTTTGCAGCTATGCCCTCGGTAGGTGATACTAATTAATCTGAAGTTTCTGGCTTTGGTGCTGTTATATGCTTAAGTGCAATTATCTGTGAAGTAATCCAGTTTCTTTTATTGTCTCATGTAAATGAGGCACAGTATGCCAAAATTCCACATGTATGAAAACAGATTATGTTTCTGGTATGTCTTAGGTTAACTTTTATTAGAAACCAATTTTTGATATGTCGGCCTCCATAGCAACATTTTTCTACAGTGATTTTGCCTGAAATTAAAACAAAAAAAAAAGAATAATACATCATCTCCATGTCCTGCATGTATAAAGTTCTGATTTTCACGTTTACTGAATTGTGGATGCTTTCCATCTCCTGATTTCCAGTTTCCCGGTGAAATATTAAGATAGTATTGAGAGGTGGTAGATCATATACAATTTATTGCAACTGCAATAATAATGGCTTTTATATTTTAGTGCTAACAATAATAAAATTCATTTTTAAATTTCTTATTTGTTTATTTATTTATTTATTTTGGGGACAAGTCTCACTTTGTTGCCCAGGCTGGAGTGCATTGGCACGGTCTTGACTCACTGCAACCTCTGCCTTCCGAGCTCAAGTGATTCTCGTGCCTTGACCTCCCAAGTAGCTGCCATTATAGCTGCCCGCCACCATGCCCGGCTAATTGTTGTATTTTTAGTAGAGACGGGGTTTCACCATGTTAGCCAGGCTGGTCTCCAACTTCTGACCTCAGGTGATTCACCTGCCTTGGCCTCTCAAAGTCTGGGGATTATTGGTCCCTCATTTGTGTTTTTTAATTGTGCAAAGAGCTTTTATATACATTTTTTTTTTCTTTTGAGACACACTTTTGCTCTTGTTGCCTAGGCTGGAGTGCAATGGCACGATCTCGGCTCACTGCAACTTCCGCCCCCCAGGTTCAGGAGATTCTCCTACCTTGGTCTCCTGAGTAGCTGGGATTATAGGCGCGCACCAACATGTCTAGCTAATTTTTGTATTTTTAGTAGAGATAGGGTTTCGCTACATTGACCAGGCTGGTCTCGAACTCCTGACCTCAGGCAATCCCCCCGCCTCGGCCTCCCAAAGTGCTAGGATTACTGGCGTGAGCCACTGGGCCCGGCGTTTTCATATACATGTTATTTGATCCTTACAACAATCTGAAACAACACAGCCTCTAAATGAGTTACTCAGTGTGATGTAGAGCACCAGTAAGTGACCACACTTTATGTACAGGACCCAATTCCAGCAGTTGGGGCTTGCAGCTCATTGCTCTGTTCTATCCCATGTCTTCTCTCTTTTAGTTTTGATTTTAATCACCTTGTGGTCAGAGATCTGATCTTTTCTTTTTTATATTCTTGTATTCCTTGTATATGTTAGGTGTTCCGAAAACCATCTTGGTTGTTCAAAATTTAGCATAGTGTTTAGTAGTACAAACTCCTTGATAGGAAAAAGAAAAGGTAATTGTTGAGAATTATCAGTTTTCTTTTTACCATTTCTCAGATTGTTTAAATTAATTCATTATGGTTAAGTCTGAAGGATAAATAAACTCTCTTTGGAAAAAAAATCATTAGTGAGAAGTAATTGAATAGGATAATTGCTAGGATTTCAGAAAACTGAAAGTGTTCATATTTATAGATCATATCTTTTGAGTCTGTAACTGAAAATGACTTAAGACTCTTAATGATAACTACAAATGTCTGTCAAAATTCAAAGCATGCCTCAGAATAGAAATAATGCAGTGTTTAGACAATGAAGCCTACCCTGGCATGTGTCCTTTTAGCCATTTCACTGCTCGTTAACAGAGTATATTAAAGAGGAATTAAAGATGTAGAACTGTGGCCAGGCGTGGTGGCTCACGCCTGTCATCCCAGCACTTTGAGGGGCCGAGGTGGGTGGATCACAAGGTCAGGAGATCGAGACCATCCTGGCCAATATGGTGAAACCTCGTCTCTACTTAAAAAAAAAAAATATATATATATATATATATATATATAGAGAGAGAGAGAGAGAGAGACACACACACACACACACAAATTAGCCAGGCATGGTGGCGTGCACCTGTAGTCCCAGCTACTTGGGAGGCTGAGGCAGGAGAATTGCTTGAACCTGGGAGGTGAAGGTTGTAGTGAGCTGAGATTGCACCACTGCACTCCAGCCTGGTAACAGAGCGATACTGTCTCAAAAAATAAAAAAAAAAAAAAAAAAAAAGAAAAGAAAAGAAAGAAAAATGTAGAACTGAGACTTTTTGTGGTGCTTTTTACTAGCTCTTGCAAAATAATACTTGGAAAGAAAAGAAGGTGGTATTTTTGCTTAGTAAAATTCAGGTTGTATGCTATTAGGAGTTCCGCTGTCGTAGCATGCAGTCAACATAGAGAACTGAGCTGACACTAATTTTAAAATATGTTTGTATTTTGCTATCCAGCTTTATAATCATCTGGGCATGAATATTTTTTCTTATGATGAATGCTAGTCTGATAGCTTGTATTTCATGGTTATATATTCAATTGCTAAATTTAAAGATTTGTAGATGCGTACGTGCAAATAGTCATCCAGTCTTTCTACTTTCCTGTTTCCCAAGACCCTCCCCTCCCTTTTTTTAATATTTGACATTGACTGCAGGGAAGAATTTAAAGGGAACTTTTTTTTTAAACCAGATAATGCTATTGAAAAAGCAATTAGTTTAAAATAGGATACTCTGAATAAAGTACTTTCATATTCTTCTGACTCTTTTTCTATCAAGATATAAACTGTAGTGAATTTTTTTTTTAAGTTTTGCTGTTTTCCTATGAATCTTTGGGTGTCAAGGTTTTTTGTTGCTTTTGGCTATGAATATGAGCTGCCACACAACACCTGCACTTCTGCTGTCTTTCATCGCGTCTCTAGTTCTTTCATTTTCCTGCCTTTGGCATTTATCCTAGTTTAGTAAGTTTTATTTTGGAGTCTTGTAATTGCACATCATATTGAAATATTTGCATTTTTATCTTTGCACTTTTGAAAATACATTTACTCTCTAGTGTTGGCCATCGCTTTCCATCGGTACAGTTGGGGAAGTGCTAGTCTTTATTCCATTCATAAACCATGTTTTGATGTTCTTCTTTGATACTTGGGAAGCACAAAGATACTTTGATATTATAAAAGGTAAATGTATATAAAGTTATTGTGTCACTGTCCCTTAAAAGTTTAACATCTGGGTGATGCACTTAATTTTAAAGGACAGAAAAAGTAAACCAAAATAGGCATGAGGTAGAAGAGCAAAATACCTATAAAAGATATCCTGAAGGGAAATTTTAAATAATGGTAACAAAGCTATGGATGAATGGGAAATATCAGGTGACAGGCCAACCAGATATTCAGAAATAAGGGAGCAGTTTCTGGTTACCACAATCCTTTTTGTCTTTGCTTCTGATTAAACCATAGAGCGTATTTATGCACTACGGAAGAAAATGCAAATTTAACTTGATAATTTGATACGTTTAATTTCCAAAGAAAGGGCAGCAAAAGCTTTTTAAAATTAAACTTTTGAGATAATTATACATTCACTCTTAACTATGAAAAGTAACTAGAAATCAGGTGTATTTCTCCCAATGGTAATACCTCATGAAGTTATAGTAAATAGTTCATTACATTTTACTTGTTATAATAGTAATTAAAAATAACAAATTATTCATAAATATTCCCTTTTTCCTGGAATCAGGATTCATAATTTGAAAAGCCTAACTCTTAGGGGTTCTTATCAAGATGCTATGTTACTTCATCCTGTGATTTATCTCTGTGTCACCCAGGATACTCATTTGCAAGTCAAACAGGAAATTGATTGGGAAGACATTGGGGCAGCTTGTGGGATTAAGAAACAGCCAGAATCACAAACTGTAAGGCCTCTAAGAGGTTTTTTATCTCTTCCTCTCATTTGCTTATCGGCCTCATTCTGTTAGCTGGCTTCTTCCACATGGTGAGTCATAAACATTGTACTAAACTTCACAGAAATTGTTTCTAGAGAGGAATTGTCTAGTTTCTCATTTTAAGACAAGATGAAGAAGAAAGAAAAAGAAAAAAAGAAATGTAGGAGGGGCTCTGATTGGCCCAGCCAAGGTCACTTAAAGACACTTGACCAATTACCCAAGGTTAAAGGGACAGAATATGTTGCATAGACTTTCATTTGAATATAGAGCTATTTTCAGAAACAAAGGAATTATTGTGAGTTGGGCAATCACTCCAACTCTTGTCTATTATAGTATGGCAATGACCTTAAGAAATTTCCGGTTAACGTTGTCATTTGAACAGAATACTATGATAGTTGTGTATGAAATTTTACAAGACTTAGAAACATGTTAATTCACTCAAACATTAGAAACATTCACTTAAAAATTTGGAGTCACGCAAAGATGTATACTATTACTGCTTAAATTCAAAATTGTTTTGGAGGGCCCCTAGTCTGTTCAGTAATATGAAACCAGAGGCAGGCTGGGCGTGCCTGTGTCACTCCTGTAATCTCAGCATTTTGGGGGGCCCAGGTGGGTGGATTGCATGAGCCCAGGAGTTTGAGACCAGCCTGAGCAACACAGCGAAACCCTGTTTCTACAAAAAATACAAAAATTAGCTGGACATGGTGTCCCAGCTACTTGTGGGGCTGAGGTGGGAAGATCACTTGAGCCCAGGGGGCGGAGGTTGCAGTGAGCCAAAATTGTGCCACTGTACTTGAGCCTGGGTGACAGAGTGAGACTCTGTCTCCAGGGGAAAAAAAAAAAAAAAAAAAAAGCCAGAGGCATAAAAATCTAAGACTTAAAATGAAAGAAACAAAATTGTCATATTATGATATGATTTTCCATGTAGGAAATTGCAGAGTATCTGTGAATTATTAGAGATAAATAAGAGAGGTTAGCCAGGTTAATATATGTAAATTAATTATATTTCTGAACAGAACCTTTAAAAAGTGGCAAAAAAAAAATATGAGACTCAAGGATAACTAAACAAAGGTTGTGCAGGACTTTCATGTATAAAATTAAAAAAAAAATTAAGATAGTAAAGGGGAAACTAGATAAATAGAAAACCAATCAATGAGTCCGTTCAAAAGAATGGTTTTAACCAACATTCTTTTTTTCCCCTGACTGTACTAGACAAGATAATTTACTGTAGTAAGTCAACTGATAGCAATTTGGTTAACTTTTTTTTACTAGTGTAGTGGTTTACCACAGGCTGGTCCTGAAGCTAGTGTATTTCCTTTTTTCATTTGGAAAATGTGGCCACCCTATGAAAACCTTACCTTTTTTACATTCCAGACTTCTACCAAACCTTTGTATCTTTCACATATTTTCAACAGCAGATATGCTGTTGTTTGAAAAACTGATGTACTCTTTATTTGCATAATCATGTCTAACTGCCTTGGTGGAAAAAAAACTGCGCTCCATAGTACTTGCTTTATTTCTATTGAGGGAAAATAAAATATCCCCTCCCATCTGAGACTTTTAATTATATTCACTTTACGTTTTACCCACAGAATTATTTCTGTTACTTCAGGTAACAGAATACTATGTAAGTGATGCAAGTAAAATAACACGTGTTTTCAGGATCAGCAGGAAACCAGAACACAAACTGGGAAAGTCTAGGTCTCAATTAATTATTGACATCTAGTAAAGCTTTAAGCTCCTTGGGACTTTGTTTTCTTTTTTATAAATGAGGAGTGTTCAGCATTTCCCAAAGTGTAAAATGGAAACCACCAGCAATAAAATAAACATTTTATTTATTTACTTATTTTAATTATTTTGGCAGCGGGGGACAGAGTCTTGCTGTGTCCCCCAGCTGAAGTGCAGTGGTGCAACCTTGGCTCACTGCACCCTCCACCTCCTGGGTTCAAGTTACTCTCCTGCCTCAGCCTCCTCAGTAGCTAGGATTACAGGCATGCACCACCATGTCCAGCTAATTTTTGTATTTTAAGTTGAGATGGGGTTTCACCATGTTGGCCAGGCTGGTCTTGAAGTCCTGACCTCAGGTGATCCGCCCCCTCAGCCTCCCAAAGTGCTAGGATTATAGGCGTGAGCCACCGTGCCCGTCCAGAATGAACATTTTGAATGTTAGTAGTTCCATATTTATTTCAATGTGTGTTGGATACAAAACAACTCTGGATTTAATGAAAATCATTGCTTTGTAGGATGCTTAGTAAAAGAAGTAAATCCATTTATAAGGAAAAATGTAGGACATGGCCATGGCTGAAATCATGGAAGTAGAATGTGAATGACTAGAATTTGGGAATTCATGGAGTAGGTGATCCATGCTGCTTCTGCCTCGAATGTCTTTTTTTCTTTGGAGACGGAGTCTTGCTCTGTTACCCAGACTGGAGTGCAGTGGTGTTACCTTGGCTCACTAAAAGCCCCCCGGGCTCAAGTGATTCTCCTGCCTTAGCCTCCTGAGTAGCTAGGATTATAGGCATGCACCACCACGCCTGGTTAAATTTCGTATTTTTAATAGAGATGGGATTTTACCATGTTAGCCAGGCTTATTTCAAACTCCTGACCTCAAGTGATCCGCCTGCCTCGGCCTCTCAAAGTGCCGGGACTATAGGCATGAGCCACTGCGCCCAGTCCGGATGTCTTGATTTGATTGTCTTCTGTGACTGTGTACTCTGCTGGACAGTGTCATTGATTAGCCCTAAGTTCGCTACCTCATTTATGGAGCTTACACTTAAAAACTGCTACCAAAAACTGATTTCTTTTCAATTCCTTTTTTTAAAAATTTTTAATGTTATATTTATATTGCTTTTCATAGAGATGGGGTCTCTCCCTGTGTTGCCCAGGCTGGTGTTAAACTCCTGGGCTAAAATGATCCACCCACCTAGGCCTCCCAAAGTGCTAGGATTACAGATATGAGCCACTGTGCCCGGCCCTCTCTTCAGTTTCTTAAGAATGAATGAGCTTTCATATAATGAAAACATTAATAATAGGTTCAGCCAGGTTCTGCTTATATCTTTTGCTTAAAGATACAAGCTGTAAACTGTAGGATTTGGGAAACTTTATAGCAAAGCGGATGGTGGACCATAGCATAGTTTCATTTTTATTTACAAAACAGATGAAATTTATGGGATTTTCTACACTGAAGTAGTTGGAAAGGATAGCAGTAATTTATTTTCAACAAATATTTATTAATCTCTTTCTCTGGGCTGGATATTGCTCCAGGAGCTGAGAATACAACTCTGGTCAAAAAGAGCTTCTGCCTTCTAGTTAGCAGAAACAGACATAACAAAGAAGAAAGTCAAAATGTATTATCAGATGGTGATATATGCTCTGGAAAAAGGGAGGTAAACTAGAATAGGTAGCAGAGGGGGCTGTAGGTGAGTTTTTCATGTCAGGAAATCAAGGAAGGCCTAAGTGAGTAAATGTCATTTAAGCAGAAACCTAACAAAGAAAGAAATCAGTCTTATTTATTTATTTATTTATTTATTATTATAATTTAAGTTCTAGGATACATGTGCACAACGTGCAGGTTTGTTACATATGTATACATGTGTCATGTTGGTGTGCGGCACCCATTAACTCGTCCTTTATATTAGGTATATCTCCTAATGCTATCCCTCCCCTCTCCTCCCACCCCACGACAGGCCCTGGTGTGTAATATGCCCCTTCCTGTGTCCAAGTGTTCTCATTGTTCAGTTCCCACCTATGAGTGAGAACATGCAGTGTTTGGTTTCTGTTCTTGCAATAGTTTGCTGAGAATGATGGTTTCCAGCTGTATCCATGTCCCTACAAAGGACATTAACTCATCCTTTTTTATGGCTGCATAGTATTCCAGGGTATATATGTGCCACATTTTCTTAATCTAGTCTATCATTGATGGACATTTGGGTTGGTTCCAAGTCTTTGCTATTGTGAATAGTGCCACAGTAAACATACGTGTGCATGTGTCTTTATAGCAGCATGATTTATAATCCTTTGGGTATATACCCAGTAACGGGATGGGTGGGTCAAATGGTATTTCTAGTTCTAGATCCTTGAGGAATCGCCACACTGTCTTCCACAATGGTTGAACTAGTTTACAGTCCCACTGACAGTGTAAAAAGTGTTCGTTTCTCCACATCCTCTCCAGCACCTGTTGTTTCCTGACTTAAAGATCACCATTCTAACTGGGGCGAGATAGTATCTCATTGTGGTTTTGATTTGCATTTCTCTGATGGCCAGTGATGATGAGCATTTTTTCATGTCTCTGTTGGCTGCATAAATGTCTTCTTTTGAGAAGTGTCTGTTCATATCCTTTGCCCACTTTTTGATGGGGTTGTTTGTTTTTTTCTTGTAAATTGGTTTGAGTTCTTTGTAGGTTCTGGATATTAGCCCTTTGTCAGATGAATAGATTGCAAAAATTTTCTCCCATTCTGTAGGTTGCCTGTTCACTCTGATGGTAGTTTCTTTTGCTGTGCAGAAGGTCTTTAGTTTAATTGGATACCATTTGTCAATTTTGGCTTTTGTTGCCATTGCTTTTGGTGTTTTACACATGAAGTCCTAGGCCGTGCCTATGTCCTGAATGGTATTACCTAGGTTTTCTTCTAGAGTTTTTATAGTTTTAGGTCTAAATTTTAAGTCTTTAATCCATCGTGAATTAATTTTTGTATAAGGAGTAAGGAAAGGATCCAGTTTCATCTTTCTACATATGGCTAGCCAGTTTTCTCAGCACCATTTATTAAATAGGGAATCCTTTCCCCATTTCTTGTTTTTGTCAGGTTTGTCAAAGATCAGATAGTTGTAGATGTGTGGTATTATTTCTGAAGGCTCTGTTCTGTTATGTTGGTCTGTATCTCTGTTTTGGTACCAGTACCATGCTGTTTTGGTTACAGTAGCCTTGTAGTAGAGTTTGAAGTCAGGTAGTGTGATGCCTCCAACTTTGTTCTTTTGGCTTAGCATTGTCTTGGCAATGTGAGCTCTTTTTTGGTTCCATATGAACCAAGTAGTTTTTTCCAATTCTGTGAAGTAAGTCATTGGTACCTTAATGGGGATGACATTGAATCTATAAATTACCTTGGGCAGTATGGCCATTTTCATGATATTGATTCTTCCTATCCATGAGCATGGTATGTTCTTCCATTTGTTTGTGTCCTCTTTTATTTCACTGAGCAGTGATTTGTAGTTCTCCTTGAAGAAGTCCTTCACATCCCTTGTAAGCTGGATTCCTAGGTATTTTATTCTCTTTGAAGCAATTGTGATTGGGAGTTCACTCATGATTTGATTCTCTGTTTGTCTGTTATTGGTGTATAAGAATGCTTGTGATTTTTGCACATTGATTTTGTATCCTGAGACTCTGCTGAAGTTGCTTATCAGCTTAAGGAGATTTTGTGCTGAGATGATGGGGTTTTCTAAATATACAATCATGTCATCTGCAAACAGGGACAATTTGACTTCCTCTTTTCCTAATTGAATACCCTTTATTTCTTTCTCCTTGCACCGTTATACATCTACTCTTTCATTGTATGGGTACATCATAATTTACCCAATCATTTCCTTGTTGATAGTCATATATGTAGACTGGATTGCCTTCCAAAATCACCCTTTTTAAGGCAAATTGTGTGAAAGAGAAATAGAGTCTACATGCATGGAATTTTGGCCACGTTAATCACTAATGCTCTATTCTGTATAACTTAGAACTAAATCTAAGCTATGTTTGTTGCTCTGAGCCTAGTTCCCAGATAGATGTGTAGATATGTTTCTTCTTAGATGTGCAGAGAATTTTCAGTTAATGAGTACAATTAGAGAATACCTAGAAGTGACATTAAATATTAACAACTTTGTTTTTCTGTAGTCGTAGTAAAATACGCATACCATATAATGTACCATCTTAACCATTTTTAAGTGAACAGTGCAGTAGTGTTAAGTATATTCACATTATTATGCTACCAATCTCTAGAACTTGTCATTTTGCAAAATTGAAACTCTATACCATTAAACAACAGTTCTCTATCTCCCCCTCCCCACAGCCCCTGGCAATCACCCTTCTACTTTCTGTTCCTAGGAGTTTGACTATTCCAGATACTATGTGCAAGTGGAATTGCAAAGTATTTGTTTTTTTGTGACTAGTTTTTTCACTTCACATAGTGTCCTCAAGATTCATTCATGTTGTAGCATGCATGAGAATTTCCTTCCTTTTCAAGGCTGAATAATATGCCATCGTATGTATACATTATATTTTATTTATCTATTTATCCATGGAGGGACACTTGAATTGCTTCCACCTTTTAACTGTTATGAATAATGCTGCTTTGAATATGGGCATACAAATATGTCTTTGAGACCCTGATTTCAGTTCTTTTGGATACAATCCAGAAGTAGTATTGTTGAATCGTATGGTAAACTATTTTTAATTTTTTGAGGGCTGCCCTCCTGTTTTCTATAATGGCTGCACTGTTTTACAATCTCACTAACAGAGCACAAGTGTTCCAGTTTCTCTGCATCCTCACTAACAGTTTTTTTTTTTTTTTTGATAGTAGCTATCTTAATGGGTATGACAACTTTGGGGTTTAATTTTGCTCTTAGACATGGTTGGGGTAGGTGGAGATATGTGCTGTGTATCCATGAATTCACAGGGTTAACAGATCGTGAATATTTTAAAGGAACAGGAAGCATCAACTATTTCAAGACACTGATGCAAGAGCAAGCTTTGTAGTAGGGCAGATATTGTCAAAACATCAAACATTTTTTACTGCGCATTTTAAGATACTAAATGATTAAGAAGGATAATCATTGTGTAAACAGACTAATATAAAGTATGTTTATACATTGGATAATTTAGTCATTCAAAGTTTCATTATTTTAATTGGCAACAGTTAGTTAACAATAATTTCCTTTGCCTTTTATTCTTTCCAGGCTATGTTTTAAGAGGTTTTGCTGGCAGCCCCCAAAAAGCAGGCGATAAAAATGAGAATAGCTTGATATTTCCATGGCAAGCTTCTCAGTGTTGTTGTCACTGGATCTTGGATGAGGATGAGACAAGCCACATTGGAGAATGGTAAAGCTAGGAATCTAGGCAACTTTGTGGGGTCTGCTCTTGGCCTGATTAGCCATGTGGTGACAAGTGGAAAGATAGACCTGGATCAAAAGGAGGATAAGCCTATAAGAGAAATAACCATTAGAAGCCACTGGCAGAGTTCCAGGCAGCTAAAGTCTCAGGAAGCCTGTCTCATCAGAAGTGAATCAGGCTGTGGGTGGGGACGTGAAGACTGACACTCCGGAATACAGTTCCTTTCCAGTCAGAGAACAGGAGATTCTCCACTCAGCACTGTTGACATTTTGAGCAGGGTGCTTTCCTATTCCAGAGGACTATTTCGTGTGTTGTAGGATATTTAGCAGCATCCCTGTACTCTGCCCACGAAATGCCAGTAGCAGACCAATAATCTTTCCTTTTCCCTAGTTGTGACAACCCAACATGTCTCTAGACATTGCCAGATATCTCCATTTGATGAGAACCACTGGAATGGGATATTTACTGGGGTGCCATTTCTAGTGTATCTAATAGGTATCCCTTAATATTATCTGACTTACAATTAGTTGGGGGGTACTTATTAGTCTTTTCTACTAGACTGAAGATCTCTAAAGATAGGGGAGCTTCTTATTTTTATTCTTTTTCGTGCCCTGCCTTGTCTCTTTATGTGTAAGTTGAAGCTCAGGAAATGGTTGTTGAATTGAATTTAGATGAAGTATTTGTGCAAGTATATATAATCTTCTCCAATTTGAGTATAAGTTGCATAAACTCAAATAGATTTTACACATTTGTATAATAATTAATGTTGCTTGACACCTCCATATATGCCAGACATTACGCTAAGCTTCTTACATGAATGCTCTCATTTAATCCTCAGAGCCACTGCACGAGATGACTTTTATTATTCTGATTTTATAGATGAAAGAATTGAGGCCTACCCATTAATGCCTATAGGTAGCAGAACTGAAAGTCTAACAGGCATTCAGAAGTGCAGCTTGTAACCTCACAGAAGATTACGTACTCAGCTGTCTCCATACCCAACAATCCACAGGGCATTGCGTGAAGTGTTGGTGATGATACTGATAGTTCATCAAACCAAGATGGTAACAGTCTGTCAGAATGTTATCAGAGTTTTAGCTTGGCAAGTCAAGGACTTTATTTCTACTGATTGCTTTTGTGAAACAGTAATTTGGTAAACTGCAAGCCGTTCATATTGACTCCAGTAGTCTGAAGCCAGATCTAGCATGGTAAAGCAAGGGAAGGGAATTATGTTGCCTGAAAGAGGCTAGCAATGCCTGCTGATCTACCCATTAATGTGTGTCTCCCTGGTCCTTCCATCCGGCTTCCTCCAAAGTTATCTTGTTCACCTTCTTTAATTTTGTTAGCTTCTTTGCCTGGACCAGCAGGTATAAATGCAATCACCCACTGACCCATTATTCACCCATTATCCTTACCATCTGGTAGCCTCTGTGCCATGATAAATATCATTGACAAATGTGTAAGACAAGGGTCCATTCTTCAGGTGCTGAGTTAATGATGGAGATGAACGTAAATAGCATCAGTGATGTAGGATGTGATGGGTGCTAGAAGAGGCACATAGGCAGAGTGTTACCCAAGTTCAGAGGAGGGAGGAGTTACTTCTAGCTGAAGGAATTTGGAAAGACTTAGTGGAGGATATAGTTTATTTCAATCAGAGCTTGTTTGTAAACAGGGGCAATGTGAGGCATACTGATACCTTCTATCTGATTCGAAGTGCTGTGGTATTTTTTTGGTCTATGGGAAGCTGTTGTCTGGTGATATCTAAGAAAGCTTAGCCCTGACAGTTGGGTAAGATTTCAGCCAGATTATGTAGAGGCAGAGATGGCATTCTCATAGGAAAGAAGATATGAGCAAATGTGGGGAGATGCAAGAACATGGATGGCTTTAGTAGGGAAAAAATCAGTTATGTAGAGCAACAGAAGAAAAAAATTCATATAATAAAAACCTTAGAAACCAGGCTAAGGAGTTGGACAGAATTCAGCAAGTATCAGAACTTTAATGAGTATTTTTGGGGTTACATGATTAGAGCTGGGGAGACTGGATTGTCACTCGCTAAACAGCAGGACTTTGATGCATTTTTGCATTCACAAAACGTAGCAGTGGACCTGGATGAATAAAGGTATACTGAGTGAATCAGTTTTATTGTTAGTATTTAGAACAGCTCATAGGAGGAGTCCACAGGCAAGTGAGATTAGTTAGAAGGCTACTGTATTAATGCTGAGAAGACATCATGCATCCTAAATGATGACTCCACTAGTGGAGATGGAGAGAAGGAGATGTAAACAAGTGGTGAGAGTGGTGAGTGAAAATAGAAATGGCAGGGACAATACTGATGGTATGGGGTACAGGGCTGAGGAGATGGAAGAGGAGGATGAGGTTTGTAGGTTACCAAGTGAATGTCAGTGCATGTGAAGGGAATGATGGATTGCAGATGGTAGGGAATTTGCTGAGTTTAGCTTGCAATGTTTTAGGAGAGGTAACATAGTGATTAAGAGCACAGAATATGAAATTTGTGCATCTTGAATCTGCCTCTCATTAGCTGTTGGATCACTTAACATTACATTTGTTTTCCCCATTAGTGATAGGAGGGTAATAATAGCACCAGTGTAAGGTTATTATGATGCTTAACTAAGCTAATATTTGTAAAGCTCTTAGAATAGTGCCTGCCAGATAAGAGCCACATAATTATATGTTAAATGAAATCAGATTATTAGGGAGCTTTCCAAATCTGTATCCAAATATAGAATAATGAAAGGGCTCAAGATTAGAACATGAATGGCTTGTGAGGCACTTGTTTTTCCTTCCTGGTATTTAGGAATTCTTGATTTAAGAATACTCATTTTGAGTTTAGTGGCGCAGTATTTCTTTTTCATCATTGGCATTTCCCATTTCATTTTGGATATCAATTTTTGGA
Organism: Papio anubis; assembly: GCF_008728515.1. Taxonomy (NCBI): domain Eukaryota; kingdom Metazoa; phylum Chordata; class Mammalia; order Primates; family Cercopithecidae; genus Papio; species Papio anubis. The sequence goes on along the minus strand of NC_044987.1, from coordinate 33,484,850 downwards.
AATGTCTGTATGATTTCTCACATTTTCATTTGATAATTTTTGGTGCAGGTCTCAGCCTGTTAGTATGCCATAGTGCTCGGAGGCAGTCAGTATGAAAAGATAAAGCACAATGAAGGCTTGGGTTTCATATTGTATCGGTGGTTCCCAGGCAACTCCTGCTAATTACTAATGGAGTGTGATTGTATCTCCCTTTCTCTAGTTTCACAGCTATCTCTTTTTCTTTGTTTAATGACACCACTTATACTTCTACTTTAAGACTACCACTGAGATTATTGGGTACTTCTGAAGTCGGGGTAGTTACCAGTAAGTCAAAAACCAATGAAGACTGAAGTCACCAATTAATGTTCTTAGGGTTTTTGGAGGCTACCATGGCCATATTTGCCTATTTGCTAAATGTTGTCAGTTGGAGAACATTGTTCTCATCAGTAGAAGGACTCCTGAATGTTCTTTGCTGCCATTTGGAAAGTTACTGAGAGAAAAAGAAGGCATCTCTTGAGATTTCCCTGGACAGTGTTAAAGAGGCTTTAAAAAGAGTAAAGAAACTTTTAGTCGTCATTCTTTAAAAAGATGGAGAATATAGTTAAGTGAGGTTTATTATAGCTAATAGATCAGTTTATGCTAAGTCAAATTTATGATATTGCAGAGTAGTAATTTCGTATTATTTTAATACCTCCATGCTCTATAATAGTACACTGGGACCCTGTTTGTCTATGTATTTATACCGCTCTATATAAACAGATACTTGGGATTTGGACCACAGTTTGACTTTTTTCAATAACTATACAGGCTTAGAGAAGTTCGTTTGTTTTGTCTAATGTATTGTTAGTTACATTTTCAGTCTTTCAGTCTTTAAATATGAATGCAACTGTTCAAAACAGTGGGAAAATAAGGTTCCTTTTATGATTTCCAGTAATAACATTGAAACAAATGCAAGGACCAGAAATGTTTTAAGATAAAACTTTTTTTTTTTTAAATTAACTGTGGGTCATCTTTTTTGTTTGTTCATTTGTTTGTTTGTTTGTCTTTGTTTTCTTTTTTTAGTGCTTCCCTTTCCAGCTGTCTGACTGTCTAGGGAGATGTGAGAAAAGGTATCTGACTTAGCCTTGGAGTAAGGCTTACAATCTAGTTAGATAGAAAAGCCTATTATAAACTTGAAGCATTTCAAACACATGGACTTGTTGAATTGTGATGAGCTCCCTGTAAGTATAAAAGGAGATGGAGAGAGATGAGTATGGACTGAAGTAACAAGCCTTTGTTACCAGGAATGGATAGAATCCTGGTTTGAAAAAGGCAAGTCAATTCTAGAGCTCTTTTAGGTGGGAGGAGCACTCTGAGCCAAAGACCTGAGGTGAGCCAGAGCTGAGGAAATAGGAAAGTGTTGCTAGAGCGAGGCTTCTTTGTTACATAGCTTGGAAATGCCCTCTGCCTTCTTTAAAACAAAGCAAGTTGAGTTTCCAGATCATCAAGTTTTAAGTATGCTGTTGGGGGCAGCCTGAGCAGCCTGATGTTGGCAGCCTATTCAAAATGACAAAAGAATCATCCCATTGTTCTATCAGAAGGAGTAAAATGTGGCTGTGAAACATCCCTTGTATGCCTGGGCAAGCTGTCTTCCTCTTTCCTCCCCTTAGCTTACCCCACTCCCACTACAAAAACAAAAAAACAAACAAACAAACAAAAAAAAGTAAAAGGAGAAAGTAAAAGAAAAAGAAAACCAATAAAGCAGCAGACATCTTTCCTTCCTCTTATTGTCACCTTTTAACTTGATTTAGTTATTCTCTTCACTATCTTACTTTTTTTCTTTGTCCTGTACTGTGTTTATATTTCTTTCCCTTCCAATGCAGATTGAAGCTGTACTTTATTATGACAACTGAAACACCTTAAGCAATGTGTTTGTGTATTCATTCTTATTTTACATTAATCTGAACCACATTTCTTCAGTGGTAAATGATGGGCTTGTTGCTAATGACTTGAGATTTAAATAATTTCCAGAGCAAGAATTGTATGTTTCTTTTGATTTCTTCATCTAGATAGAATACTGCCACTGATGGTGAATATCTGATGACTGTCCTGTGGTCCAGATAAATGTATGGGTAAAATAATGTGACGTTTCACTGTGTGACTATAAGGGAATCCTTCCATAGGACCTAGGTAGGGTCAAGATCTCTATAGGGTAGCGTTTGACACCTTTGAATTAAGGGTACACATTTCAGTACTTGTCTAAAACACAAATATTTTTAATACTATCATTACAGAAAAAAATTTGGAATTTTCTCAATGCATAACCTTAATTTGTTGTAAATTCATTTATAAATTTTAGAGTGTATCTTTAGACTAACTTAATAATTTCTCATGGTTGACTATTTTTCAACATTAAAAAAATATATTTTTCTATCATTAGTGCCCAAATGAGTTTGTGTTGAATCAGTGGTGGATTATAGGGGTGGGTAGTGGGTGGTAGGTGGGTATATCAAGTTCTGATCTCTTTCTATAATAACAATAATACATAAAATGGATTACTTTTTGTTTCACTGTTATTTTCTATAACTCTGTTGCTTTTCTTGTAGAAAACACTGGTAAATTGGATCTTGCTTTCAAATTTCCTTCTGAAAACCGTTCATCCTTCAATTTCCTCAGCCACAGTGGGGATGATTGAATTATTTCTACACTGTTTGTGGACTGCAGTGATTTAATCTGAAAGACTTCCAGATGCTTTGAGAGCAAAACTGTTCTATCGTTATAGAATGCTTTGCTCCATGCCCGTGTGGACTGTGTGGTCCTGTTCTACAGTGTATGCAGTTTGATTGTTACCCTTTTTTCCCACAGAGTGGAAAGTTTTGCAGTTCACAAAGGTAATTACTTATGACCAAACGGTGGGGGACATCTTTAGATAATTTAGTGGCAACAGAAACTAACCCCCAAGAATGAACACATTTATCCATATATAACAGCCCATAATGCAAATACTGGGAATTTGCTTTGTTAGCCAAAAGTGAGAAGGTTAAGGATGATTTCAGAAGTGGAGTGCTTGCTGGTACTCTCACGTGACAGAGGAGCCTGCCACCCAGACAGGTGACAGGCACGCACCTGGTGGGAGTAACAGCCATGACTAGAATCTCCAAATTTCCCACTCTTTCAGTCTGGCTGATCTCCACCCTGTATTCTACTGTCTCAAAGGTCTATTTTTCTTCCCAGCAAACATTACTAGGTCAAATTAAATTTAGAAATGAAACTTGAGAAGCCCAGAGAATTGGTAGGTTCACACTGACATCTTTTTGATGAAGAAAGAACTGGAAATCAACGTATTCATTTTAGGTCTAGGAGCGCCGTTTGCTTCATTTAATTTGGTCTACTTTGCAAAAGATCATGCCCTGGAAGACAACTTGCGGAACTGCCTGTTTTAATCCACCTTCTTTTCCTCAGGATGGTAGTTCACCTCTTGCTCCAGCACTGCCTCTGGAAAGGGGTATTTCAGAGCATTTTTAGTAGCTAGAGTTAGTGTAGAAATCATGTGACACAGATTTTCTTCTTTGGTTGGCTTCCCTCCATCAAATTTATGTGATTGAGAAACTAAGACCACATATGGTTCAGTTTTATATTACAGAGGCTGTGTCTGGTTGAGGCCGGTAATTCCCTAGTGTCTTAATTGGCCAAAACATCCAAATCACCAATTTAATCCAAGTATTACTAGAGGGAATATTTTCTTTGGAGTTCCCTGCAGGCCCTTGAACTAAGCAACAACCAGCAAAATCTGAGATAGTTTTCTAACTGGAAAAAGCCTTTGTTTCATTAACTCTTAACTCATGGAATTATTAAGACTGTCAATATAAAAAAATAAAGATTATTGGGTTATCAAATATAAGCAATTATTTATTTGTCCTTATAAATAATGACCTCCTCTGAGAAGCTCTTATGATGATATCATCAGTGAAAGCAAGGCATTGCCTCTAATAAAAATCATTTTTACCCCCAAAACCACACCTATATTTAAAGATTATGTCATTATTGAGGATATTTGAGAAGAATGTGCTATTCTGACAGATTTCAAAAGTAAAATTCTAAAACAAAGAATTTCAATCAAGTAGAGCATTGCTGAAAAAAAATAAGGGCATTATTTGGCCATGAATTTAACCATGAGTTTATTGGAATTATTAGGTTATAATTAAGACAGTGTTTGTGCTTTTACAAATTAAGTATATCGGAATGTACATGCATATCCCCCACCCACCAGCAGCATGTGGGGAATAGCCTTTGGAAGTGAAACTGTAGGAATGTTTGTGAGAAGTTTCTCAGGGTAGCATAGAGTTAGTATTCAATAGCCTGGTGGTCACATCTTTTCTGCACATGCTTACATAGATTGTGTGGTCTGCTCTTGGCCTTGTTTTTAAGTTAAAGTTTAATGATGCTTGCTTTAAGATTGCCGTCACTGGTTTTCAGTCATAGACTACTAATGACTGAAGTCCTTTCCACTAGAAAGGGATGACAGGAAAGGTCAAGAGAGAGAGTTGAGAAATGAGAAAGAAAAAACAGAAAGTCATTAACATTTCACAAGATCAGTACATAGAGATTATTACACTAGCTTCTACACTGGAGTCCCGAATATAGATCTAGGAAGCACGTGAATTCAATAACTAGTTGTATATATGATATATGATGATGAGTTTTTGTCAAAATCTTCATGAACTGGGAAATTCAGCATAGTGTAGTGAAAAATGTAGGGCTTACGTTTCTCTAGCAGAGACTCTTCTCCTCATCAACTATATATCATCATAGATGACAGATTTAATCTTGGGGTCCATGCTCTGAATATTGGGGTTATAATCATTTCCCTCCCTACTCTACTCCATGGTTACTGTGTAAACTTATGTCTGTGAAAGTAGTTTGACATCCAAGTTTTGAATAACCTTACCTCTACTACTACACGTTTTGCCTGATTTTGTAATCATTGCTTACCGGTTTCTTTCCCATTCTAAGCTGTAGACTCCTTGAAGCTGTGTTACTTGTCTCAGAAGCCTTAGCACATAGCACAGCTGGGCTGAATGATTGTTATGAGTGAATGTTTGTATAAACAAATTAATAGACAAAGGAGTATGGTTAACAACATTGGGAGTATGGCGCATTCATCACAAGGAATAACACTGTAACTCTGAAATAGTAATGGCAATGGAAGTGCTTGTTAGAAAAATTTTACAGCATCATTTTCATTGATAAAATTAAGAATGAGTAGCTCCTAGAAATTTGAAATACCTTTACTTAATCAACTGGCATAGACTACCCATTCTTGTTTAATCATTAAGTAATGTAAATGCTTTCAGGCTTCAAGTTATTATATTGTCCTTATATTATGCTCTATGTTTATTTCTCATACTATGCTTTGTTTCTGATTCAGTTGAGTGTTACTTCTGTAACATTTTTTATGAGAAGAGGGCATACCGATTTAATAATATAAACAGTTAAACATAACTTCATAGGGCAACTGAAAATACTGCATTTAGTATTAGGAAAATGTTAACTCTGAGACTTTTATGGCATTAAATAAAGTGTTTGTTTATATCAGCCATTCAAATAAAAACACGATTTTTATTATTACCAGCATAAGCACTTTTACCATTCATTTAATGCTTAATTTGTACGTGAAGAATATTTGGATATTAGCATCTGGCTTGTGTTATCTTGGAGTAGAGAAAACATGAATGGGAGCCTTTCCCCCTCCAGTACTGTGTTGGCTGTATATGCAGTTTTCTCCATGGATGAGATGACTCTGTAGTGTGTGTTTTACACGCTCCTTAAATCTGCTTTAGAGTGCCACTCCCAGATTTCTTCTCTTTTTCATTCTTTCACTCCAGTCTTTACAAGTCCAGCTTGTGTGGTCATGGACCCACATTCAGTGTGCATGTGTTTTATGACTCCAATTTAGGCAGCTATTGTTGAAATGTAGTCTTTTGTGTTTATTTATTTGTTTGGAAATGCTCAGCATTGCTGGAAAGCTCTGGACATAATGGGATGAGGAAAACCATGCAGTGGCTGAGTTCCTGTGGCTGTGAGATGTACTTCAGTAGAGTTTTTGATCGGTTCCTCAGAAGCTTATGTCCAGGGTTCACGAGTCCAAGTGGGCAGACAAGTTATTATTTATTCTAGTTGGTAAAATGCTGGGTTTTTTTTTTTTTTTTGTCTCTTTCCTTTTTCCTTTCTTTCCCTTCCCCACACCTCCCCTCACTTCTCCTTTAAAGTGTGATATTGAAGGATTCCACCTAACCCTTATTCCGGGGTTTTAATAATTTCCGGGCAAAGAATTTGAAGAACATATTTCTGTGGCTTGGTGTGGAATACATCCTATACATTCCTGTTGGGGAAACACCTGAATGAGATGGCTATTGAACGTATATGTTATCCATTTTGTGGACTTTCTGTAGTTTGATTTTTAAATCCTAGACTGACTATCCCTGCAACTCAGGATGCTTCTAAATTTTTTCAGATGTTCATACTATGGATATCCAAAGTAGCCTTAATATTATCCTAGGGACAATATCATTATAAAGTTACTTGATAATTACACTGAATTACTTAATACATTTCAAGACTAAATAGATGTAACTTTGGGTAATTTGTGTTCTTCTCTCATGTACCATAATTTAGAATTTATTATCATTACATTTAGGTAAAGTGAATTTATCTAGACCGTATCAGCTCCTGAGTATCAATGTAATTATATTAACAGTAATAGTTCATGTTTTACTTGCTTACTACACTAATTTCAAGATTGCAAGATCTCTAAACCCCCAAATTTCCTGTTCCCACCTTGTAAATTTGGAGACTCCTCAGGGACTGTCTCACCCTCCCTAAGAAATCCTTCCTGCTCGTGTCACCCCTGTCTCTCTGGGGTATGCAATTCTTTCTGCTGCTCAACTGGGAAAAATATTTTGCCATTGGTGTTCTGTACGGAAGGGAGTTACCAGATTAAGCTAGAGATTTTCAAAGGACATTTGCAAAAGTTAATTACACAATTCTTTAACATGGATTTAAAAAACGAGGAGGAAGGCAATGGGGAAATAATTTTGTGAGAAGGATTTTTTTGGATGAATTTTGTTGTGAGCCTTACATTTTTTTTTTTTTTTTTTTTGAGACTGAGTCTCACTGTATTGCCCAGGCTAGAGTACAGTGGCATGATCTCAGCTCACTGCAACTTCTGCCTGCCGGAATCAAGTGATTCTCCTGCCTCAGCCTCCCAAGTAGCTGGGATTACACGTGCCTGCCACCATGGCTGACTAAATTTTTGTATTTTTAGTAGAGATGGGGTTTCACCATGTTGGCCAGGCTGGTCTCAAGCTCCTGACCTCAAATGATTCACCCACCTTAGCCTCTCAAAGTGCTGGGATTACAGGCGTGAGCCACTACGCCCGGCCCAGCCTTACACCTTTACATAGAGTGATGGGACCTTCAGTGGAATGACTTGGAAAACACCATATGATTTTCCCGTAGTTACGGGGGCATACTGGTCTGGTATGCGACTCATACTTTGTGAAGCCGATGTGGCCTGTGGCATGTGGAAAAGACAGCAGAACCTGTAGCACATGGCTACATTCCTAATGCAAAGGTGCATAGATCCCAAGGGCCTGTTGGGGAACCCATAGTGGAAATGTTTACCTGGGGTCATTTTCTACAGGGGTAATGCTAGTAGGATAGGGAACCTCATCAGTATGAGGCCGTGGGGAATACCATGGGGTATAGAAGCTGCGGGGTAAGGTGTGACTGGCCACAGGAGAGGCACTGCCCACACTGGCAAAGTCATAGTTTGGGGGGCGCACTAAGGAAGTAAGTCTCAAATAACCTGTGAAAATAATATTCACAACAGAGAGCTGGCCCTAGCCCATCTCCTTGGCCAGAGAAAACGAATCTTTATCAAGCAAGAACTTTCCTTCACTATGCCCCACAGTGATCCTGGAAATGGTTAGTAACAGAAAAGGAGATGTGTGGAAAAGAAAAAGTCAACTAGAATCTACCCTTTACAAAACATAGGTTCTCTCCTTCACCACATGGGGGTGGGTGGATAAGAGATTTAGAGACTTTTTATTTCCTAAGTGTTCAGAAAAACCATGGGGACTGCCCACAGTCTCATCCCTGAGAGCAGGTGAAGGATTGCTGCCTGTCACTGAGCAGATGAACAATGGGAAGTAAAAGTCACGGCTCTTCACATTCCAGGGGCCCTGCTGTTGAGAATGCCTTGCTTTGTTTGACACTATCAGTCCCCTAAGTGGTCTCACTTGGTAAGTGCTGATTTGTAGTCAGTGGCAAAGCATGAGGGTAATACTTTTCTCCTTTTGTGTTAACATCCTTTAGAAGGATTTTCCCCAGTTTTTTAAAAAAAATTCCTTAGTGTTTTGCAAAGTTCAGGGGAAGAACTCTTGTGGTTTTACTTAGAGCTTTCTTTATTTCAAGCCCTCAGAGCTGATCCAGGGACATATTTGACAAATTGCTGCTATACATGCTGTGCTCCCCCTTGTTCTCTGATGACTGAGGCTTGTTTGTTCAAGGAGACTACCTCATTGTCTCTGACTATGCTTCTGTGAAATAGTAATGCAGTTCACCAGATATGCTCAAATATGTGTGGAACCCTGGTGGTGGTTTCAACCTGAGCAAGGTACCAGGAACCGTTATAAATAGGCATGCATTAGGGTGTCAGAGCTGCCTAGATAGACCTACAGAACTCTCAGATTCAACATACATGACTTTAAGGGGGAAAGGGCCTACCTACTGTTAATTGTTCAAAGATATGGCTTTTCTGTTCGTCTCTTTTTTTTTGGAGACAGGGTCTTGCTCTCTCACCCAGGCTGGAGTGCAGTGGCATGATCCTAGCTCACTGCAGCCTCAAACACCTGTGCTCAAGCGATCCTCCCACCTTGGCCTCCCAAAATGCTGTGATTACAGGCAGAAGCCACCATGCTCGGCCTTCCTTACCATTTCGTAGATGTGTAAACTGAGGCCCAACAGTTGCCACATGCCCAGGATGCACAACTAGTGAATATTCCACCAATCAAAGTAATTTTGCACATGTTTGGCTGCAAGTAATACAAAACACAGTAGTGGCTTGAATCGTTAATGAGTTTATGGGCCTTCTGCAAGGAGGAATCTGGAAATAGGCAGCCAAGGGTGATGCCTCCAGGAGTGCAGGCTCCTTTGCTCTCCTTTCCTGCCATCCTTAGTCTGTGGCCCGTAACCTCATGCTTGTCACACCGCAGGCATAGCTTTGTGGCAGTTGGCACTTTCTGACATCAGGTTCATGTTTCAGGCAGGAAGAACAGCGGTTTGGGGGGGAAAAGTCAGTTTATTTCTCTTACAAAAGACTTCCAAGAAACTTCACCAGGTTAATTCTGCTATCACTGGACCAGTCAAAGTTACAAACTGGGTTGGAGATGTATTTTAACTGGACACACTGGCAGCTGTAGTGGTGCTGACCAGGGTATGCGAAGAATCTTCTTAACTTCAAAGGCACTATCTACTTTACTATGATACAGACAGTTCCTCCTCAGTGGCGCCTCCTCTGCCCCTAGTGTGGCCAGTGACTGCCAGATTGTTCAGTGATAGAAATTACCTTTTTCATATTGCGCATGCATATAATAAACTTCAATTCTGGCATTTTCCAATGGTTAATGGTTCCTTTATCTGTTTGCAGTTGTATGTTATTTTCCCCCTTGTTGTCTGATTGGTGATTATTATAAGTTGTTTCTAAAATCTTCTAATCACCCAGATATTCCCTGATTATAAATCACATGAACAAAATCGGCTTGTTCCTTACTCTGAAGTTTATTTTTCACAAAATTCATCCATTCATTGAAGATGTTTACAACTACTTTGTGATCATAAGACGAAGTCCTAGAGTTCCTGCTTTGGCAGCATTAGCAAGGAGAAAATTCTGATCGAAGCTACATACTTTGGATTCTCCAAAGGTGTGTTTGTATCTTCCAAATATGTGTTCTGTAGGACAGTAGAATACCAATAAAAGCAATATTAATAGGATGTTAATAAGGGCTCAAAAGTTAAAAGGTTCTTCCATGGTCAGATTACTTTGAAAACCTCTTGGTTTAGTAACTTTTATTTTTCTACTAGAATATATCTCAATTTTCAATACTGCACATACGTGTGTCTCACCAGGAGGAATGTATTTCCCAAGCTTGACGAACCTTATACTGAATGCTCTTTGGAAGACACTATCCGTGAGGCAGCAACAAATTGCCTCAGTAAGTAAAAATACCAATTTGACAGTAGCAGTTTGGAAAAGGATACCATGCCACTTAAGATTCATATTGGCAACCTGTGACTGTAATTTGAGTGTTTTGTTGGCTGCTGTAATATGGACAGCACGCGCTTTCCTTCTTGTTCTTACTGAGTTCTGTTGAGAACAGAATGATTGCTTCTGAGTATAGACTGTGGAGCAGCAGCAGCAGCCTCACCTGAGTGCTTGTTAGATATGCATAATGTCAGGCTTGCTGCAGACTGACTGAACAAGAAGCTGCAGGGTCACAAGATCCTCAGGTGTTTCTTGTGTGCCTTAAAGTCTGAGAAGCCCTGATCTAGAAAATAACATCTCAACTCATCTGTGATGCCAGCATTCTTGTCAGATTGTTGCTGGGGTAGGATTTCAGCTTTTGATGAATGAACAGAGAATGAATCAATTATCTCTTTCGTTTAATGCCAACTATAATAATAATATCATAGAGTGAGCTGTCACCCGGCATTGTTGGGAGATGGAGTACAGGCGAACAATTTGTCAGCTCGGACGAGGTCAATAGCCTGCTTTGAGAAGCCTTGGTGATCACCACAGATTACTGTTTCAGAACCAAAGGGAAGAAGGCAGAGGGCAACATTTTTATTGGGATATAATTTTTCTTCCCTTCTCAAAATACCATGAGTAATGTATGGGGTGAGGGAAAGATAGGAAGGGATCAAAGCTGAAAAAAAAGTAAGATAATTTAACTCAATTTAATAAAGTATTTGCAAGTTATATTAGTTGAAATTTTCTGTGCTTGGATTTTTGGATTCATATCTGCTGTGGTGGAATCATTTTTCCACTGTGTTCTAATCATGTGAGCTTGGGCACGTTACCAAAGCGTCTGAAGCCTGAATTTCCATGTGTGTGAACTGAGGCCAGTAACACCTACTTCAGCCAGCTGTTGTGATGATTATACAGAGGAGTGGACCCTGTAAAGGGTAGCTCAGTTTACTGTCGTCAGTATCCTCATAAACATCATCATTAGCTTATTAAACAAGGTTTTCATTATACTGGGTATTTCTGAGTTCCTGAAGGGAACAAAACTGTTCAAGAAGAATGCATAAAAGTGAAATTTTATTAAGAAAAACACAGAACTCACTTAAAAGGAATCATCTACATCATTAGGATGTTATAACAGTGTACTAAAAAAATTAGTTAATAGGGTGGTTTTTTTGAGGGGAGTCAAGAAAATATCTGATGAAACACGTGTATGTTAGTGACTCACCAGCGTTCTGTAAGCACAGATGGCCTTTGTGTAGGGAAGTCCACATTCCTGCCATCCAAGCTACTGCTACTGTGGAGGATTTTATTCTTAGTGTTTTTGCTGCTCTTGCTGGGGATTGGTTGTGGGGATTTCCTTGCCTCTGCCAGGGCACGATGGTCTGTAGATAGGTTTCTACTTTTTCTGGTTTACTGGGAAAGGAGGGAAAAATGCATTCCCAGCTTAAATACTTCCACTATAAATGGTTTAAATATACCAAGAGTTAATTTGGGCACATGGCAAATATATTACTTCAGTGGGAAAGTGCATTCTATGTCTCCTATACCGTAATCATACTTCAAGATATAAGCTAATGGGGCAAGGTGAGGGACAGGAACTTCAGAACAAAATCCACTTGGAAATGGAGGAATTCATTTTTCTAATTGGTCAAATAGGACTTTAGTAAATAATGAATTTTTGTGGACTGGCAGGTTGGTCTCTTGAATCCATTGGGTCCTTTTTCCCCTTGTGCAGCACGAATGTGTCCTGGATGATTGGCTCAGTGGCTCAGTGGCTCTGTGGCCATCAGGTAATCTGGCCCCTCTTGCCACAGATGGCTTTGTGAGCCCACGCCCAGGCTGTTCAGCAACGGCCTCCCTGTTAGGCACATGAGTTTAGCTGTCATACTGGGCAGATGACAAGGATTCAGGCTTATTGTGTGGGGATAGGCTTTTTCTTTACTCCGCAGGCCTGAACGAGGATGGACATAGTTTCCTGACTGCTCTCCTGCAGCAAGCCACGGGATGTAGCTGATATTCTAGGCAGCAGAGCAGAGACATGCAAAGAATCTGGATCTCTGATGATGTTTTTGAGTTTCTGGATTAGCCAAACCTGAAGCTGCGCTTACCCCTGTTTCTCCAGTTATATAAACTGATGTATTTGTTTTATTTAAAACACTTCAAATTGGATTTTCTGCTCCTTGTGATTAAAAGCTTCCTAACTCATACACAAATCTAAAAAGTCTTCCTAACATGATGTATGAACAAAATATTTCAGGATTTTGTCATATATGAAGATCAGGAATTCTTTCTTGACTGGAAAGCTCAGTTAAGAGTGTGTTTACCAAAATGTCAGACAAGCTTAACAGAACATTGCAGCTAAACTCTTCAGTTTATTATTTTTCACAAGGTATTGATTATATTCACTTACTAGTTAAGTTCCCTCTCCCTCCTAAGTTACTACTACCTTGAAACAGTTTGCTTGACCAGATGTGGCACCCTCTTGGGCACTGCATAGTACAGGATATGAATTGGAAGGAAGCCAATTTATTGGAAAATAAATTCCTTTACTACAAAAAGGCTGAACCTGAATCCAAGTAACTGGCTCTGAAATGTGACATGGAAGGATTTTGAATGGGTGCTGAACAGCAAGCTGGATTCCTTTTTCGGTGGCAAAGAGACCAGAAGGGAAGTGTGCTGCTTGGCATCACAGCCGACTAGAATGTGGGTTTTGTATCCTGTAAATACAGGCTGCTGACAAAAGTCTAACTCTGCATTTTTGCGTATTGCCCTATCCCAAGTTATCTGAATATCTACCATTTTTACCAAAGGTCATTTTGACTCCTGATGTTTTGGCTCTTCTCTGAAATTCAGCATTGAAAATAAAGTTATTCTCCAGAATGGAAATTGAGGTTTGTACATTTTGGTTGAAACAAATAGGACCAATTTGTTGCCTAAAAGTTTCTCAGCTTTAAGGAGTTTTGATACTTTATTCGAGAATGCTACTTTGTTCATTCTACTAAGTATCTTTTAAACGTTCTATCCAGTATTTTAAGAAGAAATAGATAAGATAGTATTCTGGTTTTCCAATACTGTATAACAAACCAATTCAAATATTAGTGGCTTGAAATGACACCTTGTATTTACTCATGAATCCTCAGTTTGGGCAGGGCTCAGGTGGGACAGCTTGTCATTGTTTCACTTGGTGTCAGCCGGAGTGGCTTGAAGGCTGGGGTTGCAGTCATCTCAAGGCTTGTCCACACGTCTCACGATTGATGCTGGAAAGACTCAAAAAATAGGAGGATGATATATGGTTCTTTGAGCATTTCTTACTGCATGTGATCTCTCCAGCATGGTCCTTCAGGGTAGCCAGATTTCTTACATGTAGTATGACTTCCAAAACTTCTGTCCCAAGTGAAAGAGTTAGGAAGAGCCTGACTTATTGCCTCATATTGCCTTTTTTGACCTAGCCCGTGAACCCACATAGTACACTACCATTGTTTCATATATGTTAGAAGTGACTCACTCTGGCTGGCCCATATTCGACAGGAGGGAAATTGGGCTGTACCTCTTGATGGGAGAAGTGTTAATGAGTTTGCAGACATGTTTTAAAACTAGGTAGGTAGATACTTTAAAAAAAAATACAACATTTTAAATATCATTAGGAGGTTGTGACAGTTCCTTGCATATGACTGTCTCAAGGGCTTGTACAAAAATCTTAGGTTTGGAAAGTAAAATGTCATCCAATTTCCAATAGTTGACCAGGTTAGTGACCATCTTGATTTCTATGTGGTAGGCACTGTTGTTAGCACTTGACATGTGTAATCCTATTTACATCTCTCCAGTCATTACAGTTACATGAAACACATTCTTAAGATGATTAGTATCCCCATTCTGTGGTTGACAAGATTTACACTTAGAGGGGTTAAATTACAAGCTCAGTCGGATAAATGATAGTGGATTTGTGTTTGAACCCAGGGCTATCTATTCCAGAATCAGTTCATATAGCTACTGTGTTATACTTCTACACTCAAAGCATGTCTTTTATGGGTCATCTCTGGTTAGTAGAATATTTTCCTTTATATGGATCAAAACTTAGTCTACCTATGTCCTTTTGATCCATACAGTGTAAATTAGACTTTCAGAGGTCAAGTGCAGGGCATGTTCCTGGTGTTTGGGCTAGGGCGCAGCTTTAGTTTGTACAGTGAGACAGCTACAGACATCATATCTGGGAGAACACAAGTTGTCACTGGGTACTCAAGTCAAGCCAAATAATGCAGACAGCAGAATTGGAGAGACATAGTAGGACTTAAATCCTAAAGGCAAAGGTAATAGTGGGCATCAGAAGTTTAAACTCATAGCATGAATAGACACCCATTAGTACTGGGGACACTAGTAGTAGCTTAAGGAAATGGGCAGGAATCCAGACAAACTGTAGCCAGACAAAGAATAGAGGCTATAAATGCTATGACCAAGGTATGAACAAAGTGATGGAGGAGGATGACTTGAGGAAGGAGGCCATAACCCATTGTGGAGCCCCCTTCTGCTTTGGACAGGGAGTTCTGAGTCCTTTTTTTCTTGTCTTTGTTTTTTTAATGTTGGATCCAGTATACAGAAGTGCTTATTTTTGATTCTGGAGTGGGTCTTCCTATCTAAAAACCTTGATTTTTTAACTTTCCAAAGATTTATAAATGTATGTTCATGATTTTATTCACCCAGTTTCATAAGTAAAACACTTTATCTGAGTGAAACAATATTTTACATTAGATTGCACATTTTCATATAAACTCTGAAATGTGTCAAATAGTGTCGAGGTTCATCTTTCTATCTACGTATTTTATACTGTTTTACTGGAAAGTCCCATCCCCAAGGCCTTTGGATATAAAAGGGATGGAATTTAACTTATGAGGTTCTTCCTCTTCCATGGCATGTTACTCAAGGTTGCTGTCTCTCAAGAGACCTCCGGTATTACGTTTATCATTGAGTTCCAAAGGAACTCAATGTATATACATTATCTTTACAGTTATACATGCACATCGTGATCTTCTAATTTAGCCCTAAATGTTTAATTAATTTAATTTAACCCTAAAGGTTTCTGACTATAAAGGTTTCTGACTATAACACTTTAAGTCCTAAGGTGTTCTTGACTTTGTATCTTATTTGTATATGAGTTTTGTTGTATTGTTTGCAGGTACTCATTCTTAAATACTACTTTGCATTGTAACTTTTCTAAACACAACTTTTTCTTTGTGGGCAAGCTCATTTCATAGAAGATTTGAACTAATTAACATAGATTCTCAGACACACCGAAGGTGTTTGTTGGGAAACTTAGGGTAGCAGTGCTTATCACAAGCATAACTACATTATTTGTATCTTAGGGGCAATATTCCAGAAGAGATACACTTTAGATCATTTTCATCTCAATTATGTTCCTATTGCCATACACTTTTTTTCATCCTAATTATTTAGTCTTCATTTGGTTATAAGTAATATGGTATATATTTATATATATTCCATTGGATCCCCAGTTTATACAATTGGTAATTGTTCTTTCCGACAATTATCTTCTTCCCTGATTTAAGCCAGTCTTTGCCAGGAATAAATCTGACTTTGAATTTCACCAGTGTGTTTGAATATTTCTTATCACATGATTAACCATGGAATTCCAACTCACTATACTCCTACGATTATCTAGTTAATGTGATAATGAAGCCAGCCAAACAAGGAAATCTGTTTTGAGATTTTTGGGTAATTTATCAAAATCAAGACAAAAATAGCAGATAAGAGCATACTTAATAAAGAGTTACAAGTCATTAGAGCTTTGAAAATGACTCATGAGAAGTCAGTCAAATCTCATCCTCTTACAGATGAAGAAACTCAGATCGGTTTATTGACTTGCCCAAGATTACGCAGTTATTAGTAGAATTTAATCTTCTGATTTCATAATCCAAATCCTTTTCCCTAATTGTTCACAGATCAATTCTTAGTCTTCTATGTGAATGGAATTTTCTGTTAACTAAAGTAATATAAAGTGGTGGTTTAAACTGTTACTGCTACCTGAAGGAAGATTAGAATTTTACATTATGCAGAGCTTTTTAAAGGTGGAACACAAAATTTTCCATCATGAACAATCAACCCTTTTACTAGATGAAATGTCAATTTCTATGTCTGGAATTGACCAGGCAATATTTATGACATAGGAAGAACTCTGAATTATAGGAGAAATATGAAGTGTAGTTGGAAAATATCAAGTTTGAATCAGTAGGAATCTATGTTTCATTGTTACCTCTGCTTTTTCTAATAATATAAAATTAGATAAATTCTGTTATAAAATGATGATGCTGTAAAATTTTTCATGTATCCAAGCTTTTACTGTTTGCTGAAGAGTGGTTAGGTTTCTCTTTTAAATATAAAACCTAACTTGAGATATGTACGGTTTTTATTTTTTTTTTAGGTTAACTAAATGAAAGATGTCAAAATATACATGCATTAAAGAAAACACTAAGCATATATAATGTCTGGAACTTAAACACCTCACTATTATTTTCAGCCTGTCCTTTTTTTTTTTTTTTTTACAACCAGTTTTGAAAGTTATTGATTACTTTCTGCTTTCTAGTCTCTGGAGGTAAATCATATCATGAATAAATGACTAGTTCTAGCAAAATATTTTGGGTTTTGGAAACAGAAATAATTCTTATGTCATGAAGACAGGAGTGTTCAAGATTGTAAATTTCTCATATTTTCATTGGCAGTTACTAAAATATTTATATTTTCTTTTGAAATAATTTTAAGTTATAGAAATATTTCAAGAATAGAAAGAACTTTCCTATATCCTTCACCATTTTGCCAAATTTGCTTTACCACTCTTTGTCTTGAGACTGTTTCAACCACCATGCTTTTTTTCTACCCTAAATATTTAAGTGTGTATTTTGTAAGACACAGATATTCACTTACGTTCCTGCAGTGCAGTTATCCAAATTAGGAAGTTTAGCACAGGTAGACTACTGTTACCACTGATTTTTTTTTTTTCAAGTTTTGCTAATTGTCACAATTTTATCCTTTATATATACATATTTTTTTCCTCAGCTTTGGACATGAAAATCTGGAATGTTTCTGTTGTCCATAAGGCTAGTTTAGGTTTTGTCTTTGTCACAAAAAAGAATTTGGAAATGAGATCACAGTGAAAGTATAGAAGTTTTATTGTGGAGTGAAAGCAAGTACACAAGAAATGAGTGCAGGCATGCTCAAATGAATGGGCTGCCTGCAAGGTGGTCAGGGCTTACATACTATGTGGATAAGCATAATGAAGGCATGGGATATTTTATAACAAGGGGAGAGGTTTTCCAGGAAATGCACAGGCGGTTCCCAGAATCTGGGTGTCATCCTTTTTTTTTTTTTTTTTTTTAAACTAAATATGCTTAATTTGGAACTGTCGTCATATCAGGTGCATGAGGAGAATGGGAGGTATTTTCCATGGAAATTTTATGATAATAGGGGCATAATGCAGCCAAGGGTCAGCAATCAGTTAAGTTTTTGGCCATTTTGGATTTAATTAGTTGTGGCTGTTTTTGTTGTTGTTGTTATATTTTTATTTTCGCCTAGCAGGATGTCTGCAATTTGTTTTCACTGGTGCAGTCTGTTGTAACAGGTTTTTTTGTTTTTTGTTTTTTAAACTAGGAGACGGGTCCTGTGCTAATCTGTTTGGTTCTGTTTGTGTTGTTTTTAGCCGCCTAAAAAAAATTATGTCCCATTCCCTTGCTAACTGCCTGTCTCAGTCCTGGGTCTGTCTGTCTGTCTGTCTTTGTTTAGTTGTGTGTTTCCCACTGCATTGACATCTTTGAAAAGTTTGGGCTAGTTATTTTGTAGAAATTTCCTCAGTTTGAGTTTGTGTGATGCTTCCTTCTGAATACATTCCTGCATTTTGGGCAGGAATTAAGGCACCTGGCATTGCTTTCTCATTACTGTTGATGTAAACTTTGATCACTTGATTAAAGTGGTATCTGCCAGGTTTTTCCACTGTGGCTTTACCTTTTCTGTCTGTGAAATTAGTAAGTCCTTTGTGAGGAAAGACAATGTGTATAGACATTATTTTTTTCAAACTTCTGCTCATCAAGCTAAAGATACCTTAATTATAACATGATAGTGTAGGCTGGGCTTGGTGGCTCATGCTTGTAATACAAGCACTTTGGGAGGCTGAGGCAGGAGAATTGGAGGAGCTCAGGAATTCGAAACTAGCTTGGGTAATGGTGAGACCTTGCCTCTACCAAAAATCAAAACAATTAGCCAGGTGTGGTGGTGTGTGCCTGTGGTCCCAGCCACATGGGAAGATCACTTGAGCATAGGAGGTCAAGGCTACAGTGAGCCATGATTGTGCTAAGACCATGCCTCAGAAACAAAACAAAACAAAAACACCAAGGAAAACAAACAAAAAGAACCATGATAGTGTTAAAAAAAAAATCTACATTTAACCCGTTTATAGGGCATATAATGCTTCATTGAGGATCATTTGTTGAGTCATCAGTCACTGACAGGGGCAAAAAATATAGTTGTGGTAGTTGACAGCCCAGCTTAATTCTTAGGAAGGCATTTCAATTCCCAACCTTTTTCAGTTATTTAGCCTTGCACTAACTTCCATTGTTGAAATTATTTCTCTTAGTTTTCTTAGTACCCCAATGAAATTATAACTTTTTTTTTTTTTAATAGGACAAGGGCCATCCATGTATTATATACTACTTCTATGTATTATATGCTCTAGTATATATACTGCATATCATCTACAGAACACAGCTATAATATGGCAGCCTCACATCCCTTAATATCTAGAAAGGTAGTGAAGGCTAATTCAGTTCTTATGAATTAAATGGAGAGTGACTTGACAACTCTTGGCCAGCCATTCTTAGTGATATTTGTGTTCCTAAGATATAGCAGTATCTGCAAATCCTAAATCTGTCTTATCAAGATTTTATGATCTTTTAGATCAGTGATTAATGGAAGACAGTATCCTTTTTTTAAATAAAAAATAATGGCCTGAACTTTTTCTGTAGCCAATAAAGGTGAGTGTGAATAACTATCACCATGGCAGTGTTGCAGTTATCATTCTCTAGTTAAAACACACTATAACTTCCACACACCAGCTAAATGGAAATGCTCTTGACAGGATCTGCTGTGAAGAAAATGGAAAGGAGTAACATGAGGATATGTGGAATAAGTCCTGAGATGGATTGGAGTAAAAGCACCATTGCCCAAGGGCAGAATTGGATACCACTACAGTAAAGAGTGACTGATTAGGCAGTGTGTTCAGTTTTATGTCAAATAATTGGTGGTTGTTAGATGTGAGGATGATCTGGCTGTGACATCTGTCACCCCGTTGATTGCCAGGGTTGATTTGGCTGATCTGGCTGGCTAGGCTGGTGTCCCCTTCCACCTTCACCACTCCATGCGCGTCCCTTCCAAAGCTGCATTCTCAGTCGAAGAGGATGACCATCCCCAATAAAGGAGGACCAGTCTTCTGTCAAGGGTATAGGAGTAGCTGCACTCCCCTCCTAGAACCTCCAAGCTTTCAAATAACTGGTGATTCTTAAGATACAAGGAGCTAACTAGGGGTTAGAATGATTTCCCAAACTTCTCCTAAAAGGGGACTATAGTTCCAGACCATACTGTCAACTTTTAGATGCGTGGTGTGACCCAGAGAGAGGCCTGAATTTTTATTTTGTGAGACTAGACTTTGAACCAAAAGTAAAAATATGAAGTAGTCTTCAAATTAAATGATACTTAGGGCTTATAAAGACAGTAGTGTAATGCTTGAAAAAGGAAAGAACTCTTGAAGGAATGTATTGAATATCTGTATCAAACATGTCCTCCATATTCTTTTAAAACAGCTAAATGTTTCTACATTTCCTACAAATGATGCGTCCCCTACAAAGTAATGTCACAAAGCAGCTCTTCCTTAGTTCTTTGCCTTGGGACACCCGAGGTCCCTGCAACACTTTTGTCAGTAACAGTGATTTTCTATTACTGGAATTTTCAAAGAGGGGGTTAAGTTTGAAAATGTTCCTCTGTCCCTTCAGCATTGCTTCCCAGACGTGACTCAAGAGATTGTTCAAGACCTATCACTTTTGAGTATTAAGGATATAAGGGGCTTGATATTCAATGAGTAAAATATATAAATCTGAATTATCTAAATTTAGAATGTGAATAATATGAACACTTAGTATTTAGTGTTAATTTCCTTTAAGTTTTTTGACCATGTAATTTGATCTTGGAGCATATCAAAAAGGGTACGTATGACCAAGATCCCTCACCACCCCAAAATCACAGATGCTGCCACTTGGAAGGGTTAAAAGGAAAAAGGAGAGGGATTTATTTTAAAGCAAGGTAATTGAAGCCTTCTGCTTTTAGCATTCCAATATTTTTATAGTATAATTCATGTAATACTATCCATTTCTGATGACGCACCTAATCGTTTCTTAATAATATACAGGAGTGTTTAAAGTTATACCCAAATTTGTATTACATTGTTGATAAGTTATCACAGAGTGAAGAAGAACATCATTTCACTTCAGTTCAGCTAGGTAAAAGGCACTATGTTAGTGCTGGGTCTGCTATTAAACAATTGTAAATTTTATCTTCTTTGGACTTCAGTCTCCTTACTCCTAGAAAGGATTATATTAGCTATGATTGTTCTCAATGCTCCTCCTTAGTTCTAGATTATTTTCAATATAGTATAACTTTGACATGTGAAGAATAGATTCACTTTATAGGTATGCCATGAAATACAGTCTCTTGATATGTACAGTTTTGTGTAATGAAGCATTTCCTTTATAATTAGATGACATCAATTGTGGTAAATGTGAGGCACAACTCAGGTTAATTGAAGTACAAAAATCCTTTCTTTCACCCTGGAAAGAAGTTGCTTTAACTTTGTTAGCTCTGGTCAGTGTAGAATCATAGATAAAAGCTGCACATACTTGGATTTACTTGGTGAGTTATTGACAGTTAATACCAAAGAGTTTTTCCTTTTTTTTTTTTTTTCTGTTAGTTTCTGGTTTGTTCAGGAGTTGAGTTCAATTTAGGGGCAGAACTTCCCCTCATCTCTCAGTGGATTTCACTGTTCTTTGCAGTGACAGTGGCTTTAAAAACCTTGGAAGTATAACACGTTTATGAATAACAATGGCATGTAGTACAAAATCTGGAGCCAGTTGAGATAGAATATAATTTTCATCCTTTATTATTATAATCACATTCTGCATTTCTGTGGTAGTCAACAGAGAATTAAATCTAAATTTCATACCATGGTTCTCAAGACCTTTGGTGCTGTGTACCCAGTCTTTATCTCTGACCATTTTCCATTGCCTTCACTAGGCTTTCGTCATGCTAGCCTTCTTTTCATTTCATCAGCTTGTCTTAGGGCATTGGCACTTGCTCTTCTCTCTGCCCGAAAGTCTTCTCCCAGATCTATAAGTAGAGGTTCGAGTGGGGTAAGGAGTTCTTGTAAGTCATGCCAGAGTTCCAAGGTATCTCCTCACTGAGGCTTTGCATATCCAGTTTAATTCAGTGCCCACTACTGCCGTCATTTTTTGCCACATCAACTTGTTTTGTTTTCTTTGTGACTCCTATCATTATCTGATATTATCTTGTTTATTTTTGGCTTATTTGTCTGTCTTCCTGAACTATGTAAACAAGCTCCAGGAGAGATTTGTATTACACCGTAAGTATTTGCTTGAAAATGACTGAGTTGCAGGCATTAATTAATGAATTATGGCCTAGTGGCTAAGATCGAAGTATTGCAAACTAAGCCAAAAACATCTAGCTTCAGTTTACCAGAACTTCATTTGTGAACAATTTTAAGTTCTCACCTGAAAGGTTATGACAAATAATAGTGTGTGTGTTGCTTCTGGTTGGACAGCAACCTTCATTGAGCATACACCTATATATAGCTCCTACATTCACCATCGTCTAATGCATAAACTGAGAAAGGAAGCATTATTACCATGTTACCTAGATATGAACTTGATCTACCATAAAGTCATCATTAGTTCAAATGAGTACCTATTCAAGTTTTGTCATGCAGATAGATATAGCAGCAACTATTTTTTTCACCAGCCCAATTACTTCTCTCATTAAACCATCCATGATACTGAAAGTCCCAACATTGGATTATTATTCTGTCTTACATTTTCCCATACAATTAGCTTCCAGGACTCAAGAAGCATATTAGCACCTGTCAGTAAATCAGTGTGATTTATCAGAATTACTAGTTGTTAGGAAGCATGGAGCAAGGTCTTCATGAAAGAAGCCATAGAAAATCATAAGGTTTTATTGGTAGGCCAAAGAGTGTGGTAACGATTGGAAATATTTAAAACTTAGGTTCCTTGAGAGCTCTTTAAAACCATGCAAATAAATGGAAATTAAATAACCTGCTCCTGAATAACCATTGGGTCAACAATGAAATCAAAATAGAAATTAAATAATTCTTTGAACTGAACAACAATAGTGACACAACCTATTAAAACCTCTTGGATATAGCAAAGGCGGTGCTAAGAGGAAAGTTTATAGCCCTAAATGCCTACATCAAAATGTCTGAAAGAGCATAAACAGACAATCTAAGGTCACACCTCAAGGAACTAGAGAAACAAGAACAAACCAAACCCAAACTCAGCAGAAGAAAATAACCAAGATCAGGGCAGCACTAAATGAAATTGAAACAACAAAAAAAAATTACAAAAGATAAATGAAACAAAAAGCTGGTTCTTTGAAAGGTTAAATAAAATGGATAGACCATTAGCAAGATTAACCAAGAAAAGAGAGAGAACATCCAAATAAGCTCAATTAGAAATGAAATGGGAGATATTACAACTGACACCACAGAAATACAAAAGGATCATTCAGGACTGCTATGAACACCTTTACATGCATAAAGTAGAAAACCTAGAGGAGATGGATAAATACCTGGAAAGATACAAAACTCCTAGCTTAAATCAGGAAAAGTTAGATACCCTGAACAGACCAATAACAAGCAGTGAGGTTGAAATGGTAATAAAAAAGTTACCAACAAAAAAAAGTCCAGGAACAGGTGAATTCTTACTTATTTCTACCAGTCATTCAAAGAAGAATTGGTACCAATCCTGTTGACACTGTATTTCACCAGATAGAGAAATAGGGAATCCTCCCTAAATCATACTATGAAGCCAGTATCATCCTATACCAAAACCAGGAAAGGACATAACCAAAAAAGAAAACTACAGACCAATATCCCTGATGAACATAAATGCTAAAATCCTTAACAAAATGCTAGTGAACCAAATCCAACAACATATCAAAAAGATAATCCACCATGATCAAGTGGGTTTTATACCTGGGATCAGGGACAGTTTAAAATATGCAAGTCAATAAATGTGATACACCACATAAACAGAATTAAAAACAAAATAAATCACATGATCATCTCAATAGATGCAGAAAAAGCATTCAACAAAATCCAGCATCCCTTTATAATTAACCCTCTCAGCAAAATTGGCTTACAAGGGACACACCTCAATGTAATAAAAGCCATCTGTGACAAACCCACAGCCACCATAATACTGAATGGGGAGAAGTTGAAAGCGTTCCCTCCGAGAACTGGAACAAGACAAGGATGCTCACTGTCACCACTTCTCTTCAGTATGGTACTGGAAGTCCTAGCCAGAGCCATCATTCAAGAGAAAGAAATGAAGGGCATCCAAATAGGTAAAGAGGAAGTCAAACTGCCACTCTTTGCTGATGATATAATTGTGTACCTAGAAAACCGAAAGACTCCTCCAAAAAACTCCTAGAACTGATAAAAGAATTCAGCAAAGTTTCCGGATACAAGATTAATGTACATAAATCTCCTGTATACCAACAGTGACCAAGCTGAGAATCAAATCAAGAACTCAGTCCCTTTTACAATAGTGGAAAAAGAAAATGCTTAGAAATGTATTTAACCAAGGAGGTGAAATACCTTTACAAGGAAAACTACAAAAACTGCTGAAAGAAGTCATAGACAGCACAAACAAATGGAAACACGTCCCACGATCATGGGTGGATAGAATCAATGCTATGAAAAGAACCATACTGCCAAAAGCAATCTGCAAATTCAGTACAATTCCCATCACAATACCACCATCATTCTTCACAGAACTATAAAAAAAATCCTCAGAGGACATGATTATATATTTAGAAAACCCCATTGTCTCAGCCCAAAATCTCCTTAAGCTGATAAGCAACTTCAGCAAAGTCTCAGGATACAAAATCAATGTGCAAAAATCACAAGCATTCTTATATACCAGTAACAGACAGAGAGCCAAATCATGAGTGAACTCCTATTCACAATAGCTTCAAAGAGAATAAAATACCTGGGAATCCAACTTACAAGGGATGTAAAGGACCTCTTCAAGGAGAACTACAAACCACTGCTCAGTGAAATAAAAGAGGACGCAAATGGAAGAACATACCATGCTCATGGATAGGAAGAATCAATATTGTGAAAATGGCCATACTGCCCAAGGTAATTTATAGATTCAATGCCATCCCCTTTAAGCTACCAATGACTTTCTTCACAGAATTGGAAAAAAGTACTTTAAAGTTCATATGGAACCAAAAAAGACCCCACATTGTCAAGAGAATCCTAAGCCAAAAGGACAAAGCTGGAGGCATCATGCTACCTGACTTCAAAGTATATTACAGGGCTACTGTAACCAAAACAGCACAGTACTGGTACCAAACAGAGATATAGACCAATGGAACAGAATAGAGCCCTCAGAAATAATACCACACATCTACAGCCACCTGATCTTTGACAAAAACAAGAAATGGGGAAAGGATTCCCTATTTAATAAATGGTGCTGGGAAAATTGGCTAGCCATAAGTAGAAAGCTGAAACTGGATCCTTTCCTTACTCCTTCTGCAAAAATTAATTCAAGATGGATTAGAGACCTAAATGTTAGACCTAAAACCATAAAAACCCTAGAGGAAAACCTAGGTAATACCATTCAGGACATAGGCACGGTCTAGGACTTCATGTGTAAAACACCAAAAGCAATGGCGCAAAAGCCAAAATTGACAAATGGGATGTAATTAAACTAAAGACCTTCTGCACAGCGTAAGAAACTACCATCAGAGTGAACAGGCAACCTACAGAATGGGAGAAAATGTTTGCAATCTACTCATCTGACAAGGGGCTAATATCCAGAACTTACAAAGAACTCAATCAAATTTACAAGAAAAAAACAAACAATTCCATCAAAAAGTGGACAAAGGATATGAACAGACATTTCTCAAAAGAAGACATTCATACAGCCAACAGACACATGAAAAAATGCTCATCATCACTGGCCATCAGAGAAATGCAAATCAAAACCACAATGAGATACCATCTCACACCAGTTAGAATGACAATCATTAAAAAGTCAGGAAACCGGGTCCTATTGTGGGGAGAGGGTAGGGGGAAGGGATAACATTAGGAGATATACCTAATGTAAATGATGAGTTAATGGGTGCAGCACACCAACAAGGCACATGTATACGTATGTAACAAACCTACACATTGTGCACACGTACTCTAGAACTTAAAGTATATAAAAAAAAAATAGGAAAGGAAAATAAAAGATTCTCTGAACACTAAAAAAAAAAAAAAAAAAAAAAAAAAAAAAAAAAAAGAAAAGAAACCTAAAATTCATATGGAACCAAAAAAATAGCCTGCATAGCCAAAGCAAGACTAAACAAAAAGAACAAATCTGGAGGCATCTCATTGCCTGATTTCAAACAATACAATAAGACCATACTCACCAAAATAGCATAGTACTGGTATACAAATTGGCACATAGACCAATGGAACAGAAAAGAGAACCCGGAAATAAAGCCAAATACTTATAGCCAACTGATCTTTGACAAAGCAAACAAAAACAAAAAGTGGGGAAAGGATACCCCATTGAACAAATGGTGCTGGGATAATTGGCAAACCACATGTAGGAGAATGTAAATGGATCCTCATCTCTCATCTTATGCAAAAATCAACTCAAGATGGATCTAGGACTTAAATCTAAGACCTGAATCTATAATAAAAATTCTAGAAGATAATATTGTAAAAACCCTTCTAGAGATTGGCGTAGGCAAGGATTTCATGACCAAGAACCCAAAAGCAAATACAATAGAAACAAAGATAAATAGCTGGGACTTAATTAAACTAAAGAGCTTTTGCATGGCGAAAGGAACAGTCAACAGAGTGAATAGACAACCCACAGGATGGAAGAAAATCTTTACAATCTATACATCTGACAAAGGACAAAATGTACAATGAACTCAAATCAACAAGAAAAAAAAAAATCCCATCAAAAAGTGGAATAAGGACATGAATAGACAATTCTAAAAGGAGATATACAAATGGCCAAGAAACATATGAAAAAATCTGAACATCACTAATGATCAGGGAAAAGGAAATCAAAACCACAGTATGATACCACCTTCTGCAAGAATGGCCATAATCAAAAAATCAGAAAATAGTAGGTGTTGATGTGGATGCAGTGAACAGGCAACACTTCTACACTGCTGGTGGGGATGTAAACTAGTACAGCCACTATGGAAAACAGAGTGGAGATTCCTTAAAGAACTAAAGTAGAACTACCATTTGATCCAGCAATCCCACTACTGGGTATCTACCCAGAGGAAATGAAGTCATTATATGAAAAAGATACGTGCACACGCATGTTTATTGCAGTAAAATTAGCAATTGCAAAAACGTGGATCCAACCCAAATGCCCGTCAATCAACGAGTGAATAAAGAAACTGTGGTATACACACACACACACACACACACACACACAGTGGAATACTAGTCAGCCGTAAAAAGAAGTGAATGGCATTGGCAGCAATCTGGATGAGACTGAAGACTATTATTCTAAGTGAAGTAACTCAGGAATGGAAAATAAAGTATTGTATATTCTCACTCATAATTGGGAGCTAAGCTATGTGAATGCAAAGCCATAAGAATGACACAGTGGACTTTGAGGACTCGGAGGGAAAGGGTGGGAAGGCAGTGAGGGGTAAAAGACTACAAATTGGCTACAGTGTATACTGCTTGGGTGATGGATGCACTAAAATCTCACCAATCACCACTAAATAACTTACTAATGTAACCAAATGCCACCTGTTTTCCAATAACCTGTGAAAATAAAAAAAATAAAAAATAAAACTTAGGTTTCCTGGCTGCATAGTTTTTAGTGAGAGGAGGTGGTAATAGTAAACACACTAGAATAAAGGCCAGACAAAGCCTACTCAGAGATAAAATAAACACACTCGAATAAAGGCTAAACAAAACCTACCTAGGGGTGGCTAAAGAGAAGAAGCTTTTGAAAACAGATTTTATCCACTTCACAGCATTACATAGGCTTGCCCTTGTTTTCACCCTTTTGCCCAGTTGTCCTAATTGTAATTCAGTAATGTACTTTTGTACCTTAGTAATGTAGATAATATGTTCCCTGATTAGTAAACTCAAAGATGACAAGAAGCTGTGTTTTTGACCCTTCATTCTTCCGAGATTGTTTATCAGCCTAATTGAATTTTTGGCAGAGCCTAGCAAGGCCTCATAAGACAGCAGGCCATTGCTTATTTATTTCTAATAAATGGCTAACGATAGGTTATTTTGCCAAATAGCATTTAGCATGCCTATTCTCCCTACTCTATCCCCAGTGCTTCTTCAAGATTCATTTCCAAAATGGTAACTAGAACTAGAATTTACAAAGAAACAAAGTTCCAGAAGTTAATCTCATCTATTCACCTTTTAGAAGTAGAAGTAAAAATTTAATGAGGTAATTAACCTTTTGTTTTTGTATGTAATAAAAACCTGTAACCTGGCATGCTTAAGTAGCAGGTGGTCTTCATTTGTTATCTATTAAAATCTTCTCTTTCTCCAAAAAAAGACAAAGGGTATCTTCATACTGAATCCATGCATTTCTGATTTTTCTTTCTCAATGGTTCATCAGAACACCTCACACTCAACTAGGGTATGCATTGTTTGAGACTGAAACTGATACATGAATAAGAAAATGATGTTTGGTTTGTAGGAATGTAAAGTCTGACGTTGTCCATCTTTATCATTTAAGTTTGATTTTGGCATTTTCCACTCTCTAACTTCCTGTCTTCCAAATTCTTTCTCCACCTCCTACCCTATCCCCACTTCCAACCAATAAGCTTATATCAATAAATAACTGTTGGCTAATAACTGTATGCCTCAGATACTGCTCTCATCTTTGGGGGATACAAAAATAAAAGCTGGAGACATAAACATTTTCTCAAAAATACTCATAATCTGGATGGGAAGACACACTGTGCACACTGTGGTCTGCAGAGTACTGGCATCTGCTGTGATAGTCATATGATCGGTGTCTTGTGGGAGTTTGAAGAAGGGCCTTGAGACTTAACCTAGGAATATTAGAGAAAGCTCAGCAAGGAGGTAAAGCTTGAGCTGAGGTTTAAAGAATGAGTAAGAGTGTTCAGATAGGGAACAAGTGGAACAGAGAGAAGGATTGAAGAGGTCCAGAGGGAGCTAGGATTTATAAGTCATGTTACATGGTGGCATGCCAGACCCCTGTTAACTTCAATAGGATGACATCAGGTTCAAGCAGCTAAAGAAGAGACCCAGAGCCAGCACACAAAACACAGGGCTTTATTACTGGGAAACTTACATAGAGAGTGGTCCAATGACAGTGGGATGGACCAGAAGAACCACCAACCCACTTGTAAAAAGCATGCAGGTTACATAGCATTTTCAGTTAACACCCTCCCACTAACAACCTCCACCTGACAATTTTTATTTAACCCAAAGCAAAGGCCTCGATCCCCTGAATGGCTCATGTTCCACTGGACAGGCTGAGGGTTCAGATATTCCACATAGATAAGTAATGAATCTCCAGTTGTCCACTCTCAATTCCTTAGTTTGGAACTCTGAACACACATTCAGGGCATCTGCCATACAGTCTCATTCTCAAGGTATGCTTAAGTTAGGGCTGTCAAGTGCTTCTGCCATGCGCATGGTAGAAATCAAAGCTTTCTCACGTGGGAATGGCAGCAAAAAAGGTTTTTAGGAGGTAAGGAGATGGCTTTTCTTTCAGGGCCTTTGGATACTGGGCTAAAGGAAGTCCTTTTCTTTTGAAAGTTGTGGAGAGACGATAAACACTGGGGAGTGAAATACTGTCCATTTAAAGAGAACATTCTGGCATCTGTGTGGAAAGTTAAATATAGGTGGGTCGTGAAACGGAGTCCTGAGAGTTGTGTAATTGCTAATTTAACCTACGGAGTGCTGAGAGTTGTGTAATTGCTAATTTAACCTAAGGAGTGTTGAGAGTTGTGTAATTGCTAATTTAACCTGAAGAGATGTGATTGGAGGCAAGCTAAGGTGGTGGGGAGATCCTGGATTGGGTGCAGAAGATGAAGGAGAGGCCTTGGTCTAGGCTGACTGGAGAGTTGGCTGAATATAGTGCCATTCACCGAGAGGAGATAAATCAGTGGAGTGGAGAAGGCTGGGACCTGCTTTGAGAGTATGTTTTTGAGGTGTCCGTGGGAGTGGGACAAACCGTTTACAGATAAGGAGCTTGGCAGAAATATCTGGGTTGGAGAAAGCATTATTAAGCTTTCACTTCACCCGATATCTGAAGCATGAAAATGCATTAGTCGATCCATGGATGGAGTGTAGAGTGTTTTCTTATCTTGAAGTGTAAGATTAAGTTGGTTGAGTCTGTCTTTGCTCCTTTTACTCTGCAAAAGAAT
Organism: Papio anubis; assembly: GCF_008728515.1. Classification (NCBI taxonomy): domain Eukaryota; kingdom Metazoa; phylum Chordata; class Mammalia; order Primates; family Cercopithecidae; genus Papio; species Papio anubis. The sequence goes on along the minus strand of NC_044987.1, from coordinate 33,454,828 downwards.
TCTTGAAAGGTCACCTGAGTCAAAAGGCTGTTAAGATACACCTAGGTGCTCTCATGATGACATATGAAGCAGGGATTGGGAAGCTTTGGGGTAAGGTACACTAATATCATTAGCTTTGTATCTTTGTTACTATGCAAAGCTATTTTCATTTTGATGGTGGTAACATACGTTTCAATTTTACTGTATTCCTGAATTATCTGAGAACATGCATTTTTCCCTCCAGCAGTTTCAGGTTAGTAATTTAGATTAATTAAAATATTCCTTAACTAGTAATATACTGGAATGTGTTAGGACACTAGTAAAAGCAGAAAGTTACAAACAGGATGTGATTATTGACAATATGTTTTGTTGTTAGGATTCTGTGTTTGGGGATCTGGTTAACATGGAGATAAGAAGGAGAGTTTTACAACCAGCAACCGTCGTCCTGCTCATGTAAACTGGGCATCTAAGGAGCTAACTTTTCTTTTTCTTTCTTTCTTTCTTTCTTTTTTTTTTTTTTTTTCCTGAGGTGGAGTCTTGTTCTGTCACCCAGGCTGGAGTGCAGTGGCGCAATCTCGGCTCACTGCAACCTGCATCTCCCAGGTTCAAGCAATCCTCCTGCCTCAGGCTCCTGAGTAGCTGGGATTACAGGTGTGCACCACCACACCTGGCTATTTTATTTTTATTTTTAGTAGAGACAGGGTTTTACCATGATGGCCAGGTTGATCTTGAACTCCTGGCCTCAAAATGTAACTTTTCTTTCCCACTAGATATAGTAGATATCTCTTAATTTTTTAGGAGGAAAAAGAAAGAGAAGCAAGCAGTTTTTCATGATTATATAGGATGATTCAGGTGGCACGTGGCATAGCGTTGCTGCTTTGCCTTATTATCTGATTGTACGCATCATGATAAGTGCAGGAAAGTCTGAATGTCTCAAATGTCTCAAGCTGTCTGGAAGAAAAGTAGTTTTCAAGCTTCATTTTCTGGAGAAGAATCTTAACCTCATAGGCAGTTCTATGAACTGAAAGTAATTCAAGCCATGGCCTCAGGGTAAGACCAAAAGAGGTCAGATGTTAATGATTTATTAAATGATTGTATTTTCTGTTGGAACATACTTTTCACAGATAAGGAAAAGTGTAATTTTTTTAATGTTGTTTGTCATATGTTTTAAAGACAATTTCTCTAGTATTGACATATCACTCATTCTTCACATGATGTAAGACCTCACATTAAGGGCTGAAAGAGGCTCTTTACTTCCTTGGGTAAGAAAGGCTTTTGACAGCTGTACAGTGTGGAAAACTGGCCCATAGTTTATGACCAGATCTGGATTTGGAAAAGACCAGGGCCGAGAGTTATAACATATGGAACTTATTTGGGAAGTAATTCTTAGCTATGACTAAGAGCCTGTGCTCAAATGCCTGGGAAAGTTTAAAAGAAAATCTTTGCAAAATAAATCATATCTCTTGTTTGCTAAATTGTAGGACGTAGATAACTTTTGGGTATTCATGGACTTTGTATTCCGTGTTAAAGCTCTAAAGTTTTCTCTTTTAATTAAATTTTTTTGGTTTTATTTTTAACAACACTGTGATTAAATTTGCTGGCTTATTCAATCAAGGAATTATTTATTTAAAAAGATTATTTTTTCTTCCCCCTAACTCTCAGAGGTCCTTAAAATGTTCACATCCAAACAGACACTAAGGGGGTAGTTTATAGTAAAGATATACTATGTGTGTGTATTAGCTTCTGGTGCTGTTTTTTCTTAGCTGTACAAGTTCCAATTACAATGTTTCCTGTGTTTATTTATATCGAGATAGCATGTGACATAAACATCCCAAGTAAGTGTTGTTCCAGGGAAAGTGAACCAGGAAAAGGTAATGTTATGATGCTTACGTTTCTGAAGGAATATCCCTTTTTTCTCATTTCTCAAACTTTAATTGGGTAGAATTATGTGTGAGAAATGCTCCTCCTTTAATAATCTCTTCTTAACCTTCCTGTAGCCGTGCTGATCCTTACCTCACCATTATATTATTTCAAGTAAGCATTTCGTAAGCCAAGAACAATCATCATTATTCTACTCAAGTTGACTTTTTATCACACGCGTAAACATGGCATCAGCACAATTCTGAAACTGTGTTTGGGGATGCAATAGAGTGTGTATCACTGTTCAAAAAAGATTTTAATAGGGAAGATATACACTTTTGAAGGTTTAGAAATTAGAAAATACGAAAATAATACGTAAGCTACATGGTTCCACTGTCACTTAAGGCTCCTAGGCTACAGATCTATACAGGATATTACTATACTGAATACTGCAGGCAATTGTAACACAATGATAAGCATTTGTGTATCTAAACATACTAAACACAGAAAAGGTAATGTGTTGTACTACAATGTCACAACAGCTGTGACATCACTAGGTGATAGGAATTCTTCAGCTCCATTATAATCTTATGGGTCCTCTAGTATATGCAGTCTTCTTGACCATATATGTTGTGTTGTGGTCATAATGTGGCTGTTACGTTTTATGTATTTATTCAAAAAACACCTATATTAAACAACAAATAGTGGTAAAGAGTGCTAACTACACAAGATCTCTTTTATCTAGTTATTAAAGCATCTCTTTTAAACATGTACCTATTAACCTATAACATTTCCATTTAAATATGTCTTTTCCAATATTGAAAAGATTAAATTCGTTTGTGCTTCTTTACACTTAAACTTAATTTTATACATGTAAGACTTTCTGGTTTCTGAGCTTCCCTAGCAATGCTGGCGCAAACTTCTACTCTAGCACTGGTGACAGTTTTAGCTTCACAAGTCTATCTGGTAGATAGTAGCTTTCTTTCTTTCTTTCTTTCTTTCTTTCTTTTTTTTTTTTTTGAGATGGTGTCTTGCTCTGTCACCCAGGCTTGAGTACAGTGGCAGGATCTCAGCTCACTGCAACCTCCGCCACCCAGGTTCAAATGATTCTTGTGCCTCAGTCTCCCAAGTAGCTTAGATCACAGATGTGTGCCACCATGCCTGGCTGATTTTTGTATTGTTAGTAGAGACAGGATTTTACCATGTTGGCCAGGCTGGTCTCGAACTCCTGACCTCAGGTGATCCTCCCACCTCGGTCTCCAAAAGTGCTGGGATTAGAGGGTGAGCCACTGCACCCGGCCAGGAGATAGTAGCTTTCTGTGGTGCTAGGCTGTGAAAGATTCTAAGGATGAACCTGAACACCGAATGAATGATCACAAAACGTTAACTATAAACATTATTTGCTAACAAGAGCAACAGCATTCATGGTACATGCCATTTATATTTAGTTATGTGTTCATAACATTTCAGTCAGCAATGAATCACATACATTATCTTGATCCCATAAGATTATAATGGAGCTGAACAATTCCTATCGCCTAATGACATCATAGGTGTCTTAACATCATAGTGCAATACATTGTGTGTTTCTGGTGATGTCAGTGCAGACAAATCTGTGCTGCCTGTCTGCAGAAGTATGGCACATAGAATTGTGTATAACACATAGCACTTGATCATGATAATGAATACCTTTGTTATTGGTTTATGTATTACTATACTTTTGATCATTATTTTAGAGTGTATACTTCTACTTATAATGAAGTTAACCATAAAACAGTCTCAGGCACGTTCTTCAGAAGGTATTCCAGAAGAGGGCATTGTCATTGTAAGAGATGACAGCTCCATGTGTGTTACTGCCCCGAAAACATTCTATTAGGGCAAGATGTGGAAGTAGAAGATGGTGATATTGATGATTTAACCTTGTGCAGGCCTAAGCTAATGTGTGTCTTTGTATCATCAAGTAAAACATAAATTTTAAATAGAAGAAAGTGTATAGAATAAGGATATAAAGAAATAAAATATTCTTATAGCTGTATAATGTGTTTTAAGCTTTGACAAGAGAGTCAAAAAGTTAAAAAATTAAAAAGTTTAAAAGTAAAAAATTTGCCATAAGCTGAGGTTAATTTATTATTGAAGAAAAGTATTTTTTATAAATTTAATGTAGTCAAAGCATACAGTGTTTGTAAATTCTATAATCATGTACAGTAATGTCCTAGGTTTTCACGTTCACTCACCACCCAGTCACTGACTCACCTAGAGCAATTTCCAGGCATGCAAGCTCCATTCATGGTAAGTGCCCTGTACAGTGTTCCGTTACAAAAAAATGTTTTACACCATATTTTTACTGTATTTTTCTAGGTTTAGATATATTTAGATACACAAATACTTACCTTACCACTGTTAAAGTTGCTTACAGTATTCAATACAGTAAGGTGCTGTCCAGGTTTGAAGCCTAGGAGCAATAGGCTGTACCATATAGCCTAGGTGTATAGTAGGCTGTACCATCTAGCTTTGTGCAATGCATTCTACAATGTTTGCACGATGACAAAATCGCCTAAAGATCCATTTCTCAGAACACATGCCCATTGTTAAGCAATGCGTAGTTACATATTTGGCTCCAGGCAGTGGTAGATTGGGAAAAACTGGCACTCAGGTGCATGCATACATGTGGCTATGTATGTGTGAGAAATCTGATTTGTAGAGCTTGCTGATTTTCACGGAGTAAATCCTCCCACCTTGGCTGATTTCAACAAAGGTCACTTACCCAGTGCGGGTTGGGAAGAGATGAGCACAAAGGCCACTATGAGCCTGCTTTAACACACCACTGGCCCCAGACCTAATTTTTCCTAATTTCTCCCTGTATTAGTTAGATCATTCTCTCCTTTGTTTATGTACATCTGTATCCTGCATAATTCCTTCCTTCTTTCCCTCTTCTCTCCTGTCCTCCTCTTTATTCCCATTCTCCCCCACTAATGTACAACTACAATAAGAAATTTAAGAAATTGCATATACACTGGGTATCTTCCATTTTTCTTAAACATTTGGCAATCTGCTATTATTGAAATACTGGACAATTATGATTATATTAACATTCAGCTACTAAAATGCAATTGCTATAAAATATGACTGGGAATTTAATGAATTTTATTTGCTTTTAAACTGGCAAAGGCTATCAGAAATTTGCTTAAATTCACAAATGAAGAATTTATAAAAGATGAATGATTTTATTTTTTTCAATCCAAAGATACTCTTAGTAGGGAATACCAAGAAGGATAGAGCACAATTAGCAAGAAGAAATAGCATTAAGTGGGAGGGAGGGAGTGATATAAATTATCACTTTGCTGAAGCTCCCTCCCCTTGCTCCCATACACAAAGCCACTTTCCCCCACTCTAAGTTAGGGGTTAGAACATATAAATAGAAATACTCTTGAGGCCCTAACTAGCTCAGCTTGGGATGTACGGTGTCTCTGATATTTGAGGTGGGAGAATGGGAGGAGGTATATTTTCATGAACATGAGGATATTGACATAAATAAGGCAACTGTGTTATAGGAATATTTTTGGCCATATTAACAAACATAGGAACATCACTGGAGTGGTCTAGTTGCGCCACCAGAGGTACAAAGTTCAGCAGACCCTGATGTTTCCTTAGAATGTGCAAAGGTAGAGAACCGGCTGAAGTAACCTCACCAGTATCCCTGAAGAACATTTTTACCTAGTCAGATGCAGGAGTGAGTATTTAACCTGTTGGAATGAAACAACTTCAGGGTACTACGTTTCTTAAATCTCCCTTTGAGAATACAGGTTCTGAATGACATAACTTAAATATCTTCCTTGTGTGACCTTTGAGTTAATATGGTCTTTTAAAAAATTCTGTAAAATTGCTTTCTTAAATGCATACCTTTTGGTCAAAATAAAAAAAAAAAGTATGTTTTTAAAAGTGAATGTATATGCAGGTCATTTGGAGTATTATTTTAAGCAGCTTTTAAGATGCCAATTCTAATTTGACCTTTCACATATCTTGATATTTATAGTTGAAAAGAAGTTTGACTTTGTTTTCTGTTTTTAGCCTCCAATATTAAAGGGTTATAAATGAAAAAGCAGTAATTAGGCTGGTAATAAATAGATAAGTGGGGAGGCAATATGTTATGGTTATGTCTGGTATTTGAAAATGTTTCTACAATACTTAAATGTTTAAAAAGTATTCTTATTTTAATCCCCCATTAGAGATTGCTGAGTAGAAAGGAATAAAGCAAAAGTAGTTTAAGAACAAGAAAGATACAATAAATAACCTACCTTTGTGGTTCAAATAACTAGTACACAAATAGTTTAATTTGTTACCACCTAGAGTTATGATGTTAATTGCATCACAGTGGATTATATGAAATTTTACAATCTACTCTCCTCTCCCACTTTCTCTGCTAGATTCTGTGAAAATGGTCAATTCCTTCTTGGTTGCATGGTTTTCCATTCCTCCACCTTATGAGTATAGATGGTTTTATTAAAAAATAGCAAACTTTTATTTGATTTATATATTCGTCACTAGTTATAAACTCTAGAAGTAGAGAGATTGTTTGCCATTTTACCCCTATTAACTACTCTTCTGCAGTTAATAAGCTTTGACATCAAGTATGTTCTAGTGAGATATCACTCTTATACTAAAACTCCAATAGCAGCTTCCTAATTCGTTGAAAAAAAAATCTAGAGCACTGCAGTTGGCCTACTCAAAAGAAAGAATTTAATAGGCAATTAATGCTTTATTAATAAATTCTTATGATCATTAGACATAAAGTAAAAAATTTCACCTTTGTAAGCAGGCCATGAGATAAGGACATATTATCATCTTTATTATATAGAAAAGGAAACTTAGTTTGAGTAACTTGATCAAGATTGCATAGTTGTCATGGTTAGGCCAATTAATTAAAAATAACTGGGAGTATTCTCCTGAGAATGTATTGCTTCTACTTATCTTCTGAAAAAGAAGAGGGCATTCTCCAGAAACAATTCTCCAGAAACTTAAGTTAATTTTCCCAAAATATTTCCATAAGAAAAGTATTATTGCTGATAAAAATTGAGAAAGATGAAAGTTATATTAAATTCAAGTAAGAGTTATATCTAACTGATGAGGTCCAATGGGGTGGGATCCATAGTGGAACTCTGTCACTAAGTAGATCCAAAACATTCAAATGCTGAAGTAGCAAGTGACATTGAAGTCAGAATTAAATGAATGACAAGTATCCAGATAGCCTTAAATAGCACTTGTTTTTAGATGGCAGTATGTTTTTTTTCAGTCAATTGCTCACATTAAAGGGTATGAAGTAATATGTATTTAATCTTTGACTTCTGATTATTTATTAATGCAAGATGTGCTCATGTGTCCATCCTCTATACCTCATGTGAGTTTTGGCCATTGAGATCTAGTTTAGTAGTGCTGTGGATTTACTGACCTAGAGAAGAATGTCTATATTATGTAGCTGTGGAGAGTTAAATTGGCCAGTACCTGGGAGTGAATGCCAGGCTAGCACCCCACTTCCCCACTCCTTGCCAGAGCTTCTTCCTAAGAAGCTGTTGAGGAAGGAGGAACTAGATACAGTTTGGGATAAGGCAGAGAAGAGATGCTTGCTTGTAATCAATCAGAAATTAGAACTGTGATGTGATTTTCAGCTGTGATGTGATTCAGTTGTAAATATGAATGGGAAAATAATCCATTCTTTTACATCGAAGACTGTGTAGATATCTTCTGCATTGATTATGATCATTTCACTTATTATTACATACCTTTATGGTCTTTCCACTTTGTATTGATTTTTTATATTGCCATCTCAACAGGAAATTATTTTTGCAATGAACTCTACCATTTATGTTTTTTGTTGTAAATAGTGTAGCCTATTATAGCCTTAAGCAATTGCTCTAAATAGTACTTTAGAATATCAGAAGTATTGCTTTAAATAGTACTTGAAAATATAATTAAATCTTTGCATCAAAACTGAGTGTTTTATTGCTTTGAAAATGAGAGGTAAGGAACTGTAATTTTTCGGACATTCTGATGTTAGCTAATGAGTTGCAAGATAATGGGACATATAGTCATTAATTAGTGATGAGCTGTGACTGGCACCAATATCACTGGATTTTAATCAAAACCTGGAAAGGGAAGAAGTGTAAGAATAAAATTGTTAAGAGATGTACCTTTCAGATTTATTTTATTCCATTGCTACCTCTTTTTTAGTGAATAAGTGTGACAAGATTATCAGCAATGAAAAGCAAGCCCTGGAAATTCCTAAAAGATAGCATTTGAAAATGCATGATCCCTAGAAAATTATAATTCGTGATTATGTGGGGGGTAAAAAAGGAAATCCAAACATATTTGGAGAATCATTCTTCAAACCACATGAAAACGTTTCTAGCCATTACTTTTGAATGATTTATGTGCACCCCCTTGTGGCTGTTTATTAGAACCACTTGAAATAGCAAAAGAAAGTGACAGGAAACTTAATTGCCTGGCTTAAATAACCTACCCACAGTTAAAATGCATGGTAAATGCTATATGGCGAAGTATTACCCAATATCAGATTTGCTTTTCTTCTACTGAAAATAAGTGAAATTACCAGTAATTGTTTTTTACTTTAAATGTGAACCAATATCTATAAAAATAAGTTGCTTAAAGCCAAGGTTTAGGTAATGGCTAGTAATTGTAAGTTAATTGTTTCTTAATTACCATAATAAGGCATCTTCAATAATTTATCTTATCAATATCTAGGGAGAGTATTAAAATTTATTTTGTATTTTTTCTAAAGCATCTTAGTAAGGTCATGCAAAGTTGCACATTCCACAGATATTATGGGATCCTGAATCTCCTGAACTTTGACTTGATTTTTCCCCCAAGTATTACCCTTCTGGAAGGAATTTCATCAAGCTTGTTTTGTGAATCCGGATGAAAGAGTTCCGTGTGAGCGAAAATTGCATTTCTCTAGATTTATTTTTTAACTTTTCAAGGTTTGTCACCATAGTTGTACTCTAATTCACATTTTAAATAAGGGTTTTCTACCCTCTATATGACATTTTCCTTTCTTATACAGTAGCAACAGTAACTCTTTTAATCCTACCAAAATTTTAACACCTTCTTGACTTCAGGATTTCTTCAGACTTGAAGGGTTTAATCTATATGAGTGACCACTGTGTAGGGATAAAAGTCATGTATTCCTAGGGGGAATCTATAAAGATGAGGCTCACAAGCAGCCAAATTGGTTTGTAAATCCACTTAGTGCCCTTTGAGTGCTGGCATTTTCCATTTTGATCTCTTGAATTTAAATTTACATATTGTGAACAGCAGCCACTGACTGCATACAAAAGTGGCATCATATTTCAGAGGTAGAGCCAGGCATTTGTTATAATGGTTTATGGAAAAACGTGGGGTTATCTACTACTGCTAGGCCTCTGGATAAGTTCTGTTATTAATCTGGATTTCAATTTCTAGCTTTGAATAACTACATTTTAAATCATTTAGGGGAAACTGTAAAGACTGCTTAGGACAGTTATGAATACAGAGTAGACATTCAATTCTTTGAAGAAGTTAACATTTATTGAGAGCCTTCCATGTGCAAATCTATGCTAGTGATTTTTTTCAAAATAATTTATTTTGCTTTTAATTTTTATAAAAACTTTAAGAAGTACAGGGATGAAACACTGTGTATTATCAGTTTTGGCACTGAGATTCAAATGAAGCTGAGTCGAACTTTAACATTCATGTTTTTAATACATTCCAGATCATTTTTTAGATGTTTGATTTCATTACCCATAAAATATTGACTTTAATCTTTATATTGTAAAGACCTTAGTGTAGTATTTGACACATTAGAAACACTCAAGAAATCATTTCTGTTGTTCTTTATCACCCTGTTGGATGTTTTCACCCCCTTCATTTTTTTTTTTTTTTTTTTCTGTTTAATACCTTTGCCACTTATTTGTTTCTTCCTTTAGTTTCACGGTAAGAGAATGGGAAAAGAAGGAAAAAAAAAGCAAATCCAAATAACCCAAGAAATGTGAAAGAAATAGAGATAGGAAATTATACTTAGCCCACAGGGTGCTGTTAATTATTCTGTTTTGTTATATCATCTGGCTTTTGCTTTATTTTGAGGTCCTCTGTATGTAACAACAAGAGAGGGGGTTTAGCAGAGATGTAAACCATTGGATGTGAATGTGAGTGCCAAGGTCTTAGTATATGACATCAGCCCATCTACTGCCTTTCACAATCCTTTCCTTCCCAATAAAAAACATCCATTCATATTTATTAGTTCTGCCAATGTGAGATGGGATTTTCTGACATAATATTTCTTTGAGTTTTTCCATGACATCAGATGTAATTGGAACAAGGTGAAATTAATCGTTGTCTTTATTCTTTCTCTACCAAGCATACTCCCTACCTCATTTGCCCCAATTTTGATGTGTTACCAAAGTTCCAGTGGCTGAGGCCAAAACCTTAGTTTCTCCATTGATTCCTCTCTCTTTCCCCCTCTATGCAATTTGTCATTGAGTCCTTTTGTGTCTTCCACAGAACTGTCTCTGGAATTCCTGCTATGCATCTGTCAGTACTACAGGAACCCAGCCTCGTTCCTTATCACTTCCAGATTTGAATTTCTCTCCCAGCCATTTAGCTGGCTTTAAATACATTAGCTCATGCTTGTGAAGGACTTATTGCAATTTCCAGCATAAAGTAAACATTCAATGAATAGTAGCCTTTATTATTGCTATTATTCCAAATTACACAAAAGTACTGATGATACTGTCTTTCCCCTTATGCAAACTTAACTTTAAAGGTGGAGTCAGCTTTGTATTGCAGCTGCACAATCTGGTTACGTGTGCGCATGCGCGCGTGTCTGTGTGTGTGTATGTATGTAATTGGGGGTTTTAATGAGGGCAAAGAGGTTTTAGAGAGATAATTAAAAGTGAGCTATTTTACTGCTATTTCTAATAATCTCTTCCCAGTAGGATGCCTGCACAGTCTATCTGGAGGTATGTCTGTCTGAGCTCACAAATGGGGATTAGGTGATGGATGTCAGTGGTATCTCCAGTTGGCCCTCATTGTCTGGGACAAGATTTTTTGCCTATTAATCTAATTTGTACGCTTTCACAGCATAAGATTTTGGTCTTCTTTTCAAGATCTGTCATTCTCATTTTTCTGCAAATCAAAGATTAACAGGATCATGGATAGTGGTGTCAACACGCTAGTTTTTATTTTTTATTTTTGTATATTATCTGTGTGCATTTTTAGATGATGGACTTTAAGAAATTAAACTTGGCCGGGCGCGGTGGCTCAAGCCTGTAATCCCAGCACTTTGGGAGGCCAAGACGGGCGGATCACGAGGTCAGGAGATCGAGACCATCCTGGCTAACACGGTGAAACCCCGTCTCTACTAAAAAATACAAAAAAACTAGCCGGGAGAGGTGGCGGGCGCCTGTAGTCCCAGCTACACAGGAGGCTGAGGCAGGAGAATGGCGTGAACCCGGGAGGCGGAGCTTGCAGTGAGCTGAGATCTGGCCACTGCACTCCAACCCGGGCGACAGAGCGAGACTCCCTCTCAAAAAAAAAAAAAAGAAAGAAAGAAAGAAAAAAAAGAAATTAAAACTTGACTAGAGATAAACCAGTTTAATGAAAATAAGGAAAGTGACACTTTCATTGAAATGCATATATTTTGATACAATCTTAAACTTACAAAACAGTTAGAAAAATAGTACATGGAGCCCCTGTATACCCTTTAACCTATTTTAAAGTAGAATAATATATTTTAAAAATAAGAGTTTTTCTCTCTTTATCCTGGTATTTGCTAATTATGTAATAGATTTTGTTCAGTTGTCATAATCGTAGAACAAATTATAAATTTTGTAACTGGGCCTCCTCTTTATTTTAATGCTTTCTAAGGCTGTTTTTTAAAAGAACATCCCCTTCCAGAATAATGGTATCCTTAGGAATTTCTGTCTGCTTGCATTCAGTTGCTGGTCTTCATATCTTGCACTCCCATTGCAGTAGTCTTACAGATCAATATGAAAAGATTTATTTGTTTTAAAGTTTAAGTAAATTTCAATGTGGAATTGGGGCTAAAATATGTTTTCACTGAAATGAAATCAAATACTATTTTAGTCAAGTTGGAAACATTATGAGAATGTTCAGGCAAACCTCAATTCCTCATTATGAGGAATCTAATTAAATAGGGGAAAAAATAAGCCTTATTTTGCAGCTGTAGAATTCTACCATTCTAATGGCAAAATGGAAGAGCTTTTATATGGTTTAATTTTAAAATGATGCTTGAACTGGCTACATTAAACCAGTGTAATTATAGGTATTTGTAAATTTAATACCCAATGTGCTGTTTCTTAGTTAAGTTTTAGAAGAAGAAATTTAAGTATTCAAACCAAGATTTCACCACAACAAGTACTTATTTTCATATTTTTCACATTGTTATTAGGATCAAGGGAAATAATATGTGAAAACAGCTTAATTATAAAGTAGAAAAACTGTATATAACATGTAAGTTGTTTTTATAGATGCAAACAAAAACAAAAACAGTCTATTTGATACGTTGGATAAAGCAGCCATTTTTTCAATGTTGTTGGCATGAAATTCTGCAAGATTTAATATATGTGCATTTTTTATTTCAGATCCAAAATGCTAATGATGTATTAATTGCACCACTTGAGAAATTTCGAAAAGAACAGATAGGTGCAGCAAAAGTAAGTGTTACATTTTATTATTCTTTAGATATTCTCCTGATAATTAAAGATGACATAATTTCAGATGTTAACATTTTTGAAATTAGAATGACCTTTTAAAAAATTTTGCACATCATTTTAAACTTTTTGCATAGAGCCTATTACAAAAGACTGGACTTCTTTTAGACATAAAATATATTATTCTACTGAGTAGATGAAAAGCATGTTATAAATGAGTTCTTCCTATCCCAACAATTGTAGGAATTAACTATTTTGAAGACAGGGTGAAATTATGAGGAACTCTCTTCCTAAATAAATTAAAAATTAGGGACTGGGCACATTGACAATTCAAGCAATGATTATATGAGAGCTTTTAATATTCTTTGTATTTCTTATTAATAAAAATATGTGTTTGTGAAAAATTTAGAAATGTTTGTCACAAAGCCTTTTTGTTAATGTTTAATTGACTATGGACCAATTAAATTTTTTCTGATTCTAATAATCTGAAATTTGCCTGCATCCTCATTCTCAGAGCCATATTTTAACCACTTGTGCAACATCATGGGAGCATATAAAACTTAAGGTTTCTAAAATAGAACTAATCATCTCCTCTCCCATCCTTCCCTCATTCTTACCCTGTTTGAGTTTTCCTTTTAGTCAATGTCATATCCCTTCCCCATTCAGGCAGTGCTGTCCATTCTAATGCAGAATTATTTCTACTCCTTTCCTCCTTACCTCTGTCTGAAATATTTGAAATAGCCTACTAAATGATCTCCACACCCTCCTTCTAATATATTAACAAATTTTCACCATCTTCAATTATGTCATTCTTCCAATGATGAAACCTTCTGTGGTTCTGCTTGACAGTTTAATTTTGATTATGAAAGCTTTGCACAACTTGGAATTTTGAACTTCGCTACCTTTCAGTATACCCCGCCAGCAGGCATAATTTTCTGTTCACCGGTCTCTGTATATACCTGACACTAATCATGTCTTTGCCCAAACTTTTCCCTCTCTCTGGAATACTTCTTACACTTCACTTTTTGAAGTCTCGCCAGGTTTCATATCCCAGCACCAGAAACAAGCCTTCCTTATATAGGCCTTTCTCATGCAGATGTTCCCCTTCTAGAACCTATTTGGTTTCCTTTTCGTAGGATTGAATAGCCTTTACACATATTTCTCTTAAGAAGTTAACACAGTGTGCCTTGATAAGAATTTTATGTGCATTTGTCCACCAATTGTGAGCAATTTTCAAGTGAAGGACTAAAATCAGAACCATTTTTATGTTAATTAATTCAGCAAATATTTATCAGTCTCATGGTTGGCTCACACGTGGCATGCATGGTGTTTGATAAGATGAACGGATGTAGCTGTAAACAAGTCAGAGATGATTCCTGCACGTATGTCCCTATTATCTTTCATGAAAGACAGACATAGAAGTAATTACAAATGTATTGGAGATTGTGATGCAAAAGTACAGAGTGCTTTACAAGGGCATAATTAATGGATCTGAACTTGTCCAGGAAATCAAGAAATGTCTTCTGCAAGAAGTATTAGGTAGAGACCTAAGTCATGAGGAAGAAAAAGGGGACACAATGGTGGGGAGAGAAAAAAACTTACAAATATTCCAAAAAAGGGAATGGAATATGGGAATGAATAAAGGTTTTCTTGGTGGAGGAGGGAAGAGCCTCGCATTTTAGTAGAAGAAAGTCCAGTGTGTTTGGAGCACAGTGGACCCTGGAGGCAGAGGCCATGTGTGCAGCTTTGTAAATGACTCACAGTATTTTACTCCCTAGCCTAAGGGCAGTGATAAGCAATAGAAATGTTAGCGGGAGAGTGATATCATATTTGTATTTTAAATGTCATTCTAGCTGCATATCCTGCATGGATAGGAGTAGGACAGACTACCTGGGCAAACCAGTTTTGGGGCTGGCGGTTAGTGGCTTTAGATAAGGAGGGTGAAAGTAACTGTGGGGACAAGGAGATGTAAGAAAGCTATATTAGAGGTGAAATGACAATAGTAGGAAGTGGGTTACCCACTGGAAATTTAGGAGGAGAACGTTTCAGGAAAATGTCTCTCTGGATTTCAGGTTGCATAATTGGGTGGTTGTTGAACCACTTACTGATATAGGCAACATTTATGTTGGATGGCAATGATGGTAAGTTGAGTCTTTAGTCATGATGAGTGAAATTTAGGCTCCTCTGAGACATCCATGTGATGTTGAATTAGCAGGTGTGTATTCAGATCTGAACTAGAAACAAACACTTGGGAATTCTGTCTTCTAGGGGTTTATTAAAGTCATGGGAGTACATTAGATCCCACTGAGAAAGAATAGAGCGAGAACTGAAGAGGACCCAGGACGCTTATAACCTAAGAACTGTCTCAACACTTGATGTTTAGGGAAAGAAAGACAGGAAAGGAGGCTGAGAAGGAAGGAACAAAAGAAAGAGGAAATGACAAGAATATGGTGTCCTAGCACAAGGAGAGTCTTTTCAAAATTAGTAATAGCTAATTTTTATTGGCAGGGACTTTCAGTGAAAATCTGTGACCTAATTAAATAGTCACGAGCAAACTGTGAGGTGGGTACTGGTGTTATACCTGCTTACAAATGAGGAAAATGATGGGGTGGCCTGCACCAAATCACAGAGCTGATCTGAAATCACAGAGCTGATCTGACACAGTCAGTGTGGTCCCCAAATGAAGCCATTTTATTTCAGAGCCTTGACTTACAATATTTCACTTCATCAATGTTGTTTTTATAAAACTGAATTAGAGCTGTGTGAAAATTTTTTTCCCTAGTACACATATTCCAAGTTTTCTAGCCCCCCAAAAGAGTAAGTTTCATCTGTTTGGTAATTATCTTTTTTCCTACGTGGAGGTTTAAGTTATCTTACAGTTGCAGTGGCAGGAGTCTTAGTAACATTTTATTTTGTTTTGTAAACATCTCAATTGCAGGACAGATCAACTGAGAACACCCATCAGTATACTATGTCTTTACCTGTTCACTGGAAGGTTAAATTTGTGATTAAATGAAGCCGGTCTTGAGCATTAACATTATTCATTTAGTGTTTTGGTGGTGGTGATTCTGTGTATTTTATCTGCCTGATGCATTTAGTACTAAATTATTTCTAAGCTGCCAAGTAGTTCTTGCTTAGCAAATTGAATAGTGAATTAAAAACAGGCATGTTTGGCCGAGTGCGGTGGCTCATACCTGTAATCTTAACACTTTGGGAGGCTGAGGCGGGTGGATCATCTGAGTTTGGGAGTTTGAGACCAGCCTTCTGACCAACATGGAGAAACCCCATCTCTACTAAAAAAATACAGAATTAGCCGGGTGGGGTGGTGCATGCCTGTAATCCCAGCTACTTGGGAGGCTGAGGCAGGAGAATTGCTTGAACCCAGGAGGTAGAGGTTGTGGTGAGCAAAGATCATGCCATTTCATTACAGCCTGGGCAACAAGAGCAAAACTCCATCTCAAGAAACAAAACAAAAAACAAGCAAACAAAAAAATAAAACAACAACAACAAAAAAACAGGCATGTTCTTCCAAAATATGTGTATAGATAATTTTCTTTTGGCATTGTGGAATAAACATACATGAAAGTACTTATTTTTTTCTATTACTTCAGTCCCTGTTTACTTAGGTATTTTCTTATTTGGTGCATAAAGTTAATTCTAAAAGTGACACTCCGCAGCTTTTCAGCCTTTGCCTTGAAGATTTCCCACAAGCATGTTTGGGCTGATTAGCCAGCTGGAAGGCAGGGCTGTTGATTAAGCGTAGAATCTTCCACTGCAGTCAGCGACCTCTTCAGCTTGGTCCACACAGGCAAAACAGAGTGGAAAATGCTGAGTCAAAGTGGCCCTTGCCTTGCAACCAGATGATACTGTTTAACTGCAGTGGATAAGATCCATGGACCACAAACATTTCCTTTGTAGTGTGTTCTATGGCACTTTGAGACACCTGATACTTCACTGTGAAAGTAAGGCTCTTGGTAAGTTACAGTTGTGGGAAAGAAGCATCGTGCATCCATGAGAGGCATTAGAAAAGATTAGTAATGGGGTTGTTGAACTGAAGGACAGGAGGAAATGGGTTCTGCTGTTTCAGATACTTGAAGATTAGGAGAATTATCTATAAACAGTTGTCAAGGATGTATTTATTTAAAGTTTCTTAGTAAGTTGGTATATTCAGAATGAAATTGTGTTACAGGCCAGACATATTACATGTGTCAGAGGCTTAGATTGAATGTTTAGTTTCTCCTGACACACTGCTGCTTTAAGTTCTAGAATACTAGTGGAAAGTAGGTATTCAGAACGCTTGATGTCAACTCTATGAATTTCCACCATAGGAATATATCCATAGTAGTCATATTAGGTTGATGCAAAAGTAATGGCAAAAACAACAATTACTTTTGCATCAACCAAATAGTATAGAGTGAGATGAATCATAACTGGTTTTGGATGCTTTTTGAATAAATTGACAATTCTATTTCCATTTCCATGACTGTATTGGAAACTTCGCTGTTCTCAGAGTTAATTGATTGTAAGGTCCTCTCTGCACTTTATATGCCTGTTGCTACGTAGACCAGCTGACTCCGAAGTATAGATAGAGCTGTATGTCTGAGGTTTTTTGTTTGTTTGTTTTTGTTTTTATTTTTATTTTTATTTTTATTTTTATTTTTTTGAGATGGAGTCTCACTCTGTCACCCAGGCTGGAGTGCAGTAGTGTAATCTTGGCTCACTACAACCTCTGCCTCCTGGCTTCACGTGATTCTCCTGCTTCAGCCTCCTGAGTAGCTGGGACTAACAGGTGCCCACCACCATGCCAGGCTAATTTTTGTGTTTTTAGTAGAGACAAGATTTCACCATGTTGGCAAGGCTGCTCTTGAACTCCTGATCTCAAGTGATCCACCCACCTTGGCCTCCCAAAGTGCTGGGATTATAGTCGTGAGCCACTGTCCCCGGCCTTTGTGTGAGTTTCTAATCAAAGATAATACACTGTGGAAAAACAAATGTATGTTTATAAACATACATACATACCAGAGTATTGCATATGTTTAGTGATGGAACTTGCACTAAGGAGGACAAAGGCTCACCTTCCACATACAGATGTATATTATACAGAAACAAACTGGGAAGAGACGTGGTGGCCCAGTGAAGATCAGAACTCAGTTCCTCAGACCAGAAGCCCTTCTACTCCCTAGAGCAACTCTGTTGTGAAATACTTCATTTTCTTTACCTTTAACAAATAAATGGTTTAGTGTGAAATATCTTAGTTATCAAAATGTTTTCAAATATGCCCAAACCTACCCCTTTAACCAAGCATAGTTAATACGTTTCCCTTACTTTTGAAATTCCCCTTGGCTGGGCACAGTGGCTCAAGCCTGTAATCCCAGCACTTTGGGAGGCCGAGACAGGCGGATCACGAGGTCAGGAGATCGAGACCATCCTGGCTAACCTGGTGAAACCCCGTCTCTACTAAAAAATACAAAAAACTACCCGGGCGAGGTGGTGGGTGCCTGTAGTCCCAGATACTTGGGAGGCTGAGGCAGGAGAATGGCATGAACCCGGGAGGTGGAGCTTGCAGTGAGCTGAGATCCGGCCACTGCACTCCAGCCTGGGTGACAGAGGGAGACTCCGTCTCAAAAAAAAAAAAGAAATTCCCCTTGATGCCCAGGGTCCCCAGTATACAGTAGGCAATTAATGCTGACTTGTTTCATTAGAGATAAGAAACTTGGGAAATACTGCCCATGAAAGTTAAAGGATACATTTTTATTTCTATGAGAAATGTTTTGTGAGACATTGGTTTTTATTTTTACTAAGACTTTAATAAAAATCATATGAACATTCTTCTATGGTTTTTATATAGAAATCAACAATATATTGCTAGTCATTTTATAATAGAACTTGATTTCTTTATATTGTTTTCATGTTGAAGACGGTAATGGAAACCGATAATTCTGGTCCCTTTGTTCTGTCCATTGTAGAGTTTGTTTCTGTCTCTGAACATTTGTTTATTATTTTTAAACATGCCTTATACATGCAGTTATTTTAGCATGTAGTATCCAAAAAATCTATACATAGTTGTCACAATTCCTGTTTCAGTCTTAGATTTCTGTCATGTGAAAACTGACTGCAGTCTAACTTGTCTCAAAATAAAAATAGCTTAGAGAATCTAAGAAGTATTACAAATGCCTCACTCAACTCGAACAGAGTTGCAGGATACAAAATCAATGAAAACAAGCAGCTTTCCAATGTAATACTATTAATTAACTATCCAAAAGGAAAATTGAGAAAATAATCCCCTTTATAATAGCAATAATAAAATTAGGTGCAAAGTTAACAAAGGAGGTAAAAGATCTGTATATAGGCAGGTTCCTTGGAAATAGATTTTGTAGGTTCAGTTCCAGACCACTGGCCTAAAACAAATATCCCAATGAGTCACACATATGTTTTATTTCTTACAGCATATAAAAGTTATATTCACACTATACAGTAGTCTCTTAAGTGTGCAATCAGTGTTATGTCTAAAAATCAACATACATACCTTATTTAAAAAATACTTTATTGCTAAAATATGCTAACAATTATCTGAGCCTTTAATGAGTTGTGTTCATTTTTCTGGTGGATGGTCTTGCCTGGATGTTGGTAGCAGCTGACTGTAAGGGTGGTGGTTGCTGAAGGCTGGGGTGGCTTTGGCAGTTTCTTAAAAGAAGACTACAGTGAAGTTTGCTTCACAGGTTGACTCTTTCATGAAAGTATTTTCTGGAGTGTGTGATATTGCTTTTTGATAGCGTTTTACCCGTAGTAAAATTTTAAATCTTTTAAAATTGTAGTCAATTCCCTCAAACACTGCCTCTGCCTTATCAATTAAGTACATGGAATATTCCAAATCCTTTGTTGGCATTTCAACAATATTCACAAGGAATAGATTCCATCTCAAGGAACTAGTTTCTTTGCTCATCCATAAGAAGCAATTCCTCATCCTTTAAGTTTGATCATGAGATTGCAGCAATTCAGTCTTGTCTGCAGGCTCCTCTTCTAATTCTAGTTCTCTTGCTGTTTCCACCACATTTGCAGGAAGTTCCTCCACTGAAGTCTTCAGACCCCTCCAAGTCATCCGTAAGGATTAGAATCAACTTCTTCCGTGAATCATAAATGTTGTCAATGGCTTCTAGAGTGGTGAATCCTTTCCAGAAGGTTTTCAATTTACCTTGCCTAGATCTGTCAGAGAAATCACTGTCTTTGACAATGATAGCTTTACTGTATTAGTCTGTTCTCGCACTGCTATGAGTAACTACCTGAGACTGGATAATTTATGAAGAAAAGAGGTTTAATTGACTCACAATCAGGTACAGAAAACATGGTTGTGGAGGCCTCAGGAAACTTACAGTCATGGGGGAAGGGCAAAGGGGAAGCTAGCACCTTCTTCACATTGCAGAGCAGGAGGAGGAGAGAGAACAAAAGGGGAAGTGCTACAAACTTTCAGGCAACCAGATCCCATGAGAGCGCACTCTCATGAGACTAGCAAGGGAGAAATCTGACCCCATGATCCAGTCACCTCCCAGCAGGCCCCTCCTCCAACACTAGGAATTACAGTTTGATGTGAGATCTGGGTGGGAACACAGAGCCAAACCATATCAGTTATGAAATGCATTTCTTTAATTATAAGACTTGAAAGTCAAAATTACTTCTTGATCCATGGGCTGCAGAACAGATTTTATGTTAGCAGTCATGAAAGAACATTAGTCTACTTGTATATCCATCAGGGTGATCAGGTAAATTGGCAATGAGTAGTTCTATATTTAAAGGAATCTTTTTTTCTTAGCAAAAGGTCTCAAGAGTGCACTTAAAATATTAAGTAAACTCCCCGTCTCTACTAAAAAATACAAAAAAAAAAAACCTAGCCGGGCAAGGTGGCGGGCACCTGTAGTCCCAGCTACTTGGGAGGCTGAGGCAGGAGAATGGCGTGAACTCGGGAGGCGGAGCTTGCAGTGAGCTGAGATCCTGAGATCTGGCCACTGCAGTCCAGCCTGGGCGACAGAGCAAGACTCCGTCTCAAAAAAAAAAAAAAAAAAAGAAAATATTAAGTAAACTATGCCGTAAAAAGATGTGCTATCATTCAGGCTTTGTTTAACCTTTCTAGAGTTCAGGCAGAGTAGCTTTAGCATGCATCTTAAGGGCCCTAAGATTTCTGAATGGTAAATGAGCATTGGCTTCAACTTAAAGTCACCAGCTTCATTAGCCCCTAACAAGAGAGTCAGCTGGTCCTTTGATGCTTTGAAGCCAAACATTGACTTCTCTTCTCTAGCTATGGAAGTCCTGGATGGCATCTTCTTCCAAGAGAAGGCTGTTTTGTCCACATTGAAAATCTGTTGTTTGGTGTAGCCACCTTCATCTATGATTTTAGCTAGATCTTCTGGATAACTTTCTGCAGCTTCTACATCAGCATTTGCTGCTTCACCTGAGATGTCTATGTTAGGATATGGCTGCTTTTCTTCCCCATGAACCAACCTCTGCTAGCTTCAAACTTTTCTTCTGCAATTTCCTTATTTCTCTCAGCCTTCATGGAATTGAAGCGAGTTAGGACCGTGCTCTGGATGAGGCTTTGGCTTAAGGGAATGTTGTGGTTGATCTTCTGTCTAGACCCCTAAAACTTTTTCTTCATATTTGCAATAAGTCTGTTTTGATTTCTTACCCATTTGTGTGTTCACTGGGGTAGCACTTTTGATTTCCCATAAGAACTTTTGTATTCACAGCTTGGCTGACTGGCACAAGAGGATTAGCTCTTAGCCTCTGTCAGCTTTCAACATACCTTCTTCACTAAGCTTAATCATTTCTAGCTTTTGATTTGAAATGGTAGACATATGACTTTTCTTTTCAGTTGAACACTTGGAAGCCATTGTACGGTTACTAATTGGCCTAATTGTGTGTCAGGGAAGAAGGAAGCTGGAAGAGAGAGAGACAGAGAATGTCCAATTGGCAAAGCAGGCAGGACACATGCAGTATTTATCAGTTAAATTCACTGTTTTATATAGGTGTGAGACCATGGAGTCCCAAAACAATCACAATAGTAGTATCAAAGATCCCTGATCACAGATCACCATGACAAATATAATAATCATGAGAAAGTTGGAAATATTATGAGAGTTAGAAAGTTGTGACACAGAGACGTAAAGTGAGCATCGTTTAAAAAATGGCGCTAATAACCTTTCCAGACACATAGTTGCCTCAAATCTTCAATTTGTAAAAAATGCAATATCTAATATACAATAAAACAGAGTAATAAATGAGTCATGACTGTCCTTATAGTTCCCTTTATTATATCTTCTGTCAGTGGCACTTACGTATATAAAGTTACAGAATTATTCACTTTATTTGATCATCTTTTTTAACAATAATAGTACTTGACCCTTTATTTTAGTTAACTAAATGTTGCCCTGAGCACTTTACTTGTAAACTTACTTAATCCTCACAACCAGCCTGTTAAATAAGACACCTGTTAAACTCATTTTATAGGTAAAGAAACTGAAGTGAAAAGAAGTTAAGCAAATGGACCAAGGTAATCTAACTAGTAAGGAGTAGAATCAGATTTTAAACAGAAATGAGATAAAATATATAGTTCTTTAATAGCACATTTGGTGCACAGAAGACATTCCTCTTCTCCTTAAATAAGGAATACTGATGAGCTCATTTGGGTAGTGAGATAGTGTCTTATAATATCAGCAGCAAGTTCTATATTGTTATCTTAACTTGAAATCAAACTCTGGCACTTACTAGAAGTATAAACTTGGACATTCTAGTTGCCTTTTCTAAGCTTTAATTTCCCCATATGAAACATGGAGAAAATAATACAACTACCTTCATAGGATTGAAATAGCGTAGACATTTCATATAATTTGTTTAGCATAGTTTCTTCCACATAGTAAGCACTAAAATGTTTATTGTTTTTATTTTATAATTATTCATAATTATTGCTACTACATACTTTCTGTGAGTGTAACAAAAGTATCATTGTAAAAATGAAGTCATCGTGCATGTAGATTAGTTCGCCTTATTTTGTTTCATGGTCACACTTTATCAATATTCAAAAATCAACATGGAGACGACAACAACAAATCTGGGTTGATTTTTGAATATTGATAAAGTGTGGTTCACAGGGGTACCTAGCAAGAAGGCATCTAGATGGACATTACTTATAACTAATGACACTATACAACTTATTGAACACTTAGATATAGTGTTCCATATATAGCACTCTTATAAAGTAGAAGGTATCATCATTTTTCAGATAGAATGATGAAGGAGCATTGCCAGCCACCAAGAGGTGAATATATACTGTAGGCGAAATTTGAATCCAAGTTCTTTTATACTTAATTCAATAACCTTGGCACTATACCATACCTGCATCCTTTAAAGGAATGTAAATCTTTCCTCTTTATTTTTCCTTTGTAGTTCATAGTGTGTTTTCTCCAACTTTACAACATCCTAGTGAGGTATCAGCCCTGACCCCATTAACACCAATGGAAGAACAAACCAAATGACATCTCCTGGAAACTGTTAGTCAGTAGTTATTTCTGCATTTAATGTTTCTATGCCAGTCATTGCAGATGCTGAGCGCTACTCAGGACACTGAGGCAGGAGAATCACATAGAGTTAGAATTTTAGATAGGAACACAACCAAGAAGCCATTCGATTGGAAAGTTTTAGAATTCAAATCAATATATGTATATCACTATATATTAAATATATGCATACATACATCCTTATATAGATTATTATAGCTTTAAGTGGTTCCTCTATGCTTAGATAGGAAAATAAGCTCTTATAACTTGATCGTACTCACATTGTAGATAAGATTTCACTATTTTACCCTCCTAATGATGCCTTATTTTGATGCCTAAGGACCAATACTTATGAAATGTTTTAAGCTTCCCTCGAAATTTTATTTTTCCAGAGGTCTTTATGCTA
The DNA here is from genome assembly GCF_008728515.1 of Papio anubis. Lineage (NCBI taxonomy): Eukaryota > Metazoa > Chordata > Mammalia > Primates > Cercopithecidae > Papio > Papio anubis. Next base: position 33,431,318 of record NC_044987.1, on the reverse strand, counting down.
TGTTTTTAGGTCAAGTATGCATTTTTTAAAAATTAATACTATTTGCAAGTGCCATATATAAATAGTTATTGGCTGTGCAATACAGTGGAGCCTCATTTATGTCATTGTTGACATCTATGTGAGAGATCTTGAGATTGAAATCTTGCTATACAATAAGATTATTTTCATTTTTCAGTGATCAGCCCTCTTGAGTGAGAGTCCAGCCTGTTTTCTTGCAATGAAGTCTTCTCTGTAGTAGATCCAGTTACTTACAGTAAATCTGGAGGAGGGAGAAATCTCAGTTGACTGAAGAAAATTTTCTAGGTCTTTTGCTTTTAGTAGGGCCAATAGTGAGGAGTTAAGCTCGGCCTGAAACATCTCCATAGCACACAATTTCCCTGTGAACTTTGTATCTTCTCTGCATAACAAAGTGGTGTTCTTGGTTTAAGAGCTGATGCTTTTATCTGTAGGTACATTCTTTCCTCTACCACATTTCCCTGGCTGCCCTGCTGCAGAAGAATTTGCTATAGAGAATTTATTCTAAATGTATTTCATGATACCTAGTTTGGCCTTGACATTGCTATACGCATTACTATTTTTACTTATAGCTTCTTTGTTCAGGGTTATTGTGGTTCCAGTAGTCTTTGAAGTGGTCTGGAAGCTATACGTTCTTTCTGCTTTTCAAACTTAAATGGTGAGAAATATTCTAAAGTACTTAGGAAACCTCATATTGACTTCCTTGGAAAACATAAACAAGTACTCAATAAAATTGGAAACATTGTATTTCACACTTATGTTTTAGAGTTCAAAGTTACAGATACAAACAGGAGTATGTTTCAAGTGTTTGGAATCAATAGATTTGCAGGGCTCATCATTTGGTGTTAACCACAGAGCTTTGATAAAGTGACAACCGTCAGTGAGTTAAGCCATTCTGTGTTTAATTTTATTCTGTAATTGTTGATTGGTTGTTGAGAAAACACAGATATCAGAGTTTATTATCAGAGTGATCTAAGAAAGAAGGTTAAAAAAAAGGATTTTCCAAATAATTGTAATAAAATACTTTTGTATACCTTATAATCTATTCTTCGGTACTGTTGTAAATAAATTGTACCAGCATTTGAATTTTAAGTGTTTTATTGGGTTGTTCCTACTGCCGTCACCAACATTCTATGTGTATTAAATTAGTATTAAAACTTTATAATATACATGGAAGTAATTGGAAACCCTCTAAAGACTATGAATCAGTGAGGCAAACATTTAGAATCTGTCTATAGATTTAAAAATTAAATTATGAACCTCAGCCTGTTTCCAGTATAAAAATTAACTAAAATCGGCTGGGCACGGTGGCTCATGCCTGCAATACTAACACTTTAGGAGGCAGAGGTGGGTGGATCACTTGAGGTCAGGAGTTCGAGACCAGCCTGGCCAACTGGTGAAACCCCGTCTCTACTAAAAATACAAAAATTAGCCAGGCATCGTGGTACATGCCTGTAATCCCAGCAGGAGATTGAAGCAGGAGAATCACTGGAACCTAGGAGGTGGAGGTTGCAGTGAGCCGAGATTGCACCACTGTACCCTAACCTGGGTGACAGAGGGAGACTCTTTTTTTAGAAAAACAAAACAAAACAAAAAACAACAACAACAACGAACCTCAGCCTATTTCCAGTATAAAAATTATCTCAAACCTTTTTTTACATCAGAAATATATAAAATTTTCATGTCCCTTCTACCAACAAAATGTATTGACCACCTGTTTGTCAAAGCTGCCAGGATTAGAGTCTACAAGGAAGTGTCAGCATTTGCTGAACATCCCTGTTAGATTAATTTGTTCTGTTTTTTAGATGGAGTTTCACTCTCATTGACCAGGCTGGAGTGCAAAGGTGCGATCTTGGCTCACTGCAACCACTGCCTACTGGGTTCAAGAGATTCTCCTGCCTTAGCCTCCTGAGTAGCTGGGATTACAGGCATGCGCCATCACGCGCAGCTAATTTTGTATTTTTAGTAGAGACAGGATTTCTCCATGTTGGGCAGGCTGGTCTCAAACTCCCGACCTCAGGTGATCCACCCACCTTGGCTTCCCAAAGTGTTGGGATAACAGGTGTGAGCCACCGTGCCCAGCCTGGTTCTTTTATTCTTAATATGACATTGTTCCTATTTACCTAACTCTTGTTCTGTATAAATGACTCCTATTTTTCAGTGTTGTTGTTGAAATTTAGCAATGAAAATGGAATATGAAGCACCCAAAGAGTATCTGGATACTATAGCATTTTTAAAAATAATATATTTATATTGATCAGTAAAATTATTTATCTTATTGTTCATGTCATATTATTTATTCAGACGAAAATAAAATCGCAGCAGCCCTTAAGGTGCAGCTTTTTGATCCTTTCCTTGCCTAGTAGACGTTTTGGTGAGACTTTTACTATGTTTTAGTTTTTGTCTTCCAAATTAATGAGTTTTTTTTTTTTTTTTTTGAGATGGAATCTCACTCTGTCGCCTAGCTGGAGTGCAGTGGTATGATCTCAGTTCACTGGAACCTCCGCCTCCCAGGTTCAAGCAATCCTCCTGCCTCCGTCTCCCAAGTAGCTAGTATTATAGGTGTGCACCACGCCTGGCTAATTTTTGTATTTTTAGTAGAGATGGGGTTTCACCATGTCGGCCAGGCTGGTCTGGAACTCCTGACCTCAGGTGATTTGTCTACCTCAGCCTCCCAAAGTGCTGGGATGAATCAGATTTTTTTAGAATGTAAATTTGATCATTTAATATACTGACAGGATCTGCTCTTCTACCTCATTCTCCTTTCCCAGTCTTGAGTCAGGAGAAATTTGATTACCATGCCATCATCTCTCCCATGTTGTCACTGACACAAAAACATTCAGTTGGATGGTGTTGATCTGCTTTGTAACAAGCACATTCCTCAGCATTGGGGGATGCAAAAATACTATATGACGCTTGCCCTCATGGACCACACACTGTAGCAGAAGAAACTCCAGAGAAATAAATAATTATGGTTTAAAGGCATCACTGATATACCTGAAGTATGCCCATCATATCTTTCAAGCACAGCGGGAGGAACAACTCACTCTGGCTAACCAGGGGAGGCTGGCAAAGATCCCTGTAAAGTTATACCATCCCGCAGGTGCAATATAAAGACTGGTGGAAATTCTCCAGTCAGTACAGGGGAAAATGGCATCCCTGGCAAAAGAGAAGACAGGGAAAGGAAGTGACATAGTGGTATAAAAATTTGAAATTTGTTATGTGGCTTAGAAGCTTGATATATACTGGTGTGATTGCAGCTGCTACATTTAGCCTTTTTTTCTCTCTTTTAGGAACATGAACCACATTAAGAAATATATTTTACATCACAATTTAGCAAGTATTTGTGCTAACATACTTCTGTTTCTACAAGGGATGTATTGTGGTATTTTCTATTGCATTCTACTCTAATTTAGCTCATTTAAAAAAAAAATGCTGATTCTAACCCATGAAACTCATTGTATAACCTACCGGTGTGTTATATAACCCATGGTATGAGTAAATACCAGGCCAGAGTTTAGCGTATACATGTAAATGGGGGATGAAGGCAGAATTAGTGAGAAATGAGGCATGAAATAGCCAGCTAGGGTAGAATAATGGAGAGTTTTGTGTCACATCCAGTTCTTTTGTTTAATAATAATGATGATCAGGATATAATTGGTATTAATAACATATGTCAGGCAGTCTTCTAGGTGGCTCACATATGTTTATTTATTTAATCTTTACAATAAACTTGTGAGGTAGGGCCTATTATTTTCAGCCTCTTTTTACTAATGACTAAATGGAGCCACAGAAAGGACAATGTAATTTGCCTGAGATTAGGCAGATACTAAGTACCAGAGCAGAGATTGAACCCAGGCATTTTAACTCTAAGGCACATGCCCCTCACCCACATACTGTATTCATGAGGGCCGTCCAGTCTTGACTCTGCATTTCAAGAAGACAACTTATGAGCAATGTGAAAGGCTGGTGTTGAGAAACCACCCACCAGCCAATAATTAATAATTATTTACATTAGAATGTTCACAGTTGTCTTTGTTTTGTGTTGCAGAATACCTGAGTTGGAGTAATTTAGAAAGAAAAGAGGTTCATGGTCCTGCAGGTTTGGACGTTCAGGTGCAAGGCACTGGCTTCTGCCAAGGGCGTTTGTGCTGTACCATACATACGGATGTTCAGAGCTGGACGTCTGTGCAAAAAAGGGACCAAACAGGAGAAGGAGTCTCACCTTATAACAACCCTCTCTTGGGGGAAGTAATCTATTCCCATGAGAGTGAGAGCTCACCTAGTCCCAATAGACAGCATTAATCTATTCTTGAGGCACCCAAACACCTCCCACTAGGCCCCGATTCCCAGGACTGCTACCCTGGTAATTACACCTCAGCATGAGTTTTGGTGTAACAAACTACATCCAGACCATAGCAATGATAAATTTTGTTTACCGTCAATGTCTGTTACCTGCCAGACATTCAAGGCTTGGAAACCGAACACAATATCAGCAGGAGAGCAGGTGTGGACACCTCGGGCCTGTGTCAGATCACAAAGGTCTTTGACTGTAAGCTCCCACTGAATACCATCAAGCAAAGGGCAGACCTCTGGAGCCCCCATCTTTTCCATGGAGTTCATAGATGAGCCTCTTTGTTGGCCCTCCCGCTTCCTTGGGGCACCACCTTTTGCCTTTTTCATTCTCTACCTTGATTCTGCAACTTCTGGAATTGTAATGTGTTTATTTTTGCGCCAGATTAGTTCTCCAGTCTGCCATATCTTTCCTTTTTAAAATATATTCCTTCCCTTCCCTTTGGCTAGGATAGGCTTATTGCCCCATCCATAAATTCCACTGTTATCCAGTCCCCAAAAGAAGTGTGGCACAGGATAGAGTGAATCCAGGGCTATCTTTAACAGTTCTTACTTGCCAGCTCAAAGCACGGATCTCAGGACTCAGATGACTCTGTTCTCTTTTACCTCAGGATGAGTTTTCCACCCTGCAGTTAAGGGTGACTTTTGTTTCCATCCTGATTTGCAAATGTTAATTTCTATGTTTTAAGACAGGGGTTGGCAAACTGCTGACTAAAGCTATTCCCCGCCCCCCTCTCTCTCTCTCTCTGTCTGTCTCTGTGTGTGTGTGTGTGTGTGTGTGTGTGTGTGTGTGTGTGTGTGGCTCATGAACTGTGAATGGTTGTTACATTTTTATTTTTTATTTTTTGTTTCACTTTGATTTTTTATTTATTTTATTTTTATTTTTATTTTTTTGCTTTTAAAGTTTTCAGACTTTATTTCACGGCTATTGACACAGGAACATACTGGAGTTAGTAACCCGGTGCCCAGCCTCCCCACCATCTGCTTTATCAGGTCCTGCTCCTAGGAGGACTGGGCTAGGGCTGGGGCTAGGGGTGGGGATGGAAAAGGACATTGCAGTTTAAGACAATTCTGGCTTCGGAGCCATCCCTGCCACCCCTGCACCTGCCCCTTGACCTTGGTGAGACACTTGCTGGCTCCTGGTCATTCTGAGCCAAGGATGACCATCACTGACACTGGGGGGAGGGTTTGCAGTGAGGCAACCCTCAGTCACTCTCGGCCGAGACGGGAAGGATAAGACCCACCACTTCAGCGGTCAAATGAAATAAACACATGAAGAACATGGCTGGTAGCCAGGCCCAGATACCCAGGCAGGCAGCAGAAGTCAACCCCATCCCACAGTGGGCTCCTCTCAGTGGCCCTTCACAGGGCCTGGGGTGTGGCAGAGGGATATGGCCATGTCCAGGGTGGCGGGGTGGCTGGACAGGGCCAACTGAGGGTAATTAAAGAGTAACATAAAGAGGGTAAATGAAGAGTAACATTTTTTGACAAGCGGAAACTGTAGAATTCAGATTTCAGTGTCCATAGATAAAGCTTTATTGGAACATAGTGTCTCTTACTTGTTTATGTGTTCGCTATGGTTGTTTTCTTGTTGAAAGAGCACAGTTGGGTGGTTGTGTAGGAGAGCATGTGGCCCACAAAAGATAAAATACTTAATGATTCCTTATAGGAAAAATTTGCTCACCTCTGGACTAAGACCTGAAACCAATTTCAGTCCTTACCTTTGCAAAATACCTTTCAGATAGCATAAACTTAATAACATGTGTTTGATAATTTGGCTTCCTATGTTGGAAAACCACAGAATTTACAGCAAGATGTAACTTGAATTTGACCTTGAACAAATTCATGGCTGAAAATAATATTCTTAACACAGACACCACAAATTTTTATTTCAAGTATTTTTATTTTCATGGAAACCTTTTACCTTTGAAGAAAATTTGCACATTCTTAGTTTAGGGCTATAGCTTAGCACACAAGCAATATATAGAAGAGAAAAACGAAGAATCCTTTTTGCTTCTGTAGTTGAACGTATTTAAATATTTAAGAGAAGGTCAGGTAAAAACACTTTACAATCACATGCTTTTATTTAGTTTTCAGAACTGCTAAACATGGTGGACGACCCTCCTCCCAACAACGTTTGTTATTTTAAGTAAGAAAGTGGTGAATCTCATCATAGATTTGTCTGTATGCATTGTTTTTACACTATACAAAATCAGCCAATTAAAAAGAGAAAAAAATCTTTTGTTTCCTTGGGATTGTGCAGATAAGTGAACTCATTTGTTAGCCAACATTATTGAAATTTGTGGGTATGTTTGTGTAGACTCAGCCCTGGAGCAAGCGATATATTTGCAACTGGACAAATATATTGAGAGAAATCTGGTAAGCTCTGCCATTTATATTCATCATAGTAAACAGCTCACTGACTTTATTAATAGATTTTGCTTAATACAGCTTCTTACTGTTCTGTATTTAGAGTTGATTTTACGTCTTTCTCTTCTATATACAGCCAGTAATAATCTGAAGCCAAATTTAGTGCTCTCCAGAGACCATGCAACCCACGTTTGCATCAAGAGCCTGGTGATTTACGGACTCTGAGTTGGAGAGATGACCTCTACAATTACTGTAGAAACCCAGTGAGAAGTGAAGTGAGCTCACTGTAGAAAGATTTCAGGCATTGAAAAAACTTGCCTTATTTGGGAAATGTGGTTAACTGGTCCCAGCTGGTAAGACTGGTGAGCTCATTGTGAGATGTATTGTTTCTTAAAGCCAAATTCTTGTATTTTTAAAAATCTGTTAGAATTGGAGTATTAAATAGTATTGTTCAGTTTTTCTTGATGTTCTAGGAAGTAAATCAAATCAGAAACAACAGAGCTCCATTTTGAAAACTAAAGCTCAGATGCAGTGACACTTAAAATATTCCCTGTATATCTTTTCTTGTCTCTTATGTTGCTTACCTTACTTAGCCTCTGGGGAATTTGGGGTTTAATTTATGCCTTGAAATACAAGACTCCTACGGGAATCAAATTTATGTGGCCATGTGCGCTTTACTATACTTCTTTGCTCATGTACGTTTACCCTGTGTATTATACTTCTAGGATAGAATCTGTTAATTACATTTTCTTTAATGATCAGTAGCATTTCATGCTTATAAACAAAAGACTATGGTTTGTCATGTCTTCTGTAAAATTCCTACCTCAGATTTGTCTGTGTCTTGAGTCTGGCTTTCCAGAGATTCAGTTGTTTCAGAGGAAAAAACACAGGGTTTAAGTCAAGGAGACCTTGGTATGAATCCTGGCTCTGCTGTGTGTGAACTTGAGGACTTCAGGACAACTCCTTAACTGTTGTGACAGTTAAGAGGTGTTACCAGGGTGGGCGTGGTGGCTCGCGCCTGTAATCCCAGCACTTTGGGAGGACGAGGCAGGCAGATCATGAGGTCAGGAGTTTGAGACCAATCTGGCCAACTTAGTGAAATCCCGTCTCTACTAAAAATACAAAAATTAGCCTGGAGTGGTGGCACATGCCTGTAATCCCAGCAACTCGAGAGGCTGAAGCAGGAGAATCACTTGAACCCGGGAGGTGGAGATTGCAGTGAGCCGAGATCGCACCACTGCACTCCAGCCTGGGTGACACAGCGAGACTGTCTCAAAAAAAAAGAAAAAAAAAAAAAGAGGTGTTACCTGTCCTTCTCAAGTGTTGTGAGATTTAACATGTGAATATGGGAATGCCTGACACAAAAATGGTAATAAATGCCAATTTCCTATTCCTTCTATTTCTTTTTTTCTTTTCTTGAGACGGAGTTTTGCTCTTGTTGCCCAGGCTGGAGTGCAATGGCGCAATCTCAGCTCACTGCCTCCGCATCCCTGGTTCAAGCAATTCTCCTGCCTCAGCCTCCCAAGTAGCTGGGATTATAGGCGTGAGCCACCACGCCTGGCCCATTCCTTCTATTGCTATTTCCAGCTTTTCTTAGGCCTCACTTTCAACTGTTTCCTTTTGGGTTATATTGATATGATTTGGCTGGTCGTCTCTGCCCAGTCACCCATTCTCCATGCAGTAGTAGGAGGGAAAAGGTACTCTATACCCTTACCATTCAAACTGTGGTCCAATTACTAATGCTTAGAAAGATTCCTCAGGAATTTTTTTCTCCCAGGGACCTGCTTTAAAAATGTAATTTCATTTGTTTGTGGGTGAGGGAAAAGAAAGTGGTTTCCTAAAGTCAGTGCTTTCTTTCTAACTTAAACTGAAATACCCACATTGTCTCATTTGAGATCATAAAAGTAGCTCTGATCCCAGGGGACATGCGGAGATTAGAAAATGAGCAAAGGGAAGAGGAGGAGAAATGAGTAAGTCAGTGGCAAGACCATCCTTTCCCTGCCGAATTATATTATGTTTTCATTTTATCTTGCACATGTTCTACTTAAAATCCTGTCTGCACCCATTATAACACTGCTTCCTGACATCAATTGAAAGATGCCTCCATGGACTTGCTTAAAGCACAAGGAAACAAGCTTACTCTTTGGGGGGTTACATATATATATAAAGTATATAAAAATTCTAGAAGATAACATCGGAAAAACCCTTCCAGAGATTAGCTTAGTCAAGGAAAGGAGACGTGAACAAATATATATGTGTTTTTTTCAAGGAAAGAAGACATGAACAAATATTTAGTGTGGTTTAGTTTGAGGTAGATAATATTTTAATAAAAAATTAATAATGCCTCAAAAGAATATGGTCTGGGGCCAGCAGCATCAACTAGGATCGGATTAGAAATGCAGAATCTTTGGTCCCACTCCAAGCTTGTCAAATCAGTATCTGCGTTTTAACAAGACCCCTAGTTGATTCAGATGCATAATACAAGTTTTAGAAGCACTGCTCTGTATCACTTTTTTGGTGTCCACATCTCTGATGAGAGTAATGCGGTCCTTTCTATTTGGGGGTTATCCCTGGGTTTTGAAGTACTGAGTGACTAGAGAGATAACAGAATGGTTAAATAATCTGTCTCGCTGTCTGTGCTTAACTGTCAATCAGTTCCCTGCACATGTGGACTTCTCCACCTGTACCACCCATCATCTCTGGCTAGATTCTAATTGTAAAACCCTTCAGGGAAGGACATTCATTCTTTATTTGGTGGATTTTGTTTGTTTGTCTGTTGGCAAAATATAGTACTCATCAGTATCACTGTGGGTTTCTCTTCGGACAGAAGGTGGCAAAATTGGATATTGTCATTTCTTTTTTTTTTTTTTTTTTTTTGAGACGGAGTCTCGCTCTGTTACCCCGGGTGGAATTCAGTGGCCGGGTTTTCGCTCACTGCAAGCTCCGCCCCCCGGGTTTACGCCATTCTCCTGCCTCAGCCTCCCGAGTAGCTGGGACTACAGGCGCCCGCCACCTCGCCCGGCTAGTTTTTTGTATTTTTAGTAGAGACGGGGTTTCACCGTATTAGCCAGGATGGTCTCGATCTCCTGACCTCGTGATCCGCCCGTCTCGGCCTCCCAAAGTGCTGGGATTACAGGCTTGAGCCACCGCGCCCGGCCTGATATTGTCATTTCTTTTTTTTCTGGTTCCTCTTCCCACACCCACTTCTGTTATTTATAACATCTACTTTTCCTGCCATGCCTATACCCTATGAGCTGCCACATCCCTGCCTCATCTACTCTGTTCTTACCTTTCTTCACTGTCCATAATCACCATTTCCTCCCCTCTTCCAGTTTCTCCACTGTATGTTTCCCTTGGGTCTCTTGTGGTTTTCCTCTTTTATCATTTCTTCTCTGTCCTCATTATGGTTTTCAGGTGAGAGTGTTGTTTGGCAAAAGGAATAAAGTTAAAAACAAAAATCTTTTGGGTTCAGATCACCAGACTGCTGCTTCTCCTGGATTCTTCGTGGGTTTTTACAGTCATTGAACCCTCATCCCTTTCAACACCCAACCTCAAGCTGGGTTATAATTTTTCTATTCATATGCCAGTGTTCATCTTTCAACTGAGCTACTGAAGGACAGATTATTCATTTTTGATATCCCTAGTGCCTGGCACAGAGCAACACAATATAAATGTTTTCCTTTTAATTTTTTTTATCTCCATCAGTTATTGGTGATCAGGTGGTGTTTGGTTACATGACTAAGTTCTTTAGTGGTGATTGGTGAGATTTTGGTGCATCTATCACCCAGGCAGTATACACTGCACTCAATTTGTAGTCTTTTATCCCTCACTCCCTTCCCACCCTTTCCACCTAAGTTTCCAAAGTCCACTGGGTCATTCTTATGCCTTTGCATCCTCATAGCTTAGCTCCCAATTATGAGTGAGAATATATGATGTTTGATTTTCCATCCCTGAGTTACTTCACTTAGAATAATAGTCTCCAATCTCATTCAGGTTGCTGCAAATGCTGTTAAATCATTCGTTTTTATGGCTGAGTAGTATTCCATTGTATATATATACCACAGTTTCTTTATCTACTCGCTGATTGATGGGCATTTGGGTTGCTTCCACCATTTTGCAATTGTAATTTGTGCTACTACAAACGTGTGTGTAAGTATCTTTTTCACGTAGGGACTTATTTTCCTCTGGCTAGATACCCAACATTGGGATCGCTGGATCAAATGGTAGTTCTTCTTTTTAGTTGTTTAAGGAATCTCCACACTGTTTTCCATAGTGGTTGCACTAGTTTACATCCCCACCAGCAGTGTAGAAGTGATCCCTTTTCACCGCATCCTTGCCAGCATCTATTATTTTTTGATTTTTTGATTGTGTCCATTCTTGCAGGAGCAAAGTGATATCACATTGTGGTTTTGATTTGCATTTCCCGAATCATTAGTGAAGTTGACTATTTTTTCATATGTTTGTTGGTCATTTGTATACCTTCTTTTGAGAATTTTTTATTCATATCCTTAGCCCACTTTTTGATGGGATTGTTTTTTTCTTGCTAATTTGTTTGAGTTCATTGTTAGTGTTGTTGACTATTTTTTCGTATGTTTGTTGGCCATTTGTATACCTTCTTTTGAGAATTTTTTATTCATGTCCTTAGCCCACTTTTTGATGGGATTTTTTTTTCTTGCTAATTTGTTTGAGTTCATTGTTAGTGATGTTGACTGTTTTTTCATATGTTTGTTGGCCATTTGTATACCTTCTTTTGAGAATTTTTTATTCATGTCCTTAGCCTACTTTTCGCTGGAATTTTTTTTTTTCTTGCTAATTTGTTTGAGTTCATTGTAGATTCTGGATATTAGTCCTTTGTCAGATGTTCAGATTGTGAAGATTTTCTCCCACCCTGTGGGTTGTCTTGTTTACTCTGCTAACTGTTCTTTTTGCCATGCAAAAGCTCTTTAGTTTAATTAAGTCCCAGCTATCTATCTTTGTTTCTACTGTATTTGCTTTTGTGTTCTTGGTCATGAAATCCTTGCCTAAGCCAATCTCTAGAAGAGTTTTTCCAATGTTATCTTCTAGAATTTTTACAGATTCAGGTCTTAGATTTAAGTCCTTCTTCCATCTTGAGATGATTTTTGCATAAGGTGAGATCCAGTTTCATTCTCCTACATGTGGCTTGCCAATTACCCCAACACCATTTGTTGAATAGGGCATCCTTTCCCCACTTTATGTTTTTGTTTGCTTTGTCAAAGATGAGTTGGCTGCAAGTATTTGGGTTTATTTCTGGGTTCCCTATTCTGTTCCGTTGGTCTGTGTGCCTATTTTTATACCAGTACCATGCTGTTTTCGTGACTATGGCCTTACAGTATAGTTTGAAATCAGATAATTGATGCCTCCAGATTTGTTCTTTTTGCTTAGTCTTGGTTTGGCTGTGTGGGCTCTTTTTTGGTTCCATGTGAATTTTCGGATTGTTTTTTCTAGTTCTGTGAAGAATGATGGTGCTATTTTGATGGGAATTGCATTGAATTTGTAGATTGCTTTTGGCAGTATGGTCACTTTCACAATATTAATTCTACCCATCCATGAGCATGGAATGTGTTTCTATTTGTTTGTGTTGTCTATGATTTCTTTCACCACTGTCGTAGTTTTCCTTGTAAAGGTGTTTTACCGTCTTGGTTAGGTGTATTCCTAAGTTGTTTTGTTGGTTTTTGTTTGTTTGTTTTTCCTTCCAGCTATTGTAAAAGGAGTTGAGTTCTTGATTTGATTTTCAGCTTGGTCGCTGTTGGTGTGTAGGAGAGCAACTGATTTGTGTACATTAATTTTGTATCCAGAAACTTTGCTGAATTCTTTTATCAGCTCCAGGAGCTTTTTGGAGGAGTCTTTATGGTTTTCTAGGTATACAGTCATATCATCAGCAAGCAGTGACTGTTTGACTACCTCTTTATAATTTGGATGCCGTTTACTTCTTTCTCCTGTCAGATTGCTCTGGCTAGGACTTCCGGCACTATGTTGAAGAGGAGTGGTGACAGTGAGCATCCTTGTCTTGCTCCAGTTCTCAGAGGGAATGCTTTCAACTTTTCTCCTATTCAGTATTATGGTGGTTGTGGGTTTGTCATAGATGGCTTTTATTTCACTTAGCTCGGTCCCTTGTATGCCAATTTTGCTGAGAGTTTTAATCATAAAGGGGTGCTCGATTTTGTTGAATGCTTTTTCTGTGTCTATTTAGATAATCATGTAATTTTTGTTTTTAATTATTTGTATGTGGTGTATCACATTTATTGACTTGTGAATGTTAAACCATCCCTGTATCACTGGTATGAAACCTATGTCATCATGGTGGGTTAGCTTTTTGATATGTTGTTGGATTCGATTAGCCAGTATTTATTTATTTTTTTAACAATTTTCGTATCTGTGTTCTTCAGGGATATTGGTCTGTAGTTTTCTTTTTTGGTTTTGTCCTTTCCTGGTTTTGGTATTAGGGTGGTACTGGCCTCATACAATGATTTAAGGATTCCTTCTCTCTCTCTCTTGTGGAAGTGTCTATAGGATTGGTACCAATCCTTCTTTGAATGCCTGGTCGAATTCAGCTGTGAATGTGTCTGGTCCTGGACTTTTTTTGTTGGTAGTAATTACCATTTCAATCTTGCTTCTTGTTCTGTTCAGGGTATCTGTCTGTTCAGGGTATCTAATTCTTCCTGATTTAAGCTAGGAGGGCTGTATCTTTCCAGGACTTTATCCATCTCCTCTAGGTTTTCTAGTTTATGCATATAAAGGTGTTCATAGTAGCCTTGAATGATCTTTTATATTTCTGTCGTGTCAGTTAAAATGCCTCCCATTTCATTTCTAATTGACCTTATTTGGATTTTCTCTCTTCTTTTCTTAATCTTGCTAATGTTCTATCAATTTTATTTATCTTTTCAAAGAATCAGCTTTTGATTGCATTTATCTTTTGTACTGTTCTTTCTTTCAATTTCAAAATGATCTTTTGGGTTGGAATCACCAGACTGCTGCTTATCCTGGATTTTCTGTGGACTTTTACAGTCATTGAACCCCATCTCTTTCAACGCACAGCCTCAAGCTGGGTTGTAATTTATCTTTTTACATGCCAGTGTTCACCTTTCAACTGAGCTAGTAAAGGACAGATTATTCATTTTTTATATTCCTTGTGCCTGGCACAGAACAACACAGTATAAATGTGGTTTTTTGTTTGTTTGTTTGTTTTATTTTTGTTTTTTATTTTTATTTTTTGAGACAGAGTATTGCTCTTGTTGCCCAGGCTGGAGTGCAGTGGTGTGATCTTGGCTCACTGTATTCTCTGCCTCCTGAGTTCAAGCAGTTCTCCCGCCTCAGCCTCCTAAGTAGCTGGGATTACAGGTGCCCGCCACCATGCCTGGCTAATTTTTGTATTTTTAGTAGAGATGGGGCTTCACCATGTTGGCCAGGCTGATTGTGATCTCTTGACCTCCAGTGATCCACACACCTTGGCCTCCCAAATTGCTAGGATTACAGATGTGAGCCACCATGCCTGACCTTAACACAGTATAAATCTTAATATTGTTATATATAATATCTGTTGTGTTATTAATTGTAAAATTCTGAAAACTAAAGGGTTTAGAAGCCTTTTTTGGAGAACTTTATAGAGAAGACTGCAAATGAAATATACTAGAAATAGGGACAGATTTAGTGCTTTGGGTCTTCAAGAAGGAAAGTAGGGGGATTCCCTGGGTCTTTATTGGGTGGTAGAATAGCTCCAGAGGTGAATGTGGTTCTCATATTGCAGTGTATTTTTAGAAGATGGTATCCAGGACAGTTTATCATGTCTGGACAATACTGAAAAATTCGATGCTAGAATTTAACAATTAGGACAACAGTTTGTGCATGGTGTTCATCCTCAAAATTCATTTTATGAATCATGCTACCTTAGGCACAATTAGAATAAGACCTCACACACTGGATTTTCCCCCACTCATTCTTTTAATTTGTACTGTGTGATTGTGGCAATGTATATGGTCTTCCCATTGGATTCTCATTATTTCTCTGTGTAGTTTCATAACAAAAAAGCTATCAGTCTGGGATTGCTGTCAGCTGATTTTTTTTCTAGTCACTGAGTTGCTCAAGTTACTGTTTCAGCAAAATCAGTAGCAACTACAGTAATTTAAAAATAAAACTATTTTAAAAGCAGTGAAGTATTTTTGTGTTGTTCTTCTTGCTGTTGGTTTAGAACAAGCCACGTCAGTCCTTCAATTCTTAACTGTTCCAAAATTCAATCTAAGGTCTCAGTGTAGCATTCTTTCTTTTACTCTGTTTTATTTACTATCTGGGGGTGAACACTTAGTAGCTAGGAATTTATTTTAATAAACAATACTGTAAATCTAATAAATTCAAAAGACATCAAAAGGACTCAATGACTAGCTAGCAAATTGGTAGAAAATGATAAATGAGTCAAAATCAAATCATGTAATGATGATGTCACAAGCATGAAAATATCATTGGTGAAGCAAAGCAGAGCTTTGTAGCACATTTCCTGATATTTAGTTCAGGTACTTTCTCCTGCCTCCCTGCCCCCACAACCCCATCCCCCACTGCCCCGCCATCTACTCCCCTGTCAATCTTTTATTCCTATATGATTTTACTATAATGAAGTTTATCATTCATATTTCAGAAAACTTTCAAATTATTCTTGGGTACTCTCCTCCAGAGTATCTGCAAAAGTAGATAGAGAGCCTGGGTGGTCACATGGCAGTGAAAATAGGAAATATTTGAATTGAGTATCATTTTGGGGAGGGTCCTTGCAGATCTGAATCCAGTCCATTCTCCCTGCCTGCTCCTTCCTGACCGTATGCCTGAGATGTGGCTGCAGGGAGAGACTAACCTCAGAATACCTTTTCTTCCCCACTGAGTATGTGGCATGTACCCAGTTGCCAGGTTAGAACTGGCAACATCCAGAAATGGCCTGATTTGGTCACAGGTTGGGGAGATAGTATTTAGTGGAGTTGGCATGTATATGCTGATCTCACCCCAAAGCCTTACTCCCTGTGGCACTAGTTTGAGGGAAGGAAACAGTTTAGCAGCCACTTACTTTCCCTTTATGCCTGACAGGGTGTGGGACAAATTAAGTTAAACAGTTAAAATACTGGGCTGCCTCTATTGGATATCTCAGTTAGAGCCAGAAAGTTTAGGGAACTAAGTGTATTGGTTTATTACACTGAGTTGATTTTCTGTTGAATCTTAAAGAATCTTCCTTGTCAACAATTTCTTTAGGTTATTTATATAGCGCTTCCCTTGCTGCCTTAAAAAATGTGCAAAGCAAAGAGTCAAATTCCATTTATCATGGAATCAGTTTAAATCCCATTTTTTTTCGCTGGAATATCAGATGCTTTTTATAATTTCTTTCAGTTTTAAAACCAATTATTTGCTGTTGACTATGTGTCTGTATAAATTTGAAATGGATTCTAAAGTCTAATTCATAAAGAGATTTTGCAAAAGTATATTTTTGAACATTTATTTAACATGTTTTGTCATTGATTTATCAAATACTATATATATGTTGGCTAATTTTAAGAAACAAAAGAAACAGATCTTTGTCTAGAAGCTATAATTCCCAAGTTACCTTCAGATCAAATTTTTATAATTTTATTGCACATACATGAATGCAACTGCAAGAATGAATAATAAAATATTTCAAAATAAAATGACTGGTACCAAAATGAAATTATAAGTTAAGGTAGACAGAGATTGAATTACCTAATGTAAATCCTCTTCAGATTTTCACAGAAAGAACTAAGTGCTGTGGGAAAAGAAGCGTACCGTTTCCCTGTAATTGCATTGTGTCCTAAGCAATACTTGATGAGCTACGTTTGCAGCCGAGAGGACAAGTTGAGCTTTATTTACCTCTTTCAGTGGGTGCTATCTCTTGGATGTGCTCAGACCTTTAGAAGCCAAGGTCTACATTTTTTATTTGAAGTCTTTATGACTTTATGATTGGATAACCTTGGGCAAGTCAACAGCAGAGTTCATAGCTGTCTCTTTAGATTTTGAAGGATTCAAATGAAATTTCTACTGCAAAATGTTTTGTGAAATCTGAAGTATTATCCAATTGTTAGTTATTATCTCACAGCTTGCATTTTTAAAAACAAGAATTTCATCGATTTGCTTCAATCTAAAAGTGTAACTGTCATACAGGGAACAGACTTCCTTGAATAAGTGTATGAAAAAAAATTCCTGAAAAGGCTAATTAACCATCTGTGGGAAACAATACACGTCTTTATAGAGTTGGACTAAATGACCTTCTCTTAGTTTTCTTCAAACTCCAGGGTTCTCCGATTGCTTAGTTTTGTACATTATTGGTTATTTAGAAAGATCTTTTCTTTGCTATCTCTTTGTTTAGAAATTATCACGAGATTTAGAAATAGCTCTTTATTCCTTCTAATTTTTATAATCATCACAAAGAATTAGCTTTTGTATCTGGACTAATTTTACTTAGAACAGTGATGCCCCTGTTCCTGTTTGGAGGTTACTTATTATTACAATAATTGATGTATTGCATGTGCAAGTTAATTGTAAGAAATGACTCTTCATCAGTGCATCTCTTTACTAACTGACCAAATTAAGACTAAATTAACAATAAGACTGTAAATGTTTGCAAGATTCCAGTAGTCATTTAACTTCTTTGAGAAGAAATCAAATATAGTGGGAGGAACACAGAATTAGGTTTAGACTTTATGTTGACCCTCCTTGATTTAAAATGAAGGCGGTCTCTTTCTGGGCTTCGTTAAATTGGATAGTTTAAAAGAAGAACACTAGAAATTACGAAGAACTAACACAAAGCTGTGTTTGTGAGGATTTTGTCATCCCTACCATGGACCTGATACTGTGCTGAGTACTGACATGAAATGATCTCACTTATCAATGCATGTCAGTATTCAGGATGGTACTGTAAATATTGGTAAGATTCCAATAGTCCTTTAACTTATTTGAGAAGAAATCAAATGTAATAGGAGGAACATTGAATTAGGTTTAAGCTTTATGTTCAATGCATTTCCAGTACCCAGAAAATACTATGCACTAAGTTATTTACTGAACATTCTGTCATCTCTACTGTGGACCCAGTACCATGCTGAGTACTGGAGATGGCATTGATGAGTGAGATCATCCTTGCTCTTGAACTGTTCGGTCCAGGGTCAGTGGAAGTTCAGCCCTGGTTCTCCATAGCTGCCCCTCCTGTGGCTGGTTCATGTACAACTAACCAATGAGGTCTAATGCCATTCTCCATGATATCTCCTCTGAGATTTGCAGATCCCTCTCATAACCTTTATCTAAACTACTTGAATCAAATACTTTCATCTTTATTTTCTACTTTTTGAAGTGAAGTTAAGTGATTTCTCTAGGTCTTTCTAGCTTAAAAATCCTTGAAGTACCTACATGGTAATCATAACTATTTCATTTGAAGCATTCGTCTGACCAAGATGTGAGCTATCGTGCAGTATAACTGTGTGACATTAAGTGATGGACACAGAGATGTCCAACCCGAGTTTCCCTTCAGGATGGCCTTTTAACTCCTGCCACTCACAAGGATGACTGCAGACAGTCTGCAGCTATCAGCTCCTCCTGGGCTCTTCAGTTACAGAAAGCTGCCTCCCCAAGGGCACATCTTTCCTGACACAGGCCATAATTCAGACAGCCCAAATCTAGTGGTTGATAGGGTCAGGAGCAGAAAGGCCCAGCCATTTAAGCTCACTAGGAGACAACTGTCACAGGCAGTGCTAGCTCCAGAGATCCCCACTGAGTGAGCCTGGGCTTTTCCTCCCTGCGTCACAGTTCATCTCTACCTCTATCCATTCCCGCTTCTGGAGAACCCATCTGGCAGCAAGGAGGTTTCTAAGAATGCTCTTTGTTACCCGCTCAAGCCCTGTATTTTCTTTAAAAAGTGTTTCATTTATTTAAAAGGCTGTTTTCAGAGTAGCAGAACCTTCTTCACGGTGGAAGGCTAAATACAGACAGATAGGTAAGTGTTTCACATCAGAAGGTACAGTTGACTGTGAAGCAGAACACCCCAAACATCAATTACAGCGTAATATCTTTGACTGTCATGAAAAACAGCCTTTCCTTTAAAAAAAAAATGCTTTTCCACAATTTAGCTTGACATGTATCGCCAGGCCCTGAAAAAAACTTCCACTACTTGTCAATGACTGATAGTTTCATTTCTTGTAAAGTGCCAAAATTGAGAATTCAGACTTTCATTTTGGAGAAAAGTGGGATTTGTAAAGTGTTGCCTGGGAAAGAATGGACTAGTTAACCTAAAACAAAGTGGGGGATATGGGGATGTGTATGTGGGCTGGGGGTTATATGTACTTATGTGTATATTCCTAAAATTCTTTGGCCAGTTAGCTAAAATTTTCTAAGTGCATATGGAAAAAAGTAAATTGCCATTCACTTTATGACATGTCCAAAGATGTTGTTGTTCAAAGGAAACCAATTTCCCATTTTTATTATTAAAAAAGGCTTAAAATAACAACTTGTTCCAGATAATTTACCTTTTAAGATAATAAAATAATTGATTCTAATACTCTTTTTAGAGGAAGAGGGATTTAATATGGTTCTTGAAGAACATGTAATGCTGTAGAAGGAACAAGAGCACCTTCTCCAGGATAGGTGGAAAGGCACTGGTAAAGTAATGGTGGTGATGGTCACAGTGGCGCTGACGTGGTTCCATTGTCACCTAGTTGTCATTGTGTGTTAGAATCTACTGGGTGTGATGCTTTTTTGTGTATTTTCTCATTTGTTTCCTAGTGTAGTTTCAGTATCACTACAGCAGAAGCTAATCTGTCCTCTGAGTTCCAAAGCATCTTGTTGAAATTCTTGTGGCATTAACTATTGTACTCTGTACTTCACATTGTAGATATTTATGTGGTATATCCTCTCCTCTACTTAAGCTTAGCTTCTTTGGAACATAAGTCATGTTTAAGTAGCACACTCAGAGGACAAAATAAGTGTTCAGTGAATATTTAGTGAATCATTAAAGTGATTGTGCTGGACAAGATGATTATAATCTTGTTTTTACAGTAGAAATAAATGAAGATTAAAGAGTGCTATGGTCTGAATGTGTCTCCTTCAATTCTCAATCTCCAATGCAATAATGTTGACAGGTGGGGCCTTTTGAGAGGCGTTTGGGTTATGAGGGTACCATCTTCATGAATGGATTGATGCCATAATACAAGGGCTCGATTGAGAGAGTCCTTTCCT
This sequence comes from Papio anubis, assembly GCF_008728515.1. Taxonomy (NCBI): domain Eukaryota; kingdom Metazoa; phylum Chordata; class Mammalia; order Primates; family Cercopithecidae; genus Papio; species Papio anubis. The sequence goes on along the minus strand of NC_044987.1, from coordinate 33,411,353 downwards.
TTTGCCCTTTTGTACCTTTCATCATATGAGGACACAGAGTTCCTCCGCATGGAGGAGGCAGCATCAAGGTGCCACTTTGAAGCAGTCCTCCCAGGATACCAAACCTCCTACTGCCTTCATCTTGGACTTCTCACCTTCCAGAACTGTAAGAAATAAACTTCTGTTCTTTCTAAATTACCTAGTCTGTGATATTCTGGTATAGCCATACAAACAGACTAAGACAACGAGGTTAAATGAGTTTTCCCATCTTAGCACATTTAATAAGTGATCTGTTCGACACCCTGGTTTTCTAATTTAACCTAGTCCTTTCTTTCTATTAACCTATAGGTATTTAAAGATCGGAAACTCTTTTTCTCTGGAAGATGAGAGGCAGACTAGTAACTGACAGAGTTTCTGTGTTCTCTTCTGTCTCTTTCTACTTTTGGCAGTGCTCCTTGTTCACTCACGGGCTTGTGCTAGTTTTCATATATCCTTAACTCTTGACCCACCTTGTTTACCTTCCCAAGTCCTAACCATTCTTTAGAGACCAGCTTCTTGGATCTGGGTCATGGTATCAGGTAACCCAGGGCACGTCTTTTGGACTTTGCCACAGTAGGCAATAGGCAGGGTTCGTGTTCTCTGTCAGAAGTGAAGTCAGGAAAGCAATGGAATGTTAAAGAACAAATACACAAAAATAAGGCACAAAATCTAACAGAAGGTCACTAGCCGAGGCTTAGAGGAACTAATGAACAGGGCAGGCATCTGGATGACAGCCATTTTGAAGAATCTGTGGGCAGGTTTTCCTCAGGCAGCCACATCTTTTGAAGGTCCACATTTCTGCCTCTCAAGATGTCCCTTCATGGTCTACAACATATTCAGCTCTCTCAGCTGGCTCCTGATGCTTGAAGTTTGACTTCTTCAAACTGTTCTAGGCTGCAGTGATCTTTCAGAAGTTCTGTTGCGTTTGTTTCCTTTCATGGTTTCATTGTTTTTTTGTTTTTTGTTTTTTTTTTTTTGATGACTTTCTATATTATCCTACAAGTTCCATGAGGATTGAGTATTTATGTGCTGAGAAATGTACTAAGTAATTTACATCTCATTCCATCCTTTTAAGGGCTTCATTAAGTACTTTTGATATTCGCATTGTACAGATGAGGAAATCTGAGAAATAACCTCTTAAGGACCCCGTAGATATTAAGTAGTGAAATCAGGATTTGGAATGAGAGTGCTTGACTGTCATTAAAGGCTGTACTCATAATCCGTTATATTATATCAAATAGATATAACTTACTATTCCCAACAATATTTATTTTCTTAAATTATAAGGCAGATTAATGTTTTTAAAATAAAAATTTGGTTAAAGTGCTGCTTCAAGTAACCTATAGTCTATGCCTGTGGCAGAGACTAATAGTTAATTAATTTTAGGTAGGTTTTATTCTCACATAGTCCTTATGACTGAAGAATGGGCTATTCTGTTATTATCAAGGATACTAGCTAAAACAGTGTCGTGTTTAGAGTGCCATGGGGGAGGGTTCTGTGTGTTTTGAGAGAGATAACTCCAAGTCTTGGGGAGCTGCACCTGTTTCACAGGCATTTCATACCATTACTGAGGTTCTCTCCAAGGGGGCTGTTGTTTTTGATAATGAGTTACACTCAGCATCTTGAGGCAGATGAGTCAGGGATGCCTTTCCTTGTCCACATGTAATTCCTGGCATTTGGGTTATTTCTGGACCAACTGAGTAGATGATTTTTCTGAGGCATGTGAGATAGACGCAACCTTGAAAAAGGGAAGCATTGCCAAAAACATGGCTTTGTCTGGGTTTCAAGCACATGTTTCATAGGATTTTTATTCACAGAAGAGTCAGAAGACTCTTGTTTTGTTCACAGGAATAAAAGTTTGTGTGGCCCATAACAAGCTCCTTATGTCTTTCTGTCCTTTTCCCTCCTCCCCCTTCAGTTGCTTCTGTTTTTTATAGTCTTCAAAGTGTTCAGTCTAAAAACATTATTTTAACCATCCACATGTCAGGTAGACCTATATATATATATAGGTATCTACATATATATATATGTATCTCCTTACAGGTTCAGAGATGAGTAAGTCATAGGAAATAACTTAAAAGCATAAACTTTTTTTTTTTTTTTGAGATGGAGTCTTGCTCTTGCCATCCAGGCTGGAGTGCAGTGGCACAATCTTGGCTCACTTCAACCTCTGCCTCCCAGGTTCAAGCGATTCTCCTGCTTCAGCCTCCCAAGTAGCTGGGATTACAGGCGCCCACCACCACACCCAGCTAATTTTTGCATTTTTAGTAGAGACAGAGTTTCACCATGTTAGTCAAACTGTTCGCAAACTCCTGACCTCAGGTGATCCACCCACCTTGGCCTCCCAAAGTGCTGGGATTACAACTGTGAGCCACCATGCCCAGCCAAAAGCATCAACTATTGAAGGGTGCAATAGAGACAGATAGTTTATATCTATACCATAGTAAATGCTGAGTTAGAGGTACACGTAGGTATGAAGTGCCTCGTGGACATAAAGTGCACTTGATCTAATGTGGAAGTCCAGTCTCCGGAAAGATGATACTTGAGGCAGATCTTGCTGGATGAGTGAGAGGTAGCAGGGGAAAGGAGGGCTGTCTAAACAAAGAGCGTAGGCATAGTAGGCAAAAGATTGTAATGGTATGTGAGAAGAACTTCAAGCACATTGGTGTTAGTAGAGCATAAAATATGAAGTTCCAAGTGTTGGAGATGAGATGAAAAAGACATGGAAGTGCTACATGTATGGAAAGCCTTGCTTGCCTTGCCAAGAGGTTTGAGTTTCATTCTGTGGCTTTGGAAACTGTTTATACAAAGAAATGTAATAGTAAAAACTGTATTTTAAATTAATTATTCTAACTAAAATATGGATAATGAATAGGGAGAAGGAACAAGACCTTAAGGAAGATCATGTGGGTGTTAATTAAAATAGTTTAGCTATTTTAAAGCCCTAAATTATTGCAATCATTTTGAAATATAGAGAAATCTGTTGTTCTGAAGACCAGATGCTTTGGTATCTCTTGATGGGATCAAATTTTAATCAATAGCAGTCTGCTTCTTGAATATTGTATTTACTAAAAAATCCATTGTGTTATACTAAGTCAGTTTCTAAAAAGTGACACTCTGATCTTACCTTTAATTCACGCTGTAAAATCTGGTGGGTTAGGCCTCTGTTTAGAGAGTTTGATATAAAAAAACATTCTTATAAATACAAATGGAACTGATTACATATGATGTCTGTCTAGAACCAAATAAAGAAGATAGTGGCATCCATGAAGATGACATTATAGATGCTTCTAGAAAAGTCTTAAAGAAAATATCAGGTTTCTGGTCAGTAACCATAATTTCTAAATACATTAGCTATTGAGTGCTGCCTGCCCTTAAAATAAAAGCACATTTTCTTTCTGGTTTTCCATGTACAGCATGACTGAGCTCTCAGGAAGAAGACCCTTGGCTCGCCTGGGCACATTCATTAATTGTTATTACCTCATGTCTACAAGTAGAATTCGATATACTAAATAATTGAAAAATTATTCTCTCTGACTAACCTAAATATCTTGGATTCAGTCCATTTCCTTCTGTTGCTTCCTCACTGGAGATGGAGAACAGGTGGTCACCATGTGACACACTTCGATTTTACAAGCGACTAAAAGAACTTGTAAGTTGTTTCCTTCACCTTGGATTTCCCTTTCGGTGCTCATCATATATTCATCAGAATGTCAGAAGTATTTGAATAGTGTCATTTCCATGGAGAGTTGAGGGCTCATTTTATGAGAAATGACAGCATTCTTATTCAGAGAAACATTTAGGGATGTGTGTGTGTGTGTGTGTGTGTGTGTATGTGTGTGTGTCTGTTTCTTTTGAGAAAGAGAAAGAATTAGGGCTTTTGAGTCTCAGTGTTTTAAATTTCAACTTTATGTTATTGTAAGTTAATTTCATTAAATGTTTCCAGTTTGTTGTAGGTTGATGCCGGACCTCATGATATGGAGAGAAAATATTTGAAGTATAGGAAAGAACGAATAGATAATGCTTCTTCTTACCCTTTGCATTAAAATGAACTTTCTAATTATTTTTCAAGTATTGTTAGTAATAAAATTGATTAAGTTAGGGTAAAATTTTTCTTTGTATTTATTTTGGCAACAACGAATGGCTGAAAAGCCATAATAAATAAGACTGAAGGTGAGGAGAAACTTAAAATCACAAATAATTGACAAACGGGACAGATTGTCACCTTATTCAGTTTAATTAACTGAAAGGAAAATTTGAAGTTCAATTTTTTCAACATAAAACTGAATTGCATTTGAAGATTTATTTAAATCCATAGAAATTATAATACCTAAAACTTAATTTGTATCAATTGGTGTATTAAGAGTTGAAAGAAAGAATGATAAATTATTAGTAATAATTAGTTTTGAGTTTTTGGTGACCACAGAACTAAGCTTTTAGGAATTTTCCTAATTCTAATTGATAAATTCCTTCATAAAGAAGAACCCTATTTCTCAAGTCAAGCAGTAAACAGAATTGATAGAAATATTTATTTTAGGTTTTCTCTAGTTCATAAGTTATTTTCACGACTTAGTTTTTAAGTCTCAAAACTGCAATAAATTCATTATTAAAAACTTTAGTTAAGTAATTCTTGGGAAATAATGAATCACCCCATGCCTGATAATTAATCTCACATTTTACCCACCAATGGCTATTTTTTCTTTGCAATCCTTTCCAAAGTAGGAAAAGATTAAGCATTGTTTAAGAGTGAGAATTTTGAACTTTAGACAGGTTGTATTCCAGTGAAAATAAAGTAATGGAAAATTTTCATTCTGCTATACTTCTACAGTTTAAAGAAATATCAGAATGTATTCTGCCAAATAGTTCTTCAGGATATTTGAGTTTAATGGTGGAAGGTATGACCAGCCCTCACTCACAGACTTGGCATAGTTATAAACATAGTCTTGACTTCCGTGAGCTGTACAAGTGATGACATGGGTAATATCACAAGAGACAAGATAGTGACTTGACTTACAGACTGCATTTTTGCAAGTGTTCTGGTCATGTTTATGTGATGTGACAGAGGGACTTATTTGATTATAAAGCAATAATGAAGGATAACGAAACATCAGCATTCACTGAGTGCTGAAACTGCACAGTAAAGTAAAATGAAAAGAAAAGGTATATTTTTGTGACTGAAAATTGAGATTCATTAAGTTTGTGGACTAAGCCATGTGACTTGAAAGTAGCTAAGTGGCATCTCTACCACCCAGCCCTCTCTTTCAACTACCAAGCTGACAATTTTTATGATGATTTCCATAATGCACTGGTTATCGTGTTTGCCTCACAAGCTGACCATTTTCAATGCCAGCACCTTTTGCTTCTTCTTTCCTTCCTTTAAGCCTTTCGTTGCCCTCATCACTTAATGTGAAATTTTCATAATGAAAGTTTATCATTGAAATCTACAACCCCAAACTAAAAAGGACAAAGCAGTGCTAAGATAGCTGTTGAAAAGGCAGTAGTAGATATTTTCTACAATTCCCACCTTTCTAACTGTTGATATTGCTACCAATCGATGACCTTATTGCATCTGGGATCATTTGCCAGCACACAGGGCCACAGCACCCATGGCCATCCCTGTGAAGTGTTCCTCATGGGAGATGTGCCTAGGAACAGCGTATATACAGGACCACCAGAGAAATAACTGTTTGTGCTTTAAGTAATCAAATTCTTACCTATACTCTACTCAGTTCCAGAATGTTTTCTAAAGATACAATCATGTCATCTGCAAACACGGACAATTTGACTTCCTCTTTTCCTAATTGAATACCCTTGATTTCTTTCTCTTGCCTGATTGCCCTGGCCAGAACTTCCAATACTATGTTGAATATGAGTGGTGAGAGAGGGCATCCTAGTCCTGTGCCGGTTTTCAAAGGGAATGCTTCCAGGTTTGCCCATTTGGTATGATATTGGCTGTGGGTTTGTCATAAACAGTGCTTATTATTTTGAGATAGTAGTTTATTGAGAGTTTTTAGTGTGAAGGGCTGCTGAATTTTGTTGAAGGCCTTTTCTGCATCTATTGAGATAATCATGTGGGTTTTGTTGTTGGTTCTGTTTATGTGATGGATTATGTTTATTGATTTGCATATGTTGAACCAGCCTTGCATCCCAGGGATGAAGCCCACTTGATCGTGGTGGGTAAGCTTTTTGATGTGCTGCTGGATTCGGTTTGCCGGTATTTTATTGAGGATTTTCACATCAATGTTCTTCAGGGATATTGGTCTAAAATTCTCTTTTTTTGTTGTGTCTCTGCCAGGCTTTGGTATCAGGATGATGCTGGCCTCATAAAATGAGTTAGGGAGGATTCCCTCTTTTTCTATTGATTGGAATAGTTTCAGAAGGAATGGTACCCCCTCCTCTTTGTACCTCTGGTAGAATTCGGCTGTGAATCCATCTGGTCCTAGACTGTTTTTGGTTGGTAGGCTATTAATTACTGCCTCAATTTCAGAGCCTGTTATTGGTCTATTCAGAGATTCAACTTCTTCCTAGTTTAGTCTTGGGAAGGTGTATATGTCCAGGAATTTATCCGTTTCTTCTAGATTTTCTAGTTTATTTGCGTAGAGGCGTTTATAGTATTCTCTGATGGTAGTTTGTATTTCTGTGGGATCAGTGGTGATATCCCCTTTATCATTTTTTATTGTGTCTATTTGATTCTTCTCTCTTTTCTTCTGTATTAGTCTTGCTAGCGGTCTATCAGTTTTGTTGATGTTTTCAAAAAACCAGCTCCTGGATTCACTGATTTTTTTGAAGGGTTTTTAGTGTCTCCATCTCCTTGATTTCTGCTCTGATCTTAGTTATTTCTTGTCTTTTGCTAGCTTTTGAATTTGTTTGCTCTCGCTTGTCTAGTTCTTTTAATTGTGATATTAGGGTGTCGATTTTAGATCTTTCCTGCTTTCTCTTGTGGGCATTTAGTGCTATAAATTTCCCTCTACACACTGCTTTAAATGTGTCCCAGAGATTCTGGTACATTGTGTCTTTGTTCTCATTGGTTTTGAAGAACATCTTTATTTCTGCCTTCATTTCGTTATTTACCCAGTAGTCATTCAGGAGCAGGTTGTCCAGTTTCCATGTTGTTTTGAGTGAGCTTCTTAATCCAGAGTTCTAATTTGATTGCACTGTGGTCTGAGAAACAGTTTGTTGTGATTTCTGTTCTTTTACATTTGCTGAGGTGTGCTTTACTTCCAATTTTGTGGTCAATTTTAGAATAAGTGCAATCTGGTGCTGAGAAGATTGTATATTCTGTTGATTTGGGGTGGAAAGTTCTGTAGATGTCTATTAGGTCTGCTTGGTGAAGAGCTGAGTTCAAGTCCTGGATATCCTTTTTACCCTTCTGTCTGCTTCATCTGTCTAATATTGACAGTGGGGTGTTAAACTCTCCTATTATTATTGTGTGAGAGTCTAAGTCTCTTTGTAGGTGTCTAAGGACTTGCTTTATGAATCTGGGTGCTCCTGTATTGGGTACATATATACTTAGGATAGTTAGCTCTTCTTGTTGAATTGATCCGTTTACCATTATGTAATGGCCTTCTTTGTCTGTTTTGATCTTTGGTGGTTTAAAGTCTGTTTTATCAGAGACTAGGATTGCAGACCCTGCCTTTTTTTTTTTTTTTTTTTTTGCTTCTATTTGATTGGTAGGTCTTCCTCCATCCCTTTATTTTGAGCCTATGTATGTCTTTACACGTGAGATGGAGCTCCTGAATACAGCACACTGATAGGTCTTGACTCTGTATCCAATTTGCCAGTCTGTGTATTTTAATTGGGGCATTTAGCCCATTTACATTTAAGGTTAATATTGTTATGTGTTAATTTGATCCTGTCATTATGATGTTAGCTGGTTATTTTGCGCATTAATTGATCCAGTTTCTCCATAGCATCAATGGTCTTTACAATTTGGCATGTTTTTAGAGTGACTGGTACCGGTTGTTTCTTTCCATGTTTAGTGCTTCCTTCAGGAGCTCTTGTAAGGCAGGCCTGGTGGTGACAAAATCTCTCAGCATTTGCTTGGCTGTAAAGGATTTTTATTTCTCCTCCACTTATGAAGCTTAGTTTGGCTGGATATGAAATACTGGGTTGAAAATTCTTTTCTTTAAGAATGTTGAGTATTGGCCCCCACTCTCTTCTGGCTTGTAGAGTTTCTGCCGAGAAATCCACTGTTAGTCTGATGGGCTTTCCTTTGCTGGTAACCCGACCTTTCTCTCTGGCTGCCCTTAACATTTTTTCCTTCATTTCAATATTGTTGAATCTGACAATTATGTGTCTTGGGGTTGCTCTTCTTGAGGAATATCTTTGTGGTATTCTCTGTATTTCCTGAATGTGAATGTTGGCCTGCCTCTCTAGGTTGGGGAAATTTTGCTGGATAATATCCTGAAGAGTGTTTTCCAACTTGGTTCCATTCTTCCCATCACTTTCAGTATGCCAATCAAACGTAGGTTTGGTCTTTTCACATAGTACCATATTTCTTGGAGACTTTGTTCGTTTCTTTTTGCTCTTTTTTCCCTAAACTTGTCTTCTCTCTTTGTTTCATTAATTTGATCTTCAATCACTGATGCGCTTTCTTCCACTTGATGGAATTGGCTATTGAAGCTTGTGTATGCGTCACGAAGTTCTTGTGCCATGGTTTTCAGCTCCATCAGGTCATTTAAGGTCTTCTCTACACTGTTTATTCTTGTTAGCCATTTGTCTAACCCTTTTTCAAAGTTTTTAGCTTCCTTGTGATGGGTTAGAACATGCTCCTTTAGCTCGGAGAAGTTTGTTATTACTGATCTTCTGAAGTCTACTTCTGTCTACTCGTCAAAGTCATTCTCCGTCCAGCTTTGTTCCATTACTGGTGAGGAACTGCGATCCTTTGGAGGAGAAGAGGCAGTCTGGTGTTTAGAATTTTCAGCTTTTCCGCTCTGGTTTTTCCCATCTTTGTGGTTTTATCTACCTCTGGTCTTTGATGTTGGTGACCTACACATGGGGTTTTGGTGTAGATGTACTTTTTGTTGATGTTGATGCTATTCCTTTCCGTTCGTTAGTTTTCCTTCTAACAGCCAGGTCCCTCAGCTGCAGGTCTGTTGGAGTTTGCTGGAGGTCCACTCCAGACCCTGTTTGTCTGGGTATCACCAGCGGAGGCAGCAGAATAGCAAATATTCCAGAACAGTAAATATTGCTGCCTGATCCTTCCTCTGGAAGCTTTGTACCAGAGGGGCACCTGCCTATATGAGGTGTCTGTCAACCCCTACTGGGAGTTGTCTCCCAATTAGGCTACACGGGAGTCAGAAACCCACTTGAGGGAAGCAGCCTGTCTGTTCTCAGAGCTCAAACGCCACGCTGGGAGAACCACGGCTTTCTTCACCATTGTCAGACAGGGACATTGAAGTCTGCAGAAGTTTTCTCCTGCCTTTTGTTCAGCTATGCCCTGCCCACAGATGTGGAATCTATAGAGGCAGTAGGTCTTGCTGATCTGCGGTTTGAGCTTTGTGGCCACTTTGTTTACCTACACAAGTCTCAGCAATGGTGGATGCCCCTTCCCCAACCAGGCTGCTGCCCCACATTTTGATCTCAGAGGGCTGTGCTAGCAGTGCGCAAGGCTCCGCGGGCGTGGGACCTGCCGAGCCAGGCACGGTAGAGAATCTCTTTTTCTGCTGGTTGCTAAAACCTTGGGAAAAGCACAGTATTTGGGCAGAAGTGTCCCATTTTTCCAGATACAGTCTGTCATGACTTCCCTTGGCTAGGAAAGGGAAATCCCCCGACCCCTTGCACTTCCCAGGTGAGGCAATGCCCCACCCTGCTTCGGCTCACTCTCTGTGGGCTGCACCCACTGTCCGACCAGTCCCAATGAGATGAACCAGGTACCTCTGTTGGAAATGCAGAAATCACCTGTCTTCTGCATCGATCCCTCTGGGAGCTGCAGACCAGAGCTCTTCCTATTTGGCCATCTTAGAACAGACCCTCTTTTTTCTTTTTTAATAAAACTAGCAGAAAAGGGGATTCCATAAGCAGATATTCAGTCAAAGGCAGTTCCTGGAATTGGCTCATGTGGCTAATTCTGTAACGTTGACCAAAACACTTTAACCCTTTGAAGAATGGGGCAGTCATTTTTCCTTTAAATGTTAAAACTAAGCAGTTGTGCTGTTTAATGCTGATTTTGAGAAAGGTGTTGTGTTTTAGTCTAGATTCCATCCTCTTGCTGACTGAGTGGCCTATAATTAATTTCCATGAACCTCGTTTTTCCACTCTTTAAGATGGGAGTCAGTTTAAGCATAATCTTCCAGAAATCCTTATTGATAGGAAAATATATAAAATTGGATCAAGAGAATAAGATTGTGAATGAGCCTGCAAAGCTCTTGAAAATGTTTTGTTTTTCTTATCATAAAATCATAGAGATAACACACTCAATAAAGATGTTAACTTTCATATACATCTTAGGACTATTTATATTGGTATTGAGCCCAGTTTATGTCTTTCAAGGCTCTTTGGTCTTGCTCAGTAGAACACCCTGAACTAGGAGTATCACATCTTATCCCTTTCACATGCTCAAGGCCTGGCTCCAGTGCAGACTCCTGCTGCAGTGGGAACCACAGCATGTATGGTGCAGAGGCTTCAGGGCACATTGGCTCCTCCCATCACGTCTAGACCGCGGATGGAGTACTGTACTGTCACCTCTGGGCTCTGGTGTCTCCCATGACTGCTAGTGGGGCCAGGTGACACTGAAAAGCAGGAGAGTTCTTGTTCCATGCGGTAAATTTTGATCAATTATGAGAAGGAACTGGCAGATAAACTTGCTTCTTGCTTGCTTGCCCAGTGAACAGCCCCAAGGTGTGTTGGTTTTGGACAGCATGAATGGAGATGTGCCACAGAGGTAGAGTAGCTGGCTGGCTCCTCATGCTGCTGTGGCGAGCTCAGCTGAGACCACTTGTATTTACCTTCCTTCCTTGTCTCACATCTCTATTCCTCAGTCTTGCTGTCCAAGATGCGTGCGTGCATGCACGCACGCACACACACCCCCCCCCCCCCAAGCTTTAGCAGGCAAGCTTTGCCTCAGGCAATGTTTTCTTGGAAATTTGAACTAAAGCAGTATTATATGTAATATAATATAAAAGTTTAATTTCTACTGCTATTGTTTTTAGGAATAAGAAAAAAAAATACATCTGTTAGTTTTAGTCAGATCCAGTACTTGTTATAAGTGGTCTAAGTAGTCTTTGTTTTGCCTAGTAATTTATCAGTTCGTATTTGTTCATCCAAGTTCTTTGTCATCCTAGAAGAGCAGAGAAATCCAAATGCTTAGCATGGAAAAAAGCTTCAGTAACTTTAATTAGGAAATCTTCAAATTCACCCAGGGTGATTTTCCACATATCTTGTCTGGTATGCAGAGTTATGTAACCCTAGTTTTATTCCTAACTTGATGTCAGAGCCATCAGCTTGTAGCCACTCCACACACTGTCTGCCTACTAATTCCAGTCTTCCTTGTCTTCCCATAGCTACAAGAGGAGATTGACAATTGGATGCTGTATTAGTCAGCGTTCTCTTAGAGGGGCAGAATATATGTATATGTAAAGGGAAGTTTATTAAGTATTAACTTACATGATCACAAAGTCCCACAATAGGCTCTCTGCAATCTAAGGAGCAAGGATAGTCAGCGTGAGTCTCAAAACTGAAGAACTTGGAGTCCGATGTTTGAGGGCAGGAGGCATCCAGCATGGGAGAAAGATGTAGGCTGAGAAAGATGTTGTCTCTCCTTTTCACATTTTTTCTGCCTGCTTTATATTCACTGGAAGCTGATTAGACTGTGCCCACCAGTTTAAGGGTGGATCTGCCTTCCCCAGCCCACTGACTCAAATGTTCATCTCTTTTGGCAACACTTACACAGACAGACGCAGGATTAATACTTTGTATCCTTCAATCTAATCAAGTTGACACTCAGTATTAATCATCGCAGATGCTATCATATGCTCTCAACATCATTCTCTTTCTCTCACAAGGTTTAAAGCAGCATTACAAATACCCAACACCCCTTCTACTTCCTACTTTTCCTCTCTCATTTTTTTTTTTTTTTTTTGAAACGGAGTCTCACTCTGTTGCCCAGGATGGAGTGCAGTGGCCGGATCTCAGCTCACTGCAAGCTCCGCCTCCTGGGTTCATGGTTTTTTGTTTTTTTTTTTTTTTTGAAATGGAGTCTTGCTTTCTCACCCAGGCTGAAGTACGGTGATGTGATCTCTGCTCACTGCAATCTCTGCCTCCCAGATTCAAGCGATTCTCCTGTCTCAGCCTCCCAAGTAGCTGGAATTACAGGTGCCTGCCACCACACCCAGCTAATTTTTGTATTTTTAGTAGAGATGGGGTTTCGCCATGTTGACCAGGCTGGTCTCAAACTCCTGACCTCAGATGATCCACTTGCCTCAGCCTCCCAAAATGCTGGGGTTATAGGCATGAGCCACCGTGCCCGGCCTCTCATCCCCTCTTTCCTTAATCTCTTTCTTTGTTCACTTTTCTTTCTTTCTTCCCTCTCTTCTTTCCTTTGTCCTTTTTCTCCTTCATCTCCCACCTCACCTCTCCACCTTTTTTTTTTTTTTTTTGGAGGAAATGAAGTGCTGTAGTTTTAATCTGTTGCTTCCTTAGATTGCATTTTAATTTGCAAGGAACATGGAACTGGGAACCAGACAGATTTAATTTTGATTATCTGCCGTGCCTGTCATAAGCTCTATGACCTTGGTCAGATTACTTCTCTCTTCTTTGATAATGTTTTCATGCTCATAAAATGAGGATTTATTATTCTTACCTTGTAGAATTTGTATGTGGAGTTCTGGTATGCAAACTACTTTACAACCACTGTTAATTGTTCTCCTGGTCTTGGTCAGCACTGAGCATCAGTACCAGTCACAAAATGGGTATTTACTAAAAGCTCAAGTTAATGAATGAATTAATAAAAATCTACTTGTGAGCCAGGTGTCAGCATACCCTTAGGAAACTTTCTCTTCTCTCCATTCTAATTTTTGTTCATTCTTACCAATTTTTCAACTTTCATGTTTCTCCTCCTCTCTTGCTATCCCATCTCCATTTTTTATCCTTTTCTTCTCATTTTTAAAACAGAATTCAATTATTGAAGAATTGAACAATGCCTAAAATTGAAAAAGGAAAATGAATATATTATTTAGAAAAGTAAAGATAAATGTGAATCAGTAGCTTAAAAATTCACAAGTATTTGCCTTCAGGTATCAGAACTTTGGAATAGAGATAGAGCAGAGAGCTGGCTTAATTTATAATTTATATGCCTTCACATATGATTAGGTTGTTGAAAACTGTGTATGTCTTTAATAATTAACTTCCACCTATGGAAGATGAATATTTAGCATCCTTACAGTACCACAACCACTACTACTTCAAACATATTTCCCTTCCTGCTACCTTCCAAATATATATCATTTGATTACATTTTTACAAAGATCAATGCTCATTGTTCACATAACAATAAATTATGGTTCATAGGTGAACCGTATCAGATTCTGTGATTACTTTTTTTGCATAAGTTTTTTTTTTCTTGGTGTCAATAATTGCCTTACTTTCAAATTTTGCTTAATTTTCTGTTTCCAAGTACAAGGATGTAATTACACAACAAACCTTGGGCCGGATGCAGTGGCTCACACCTGTAATCCTACCACTTAGGGAGTTCAAGGCAGGTGGTTCACTTGAGGCCACGAATTTGACACCAGCCTGGCCAATGTAGCAAAACCCTGTCTCTACTAAAGATACCAAAATTAGCTGGGCATGGTGGTGCATGCCTGTGGTCCCAGCTACTCAGGAGGCTGAGGCGCAGGAATTGTTTGACTTCCGAAGCGGAAGCTGCAGTTAGCCAAGATGTTGCCACTGCACTCTGACCAGGGCGATAGTCTTAATATGTTTAGACATATCACATAATACCTTCTCCATTCCATTTGTTTAGAGACATCTCTCCTGTAACTCTCATCTTAGCTGGTTGCTTTAAAGTTCAAAGCCTTACTTGTCCATCTAATTTTCTGGCAGATCATATTACCATTATTTTGGGAGTTTCCTGTGACTCTAAACTGAAAAAACTCTTGTTTTTTCAGATCTTGTGCCTAACTTCCTTAATTTATTCCCTCATGTGAGCAAAGCACACCCCTCAGTATTCTCCTGAGAAATGGTACAGAAGCAGTAGAATTTTTGAGGCCTTACACATTTGTAAATATTTTTATTCTACCCTCAACCTGGAATGATAATTTAACTAGAAATAGAAAGCTAGGTTTGAATGAATTAGTTCTCAGAAATTTGAAGGCTATGGATTTTGATTTAATGCTTCTTTTATGCTGTTGAAGATCCATTATTGTTCTGATTTCAGATGATTTTTCTGTAAGCTCCATTTTCATATGGGTTGCTTTTAGGTTTTCATTTTATCGATGTTTTTTAAACCTTTTATGATGATATGCCTTTTGTTTATTTTCTCATTCATTGCACAGTGTACACATTGGGCCATTTTAGTACGGAAACTTTAAAACAAATTCATTCTGGAAATTTTCCTGAAATTTTTTTTTTGGCAATTCTCATCTCTCATTCAGCAGTTCTATTAGTCAGATGGGTTTCTGATATTCTTCATGTTTTAAAACTATATTTTCTGATTTTAATAGCCCTCTTCCTTATTTACATTGAACTTCTAGAAATTATGTTGTTGGATGTATCTATTTGTTTTAAATTTTTCTACCCAGAACTGGGTTTTGAGATCCATCAACATTTAATATTTCTCTCTAACTTCCATGTAGCACTCCATGGCACACATCTAAAACATTTTATGTACCCTCTAACAAATACCCCAGCTCCTTTTCTGTTCCCACAGATAACACCTTAATGAATATCCTCATTTGTGTTTGCTATGCACATTTCTGTTAGCATCTCATTGAGAGATACACCCAGAAGTTGGTTCTTAGGACACACATACATGTCCCTTAGTAGTGCAATGTTTCCGTGTAAAAGGGCTTCACCCCTCTACAATACCATTAGTAGTACATTAGGGTTCCTGTGTCTCCACATGCTCTCAGCACATGGCATCATTCAACTTTCTAACTCATATAGCATCCAATTGATAAAATGTAATATCTCATGGGTTTAATTTGCTTGTCTCCAATAATGAATGAGTTTGAACAACTCTTCATATGTGTGTTACACTTTGGGTTTCCTCTTTTGTGTATTATCCCTTCATATCCTTGACATGCATTATCTGCTTGCTTCTTTCTGTCCAGTTTGTAGGAGTTCCTTGTAAATGCAAATGTGAATCCTTTGGTTCCTAAGAGTTTGATCACCTGGTGGTGGTGGCAATGATGTAACTGGGAAAGCAAGAGATACGGTGAATTATAATGGTACAACCCTCTGGAAAGAAGCCATATTGGGATGTCTGGATTTCAGCAGATTGTGGATGGGGGAGTTGGTGGAGAATGGGTTGGAGAGATTAAGAGTTGTTGGGTGGAATCACCCAGAGGAGAGACATTGCTGTGCAAGCCACACCAATATTCTCACCAAATTGAGCTTCTGGATGCCAAGATCCCTTGGGCCCCAGGTAATGCCTAGATAACATGGGGTGGACTGTGCTAGCAACTGGCCCTTTTGGGAGTCAGAGGTGGTGATGCTGCTGTGGGCTGCCACTCTAGGCAAGGAGTACATCCCACCATCAGAGGAAGAAGAAGTCTAATTAGGGGTGGTAGTTGGAGCTACCTCTAATCCTCTTATGTATTTTCAGAGCCTAACACCATTATAATTTATACGAATTCGTCATGTTTTTGGAATACAAACAGCTATTGGTTTTTATTATTACTTAAGTTGAAGGATTTCTCAAAATAGTGCTTATTTATTTAATGGCCATACTAACATGATAACATAAATAGTTGCTTGGGAAATTTCACAATATCCTATGTGGCAATTAATAATATTGAGACTTGAAAATGTCATGAATCAATATTAATGATGTTTTCTTTTACTACAAAGAAATGGAGAAATATTCACTTATTTTTTAAAACTTATAGTAACATTAAAATGAAGGTTGCTAATTAAAGTTTTTAAACAAAGCTTTCTAGTAGTCTTTTATAGAAAAATGTGATTAGATAACATTTTCATAATTTATTTCTACTTATGATTAAGTATGGTAAAGTTTGTTCTTCATCTTTGGTACTTGCTTATGGTCAGTGGAAGACATTGGATTGGCATCTTTTAAAACAATAGTGTGTATTCTGGGCTTTTAGTGTACCGATCACCTGAATAGTGTTCACTGTACCCAACAGGTAATATTTCATCCTTCACCCGACTCCCACTGTTTGGAGTCTCCAGTGTCTATTATCCCACTCTGTATATTCATGTGTACCCATTTTTTAAATTTCACTTATAAATTAGAACATACAGTTTTTGGCTATTGCTGAGTCATTTTTCTTAGGATAATGGACCCCGGTTCCATCCATGTTGCTGCAAGAGACATGTTTCATTCTTCTTTATGTCTGAGTAGTTTAAGTATTCCATGGTGTATATATATCACATTTAAAAAATCCAATTGTCCATCGATGGGCATTTAGGTTGATTCCATGAGTTTGCTATTGTGATTGCTGCTGTAATATGAGTGTAGGTAACTGTTTGATCTAATGATTTCTTTCCCTTTGGGTAACCCCACCCAATACTGAGATTGCTAGGTACAATGGTAGCTCTATTCTTAGCTCTTTGCAAAACCTCCATACTGTTTTCCATAGAAATAATTTATATTTCCACCAGCAGTGTATAATCATGCCCTTTTCTCTGCAGCCTCACCAGCATCTGTGGTTTTCTGACCAACCATTCTGACTGATGTGAGATGGTATCTCATTGTGGTTTTAATTTGCATTTCTCTGATGATTAGTGACATTGAGCATTTTTTCATATGTTAGCTGCTTGTGTGTCTTCTTTTGAGAAATGTCTATTCATGTCCTCTGCCTAGTTTTTAATAGGGTTATTTGTCTTTTTCTTGTGGGGTTGATTGAATTTCTTGTAGGTTATGGATATTAGCCCTTTGTTGGGTGGATTGTTTGCAAATTCTTTCTCCCATTCTGTAGGTAGTCTCTTTACTTGTTGATTATCTCTTTTGCTGTTCAGAACTTTTTAGTTTGATTAAGTTCTATTTGTCTTGTTTTGTTTTTGTTGCATTTGCTTTTGAGGTTTTAGTCATAAATTCTTTCCATAAGCTAGAGTTTTTCCTAGTTTTTTTTCTAAGATTTTTTTTTTTTTTTTTTTTTAACGGAATTTCAGAGTTTCACTTTTATTGCCCAGGCTGGAGTGCAGTGGTGTGATCTTGGCTCACTGCAACTTCCCCCTCCAGGGTTCAAGCCATTCTCCTGCCTCAGCCTCCCAAATAGGTGGGATTACAAGTGCCCGTCACCATGCCCAGTTAATTTTTGTATTTTTAGTAGAGACGGGGTTTTGCCATGTCAGCCAGGCTGGTCTCGAAGTCCTGACCTCAGGTGATCCACCAGCCTTGGCCTCCCAAAGTGCTGGGATTACAGACGTAAGCCACAGGCACCCGGCCTTCTAGGATTTTTATAGTTTCAGATCTTACCATGAAGTCTTTAACCCATCTTGAGTTAATTTTTGTATATGGTGAGAGAAGAGATTGGGGTGCAGTTTCACCCTTCTGCATACGGCTGTCCAATTTTCCAGCATCATTTATTGAATAGGGTGTCCTTTCCCCATTATGTATTTTTGTCAGCTTTTTCAAAGATCAGTTGGTTATAAGAGGGTGTATTAATATATTTTTATCTTTGTGATATGTCTAAAGTCTTATAAATATTTGACATTTTAAAAATTAATACAAACCACAATTTTAAGAGTAAAGTTGACACTTGGAGTTTGTGCTACAGTAGTTTCCTTCCATTCCTCATTTGAGTGTATAAAATGGACATGTGGCCTGACCATGTAGTAAGTAATAATGTGAGCACTATGCCCAAAATAAATGCAGTGTAGATTAGAAAGCCAGCTGATTGCAGCCCCAAATGTAGCTTACTTTTCACCAGCTAGAATTGGGTCTGAGAACTAATTCACCATTTTTGAGGATATATTTTATTTAGTCAGTAGTTGCCTTCTGTCTCTGTGTCTCCTTTCTCTGTCTCTCCATCTTTATCTGCATAGACATATAGTAAGGAATGGCAGCAACCGTGATACTAAAAACAGTACTACGCTTTATCTTTTATCTTTTATCGTTTATCGTTTATCATTTCTCTTCTAGAACACCCCCTTCTACCTCACTCTTCATCTTTTTTTCCATCGAGATTATTATTTTATTGTGGCTTTATTTTAAATGATTACTTAATTTAAATGCACTTACTGTGGATTGACAGAAAACGTCCCATTACAGTATGAAGTCTTTTTTTAAAATAATGCCATATCAGTAAGGAAACAGTGATCATGAACAGAATTTAGGAACAATTCATGAGTTTTTTTTCCCCTTCCTTTAGCAGCACTGATCTCAGAGAAAATTCTTAGTTTGATGTCCACAACAAGTAACGCAAGAGACAAGAGGTAGCTATATGGGGTTACATTACTAAGTCCAAATAAGACTTAGCTTACATGAGCAGTAAATCATGGCTTTTGGAGGAGATTTGAGTTGCAAGGTAAAGTGCTTTTTGTGTTCTAGAGGATGCTTCCCTAGATTATAGCTGTCCTTCATGTGGCCTAGTCTTTTATCTCAGCTCTTTAATTTTATGCTTAAACTGAATGTGTTTTTGTTATCTACATCATTGGAACCTTAGAGATCTTTTTTTCTGGCCTGGTGGTGTGAAGGGGCAGGGTTTGAATAAGAGTCCAGGAAGTGGTTCTCAGAATGATTTTTGTATTGCCAGAAATTCTGATGTATTGGCCCCAAATTAACATTTCCAAAAATGTCACCCTACACAAACTGAAAACAAAGATACAAGTGTCGTCACCACAGCTGTGCACTCTCCTCCTGAAACCAGTTTCCTCCTCTTCTGTGAAAAGTGAGAAATTTTAAGCATCTATTTTAAGATGAAAGGGAGTCAGTTTTCTGTACTATACTATAACCCAGCTGGTTGCTCACTTAGTGGATTTGAGTTAGGACTGTTTGTACAGATATGTCCCTTGTACCATGGATAACAGTTTGTTGAACAAATAGAATGTCTGTGAGGGTCTGTGGTGGCCACTATTATAAGAAGAATAATTTAACTTATTAAATATTTATCGAGTATTCATTAGGTATTCCATTTTAAGGTAGATGGGGGTGTATACATAAAATCTCTGCTGTAAGTAGAACATGAACCCTATTAGAGACCCATATGTATATAACTACATGAACATTCAAAAGAGAGAGAGTTGAAAGAAGGGAATTATGAATGGCATTTATTTGAGCTGAATGCTAAAAGTAGATATAATTTGAATGTGTGGAAATTGGAAGAAATGAGCATTTATGTCGGAGGGGATGACCTAGAGAGAGAAAAGAAAAAAGGATCATGGATAGGGAGCTGAAAAAGAGCTAGTGAGAGAGAACTTTAGAAAGGTATGTTGCAGGGTAGTTGTGGGCATGAAGTGCCAGATTAAAAAGTAACATCCACCAAGCAAAAGATGGGAAATTCACCAGGGTATCTGCTCCAACAGTGAGTGGAGAGGACTAGCCTCTCTATCCTGAACCTTGGGCCTCTCGTTTCCTTTGGTTCAGCTATTTCATGTTTTGTAATGTGAATTTCTTAACACACCTTTTGTGGTGGAATCCTACTCATTGTCCGGTTGTGTTTATCTTAGTAGGACCACATTTTCTCCTTAGGTAATAAGAATTATTTGAATAGTTTGATTTATTCCCTTCCCTCATTTATAGGTGGTAATACTTTAATGTACAAACATCTCATTACTTCTTACATGGTCTAAAAGTGATGTGAACTCTTAAAGCAGAACCTTACTTACTCTTCCTTTTCAGCTCAATTTTACCAGCTCACGTTCTAAAATTCTACACATGGAAAAAGATTATGATGGGTGCTTGGAAGTATAACCGAGAAGAAAGTTAAGAGTGCCAATGGATCAAAATAGCATTTTCTAGATAGATAAACCTGAATCTGACAACCTCAGAATAGCAGGAAAATCCCTTAAGCTGGAAGATTTTCCTTCTCTTTAATTAGGTTCAGTTAGGTTCAAAAACCATAATTACTTCTACACTTGACAAAAACTGCAATTACTTCTGCACCAATCTAATACTTCCCTCTCTCCTTTTTTCCCTTCCTCCATCCACCCATCTGTGCATCTATTCATTGATTATTTTTAAATAATCTCTTCTAGGTATTTATGCAAGTAATGAAGCAAAGCATTATGTGTTACAAACACATAATGAACTTGTTTAAAAAAAAAAAATCAGTTCCAGAATCTCTGGAAGGAGAAAAATCTGCATTCTGAACATGCTTATAAACACCAATTTAGGTGATCCAGAGGTCGCAGTTTCAGAGACACTGAAATAAAAGGAAAGTGTCCCGTCCCGCGGGATCGTCAATGTAGGCCCTAGAAGACGGAGTGGGAACTCGGGGGGACAAGAGACACGAGAAATGGAGACAAGACAGTATCCTGATCAAGTCTCGTTTATTGGTGGCAGTGTAATGCCTTATATAGACCGGCAGGGGCGGAGGTTGGGCCAGGGCGATGATGGTGGCCCTGTGGTGGGCGTGGCCAGGTAGGTCTCGGTTTCTTCGGTCGGACGTCATGTTGCACCTGCGCCGTGGGTTGGTAATTTTCCTGGGCGCGGGATGGCTCCTGCGCTGTAAGTTGATCGTTTTCCCGGGCGCGGGAAAATGGGTGATGAAGAACCCGGAAGAGCGCCATTTTGTACTGGCCTATGAGACAGCAGAACAGGGAAGAAAGTAAATCTAGGGAGGAGGCATAGAGTGGAAGCGTATAGAGCTCAGGCGTCAGTCGTCAGTTATAATCGCTATGGCCGGGCCACGCAGCTCCGGACAGAAAGAATAGTACTTCTTTGGCCAATGAAATTTATGATTGTAGTTACTTAGTATTTGTTTTATATGGACTTATACATGGAAAAGACATATCTGGTGGATACAATATTTATAGTTGTAGAAGATTATATGCCCAGGTATGTCCTCTTCCCTTCAATGTTTCATTCAATTTGCATTTCTATGGAAGCATGCCATGGGATAAAGGGTAAAGTTACTCCCTTCTCGCTATTCTCCCTCCCAGTTGCTCCCCAAAACTCCAACATGTCAGGAACAAAGGTCAGCTATTAGAGTTATGTTCAGAGTTTATGGTACAGAGGTTGTTAATCCTTTCGATTTATTTGACTTCGAATTTTCTTATTTAATTATTTGAAACTACCAACATTTAAAAATCTTTTCCTCCATGTCAAGAATTAGTCATTTGATATTTCAGGTGTCTTCTGTGGCTGAGAAATAATATGATTCTGTGAAAAGATTCCATGTGAGTGGTTCTCCAGACATTATATATTGACTCATCTGAATCAAAAAAAGCCTAAGAAAGATATTTTTCCTTTGGTCACATCTCAGACCTACTGGATCAGAATATATTGTTAAGAGTCAATTATAGTGCTCTTGGTGGGACTCGCTGTAGCCAGCCTGGCCCCTACCCATACTACAGTTCCATTTGCTCCAAAGGAGATGTGACTTGCCTTGTTTGTTTATACATGTATTTCTCACTACAAGATGGAAAGCGTTTTTGAGAGCAGAGTACATACTGAAATGGCTTGTTTCACTTCCATCTTCCTATTTTTACTAAATTAAGGTTTTACGCATAGTTGGGACTGACTATCTTTATTAAATAATTACATGGGACTTTGATGGGAATGGTGAAAATCAGTGTTTTCTGGATGCTCTGAATTAAATATTTTTTGTTGTTATTGCTCTCTTTTAGGATGGAAAGAAGAAGTTTGACAAAGAAAGTGAAAAATATTATTCTATCCTTGAAAAGCATTTAAATTTGTCTGCAAAGAAAAAGGAGTCTCATTTACAAGAGGTAAGCTTTTCCAACTGAAATAATGGAAAAGGCATTAAGTCATATAAAGTCAAAATTTCCGAAGGTAAAACTATCTCAAAATCTGCTACTATTTAATAAAATAATTATGATAGCAATAGCTAAATTAATTGAGAACTTACTATGGACAATACTTTAAACACATTATAACTTCCAAGTGAAGGATTAATATTTCTTTCAACAATGAGAAAAGTTGAAACAAGATCTTTTCCTTTTCTTCTTTTTGAGCATTTTTAAAGGGACAGGACCTATTAAATTCATATTATGGCCTTCATGTTAAATTTAAAATATCTGTGACATTGATTTTAAAGCTTTGCTTCAGCATAGGGAGAAAGATAGACACAAAGCTACATGTTTTGTTTTATTTTATTTTATTTTACTTTATTTTATCTTATTTTATTTTAGAGATGGAGTTTGGCTGTGTCGCCCAGGCTGCAGTGCAGTGGTACGCTGTCAGCTCACTGCAACCTCTGCCGCCTGGGTTCAAGCAGTTGTTGTGCTGCAGCCTCCTGAGTAACTGATATTACAGGCACGTGCCACAATGCCCAGCTAATTTTTGTATTTTTAATAGAGATAGGGTTTCACCATGTTGGTCAGGCTGGTCTTGAACTCCTGACCTCAAGTGATCTGCCTGCCTCGGCCTCCCAAAGTGCTGGGATCACAGGCATGAACCACCGTGCCCAGCTGCTACATGTTTTTAAATCTCAATTATTTTATATCAATTTCCCTTAAGAACAAATGAATAAATATTTTGCTCACATCTACACATCTAAGCAGTTTCTTCCCTCTGTCCGAAATATATTTTATTCTTCCCATTGGTAGTATTTTAACTGTAATTCATGAAATCAAGGCTAGTTCTTTTACTAAGGAATAATGTAGTTCCAATTTCAGTGTCAAAGTATGTCCAATAAATAAATAACCAGACTCCCTTGCCATTGTCACCTTGAGAACAAAAACAAAAAAACGTGAAGCAGCCCTATCTCTTCTCCATTTCCTGGTGTACACTGAAGTGAACACCATTAGTAGGGTGTTGCTGGGTAGCTGACCCGGAGCTCACCACTGTTGTCTAAAAAGTGATCGGGAACCATATGCAGTGTTCTTTAGTCTCTTCCTCCTCTCTCTTCACATGTTGTAGTCCAGAGCCTCTTTCCCGATCCTTCTGCTAGGAAAACCTCTTCCCTTCCTGAACTGCTTTTCAAGATCAACCTGGTCTTCAGCTCTCTTTATTCCTTTTCTTATTTCTCCTACCTCTGAGTTCGACCAGAAGGCATGCTTGACAACTCAAGAGTATTACAAAGTTCCTATAGCCTCAAAAAGAAATAGGAGTGTGATGTTGGCATCTGATTCCCTTTTTTTCCAACAGGCATATGTTCTCATCGACAGTATCAAATTTCTTTATTTAAAGATGTTCAACATTGGGAAGTTTTGTTTTGCTTAATATTAATATATGACTTCATCAGTATGCTTTCTGTTATTAACACATACTATTAAAAATAATATAATTTAATATATAATTGTGTGCTTGTGGAAAGATTTTGATACTAAACTGATGGAAGACAATCTGCCATTAAGAAAAACTAGATTTCTATTTTAAATTTCTTGGACATATTTAACCTTACTGTATTTGGTACTGCTTGTTGTAATTTAATACTGTGTTTACATGTACCAAATGTCTTAAATGATCATGTTAAGACCAAATGTCTTAATACCTTGCACTAGAATAAACCTAAGAGAGAAGGGGGTTATGGTATGAATGTGAATGTAGTCATGTAGAGAGACACTCATCTAATTATCACCAGTACATCATTATCTACCATGCCCAGGGCTATGGCCAGGCACCTTTTTACAAATTGACTAAAGGAAAATTAAGCGTGGTCTTTAGAGACCCTAAAGAACTTTAGGTTCCTGATAAATATGAGAAATCATTCTTTGAAGATACTGCTTAAACCATCTTAAGGAAATGATAACATTATCCTGATTTTGAAGTGCTCTAGAGAATACATCCCAATTTTTCCTGACAACTTAGCTCAATATTTATTACTTGCCTTGCTTTAACAACTTAGGCTATGGTAAAACAGAAAATACATTCTGGTTTCATATTTAAGTGGAGGCTGAAAAAGATAATAGCATAGTAACATCCTCCTCCCACCTCCACAAGTGCACAGACACTTCTTTTCCAGGAGATACATCCTAGAACACAACACAACTAACACATTGTGTTAAGGTAGCTTCTCAGGGGTATATAATGTAGACAAGGCAAAATGTAGCTTGGGTCCCCCCCCGCCCCCGCCCCTCTAGGAATCACACCTGTTGGAGGGAGATGCTACCATAAACATATTTAATTCTGTGACATGGTATTAAAAGTCATCTGCTCCTTTCTAGAACAGCTCTGGTCCTTCTGTCAGCCCCAAGCTTATTAACTCGTTCTCATAAAGGCCCTCTGTGCCTTCCTACCTGCACAGCTGACTCCTTAACATTTTGTTGTTGAAAAATAAGTGGCTGCCCGTTTCCAGGACTGAATTGAAGGGTCATCTTTTATTAACAAAATCCCAAGACCATCAATTAGGCCATTGGAGTAAACAATTGGAGAATCAGAAGCAAACTTTTCAAGATTATAGGCTTTATAGTGGATGAAAAGAAGTAATATTTGTTATGTAAATAAATAATTCTTTTCTAAGCATAAAAGGAAGGCATCATAAAGGAAATGTAGAAAGACCTGAATGCATAAAAATAAGTAATCTGTTTCAAAAGACATTAAGCCAAATTAAATGTCAAACCATTAGGGAATGTAAACAACATATGATATGGGGTTATCATCTCTTATATACAAGAAGAGTTTGCCAATCAGTGTCAGAAAGGTAAACACTTCAATGGAAAAAATGGGCCAAGGACGCAAACAGGCATTGACTAAGGAGGAAATACGAGTTATAATAAATATGGTTAGTTTGAGTGCCACATGTATTTGAAAATGCAAATAACAACATGTCATTTTCAATTTGATAAAGAGAATATCTATTGTTAGTGAAGGTATAGGAAACTGGGCACACTTTTGTTCTCCCAGTGCGAGCATAAAAAGATTTAATCATTCTTAAGGTAAATTTGACTGTATTTCAACAAACCTGAAACATGCTAGGTAGTTGAGACGATTTCTCTTGGTAAGAATTTACCCCAAAGAAATTATCAGAGATAAGCATAAAAATTGTGTAGATATTGTTTAAATATTGATACAAGAATTATTCGTAAGTTCAGAAATTTAGAAATATCTGAAATGGCAGAAAGAATGATTGGGGTAAATATACAAATGTAGTTTGACCAAAAATGGAGTGTGATATGTTAAAAGTTTGATTTGGAGAATCATTTAAAGACATTGAGAAATAGTCATACAAATAGGAAAAAAGCAGATTGTAAACCAGAATATACAGTATTATACCAGGCTTGTTTTAAAGGAATTTTGTGTGTGTGTGTGTGTCACATCAAAATATTAACAGTGGAATTGCAATTCTTACTATCTTCACATTTCTCTGTCATAGTAACAAATAATGAATCAGCTTACAATAACAAATATTTTTATATTTATAATTAGGAAAAAAGTAAAGAGGAAATAGATTCCCTTTAGACATCCAGATTTTGGTTTTTCCACCTATCACTAACTACTCTTTCAGTAGGTTCCTCTTGAGGCACCTCCTAAATGAAGCGAAGTCCTTAGGCATAGTTCTTATATCTCTATTCTTATCCTTCAGTTTCTGTCCCTGAAACCTCTTCTACTTTCACATTGTTTATAACATCTAGATGAACATCTCTCATGGCATGATTTTGTCATGCCTGACTGTCTTTGCACTGTCCTCTGGCTGGTTACCAATACTTTAGATTGACCAATTCCTAGTGAAGTGCGAAATCTTGCACCTCACCATCTTTTACCAAATTTGCTCCCACCTGTCATTTTCTCAATTATCTGTTAATGCTAGCTTTATTTATTTATTTATTTATTTATTTATTTATTTATTTATTTTTGAGAACAAGTTTCACTCTGTTGCCCAGGCTGGAGTGCAGAGGCGTGATCTTGTCTCATTGCAACCTCTACCTCTTGGGTCCAAGCAATTCTCATGCCTCAGCCTCTCGAGTAGCTGGGACTACAGGTGTGTACCACCATGCCCAGCTAAGTTTTGTAGTTTTAGTGGAGACAGGGTTTCACTCTGTTGGCCAGGCTGGTCTCAAACTGCTGACCTCAAGTGATCCTCCTGCCTCAGGCTGCCAAATTGCTGGGATTATAGGCATGAACTACCATGCCCAGCCTAGTAGTAGTATTTTTTTGTATCAAATTTATCTGTGGCTTCTTCCTTGCTTCTCACACTCACATCATTCAGCTTCTCTTTCTTGCTGGGGTGCACCAGACTCCTTCACCATTATCAGATAAGAGATCTTTTTATATTCACATGTACCCAGGCCACCTCTTAATGTATTCTGCACTGTCCTCATGTTAATCTTGAATGTTGCTTGTTTCTCGTCAGCCTCCTTCTCAAGTTTTTGTATTGCCTATACGATGAAAGCTACACTCATTCTATATTTCTCTGCCTTAACTCTCATTTCTGTCTCCTCCAAACAAAACCTTTAGTCACAAACCTTTTGTCCTACCTAAGCATAACGTCTCTTTTCCTGACTGTATCACGTCACTCAAACTCTTCTCGTTTTATCTCTTCCTCATTCTTCAAAGTCAAACTTAAATCTTTTCTCCTTGGGCAATTGCTGAGACCAACTCTGCTGGGGAGACCCTAACCCAGCGGCGCTAGAGGAATTATAGACACACACACAGAAATATAGAGGTGTGAAGTGGGAAATCAGGGGTCTCACAGCCTTCAGAGCGGAGAACCCCAAACGGAGATTTACCCACATATTTATTAACAGCAAGCCAGTCATTAGCATTGTTTCTGTAGCTATTAGATTAACTGAAAGTATCCCTTATGGGAAACGAAGGGATGGGCCGAATTAAAGGAATAGGTTGGGCTAGTTAACTGTAGCGGGAACATTTATGCCCTTAAGGCATAAGTCGCTCATGCTGTAGTTTGTGACTTAAGAATGCCTTTAAGCGATTTTCTGCCCTGGGCGGGCCAGGTGTTCCTTGCCCTCATTCCCGTAAACCCACAACCTTCCAGCTTGGGCATTAGGGCCATTATGGACATGTCACAGTGCTGCTGAGATTTTATTTATGGCCAGTTTTGGGGCCAGTTTATGGCCAGATTTTGGGGGGCTTGCTCACATCAAGAAATGATTCAACAAATATCACCTGACGCCTTTCCCTCTCTTTTGAATTGAGATAGCTTCACAATAAGCTATCTGCAGACTCATATGGTTTTCTTATGCAATTAATCTGGTTTCTTTAGGTCCCTTTTTTTGCCAGATAAACAACAGTTTACACCTGTTGTTCTGGCCTAATTATTACTAGTGCTCCCTTTCAGTTTTAAAATTATCTCAGTTCAATTGATGAATCCTAGGCTTACTCTACTTATCCAGTACAAAATATATAGCAGCAGTTGCTAGTGGATTTATAAGCAAGTGTTTGCTAGTGAACCATATGATGAGCTTACATACTAAAGAGATCTAAGTAAAAGAATGTCTTTCTATATCTTATACTGTAAAGAAATTGAACTGTCATATTCCTTAAGTACTGTATGCTCTGGATGACGTTTCTTAGCAGCTTTGGTCTATCAAATTTCAGTAGTCCACATTGGAGGCTATGAAAACACCCTATAAGTAGCAAACAACAAGAGTCATTTCTCTTTTAACCTTTCTTTGCTTCCCATTCCCCTTTTTGGAGGGGGGTGAGTGGGATGAGACTGTACATGGCAAATAAGTTTCTGAAGAAATGACTTAATAGTTTTGTGTTGGGGTCCCCAAGACCACCCCCAGCTTTGGTCATTTGCTTGGAGAACTCACAGGACTCACATATAGTCATACTCATGGCTGAGATCTATTACAGTGAAAGGAAATAAAGAAAGGGTACAGGGAACAAATTCTGGGGGAAACCAGGTGCAACCTTCTAAGAGTACTCTCCCAATGGAGACACACAGAGCATGCTCGATTCCCCCTGCAAGGAGCTGTGGCCTGTGAAATGTTGTCCACCGAGGAAGTTCATTAGAGACTTGTTGCCTAGAGGTTTATTGGAGGCTGGTCACATAGCACCCGCTCCCGGGCATATACCCAAATTCCAAACTCTCAGAGGAAAGGAGGTGTTTGCATAAACCATATTGTTTGTACAAACAGTTTAGGTGCAATAAGCCATCTCTTAGCTGTTAGAGTGATGTGAACCCTCCCTAAACTAACATTCCCAGACACCAGCCAGGGGCTAGCTTTGTAAGCAAACCTTTCAAGAAACAGCAGTTAGACCTGCTGTGCTAAATCTTTTCTGCATAGTTCTGTTGACTAGAAAAAAAAAAAAAAAACATTTTAGACTCTGAAGGTCTCCACATTTTAGTTTGTTCCCATGTGCTCACAACACAATCAACGATGTTACATATATATATATGTATATATATATATTTTTAGATTTTTTTTTATTTTTTATTGTATTTTAAGTTCTAGGGTACATGTGCACAACGTGCAGGTTTGTTACATATATATACTTGTGCCATGTTGGTGTGCTGCACCCATCGACTCGTCAGCACCCATCAACTCATCATTTACATCAGGTATAATTCCCAATGCCTTCCCTCCTCCCTCCCCCCTCCCCATAATAGGCCCCGGTGTGTGATGTTCCCCTTCCAGAGTCCAAGTGATCTCATTGTCCAATTCCCACCAATGAGTGAGAACATGCAGTGTTTGGTTTTCCATTTTTGCGATAGTTTGCTGAGAATGATGGTTTCCAGCTGCATCCATGTCCCTACAAAGGACACAAACTCATCCTTTTTTATGGCTGCATAGTATTTCATTGTGTGTATGTGCCACATTTTCTTAATCCAGTCTGTCACTGATGGACATTTGGGTTGATTCCAAGTCTTTGCTATTGTGAATAGTGCCGCAATAAACATACGTGTGCATGTGTCTTTATAGCAGCATGATTTATAATCCTTTGGGTATTTTTTCTTTTAAAAAAAAAAAAAATAGAGACAGCATCTTACAATATTGCCCAGGCTGGTCTTGAACTCCTGGGCTCGAACAGTCCTCCCACCTTGGCCTCTCAAAGTTTTGGGACTACAGATATGAGCCACCATATCCAGCCTGACATTATCTTTTAAAGTAAATAAAATTTCCAAAATAACTTGTGGAATAGAATAGTGCCCCTATTCTTGCATCCCTGTCACCCAGTAGTGTGCTAAGACACGCTCCAGAGAGTCCTTTTCCTGCATCTCTTTCCAGCTCCCGCATTCTGTGATGTTGAGTTTGTGTTTTGAAACTGGCCATTTTGGCGTTATTTGTACCACAGAAACCACAAATATTGCAAATCAGGCTTTTCTCCCCAGAGAGCCAGTTGTTAAACATTTATTGACACCTATCCCTCATTACTAAATTAATTAATTCTTATGTATATAGTGTGTTCCAATAAGCGATGGTAAGAAGAAAAGAAATATGATTTGTGTGGAATGCGGATGTTCTTTTTGTTTGCACCTCTATCTTTCATAAATGATGTCCAGGAGCTGAAAAGTTTTGGGTTCAAATCTCCTACCTGATTTATACATTCTTCACATTTATTAGCTTAAAAATTTAGAATACTCAACTTTAAACATCTCTAGTGAGTTGCTGGTAATATTGGATTCTTTGTAATCCCCTAATTAAGTGCATAGTAAGTATATATAATTACGCTGATTCTTGAACAACGTGGGGGTTAGGGGCATCTACTCCCTGCACAGTTAAAAGTACATGTATAATTTTTTACTCCTCCAAATCTTAATTACTAATAGGTTCTGTTAACTGGAAGTCTTACCAATAAAATCTTTTTTTTTTTTTTAATTTTGTTTGTCAAACTACCATTATAAATGGCTTCAAGTTTTCTATCCCCAAATTGGTGTCAATGGATACTTAGTACTCCAGAGAGCCCCTTCTTTCCATCGGCTTTTGTAACATCCAGCTGGCAACAAGGAAGGTAGAGGTGGGCAAGAAAAGTAAGTCATGTCTCTCTGCTAAGCCAAAGTCACTTTTAAAGAGTGCATCTGAGGGTGATAGTAGGCAGAGAAGAGGGAAGAGAGAGGCATTGTCTAAAAGAAAATGAAATCACCTCAGTAATACTATCTTATATGTTATCAGTAGAACCTTATTGCAATCAGATATAATGAATGTGCATGGCATTGACATAGCATGATTCATCAGGTTAGAGCCATTGAATTTTTATTTGTCTGTTTATTTGTTTGACTCTACTACCAGCATTATCTAAGATCTTACCTAATGAAGTGGCTCTCCTGCTTAATATTCTTAGATGCTTCTCCCTCCATTAAAATCCCAATTTGTTATGCAGCATCCAAGATACTTTACAGTATGATGCTATCCTCACTTCTCCCTCTTCTTCTCCATGTGTTCACACTGCAGTCAAATCCATCTCTTCATGCCTCTTTACTTTTTCAGGAAAATGGCCCCTGCTTTTTTTATATTGTTGACAATTCAGTCAATTGTTCATCTTAAGATTCAACTCCAAATACCACCATTTTGTCCCATAATTTTGAATTATATCCGTCCTTCTATGATCCCATAATTTTTCATTTACATTTCTTGTATTTTTTTTTTAACTGCAATGGGTATTGTGTACTTATTCTGTGTGTGTATGTGTCTGTGTGTGTATCTCCTGCCCCACACACTATATGCTCTTGTAGGCAAAGACTATAATAAGTGCTGAGTTAAACTTTTTGTTGGAGTTACTTTGTAATAAAGATAGCAGAGCAGGAATTGAGTCTCTCTCTATGTAGAACCATCAGTAATCACCCTCTGGTTTTTCTCTTTAGGCAGATACACAAATTGACCGAGAACATCAGAACTTCTATGAAGCGTCATTAGAATATGTCTTTAAAATTCAAGAGGTCCAAGAAAAAAAGAAGTTTGAATTTGTTGAACCGGTAAGTTTCAGATTTTTTGTAAAAATGGTAGGCTGAAAACAATCTATGGAAAAAAAGTACACTTTTTTTTTAAATAATATATAATTTTTCTTGAAAATTATGATTGATAAAAATAAAAGGGGAGTAGGGAAGCGATGAACAGGTGGAGTACAGGTGACTTTTAGGACAGTGAAACTCTTGTGTACAATAGTGTAGTGATGGATGAGAATACCGTTGTACATTTGTCAAAACCCATAGAATGGGTAGCACAAAAACTGAGCTCTAATGTATACTATGGATTCAGTTAATATTAATGTATTAGCATTGCCGCATCGGCTATAACAAAAGTACCACAGAAATGCAAGATGCTAATAAGAGAGGAAGCTGTTAGCGGGAGAGAAGTACAGAGGTGGTGGGGGACAGGTGAGCTGAGGGGGCATAAGGGAACTTCATTCTTTCCACTCATTTTTTGGCAAACCTAAAACTGCTCTAAAAATGAAATGTATTAATTAAATAAATTTAAAAAAAAAAGGGGGCTGTACATTATCTATACATGAATGAGTACACTTCACCAGTAAAATGACCCATTTAGCAAAACTTTAGACAGAGAGGGAAAACTGAAGGCTCTGTTTTCCCCTTTGTTCTGTGCTCCCCTTCCTCACAGGGCTTGGATCTGCTGGACTTTCCTATGAAGTCATTTATTTTCCTAAGTCAGTGTAAAATGTAATGGATTTCCTAATGTAAACTGCATTACAGAAAAGAACAGGTGGCTGGTCTTTATAAGCTTATTTCATTTTTTAGCATTTTTTTCAAGTGATACCCTAATGTGTTCCAATATTGCCTAAAAAGGCATCTTGACAAAGTGGCATGTATGATGAATAAAGGTTTGCTCTAGAGTCAGGTGGTCTGTTGTCTGCATTCTTCAATTCCCATGAGATCAGAGGATAGGGTTAATAAATGTATAAGTAATCAGATATCTAATTTAAGCCATTCTTTTCTTCCTATGTCAGTCCTTTAAAAAATCCATTCATAATAAAAATAAAATACTCTAT
Source organism: Papio anubis (assembly GCF_008728515.1). Lineage (NCBI taxonomy): Eukaryota > Metazoa > Chordata > Mammalia > Primates > Cercopithecidae > Papio > Papio anubis. The sequence continues at coordinate 33,379,240 of NC_044987.1, read as the reverse complement.
TTCTATGTTAGTGGATATGATAAGGAGAAGGCAAAGGAAGACCACATTGTAAAATGTATTTCACATGAATCATTTTCTAATGGAAATCCACCAGCTGTCCCCTAAAGATAATGGAAAACTGAGACAGAGCAGAGGTTGGGGACAGTTATCAGGCCCAGCCTGGCTTCCAGGACCTCTTCCTTTAGTTGGAACCTATTGACTCTCTCCTGTAAACTAGGCAGTAGGCACATTTGCAAGAACAGCTTTCAGCTAGAGAGATGAGGGAACTGAAGACCACCACTCAGGCTCAGGGATTTAACTTTTACCTTTTATTTAGAATAACAAACTGAAGTTCAAGTTCTGTTTACCAAACACTTAATCCTTAAATCCCCTAGGATTATCCTCTTATATAGCAGACACTTTAAGATCTGATTAAACTTTCTATGACCTAGAGAATGTTCTGAAGCTCATCTGGGGCTCATGGACAACTAGCCAGCCTAACGTTTCCTGTTCTAGGAAGATGACCACTACTTATAGATCCTGTTCCCCTTCCCATTGACTATGTCCCACCCCAGAATCCCACCATGGTTTCTGAAGCTTCGCTTCTTGCTAGCAAACTACTTCCCTAGAGCCTGCCCCTTGGGATTTTTGAATTGCAGCTCTTCTTGACACCAAACCGTCAGAGACCCCATTAATTCTGACAGTTTTTCTGTGTATTCCTTCCTTGTGTCTTCCCATTTCCTTCAGACACTGTGCTGATCTGCTGTGCTGTTGTTTCTTCTCACACCTGGAATAATCCTTCCACATCTGTATGCCTTTATTCCTCTTGGAAGATGATATGGGGGTCGCTTGTTTCCCTAGGTCTCTTTTATAGCCCATCCTGTCTGGGAACAGTGAACTAGAACATTCTGTAAGATGACATCAGATGTATAAAGAGGAGATTGTAAAAAAATGTTTGCTCACAGGTGGCAGAAGGAATGACAAGAATTTATGAATTCCTGTAAAAATACGGTAGAGAAGTAGAAGCCATCTTTCAACTGAAATGTGTTTTCTTCCCTCTACCTTATCCGAAGCTATGATGTCCTGATAAGTCTTCTGTCATGCATACCTTTCTTATGACACCACAGTCAAAATTGATGTTAAAATTGTCCTTCTTCCAAAATATTTTCCTGGCTGCTCTGTTTTTCCTATTAGAGCGTCTGGCCAAACCAAATAGTACTGTCAGTTTGGTCTCGTCCTCATTTCTAGCCTCAGAGTCTCATCCATGGAGTTGTACTTAATATCCATTTGAACAACGAGAATAGAAATGGGATCAATGAAGCATGAGTGTGTATGTCAATCTTTAGGTTTATGCATTGACAAATTAATTTGGAGGAGAAACGTTGTAAACCAAAGCTCCCGGGAACTATAAACATAAAAAGACATGAAAACACTTTAATGTCTTTGCTGTTTTTGTTCTTTAAAAATCCAATTCTTGTTTGTATTGCTATTGCATGTTGCAGAAATCTAGTAGTCTATTCTAGCTTTAGCCCAGATTAGTTTAACAAATAAGCATTAGAGTAAAGCAAATGCCCTGGGGATGGGTCTATCTCCTATAGATTGTAAGAAATCCAATAGAAAATATGAACAGGGGATAGTGATTCACGAAATAATATTCTTACCTTATGATGATACATTTGAGATTAGTTTACATTGTTTTAATTAATATCAAGATCATACTGCTTGTCATAAAACTTCTATGCAATATTCATGTGCTATTAAGAATAAGTATTCTGGCTGGCGTGGTGGCTCATGCCTGTAATCCCAGCACTTTGGGAGGCCAAGGCGGGTGGATTGCTTGAGGTCAGGAGTTCGAGACCAGCCTGACCAATATGGTGAAACCTTGTCTCTACTAAAAATGCAAAAATTAGCTGGGCGTGGTGGCATGTGCCTGTAGTCTAAGCTACTCAAGAGGCTGAGGCACGAGAATTGCTTGAACCTGGGAGGTGGAGGTTGCAGTGATCCAAGATCACACCACTGCACTCCAGCCTGGGCAACAGAGTAACACTCTGTCTCAATAAATAATAAATAAATAAATAAATAAATATTCCTACATTGTCATTATTCTAAAGAAAAACTAGGTCTGACACATGGACTAAAAGAGGACATTCAAGTGTTATTTATAAATAAGCTATGTGTTATTGGTTTAAAAGCATACCTGGAATCAAATTTTTTGTTAGTGTTTGGTGTTTCTGAGATGGAGTTTGCCCTATTGCCCAGGTAGGAGTGCAGTGACATAATCTCAGCTCACTACAACCTCCACCTGACAGGTTTAAGCGATTCTCCTGCCTCAGGCTCCTGAGTGAGTAGCTGAAATTACAGGCATACACCACCACACCCGGATAATTTTTTTAGTTTTAGTAGAGACAGAGTTTCATGACGTTGGCCGGGCTGGTCTTGAACTCCTGACCTCAGGTGATCCACCTGTTTCGGCCTCCCAAAGTGCCGGGATTACAGGGTGAGCCACCATGCCTGGCCTGAAATCAGCTTTTTAAACTCAGTTCTCTATAAGCTATACAAGTTTAATAGCCATCTTTTTTCTAGTTTATTATATTTTATATAGAAAGGGATTATAGCTCACTGGTGATTTCTAGACCCACCATTCTCTGTGGTAGTAATTACCCATAGCTAGTCTGAGTTAGGATGTGCTGTAAATATAAAATCAACATCAGCCTGCAGAATCTTAGTATGAAAAAATGGATAATAACTCATTAATACCTCTTTTATACTGATTACAGGTTGAAATGCTATTTTGGATATATTATATTAAAATAAATTATTCAAATTTATTTCACTTTTTTTTTTTTTTTTAAGTATCTAAAATATGTTTACTAGCCAGGCACGGTGGCTCACGCCTGTAGTCCCAGCACATTAGGAGGCTGAGGCGGGCAGATCGCTTGAAACCAGTAGTTCAAGACCAGCTTGGCCAACATGGTGAAACCTCGTCTCTACTAAAAACACGAAAACTAGCCAGGCGTGGTGATGGGTGCCTGTAATCCCAGCTACTCGGGAGGCTGAGGCACGAGATTCACTTGAACCCTGGAAGTGGAGATTGCAGTGAGCCAAAATCACACCACTGCACACCAGCCTGGGTGACAGAGTGAGACTAGTTAATTACACATTGGCTTCATTTGTGGTTCATATTATGTTTCTGTTGAACAGCAGGCTCATCCTTTCAGATATGTCAACAAGATACATAAGTTTAGGTTTATGATGGGGGAAAGAGATCAGGGAGGGAGAAACATCTCCTGACTCTTGGTTATAATATTCACCTACTGCTCAGAGCTGCCTGAGGTTTATGAGAACTTTTATGGATTAGAAGAAGCAGTTCTAGAAGTACTCTGAACACAAACAGCTTGAGTAAGAGTTGTGGAGGAGCCCAGAGGTCTCAGAAGTATTTCACGGTACATAAAGGTTTGTGGCTTAGAAAACGGAATCTTGTTATGACTCATCTGCCTTATGATTCATTCAGCTATAAACTTGTGTATGTGTTGATTATGTCCTTTAAGCCTACTTAGTTGGACGTATGTTTTGTGAGCAACTACTATGTGCTATGTGTTTTCTCTGTTAGCTCACATAAATCCATAACAGCATTATTATGAAGTAGTTGTTAGATGAAGAAGCTAAGTTACAGAAAGATTGTTGGTTGCCTAAGGCCACAAATCTGAAGTGGCAGATAGGAACCCAGAACCCAAATCTGAAGTCATGGTGTAGTACCACTTCCTTAGTGGCCACTTAACTACAGAAATTAATCCTTCCTGATAATATTTGCTCTGGCCAAATAAAATGGATGATTAGAAAATTATACTGTGTAGTTATGTTAGTTCCTTAAAATTAGAAGAAAATAAGAGATTTACCTTTGGTAAGCAGAGACAAAGTATAATAGCTAAATGAGTTGGAATAAGATGTAATTTGGCTCCACATGTTACAGCTGTGCAAATATGGCACATTTTACAAATTCTCTGCCTCAGGTTTTTAATCTATATATTGAGGACAAAAATAATGTGTAGTTCCCAGGATCGTGGTGAGGATCAACCAGCACAGGTAATGCGTAGAGCTCTTGTATTGTACCTGGTACATCGTTAGCATCAATAAAGCACCAGCCAGTGTGTACCTCACTTATACTGTGATTGCTAGATAGGAGAACAACACTTATGAATCCCTTTGTTAGTTGTGGCTTTAAAGCCCCAGGTAGCTTTTTTAAAAACACATTTTAATTTTAGCCTTCTAAATATACGCGTAGAGTAAGCTTTGTAATAGCATTTTCATATTACAGTATTCCTTTTAGACTCCATTGTAGTTTTTTTGTATTAATGTTTAAAGTTAATGCAGAAAAGGAAAATAAATCATCATATATAAACTAAAATAGAGTGCTTTTGGTGCTCTTCCCTTGGACTGCTAAATCCAATTTAAATTTTTTGCTGAAGAAAATTTTGCATAATTTGCTAACATGTTTTAGCTTGTTATTATCAAGAAGTATACTATAAAATACTTTTTAGAGTCTCTGAATTTAAACAGCTTAAATAATTTTGAGATTGAAATGCTACTGGCTAAGTCTTTTTAAAAAATCCATCCACTAGTATATAGATGAGTGGATTTTGAAAGATTAACCTTTTGATGTTTTTTTCTTTTTCAATATAATCAATTAGCTTTAATTTAGTGAATCAAAGTGAAAAAAATAAGGTAGCATCGTTGTTTTTTGAACTCTGTAGGACTAAAGGTTAAATTTCTATCCTGTTTAAAATCTGTGGGCAATCATTCTTTGAAAATGAAACAGCAAAGCTTTTAAATAAAAATAAAATCTCCAACGGTTCGTGGACAAATCTAAAGTTCAGGGTACTGTTATTGAAAATTGGAAATTTGTGATATAATTTAATGAACAGAATTTTATAAAAATAAGAAAAATGCATCCTATGCGTTTGGTAGAAATCAATCATGTAGCTTCTGCTGGACTTTATCACCTTGCTGGTGACAGTACCTTCTCTATTACCACTGAGCTGTAAAGATAACCTGGCCATTCATCAATGCCTCTGTTCCTTTACCACCAAAGTGTACCTCAGGCCCTTTCATCTGAATTCCCTCCTCTTGAATGCTCAGAAATCCATCTTTTCAGGAATTCCAATGATGTTTTTGAGCGCTGAGGCGATGGATGGCCACGGCTTTGTTTTATTAATCAGTGCGCATGTCTGTCCATTCATTCATTCATGCTTCTGTCCTCTGATTTTAAAAGCAGTCTTTTCCAGACCAGCATTGACTGGCCACTTTCCATTCTTGGCTCTCTTTTTATCTTCAAGTTTCTCATTATTTATTTGATTAGATTTGTATATGCTTTTGTTTTCTTGCCGTGAACTCCCTTGCACATCTATGCATTAGACTTAAAGCAATCTGTAGTCATTTTGAAGATATCCTTTAAGATGTTTATCTCGAAGTCTCCTCCAGGCAGGGAATTGCAAAGACTACAGATTTAACTCACAGGCCTGACACTTTTACAGTGTGAAAATTGATGCCTTGACTTTGCCTTACTTTTCTAATCTTCTTAGAAGCTTAGATGGCCAAATGTGAAGAATGGAACTATATAACATTTTGATTTCTTATAGTGCATTATGGTGCTTTGTGTATGGGAAGTATTTATTTTTATTTTTTAAAAACAACTTCAGGCCAGGCATGGTAGCTCACACCTGTGATCCCAGCAAGTTGGGAGGCTGAGGCGGGAGGATTGTTTGAGCCCAGGAGTTCAAAACCAGTCTTGGCAACATGGCAAAACTCCACCTCTACAAAAATTAATTAGGCATGGTGGCATGCGCCTGTAGCCTTAGCTACTTGGGGACTGAGGTGGGAGGATCACTTGAGCCTGGGAAGTCAAAACTGCAGTGAACTCTAATCATGCCACTACACTCCAGCCTGTATGAAAGGGTGAGACCTTGTCTCAAAAAAGAAAAAAGAAAAGCTTCATAAAGATATAATTCACATGCCACACGGACAACTCATTTAAACTATAATATCCAAAGGGACTTTAGTATATTCACAGATAGGTGCAACAATCACTACAAAAAAATTTAAAGTATTTTCATCACCTTAAAAATAAACATCACATCCGTTAGCTATCTTTCCCAGTATACCCCATAACCCCCAATCCTGAAAACCACTAATTATTTTCTGTCTCTATTAATTTGCCTACTCTGGGCATTTCATACAAATGAAATTGTATAATAAATGACCTTTTGTGATTGGCTTCTTTTACTCAGATGCAGTTTTCAAGGTTCATCCATCTGAAATCATGCATCAGTACTTCATTTCCCTTTAGGGCCAAATAATATTTTATTGTATGGATAGACCACGTTTTACTTGTCCAAATATTAGTTAATGGATACCTTTTCACTATTATGAATAATGTTATAAACCAGCTGTTCCCAACCTTTTGTGGCACCAGGGACCAGTTTTGTGGAAGACAATTTCTCCAAGAAAAAATTGGTGGGGAGGGAAGGGTTTGGGGATAAAACTGTTCCACCTCAGATCATCAGGCATTAGATTCTCATAAGAAGCACGCAACATAGATCCCTCACATGCGCAGTTCACAATAGGCCTCCCGCTCCTATGAGAGTCTAATGCCAGCACTGACCTGATAGGAGGCAGAGCTCACCCACAGCTCACCTCCTGCCATGCAGTTGGGTTCCTAACTGGCCGCAAATGACCTTTACTGGTCTGCAGCCCAGGGATTGGGGACACCTGTTATAAACATTCATGTACAAATTTTCATGTAGATACAAGTTTTTCCCTCTCTTGAAGTAGAATTACTGAGTCATATGGTGTGTTTCACCATCTGAGGAACTACCAAAATAACTGCACCCTTTGACATTCCCACCAGTGGTGTATGAGGGATACAGTTTCTCCATGTCCCTCACACACACTTGCTATTATCTCACTTTTGTGTCTAGCCATCCCAGAGAGGTGAACTTAGATTTCACTGTGGTTTTGATTTCGATTTCTCTGATGACTAATAAGTCAAGAATCTTTCAAATGCTTTTTGACCATTCATATATTTCTTTCGAAAAATGTCTATTCAGTTTCTTTGCCTATTTTTAAACTAGGTTATTTGTCTTTTTATTATTTAATTGTAAGAGTTGTTTATATATTCTGCATATAAGCCCCTTATCAGATAAATGATTTTTGTAAATATATTCTTCCATTCTATTAGTTTTCTTTCAATTTTCATGACAGTGTACATCGAAGCATGAGTTTTTAATTTTGATGAAGTTTGTGTATTTTGTTGTTGTTGTTTGTGCTTTTGGTGTCATATCTAAGAATCCATTGCCAAACACATCATAGAGATGTATTCTTATCTTTTTTCTAAGTGTTTCATAGTTTATGTCTTAAATTTAGGTCCTTGATCCATTTTCAGGTAATTTTTTGTCTATGCCATAAGGTAGGGTCTTCAACTTCATTCCTTTGCATTTGGCTATGCAGTTATCCTAGAATAATTTGTTGAAAAGGCTATTCATTCTCCCTTGTGTAGTTGTACCACTCTTGTCAAAAATCAGATGATGACAGAATGTATGTGTATAACAGACTCTCAATTCCATTACACTGATTTACATGTCTGCTTTAGTGGCTGGGATGTGAGGAAAGACTATGGTTTCAATTTACCCTTATGCCAATATCACACTGTGCTGATTACTGTTGTCTTGTGTTAAGTTTTGAAGTGTTTTTTTTTGTTGTTGTTTTGTTGTTAAGATTTTTTTTTTTTTTTTTTTGACTGGTTGGGGTTCCTTGCAGTGCCCTGTAAATTTTAGAATCAGCTTGTCAATTACTACAAAAAAGTCAGCTGAAATTCTGACAGGGATTGTGTAGAATATGTATGTCAATTTGGGGAATATTACCATCTTAACAATATTAAGTTATCCAGTCTATGAACATGAGATACTCTCCATTTATTTTGACCTTCCTTAATTTCTTTATACAGTATTTTACAGTTTTCAGAGCATAACTTTTATACATCGTTTGTTAAATCAGTTTTCCCAAGTAGTTTATTTTTTTGAAGCTATTGTAAATGGCATTGTTTTCTTAACTTTATTTTCAGATTGTTCATTGCAAGTGTATAGAAATACAACTGAATTTTGTATATTGGTCTTTGTATCCTGCAACCTTATTAAACTTGTTTATTAGTTATAATAGCTTTGCCCTGGATTTTGTAGGATTTTATATATATGAGATCATTGCATTTGCAAACAGAGATGCTTTTTCTTTTTTCTTTCTCATCTGGATGCCTTTTATTTCTTTTTCTTGCTTAGTTTTTTTGACTAGAAGCTGTAGCACAATATTAGAAGTGTCAAGAATGGGCATCATTATCTTGTTCCTGATCTTGGGTGGAGAAGGAACACATTCACTCTTTTATCATTAAATATGACATTAACTGTGAGAGTGGAGTGTTCCGTATTTTAAGCAGTGATTAATTTCTTAGGAGAGAAGGGTTTATGCTTACAGTTCTTAGTGGTCAAAGATGGTTACTGAATTATATTTGACAACTGACTTTACTTTGTTGGTAAAGCTGGTGGACGGGCTCTGTAGAAATTGATTGTGAGGGTTCCATTAAACTCAAGAACAAATTCAGAGCATGATTGGCAGTGCTGCTGTAGGAAGATGGGATGTCTCTACCACTTTGGGAATTTTAATAAGCTAAAGAAAAGAGGTCATTGTAATAATTGATTGTTGTCAGTCAGAAAAGAGGGCAAGCATGTAGGAGTGAATCACATCCTTGTAAAAGCATTCACACTTCAGTGGTTCTCAGTTTGAGCAATTCAGTTATCTGAAATTACTATATCTACCACTTAGAGGCTCTTCATCTCACCAACCCCTTTTCTTAACTCTTACTATTATTTGCCATTTACATCATCAGTGGTAACTTAAGGCTTGACACTTTTGGAAGTGCCACATCCATACTGCATTTAGTTAATTGGTTACTAATGGGCTGGGAAATTAGGAATATTTGTTTTTTTAAAAGACTATTTATCTGTAAGTACGGTATCAGTTTTTCCAATTGGTTGGGTTATTGGAGTGACAAGTAATTTCGTTCTATACCCTTGGGAATAATAAAGTGCTATATGAGATTTCCTCAATGATAAAAGGAACTTTCTTAGTATTCAAACTATTCTGTCCATCTAGGAGTTTGTAGTTGTTATTATGGTTACTGTTATTATTTTAAATGTCAAATTTACTTTAGGGTAAACTGAAACCATAGTTTTTCCCTCACATCCCAGCCATTTGGGAAGATTCACCAAAGAAAATGATCTGTGGGAAGTGCAATTCTTAAAGCTTTTCAGGCTGTCCTGTTCAGTTCCTTTCATTTCACATCTTGGAATTTTGTAGAGGATGAAAGGAACAAGTATAGGATTCAAACCTATAAAACGTTTAACTTTGCTGCCATCTAGAGGCAGGTTTTTCATAATGCGATCTTCAAGAAACCCAAACGCTGCTTCCAAAGACGTGGAATAAAAAGGAAAAGGTGGATTGTTTTTTGTATATAATTCTTATGTGCCTTCCATAGGATTGTACATTTCCTAGTGGGTGCTCAGCGTGCTTTATGAGATTAAAAGAAATTTGTCTGCTACTAAGTGAATCTGAATTCTGCTAGAAGCTGCCAATGGGTTTATTTTCCTCTTGACTGAAGTTGGCTGCATATAAAATGCTAAGGATATGGAATAATCTGAATAAGATGAGGGTACCAGGATCTTACTTTTTAGAACATGACTAAGAATTTAAAAGCAGAGTTTAGTGGGAAATATTGGTTTATCAAAATCTGTGTGAAAATACGTCCATAAGAGTTTTGGTTAGGGCGACCCACATGTGGTTCAGTGAATCTGCAATCATGCAGCAGCCCTTCGCATGAGGGAGCGTCTCACAGGTAGTTCCCTGGAGCGCACCCAGCATCTTCTCCAGATGTCTAGTCTTTTGAAATAGAATACACATTGACATTCCTTATCCAAAATGTTTAGGACTAGAAGTGTTTCCGATTTTTTTCATATTTTCGGATATTTGCATATACATAATGAGCTATCTTGGGAATTGGACCCAAGTCTGAACATGAAAGTCATTATGTTTCCTATACACCTCATACACATAGCCTGAGGATAATTTTATTTTATACAATATTCTTAATAATTTTGTGCATGAAGCACAATTTGTATATATTGAACCACTAGAAAGCAAAAGTATCAGGTGTGGAATTTTTCACTTGTGGTATCATGACAGTGCTCTAAAAATTTTGGTTTTTGGAGTGTTTTGGATTTCATGTTTTCAGATTAGTATTAGTCCTTTAGGGCTGGAGCATCAAGCCATGGCATAGCATTTGAATGTATTGGAAACTTCTGTGGCCAAAGAATCATAATTGACCATTTGTTAGAATTTTTAGCAGTGTTCTGGGTGTGGTTCGGAATGATTTACTTCATGCTTCTGAAAACATCAGTGTGCTTTGTCTTTTTTCCGTGTTCTAGAAACCAAGAATATTAGAAAAGATGGATCTCAGGGGATTCATTGTTTTATAGAAGATTTATCACAGATATTCTTAAAATCTTCTTTACAAGTTTAATTAACTTTTATACTGATGATGCTTTTAAAGCAGCACCTGCTTTGTATCGCATCCAGTTTGTAACAAGACAGTTTAATTGTGGATTAATTATAAATGGTAAAACATGAAACAATACTTCCTTAGCAACTTCATAAACTGTTAGTTGAATGCTTAGAAGACTACCGTTTTATATATATATATATATATTTTAAAAGTATTTTCTTTTCTCTCTGAAAAGCTCTAAATCTATATATGCAAACTTTTATTAAAGGTATTTTTTAATCCAATTTAAGCTGCAGTTTTGTTTATGCTATATTATATGCATTCAGGTAGACTATTTTATTGGATAATTTGATATAGCATCATTGTAATCTATTGAATATTTAGGTTTGATAGTATTAGATGACGTAAAACTGACAGTGTAAAATATTTATAAAAGGGCAAATGCTACATTTTGGTGCACTATCAGGACTGTTTGAACAAGAGAAAAAAAGTCCTTAACATATAACAACAAAAATGGCTTGAAAATGTTTTCTGAAATGAACATGACTTTGTTTGTAGGAAGAAAAACATGAGGTCATTGTTTTCAGATAGAACCAGTGTTTATCTGTTGGAAATCGTAGCACATGTGCCTGATGCTTAGCTGAATCCTCCCTGCCTACCCAGACAGAAGAGGTGGCTGCATATTATTTACATGAGAAAATGGTTTCAAATTGTGTTTCTTCCTTAATTTAAAATAATAAGTTACAGATAAGTTATGAGTGACTTTTCAAAAATGTTTTCTAACTTTATCGCAGGAAGAGGTTGTGGGAAAGATTAGGTTAGTATACAAGTCTGTGAAATAAAATCCCTGTGAATGAAATGAAAATGCTTAAATAATTTTTTTTTCCAATATAATGTTCCATATAACCTGTGTCCTATAATTCCATGGAGAGCCTGTCTTAATTTATGGATAAAAACAGAAATACACATATGAATTTGAGATTAGAAGGTTAGGATCATAGAAATTATGACTTTGTAAAGATTTTACTTTCTCAGTAATGAAAGACCTGTGTTATCTAGTTCAGTGATTTTGCTCACCAATTCCCTCTGGGTTCTTCCCATTCCTTTGCTAAAATGTTGTCTATTCAATACTCAGATCAGTACTGCCACCTTGTGATACTTTTTCTTAATTTCATCTGGCCAAATTCCCATTCCTTCCCTTGGGTACTTCTTATCTGTGATTTACTGGTTTGCTCTTCCTTACATCGCACATCTTTTATCCCCTTGTTTAGATTAGAAGTTCTTGCAGGGTGGGATCTATGCTATTATACTTTAGTCATTATCTTAGTGGTCTCTTCTGGATATTTCTTCAATGCATTTGAATAGCAGAATAGTTAACATGACAAATGTCCTTGATCAGCCTCAAAAGTTAAATTACTGTTTACCAAAAGGAAAATAAAAATCCTTTTGTGGTTTCTGTTTTATAATTGTAAATCTATTGCCTGCCTTGCCAAAGCCATTGAAAAGGTATTAGTTTGAGGAATTATAATGAAATATAATTTTCTCCCTATTTTATATCATTAAATGATCATTACAACACATTTTCATGGTTCTTTATCTCTTTATCTTTGCAGCTTTTGTCATTTCTTCAGGGCTTATTTACTTTTTACCACGAGGGATATGAACTTGCCCAGGAATTTGCACCGTATAAGCAACAGCTGCAGTTCAACTTGCAGAATGTAAGCATATACCTGTTCTTACTCTCTCTCAGCAAATCTGCAAATCTGATTTCACAGGGCAACTAAGTTATAACCAAGTTGAACCTTGGAATCTTTCAAATACTTGCCCAAGTATAGTAAAATTCAAGAATTAAGAAAAACCACTTTATAAATGTATTACAATTTTTTTCTAGCTGCTAGTGGAAAATACACCCCACAAAACCCTAATCTTAGTTAGAAAAATTTATACTAGCAAATTTTATAAAAATATTACCCAGTTGGAGACACCTGAAAGTTTATTAACTTTTGCCTTCATCCAGCGTTCTTACTAATTTACTGGGTGATGCAGGATGAATAACTTTGGAGAGCTAATTTGCAGTATGTTGGCTATAGTTAATAATACTGTATTGAATACTTGAAATTTATTAAGAGTTTAGGTCTTAAATGTTCTCAGCATACACAGATGGTAACTATATGGTGATTGATATATTAATTAACTTGATTGTGGTAATTTCATAATGTATACATATATTAAAACATCACATTGTACATGTTAACTATACAATTTTTATTTGTCAATTATACCTCAAGAAAACTAGAAAAGAAAATACTGGAAATAAGAAAACAAGACCTTAGAGAAGTCTTTTTTTTTAAGATGGAATTTCGCTCGTCACCCAGGCTGGAGTGCAATGGCATGATCTTGGCTCACTGCAACCTCCGCCTCCCGGGTTCAAGCGATTCTCCTGCCTCACCTTCCCAAATAGCTGGGATTATAGGCATGCACCACTACACCTGGCTAATTTTGTATTTTTGGTAGAGACAGGGTTTCACCATGTTGGTCAGGCTGGTCTCAGGTGACCCACCCACCACGGCCTCCCAAGTGCTGGGATTACAGGTGTGACCCACCGTGCCTAGCCTGAGAAGTCTGATTTTTAAGAGAGCAAAATTTATTTGTGAAATGAAGGATTGTACTTTAATAACAAAGATCTCATCTTTCTCTGAAATTGAATATAAAATATGTGCTATTTATTATTTTCAAATAACAGGTTTGAATGTGATTTTGAGCCATTCAGAATAACTGCTTTAAGATATAAGCGAGAGATCCTTTTGTGGTTAATGGGCATGGTGTCCGGGTGTTCACGCACATGTGTGAGACGTGCCACCCTCTGAACCTTGTTACAGTCTCAGCACATTACCCGTCTAACCTGAAAAAAAAAAAAAGGAAAAATAAATACAAAATAAAAAAAATTTTTAAAGTGAGAATTATTTCCATACAGGTCATCTATTTCTATCAGAATTTATTTTGTAAAGTAGTCTAATCAATCCTTTTAGTCTCTGATTACATCATTATATAAATTCTGATGTTCAAATGCTGAGCAACACTTGCATTGACATAAAAACACACCCAAAAGTTGGGCCAAGCCATTTCACGTTATCAAACCTGACAAATAATGATGTCCTAATTGTTGAGGTTTTACTATAACTGAAACCCTGACTGCCAAGTACTATATAGCCCAAATCATTTGGAAAACCTTCGCTTAATTTTCTACAAAGTGTATGTTTTTCTGCTTATCTGGTTCTTGCCGTTGTGGAAATGTCCAGTAAATAAAACTACAGAGTTAGAATGCCCCATAAGAAATGTGTAAGGGGATTTATTCCCTTGTGTTTTGAGTTTTAGCTTTTATTTAACTTAGATTTTCTAGCAGAATCAATTTCACGTTTGATTAATTCTATTGTTTTTCCATATGGAATGTATTTAGGCTTTTACAGTTACTATTAAAAGGGAAAATTATAAAAGATGAAGTATCTTTATGATTTACTTCCACATTGAATAAAATGACATTAAGATTCCTAGGATTCAGGAATAGGAGAGAGGTAAGGAATTGGGGAAAAAAAAAATTAGACCCTTATGTTTGAAAGACAAAAATAATGAAAGTGACAAGAAAATTTTGCTCATTTTGAGATTTTTTTTTTTCAATGAGGCATGAACTCCTTAGAGTTAGGTGATGGTGATTATTATATCTTCAGAAGCATATTTTTGAGGTAATGCAAAAGGGGTATTCATAGAGAAAAGCCTGATTCTTCCTATAGCTTAAGTAAACTTGATATAAAGTGAGTAATCTATTTCTTACCACAGAAGAAGTTAGAACTTGGAAACCTGTTGATTTTTATGAGTTAATTTATACACTCACCTCTTAGTAATACCTGTGCTAGTAAGTAAAGCTACATGATGTTTCTTTGAAAATAGCCTTTGGAACTGTGGTGACAAACTTTTTTTCTTGACTTGTTCAATGCCACATGTATCAAAAGTGTATGAACTTATTTTGTTTTTTCCCTCAAAAGAAACTAAGTCCCTATATATCTGTTTTTTACCTTAGGTATTTAGGGAATTCAAATTTTACGTAGTGCATCTTATATTTTTTAAATTGCCATAGTTTACTCTCTAAGTAATAATGTTGGAGTGTGAAAATAGGAAGAAAGTCTCACACACACACACACACACAGAGATTCAAAGAGAAACATGCAGAAGGTCATTCAGAGACGTTTTCACTAAATCGGTTCAAAATCAGACCTTGGGACCCAACGTCACAAAGATATAGATGTGGTGAATAGTGCCAAAAGAATCAAGGTCATCTTTGTACGATTTGCAGTTTTGAAACATTTTTCTGGGCCAGTCAGGTGGTTCACACCTGTAATCCCAGCACTTTGGGAGGCAAACACATCGCTGAGCCCAGGAATTTGAGACCAGCCTGGGAAACATAGTGACACCCCATCTCTACAAAACATTAGCCAGGTGTGATGGTGTGTGCCTGTAGTCCCAGCTGCTTGTGGGGACTGAGGCAGGAGGCTCACTTGAGCCCAGGAGGTCAAGGTTTCAGTGAGCCATGATCGCACCTGGGTGACAGAATGATACTCTGTCTCAAAAATAAATAAATAAAAACTAAACAAAATATTAGTCTAGATGTTTCTAAAACTTAGTAGAAAACAATGACTGAAATTATTGTTTCTGTTTACTTAAGACGAGGAATAATTTTGAAAGTACTCGACAAGAGGTAGAGCGGTTGATGCAAAGGATGAAATCTGCCAACCAGGACTACAGACCACCCAGCCAGTGGACGATGGAAGGCTATCTGTATGTCCAGGAGAAACGTGAGTCACAAAGACATAAATTCACGCCTCCTATGACTTAGCCATCTGTTAATATTTCCATGAGATATGACTTGGTTAGTAGTATTTCCTTCAAGTAGGAGGACTGAAATTTCTTACAGCTTTATATCTACTTTCCCCCCAACCATGACCAAAGTGAGGAAGCTTTTCCACATTTTGCCATCAGGATGTCTAAGTTGGCATATTGTTGAACTTGGAACTTACAGTCTTCACTCATACCATAACATGAGTTCTGTTTTAGCATTTAATTGTGATACTTAATCTCAACTTAAAGTTTCATGGAAAATTGCAAACCAAAGCCTTTATTGGGATCAATCATCCTGGTGACTGTGATAATAGTTTTACCCTCTGTTGGCATTATTTTATTTAATTTTGTGCCCTGTCAGTTTTCAGGTGTAAAATTGGTAATCATGGTAATGTCAAATTGGCACTCTTTACTTCTTGAGGTTTGGAAATAAGTACCAAGGCCGATAGAGCATGATTATAATTGCCTCACACTGAGGACATTTTTCTCTCAAAAATATTAAAAAGCCATTCAGACTTGTATAACTGGAGTTTTTTTGTGCCTGTTACTTGTCATTAAGTCGAACTAGTTGGACTATTTTGACTACATTAACACTTTCAAACCGGATATGCCCTAAGGCATCATTCTTGTGCTGTTTTTGGTGAAGAAACAGTTGTGTGTGTTTCCAGCCCATCGTGGACCAATGTGAAAGGCTTTTGATACACTGTATGTGCAACATGATTAAGTGATGCTCATGTGTTGGAGAGCAGGACACACACAAATTTGATTTGATCCAGCAGACTCTGCAAACATTTATTACTGCATGGACTTGATGATAGAGGAACGCCGGTTCAAGAGATCTGGGTTTTAGGATTTTTCTCTCTCATAACTATCTACCTTGGCCAGTCTACTGTTTTCATATCTAAACATGATAAAACTGGTGATCTGCCTAGGTACTCTATAATTAGTGCATAATAAGTAGCTTTTACCCTCCCCCAGTTCATGAAAAATTACCAGTCCCTTGGCTTGTCAGTAGGGTATATAGATTTCATTTAGGACTCTAAGGAAATTTTTATTCTTTTTTATTTAATTGTTATGTTTTTTACTCAAGCCTCGAAAGGACTCTAAGGAAATTTTTGAATATTTATTTTAAATGATTTTGTCCAGGTTCGAGAGCCTTCATGTGACAGTACATTGAAAGGAGCTCACATTTCTACCAATAAAATATTTGGCCACTGGAAGAATTTGTTGCCAGTGAGGGAAGTAAACATGCAAGTGATAGAGGAGGTGCCATCCTTGGATTTTGTATTCATTGTGATCTGATTATATTTTGTTTCTTGAATATTTTTCTAGGTGTTACACACTTGCTGAAATCTTTGTGGGCACACAATATTTTATCCTAAACAAAAAACCTTTAGATTAGCTTACAATATTATTTTGTACATAATCTTCAAATATATCATATTCGGTCCTACTTGGTAGTGAGTGCACCCACTGGGTGGAACCATGGTTTGCCTACCTATTGTCAGGCTCTTGGACATTTGGGTCAGTCTATAAGCATAGGCCCTTCAATAATTTGGGGGTTATATGGATGGACTAAGCACAGTGTTTTATGCACTTACCTGATGTTGGTATCTTTTGTTCTAAGATGCTTAACTTCTCTGGGTCATTCTAGACCGATGATAAAGCCCTTTGTGGTACTGACCTCTCCTCTGAGTTTTTTTTTTTTAAATTTCTCGTAATGGCACCACCCACTCTCGTAGGCTGCAGAAGTCAAGGCAATCCATCCTTAGCACCAGTGTCTCTCTGTAGCCTTGGGACAAATCTGTCTATTCTGTCTTCTCGATATCCTTTGATTCCATACCTTCTCTCCATCTCCACTGCCTTCGCCCAGGCGAGACCCTTGCAGTGACCTCCTAACTGTTCCCCCTTTGCCTCCAGGCTTGCACATCATCTAATGCATCTTCTACAGTGCTTCCAGCAGATCCTTCTAAAAGGCTTCTTCGGTTATGCCCCTGTTGTGATGGACCCTTAGCAGTGTCTGAATTGGAGGGTCTCACAGTTCAATTCTCCTTATTAACACTCTCTTTGTTGATATTTTTCCTCCCCCAAGACAATTTCCATCTTGATTTGATCTGTATCTGCCTGTATTATTTTATAGCTTTATTGGGTCTAATTGGCATAAATTAATTGCGCCTGTTTAAGACATTTATTGATAAATTTTGCCATATGCATGCACCTGTGAAGCCATCACTACACTACAACATAATGAACACATTCATCACCTTCAGAAATTCTCTCTTGCCTCATTATAATCTCTTCCTCCTGTCTTTTCCCACCTATCATCTTCCCCTATTCCCTTTGCCAAGGGATCTAAAGAAAAAGGAATATATTTATATGCTTTTGGAATTACTTTTATATGAGGAGCAAATACCCAAAGCCCCTTCTCACTTGGGATCTTTGGAAGTGTTTACATTAAAAACAATCTAACCAGTTTACTAAGATGTATTGATTGTGTACTTGCTATCACTGGGTAGATAAGTTCTTGTGGGGGACAAAAATGAGATAAATACTTGACTTCAAGTTTTTATTCTGTAGTTGAAAGCATAAGACACACTTATACAATTAGCAGCCAGTGATCAATGTCAAATAAATATCAAAGCCATAAATTGAGTGATAAATGGAGATGGATGTGATGGGGTAGGCTTAACTGTTTAGACAGAGTTCCACTCTACCCGAATATGGGGTGTTTATGTTATCCACCTCAAGGCATGCATTAAATCACATTCTGCTAGACTTCAGTGTAACCGAAAGAGCCAGGGGTTCCAGAGTAAGAGCCATATTGAAATTCTGTGCCTGTGCTGACCTGTGACTTGTGCCAATAGTTTTCTGAGCTCAGTCTCTCTTCATTTATAAAAGAGGGATTTAAACCCCTGTCATAATATTGCAAGAATTAGAGATATCATATGTAAAATGTCTCTATTCTTGGTAGTGTCAATAATAATAATACTGTGCTTACTGTGGGCTCTTACTATTCTTTGCAATTTATATTTGTCTCATTTAATTCTTTTTTTTTTGAGACGGAGTCTCGCTCTGTCGCCCAGACTAGAGTGCAGTGGTGCAATCTCGGCTCACTGCAAGCTCCGCCTCTTGGGTTCACACGATTCTCCTGCCTCAGCCTCCTGAGTAGCTGGGACTACAGGCACCCACCACCGTGCCTGGCTAATTTTTTGTATTTTTAGTAGAGACAGGGTTTCACCATGGTCTCGATCTCCTGACCTTGTGATCCTCCCGCCTCGGCCTTCCAAAGTGCTGGGATTATAGGCATAAGCCACCATGCCTGGCCTGTCTCATTTAATTCTTAAAACAGCTTGAAAATATCATTTCTCTAAAAAGAACAACTTCAGTCACATGCCCTATTGATGAAAGTACTGCCATCTCTCGGTCGCAGGCTGTTTTCTTAAAATGTTCTTTATAATGTCTGGTATAAAGGTTCTTAGATAAAATATGGGCACTAAGAAGGTATTCGATGAATGTTCATTCCCCTTCCACACTGCAAATATTCATCTTAGCAACTTAAATGATTACTGGGTGAGATAATTAAACAGCTTTTATTTTGCAACTTTAGAGCTGTAATCAATTTTTATTTTCCCAGACACTTTTGGGGACTTTAGAATTGCCTGTCTAAGAGCATCTGCCCTGGCCTAGTGCCAGTCAGCTTTAAAGAAAGCAGCATGTGTTTGCAGCAAACTCGAGGATTAAATGCAGGACGTTCTGAACTTAAGATGGAGGCAGGAAAAAGGGTCTTTGGTTTAAAATGTCATCAGAGCATTGCAGCATTTCTATTTTAAAATTATAGCTAATATTGCTTCATATATTACTACCTACATAATGAAGTCACTACATATGAGAATATCTATCCAGTCACTTTCCACTAATTAGCTCTTAAGTCTTTAGGTATTTTACATCACATGTAACAGAATTATCAACAAGTATTATTAAGTATTATAGTGTGAAATGGTCCCCAAACGGAATTGAAGTTAATTGTAATAGTCTTTTGTGATGATAAAGTGTATGACTGCACCCTGCAATTTTAAAATCTGGAGTGGCTTAAGTATTAAACTTGATACCAAGGGCATTATTATTAAAGAAAAAAATTAAATGGCTCATGAAACACTTTTCTCAAGAGGTACTTTTTAATATTTCAATTTCTTTCTTTTAAACATGGTTCTGAAATGAAGCCAGCAAAAACATGTGCATAGTAGCTGCTAGAAAAATTCAGGTGTTAAGCAAGATGGGTCCCTGGTTGGAGATGCTATTAATACATAGAAAGCAAGCACCATTTTCAGTCCACTCAACCCACTATGGTGCTTGGGTACAGGATACTTGGCTTCCCTATGAAGGTCTTCCACCATGGTCTTAGAACTAATATTGAACTAACAATGCATTCTACTCTCTGGTAAATTCCCTAAGGAGGGGAATACTGGACAATAACATGGGTGCTATGGGAAAGGGTTACATGGTATTTTGGGGGGGAAAAGAAAGTGAACATTACACATACAAGTTCCTTCTCATATAGATAGTGGAAATTATTTTCATTTTAAAGAGTAATTTGAATTTGTTTTTTCCAGATTAGGAGTAAGAGGAAATAACTCTAAGGTCAGTAAAGTCTTAGAACTTAGTAAAGTCTTAGATGCGTGATTCATTCCTTTATTCATTATTCATTTGTCAATATTGACTGACAACTGTATGTCTGGCTCTGTTGTAAGGATTAACAATTCATATCCTAGTCAGCAGAACATCACATGTTCCTGCTCACATAGATTCTTAAAATCTTGTGGCAGAGACACACAATAAATGGTCTAAATTAGTGAAACAAATCATATTTCAGACAGTGATAATGGCTAAGAAATGAAAGCAAGAAAGAGATAAATATCAAGGTGAGGGTATTTAGATCTTAGATATCTCCACGGGAAAGGCCATATTATGAAAGCTACATTTAGGAAAAGGCCTGAAGGGAGGTAACAGTGCAAGTCATGCAGGTATCTAAAGGAAAAGTAGTCCAGGCCTGGGAAACAGCAACTGCAAATGCCCTTGGGTAGGAATGCCTCCATTGTGTTCAAAGACCAGCAAGCGGGGCAGTGTAGCTGGAGCTGAGTGCACAAGGCAGAAAGCAGTGGGATGTGAGATGGGGAAAAGAATGGGAGGCCACTCACTTGGAACCTTGTGGATAATAGGCTCTTTGATTTTTATCGGGAGTAAGATGGGAAGGCACTAGAGGGTTCTGAACACAGGAGTGAAGTGACCTGGCTACATTTTTAACAATATATATCTGACAGTTACGAGAGTAAAGAATACAGGTAGAAGTAAGGAGACCATTTTTAACAATTCAGACTCTTATTCCTCATTCTTCCTACCTCTATGGGGTACAAGTATATGACTTTTACAGGTGGGATAACTGAAGTTCAGATCCAAAGTAACTTAAAAGTTTTACAAAGTCGGTGTCAGAGCTACAAGTAAAGCCACATTGTCTGATTCTGAGACTCTCTATCCTATACTGCTGTCTCTCTGTTCTTTCTCATGCACAGTAAATGTTACAAACTAGCATGGTATATGGAGATACTCAGTTGTGTATCATAGCACTGGAGAATGTGCAAAGTTTGATACAAATCATTTATTAACAAAATCTGAAAACATGTTTTGTTTCCTTACATTAGGTCCGCTTGGTTTTACATGGATTAAACATTATTGTACATATGATAAGGGAAGTAAAACATTTACAATGAGTGTTTCAGAAATGAAATCCAGTGGGAAAATGGTGAGTTAGTTTTGTTCTTTGTTTGCTTTTTAAACTGTTTGTTATTTAAGTAATGGAATTAAAAGAAAAAAAAAATCACATTTGTTTCTGTAGTTAACATGTACCCATTTACAAAAAAAGAAGAAAGTCAAATGTTTTCTCTCATTTTTATGAGCTGAATGACTTGAAAAGAGTAGCCAGGGTCTTCTTTTAACTTGGCCATGACATATTTATAAGCAGTAGAGTTAAATGTAGTGATCCTTCAGTAGATTACAGAGGTATCATCTTACATTTCCGGCAGCAGAGTTATTTGTCTATGCTGTTGGTTGGCTAGCAGCCCAGGGAGGGACTGTCAATGGCTGGAGCAGGCTCAGGGATTCTGTATCTTTCCCCTGGGTAGCCTCTGTGGGAGGCTGCATTTGCCCCTGCATGCCTTGTCCCCTTCCGCACTGCATACTGTTTACCAAAACGCTGGCTAACAAGGTTTCTCAGAAGAAACCAATAGATGCTCATTTACCCCAAAAGTAAATTGGTCACTGAATGAATGTCTCACATGGCTAGTGCACAATATAGAATACAGTGTACTTTGTTTGAGGAAATGCTGCAGAGAGCTTTATTGTCTGTGGCATATAATCTTCTTGTGATTTAAAGTATGGATATGGCAAATGATTGAACTTGTGAATTAATTAGGTCACAATCTAAGTACCCTAAAGCTGGGAGTTACACTGAAGATAATTAGTCCAGCCTTATTTTAACAGATTAGGAAATGAAGTTAGTAGAAAGTAAGTGCCTCGCCCAGATAATTAGTGGTATAGATCATGGCAGAGGTAAATGTTGATCTAACTTAGACACATACTCAAATACATCAGTTGAAACTTATTGTACTTGGGCATTCATCAGAGTCTAATAATTCAAACAGAAAGGCATAAAATAAAGGAGAACATACCAGAGAAAAAGAAACCTTAGTTGCTATCATCCCAGGAAGTTATTAAGTGCCACAACACACCTAGTTTCTACTCTAATAGTTACTACTGTAAATCCAACATATGTGACAGTGAGTTAATAATGTAAGTAGACCAAGCCAAAGTTCCATTAATAAATTGATGACGTGCACAACCAAAGATAGAATTAACCACACATTAGGTAAATGTTCCCCTTCAAATAGACTGGCATCTCAGTTACAGAAGAGAATTCCTATGAATGTGGCCTATGTTGGATCTTGTCCAGAGAGTCAGTTTTAGTAGCAGTGGGTTACCAGCAAAACAATCACATGGTATTAGGTTGGTGCAAAAGTAATTGCATTTTTTCCCATTACTTTTAATGGGAAAACTGTAATTACTTTTGCACCAACCCGATATATATGATAGCAATAGCATTATGTCATGTATATACTGGAACTATATTATTTTGGTAGCTCTCTTGTAAACCTGAGCTAGTTATCATTTAAGGCTCTGATACAAAGACACACACATGATACTAATCTCTTTGCAATCCAGGGAGTTTTGATTAAGAGCAACAAATGTTGTATCCTAACAAGCACTCTATATATCCAATTGTGGTGTTAAGTGACTGTGTAACTTCATACCTTTTCTAAATCTAAGTATTGAGGGAATGTACATTATAGTATAATTTAACATTGTAAGTAAATATGTTGAAGGGTACTGGACAGGCATGTTACATAATTCTTTTAAATAAAACATGCATATGCCATTAATTAACAAATGGTTTTGTGTATTATGATCGGACAGCTAACATTAGGAATCAAAAAAAGACAGGGTGTGATTGTGACCTTTATACATAACCTATACTGTTAAACATTTTAATGTGGCAACTTGAGCTCATGTATTTAATATATTTCAGTTCACCTTGTCCGCGTGTTAACACTATGGTACTCTTCTTGTTTCAGAATGGTCTTGTTACTAGCTCACCGGAAATGTTTAAATTAAAATCTTGTATCCGACGAAAGACAGATTCAATTGACAAACGATTCTGCTTTGACATAGAAGTAGTTGAAAGGTTTGAGCTTTTCTTTTCACTTTATTTTTTTCATAAGCTAAACTGTGTCTTTCTGTATTTAAATATAAACATGAAACAGCATTCAAGTGTTTTTTAGTCTTTTAAAAAACAGTATACATGTTTATTTCATTCTTTCATGTTGTTATTGCATAATGCTTTTGAAAAAGCAAATCCAATCCAGGATGCTGGAAAACAGTAGCATCACTCAAAGCAGAATCAGAAAAATCAATATAAATGACTGTATTAGGAGAAAGTGTATGTAGTGGCCTCGTGGTCCTCATCACCATGAAGGAATCCAATGGCATATTTCATGGCTCCAGGATCAGCCTTTTGGTGGGCTTTTGGAGCTTGGTGGCCTTGCTTCCAAGGAATAAGATGCAGGTGGGAATACCATAAGCTTCTTTCAGCCAACTAAGTTGAATGCCTCCAGGATGCCTACTGTGTGCAAAGCACTGTTCTGGGTATTCTTAGCCCAAAGTAATGGAAGAGATATAAATGTCATGAATCTGAGTTTATGATTTAAGTTTACAATAAGAAGGGGTATGCTCCTTGCTCTCTGCTCTGTAATCCATGATCTGTCTTTCTTCTCCTGCATTACTACCACAATATTCTGAATACACTTGCTTATCGTGTGTATCCATGTATACACTTTGTATACGATGACTTACTATATATGCTCATAAACCATAGCCTATAGCTACAGGCATAACTCAGAGATATTGCAGGTTAGATTCCAAACCACTGTAATAAAACAAATATAATAAACTTAGTCACAGAAATTTCTGAGTTTCTCAGTGCTTATAAAAGTTATGTTTATGCTACAGTGCAGTCCATTAAGTGTGCAATAGCATTATGTATAAAAAATATACATCCCTTAATTTTAAAGTATTTTAAGTAATGTGAATGGTCATCTGAGTCTTTAGTGAGTAGTAATCTTTTTGCTGGCAAAGGATCTTGCCTCAATGTTGGTAGCTGCTAACTGATCAGCATGGTGGTTACTGAAGGATGGGGTGGCTATGGCCATTTTCTTAAAATGAGACAGCAGTAAAGTTTGCCACATCAATTGACTCTTCATTTCAACAAAGATTTCTCTGCACCATGCAATGCTGTTTGATAACATTTTACTCAGTAGGGCATCTTTCAAAATTGGAGTCAGTCCTCTCAAACCCTGCCTTACTGCATTGTCAGCTAAGTTTATGTGATATGCTAAATCCTTTGTTGTCATTTCAACAATGTTTATAGCATCTTCACCAGGAGAAGATTCCATCTCAAGAAACCACTTTCTTTGCCCATCCGTAAGAAGCAACTAGTCCTTTCAAGTTTTGTTGTGAGATTGCAGCAATAAAGTCACATATTCTAGAAGGCCCCACTTCTAATTCTAGCTTTTTTGCTATTTTCACTACATCTGCAGTAACTTCTTCCACTGAAGTCTTGTACCCCTCCACCTCATCCCTGAGAGTCGGAATCAATTTTTTTCAAACTGCTGTTAATGTGGATATTTTGGCTTCCTCCCATGAGGGACGAATGTTCTTGATGGCATCTAAAATAATGAATCCTTTCAAGAAGGTTTTCAGTATACTTTACCCAGATCCATCAGAGGAATCACTACTCATGGCCGTGAAAGCCTAAAGAAATATATTTCTTAAATAATAATAACTCAGAAGTCTAACTTATTCCTTGATCCATGTGCTACAGAACACATGTTGTGTCAGCAGGCATGAATATATTATTCTCCATGTAAATCTCTATCAGAACTCTTGGGTGACTAGTTGTATTGTCAATGGGCAGTAATATTTAAATATTTAAATATGCCTCTTTAAGCAGTAGGTCTCAACAGTGGCTTAAAATATTCAGTAAACCTTGCTGTAAACAGATGTGCTGTCATTCAGCCTTTATTGTTCCATTTGTAGAGCACAGGTAGAGTAGATTTAGCATAATTTTTAAGAACCCTAGGATTTGCGGAATGATATATGAGCATTGGCTCTGACTTAAGTCACCAGTTACGTTAACTCTAACAAGAGTCAGCCTGTTCTTTGAAGCCTTGAGGTCAGATAGTGACTTCTTTCTATCTGTGAAAGTCCTAAATGAGGGCATCTTCCAACAGAAGGCTATTTCATCTACATTGAAAATCTGTTGTTTACTGTAGCCACCTTCATCCATGATTGTAGCTAGATCTTCTGTATAATTTGGTGCAGCTTCTACGTCAGCACTTGCTGCTTCATCTTATACTTCTATATTATGCAAATGGCTTCCTTCCTCAAACATCATGAAGTATGCTAGCTTCATACTTTTTTTCTGCAGCTTATTCATCTCTCTCAGCCTTCATAAAATTGAAGACAGTTAAGGCCTTGCTGTGGATAAGACATTGGCTTAAGAGAATGTTATGAGATTATTGATTGGACTAATTTTAATATTGTTGTATCTCAGGGAATAGGAAGACTAAGGAGAGGGAGAGAGATGAGGAAATGGCCAGTCAGTGGAGCAGTGGTACACACAACTTTTATTGACTGTTTGCCATCTTATGCCATGGTTAATGGCACCCCAAAACAATGACAATAGTAATACCAAAGATCACTGTTCATATATCACATGCTAGATATAATAACAATGAAAAATTCCAAATATTGCGAGAATCACCAAAATGTGGTACAGAGACATGATGTGAGCAAATGCTGTTGGAAAAATGGTGCTAATAGACATGCACAATATAGAGTTGACACAAACAAACCATCAATTTGTTAAATAGCAGTATCTGCAAAGCTCAATCAAGCAAAGAGAAATACATCAAGGTATGCCTGTATCTAGTATGGCAATGACCCTATTCCTAGGCTGCTTTAAACTATGTTGACTCTTTTGCCCTGCCTTCTTATGATTTTTAAGATCCACTTATTAAGTTTCCCCTTGTTTCTCAAAATATCTTTTGGGATTTTGACTGGAGTTGCAGTGAAGTTTTCAGTGGGTGCGGAATAAACCTCTTTTTGAATATTTTACATATCTTTTTTCAAATTTACTTTTGGGTACCTTCCTTTTATTGTTATTTTGAATAGGATTCTTTTTTATGAGTTGAATTTTGTTTTCCTAACTGGTTAAGATTACTGCATAGAGAGGCTGTTCGTTTATTTATATGTCAATCTCTTATCTGACCTACTTGCTGAACTCTTTTTTAGTTTTAATAGTTTTGTGTAGAGACTTCTGGATTTTCTATGTAGACAAATACCAACATGTTAGTGCTTTCTCTTAACATATTCCGGTTATATAACCTTGGAGCACTTTATTAAACTCTGTAATTAGGTTTTTTCATCTGTAAATTAAGGATAATAAGTACCCACCTCAAAGGATTGTTTTCAGGATTAAATGAGAGAATTAAGGAAACATAACACAGTGCCTGTCACATAGTAAATATCCAGCAAATACTGATTTTCAGTATTTTATTGTTGGTATTACTACACTGGCTTAAATTCTCCAACATCAGATTATCTTGATATATATTCAGGATTCTCATGATCTGTGTTCTCATTTGCAGAAGAGATGTAGGTTATTATTTGTCATTCCAGGTTTTTAATTATAAAATATTTATAATGAAATTTTCATCCCAATGTTCCTCTTCACAGATCCCTGAATTTTCTGTTTAAGTAAATTCCTTTTTTATATTTTATATCTTTTTCTCCATATGCTAGTTTACTCCCTTCCTCCCCCTACTTTTTGTTTCTTTCTTTAAGTATATCCTCAAGTAACTATTTCAGAATGACTGCATGCAAGATAATTATTTTTAAATGAATTCATTTCAATATTGTCATCATGGTATAGAGAAATGCTTTGGTTTTAGTGTCTTTTTAAATATTACCTAGTTATGATATGAGGCTTTCCACATTGTTACATATTCATTGTAATTGTTTTTAGTGACTAGACTGCACCACATCAGGGTCGAGTTCTCATATTGTGGAATTCATAGATGGCTTTGAAGAATGTGACTTTCTCATCCTCTTTGATCATTTCAAGGGAAATAGTTTCAAACTAGTCTCCTTCAGACTGTCCTATACCAAAAACACTTAATGGTTTTACCACCTGTGATCATTAGAATTAAAAATATTTTTTGGCATGCCCAGTGATTTTTCTGAAAGTATTATACTTCAGTCTTTTTCTTTTTAAAGAAAGTTCCTATGTTTTTCTCCTCTCTCTTCATTTCTCTTTTTTTCTTCAAATTTCATCTTTTTAGCTAACTGAGGATTTTAAAAGTAATAAATGTGTAAATATATAAAATATTTGTTTTTAATAGGCATGGGATCATCACGTTACAGGCCTTCTCAGAAGCTAATAGGAAACTCTGGCTTGAAGCCATGGATGGCAAGGAACCGGTAAGACTATGATACATTCTATAATTTAGGTTTTATTGTCCTAATAATTATAATGTATGGAAATGCTTTTCATAATATACAATGTTTTGCCTGTAGTATAACTGAAAATATTAAAAAACGAAATCAGGGGAGTAGAGACTTTTACTGCTTTCCTAGTCTCACTCATGGCACATAACTCTACCTTTCTGACTTACTTTATAAGGGGGCTTTTGGGACTAATTTAAAACCCTAAAATTACTTCTTAAAAAATTACTTACACTCATCACCTTGGGTGCACCCATTAGGTTATCTTATTCCGTTAATAATTATCTCATGCCCCGTCTTTGCAAGGCCTGTACTAGGCATGTGATTAGAGTGATGAACAAGGTTCAGGGTAAGAACTGATTCTCTCATCAAAACCATTTTAAAAGAGTATAGCTTAATAAAACTGCCTGTGGCTTGACATTTTCACTTGCATGCATATCTCCATTTTTAATAGTTATTTTGAAATTAGTATGATAGTCTACTTACAAAAAATAGGAAGGCTTACATAAAAAGGAGGCTGAATCATTCATCACCGTCTGTTTTCTTAAAGAACACTGTTACTAGATCAGTAGAGGGTGAACACACAGAGGAAATAAGAGTCCCCATCCTGTCACCTGTTACTAGATCAGTAGAGGGTGAGCACAGAGAGGAAATAAGAGTCCCTATCCTGTCACTTGAGAAGCATTCTTTAGATGGCAAAGAACCTGTATAGCAACAGTGCCATACAAAGTGTGGTCCTCAGACTTTGAAACCCTCCCTCAAACTGTGTTGCCAGTCCACAATAAGATCAGTACAGAAATGGTGATTCAGTCTTTAGAAAATCGTGTAGCCACTTATGTTATTTTAAGCTTGTTAAATTTAATTGAAAAATTGGAACTCTGCATTGATTTTTTTATTTTCTATTTCAATTTTATTATATTTTACACAAATGTTAATAATAGATTTAAAAGAAAATTCACTCTTTTCCAGAAATAGTTGAGAAGCCCTGACTTAGAGCAAATTTAGGGAATAGTTTGTTAACCCAACAATGTACAAGTTAGGATTGTGTACATCTGAGAACATGCTAAGCAGGAAATTGGAAGAAGGAGCAATCAGGCGAAGTCCATTATGAGATACTTCCTGAGAACGGAACTTTATGCATCATACTGGGGCAGAGAATAAGATGCATAAATCAGATGGAGGTAGAACCTTGTCCAGGGCAGCACAGTCACGGATGGAAAGGAGTGGGAAGTGAGGGTATCTGAACCACAGGAAGGAAGTTGGTTGATGGTACACAGATGGTGCTATGGACCCAGCAGTTGTAGGACCTTGAAATCAAGACACTCTTTTTGTGTATTAATGTACAGATATCACCTTGCTAATCTTTTGTGCTGGGTCATTAACTGGAAGTAACTGATGGACATCCTTTGTTTTTTAGATTTATACTCTGCCTGCCATTATAAGCAAGAAAGAAGAAAGTAAGTCATGTTAATAGTTATTTAAAATTTTATCATGTAGTCATTTTTAACACAGAAGCATTATATGATTGTAAGTATTCTGGGAAAATAGTATAACACCATTGATCTCATGGTACAGCAAATTTGAAATTTTTATTTAAAATGTTTCTCAATGTACCACAAACTACTGGTATTATAGTAACAAAAGTTAATTTTTATTTCTTTGGTGTTTATTTACTTATTTACATGGCTTGCTTTATCTCTGATAGAGATTTGAGAAAGTTGATATTTAGCTCAATTATTTATATATTATATATAATATATAATTATATGATGTAATTATATTTTATTATGTATAATTATGTTAATAAATATATGATATATAATATATAATTATATATAAATAATCAAGCTAAATTATATAATTATATATAAATACTATATTTATATATCTATATCAATATAAATATATAAGACAGTAGAGAGCTCCTTTGTCTTATTTTCTCTGCTCCAGTTTTCTTACAGGTATAAGACTGAAGACATAAACAATTCTTGCTGGTTTTAGTGGATAGTAACTAAGAATGTAAAATATAAGGACCTTGTCATTACACATGGTATATGTAGGAAAAGATGTTTTTACTATATTATTACTAAATCATTAGTTTGTAGCCGTTCTTTATAAACACAGTTTATATGTTTTTCATCATGTTCTGAATCCTCTTTAATTACCTGCCAACCTCTTGCTACCTTTTTTCTGTGGTTAGTTTAGGGTATTTCCAGAAGTACTTTACATAGTCATTTTATTTGATATTTAAAATTAATTTGTGTATTTGTTGCTAGGGTTATTTTGTATAACTTTCAGAGCAATTCCAAGTTTTATGTAATGCAATGGATTTTGTCTTATGACTTCTAAATTTATTTTTCAAACAAACTCAGTAACCCTGACATTTACTTTTCTTATTTATTTTATTTTTATTTTTTAATACAGATGAGGTCTCATTTTGTTGTCCAGGCTGGTCTCTAACTATTGGCCTCAAGTAACCCTCCAACCTTGTTCTCCCAAAGTGCTGGGATTACAGGCGTGAGCCACTGACCAACCCTGACATTTAGATTGCTATGGAAATATAAGTTAGAATGAAATAAATAAAAACTAGGAAAGCACTCATTTGAAAGTTATAAATATTGAATGTATAAAAAGCCTATTATTTTATCTGAATTAAATGCTTTCTAGTGATTAACTTCAGAAATTATCAAAAGAAAATGCATGATGTAAAAGATCTTTCAATAATAATTTAAATAACTTACAATTTTAAAATTATTTTTAAATAATACTTTAAAAAATTGTTTCCAGTTTTTATTTTCACATTTACTTCCTTACTGGAATCAAGGAAAGTGATTAGTATAAAATCCTTTATTGCCAACTTTTATCTAATCACAGATACATTAACCAAATGGTAAGAGTTGTGTATGTACTAAATGTTCATACTTAATAATAACCTAAAAGGTAATCTGTTGTATACATTGCATTTGAGAAGAATGTGAAATGTGTTTTCTAACATTAGTTTGATTGTTGATATCCACTATAAGATTAATCCTTTCCCATTCAAATTACCCAAGGACAAATCCTTAATGGAAAACAATTGCACCTATATACAGTATTGAGTAGGGCTTCTGAATGGTGGCATAGTCAAGTTGATCAGAATATACTGATGCTTAATTAAATGCACCACCAAAACTAATGTACTTATGATGGAGAGGGAGTCTGCATCTTCATGCAGTACAGGATCATTCTTCTGGAAATAGGTATCCTGCAGTATCAGCCACCGGAAACATCACTGTGCCTTCAATTATAGTTATAAAATGGTGCATGTTTCAGAAAAGTAGCAGTCCTAGAGTGCATGTGTTTATATAATTTCTTACACTCTGGCTTTTTGTATGGTGTATTAGTTTCCTACCCAGTACTCTGAGCTCCTTGTGACAGAACCCGTCTCTTCTCCATAGTAGTCAATACAGGCCTTTCCTGAGACACGTGCTGAGCACGGATTTGCTCTTCTTCTCATTAGTACCAGTAGGCTTTTATTACCCATGGGAAGATTTTTGGTCATAGAAGAAATATTACAAACTTCTACTTTAGTGCTTAAATTTATGAATCTTAAGCTTTAAGTTTTAATATTTGATTTATTTTAAGCCATATGTTTACTTGAAGCCTGTTTTTAATCAATATACAGATCTTATTTGTAATTGCACTAACTTTTAAAACTGAGTCATTTTCACTTTATTTTGTTTTCATAATTCTAACAGAATTCTCCCATTTGTACATTTAATCAGTCAAATTTCTTTAGACATATCAACTGATGACAAAATAGTAAATGTTATTCTCTCAAAGTCACCCTAACTAGACAGATTTGTGATCCTGACAAATATAATCTTTTAAACACCTAGCAACTTTTTAAATCTAATAAATCACTTTATAAATGCAGGGATTAAGTACTATGTTAAAATTAAGTGTTGTAAACATTCTAAATAAATACACACAAATATGCATAGTGATTTCGAAAGGTCTTACTACTTTTGCATAAACTAAACTTATTGAAAATTACACTTATTTTTAGTTGTCACACACATGGAGATTCAAATTTCCTCACCCAAACGGAATCACTACCCTATTGAAAAGTCAAGACTATGGCAGGTGTTACCAATAAAGGAAACCCTGGCTTAAAGGCACAGGATTGGACTCACTTTCCAGAACTTAGCTGCCAGCAGCTCTGGGGTGGACATTGTGGTATTACTAATTCACCTGAGTGAGGCCTTTTTTTTTTTGAGATGGAGCCTCACTCTGTTGCCAAGGCTTGAGTGTAGTGGCAAGATCTCAGCTCACTGCAACCTCTGCCTCCTGGGTTCAAGTGATTCTCCTACCTCAGCCTCCCAAGTAGCTGGGATTACAGGCACATGCCACCTCGCCCAGCACCCAGCCGATTTTTTGTGTTTTTGGTAGAGATGGGGCCTCACCATGTTGGCCAGGTTGGTCTCGAACTCCTGTTTCGGGTAAATTTGTGTTTCAGTGATTGTGAAATTCTCATACCTGTTAGGTCTTGAATAAGTCATGTGAGCTCATTGTGTTAAGTGTTTAAATCAGTTTATATCTTTCTTTTTGTCAACCCCTCTAAATATTTTTTTGTACATCATCCTGTTCTTGAGATCTTGTATTTCTTTTTAGTTGATATTTGACTCCTCTAAAAGTATCATTGCTCAATTTTAGTATGTAACTTCTCCTGTAATTGGTATCGGAAACCAGTACCAGCCCTAATTCACCGGCCACTTTGAAGAGTGCTCGTTTATATCCTCCATAATTCAGATGGCTTCCACTTACTCTAAAATACTCTTGTTCTCCTTTGGAAACTCAGTTTTGCATAATATGTGTTAGTGTTTTTGAACTGCTGAAGACAATGAAGTTTAGGATGGTAAAATATAAAACTTAGGTAAAAGTTTATTTTGAATGCCAGCCATTTAGAAGCAATCATAACATCTTGTGCCTTCACTGAAAATCCTACAAGCAACAGTGTAAGAAATACCTAATGTTCTAAAATAGGGCCATAGTATGAATTTACAGAGAACAAATGCCATGGAATGAAGAATAAAATTATGCTGTGAATGTAGTTTCATGCTACTCTTTATAAGACTAACATGCAAAAGTCTTCCTACCTTGTATTAATAGTTACTCTTAATTTACCATTTTCAAAGTATGGATGCCGTAAATGAGACTTGTGTAATTCAACAGAAAGGAAAGCTTGAATCACCTTTATGAAAAAACATCAAATAAAAAACCAAAATATTGACCAATTACAGGGTATTGAATTTACAAATACTTTTCTCGTTGTAAAATACACTGCAATATAGTGAAATTGTAAGACTTTGGGAATGAATTTATTTTTTTAGTAGTAATATCTGTCATTGATATTAAACAAGTGCCATTCAATTAAGATTAGCACTAAACTAGTCCTCAATGACATGCATTTCAATTAAGATTAGCACTAAACTAGTCCTCAAGCCATGCCACGGGGGACATTTTGTGAAAAGTAGCTCATCCTTATGTTTTCCATAGTTCTGCCATTTGAATACATCTTTCAAAGGAACAAATTACGTTTTATGACATACCTTTCCTGCCCCAAGACCTCCATCTTGGGACCAGTCATTAACAGAGGCAAAAGCAGTTAACATTTCTTCTAGGCTTTCTTTCTCTGACATTCTCTATTGGTGCCCTGAGCCTTGTCCCCATTCAAATATGAGTTTTGTGTGATGGCTTCTGAGCTGGTCCTTCAACCCTGGGTCTGGAGAAAGTGAGCATTGTGAAAGAAAAGGCACTTAGGTCTCATTCTCTCATACAGTCAGTTCAACAATATTTCATTGTGCACCTACTCTACTCCAGGTACTGTGAATAAGAAAAAGGAAGTTCTTTTCCATTGATGTTTCCACTAATAAAAGTCAGTATTTACATGTGTAATCACAAAGTCACCTAACATTCAGTCCTTATATACAAAATTGCAGGGATTGGAACAGAAGATAATCTTGAAATTTCCCAACAGTTCTAAACTTCTGCTTGTATGTTTCAGTGACTTTCCTCAAGTGTACTTGTGTGTCTATTCTCCACAGCAATGAGCTTATTTTGCTCCTTATCATTCTATGCAATTACCATCTGTTATAAATGTTCTTGGGCTTCATTTTGTGGTTTAGAGAGTTCTGGAAGTTCTCAGATGTGGCTAGGTTATCATCCTCCTTCTTTACCATATAATCCCCCAATCTTTGATCATTGACAGTTTTCTTTTTATCACAGAGACCCAGGAAGATTGTCGTAGCTCAAGTGCTCTGCATGGGCAGAGCAGAATGAAAGAACAATTTGGGCCAGGGCTGTGGAGAGTTAACTGCCCATCCTTAAGGAGAAAAGAAAAGGTCCAGCAGGTGTCATGAACATTGATAAATGTACTCATTTATTTTTTATTTATTTCAGTTAACACATAGCATGATATTATTTATCTGTGATAAGGGACCTTTTAATCTGAAACAGGAGATCAGCAAAGTGAACTGAAAAGTAAAGACAAGTGTTGCTTTGTTGCTTTGTTTGCTACAACCCTGAGAATGTACTGTAAGGTCAAGTAGATTACATCTGTAAGGACATACTAGGTTTTGAATTGCTAGTAAATTGAAGGTACAAGGACTTTTGCTTTGTTAGCTCTGTGGAAGACTATTCTTTTTCCTTTCCTCATGGCTGTTTGAATTCTGTTGAGATTAATAGCTTTTGTGCTGCTAAACTGCCTTATGGAAACTTTTTGTAGGTTTCAATAGAAGCTTTATCCCTGAACAGTTTACATAGGGGAAAAAAAAAGGTTTAAACTGAACTTTTGATTGAATATATTAAGTTGACTAAGTTAATCGGTCTTCTGCTTCTACCCTCACCCATGAAGGCCAAGTATCATTAATGTTATAGAATTCTAATTCTCATGTTATAGAATTTGATAGTAGTTGTATTCTGGGTATCCCTCTGATTCTATCTAAAATGGAGGAGATACAGGGCTGGGGTAGGGCTTGGAACTGGGAAAGTGTTCACAAATATAGCTCATGTAAGCTGATAAACTCTAACCCTAATAGAACCCATCGGAGAAGGTACTTGAGCAATCCTGGTACAAACCAGTAACTAGCAAGCCATCAGTCAATAAGCATGTATTGGCTGCCTGCTCTGGGCCAAGCATTGAACCCAAACCAGCAATCCATATTTCTCCTGTGTAGGATACTTATCCTCCTCTCTGTGCTGTTGCCACAGGAGTACTTTGTCCTCCACTGAAGGAGAATTATCATTAATTATCAGCCCTTTCAATGGTGCAATTTGATTTAGTAATAACCCTTTCCATCGACATTTTGAACACTGAAGAGTTCTCAGGTGTTTGTGATTTTTTGTTTTATGGTTTGTTTTTTGGAGGTTAAGAGGACCCGTTTTAGTTGAAATCTCATGAGCACTGATGCCTTAAGTATAGTAACCCCTTTGTGGCTTTGGAAAATTGCTCATTTTCCATTACAGAATGTGTTTGCCCCTGACTTCCCTCAGAAATGACAATCCCTGTGACTACCTCATCCACAGTCCTTGGAAGACAAACTATATGAGCCATCTTGTCCTCTTTTCAGACCTCAGCAGAAATCGCTGGGTACTAAAGTGAAGGCACTGTCTATAGTTGATGGTTATTTGCAAAGCAACCATCAACAGGCCCTGCCACTGCTGCACTTTGCTGCCTTTGTTATGTGAATTGACAAGTCAGTAGTCAAAAGGGATATATTCTAGTTAAGGGAGGAAAAAAGTTCATTATGTAGGGTTGCCTTTATTTCAGTGAGTTTTGCCACAGTGAATTAAGTTATATACAATTAAATCAGAACTGGCCAGGTTATGCTTGGTAATCGACGATCCTCAAGTCTCAGAGGCTGATGACAATAAAGGTTCATTTCTTCTTTATAGTACATGTCCATATAGGTCAGCGGTGGCTCTCAACGTTGTTTTCACTCTGGAACTTGAGTTGGTAGAGAAGCCTCCCTTTGTATCATTGCTGATCCTGTGACAAGGGAAAAAGAAAATTACAAGCCACATACTGGCTCTTAGTGGCTACTGGGTAAAGACACGTGTCACTTCTGTTCATATTTCATTGTTAGTGAGTATCACATGACCAAGTCTGGCTTCAAGGATGCTGAGAAATATAATCTTCTTGCAGGGAGGGACAACAGATATGGGTAAACAGTAATTTCAGTTTGCTATAGTCTGTTTAACTCTAGTGAGAGGATATGTTTTTTCATTGTATTTATTGAAGTATAATGATCACATGGGGACATTTCTTAATATCCAACTTATTAAATAAGTGACAAAGTGATATATGCCTTTTTGAAAATCAATATTGTGTCTGACTGTCCCTCAAGCCCTAGTAATTTTAGCCATGTGGGAAGAATGCCTTATTCACGAAGTTTACATATGTAGAGATTTGCATTCTTCTCTAGTCAGTAATGGTAATGATAAGAGCCAATACTCTAAAGCACTTACTATATTCTAAGCATATGCTATTCTAGGAGCTTTGCAAATGTTAACTTACTTCATCTTTAAACAGTACTATGAGGAAGAAACTATTACCTTTATTTTGTAGGAGAGGAAACTGAGGCACAGAGAGATCAAAACCATGCCTAGTAACAGAGCTAACAAGTGAAAGAGTAACTACTGCCCCTGTCATCTAGTTAAAACTAATGACTGGCTTCTTTTATAATTTCTTCTTATGTTTTCCTTCATATAGCAGTGACGTGTAGACAGGAGCAGATAGGGAAAAAAACCTAGCATTGAATTCCTCTTGTTCCATTGTTAGGCACTCTTCAGTGTTTCATTCCATTTGTCTTCATCTTACTACAACTGTTTAACTTAGGTATTGTTACTTCGCTCATTTTATAAATGAAGGAACTTGAGTTTATAAAATAATAGGTACATGTCCACCACCTCAGACATACAGCAGTGATACTAGAGCTGAGAACTGGCCTTAGGTTTTCCTGGCCTTAAACAAAGTTGGACACTATTTCTGCACCATGAAACTACTCTTTCAGTCAAAGCAAAGGATGGGCAAAGGAAACAAAAATTCATGGTTATTTTTGCCAACACAGTATATTCTTCCACATCTCTGAATTGATTGATAGTGTTGTATTTACTCACATGATGGGAGCTAAGTACAGGATCCATGGAATATGTCAGAACAGAAGCATCCGTAGAATAACCCTACAGTTAGACTGACTCTCAGTAAGATTTTATTCTACATGTTAAGCTTTTGATATCAGTTTATTAGAAAAGATTGGAATATTGCTGCCAAATATCCCAGTATACTTTGGGGTACAGCCTGGTTATTACTTATTTTTCTCAAAATGCTTAAGAGAGAAATTCTGTTTTATATGTCACAACTATCTTCATTATATTTTTGTTGAAAGGAAGTTCTGTTGAAATTTTTTAAAAATGACTGTCTTTTTCTCTTAATACATCTTTTTATTGAAAAGCGGAAGAATGTGACCTCTAGTACCAAACATTTTAAATGTCAGGAACTTGCAGTTTTAATTGATAGAAAAGTGCTAGTGTCTTGTTTTTACCTAGGGTTACATTTTTTGTCTCAGTTTTTGTTGTTGTCCTTAAAACTGAAAATTAAATGATTCCTCGCTTTTCCATCTTACCTGTTTCCTATATTCAAGAAGTACTTTAAAATACCTGAATGCTTAGTGTTACGCTGGGCAGTTTGGGGTTATTGGAAGCAAGCAGTCTCTCTTTGGTGTCCAAGAAAAGCTTCACTCTTATGTAGGTAGGTCATCAGCTGTACTCTAATGAGATGCCATGGCCATTCATTTTTGTATGTTGAGTTCACTGAAAGTATTCACTGAGTTCTGTTCTCTTGACCTAGGACAGTGGGGACAAATAAATAAATGAGCTACTTCCCCTTGATGGCAATACATATTTTAGTTTTGACATTTTTATTTCTAGAGTTTTGAAGTTGTTTTTTAGAGTGCTAAACACACACACATATATGTATTTTTTTAAAATATCAAATAATCCCAAAATACCTAGTGAATTAAAAACGACAGTTTCTAACTGCTGCCCTCTTTCTCCTTACCAATGGTTTGCATATATATATTTGTGGAGTTTTTTCTTAGGAAAATAGAAACAGTCATATATACCCTCAGATTTTTAGATTTTGAGAAAATAGGCCTTATTGTCCTGTCGATTACTTTTTTCACCTAACAACACACAATAAATACCCCTTCGTGGTAGTACCTCTAGTTCCATTGTTAGGCACAGGTTATTCAGGCCTTTCTGTCAATCAGTTCAGCTCCATTGGCTTGCTGTGCCTAGAATTTTTTCAGTTTTTAGTTTGTTGCTGTTACCCTTTCTTGATTTTTATCATTATTTTTTTGATATATATTTTTTGTCTGGGGGTCTATTTTGAGTTACAAGAATGTTTAATCTACTGTCTTTAAATGGAAGTTAGTTTTAAATTTTTATTGGTTTGAATTCTCATTTATGATTTGAGAATATTTTAAAAATCGTGTCTCTACCACATGTGATGAAAATTTGTATCATAGTTCAAAAGTTTTTCAGTTTTCTCTCTGGGTGTTAGTTGGTATTTTTAAAATAAATCCTTTCTCTTTAAACAAGTAATCTCCTTTGATCTGGCCCCAAAACCCTTTAAAAAATTAGAATTGATCCAAAGAAAATCAGCCAAAAAAACAAAAATTGCAATTTCAGAATCCTAGGACCTTTTGGGGATGTTTAGTGACTGACAATGCATGTTTTGAATTATTTTAAATACGGTAGCAAAATGAAAAATAGAGCATGGAGCTTAGAATCAGACCCCAGTTAGAAGCCTGACTCTAGAGCTTAAAACTGAGAGCAGTGGAGGTTTTCAGCAACCCAGGGAATCATCTTGAGACTGCAGAGCCTTTTCTCCTACCTGATAATAGTTTGAGAATCATGGGAAAGGATATGTAAAAGGCTTTATGTTACAAGTTTCAATACATAATAAGGGTTTATTCTTATTGCATTTGCTCCTATCATTTGAAAAAAAAAAATAACACAAAGTAAAGGAGTAATGCTATTTTTTGGAAAAGTGGATCAGATCATTGTAATACACTTTCTGTGAAGGATCTTGGCAGGTGGATACAATAACTGTGAGGGTGAAGTTCCCTCTTCTACTTCTACCCCAAAATAAAAAGTCAGCTTCTAACCAAAATATTTGAAAAACTCAGTAACCTCTCTACTGTTGAGACATAAAGGGTCAATGAACAGAGCCAACTGAAGTGGGGATGTGAGTTCAGCATAAACACCTAATGCGATTTCTCTCTTATTTTCAGTGTATTTGAATGAAGCAGGGTTCAACTTTGTGAGAAAATGCATTCAAGCTGTGGAAACAAGAGGTCAGTGTTGCCTGATCAGTATAGCATTCCTGTCATGTGTCTCATTCTTACATAGAAAACTCTCAGAGTAGATGAATCAATGAAGATGTATTTGGTCATTAACATGGATTAATTTTAAGAGTGATATAGATGTATGTATCAGTATACAAATAGTTATACCTTGAGCTTTAGTTTACTAAAAATCATGCTTTAAGCATACTTCTTTTTTAGATTTTTTTCTAATATAGCCTCACTGTACTTTTTATTGATAAACTGTGCCTTATTTATTACTGCAAGCACCCCTTTGATTTTTTTTTTTCCATTGATTGAGAAGGTAAGATTCTTAAGGAGCTTGTCTTCGCTCCCTTCCTTCCTTATATACTTTCTTTTGCTGATTTGTCACTGCCAGAGCTTTGGCACCTTTCTTTACTCTAATCATGACCTCTGTCTTGAAGTCCACTCCAGTTAAATGTTGGACTCACTTCCAGGAAAATTTGGCTAAAGCAACATTCATATTGGGCTTTGGAGTTCCATAAACTTATATTTAAATTTTAAGTGCTGCCACTTCAACGTTTTGAGAAGTAGTTTCCTTGAATTCTCTGAATCTGTTTCCTCATCTCTAAACTGAAGATATAAATGCCATAGGACTTTTCAACGTGCAGGAGGACTCCATGACTCTGAAGAAATAGAACCTGAGTAATACTGATCATCCCTTCCCATCTCCATTGCTTTTTTATATTCAAATACTGGTGAATAGGCAGCTACACTTTGCTACTTTGAAGATCTTCAGAGACTTTCAAATCACTGTTCAGAGTCTGCTCTGAGAAATAGAAGTCTGATGGGTGTTTCCAGGATAGCTTTGCTAAAGTTATACTGTGAAATTGGATAAGTAGCTTTCAAATTTTGTTAGGCATATGTCTGAGTTTTTAACATTCTGTACTTGCCAAGCTGTGTCTTAAGCCATTTTCTTGTGATTTTCCTTCCTATTAGGTATCACCATTTTAGGACTCTACCGAATAGGAGGAGTGAACTCCAAAGTTCAAAAACTCATGAATACCATATTTTGTAAGTTTTGGATGAAGCAACTTACATAAGTTTTGTGTTCTTATAGGTAATCTAAAGTATAGGCTTCTTTGACTAGTGTGACTTTGAATATTTTCAAATAATATTTAAAGTTCATATTTATATTCAGTTTTTAATGTTTATTTATGATAGATGAACAATGAGAATTTGAGGGGGCATATTTATAATACTGTATTTTTTTTCTCCCAAGTGTCCTTTGGTAAGCTAGAGATACAATAAGAT
This sequence comes from Papio anubis, assembly GCF_008728515.1. Lineage (NCBI taxonomy): Eukaryota > Metazoa > Chordata > Mammalia > Primates > Cercopithecidae > Papio > Papio anubis. The sequence goes on along the minus strand of NC_044987.1, from coordinate 33,338,914 downwards.
GCATAGATGCTAGCTAGAGTCATTTGGAATCCTAGCTCAGCAACTTACAGGTTTTGTGACCTTGAGTAATTTACTTAATGTCTTTGTGTCTCAGCCTCCTCGTTTATAAAAATAGGGATAATAATGGTACCTGCCTCTTAAGAGTTGTGAGGATTGGGTATGTTAATCTCTGTAAAGCACTTAGAAGCATGCTGGGCACATGGTAACTGCTCTGTCGTGTTAGCAATTAGCAGTAATTTCATTTGGGAGACTTATTTCATAGGATACATCTTTGAGTTTTAGTGTCAGCTTTTTATCAATTCACACAAACAACAGTCCTAACGTTAACTCTTTGCATTGTAAGAAATGAAGACCTCTCTCTTTTGACCTACTTATGTTTGTGCCCATTTTTCATAATTGCATAAGGAATATTTTGAACTGCACAATTTAAACATCTTGTTTTATTATTTCCAGCTCCTAAATCCCCTCCTGATATTGATATTGATATTGAACTGTGGGACAATAAGACAATAACGAGTGGGCTGAAAAACTACCTCAGGTGAGGAGGGTTTAACTCCTAGTACTCCCGATGCAGTCTCTGACTCACCCCTTGGGTAGTAACCGTGTGACTTCATGGAGCCTGTGTCCAGAAGCTTCACTCGGTAGCTCAGTTCCCTCACAAAAGGTGAAATAGCATGACATGGTAAGATTTACATTTAGTGTTCTGGAACTTGTACTTGATTTTTCCAATAATAATTTAAAAGACTATATAATATTGAGTATTGAATTAGTATTTGTTGTTTCATATGAAGTTTGTATATGGGATTTCTATGTACTTTTAAAAATAACAAATTGGAATGGAAAGTTGTGTTGTTTTGTTTTTTAACTATTGTTCCCATATTTGTTCCTCTGGTAAGATAATTCTGACACTGAAAAAATTGTCTCCCAGTCTCCCCTCTTAATACAGTCATGGAAAGAAATACTAAGTACTAAGTTGCTAATACGGTCATGGAAGGAAGTACATTGGTGTCTTCGAGATCTGCGTTTTAGGTCTCTCTGTGGCCCCACTACTGGAACTTTATCAAACTGCCAAATCACCCAGTTCTTTTATTTACTTATTTATATATTATTTTATTTTTAATTGATGAATGACAGTCACCTGATTCTTAAAGAAACACTTAAAGTTTAGGGGAGAATAAAAGATACTACTATTCTAACATGTGCTTTACTTCTCTGTTGTAGGTGCCTTGCAGAACCACTGATGACTTACAAGTTGCACAAAGATTTTATCATTGCTGTTAGTAAGTATACTTGAATCACATACACTTTATAATTGATGTAGTTTTATGCTGCCATACTTAGGCATATATTACTAGTATCAGCTAGTGAAGATTTTTTTCAAGTATTGCTTAAAAAGTTGTTAATCTGAGCTGGGCACGGTGGCTCACACCTGTAATTCTAGCACTTTGGGAGGCGGAGGTGGGCAGATCACCTGAGGTCGGGAGTTCGAGACCAACCTGACCAACATGGAGAAACCCTGTCTCTACTAAAAATACAAAATTAGCTGGGCGTGGTGGCGCATGCCTGTAATCCCAGCTACTCGGGAAGCTGAGGCAGGAGGATCGCTTGAACCCAGGAGGCGGAGGTTGCGGTGAGCTGAGATTGTGCCATTGCACTCCAGCCCAGGAAACAAGAGTGAAACTCCATCTCAAATTAAAAAAACAAAAAAAAAAAGTTGTTAATCTGATATTTGGTAATTTATAATGTGGTTTAGAAGCCAATAAGAAATTGCAGAATTAACTGAAATATGTTGACACTTAGACCTCATTGGGTAACAGTCTGGTGATTAGAAAGAACCATGAGGAATTATTATTCTAATTTCATCTTATTTGAATGACAAGTATCAGTTTCTTATAAGATCAACTAAGCAGGACTCTAAATATGTACAGACAATTATGTCCCTGCACATGCTCATGTACTATATTCCTCAGTCTGGAGATGAGTCAAATATTTTTGGCAGACAGCAGGCACTTCCATCAGTCCCCTCTCCCTCATATTTTATTTGCAATGATCACATTTATGTCATTTGTTTTGATCTGTGATTGCCATCATGTGATATGAATAGATAGATCAATTTAAAATATTAGCAGGAAGAGTTGACATGTGCTATATGAGAAGTTAGTAACATGTATTTGTAAACCATTGAGACTGAAGTGCCAGGTACCATCTGAGCCCATCACAACAACTTGTAATAATTAAGAGCTGGCATTTCATTGTTAAGATGTATGAGGTGTGACTACAACCAGATTATTTTTCACAATCCAAGAAAGAAATTAGTTGCGTTGGTTTATTTGCACACATTGTAATGTCACAGGAAATGTGTGCTGATAAAAGTGTCAGATAAAATTGAATGGCCTCGGTTTTCAATCCAGCTTTTATGACTAACCACATGATCTCCTATAAATCTACACTATTTAGTTTTCTCTTGAAGCTCTCCATTCTACCTCCTCTTCATAGAAATCTTTGTAGGACATATAGGACCAGAGAAAATATATAATCTGAACTCTCATTCTATGAACTAGGAAATCAGGACCCAAAGTGGACAAATAATATGTACAGTGACACTAATAAATTCATGGCAAAATCAGGGCTGCAAGCCGGATTTTTGTTTTTTTTTTTTACTCTTAACCCAGAACCCTTTCTTACAGAAATTTTGCTTTATAACAAAGGAAATTTGAGTTACTTGGCTAAAATGACTCAATGAGCTTATTGTTTCAGTACAAGCTCTTGGTCACAAGTTTTTACTCCATTTGCTTCTGTAGCAAATGATAATTATATTATAATAATAATATTCATGACCATGATATTTAAAATATAATCCTTATATATATGAACTCGTCTTTTGTCAGGACCTAAGATAGCCATATTTACTAGATGCTAAGTTAAGAAAATTAGGTTATTTGGTTTCAAGCAGCAGAAGTCCAGCTCAGTATAAAGGGGAAGTTATTCAGATCCTAAGAGATATTTCAGTGTATTCCTTGGCAGAACAGAGGTCAGGGTTTCCATGAGCCTGCAACCGGGAACTGCCAACTTGGGATTTGACATTTCTCTACTCACTCTTTCCTGAGGATCTCTCATCTTTGTTCTCTACTGTATTTCTGTCATTCTCGCTTTCCTTCCCAGTCAGATTTTCTTGGAGTACGTTTGGTCACTTCAGCCCTGATTTTACATTGTCTGCCTTTTCACATAGCCAGCAGTAAGATCAGATTTTTGATGTCTCCATTCCAGTTGCTAGGTTAGACCTCATGTTTAGCCTGAGCCAGGCTCTCTCTTCACCCCATGTCTAAATAGCTGCTCCCAGGTGAAATGGTAATCCCATAATGTGAATCCTGTGAGTCAAGGCACTTTCTGGAGAAAAAATTTGGTACAGTGGGGAATCATCCTAGAATTTATTTGCCGCAGTAAGAGAATGTTAAATGAAGCTTTCTTGTTCTGAAATGTTAGACATTTCTCTAGCAGACATGCCAACATCTTAGCTTTCACTTGGCAGACTACGCTTGCCATAGATGATTCTTATATTTTACATTTACTATTGTCATTATGGGCTGAAAATCTGTGGGGCTTATGTTTATGTAATAATGCTAACATTTCAGAACAGTTCTTCTGTATTGTCTTTATATTTGTAAAATGAGAGGAATGCGGGGCTTCATCTAGTCACACTGGGTTGAATCTCTAGGAGCTTTCTATGGGTGTATTACCACACTACTATGAAGAAACATCCAAGACTCAGTAATTTATAAGAAAAAGAGGTTTAATTGACTCACAGTTCCACATGGCGGGGAGCAACTCAGGAAACTTACAATCATGGCAGAAGGTGCCTCCTCACATGGTGGCAGGACAGAGAAGTGCTAAGGAAGGGGGGAAAAGCCCCTTATAAAACCATCAGATCTCATGAGAACTCACTCACTATCATGAGAACAGCATAGGGTAACCACCCCCATGATTCCATTACCTCATCTCCCACTGGGTCCCTCCCACAACACGTAGGGATTATGGGAACTACAATTAAGATGAGATTTGGGTGAGGACACAGCCAAACCATATAAATAGACTAATACGTACTCTAGTGACTGGCACATTAGGAAATCTATAGCAGTTGCTGTGGTCATTCACATATCTAAAGGTTTGATTGTGTCTTTAGGTAGTAAAACCCAAGCAGGTGATGAGTATTGGCTGTATCAAAGTATACAGTTCAGTGGCTAAGAGCATCTGTGTGGAATCTGTAGAACTGGGCTCCTTTGGCTTCTCTACTTCCTAACTTCATGACCATGGGCGAGTTACTCAACTTCTGCAAGTCACAGGGAATGATAATGATGGTACTACATGAAGCAGTGCCTATGAGGCATGAGGGGTAGAGGTGGTAATTGTGATTAGATTACTAATATTTACATTGAATGAAATTCAATTGAATGCAATTAAATGCAATTGAATTGCAATTAAAACTTGAACATTTGCAACCTTTTTTATGTAACAGAATCTGATGACCAGAACTACAGGGTGGAGGCTGTACATGCATTGGTGCACAAATTGCCGGAGAAAAACAGAGAGATGCTGGACATCTTAATAAAGCATCTGGTCAAGTAATTCTCTAACTTACATTGTTCATTTAACTTATTGTTCATCTGTTAAGTTTGTTCATGTCTTTTTAAAGTGTGTGATGATGTTATAATATTGGTATTATAATTAGAGTCCATTGAATTTGCTTAAAAATAGTATGGCAATTTGTTTTTAAGATATTTCTATATGAGTGTGTGTACCTGTATATGTTTATTTGCATATAATTATGCAAATAATTATATCCTTTGCAATTGTTAAACTAATGATGAAACAAGAAGATGTATCAACTTAAAAATGAAGGAGTATATAGTTTTTTTCCTCCCAATTCTTTTCGGTGCATTATAAGCAATGAGTTTGAAGACCAGTGCTCTATACTACTAAAGTCAACAGGTTCCCCTAGGTAAAACTAACACTTAACTGTGAGATTCCCTCCATGTATTCATTATTTCACTTGATCTCTGGAGATTTTTCTAACTTTGCTGCTAGTTTATTCATATATTTAAAATCTCTCTTTGTAGATAAATACTGTATTAGCCAGAGCTATCTGCAGAAACAAAAGCAATAGTGTCTGTGTGTGTGTGTGTACATATATTTAATATATATGTAAAGAGATAGAGATTGGTTGGTTGATTTTAAGGAATTGGTTCACTTGATTATTGAGGCTAATAAGTCTGAAATCTGCAGTGCAGGCTGGCAGGGAAGAGTTGATATTGAAGCTTGAATCCAAAGGCAACCTTGAGACAGAATTCCTTGTTACTCTGGGAACTCAGTTTTTTGTTGTTGTTGTTGTTGTTGTTGTTGTTGTTTTCCTTTTAAGACCTTCAACTGATTGGATGAGCCCCACCCATATTATGGAGGGTAATCTACTCTACTTAAAGACTACTCATTTAAATGATGATGTCATCTGAACAAAATACCTTAACAGAAATATCTAGGATAATCTTCAACCAAATATCTTGGTATCATAGCCTAGCCAAGTTGACATGCAAAATTAATCATTATAAATATTATATCTATCTACTATCTATCTCTCTATAAATTGAAAGATACAGAGAGAGAGACAAACACATATTTAAGCCCAAAGTGAATTTGCCATGCTGCTGGAAACAAATGTCTAAATCCAGTTTTAAACTTACTTAAGAATTTCCTGTAGCATTATTTAGTAGAATGAAGGATTAATCATTTTATTGTAAATCATGGTACACATTAAAATGGGAAATATTTCAATGGGAATATTTAATGAGTACCATATTTCCCATTTTAATGAGTACCATGATTTACAATAAAATAATTAATCCTTCATTCTTCATAATAAGTAGTAACCCAATTTATGCTCATTTGAGCCATATACATTTGAAATACAACTTGAGTATCCCAAGTCTGAAAATCAAAAGTTCAAAATGCTCCAAATTCTACAACTTTTTGAGTGCCAAGATGTTGCTCAATTATAATGCTCATTGGAACTTTTTGGATTTGGGATGCTCAACTAGTAAATATAATGCAGATATTTTAAAATCTGAAAAATATCTGAAATCCAAACACTTCTGTTCTCAAGCATTTTGGATAACAGATGCTCATTCTGTAGTGCTACATAAACATATTCATAAATCTCATCTCAACTTGCAGGCTTTTAGATAATGTAAATCTTCCCCCACATACCCATTACCACCACCACTATTTAAAATAAAAAGGAAATCTACTAGGATCAACATCACTTAAAGTTCATCATTAACTATTGACTCATAGCAGCACTCCTTTTAGCTAATGAACACAGGACTTGCTATGTTGGTCAGTATTAGTTTTGAGTTGTGTGAGCTCTTCATGAAATGTATACAATTTATTAGACATTTTCTTGTTGGTCTTCAAACTAATTTTCTAGCAAAAGCTTTGAAAATGTCCTTTGAAAATCCACATGTGTGTCACACAAAATATGTTTGCTTAATTATCCAGAATAATAGATTAACACAAGCCATACCCTTAATATGACTCTGTGTGGCTTTGGCACAGGCACTAGCACAGGAGAGTATCTGGCCACTAAAGAATGCTTAAATTACTTTGCTCATCCTTCCCCACCATTCCTGGCTTCTTTCTTGAACTTTCAAAAGGTCAAACCTTGCTCACCAAAAAGCAGCTGTGGAATGTGCATTCAGATCACCACAAATTTACTTATAAAAACAGCAAACAGCTAATAACACTCTTGATCCCTGGCAACCTTTCATGGCTGAAAAAAAATTAGGACAATCAACCTAGATTGGGATTCCAAAGACTAAAGGACTGATTCCAGATTTCCATTAATTAACTCTGAGAAACAGTATAAATCATTGATTTCTTCCTAAGAGTCCTTTTGTTTGCTATCTGTGGTGTTTTCTTTGATTCTCAACTAATTTTAAATATTTAAAAGTATTATTAAATTACAAAAAAAATTGTGGGTGGACTTATGTATTCATTAGGAGCTATAACATTTTAGAAAATTACTATGAAATTTCTTTTGAATGTAAAGTAAGAAGTGAAAGTTGATTTCTCCTAAATTAAAATCTTTTCATTTTACACATGGATATTTGCTAGTGGTATTACATTTGCCAGTTGATGTTTTTAATTCAATAATATTCAGGTGACCAATAATCCTTACTCAGTGCACATGTAAAACTAAACAAAACTCTTGATTCACTGTTTGGAAAGCCCACTCAGGAGCGCATGACTTTGCTTCATGTATTTGAGTACTTTGTTATTAACTCTCTATATATGTTTATAGTTGTTATATATTCCTGTTAGATTGACCCTTGTTTTTTTTTGAGACAGAGTCTCGCTCTGTCACCAAGCTGGAGTGCAGTGGCACAATCTCGGCTTACTGCAAACCTCCATCTCCTGGGTTCAAGCGATTCTCCTGCCTCAGCCTCCTGAGTAGCTGGGACTAGAGACACGTGACACCACGCCCAGCTAATTTTAGTTAATTTTTGTATTTTTAGTAGATACGGGATTTCACCATGTTGGCCAGGATGGTCTCTATCTCTTGACCTCGTGATCCACCTGACTCATTGTCCCAGAGTGCTAGGATTACAGGCATGAGCCACCACACCTGGCCAGATTGATCCTTTTATCATTATATTTTATCTTTATTTCTAATAGTATTTCTTTGTTTTAAAATCTATTTTGTATGATATTGGTACGGTTCTTCTGGCTTTCATTTGGTTACTGTTTGCATGATACATCTTTCATCCTTTTACTTTCAACCTGTTTGTATTTCTGAGTCTAATGTATATCTACTGTAGAAAGCATATAGTTGGCTCATACTGTTTTTTAATTCAGTTTGATAATCTCTGACTTTTGATTGTATTGTTTAATCCATTCACATTTAATGTTATTATTGATGTGGTTGGACCTATATCTACCGTTTTTCTTTTTGTTTTCTATGTGTTTCATGTTGTCCTTGTTACTCAGTTTTAATTTTACTACTTTCTTGTCCTAATAGATTTTCTAGGGCTTATCATATACATCTGATCAGAATGTACTTAACTTAATTCACGTGAGCTATAGAAACATTATTTTTACATAGTTCTATTTCCTCTTTCTCCTTTTTGTGCTATCATTAATAAACATGTTATATCTATATATGTTATATCCCAACAATCCATTGTTATACTTATTTATGTAATTTTATGCCTCTTAGAAATGAAGTTGAGGGAAGAAAGAGGAGCAAGTACATTTATAGAGTTTGATACGTTTATTAACCTTCTTATTTACCATTTTTTAACCTTTTCATTTGTTCTTGTAAATTTGAATTACCATCTAGTATTATTTTCTTACTCCAGTACAGCTTTGCTTTATACTTTTCATTTGTGCTATTACTGTCAAATATACTACATTTTTAAATGCTATAGGCCCAACAATATAATTATTAATACATACATATTATTAAAATTACATTTTAAAATCAAGAAAAGGAAGGAGAAGAAATATACATTTATACTCTTTTAATTACCTACACTGGGTTTTTGTTTTTTGTTTTTTGTTTGTTTGTTTGTTTGCTTTTACATGTGTATTTGAATTACAGTCTAAGGTCACTTGCTTTCAGCCTGAAGAATGTCCTTTAGTATTTTTTGTGATGCGGATCTGCTAGCAATAAGTTCTCTCAATTTTTGTTTTCCTGAAAATGTCTTTATTTCACCTTCCTTTTTGCAGGTTAGTTTTGCTGGACAGAAGATTCTTAGTTGGCAGACTTTTTTTTCTTTAAGCATTTTGAATATGCCATCCCTCTGCCTTCTAGCCATTATTGTTTCTATTGAGAAATAAGCTTATTGGGGTTCTTTGTAGACCCCAGTAAGACTTTTTCTCTTAATGCTTTCAGAATTTTCTTTTTGTCTTTGGCTTCAGCACTTTTACTGTGATGTGTCTTGCTGTGGATATCTTTGCAGTTATTCTACTTGGAGTTTGTTGAGCTTCTTGGATATATAGATTAATATTTTTAATCAAATTTGGAAAATTTTCAGCCACTATATCTTTGAATATTTTTTTCTACTTCTCTCTTTCATCTGCTACTGGTACTTCGTTTATGCATTTATGAGTGTGCTTAATGTCACAGATTTTTTCTGATGATCTATCTTCATTTTTTTTTCTTTCTCTCCCTTGCTCAGATTGCATAATCTCTATTGATACTTCAAGTTTACTGATTCACTCTTCTGTCAGGTCTAATTTAGTGTTGAACCCCAGTAATGAACTTTTCATTTCAGCTGTTGTACTTTCCAACTTCAATTTTCATTTGGTTCTTATTTTTAAAATATTATTGACATTCTCTATTTGATGAAACATTGCTACCACACCTCCATACTTATCTTTAGACATGGTTTTCTTGAGGACTTTGGATATATTTATGACTTTTTTGAAGTCTTTTTCTGTTTAAATCTGACTTTTGGGTCTGCTCACAGGCAATTTTTATTATCTACTTTTTTTCTGGTATATCAGTCACACTTTCCTGTTTCTTTGTATTGTCATAATTTTTGGTTGAATATATGGCATTTTAGCTACTGTTTTGTAGCAACTAATACTGATACTAATACTGATCCTCTCTTGCTTTCATTGTTGTTTGCTTGTTTATTTAGTATCTTTTTTTTTTTTTTTTTTTTTTTTTGAGACAGAGTTTCACTCTACCACCCAGGCTGGAGTGCAGTGGCACAGTCTCTGCTCACTGCAACCTCTGCCTCCCGGGTTCAAGTGATTCTCCTGCCTCGGCCTCCCAGGTAGCTGGGATTACAGGCACTTGCCACCACACCCGGCTAATTTTGTATTTTTAGTAGAGATGAAGTTTCACCATATTGGTCAGGCTGGTCTTGAACTCCTGACCCTCAGGTGATCCACCCACCTTGGCCTCCCAAAGTGCTGGGATTACAGATTTGAGTCACCGTGCCCAGGTTAATTTAGTATCTTTAGTGAACTATTTTAGTGAAGTCTATTTCCTCCTCAGTGTGAAGCTTCTTCTATTATCTCTTCAGAGAATGTAGCCTTGGACGTGACCACAGTCACCCAGGGATAACAGTAGTTTCAGGAGAGTTCTGTTTGTTTCCTTAGCAGGTCTGTAAAGCTGTCTGCTTCATTTGGTATCATATCCAGCTTGTTAGTTTTCACTAACTGCTAGTAGATTGCTCTGTTGTTTTTGACAATACCCTAGAGCATATCCAGTTAAATTCCAGCTCCTTGCCAGGTCACTTAAAAAAAAAAAAGTCTTTGAGATTTGTTATGATGCTAAGAGGGCTCTTTCTGTCTCTTTTCCTAGTTATTTCTTATGATTTAGCGAGAGAGTCAGAGTTTTCTGTTCATATGGACTCCACTCCCTCTGGTAAAATCTTTGACCCATTGCTCTCAGCACTGGCTGAGGGAGGTAGTCCTGAAATGAGGGAGATTGAGATTTTGGCACCAATATTCTTGGCCTGCTGCACCTCAGGTAAAGCTATCCACCCTATGTGTGTGGCTAGTTGGAGGCAAAGAATTCTCTGGGTTGCAGAGGCTGAATTCCCAGTGAGTGCCTTTTCAGTTGCATTCACTGGGAATTCAGCCTCTGCAACCCACAGGTAGAGGGCCTGAGACATGCTCACAGCCTGCCAAACCCATGAGATACTATATCCCTTGACTTCGGGCTGAGAAAAGAGGGAGCCCTGTCTTCTTGGCCACATTTGCCCAGAGTGGAGTTTCAGTCATATTGAGCTGGGGGTGGAAGAAAGAGGGAGCCAGTTGTACCTCAAAAGCCACAGACTCTTGGCTTTTCTTATTGAAAATTAGTAGATTTGCTTGAACAAATATTTCTTTATTGTTTAAGTTCTTTTCTAGAGTCTTTAAGTGTTTTGGGGTATGGTTTTAAATAATAATTTTTATCCGTTATGATTTTTTCTCTGGGTATTGGGTCCATGGGGGCTCCTTATGTTCTACCATTTCCATAAGCAGAACTCTTAAGCATATGATGTTGGTTTCTTTATGTGTAAACTCCTAGATTTGAAACAATACAAGTTGACAGATCCTGATATACATTTCCTCTTTTAATAAAAGAAAGGGATATGTTCCAGGAGATAGCAGTTGGGTATCAGCTCCCTACATGAGTTGAGGGAATAAGTTGTAGAACCTGCTGAAATGGTGAGTAGTGGGAGTCTGTAACAGTTGAGTAGCCCAGCAGAAAGAAAATTCAATGAAAAGAAAATCAATCATCAACATAATCCATCTTCTGTGCAATGTAGTCATGAACCCACCGCAAAACCAAGTTTTTCAGATTCATAAGTTTATTCCTAATGAGCTTAATATTAACTATATTCCACTTTATTTACATTATGGGAACTATGACATTTTAGCAAGAGTGCCTAAAGCTAATTTAATTTCAGGGGATAATATTATCTTGAGATCATATATGATTTAATTTATTATTTCATTTAATTCTCACAACAACCCAACATGGGTTGTTATATATATAATTTACAGATAAGGAAACCGAAACCTGGAGATATTAAATAACATAAATCAGCTTACCCAACTTCCAAGAGATGGATCCAAGCTCTGAATCTAGATAGGCTTACTGCATTTACATACTACTTTCCTGAGTAGATTTTCTAATACATATTAAGCAATTAATGTATAATATTTGATTATATTAAAAGGAAACTTGGAATGAAACTCTTCTTACTTGAACTAAATGCTTTCTTAGCTCGTGCTCTCTATGGCATAAGGAAAACGTCAGTCAGCGTGGCAGCCTTCTCTTCCTATTCTGTGACAGGAGTTGCATGGATAATCTAAAATCCTAGATTTCCCATAAAATCTTACTTTTGGTTGTAGAATGCAGTTTGTGACGCATGGTCAGTCTGACATAAACATAATCTTGTGTTATACTAATAACCTGACTTGGAGTAAGATAGAAAAATGAGTAGTTAAACTAAAAGATAAGTCAAACGAATGAGGTATCCTCTGAAGAATGTATCTAGCCTAATTGCCCTAGCCAGAACTTCCAACACTATGTTGAATAGGAGTGGTGAGAGAGGGCATACCTGTCTTGTGCCAGTTTTCAAAGGGAATTTTTCCAGTTTTTGCCCATTCAGTATGATATTGGCTGTGGCTTTGTCATAAATAGCTCTTATTATTTTGAGGTACGTTCCATCAATACCGAATTTATTGAGCGTTTTTAGCATGAAGGGCTGATGAATTTTGTCAAAGCACTGCATCTATTTGAGATAATCATGGTTCTTGTCTTTGGTTCTGTTTATATGCTGGATTATGTTTATTGATTTCTTGAATGTTAGACCAGCCTTGCATCCCAGGGATGAAGCCCACTTGATCATGGTGGATAAGCACTGATGTGTTGCTGAATCCGGTTTGCCAGTATTTTATTGAGGATTTTGCATCAATGTTCATCAGGGGATATTGGTCTAAAATTCTCTTTTGTTGTGTCTCTGGGCTTTGGTATCAGTATGATGTTGGCCTCATAAAAATGAGTTAGGGAGGATTCCTCTTTCTATTGATTGGAATAGTTTCAGAAGGAATGGTACCAACTCCTCCTTGTACCTCTGGTAAAATTCAGCTGTGAATCCATCTGGTCCTGGACTTTTTTTTTGGTTTGGTAGGCTGGTAATTATTTGCCTCAATTTCAGAGCCTGCTATTGGTCTATTCAGGGATTAGGCTTCTTCCTGGTTAGTCTTGGAAGAGTGTAAGTGTCCAGGATATTCAGTTAGGAAAAGAAGAAGTCAAATTGTCCCTGTTTGCAGAGATGACATGATTGTATATTTAGAAAACCCCATTGTCTCAGCCCAAAATCTCCTTAAGCTGATAAGCAGCTTCAGCAAAGTCTCAGGATACAAAAGTGTGTGCAAAATCACAAGCATTCTTATACACCAGTAACAGACAAACAGAGAGCCAAATCAGGAATGAACTTCCATTCACAATTGCTTCAAAGAGAATAAAATACCTAGGAATCCCAGCACAGGGGATGTAAGGACCTCTTCAAGGAGAACTACAAACCACTGCTCAGTGAAATCAAAGAGGACACAAACAAATGGAAGAACATACCATGCTCATGGATAGGAAGAATCAATATATTGAAAATGGCCATACTGCCCAAGGTAATTTATAGATTCAATGCCATCCCCCATCAAGCTACCAATGAATTTCTTCACAGAATTGGAAAAACTGCTTTAAAGTTCATATGGAACAAAAAGAGGCCCGCATCTCAAGACAATCCCTAAAGTCAACAGAACAAAGCTGGAGGCATCACGCTACCTGACTTTAAACTCTACTACAAGGCTACATAGTAACTAAAACAGCAGTACTGGTACCCAAAACAAGAGATATAGACCAATGGAACAGAACAGAGTCCTCAGAAATAATGCCACACATCTACAGCCATCAGTCTTTAATATGGAAAACCTAGAGAGAAACTAAAGAAATGGGAAAGGATTCCTGTTTAATAAATGGTGCTGGGAAAATTGGCTAGCCATAAGAGTAGAAAGCTATGAAACTGGATCAACGCCATATCACGAAAATTAATTTAAAAGATGGATTAGAGACTTAAATGTTAGGGCCTAATACCATAAAATCCTAGAGGAAAACCTAGGTAGTACCATTCAGGACATAGGCATGGGCAAGACTTTAATGTCTAAAACACCAAGCAACAACAGCAAAATAAAATTGACAAATGGGATCTCATTAAACTAAAAGAGCTTCTGCACAGCAAAAGAAACTACCATCAGAGTGAACAGAGGCAGCCTACAGAATGGGGAAAATTTTGCAATCTGCTCATCTGACAAAGGGCTAATATCAGAACCTACAAAGAACTCAAACAAATTTACAAGAAAAAATCCAAGAGCACCCCATCAAAAAGTGGGCAAAGGATATGAACAGACATTTCTCAAAGACATTCATACAGCCAACAGACACATGAAAAAATGCTCATCATCACTGGCCATCAGAGAAGTGCAAATCAAAACCACAATGAGATACCATCTCACACCAGGTTAGAATGGAGATCATTAAAAGTCAGGAAACAACAAGGTGCTGGAGAGGATGTGGAGAAATAGGAACACTTTTACACTGTTGGTGGGATTGTAAACTAGTTCAACCATTATATGGAGAAAACAGTATGGCGATTCCTCACAAGGATCTAGAACTAGATGTACCATATGACCCAGCCATCCATTACACAGGTATATACCCAAAAGGATTATAAATTATGCTGCTATAAGAACTTACATGTACCGCGTATGTTTTATTAGGCACTATTCACAATAGCAAAGACTTGGAATCAACCCAAATGTCCATCAGTGACAAGATTGGATTAAAGAAAATGTAGCTTTATATACACCCATGAATACTATGCAGCCATAAAAAGGATGAGTTTGTGTCCTTTGTAGGGACATGGATGCAGCTGGGAAACCATCATTAGCAAACTCTCACAGAACAGAAACCACACACACAGCGTGTTCTCACTCATAGGTGGAACTGAACAATGAAGATCACTTGGACTCAGGAAGGGGAACATCACACACGGGGCCTATCATGGGGGAGGGAGGGAAGGGATTGCATTGGGGGAGTTATACCTAATGTAAATGATGAGTTGATGGAGTTACACCTTTACAACATGGCACAAGTATACATATGTAACAAACCTGCGTTATGCATATACCCTACAACTTAAAGTATAATAATAATAAATAAATTAAAAAAAAAAAAAAGAATGTATCTAATTTCCAGAATAAATTAGTGAACTAGTCAAAGTCATTCTTGATAGTTGCTAGGATTACTTTGCTCAGGTCAGTGATATCAGAGGTTTTTTATTTTATTGTCAAGCAAGCAATGATGCTACCGCATCTCCTTGTCTCACTGTTTGCCTAGCACAGCACCCAACACTAGGGAGGCACTCAGGGAAGTTTTGGATGGATGGATGGACGGATGGATGGATGGATGGATGGATGGATGCATGGATGGATGGATGAAACAGATGAAGGAGAAAGAAAAGAAACATGTATTGGTCAGTGATCTATCCCAGGAGCTCAAGGAACCCATTGACTTGCAGTCAGGGGACCTGAATTGAAACAGCACCTCTGTCCTGAATTTGTTGTGACCTCAAAATACATGTTTCTTTAGGAGCTTCTGGGATTTTAAAAATTTGTACAATAGGAATGTCTGACTTACTAGGAAGATTAAATATAATAATATGTATGAAAATTCCTGGCAATAGGTTCTCAATAATGTTTGGTGACTCTGAATATAATTGCCACCAGTCTACTCTTAACTGTTTGTTCCAAAAGAAGTATAGTAGTGTTGAAAATAACAAGCAGCTGATCATCTTTCTAGGGTAATTGTACTTGATTTAGGAAATTAGGGTTTTTTTTTCTTTAATTTGTTTTGTCTGTAATTATGTTTTATTTGAGTTAATGTTATCTGTTTACATCTTTTTAGGCCATACTCCAAATGCCAATTGGAAATGGCTAAAAGTAGGACAATTTGCCTATAATGGCATAATTTACATTTTTTGCACCACAAATTTGATAGAAGAGACTATTTCATAATTTTGAAACATGTAACTTAAGATATTTTTGTTGCTCGTTATTTGCAGAGTATCACTACACAGCCAACAAAATCTCATGACTGTCTCAAATCTTGGTGTCATATTTGGCCCGACCCTAATGAGAGCACAGGAAGAAACTGTGGCTGCTATGATGAATATTAAATTTCAGAATATTGTGGTGGAAATTCTGATAGAGCACTATGAAAAGGTAGGCTGCGTTTTCAAGTGGAAGTGTCAAGTTTTATATCTTGCTTTTATAAAGGAATTTTGCATTTGTGTCATCTATGAACTTTACAGGACAATCATTTATTCCTATAAAATGTAAAAAGCTCATAAGTTTTGTATAAATTACTTCTTAATGGGGACTTCAATTTTCTTTCCTTGTTGTTGAGTTTTTAAGTGCTTCCCAAAATCCTTCAGTTAGATGGTTTTCTTTCCTTCTACATAATTGACTTCAGAAGGTTTTCTTCTTTACATTGTATGGTAAGTTTATTACTCCTATGCAGAGAACACTTTAAAATCACTTTGTGGTTAGGTCTATTTTAAGCTTCTCTTTGTATCCCTTTGAAATCAAACTCTTAATTATGTAGAGGTAATATTCTAACTAAACAAAAGAAAAAAATATAGGGAACTGTCTTGAAGTCTTCTCTATATCTAGTCCCTAAGGATTTCTTGAAAAAAGTGAGATCTTAGAATAACTATGAAAATGGGAAATTTTGAAAGCTGAATTAGTTAGAATATTAAGCAAATTGAGCCAATTAAGGTCTAACAATTTGGAATCCTTTTATCTCTGATCTGGTCCTTGTGAGGGAATGACTAAGGCCCTCTCCTCCCCTGGGTCCCTTCCCAGCACCCACAGAAGCACGCCCTTAGTGTCTAAGGGCACAAGCTCTCTCACAACGCAAGAGCACATGGCTGTGTCCTGTAGCTCTGCTCATACCTTTACCTGCAGTTTGCCACACTTCTTGACAGCTCAGAGCCAACAGCACGGCAGCATCTTCTCCTGAGAAGCAAGGAGCCATTCAGTGGAAGAAATGATACAGAATGAGCCTCAGTTCCTCTCAGGTTATGTTTTTTCAGAGTATGAAGGTGGAAAGAGAATATTACAATAAAAACCATCAATATGTCTTGTTCATATTTGGAAGGTTTCTTAAAGTTATTGAAAGATCTTCTAAATTTTACTTTTGGGAAATGGGAGAGAATGAAAAAGAAAACCCAGTGAAAGAAAGAATACTCCAGATAAATGGAAAAGTTACAATTGCTCTAGCATACTTATTTTTTGCAGCTGATTAAGTAGTGTATAGTTCAAAGCTTATTTTATGATGACAGTGGCAATATCACCCTTTTATTGACCGTGGTCCATTTTTCTTATATGTAGATTTTTCATACTGCTCCAGACCCAAGCATTCCTCTTCCTCAGCCTCAGTCTCGATCTGGATCCCGAAGGACACGAGCAATCTGCCTCTCTACAGGGTCTAGGAAGCCCAGAGGGAGGTATACTCCATGCCTGGCTGAACCTGATAGTAAGTGCACCCGACCTTAGGGAGATGCTTTCTTCATTCTTTAGTTCAGCTGTACTTCACTGTATTGGTAATTAGGTAGAAATAGAAGATGTTCACACTGATGTTCTTACCCCAACACCACCTCTTTTATCATTTGTATATTCTCTGTCAATAGTTGTACAGTTGCTTGGGTAAGCAAATTCATTATTGATACAAAAGGAAAAAAAGAAAAAAGGGCTCAAGGCCCTTTTTTCTTTAGCTGTGATTAAGTACATTGGGTGCTACTTTGTAGCAGGTTTTGTCCTATTGTCAAAGTGGTAAAGAAGAAAGGAAGATAAAGTCTGACTGAAGCTGTCATTTTCTTCCTTCCTTTCACATTATGTTCTCAAAGCATTATCTCTTGGGTATCAGTGTCTGAAAGAGAAAAGATAAAAAGCAACAACACACATTATCATTAACTTACAATTCTGAGCCAAGCCCTCAGTGATGTGAGTGGCACCTTGAGACCATGGCACGCATTAAACTGTGGCCGTTCTCATTTTATTTTATACTCCCCACTCCAATTTTTTGCCCACAGTCAATATTTAATAGAAAATAGTCAATAATAAGTATATATAAGTATATATAAGAATGTAATTGGATTATTCGTAACTCAAAGGATAAATGCCTGAGGAGGTGGATGCTCCATTACCGTGATGTGCTTATTTTACATTGCACACCTGTATCAAAATATCCCATGTTCTCCATAAATATGCATACCAATTATGTACCCAGAAAAATTTTAAAAAAAATAGTTTACTAAATTTTAATTTAGACATATGTGAATGAATGTATTATTATGCTTTATCTGATTTTTCTTATAACTTGCTTTTAGGAACATTAGAAAATAAAATCAGCAAAATAGCCAGTTTCTTACATTTCTATATTCTTAGCACGAAAGGAAAAAAGCCTTTGAAAATTGAGGTGTGGTGCCTCTGAATGAAAGAAGGCTGAGTACTTCGTGACTTGGAATCAATCACCTATGATCAGAAAAGTAAAAGAAAGCAGAAATATGTTTTTACTATATCCCCTTTCATTGATTCCTTGTAATATCATGAAGGAATCTTATTTCTCTTCTGAATTCTGTTTCATAAACAAATTTTGCCTGAATTCAAGTCAACCCACTTATACTTCGAGAAGTAAAGTTATTACCTAAAGGCAGGTAGTTCATAGGTACATATATAATCTTCCTGAAATAGTATTGAAAAATACGTTCAACAAGTTCAAATGCATATTTTAAAGTCTTTCTCCAGTACCGAGGACAGTTCTCCATACTAGGTAGGGGCCTACCACTTAAATGTGGTCAGGTGGCCCCAGAACACATGGTAAGTTGGAGAACAGAAGGGTTTTGGTGATGCTGTTATCAATAGATAGTTACAGTTGCTTTTTTCTCTCTCCCTCCTACTCCTTAGGTGACTCCTATAGCAGCAGCCCAGACAGCACACCTATGGGGAGCATTGAGTCACTCTCTTCTCATTCCTCTGAACAAAATAGCACTACAAAGTCAGCTTCCTGCCAGCCCAGGGAGAAATCTGGAGGGATTCCTTGGATTGCAACCCCATCATCTTCCAATGGACAGAAAAGCCTTGGTCTCTGGACAACTAGTCCTGAATCAAGTTCTAGAGAAGATGCAACCAAGACAGATGCAGAATCAGATTGCCAGAGTGTTGCTTCGGTCACTGGCCCAGGAGACGTTTCCCCACCCATAGACCTAGTCAAGAAAGGGCCTTATGGGCTTTCAGGACTGAAAAGAGCTTCTGCTTCTTCTCTCAGATCCATCTCTGCAGCTGAAGGTAAGGCGGAATGGAACTTGTACAAGATGTCATTGTCTCAGTGTCCCTTTTGCTGGATTATTTAGCATGGTTAAGCGGGGATAAAGTTAATGGTGGAGAAACTAATGATGCTTATCTACTTTGTTCCTGTGCTTGGATTTTACAACCTAGGCACTGTGACATTTTTCCTGAATCTTTCCGTGTCTGTGAAGTGATGTCTTTGTAATTACTGTAGATTTTGATCTCCCTGAGTGATGGGTTGCTGTGCTCGAAGAACATTCTGTACCTTCCCATTTGGGCTCAGAGAAAAATGCTTCCTTTTGTTATGCACATGTACTGTGTTACTGCTATTATGTTGTCTAATAGCACCTTACCTATTTTCTTGGGCTTTCTTTTTAGGAAACAAGAGCTACAGTGGATCTATTCAAAGCTTAACTTCTGTAGGTTCCAAGGAGACACCCAAAACTTCACCAAACCCAGACCTGCCTCCAAAAATGTGCAGGAGATTAAGACTAGACACTGCCTCAAGCAATGGCTATCAGCGTCCTGGCTCAGTGTAAGTGAGCGTTTGTATATTTGCTGTGTCTCCCAGGGGTACAGAGAGGAGCTGAGCGTTTCAGAAGAACTCTTGGGAATTCCACAAGTTGAATATGTCGGGAATGCTTTATCTATAGAGTGGGTACAGTCCACTTCTGTAAGACTCTATTCTTTTCTATGAGTGATATGGAAGTCTTTGGATGTGTACAGAATCTCACAGGGCAGCACTTCAAGCACTTTCCTTTGAAGCAGAGCTATGACTTAATTCGAGGAAATGAAAATGGATGTATAATACAGTAGTTATAGCTTTAGAACTAAAAGTGTTCTTGTTAAAAGCTAAACATCCATCTCTCAGCTGAAGAGACTGCCACGCATTGACCATAAACCAGGTCCCTGCTCTCCTCACTGTTTTAAAGCAGTGTCTTTCTCCCTTCCATCCTACACTCCCATATCTGAGTCCTCACTGATTTAAACCAGCTAGTAGAGAATGAGGAATACGAAAGGCAAAAGGGGGTACTTCTCATCAAAGGAAATGATGCAGAAGTGTAAAGGCTGATAGGAGAAGGGTACATAGACATGAATAGAAAGTGGGTGAAGACGAACAATGGAAACCTGGCTAAACAAGTAAGCAAAATCTGGAAATAAAAAGTTTCTCTCCCTTTCATTTTGTTTTCCTGACATTTGCTGAGAATTTCCTAATGCCATCTGAGCCATTACTGGATGTCTTTACATGAGTTATCTATTTTAAGGTCTGCAGTGTCCTTTTGAAATGGGTAGCATAAACCACACTTTAGAGATGATGAGAACTGATGCTTTCTACTGTTTCCAACCTAGGGTTCTCTGACTTCAATTCTGTGCTCCTTCTGTTTTACCATCTCCATTTTTAACATGATGGCATGCTTCCTGACATTTTAATTATTCATTAAAAGTCCAGTAAGACATTTTACTAAGCCTGTTTCTATAGGAACTATGTCATAAATTCATTAGTTCATCCTTTTCTCTGACAAGAACCTTTTGGTCGCAGAGCATGTTCAATGTACGCTATCTCTTTTGGTTGGAAATCCAGTTACAGTGGTATAGGCGAATATATTTGTCAATGTGTCTACTCCCCACTGTGTGTAGTTCTACCCATTAAGGGAAAGAAATGTTAAGCCACTATATCAGGGAAGATGAGAGAATATAAACTCCATTCTTTGTGGAGGAAAGAGAAGAGCTTCTGTTTGTGATTGGAAGGGTAAAGTAGACATTCAAATGAGGAAAGTGTGTGTTCTATATTAGATGTAAAATGATCTTTGAGATAATCAAATGACTTGGCTCTGGGAGAAGAGTTTGTCAATTAAAGAAATAAGATAGATTTTTTTTTAATCTAGCTTAGAATATCAAGGAATTTTAGAGAGTCTTCCAGTAAATATAGAAACTCTCAATTCTTTTCAGTCATACCCGATAGTCTTACCTGTTCAATTAGAACATATCCTGTCTACCTTACCCTTCATGATTTGAAACAAGATGGAAATCACAGATTTGTTTATTGGCCATATTTTCAGAGTTTGCCCTTTTCACTTTACAGACATATGTTCACATATAAAAAAATACATCAATAGTGTTATAATTAGTGTTTTCTTAACTAAAAGAATGAACAACAGAGCTTTTGTCATGTTGATTTGATTCTTTGCGTCTTCACTTGTGGCTCCACAGGAGTCAATAAGGTGCTGCTGGGAGCAGAGTAGACAGAAAATGTTCCTTTTACTGCTCCCGTGGTTTTCTGAGATAAAAAGGATGAGGACAGTGAGATCCCCAGAGGAAGTAGCTGTAGGTTTATTACAGTCTGGTACTCTGTAAGCTGGAGCTTAGATCTAAAAGTCTCATTGACATTAAAGGTTAAAACAATTAAAATTCCCTTCTAATTCTGGCAATCGTTGACAACCATTTTTTGTCTTGTTTAACTGGTAATCCTGAATTTCACTTTGAGCAGAATGAGTGTGATTGACTTCATAAAACTTGCATTTTAAATCATTTTTCAGAGTGGCAGCAAAAGCTCAACTGTTTGAAAATGTGGGTTCACCTAAGCTGGTTTCTTCTGGGCGGTAAGTTCTCAAAACCCTTAAATGCATCTAAAAAAAAAAGTGGTGACATTGTTGCTTTGTATTGACATGACACTCTCTGTGACAGCTCCGCCTCTCCCACTATGCAGATGGTCAAATTTAAGTCCACTGGCCCTTCACAGGAAGTCATGTCTGTAAACAGCATTTTCATCTCAGATTGTGATAGTGATGTCTCCTTTGCTGAAATCTTCACAGAAGAAGGGCTCTAAACACACACATTTCCTAGAAGATAAAAATTGCTATAATCCTTTATACATCTTTGATGGCAGTCATTTTAGGAACACTTTTCAAAAGCAGGTTCTTGATTTTTAAAAGTTATATAACTTTCTGGAGGAATCATCATGGACATCCATTGAAAAATATGGTTATTCTTAAGGACCACTGAGATGTTGTAGAGTTAATTGCCCAAGGAGACTTTGTTTTTAGAGTACATAATTTCATTAGGGGTTCTCAGATTTTACATTCCGTTCCATTATTAAAAGGATATGAGTTGTTACATCTTGCTCCTACTAATGTGCTTGCTTCTAAAGTTCCTACTTTACTCTTCTTGCTTTCAAATTTATTCTTCTGATCTACAGTGGGCTTTGGTTTTTAATATGAATAATGGAATTTCATAAAGGCAGGGGCTTTTCATTATTAATATTTTTTTACTATCAGCTGCTAGTACAGGTAGGAGACACAATGCCTATTGTTGAAAGAGCATAAGGCCGGGCGCGGTGGCTCAAGCCTGTAATCCCAGCATTTTGGGAGGCCGAGATGGGCGGATCACGAGGTCAGGAGATCGAGACCATCCTGGTGAACACGGTGAAACCCCGTCTCTACTAAAAAGTACAAAAAAACTAGCCGAGCGAGGTGGCGGGCACCTGTAGTCCCAGCTACTCGGGAGGCTGAGGCAGGAGAATGGCGTAAACCCGGGAGGCGGAGCTTGCAGTGAGCTGAGATCCGGCCACTGCACTCCCGCCTGGGCGACAGAGTGAGACTCTGTCTCAAAAAAAAAAAAAAAAGAAAGAGCATATAAATGAGAGAACTTGAATAACAAACCTTGATTTTTCCTTTAGATGTACCAAGACATTTTTGAGCCTCCCATGTCTGGCTAATTTGAGGCTGTGAAGTAAAGGAATCACAGATATTGTTGTATAGTTGTTGTGTAGTTCCTCTAAAAGTTGTATAGTTCCTCTAAAAGTTATTTAACCAAAGAATTTTTATCAACCTGTAAAAGTATGTGGACTTTTTCAGCAAACATTTATAAAGTACCTATACAGTACTGGGCATGGGATAGTTATTGAGGATAACAATAACCTTCAAACTCTTTTTGGTTTTGTTCAAAGCCCAGTGAGGGCCCTCAGGTATTAGGTTTTTTTAACTGCATGGAGTAGAGCCACTTTGGTCCCTTCCTAGAATAATGGTCAGTGCTTAGTATTTAAATAGCTGAGCCAAGAGCACGTGCACCTTAGCTCTGTCAGCAGTGACTTTATCTTCTTCCTTTTGACCAAGGCATGGTGAAAACTAAGCCCCATGCATGTCACAGCAGACATCATTGCTCTGAGATTGTCTTGATTTTTAGGCCTTGGTGTAAGGGATTTAACCTTGCTACTTCTTCTGTTATGCTACATAGTTGAATTGCTCACTAGATGGAGCCCTTTTATTAGAAAGCTCTAAAAAGTCAGCCTGTTAAGTAAAAACTCAAGTAATCATAATCAAAGAGGTAATCCCATAGAGCTTTAAGAAAACAATCTATGGATGAAGTAAATCAGAAAGCCGTCATATAATAAAAATACACTCAGATGTTCAACAGTCAAATCATACTTCTTCTTTTTCTTCTTCTTTTTTTGTTTTTTTGAGATAGAGTCTCACTCTGTTACCAGGCTGGAGTGCAGTGGTGTGATCTTGGCTCACTGCAACCTCTGCCTCCCAGGTTCAAGTGATTCTCCTGCCTCAGCCTCCTGAGTAGCTGAAACTACAGGCACCCACCACCATGCCCGGCTAATTTTTGTAATTTTAGTAGAGACGGAGTTTCACCAGGTTGGGCCGGCTGGTCTTGAACTCCTGACCTCAGGTGATCCACCCACCTCAGCCTCCCAAAGTGCTGGGATTACAGGCGTGAGCCACTGCGCCTGGCCAATTCATACTTCTTTAATATCTTTTTACATTCTGAATACTCTAAATCAACTTTTAATGGGCATCAACATAAACTTAGAGCTCACTCAGCTCTACCTTCAGAGTCACAGTCTGTCAGTTCACAATACTGCGATTTGTGTCACAACTTTTCACTGAGATAGGCACAGGGGAACATGAATGAACTTTAGGTCAGACAGACCCTAGTTCAAATTTTTAGTTCACCACTTTCTAGTTCATGTAACCTCAGAGTTAGCAATTTTGGGGAATCTATTTTCTTTATCCATACAATGAAGATCATAATTCTCAGCTTGCCACATTGTTGGGAATGTACGCAATACTGTGTTTGAACACGACAGGTGCTCTGTAGATGGTTTCTACATTAATAACTATTATTATAATTATTGTTGAAACGGCTTGCCTAAGACACTCAAGCCTCTGATTAATATATTAGTAGTATTTAAACACTAACTCTTAACAGTTACCTGATATTCTTTTGTACACTTAAATAAAACTGAACAACTCATAGAAGTTGAGGGAATTTCCCAGACCCTCTGCAATGCCTGTCTCATTGTTTTTTCCCTAAGGAGCTCAAGGTTACCCTTGAATTAGACCTTGAAAGAGATGGAAAGAGTAGAGGCAGCAGGAAGACTAGCCATATTTGGGGAAGAGACCAGTTGGGAGATTTTAGTGGATGGCCTCGAGCAACAGAAAAGTAACCCCTCTGGCATTGCCGCAGGCACTGCAGGTCATTGAACACATGAGTGATCTAATCAGCGATGCACTGGAACAGATCATTTTCCAGGGGGTTGTGAGTGGGAGAGAACAGTCAACCATTTAGGATGGAACTGGTAAGATTTAAAAGGCCTAGCCGGGCGCGGTGGCTCACGCCTGTAATCCCAGCACTTTGGGAGGCTGAGGTGGGTGGATCACAAGGTCAGGAGATCGAGACCATCCTGGCTAACATGGTGAAACCCCGTCTCTACTAAAAATACAAAAAAATTAGCTGGGTGCGGTGGCGGGCGCCTGTAGTCCCAGCTACTCGGGAGGCTGAGGCAGGAGAATGGCGTCGGCCCGGGAGGCGGAGCTTGCGGTGAGCCGAGATCCGAGATCCCGCCACTGCACTCCAGCCTGGGCAACAGAGCGACACTCCGTCTCAAAAAAAAAAAAAAAAAAAAAAGGTTTAAAAGGCCTGAATCAGGAGAGTAGCAAAGGGATGAAAAGCTCTAAGGAGATTTTTATGGATAGGATCAGGATTGGGCTACTGTTTTGATGCTAGGAGTAAGGGACAGGAAAAGAAGTTTCCAAGTCTCTGAGACAGTGTTGGAAAGAATGGTGGTTTCGCTTCTGATCTTAGCTTGTGCGTATGCAGGAGGAAGGGAAAATTTTGGCCATAGGGTTTGAGGAGGCTGTGAGGGCCAATGAGAGGCAGTTAGAAAGGTGCAGCTGGAACCAGGAGCGAGCATGGAGTTTGATGCCATTTAAGAAACTTGTACACAGCAATTACACTGTATAGGTGAAGGTGAGGGTACCTAGCAAGGGGGGCTTACTAAATGAACAAGAACAAATGGCCAAGCATTGGTCTTTGGGGAATGGTTTTATTTAAGGTTCAGAAAAAGAAGAATGGACAGCATGAGAAAGCTTGGCCAACAGTGGTAGAAGCTGCAAAAAAAAAGATTTAGGAGATCAGGAGAGGACACTGGTTTTAACTCCTAAGACATCACTGGAGATCAGTAAGAAAGCAAGTTCACTGGAATGAGAGGGGCCATGCTGCAAGACTTGTTAAAATGAAGATTCCAGGGTTTTACCATAGACCTTATAAACCACAATATCCAAGACTGAGGCCTTGGGAAGCTGCATTTTTGTCAGCCTCCCCAAGTGATTCTTATGTACGTGAAAGTTTGAGAACCTTTAGAATAGAGAAAAATGTCATAGTGCCCAGCACAGCCCTAAGCACACATTGGTTATTTACAATTGTTTTCCTTAACCTATAAAATCCCTTTAAGAGCCAAATGTCACTAGGCTGTGTCTTACCATTATAAAGGCATATGGAAAATAGTATCCTTAAAACCTTCACCTGGGTCTCAGTTATACTCAGAGCAGAGATCCACTGTACAGTGGTATAATCAGGCAATCGATACAAATATGCTTTGAAGGTTGAGTTGAGAATTAAAAGCATAGATTGAGAATTGAGTGTCTCATTCATTATAAACAATCAAATGTTTCTGTTGTCAAATTTTAAAAGACAAATATATTTTGCTTAAAATTACAAAGGACAAAAAGCTCAACAGTTTTCTTGCCCAGTGAGTTTGAGTTTTTATAAGGCTATAAATCACTGATTTAGAGCACAGTTACATATGTAAGACACACACAAGATGCAGAAATCACCATAACACATATAAGCAAAAAAAAAAAAAAAAAATTGTGATGTTTAAAGTAATAATTTAATGATTTTCCTTTAGAAAATGTGAAAACTAATGAAGAAGTATGTTAAAACCACTTATAATTTCATCACCTGAAGAAAACTTAAAATTTGGTGCACAGCCTTCTAATCTCATCTGTGGCAGTGGCTCTCAAACTTCTTCATCTCACAACACCTTTATAAACTTAAAAGATCATGAAGGATCCCCAAAGGGCTTCTGTTTTTATGGATTACATTTATTGATATTTACTGTATTAGAAATTCAAACAGAACATTTAAAAATATGTATTTATTGAAAATAAGAATAAACCTATTACATATTAGCACAAATAACATAATTTTGATGAAAAATGATATTTTCCAAAAGAGTTGAACTGTTTTACATTTTTTCAAGTATCTTTAATACCTGACATAATACAAAATAAGTGAATTGTCATACACGTTCCATTAGCTTCACAACAGTGATATCTTAGGCTCCTGCCTGCCCCTCTATCTCCCCTCCACAAGTTCTCTTGACCACGCTTTTGAAAACTACTCCTCCGTGATAAACACACAGAAAAGGACACATGGGTGGGGATGCTGGGAGGGTAGAGGAGTTCACTGTATTGTTGCTATCATAGTGCCCAACGCACAATAGATGCTCAATAAAATTGTTGAATGAGTAAATAAAATATACATTTTTAACATAAAAAATACTTTGTTACTCACTTTTTCACTTCATTTTCCATGGAGTTGCAATATGCATGTCTTTGACACAAGCAGCTTTAACTGTACAGGCTCAGGTGGAAGTTCTTAGCATTGAGGCGTTCAGTATTACTTAGATATTTAAGCTGGAAACAGCCAGTGTTTGTTGGAAAAAAAATCTGTGAAAAGAACATGTAATTAATGTTAAGAAATCTGCAACTAGGCTGGGCACAGTGGCTCACTCCTGTAATCCCAGCACTTTGGGAGGCCAAGGCGGGTGGACCACTTGAGCCCAGGAATTTGAAACCCTGTCTCTACAAAAAATACAAAGCATTAATTGTTACGGTGGTGTGCACCTAATAGTCCCAGCTACCTGGGAGGCTAAGATGGGAAGATCACCTGAGGTCAGGAAGTCAAGACTGCAGTGAGCTTTGATTGGCCTGAGCAATGGAGTAAGACCCTATCTCAAAAAAAAAAAAAAAAAAAAAAAAAGCAAAAGAAAGAAAAAAATCTCCAACTAGTGCCCAAGAAACAAATGCAGTGTTTCTTGGTAAACTGTCATGGGCAATTTAGGATTCTTGCCAAGAACAAATTTGTAAACTTTTTGTCTTACGCATTAGCATCGTTTCATAGCATGAGTTCTTCAATAGCATTATCTATAGTTGCTGCATAATACTTCACTAGATTGGTGTGCTCTAATTTATTTTTTAAGTTCTCTGCTGATGAATACTTAAGATTGTTGTGATTTTTTTTAATTTCCAGTTTTATATATAGTATTGCTTTAGTATCTTTCTACCTCCATGCACTCCTACTCCCTTCAGAAGTGAAACTGTCAATAGCATACAAAATGTGTGTATTTCTCATTGTTAAACAGGCCTCCGGAAGACATTGTATCAATTTTGGTGAATTTTTAAAATTTCTCTTATGTTTAAGATAAGCATTGGTAAATTTTGCACACTGACCCAGTCAAACTTTTGTACGTTTACTCATTAAATGCATTAGGCGGCATTTAGCATGAGGAATGAGGCTTGTGGGCAGATGATTTTCCCAGTGATAAGGGAAGAAATGGCTTTCAGGATTGTGCCGTTACCTCACTCTCCCAAGCAGTAAGAGGCAGGATTTTCAAAATCTTTTTCAAAGAGAGATTAGAATCTTCTGAAGAGAGAGACAATAGGTGACAGTGTTATTTTCACATCCTCTTCAATACACCAAGACAGTAAAAGAGGAAGCATTAGCACCTGAGGAAACTTCACTGTTACAGAGTCTACATTAAATCATCAAAGCTCTCTGCAGAGTTAACACCTGCAGTTATAGCTCTCAGCAGAAGAAAATTCCATCTAGTCAGTGCACAGATAATTGAAAAGTCATGACAGGTAGTATTTTGTGCTGTGTGGTTTTGATGCGTTTAACAATATGTATGTCTTTATTTAGTGATAATAATTATTCTGTATGCTTTTCCCCTCCCTCAACCAGTCCCGCAAAATACTATAAATACAAATAAGGAGACCATATATGTCTAAAATATTAATTACAAGATTTGGGTTACATTTTAAAGTATAGTTTTGAAAATTAGGCCATTGTAAGGAATATTGTAATCACTTCTACAACTTTGGAGTTTGTTTCCTTATACATCTCTTTATAATTTATCTTAATGATTCAAAGAAAGATGGACTTACTGTTTACTGGAAGAAGCTGTTGCTATTAGAAAATGTGATTTTTTTGCAAAAATCTTTCCTTTTTTTTAGGAAAATGGTTCTGCAGTCCTCAGTAATATCCTGATCAAATCAAATGGTTATAGTTGGCTAGATTTATAGGGAAAACGTTTATATTCTACTTGAGCCTACCATAGTCTGATTCTTAGAAGTCTTCAGAACCTGATAATGTTCTCACTTCCCACCTATATGCAACTAGCACACCCACATGCATGTGTTCATGTGCACACACACAGTTCTTTAAAGTCCTGTCCTTCTCTGAGTGCCTCTACTTCTTCAGTTCTTCCTTAGACTATGTTTCACTGGGACATTGTGCTATGTGGGCTCAGGGTCACTCCCAAAGCTGCCCTGCTAGCAAGCTGTCTGAAAGTACAGCCTGAGCATCACCTCTGATGAAAAGACTGGAGGCAGGTCCAGAATTTTCCTCTCTACACTTTCCAATCTTCAGATAGTCTTTGAGAACCCCAGTTTAAATGGCTGGACCTCATTCTGGAAGTGTAGGGTTAAGACCCAGGGTTGAGCTCCAATAGGGAAATGAAATTATAATGTAATGCTGCTGCTTTGGGAGAGCTGTGGAGGCAAATACTGCTGCGTTGCAGGTATAGTGCTGGGACCCCAAGGAGGATAGATAAGGTGCCCTGAATCTTCAAAAAGACTCATCATATAGAAAATGAACCCAGAACATCTTTTTCTTACTCATTCATTTAGCTAACATTTACTGAGTTACTACTAAGCATCAGACATTGTTCATGGAGATTCCATTCTATCTAGGGGTGAAGATAAAAATATCAGCAATAATAACAAAATACCAGATACTAATACCATGCAGACTTGAGGCAGGAAGATATGATAGTTCCCTGGGCAACTATTTCAGAGAGTATGATCAGAGAAGTCCTGACCTTCAGCAAAGCTCTTAAAATTTAAGATGAACTTGAAGGACATGGCCATGTGAAGATCAAGAGGAAAACATCTCAGGGCGTGGACATAGCTGGCCTGAGGTGGGAGTGAGTTTGGCATGTTTGAAGGAAAGAAAGAGGGCCATTGTGACTGGAGTCGAGTAGGTGAGCAGAGGCAGGGACACAAAGAGGCAGGGGAGACCACCCGGCACCTGACTGCATACAGTTTGTGGGCCAGAGTAGGAAGCCAGTTGAAGGGTTGTCGGGGAAGCAGTGTGATCTGATGGGCATTTTACAGCTGTCCTCTGGCTGCTCTATAGATAATGGATTGTAAGGGAATAGAGGTTCTAGGAAGCCAGGAAGCCATTCAGCCGACCAGGTTGGAAACGCTATTGTCTTGGACTCTGGTTGTGGAAGAGATGGTAAGTGCTTGGAGTTGGGATCAGTTGCAAGTCTTACCAAGGTCATTGAATGTTGCAGATTAAAGGAGACCTGCCTGGTGCCTTGATTAGCAGCCTCAGATGATGCCTTTCTAGTGTTGGCTGAAATATTTTTGGATCATATCTCATATGTAATTCCTAAATTCTGACTTCACTTGGAAAAAAAAGAAAAAAAGAGTATCTGGGTATATTGAGCACGAATTTGCACATAGCGACAGAGGTTGGGAGCTGAGTGGTTGGCTTCTCTTGTTAAAGATGGGTGTACTCTGGTTTGCAAAGCCTCCACCTGTCCCCATCATCTTCCTGATGGTGAAGCTATAGTTGGTTGCCATTTATCATCAACTTATCCTATTATTTTTCCTATATCATGCCCAATCAACTTACTTACCATATTCTTTAAGCCTTTTAATTTTTAGATCTCACCTCAGATAGTCTGAACATGAAAGTGGGGGGAAAAAAGGCTTTGGGGTTCCTAGGAACCTTGGTTTCTACATAGCTGTAAAAACAGCCTATTTAGCAACTTATTAAACAGTTAAATAATAGCAGTTTCTAAAACTAACCTATATTGTTATAAGCCAGGGGTTACCCTGGAGAGCATTGCCTAGAAACACAAGAAAGGTTTCTAGTGTGCTAGTAATCCTTGATTTCTTGATCTGGTAACATGATTGTGTTGAGTGGAAAAAGTACCGATGTACACTTATATATGCACTTTATGTGCATTATGTTCCAATGACAAGTAAAAATGAATAGCATTCTTTAAGAAGAGTTTTAAATACAGATGTCCTTAGGTTGAGTGTTGAGGTTTTGACAAGTTGTCTTGCTCTTTCAGCCAAGCCAAAGCCATGTACTCCTGTAAAGCAGAGCACAGCCATGAGCTTTCCTTCCCACAAGGAGCGATATTTTCTAATGGTAAGTATGTCACTTCCCTCTAAGTTTATCATCATGGGGAGGATGAAGGAATAGCATGGTGGTATGAGTCTCAAGTAGAAGCCAGAAGCCTCAGATTCTATCCCAAGTCCTGCCTGTCATGACGGGCATGCATGAACACATCAAATCCCTCTGGGTGGCGTGCATCTGTAGTCCCAGCTGCTTAGGAGGGTAAGCCCAGCCCAACCCACAAAAAAATAAATAAATAGGCTGGACACGGTGACTCACACCTGTAATCCCAGCACTTTGGAAGGCCAAGGCAGGCGGATCATGAGGTCAAGATATTGAGACCAGCCTGGCCAACATAGTGAAACCTCGTCTCTACTAAAAAATACAAAAAACTAGCCGGGTGAGGTGGCGGGCGCCTGTAGTCCCAGCTGCTCGGGAGGCTGAGGCAGAATTGCTTGAACCCAGGAGGTGGAGGTTGCAGTGAGCCAAGATCGCGCCACCGCACTCCAGCCTGGCGGCAGAGCAAGACTCTGTCTTAGAAAAATAAAAATAAAAATAAATAAATAAAAAATTTTAAAATTCTCTCTGGATTCATTCCTCCCCTGCAGGCATTTGTGTGTATGTGTCTGTTTGTACATGTGTGTATGAGAGGGAGAGATTGTTTCATTTGACTATGTGAATGCAAAGGACATTCCAACTTTGAAGGGCTGTGACATTGTTTTGTTTGGACATTTAAGTTGAGCGTATAGTTGGCCCTGTATATTCCAGGAGTTCTGCATGCACAATTTAACCAACTATGGATCAAAAAGGTTGGAAAATAAATAGATAAATAGTAATACAAATTTTAAATATATAGAGTATAACAACTATTTACATAGTTTTTACATTGTGAAAGGTATTACAAGTAATCTAGAAATGATTTAAAGCATACAGGAGGATGTCCCTAGGGTATATGCAAATATTACATCATTTTATATCAGGGACATGAGCATCCGCAGTTTCTGGTATCCACAAGAGGTCCTGGAACTAATCTCCCACAGATATTGAGGACTGACTGTGTGCGTACAATCTGATGTGGGACTTTAACCCATCTGTTCATATAATTATTTGACACAAATGTTGACCGAGTGCTATTTATTTGTTTATTTTGCCAGTGTACCCATCAGTGGAACCAGGATGGTTAAAGGCAACTTATGAAGGCAAAACGGGACTAGTTCCAGAAAATTATGTTGTCTTCCTCTAATACGATTTAGTGGATGGCAGTATCTTCATGGTATCCATGGTAACGAATAAGTGCTATGATTTTATCTGACACAGATACACAGGGATCAGCCCACTAAGTGAAAACAGTCCATTTCTATCAAGTTCTTCACCAGCAGACTATGTAGCTCCTTATTAATGGAAAAAAAAGATTTAAATCGTTGGCCATTCTTTTTTGGTTGGTTTCTTACTTTAAAATATCTTGCTTCTGAAAAATGTATTTTTGGATAATATGTAACTCTCCACAATGTCTCTTCCATAGCAATTGTAGAGTTTCAAATACTATATTAAATACTATATCCCAGAAATTTGGAAACCAGAATCTGCTATATGGATTGTGAGATCTGTCCTTTACTGCCTGGCATTCTCTGAGGATCTCTGAAATTGTTAGTTAAAAATGTAATTTAAATTGTTCATTTATTGTTTTTTTTTTCTTAGAAATATACTGCTTTTATATATGATTGTTTTGCTGGTCCTAAACATTTCAAGGATGTAAGTCTTTAATATAACTTTATTTGTTTTCCAAGTAGATGATAATATTCAAAAGCAATAATGTATATGGTATCTATAAAGCAAGTAAAATTAAGTCATACACTGACTCCACTGTAAACAATCTGTCCCGAATTCCAGACACCTTCCATTGGTTTAGCACAGGGATCAGCGAACTTTTTCTGTAAAGGCCTGATAGCAAATATTTTTGTGATGGGTTAAATTTGGCTCATGGGTTATAGTTTGCTGACCCCTAGTTTAGAGGGTGTATAAAACTATCTTCATAACTTTGAGAGTTTTATAAAATTTTACATTAAAATATACTGATAAATTATATGCACATATTTTCTACCAGTAGCATTGTAGTGACATCACAGAAGAATATTTACCAGTCATGGGAAAACTGTAAAACTAGAGTAGCAAGGCGTACAACTTCACTTCCACTTGGAAGATTGTAAAGTGTCAAAGTATTTTAATGATAATTTAATTTGGACTTTTGAAATGTTCTCCTACAAATGAAAAAGATGTTTGAAAACGTTACAAGGAAAACTATGCCTTCTGAAGTCTATCCTTAGTTGAAACAGAAAATAAACACAAAGGTACAAGATCCTTAAATTATTTTGAACCACAGAGGTTGAAATTGTTTTGTGATCTTTAGCAGAAATAAAATCTGTCCATGATTTTCTTCTGTGCCTTTTAGTTTACAGTCTTTATTAGCAATTGCAGTCAATTTGTAGAGCATAGTAATAGGTATTTACTGTCCACTTATATATATATATCAGCATCTGGTCATGCACGAACCATTAATTCTATATTTCTATTTCAATAATTCTAATATATTATTTCTATAAATATAATATCTATATGTGGCAAAGAGCCTTTCTTCTCAAGATCCTGAAAAGCTGGTTACCTGACCTTTGAGTGCCACAGTCCTGACCTGCTTGTTCTTGACATCTTACTTCATATTACTTCAGAGTTCCCCACTGTGCAGACTCTCAGGTATTCACTGTATAAAATTCTTTACGTGCGATTATAATCTATAATCTCGATCTCTTCTACTTTAAATTAATGTTTCTAGATTTAGTAGGTTAAATACGCATATACACACACAACTATGCCTCAGAAAAGTTATGCTTTTACAAATAAAAAGAATAAGATTAGAATTAACAAGTAGAGAGAATAACCGTTGGCAGAGTCAGAATCAGGAATAAATATCAGTGAATCCAAATAAAAGAATGAAAAATATTCTGTAATAAAAATTAGCAATGTAATGTAAAAGTCTGATAAAAGACTATCTTTTTCTTTTACCCCTCACTGTTGACCTCTGTACACTGTAATACCGTGTGTTGCTGGATCTGCTAGGTCTAGGTCCTTGGTGACCTTAGTGGTAATAACAGCATTGCTGACACTCTAATTGCCCTCTGCTGGAACAGAAGGTAGTTTCCAATGTACCAGTCCCTTAGTCTATACGGCACCCTTGGTTTAAGCATGCTTGCCATCATCTGGTATCCTGCTAGATTAGAATCTCTTAAAAGCAAATTGGTTTTCTTTCAAAGACCAACTTGACTCCAAAGAGAGATTCAGAATCCTACTCCTCCTGCTGCTGCATAAAGAAAATCTCAACCTTCATTTTATTTGAACACAGACCAAAGTGTTCCTGCTTCTGAGTTGTCAAAAGCTAATTCTAGGGATGTTCCATTCAGGTTTAAAGTTTTTTTACTGCATAGGATGTGGATATGAAGCCTAACTCCTGTATCTGATGGCAAGACATATGTTGCAGCCACAGTACTGGCTACGGTCCCTTTGCTGAAACAAGCTACAGAAGCACTGATTCAAGTTGTGCTTGTGCTTGAAGTTTTAATCTTCCAGATTTGTGAGGATGGCTCTTTTTCCTTCATAATGGATTATATGTGTAAGCAAGTCATGGCCATATACTGGAGATAGGCGGAAGCTGCTTTTCCCTTAAAGTAAGTTTCCTACAGATAAGGTATTTATGAGCATTGAGAAAGTCAGGACATGTACTCTAAATCACACAGAATGTTAATTCCACAGGAAGGCAATGCCAGACATTGGAAGAGGATCGCATTCAACTTCTAATAGTAGTTCAATAACAAAACCTTAGCTTTTCAGAAACAATGTGAAGATACATTAGAATTGCCACATCCATACCTTCGAAACATGCAACCTGTGCATCCCAATCACTGCTTACAGTATAATCAGTATGACAGTGAGATTGAGGGGGTCTCAATTTAAGTTCATCATCTCCTGTGTTATGTGAAAATATCCCTCAGTACAAAACATTTATGTATTTCACAGATGACTCTTTGGTTTTGCCATAACGCTACCAAGTTTATGGAAACTAGTCAACTGAAGGATTTTTCTGTTGTGTTATGTGTAAATATCTGAAGAGTAAAATCATCTTTGTATTCCTGTAACGTTCATGAAGTATGAGGAAGCGCATTTCTCCTTGTTTGATGTGAGTGGTTTTGCTTGTTGCGTGGGTTGCCTGGGCTTTGTAACTTGCATGAACACAACCAGGTTTCTCAACAATGATTTGTCTGCTGACTGTTTTCAGAGATAGTGGGGGAAAAAAAGTGTGCCTTAAAACCCCAAATTATCTAGGTTTCCAAGTAGGAAAAATAAAGATACATATGACTTTTATTATTATTCTATGATAATTAGCTTTATATAATGTGGCATCCTTCTTAAAAATTCACTATGTTGTGAGGCAAACAGATTTCTTACCATAATCTGGTGTACCCTGCTCACCTTCTCACTCCTAGCACCATTCTTCTGGTCTGTGTCAAAAAGGGCATTATTCATGTGGTTTCCGTTGAGAAGAGTCTCTCAGAGCTTTCCCTCAAGCCATTTCAAATTGTACTAATACGTTAAATTATGTATTCAAGATGCTTTCTTTAGCATTTAGAACCCCAGCTAGACTTATACTTTGACTAAAGCCAGAGGCAGACCAATTTAGGGAACAGATTTTGTTCTTTGGTTTTGTGATACATTTGTAATTCACAGCTGCTAGCATGACCTCATATCACTGCGTAGGACCCTGAAATCGTATCTCCTGGTCAGTTCACGAAAAAGAACAGAGGCTTGACTCTTGTCCAGAAGTTACTTCCTTCTTGACTAAAGGTTTCCCCATAGGGTAGACATTGCTATTTAACTTTGCCTCCTACCCTTTTTTGTTAACCTTCCAAAATCAAAACACTTTTAAGAAACAAAGATAATTTTCTGAACAGTCTGTGTCCTGCCTGTCTCCTGTTGATTCACAGATACAAATATCGAGTATTCATCAACTAGTCTCAATTTCCTGAACACATACACTGTATCCCTCGTTGTCACCATTATCCCCCTGCTTCAAAATGTGCCGGTTCCACTTGGTAATAACCTTCGGAAAACTCAGGTTTATGAATGATGTGGACTTTTAGAGGATCAAATCAATAAATTGGATTTTTTATTTTTTGAGGGCAGCTGCACTCACTGTTTTAAATAAAGAGTCTTACATAAGAATGTTGACAGCATTCACAGTAAGCCATTGGCAGAAAATTGATCTGCATGTCCTAGACCAATGTTTAAAAGGTATTCTATGGTTTAGGGAGCCCAGCCCGTCATTCCTTTACCTCTTGGCATTCATGAGAGAGATGCCAAGTTCAGTGTGAATTTTTCTTGGTGCTGTGTAGAGAAATGGAGTCTGTGCACTTACTGAAGAGTCCCAAAAGGTGGAGATCATTTTCATTTATTGCCATCATGAAGATTCTCCACCATTCAAGATGCTTGTGTACAGGGCTACTTGGGAAACTAAAGTGTTGGAGGAGGCAGGGGCTGAAGGTGTCAAAACCTCCTCAGTAGGCTAACCACTTTCTCCCCTTTGGACCATCTGCCATCTTTCCCCAGTGTTTCCCATGGTGTTTTTGCATCCAGAGTTGACAGCAACTCAATTTTGCCTTGAATTTACTCAGTTTTATGGATTAAAAGTGTGCATTTTATATAAAAATGCATTTTATATAAAAATATATGGCTACATATACATATATATATAAAACACACACTTTTAATCTCTATATGGCAGCATTTTTGAGGTTTTATATCTGTCAGTGTACCCTCAACTGCCTCCTTTTTGCAGAGAATGATCCCCACAAGAACTGGTCTAAGAACACTGTCTGCTCATGGTTTATACTTAAATTCCAAGATACCACCACATAACAAAGGTTGGGATTTTCAGAGTCCTTGATTTCTGAGCTGAAACCTTAACAAATAGGGAATTTGGCAGGGAAGACACCTGGGTTTTTAATTCAGAATCCTATTTATATACTGTTAAAATTTGAGGTACTGTAGTTTATATAAAAGTCAGATGTTTAGATATTATATTTCAGTACTAGGAGCTTCTTTGCAGTCATTAACATGACAAATTAAGTAATAAATATAAAAGTGATTGTCCATAAATGATCATTGAATTTTTTGTTTATTTTGTAGTATTTCTGTATTAATCTGCACTTTGTGTATATATACACACGTACATGTGCCAACATGTAAATAACTTCATGTTTATTCCTAATCTGAATTGCCACAATATTTTTAATGTATGATTACACTGTGTTTTAAATTACTTTAAAAATAAACTTTGTAAGCACATTTTAATTTAGTCTTTGTACTTGAAGACCCACTGTGTTGGAGGGCAATCCTCTTGGCTTTATGTAAAGAAAAAACAAGGTTTCTGGTACTGTGAGTGATCACTTTGATATGGCTAAATCATAGCAGAATTTGGTGACCTTCTCCTCACAAATTGGTATTCTGCAAGCTTTGGAAAATGTTAATGTTGATAACCTATTAATAATGCAGATATCCGCCAAGGGGAGAGGGAAATGGGTGATATGCAAAATACTAAATAGAACAAGCACACAAGCTTACCTGAAAATATATGTTTGTAAAAGTTTCCAAGTGTACTATGAATGAAATATCAGCGTACAAATTCTTCCCATCCATTTTTATTAGTTTTATGACCCTCTTGGTCATGACTTGACTTCTAGGTAAAACTTTGTTTCACTGCATCAAAAAAAGAGAATCGTGTATTTCTTTTGCATTGCTCCATAGATTATCAGAGTGCAGCAAATCACTTTGCCAAAACTAAGCCTCACAGGTTGACCATTGGACAACCTGGCTTGCTCACATAGGTTGTAGTTTTCATCAATATCAGAGGAAAAGAGATAAAGTGATGACACAACACCTGGTAAGTTATAAGGATTAATGTTAACGCCAGTATAGTTAAGCAGGAATGGACTATTAGGTTAGATATTATAGATTATTGTAGATGAGCTACTGTTTAAGAATGTTGGTTAAAAATGTTGGCCTGGAATCCCCGATAACTGATATTTTAGAATTAAAAATGAATTAGCTTCCAGTGGCCAAAGCTAGAATGATTTGAGCAACAAAATAATGCAATATTGAATGATTGGCTTATAAAACAAAGTATAAAATGAATATCCATGAATCCACATGGATATCAATGACAATAAATTTTATTTATGTAAAAAAATGAGGGAGAAGAGACAAATCTTTAGAAAAATATTCCAAATCATAATTGGAGTTATAGTTACTTTTCCCTCTAGCAGGTAGAATTTAATCCTCTCCTGCTTAAAGGTGAGCTAGATTTAGTATCTCATTTCCAAAATTTAGAGTATGGAAAACTGTCATAACTTTACAGAAAAGAAACCTAGTAGCCACTGTCTTAACCAAGTGGTAAAACTTAATATCAGGGCCGGGCGTGGTGGCTCACGCCTGTAATCCCAGCACTTTGGGAGGCCGAGGCGGGTGGATCACGAGGTCAGGAGATTGAGACCATCCTGGCCAACACGGTGAAACCCCGTCTCTACTAAAAAAAAAAAAAAAAATAGCCGGGCGTGGTGACGGGCGCCTGTAGCCCCAGCTACTCAGGAGGCTGAGGTAGGAGAATGGCGTGAACCCGGGAGGTGGAGCTTGCAGTGAGCCGAGATCGCGCCACTGCACTCCAGCCTGGGTGACAGAGCGAGACTCTGTCTCAAAAAAAAAAAAAAAAAAAAAGACAATATCACTGATACCATGTGGTTGACTTGAACCCATAATATGTGATGTGAAGAGCACTTCCCCTCTGTGGTTTTCTTTCCCCAAACCCATAATTCCAGTGTAACGATTAGAAAAACATCAGATAAGCCCAGATTGAGGACATTCTACAGAATAGATCTAAGCCTAGTACTCTTCAAGACTGTGGAGCTCATGAAAAATAGGTAAATACTGAGCAAATGTCACAGATCAGAGGAGACTTGGGAGACAGGGCAACTAAATGCAATGTGGAACCCTGGACTGGATCCAGGAACAGAAAGGAGACAGTAATAGCTGGGCGTGGTGCCTCACTCCTGTAACCCCAGCACTTTGGGAGGCCAAGACGGGCGGATCACCTGAGGTCAGGAGTTCAAGACCAGCCTGGCCAGCATGGTGAAACCCCGTCTCTACTAAAAATAAAAAATTAGCCGGGCGTGGTGGTACATGCCTGTAATCCCAGCTATTCAGGAGGCTGAGGCAGGAGAATCGCTTGAACCGTGGAGGCAGAGGTTGCAGTGAGCCGAGATTGCGCCATTGCCCTCCAGCCTGGGCAAAAAGAGTGAAATTCCATCTTACTACTACTACTACTACTAATAATAATAATAATAATAATAATAGATAAGCTGGTGATGTCCAAATAAGGTCTAAACTTTAGTTAATAGTTTAAAAAACAAGGTAACAAAACTATCCAAAAAACAATACATGAGCTGGGGATACTTATATCATTTTGGGAATTTAAGTGACTTATTAAAGAATTAAACATTTTCACTTGTTCCCCATTAAATTTTGATCTGTGTGTGCAAGATACATCTTCTATTCATCACTCAATCTCAGACTAGAACACAGTTGGGCATACAGAGACACAGTAAAGTAAGCCCCTTTCATTAAATGAACAAATTCATTAGCAAAAGAGCATTCATTGTAAACCCTTTAATAATTGAAAGAATACGGTTGTGGGCGTGTGTTTTTGTGTCTGTGTCAATTCTCCCAGGAACAGTGGGATCATTCTTCAACATCCATGAATATATGGATCTACTCTGGAGTTATTTATATGTTAATGGAGTAAACAACCCTCTACACACGTGAACATGTCTTAAGGGCAGACGTTAAACAGATTTTCTTCTGTCATTACCAGACCTAGCAACACTTGATTGAGCTGAATAATTTGGGGGTGATGTTGAAGAACTCAATTTTCTAAACCATTAAAAAAATTCCAAATTTGGAAAATTAAGCTATATTAAACTTACAGTTGAAGTTTTTGAGCCAAAT
This sequence comes from Papio anubis, assembly GCF_008728515.1. Classification (NCBI taxonomy): domain Eukaryota; kingdom Metazoa; phylum Chordata; class Mammalia; order Primates; family Cercopithecidae; genus Papio; species Papio anubis. Next base: position 33,299,089 of record NC_044987.1, on the reverse strand, counting down.
AAGTTGTGTTGTTAACTTTGAAATTGTGTATAGCCCAAAACTGAGAAGACAAAATTCTTTTCAAGTTTCTAACATGACAGTTCTTGCTATTAGGGGAAAAAGGAGGGGGCTATAGATAAGAACTTGGGTGATATATAAAGACATTTGAATCGTTTTCGAATAAGATACCCTGGGGAATGCAAATCCCCAAAATACTGGTTGACATGCTTGCAAATGCTGTTTCTGGGTATTTGGGGTAAATGAGCCAAGCATAGCATTCAGCTAGACTCTATTTGTTGACAGAAATAAGTTATCTGGAATATTCCACCTTTCCAAATGCCAGGAGCCAGTCTGCTGAAAAGGATTCTTTGGATCAGCCTGTGCTAGAGGGAGGAAAACAAAAATATGCATTTCTAATCCTCATAGATGTTTATATTCATCATATCACAGATTTACAGACCTTTTTTTTTTTTTTTCAAAGAACGTGTCATAAGTTGCGTTTGCAATTACCCAATTCAAATAGCTTTCAAATGTATTTTTGGAGCAACTGGAGCAGAATCATTTTCTTCAAATAAATCTTACTTGGAACCTGATACGTTAAAAATATGAGTCAAGCTGCTAGCCTCAGTGCCTTCACGTGTGCTGAAATATGTCTGCCCTTCACCCACGCAGGTCCACAGGTGCGTTTTTTTGTTTGTTTGTTTGTTTGTTTTTGAGCCAGTCTCGCTCTGTCACCCAGACTGGAGTGCAGTGGCACCATCTCGGCTCACTGCAACCTCCCCCTCCTGGCTTCAAGCAATTCTTCTGCCTCAGCACCCCCTTACAGCTGTGCACCACTACACCCAGCTAATTTTTGTATTTTTAGTAGACACAGGGTTTCCTCATGTTGGCCAGGCTGATCTTGAACTCCTGACCTCAAGTGATCCGCCCACCTCAGCCTCCCAAAGTGCTGAGATTACAGGCGTGAGCCACCGCACCCGGCCAGGTCCACAGCTCTGGCATCTCCATGGAACGCTTAGAGCTTTTCAGAGCAAGGTTACCAAATAATTTAGTCCAAGCCTCTCATTGTACTAATTAGGAAGTTGAAGACCATATTAACACAGTTTCAGCAGAATGGTGAGCTCTTATCTCCTCTGTAATCTGCTACCAGTTTGTGGATCTGTGGAGACGGCAGCTTCTCAGAGGGTTTGATCTTTGAAAAGTTTATTTAGAAAGGATATCCTTTGATAAAGGATAACTTTCCTGGAGGGTACACATGGAACAGGAAGGCAAAAGGTAAGTAAGACCCAGCTCACCTTGGCTGTTATAATGAAGAACTTTTTTGCGGGAAGGGGATATACAAAAATTTCAGAAAACAGGCATGAAAGGTCTAGTCCACTGCCTTGCAACTAGTAGGTGTTACTCAATTATTAAAGACTTAGGGGTTTGAGTGTGCAGCTTTCTGATGCAAATGCTAACAGAAGAAGTGAAATTTTAAGCTTCATTGAAAGAAATCAATGCCTCCAGTGTATATGATACATAGTCATTAATCAACTGTTTCCCATGCACTGTGTCACGGCAAACTCTGGTCCTTCCAACTACCAGACACCGTCACTGGATGTCTCTTCTGCTCTTTTTATTTTTCCAGGAAAGAAAACTAAGGCTCTGGCAGGTGAATTTATCTGACTTATTCATTGTCACATCATTGGTATATGGTAGAGGTTAGACTCAAATCCAGGTGTTCTGGCTTGAAACCCAGTAAGTACTCTTTTCATTGAACCACCTCTTTACTACACCTAGTGGAGTATGGTAAGCTTTGGCTACCACACTTGAAAGAGGTATTTGGCAAACTCGACCTTCTCCAGAAGAAAGATGAAGATGGTGAGAACCTTATCATGTGAAAATGTGTTAGACCTGAGCGTCATTACTGACTGACCTTTCGACCTCTTAAAAGCTATTTAGTTGCAGAATTTCAGACCTGAATTGGAATCTGCATTTTAACAAGCTCCCCAGATGATATGTATAAACAATGAGGTTTGAGAAGCACAGGTTTAGCAGAACTATGAACAAGTTCTTTGGGGCTATCTGAGGGCAATTTTTTGATGTTTGAGGGCAAGATATGTCTAACTACTGTAAAGCCAAAGGTCGCTGGGAGAAGTCACAACAATTGAGATTTAGGTTCAAAAACATAATTATATTGCCAAGTCTTCCACAAACGGAACTCAGGAAACAGCTTTCAATCACAGGGAGTGTTTGAGTGGGTCTAGATGACCGCTTGTCAAAATTGCACAGAATAGAAAAATTCAGTAGGCATCTGAACACGTGAAAATTATTGTGTAGGACCTATTCAAGTCATTGGAGATCCTGAGAAAGTTAGATATATTTCCTCTTTTGAAGAGATCCATGGTTTATTGTGGTAACATGTACAGATCAATAAAATATAATACTATAAAATGCTAAAAAGATTAAGCATTGGGTGATTAGGATCCTGAGACAGGGCACTATTCGGAACCTGGGAAATAGCAGAAATGATGGAAAAGATAAGTAGGATACAGAGAAAGAAGAGTGGATGATTTTACCTGGGTGGATGATGTTATCAACCAACCAAATTTTGGCAGAAGTGAAAAACCAACAAGAATAAGACCCCAAAGCCAAAAGGAGCAATCCCACCCAAGACGGGGGATTCCACATCACACAGGAGAAGAGGCTAATAGAGGGATTGGGGAGAGGGAGGGGATAGAGTGGGTGAAGGGAGAGTTGGGATGAGCTGCATTTATTCTTTCAACCAACATAGTGCCAAACACTGTTCTGGTTGTTAATAACTTAAAAATTAGACATGGTTTTTGTGCCTGAAAAGTTCATAGCTCAATGAGGGAGACAGATATGTAAGTTAAAGACAACAGTACATTTATTTTTGTACCTATTAACATATTTTAGGATGACTACAGTTAACAATAACCTATCGTATTTTTCAAACAGCTAGAAGAGAATCATTCCAGCTAGAAGAGAGTCTTCCCAGCATAAAAAATAATGTTTCCCCTGATTTGATCCTTACACATTATATGAATATGTCAAAATATCACATGTACCCTGAAAATATGTACATCTATGTATCAATAATTTTTTTAAACTCACAGTACAAATGAGGTATGATAGAGGCACAAAGTATAAAAGGGCACACAGTAACCCAAGTTCAGAGAGGAAAGAAAGGATTAGAGAAGGTTTCACACCCAAAAGGAACCATCCTAACTAGACCCTGAAGGACAGAACACCAATAGAAAACGAAGGCAGCAAAGACCCTCTGATTTCAACAGAGTTTCTGACGGATTAAATCTAATTCGGAATGACCAGGGGTTTGACTGCTTGCTGAAGCATGTTGGCCTGTGAGCGTGGCAGGATGGGATGAGGTAAAAACGAGCCCATTGGCAGCATGAGGGCCAATCTGAGAAGGCAGGGAGAGTTTAGGGAGGATAATGATGCCATCAGACTTACCTTTAAGAACACTGGATGGGGGACGGGTGCGAGGGTGAGTATGTTTTGGGCACTGTAGGAGGGCTGAGGAGGCAATGTTGCATTGACCCAAGAAATGAACAAAGCCAGTTCAAGAAAATGACTCATTTCAAAGGTCAAGGTGACATGACATGGCCACTGTTCTGAATGGATAATTTAGGGGATTCGAATGTGGCTCAGATGTCTGTAAGGGTGCTAAGGAAGGATCAGCAATGCAGGCAGTGAAGAAGGTACCAGAGCTGAGAAAGCAGCTGAAGAAAAGGAAGGGGGTATAGTGCGTGGTTAGAATTAGTAAGTTTGGTGATGTGGGCTGACCTGGCCAGAGCTATTCCTCTTTTTAGTAGCTCTGGAGAGCACAGGCAGCAATGCTTAGAGATTAATTGCTTAATTCCTTTCATAAAATCAGGGGCTTTAACTTGGGTTCCAAAGATGGACCTTAGGGAGGTCTGGGAATTCCCTCCATTAAATACTAGGTGCTTTGAGTCTCTAGATGCATATTCCTTTCCAGCGAAGCCTCCATAGTTTTGATCAATTCTCAAAAAACACCCCACATTTGACCCACCTGCTTACCACACTAAAAAGCACCAAGTGACTGCTGCATACAGAGTGGCTAAAGGCTGTGGCTGGAATGTCTGTCAGAAGCAGGTATCCACTCTGTGGAAAGTGGGAGTGGAGTTTAACTTGGAGACAACTTAATCCTTCCAACATCTGGCTGAGAAAGCAACGAGGCTCGGCAGACTCAGCTTAAAAGTTCAGGCGAGCCTACAGATGGTGCCTATTCTTGTGATGAGGGAATACCCGATGAGACCACAATACTTACCAGGGGGAAATTTGGGCTGGGAGAGCCCGTGGGGTTGCAGAGCATTTATACACTACTTCTCAGACTGCTCTCCGGCCCGGGGTTGTGGCCTCGAGGCCGAGCAGATTGATTTTCTTCTGCTTTGTGAACCCAAGAACTCCATCTGCCAGAAAGGACTTTTTCTGGCTATTGCATCTCAAGAGGGCTCCATCATCGTCTCTCCCATCCTGGGCCTTTCCGGGAGTTCAGGGGCAGGCCTGCCTTCACCCTAGCCAAGGAATATTGGGTAATGCACGACACAAAGCTATGGGATTGTGGAGTAAGTTAAGCTGCCAAGCTTTGCCCGGCCTTTCCTGCTACTCGAGGTAAGTCTTACCTGCTGCAGACCCCCCTCCTGGGTAGGTTTCTAAAGTACCTCGTTTAATTAAGGATGCAAGCTCTAGAATTAGAGGCTCTGGGTTCATATCCCAGCTCTGCTACTTGCCATGTGACCTTGGGCAAGTTACTTAACCTCTGTGCCTAAATTCCATATAAAAATGATACCTTCCTCAGAAGGTTACCATGGGAATTCCATGAGATGGTATTTACCAGGTGTATTAGTTTTCTATCACTGCTGTAACAAATCACCACAAACAGTAGCTGCAAACCACACAAGTTTAGCATCTTACAGTTGTGGAGGCCTGAAATTAGTTTCAAGGGACTAAAATCAAGATGCTTACTTCTTTTTGCATTTTACAGACCCCTCCCCTAAAGTCCATCCTTAGAACCCAGGTAAAAACCCTTGACTGTATGGGAGGAATTAAGCAATGGATCTCTAAGCGTTGCTGCTAGTGCTCTGCAGAGCTACCAGAAAGAGGAATAGCTCAGGCTGGGTCAGTCCACATCAGCAAGTTTATCAACCGATTCCAGCCGCTCACTACATCACTTACTTTTAGCTGCTTCTTTCAGCTTCGATCCTTCCCCAGGGCCTGCATTGCTGATCTTTCTTCAGTACCTCACAGGTATCTGAGGGCTCTGTTCTTTTCAAGATTCTGGAAGAGAATCTGTTTCTTTGCCTTTTCTAGCTTCTAGAGGCTGCCCATGTTCCGTGACAACCGCCGCTTCCTCCACCGTCAAGCCAGCAGCATAGCATCTTCAGATCTCTCTCTCTCTCTGATGACCCCTGCCTCTGTCACTGTCTCCTTCCCTCCATCTGTTCCTTTCCTTTCACATTTTACTATAAGGGGCCAAAAGGAATGAGGGTGCACTTTGAACACTTTGCTCGGAAATCTCAGACACATATTCAAGCTCATTGCTTACAAGTTATGCTGTCCACTTAACCGTGGGACACAATTCTGCCAAGTTGTCTGCCACTATAGAATGAGAATCCCCTTTCCTCTAGTTTCCAGGAACAAGTTCCTCATTTCCTCCTGAGTCCTCACCAGCAACGCCTGTAATGGTTATATTTCTACTAACTTTATGTTAAGATTTAGGTATTCTCTACGGCAACATACATTTTCTCTAATGTGCCCCTCACCTCTTTCAGAACCCTTGGCAGCAGAACCCTTAACATCCGTATTTCTATTAACAGGCTGGTCAAGGTTATAGAAGCCTTTTTCTTGTGTTCCTTAACATGTTTCCGCTCTCTGCCCACTGCCCAATTCCAAAGCAACATTCACACTTTTAGGTATTTGTCGCAGCAGAACTTCACTTCTAGGTACCAAAAATCTGTATTAATTTCTGATGCTGGTGTAACAAGTTACTATAAATGTAATAGCTTAAAACAATACAGATTTATGAACTTACAGTTCTGGAGATCAAAGTCTTAAAATCAAAGTGTGGGTGGGGTTGCCTTCCTTCTGGAAGCTCTAAGGAGTGAATCTGTTTCCTTGCCTTTTCCCTGCTTCTAGGGGCCACCTGCATTCCTTGGCTCATGGCCTTTCTTGAATCACTCCAGCCTCTGCTTTGTCATCACAGCTCCTACTCTGATATACCCTTCTGCCTCTTATAAAGACCCCTTGTGATTATATAGGGTTCATTTGGATAATCCAATATAATCTTTCCATCTCAGGATCTTTAATCCTATCTGCTTTATACCTTTTGCCATGTAAGGTAATATAGTCACAACCTCCAGGGATTAGGTGGCGAACATCTTCAATATGCCATTATTCTGTCTATTGTACCTGCTTCTCAGGCTTTTGTTCAATTGGTGCTAAAATAACTCTAAGTAAAATAAGAATAAGAAGGTCATCCTTAAATACTTAAACACGGTACATCAATCACTGTCCAGCTGGAAGACAGAAATCACACCAGTAATTAGAACAGGTTAAAATTAATATAAAGGTTTATTAACTACTAAAAGGTGATCAGCTACTAAAGAGCTTAACAGAATTATACACACACACACACACACACATGCACACACACATATATATATGTATATATTTTTTGAGACAGAGTCTCAGTCTGTTGCCCAGACAGAGTGCGGTAGCACGATCTCGGCTCACTGCAACCACTGCCTCCTGGGTTCAAGCAATTCTCCTGCCTCGGCCTCCCAAGTAGCTGTGACTACAGGTACATGCCACTATTCCCAGCTAATTTTTGTATTTGTAGTAGAGACAAGGCTTCACTATGTTGGCTGGGCTGGCCTCGAATCCCTGACCTCAGGTGATCTGCCCACCTCAGCCTCCTAAAGTGTCGGGATTACAGGTGTGAGTCACTGTGATCAGCCCGTAACAGAGAATTCGAAGGAACAGAAATAACAATGGCAAAAGTAGCTGCTATCCTAGGGCAAAGGGAAAGTACCAGGGGACTAGTAACTTAATGAACCCCTTGAGGGCTGACATACACACTTTATTGGAGAAGGCACGACTACCACACAGCATACTGGTTGCCAAAAACTTCCTAGAGGGTATGAGTTGGGGCTGACCATTTGTGACGGGAAAATTAGAGGGTGACAGCTGGTTTGCCAGGACTGCTTAGGTGAGTGCCACTGGGCCAGGTATATCTCATCTGGTTACTGTCCCTTCTCTACCCTCTATTGACCAAAAGCGTAATGTCACACCAGCTGGCAATGGAGAAATGTTTTCAGGGTCCAGCTCCAGTGTCATAAAGTGGACAAAAAAGGATGTCTTTGGAACTGAAGGCAATAAATTGGTAAATGACACACATGCAAAGACTGTTTATTTCAAATCATCAAAATATCGGAGTCTTTTTCTATTAAGTCAGAAATCAGACAAGATTACTAGCTATCTTTGCTATTAATGAAGACTGTGGAAAGTTTTCACAAATGTGGTAAGATAAGAAAAGGAAATAATTGGTATGTGTGTTCCCTAAAAATAGATAAAATTATCCTTATTTTAAGAAGGTATGATTATGTACCTAGGAACCCAACACAGTCTACTGAAAACAAACAAAACAGCCTATTGGAATTGACAAGAAAATGTAGTAGGGTGTATAGGTAAAGTTTTACAAATGTTTGTATATTCCTTTTTGTCTGCATAACACCATACTACTGTTCAGCAGAAACAGCGAAGTAGAATTATGACCCCCCTCTTCCTCAACAAATTTCAAAAACTTCAAATAAGGAAATTATCAAGTATGATTCTAAAATACACGTTTAAAAAAATGGAATTGTGTAAAACATGGAAATGTGAAAAGATGGACTTGGAAGTAGAAAGAGTACCACCATGGAGAAATCTGACATACATCACCTCAGACAGGCGATCAAGGTCAATATCAAGAAAGTCATATCGATACGATGTACCCTTCATATGTTCTGGTGAGAATGATACTTTACTTCCTCCCAAGATAAAACCCCAGTCTAATTATGAGAAAAATATCAGACAAATCCCAACTGAAGGACATTCTATAAAGTACCTAACCAGCATTCCTCAAAAACAACAGCCAAGAGGAGCCTAAGGAGACATGACAACTAAATGTAATGTGATATTCTAGATGGAATCCGGATGCAGAAAAAGGACATTTGCTAAAAACTAAAAACATCCAAAGAAAGTATGGACTTTAGGTAATAAGAATATATCAATAGGCCAGGCTCACATCTGTAATCCCAGGACTTTGGGAGACTGAGACAGGCAGATCCCTTGAGGTCAGGAATTCACGATTAGCCTGGCCAGCATGGCGAAACCCTGTCTCTACTAAAAATACAAAAAAATTAGCCGGTCGTGGTGGTGGGCGACTGTAATCCCAGCTACTCCGGAGGCTAAAGCAGGAGAATCACTTCAATCCAGGAGGCGTAGGTTGCAGTGAGCGGAGATTGCACCACCACACTCCAGCCTGGGTAACAGAGCAGTCTTTAAAAAAAAAAAAAAAAAAAAAGATGAATGTGTTAGAAATGGATCAAGACCATTTTTGAGGTAATGGCAATAATTGTACTGTATGATTAATAAGATAATTTAAAGTTACAGAAATTAAAACAGTATAGTATTGGCATTAGATTAAACAAAAATTTAGATTTGTTTTGTTTTGTTTTGTTTTTTTGAGACGGAGTCTGGCTCTGTCGCCCAGGCTGGAGTGCAGTGGCGCGATCTCCGCTCACTGCAAGCTCTGCCTCCCAGGTTCACGCCATTCTCCTGCCTCAGCCTCCGAGTAGTTGGAACCACAGGCGCCCGCCACCACGCCCGGCTAATTTCTTTTTGTATTTTTAGTAGAGACGGGGTTTCACTGTGTTAGCCAGGATAGTCTCGATCTCCTGACCTCGTGATCCTCCCGCCTCAGCCTCCCACAGTGCTGGGATTACAGGCGTGAGCCACCGCACCCGGCAAAAAATTTAGATATTAAAGAAAGCAAAGTATATTCAACTATATGCATAAAAATATAAAAATGAAATTTAATAATTCAAAGTTATTAAATTGTTTTTGCATGAAGTATGAATGGGGTCTAATTTTGTGTTCTTTTACATTTGTTGCCAATTATTAAATTAACCAAAGTTTATTAAATTGCTTTTATTTAATAATTTAGTTTAATTAAATTACTTTAACAAATAACACATTTAATTTATTTAATTAAATTTTATTTAATAAATAATACATTTTATTTTATTTAATAAACTACATTTAATTTAAATTTTATTTAATAAACATTGGTTAGCCAACATTTATTAAATTACTTTTATTTAATAAACATTGGTTAATTTAATAATTGGCAATAAATGCAAAGGAACACAAAATTAGACCCCATTTTGCAAAAATAGAATTTAAAAAATCTTTACAATTAAAATAACAGAATTAAAAGAAGTATTAGGAGTTCATTTGTATAAAGGAGAGAGTCTTAAGCAAGAAACTAAAAATTTAAAAAGACAATCTTAATGATATAAAAATTGTAAAGTTAATATAGAAAATTATGTCATAAAGGAGAGATATGTTTTAGAATGGAAAAAAATATTTGTTAACACTTAGAGATGATATCCTTAATATCCAAAGCACTATTTTAAATTAACAGGAAAAATGACATAATGAAAATACAATCAAGAGACACCAAGGATCCATTTAAAGAAGAGGAAATATACACAACATTCAAACAGATTTTAGGTTCACTAATGAAAATGCAAATTAAAATGACAATATAATACCATTTTCACCTGGACGATTACCACAGCTACAGAGATGACATCTAGTTCTGTGCAGGTGGCAGGGAAATGTGAATTACGTGTAAATTACTTCAACATTTTGATCTAAAATATTTGACAAAATTTAATAAATTAAAAATGCTCATAATTGGAATACTGGACCCCAGTAATCCAATTTTGGTGAACGTATATTACAAAAATATAAGCACTAGTATAAAGATATAAATTCAAAAATGTACAACACATATATGTATTTTTACATATTTACACATATGCAACATATATACACATATATATGCAACATATATAATATATAATATATAATAAATATATATTAAAAATATAAAATATATGTAAATATATATAATATATAAATATGTATATTCCCTGCATGATTTCATGCAGCAGAACTGCCATACTTCTAGACTATCTGCTTGTTATATGCAAAAGAAACTTATATTTATAATCTCTGTTTTCTGTAGTACATTTGATTTAGGTAGATCATGATCTTGGAAGCAGGAATGTCTAAAAGAAGATGCGAGGGCCATAAACCCAGGGGCTTTCCTGAGAACTTTACATAAAGCCAAGATAACTGTCAAGGAGATTGCTGGGAAGTAGGTGTGATTGGCTGCTTAGCTTGGGGGAGTTAGTTGCTAGCAAGCGCAATCTCACAGGTAAGGAGGAACTGTGTCCTTTTGCTGAGTATACATGACTTCAGTGGGTGTTAAATTCAGAAACTAGAGCCCGAATCTTCTCCCCTTCAAGAATCTGCCTAGTCCCCTGCACTGTCATTCCACTGAAGTGTAGAATACCTGGTTTGCATCTATTCACGATCTATTTGTGTTCTACCAGACTGTGAGTTCCACACAGTCATATACTATGGGCCCAGGGCAGGAACTCATAAAATTGCCTACTCAAAATCTCATCCTCCCTCCATCCAAAATCTAAGAAAACTTAGATTTTGTTTAGGGCAACTATTTGCCCTTTATTTCTCAGATAGCCTCCTTTGCAACGTGGGGCCAATCTGATATAGTTCCTGCTAATGAGATGTAAGTGAAAGTCCTAAAAGGGAAATTACTGGGATAGTTTTGTTTTCTTTTTTGTGACTTCCCTTTTATTATTCCTCCCTGGAAAAGGGAAGAAAAGCTGAGGGTAGAGGTACCATTCTGTGGCCACAAAATGAAAGCAAGAAGGATCCTGGAACATTGATATCTTCATGGAATCTGGACTGGTTAACTACAGATTGCTTGTTTGTGAGGAAGAACCCTTGTTTGGTTAAGTTCTGTAATAGTGTTTATTTTATAGTTAGCCAAATGAAATACCTTGCCTCCTCATCAGTTTATTAAACCAAACCATTTGCAGAACCAAAAAATATTAATCATCAGAGAAATGCCACATTTAACATATGTGATGGCTGAGTACTGCTAATTTCACCTGTCAAGGAACCAGAACTCTGATATAAAACTGTCTATATAAGATGTGACTCACTAGCATATGATATATAAATGTACACATTTGAGATCTCCACTGGGTCGTGTTGTACCCCACTTATATGTTCACTGTTTGAAATCACAGATTTAAGAAATTTTTAAACTTAATATATTCTATGATACTTTTGTTCATAATTCCATGAGAATATATCTGTTTAAAAAGTTATTCATTATAGCAAATGGCATATAGCAACACAGTTCATCTAGATACAGTGCATTCTATATAATAAATGCTTTCTCTTTACCTATCTACAAATACTTTGCAGAGGCTAGTCTACTTCAGATGGACAAGATGGGATTGTGGATGGAAAGGCAAAGGAAAACACTGAATTAAGAAAAAGTAGACTTGGGGGACAGTAAGAACGAGGAAGAAGAAAGAGAACACTTAGGGGAAACAGTGACAGAGATGAAGGGCTCTGCAGGAGGCCCCTAAACAGGAGATGCAGCCATGAAGCCAGAGACTACTATAAAATATCAAACACACATGGAGGCTCCAAATGAACAAGAGACCTTTTCAAGTCACACCACCAGAGAATGTCACAGCTGGGTCTGGAATCCTTCCTCCCAGCTCCCAGTCCACTGTTGCTCTCTGCAATTGTGTAAAGCCTGGATTCATTTCTTATCAGGGAAGGCATACATTTCTCATTATCTCTATATAACATCTGAATTTACAAAGTTCTGAATATAAATCATATTCCAGGATAGGTGCTTATTCCTGTGGACATTTTGTTCTTATTGCTTCACTGGTCAATAGGAATTAGAGTTTAGTGTAAACAGGGCTGGTCTTAAGAGTCAGGAAACCTGACTTGGATTGGAATCCTGATTAAGCCATAGAGTTAACTAGGTCTCAAGCCTGCAAGCCTCAGTCTCCCCATTAAATATGTAACAGTTTTTAGCCATAGACCTAACGAGGCCTCAGGCCCGCAAGCCTCCATTTCCCCATCAGAAAATAGAGATAAATATCTATCTCACAGTTTGCTATGAAGCTTTTTATAAAACAATGTATTTATTTTCCCACAACTTTACTTTCCAGCGAAATTGATGAGTTGAAAGATAGAAGCATCAGACAGCCTTGTAGCCAAGGCAACATGAGTCAGCAGGGTTCCCACACTTGGAACGCCTAGTAGGTTAGTCAGGTAATACAAATGTGTGAAGAGGGCCAAGTGAAGCCCTGATGAGTGGTACAGTGCTAGCCCTGAAAGGCACAGACCTATTAAACTCCAACTGATTGTTGTCATACAAAATGTAGGCTTAGATTTTCCCATTTTTAAAGAGATGATAGAAATCTGGTTGTTCATGTGTCTCCCTTGCTTTAAAAATGTCAGCAAATATTTCAGAATGTTGTCTTGTTGGATCAAACAACACGATTCCGGATGTAGCCAGTGAACTACCAGTTTATGATCTTTGGGTTCCAGTGAATTTTATGGGGAGTAGTGATTCATTTTTCTTTTTCCTTTTTTCCTTTTTGATTCGTCTGGCTGAGGAATGGGTCCTCTTGAATGAGGAAACTGTTACAAATATCTGAGGCCCTCATCATCAGTATACCTGCCTCATTTACCATAGAAGTAAACAGAATCCATTAAAAAAAAATCATAAAAATCCGCAGACTTTCTTCCTGGCAGAGTCTTGAGCACAGACAGCTGCTAAACAAACAGAGGCGCTCAGCAGAATTTAGAGATGTTGAGAGGAAGTTGCATTATTTTGTTGGAACAATGAGTGAGCAGAGGAAATGTTGGCTTCATGTGTGGAGTAGGGAAGAATGGATGTGAACGGGAAATGGTCAAGAACATGAACCTTTAAAAAGAGCTCATCTAAAATAGACTCATTTGGGCTTTACAAACCTGGAATTTTTTACCGAGTGTTTAGTCTGAGATCCTCAGGTTTAGGATCTGCTGGTATCAATGTGAAATTCACTTCATTTAAGTCTTATTAACAGAACCCTTTGACCGTAATCTCTGTTTTTAGCTTTGGAGCATCATCCACAGGCCATGAGAGTTTTTTCTGCTGCTGCTTTGTTGTAGCAGGGAGGCCACATCCTTATGCTGAGGTGGAACTTGGCAAATGCTTCTTGAAACATCGACTCAATCAATTAGCATCAACCTTTGAAAGTCCACATTCCTCATGGTGCGGAACTGCTTGTTTTGGAGTAGGATTAGAGCAGTTACGAGCTAGGAAGCAGCTACCGCAAAGGGGAGGGATCAGTCCTATTAGGTTCTGACTGTTCTAGTCCCTATGCCAGTTGTTTTCCTTTGGTAATTTCATTTCAGGTGCATACATTTCTGGGACTCTTCTGACTCAAGAAAGTCTGTGTATGAGCTGTTTATCTTTTTCTTCATACAATAGGAGAAGGGCTGCAACGAAAAAAAAAATGGAAATAACAGAGAAAAACCTTTATTATATTTTCTGTCTCTATAAAGAACTTTATGGCTTTACCTTTCCATGGAACTCTCCCGCTTGAATATTTTTCATTTTCCAAGAGTCACCGTGAATTGAGAGTTTTACCATATGTCATTAGATTATTTTATAGCGGCATATAGAGTAGTGGTTATACTCAGAATTGTGCTTTCTGGCTTAAAATCTGGATTTTTTAAAATGTCAGTTTTCTAATCTGTAACATGGAGCTATAATAAGATATCTCATAGATTATTAGTATTACATGAAATAGTCCTGAATCAATAGCAGCTGATAGTATTATTTGTTCCTTATCTGACCCCTGAAAAATAGATGTTGTCCAAATTTTACAGGTGTAGAAACAATGTAAGGAACTGCAATAACAAAAAGGTACAAATTTTTAAAAGCCCTTTATTTCTTTTTCAGAACTAGTAAAACTCTGTTGGGAAGTTATAAGTTCTCGTTGCTGCTTCTTTTAGCCCTAGGTAAGGAATAGAGTTTTCACCAAGACTTGATGATAATTTTCATGTTCAAAGTGATCTGGCTAAAAAATATAAGCTCAATAGCTGTACATTCTCAGGTGCAGGATTAAAAACCACTAAATGAGATGTTGCTAGCACTGCTGGATGGAATAGCAATGATGAATAAACGGTTTCAACTATCAGATTTCAAAACTTATTTAATGGGCGAAGAAAATAACACTATTAGATATACTTCTTTAAAGGTTTTATATATATTTTTTTAATTATATAAAACAATTTAATAGCCATTCAGGTTTTGTAACAGGCAGCCTAACTGGCAGCCAGTGTCTCCGGAACAGTTCAGAGAATTCTTGTTTTCCAAACTGACCTAAAGAGGAAGAGGCAAGACTAATCCAATAAGCAAATGTAGGGCTAAAAGACAGGAGGGAAATGGGCCAAGGGAGTGGCTGAGACCACATTTCCTTCCCTAGCTCAGCCAGTTACCCTTTGATGAACATAATACCTCTGAGCTTCATTTTCTCCTCCTCAAAAATGCAGTGGTAATAAATGCCTGTTTTCTATCGGGGTGCTTTTCCAGATGAGATAATGCATATGAAATGGCCTATGTAGAATCTTTTCAAATGTTGGAGATCATTACAAATACATGGAATTATTATTATTTTTTTGTGTTTTACTTTAAGTTCTGGGATACATGTGTAGAACATGCAGGTTTGTGACATTGGTATACATGTGCCATGGTGGTTTGCTGTACCTATCAACCCGTTATCTAGGTCTTAAGCCCCTTACACATTAAGTATTTGTCCTAATGCTCTCCCTCCCCTTTCCTCCACCCTGAGCAAGCCCTGGTGTGTGATGTCCGCCTCACTGTGTCGATGTGTTCTCATTGTTCAACTCCCACTTATGAGTGAGAACATGCGGTGTTTAGTTTTTGGTTCCTGTGTTAGTTTGCTAAGAATGATGGCTTCCAGTTTCATCCATGTCCCTGCAAAAGACCTGAACCCATCCTTTTTTATGGCTGCATAGTATTCCATGGTGTATATATGTGCCACATTTTCTTTATCCAGTCTCTCATTGATGAGCATTTGGGTTGTAATTATTTGTAAATAGTGCTGCAATAAACATATGTGTGCATGTGTCTTTATACTAGAATGATTTATAATCCTTCGGGTATATACCCAGTAATGGGATTGCTGGGTCAAATGGTGTTTCTGGTTCTAGATCCTTGAGGAACCGCCACACTATCTCCACAATGGTTGAACTAATTTACACTCCAACCAACAGTGTAAAAGCGTTCCTATTTCTCCACAGCCTCACCAGCATCTGTTGTTTTCTAACGTTTTAATAATCGTCATTCCGACTGGCATGAGATGGTATCTCATTGTGGTTTTGATTTACATTTCTCTAATGACCAGTGATGATGAGCTTTTTTTTTTCATGTGTTTGTTGGCTACATAAGTGTGAGAAGTGTCTGTTCATATCCTTCACCCACTTTTTGATGCGGTTGTTTGTTTTTTTCTTGTAAATTTGTTTATAAGGAATTATTAATAGTTCAGCTGTAGTTTGAAAAAAGTGAAGAAGGCATTCTAAGTTAGAATTTTATTCTAACGGTATAAGAGTTCATAGACATGATTTAGGGACCTAAGCTGGATTACACTTTCTATTTCATTGTAAGATTTAATACCTATTTTGTTTTTATTTCTGGTGTATAAAGCCTCAAAAGCATCTGAGTCTTGTTATACATGTAACAATAATCCTATAGGAAATGTAACATTAACTGATACGTATGAGGTGGGAAGAAACATCTGAAAATATTGGATTACGATTTCTGTAAATTCTTAAGCTGTCACAGGTGTTTGAACCAGAGTGACTCCATCTTGAATAGGGGCTGGGTAAAATGAGGCTGAGACCTGCAGGGCTGCATTCCCAGGAAGTTAGGCATTCTAAGCCACAGGATGAGACAGGAGGTGGGCACAAGATACAGGTCACAAATACCTTGCTGATAAAACAGGTTGTGCCGAGACGGGCGGATTACGAGGTCAGGAGATCGAGACCATCCTGGCTAACACGGTGAAACCCCGTCTCTACTAAAAAATACAAAAAACTAGCCGGGCGAGGTGGCGGGCGCCTGTAGTCCCAGCTACTCGGGAGGCTGAGGCAGGAGAATGGCGTAAGCCTGGGAGGCAGAGCTTGCAGTGAGCTGAGATCCGGCCACTGCACTCCAGCCTGGGCGACAGAGCGAGACTCCTTCTACAAAAAAAAAAAAAAAAAAAAAGAAAAAAACAGGTTGTGGTAAAGAAGCAGGCCAAAAATCACCAAAACCAAGATGGCCAGGAAAGTGACCTCTGGTTGTCTTCAGTCCTCATATGCTAATTATAATATATTAGCATGCTAAAAGACACTCCCACCAGGTCCATGACAGTTTACAGATGCCATGGCAATGTCAGGAAGTTACCCTATATGGTCTAAAAAGGGGAGGAATCCTTAGTTCTGGAAATTGCCCACCCTTTTCCCAGAAAACTCATGAATAATCCACCCCTTGTTTAGCATATAATCAAGAAAGAATCGTAAAAATGGGCAACAAGCAGCCCACAGGGCTGCTCTGCCTATGGAGTAGCCATATTTATTATGGAATAAATAAATTTATTATATTTATATAATACATTTATATAAAATTATAATTTTATAAAAATAAATTTATATAAAATTATATTATAAAAATAAAAAATATATTTTAATAATATTTAAATATTTAAAAATATATATATTTATTTTATAATATTATAAAAATAAATTTATAAATAAAATAAATTTATTCCTTTGCTTTCTTAATAAACTTGCTTTCGCTTTATGAACTCACCCTGAATTGTTTCTTGCGTGAGATCCAAGAACCCTTTCTTGGGGTCTAGATTGAGACCCCTTCCTGGTAACAAAACTAAGAATCTTATTACTAAAACTTTTCCTGTAGCTTCAGTTTACAGATAGTTCGTGAGCTATTTTAACATAGTATGTGTTGTTTAGGAGAAATACCCTCGGCAGTGTCACTAGTTCTCTTTCAACTTTTGTGTCAACTTTCTGTGGTTGCCATGGTAAAAAGGGTCTTCCTAGGAAAGTGAGATTAATTCTTATTAAGAAGATTAGGAAAAGTATTATGGGCAAGGAGAAACTTAATTCATACCTTGAAGAATGAAATAGACTTAAAAAGTAAATAGTAAAACAAAGGGTACGTTAAGTACCAAAGGTAAAGTGTAGACAGATTAAGTATCCTGAGACTCATGGGAGATTTTTATCATTGATTACATTGTTCTTATTTCTCTTTACCTGTCTTAAACTTAGAAATTATAACCAATTTAGTATGTCTTATTTGTAAATTGCCTGGTCACATGACCAATTAACATATGCTAAAACTTTCTTTTATGTGGCAGAATGCAAGTGTTACCTGAATTCAGGTACTTTTGTAGAAGCATCTTTCTAATTGAGGCACCTCTTTCTGATCTTTAAGAAGAAAAATAAAAGTTAGAGCTCATAAAAAGCTCCAGGGAGAGTACAGATGGTGGATTTTGGCCAACGTCATGGAATTCTGAGTTGTGTACTGATTCACTCTGAACTACATGTGGTCTCTTCAAAACTCAACTTATTATACCCACAAACCTCTTAAGGGTAAAAGAAAAGGTTCACCTTAAGTCCCCTTTGAAATGTACTAAGGGTGTGTGTTTTAAGTTCTTTAATCAAAGGGCAGAGGAATGATCTCTAGCTCTTTCCCACCCTAAAGACTGTTATTTGTAAGATGTTTGGAGACTTTTAAAAGTAAACATGAATTGTGGACTGGCTAACATATTTACTGCCTCATTTATTTCTCCAGATCTCAAACAGACCTCTAAGGAATAAATGCAGATTTACGTGGAAGTAGTATCAGGGCCCACTTGTAAATCTAAATGCATTGATATGTGAATACTGAGTTTCATTAGAAAATATTTACATCTTCCCTCATAACTGTAATTGGAGAGATTAAAAAATTAGACTTTCATTGCTCTCAATTTCTAGCTGTAGTCATCATCACCTACAAAAATACAATCCTTTCAAAAAAAGCGCTTCTGTTATTCTAAAATTTAAGACCACACGGCCCCAAACCTTCTCCCTAAGAGACCTGTGCCTCATAACAGCAATAGCAACATTCACTTTGAATGAGACTTATTTTCCTTGCACAGGCAAATGTCACAGGGAGGCATACTCTATTTACTCCTTGGAATATTGATTGATCAGCTTCTTTCTAATGAGGCAGTTCACTGAGCGTGTGTTTGCAGGGAGTGTGGAAAGGCACAAGTGTGTAGTAGATAGCCTGAACTGGGGGAGGCTAGTGTAGCCTGGTGCGGACTGAATTCATGGGGACTCTGCAAACATGTGAAGATGCCCTAAGGAAGGATTGCAGAGAACTAAGAGCAGTTAGCGTTGCAAAAGACAAATCTTCCACTTACACGACTCTCTCTGGAATCACTCCTGAGTCTTTGGATGCCACTTACAAATGTATTTTTATTTTTTTAATGCTTTGCAATAATGTGAAACTGGCTCGGTTTCAATTGTATTTGTAGTATCAACCTAAAAAGCCCAGCTAAGCCAGAGTTACCTCCTTTGCCCAAGTTCACAGTGCACTTTGGGTATAAACATACAAAGATTCATGGGAATGTTCATTGACCTTCAGAGCTAGAAAACAGAGGAGTTTTAAAAGAAGCTGTAATCCTTGCTAATATAATTGAGAAGTTTATTTGCAACGTTTTCTTACAATTGCTGTTCCTGGCACTGAGTTACATATGACCTTAAAAAGGACCATAATCTGCTAAGAGACTGAAACCTCTCTCTCTACCCCCCACCAACCCCCACTTTCTTTCTCTTTGGGTAGGCTGCCCTCATGAAATGTGTTGCTTTACTTTATTTTGAGTTTCTTGGCTGCTGAGGTTTTATTTGGAAAAGAAACATCAAAATAAGTCATAATAGCAGCAGTAGTGTTTTGAGAAAGAATTAGAAATTAAATAATTTCTAAATGATGATGCCAGAGACAAGATTTATTTACTGTGGCATTTTAATATGATATTACATGTTTATTTTTTCAAGTTTTAAGATTACCTTCTTCAATACTCTTTCTGATTTTTATTATTTACATAATATCTTTTTAATGACACTGCCAAAACATGGTAGTTGTCCTACTTAAAATAAACGTCTATGTCCCTTCTTTTTTTGCTGAATCCGATTTGCTGTGGTTTTTATAATATAAATTTCTCAACTACACATGTAGGCACTTTTTCTATTTTTGGTTAGCTTTTTCATTGCCCTTGTTCTCCAAAGACTTTGTCTGAAGAAAATTTGCAACTATGAGGAGTTTCATGCTGAAACTTTGACTTGCTATTTTATTTTTGGTCAAACTATCCAACCCAAACCTCTATTAGCTCCAGACTGCATTCCTTTGGTCTATACTACCTTCTCCCTTCTCTGAACTCTGACACCAGAATTGAAGCCTATGATTTAAGATATATTTATATTATGGATTAAATTTCCCTGAATTCTTCTCATGTGTATAATATTCTTCATCTCTAACAAGTCCATGATTTAATTGAGTGTGAGCTCTGTTTTTCAGTTTTTTACTTAGATAATCCTACAAGTTCCTGAATGGCACATAATAGAAGCTCAATGTATATTGGTTACTGCATTAGGGAACAGTGAGGGGACATTTCTTTCTGTCATTATTTCAGGTCCTTGTTTGCTCAGAAGAAATATTTTCTGTTCCATTCTCTCTAATCATTTAAAGTCAATTTAGATCGTCATTCTTTAAAATATGTTTCTATTTTGACGATTATTGGATTTTTAAAAAATAATGGTCACTTTTAGAAGACAGAGTTGTTTAATTCTGTTTCTAAGCCTACTAACTATGTTTTGGAGCATTTCAAAGCAAAATGTATCTTCTAGAAATCATTTGTCTGTTCATTTTATATTTTTTGTACTAAGTTTTTTACAAAATAGTGAATGACAAAAGTGAGTGACAGACATAGATGAGATATAATGTTATGAAATTGATCAATCTTTATTAAACTTTATTCTGACTTTTGTGTTTATTTTATATCACCTCTAACTCCAAATAACAAGAAAGGAAAAGGTTACACAACATTTACTAGTGAATAGGTCAAGCACCATGGTCAGTGGAGCAGAAATGCCAACTTCTATAATTTCTTTCAATTGAGAAAAAAGGATGGGCAGAAATTTATTGTGCTCTGAAATAACTTATCTGCAGAATTATGAGAAATTCATTTCAATTTTTCCATAAATATATATTTTAAGGGATAAAATATAAATACTAAATTCTAATTACATTACAGTTACAGTGTAATAATACTGTGATGCTAACTGAAATGGGAGATTAAATTCACTTTTAAGTTTTTGAAGACCAAATTATGGGGAAGCCACAAGTGGGTGTTAGCTGAAAACCCACTTATGTTGGGAGCTCTACAGATCAATAACATTCTGAGGTCAATCTTGTGAAATGATAAGAAATATACATATTGGTCTCTGCCTCCAGTTGCTAACACAAAAGTTCCTAAAACTCTTGTGATTTCCTAATAGAGGTTCTAGAAGCATCTTTTGTTCTAATATTTGTTGTTTGACCTGGCTCTTGGCACAGAGCTCCAAAATCCCTCAGAATTTCCTGGATAATAAGATCATTTTTTGTTTTAATGAGATGACTCTTGGTGGGCTCCCAGATGTAGGCTGGTTACCAGAATGACCAAACTGTGATTAGAAACTTGGAACTTTGAGCCTCACATTCCATTCTCTGGAAAGGGGAGAGGAGAGCTGGAGTTAATAATTGGATTATGTTTATGTGATGAAGCCTCCATAAAATAAATCCCTAACATATGGGGTTCAGAAAGCTTCTGAACTGTTGGACATATCCCCAGCTGGGAGAGTGTGCACCCCAACTCCACAGGGCAGAAGCTCCTGAACTTCTATCCTTCTGGACCTCACCCTATGTACCGCTTCATCTGTACCTTTATCATATCTTTACCTTAAACTAGTAAACATGAGTGTTTCTCCGAGTTCTATGAGCTGTATGGGGTTCTATGAACCTGGGTGGGGTTCTGGGAACCTCTGATTTGTAGCCAAGTCAGATAGAAATTGTGGAAAACCTGGGAACCCACCCCCTTTCAACTGAAGTGGGAGCAGTCTTATGGGACTGGGCTCTTAACCAGTGAGGGCTGTGCTAACTCCAGACAGTACTGGAATTGATTGCATCACAGGATACCCAGTTGTCTGCAGACAATTGGAGAATTGTGGGAAAAAAACTCCATGCATCTGGTGTCAGAAGTGAAGTACTGACAATGGCATAAGTTCAGAAATAAAAACTGATTTTTCCTCTTAATCTACGAATCAGCAGCTTGCTCCAGCTCTCACACTCACACCCTAAAGTATGGGGCTCAGGGAGCTTCTGGATTGTTGAACACAACCACAATCTGGGAGTGTGGCACACCCTAACTCCACAGGGCAGAGACTCCTGTGCTTGGACCCTTCTGGACCTCACTGTGACCTTGGATGAGTCGCAGATTCTCTTGAGTCTCAAGTTCTCTATTTGTAAAATGAAGTGATGGAATTGATTTCTTTCATAACATGTGTTTCATTGCTGACCCCTCTGAGAAGTTGATGAGAGCAATGGAAAACATGTATACATACACAGACACTGAAATTCTGCATAGACTGTGTTGGAATTCAAACTGCCTCAAAACCAGTTGTTGTTACCCTACGGAGAAACAACCCATGGACCAGATGATTTTTAGAGGCTTGTGCAACTCCAACATTCTATGACTCTTTGACCATATTTTTGTTTTAATTAAGCTTAAACAGTATACTGAGAGACCAAAAAAAAAACCAAACAAACAAACAAACAAAAAAACAAACCCAGGCAAAGGAAAAAACATTTATAAGCAATAAGATATTTTAAGTGTAACACATATCTGGGTATAAGAGTTATCAATTTAGATACTAGATTGTGGTATTTGGATGGGTAAAAATAATGAATTTGATATGTGGAAATAAATACATCAGAACTAGCAATGCATTTTAACATTAATGTTTTAAATAATATTATTACATCCTTTAGCAGTACATGTTCTTAACATGTAATTCAAAAATTCCATACAGAAAAATATTTAAAAACAGATCAAAACATAGTGACTTTCAAATTAATATAGAGGGCTTTATTGATTTGAAATACATATTTTGAAGATGATTTTTAAACAACTAAATTTTACATTTATCATGCACTTTGTTAAAATTGACATGTTAAAATCATTAAAATGATTTTACTATTCTGTTTTAACCAATAAAACAAACTTAAATACTTCTGTTTGACTTAGTTTAGCCTTAGGGTATGGTGTGAAGCTATTTACTTATTATTGTTATTACTGTGATGATGATGATGAGACAGTGCCTTGCTCTGTTGCCGGCATTGAAGTGCAGTGGTGCGACCATGGCTCGCTGCAGCCTCGACCTCCCGGGATCAAGTAATCCTCCTACCTCATCCTCCTGAAGAGCTGGGACTATAGGCATGTACCACCACACTTGAATAATTTCAAATTTTTTGATAGAGATGGGATCTCCTTATGTTGCCCAGGCTGGTCTCCAACTTCTGGACTCAAATGGTCCTCCCTCCTTAGCTTCCCAAAGTACTAGGATTGCAGATGAGAGCCACTGTGCCTGGCCTATTTGCTTATTATTTTAAGTCATTTAAACAATGAGCTTTTCTGAAAATAGCTGAGAAAGTGCAAATTAACATTTTGAACAGTAATGTCAAATTAAATTTTAGAAAAGTATAGTGGAAAACATGCCTTGTTTTTCAGAACCAAGATTTTATTAAAGGGAATGGATAGAGAGGGAATAGAAAGACAAAAGGAAAATTGCTTTTGCAGATAAAACAAAAATTGCTTTTTAAAATGTAGTTAAAATTTAGTAATAATAGAATATAGAAAAAATGAAAAGTTTTAGTTCAGGGAAAACTGTATTAGGTTTGAAAGTATTACAAATCAAACTAGTGCTATATACTATAGCTATCCAATTTCATAATTAAATGGAAAAAACTAGAAAAAATTATTTGGGGGAATTTTTGTAAGTACCATAAATTTCTTCAGATTATTAATATATGTGTAGAAAATTAAAAGGAACTATTTGTTTCTTGCATTTTCTAGTAATTCAATGGAAACATTCAGGTTCAAATTGCATAAAGTTAAATACAATAACCACTAAGAATTTATAAAACAAAATTAAATAAAAATCTGTTAAACTATTGCCCAGATTGCAGTATAAGAATAAGGCATAGTTAAATAATCGAAAATGAAGTAAATAATACTATAGTTTCCAAAAATGTTGAATTTTGAGATTACATGTATGTCATACACCCCCATTTTTTCAGATAGGTAAAATAAAGTTCAGAAAGGTTATAGGTAACTCATGCCAACTCAATAGGAAGTGTCAGAACACAGCTTAGAACACAAGTTTTTTCATTTCAAGCTTCCAAACTCTTTTCCCTATATTTTAGCCTTCACGGTAGGTAATGTTTGCTGTCTTTTGTAAGAGGGACCTGACTCTATTTTTCTCTAGATTGCTTTCACTCATTCATATGTACACGCAGAGTTAAGAACAGACATTTGTTATCCCTGAATAATTTCACTGTAAGTCCTACTTAAGTAGAAATAACTTAGGATAAGAACTTGTTAAAGAAATTAGCTCCACATGATATATGTAATTTAGTTCTCTGAAGAAAGTTTTTAAAAATATAAAAATGATGGAAAGTGTGAACAGCCTTGGAATATAAGTTCAGCATTTTTTTGAGTTCTTGAAAGAAACACATTTGTAGTTACACAGCAAAAGTGAATTCAGCCCAGTTTAGATAGCCAATTCAGATAATTTGGGCACAAACAATTATCCCTTCCTGTCCCTGGATCACCTCAACTTAAGTCAGTTTCCTCGTGACATACGTTTATTTATTGTTTGGAAAACATTCTATTAACTGAGCTACCAGTAAAGATGATTTTCTTAAATTTTGCATGACTTTTAAATATAAAATATTTTTCTGTTCACAAAACTTGTTTAAAACTGAAGACCTCTTATATAATAGTTATGAATATCATTCTCTATTTGAAGGTTGGAAACTGTAAAAATTCAGGGTATGTGCAAACAATCATTTTTTGACATGTTTTCTAAGAAGCAGCTCCTCGTCTATCTCCCATTGCAGGGTATGGGTCTACGCTGACAGCCACCTCTTCTTCAGTTACACAGGATGAAGGTCCATGTGGCCCTGGAATGCCATTCTCCAGATGCACTCCTACACAAACTGCCTTCTCCCACATGCCATGACTTCTTTACCAGATCAGCATTCTAATTTTTTTGAATATAGGTTTGTTGGGCTTTTCAACTGATAAGTATCTATGTTGGTAAGCTTAATATATTTTGGTTATGAAAAATATAGTTGGTGACCCAAGATTTATTCATTTATAAACTAATTAATTACATCTACTTATGTTGTAGAATGTTGTGTTGTATCTATTAAGGGTGTTTAGCCATGTACTTACTTAATTCTTGGTAAAAATCATATTTGTATAAGGTTTTCTTGTCTGTGAAGGAATTTCATAGGCACTATTGCATTTCAATGCAAAGCTCTTTATTAAAATATTTATTTCTGCTTATTAGATGACGATGCAGAGGCTCAGAATTAAAGACAGATTACTAAAATCACAAGGGATTAGTTTTCAAAACGGTGACAAACCTATCTTTTAAAACTGTGTGAAGTTCTGCTGTTTGTTTTACTATAGGTATTTATTTGGGTGCTGTTAACAAGTATCTGAAATTGGCACATAGGCCATCTCTGTTTAGGTTCGCAGGTATCTATGTTCTGCTTCACTGATTACCTCCATTTTTGCCAGTATACTATAACCTGTTATCAATCAGGTTTTTATTGTTTTTCTATTTTTTTTTTTAGAAATTCTTAGTGATAATTATCCTTAAATCAACAGAACAAATACTTGTACCAAAACTTGAAAATTTGTCCAAGCTGAATGTAAATATTATTTGATTAAATGAATATAAATATTGGCAGTTTCCCCCCTCAATTTGAATTTTGTTGCATAATTTATGGATTTTTACCTTAATTATTCTATATTTTCTCAAGTTTAGTGAGGAGTTAGTTGATATGTTTCTTACTATGCATACTTTTTAATAACATCATTTAAGAACTTGAATAGGTTCATAATAATGGTTTGTGAATCTTAAAATTTTTCAAAAAACTATTTCTTGACATTGATCCATCTTAAAATTATTCTTTCATTTGATTAATTGTTCATTACTTAGTAATGTTTCAATAAGAACACTGCATCTTGTAATCATTGCAATCATCAGGAAATGTTTAGATTTATAAAAATCAAAATAAATATGACAAGTAAAAATATTTCTCCTGTTCTATATCATCCAGGTTGGTGTGATTTAAATCTTATTTTAACAAAACAACTAATTCTGTACAATTCTGCTAAAATGGCTTTAACAAATTAAGGACTTTAAAATTTAAATGATATATGTGTGTGTGTGTATATATATATGTGATGTAACTTCAAAATTTAAATGTGATATATCCTGCATGTTTTCTTTGTCTACAATGTGGCCCAACTTTGTTTTCAACAGAAATGCTTAGTGTCTAAATCTGTCTTACCTTTATATAAGGATTATATGGTTACTTATCTTAACCTTCTGCTACATAAAGATGAAAACATTCAGATAAAATAAGGAAGCTTTGAAATAGGACATTAAGTCATCAATTATATCAGAACTATTTAATATAATGAAAATACAGAGAATATGACTTTATCCTCATAGTTCCAACTATTAAAAAACATTCCAGAGCAGAGGGCTAGGAGAGGGATAGCATTAGGATAAATACCTAATGTAAATGACAGGTTGATGGGTGCAGCAAACCACCATGGGACATGTATACCAATGTAACAAACCTGCACGTTCTGCACGTGTATCCCAGAACTTAAAGTATAATTAAAAAAAAAAAGAAATGTTAAAAAAATAAAAAATTCCTTTCCAAATGATTCAGTGTTAAAGGTTAAATCAGAGGAACTTTTGATTTTCAAGAATGTTATATTTATTATAATTTATATAGCATTCCCTAATATCACTGAATAAAATTTTAAGATATATTTTCTTTAAGATGTGTACGAATTTTTTTTTAAAAACACTATTATATTAATTCCTATAGATCTAGGAGCTATCAGTCAACTCTTTAATCCAAAGTGCTATCTTCTGTCACTAAAGAGACAGTTTCCCCAACTGCACAGACCATGTCAATTACTTGCAAGAAAATGTTCTGTCTCAGAATATATTTCCAGTACTTAAATCTAAATGCAATTTTTAATCCCAAATTTAGTAGGAGAGGAGTTGAGTTTCTTTTGATCTCTGATGAATTCCTTAGCATAGACTGTGCTGTTGGGAAATTAGTGCTGTTCATGGTTGATTTTCCCAGAACATTGACTGCCCTCTCCCCAGTTTTCTGTGACAGAAACTTCTTTTGCTTTGGAAGAAGAAACGGTGCAAACAATGTTTTTCAGGTTTATTTATTTAATTAAAAAAAATTTGTGGGGGAGATAGAGTTTTGCTCTGTCGACCAGGCTGTAGTGCAGTGGCGTGATCTCAGCTTACTGCAGCTTCTGCTTCCCAGGTCAAGCGATTCTCGATTCTCGTGCCTCAGTCTTGCAAGTAGCTGGGATTACCATGCCTGGCTAATTTTTGTATTTTTAGTAGAGATGGAGTTTCACCATGATGGCCAGGCTGGTCTCGAACTCCCGACCTCAAGTGATCCTTCCACCTAGGCCTCCGTAAGTGCTGGGATTACAGGCATGAGCCACTGCACCCAGCATTTTTCAGGTTTAGTGGACTGCTGTGAACCTCTACCTAAACTTCTGTACAATGTGACTCAGGTTTAGCTTGTATAGATTGCTGTATGGGTAGGGAAAATGTATGTAGAGTTCTCTAATGCAAGACCTTGTGCATAATAGGTACTCATATCAGTGACAGCTAAAAAACCAGCAATACTGATTTCATATTGATTGTTGGTCTCTAATAATTAGAAATTGATATTAGCACAGGGTAAAAGAAGTAGGAGAAATGAACTTCTATTAATGAAGAATGAATACATACACTGTATTTAATTGAATGTGATTAATGTTGGATTTTATTTTATTTTTAAAACATTTCATTCACATGAGTCAAATTTTATTTGAAAAAAAAATGAATTATTTTAGATTTCCAAGCTGTTCATCATGTGTCAAAACAAGGACTACACAAAACAGTATTTCTCAAAGTAAAGATCTTACTTTGTGTTTCTCATATTATTATTATTATTTGACTCATCACCCAGGCTAGAGTGCAATGGTATGATCTCTGGTCACTGCAACCTCCACCTCCTGCATTCAAGTGATTCTCCAGCCTCAGCCTCCCAAGTAGCTGGTATTACAGGTGCCCGCCACCACTCCCAGCTAATTTTTGTATTTTTAGTAGAGATGGGGTTTCACCATGTTGGCCACGCTGTTCTTGAACTCCTGACCTCAGGTGATCTGCCCGCCTCGGCCTCCGAATGTGCTGGGATTACAGGTGTGAGCCACTGTGCCCGGCCAATAATTTTTGACATATAAACAATATTGGAGTCCTTTAGTGCCGACAAAATACAACTTTAGATTTATAATCTAATCTTAACTATTTTATAAATAGTTTTTCATTATTGTTTTGTTCGGTATATCTCATAATTCAAAAAGTTCTTTTTTTCTCTTTGCATATATTTAAAAACATTATTTAATGGGGAAGGTAGTTAGGCTAGAGCCATAAAATGAGATAAATTTGGTTAGTCCAATCTATCCCATGCAGAAACTATTTCAGGTACAGAAACTGAAAAATTGTGACTATTCAGATTCATAATTTTGTTGATTAATACCCTATTTTTTCACTCGTAACAGTCTATCTTTGATCTCCTTTGCTGAAAAAATTTACTACTTTGATAATTACTATGCTACTGAATTTCCCATGACGTAAAATATTAAAAATTATTTTTACTAAATAGTTTACATAAAAATTTAGGCCGGGCACTAGTGGTTCATGCCTATAATCCCAGCAATTTGGGATACCGAGGCAGGCAGATCACGAGGTAGGGAGATTGAGACCATCCTGGCCAACATGGTAAAACCCTGTCTTTACTAAAAATACAAAAATTAGCTGGGCCTGGTGGTGTGCAACTGTAGTCCCAGCTACTTTTGGAGGCTGAGGCAGGCGAATCGCTTGAGCCCAGGAGGTGGAGGTTGCAGTGAGCCGAGATTACGCCAGTGAACTCCAGCCTGGGTGACAGAGCAAGACTCCATCTCAAAAAAAAAAGATAAAAGTTTAATATCTTTTGTAACCTTAATCATTTATCTATTAAGGAAAAAGCCACTTAATTTGGATGAAACACTGAAATAGTGCTTGCTATGTCACACACTACTCTAAGTTTATTTTTCTTATACTGATTTGATCTTCATAATAACCCTATGAAACAGGTACTATTGTTATATCCATTTTACAGATCAGAAAACTAAGGCAGAGAGTGAAAGTATGCTGCAAGGTCACATAGATAGTAAGTGGTACAGCATGAAATGAGATTGAGACGGTGTAGCTCCAGAGCATATATTCTTACTATACTGCTTCTCTTATATCACAGCATAATTATGGGTAGCTGACATAATTCAAACATAAAAATACTTTTTTTTTTCATAGAGTACCTAAGTTGTTTAAGCTTTATGAATTCCACAAATAACTGGTCACAGATCTCTGCATATTATATTCTACTTGTTTGGATTCGATCATTTATAAGATGGGTTTAAACTTCATCTGCTTAGGTAAATATAACTTCCTGCCGTTGAAATATAGCTTTAAAAACTTGATCCTTGATATTAAGTATTTATTCATGATCGGTGTGGAGAGAGCTACACTTAGTTTGTTATAGTGACTCCATACAGTGACATATAGGGGCACAAGGGAAAAATCTCATGTGCGTTGACATTCATAGCCACTTGCCACATTTTCTCTTTATTCATTAATTAACTTCAATTGGAAAAACTCCACCAACCATCAAAATCAAGTATTTATAAAAAACAGCATGTTGTTTCACAGGTAAATATGAAGTTTCTCAACAGTATTTACATTTGTAAATCTGAATATGGTGGCATGTTTAAAAACCGAAAACATAGTATTAACCAGGAATAAATAAAGTGTTTATGTGATAGGAACATTTTCATGGCCAAATGATCCAATAAAGCTTTCCAGATTTTCTAGTCTATTCCAAATCCAGTTGATTCAGTAAGAAACAAGTATTTTGACATTTCAAACAATTAATAATATGTGGCATTGTATCAACTCAAACTTACAGCAAGAATCCTGTTCTACTCATCTTTGTGTCTCCAAGACCTATCATGGTTCTGAGGTAAAATATCACCAGGACTTGTTTTCATGACCCTGCTGATGAAAAACAGGTGTAGCTAAGAAACTGGCCCATATCAGCTAGGACTAGAAGTTACAATGCATCTGCATGCTATGAGACACTGCCATCAGCACCATGACACTTTACAAATGTCATGGAAACATCCAGAAATTAACTTATATAGTTCCAAGAACTCCCTGCTGCTTTTCCAGAAAATCTGTGAATAACAGACCTCATAGTTAGCATATAATTAAGAGTTGGTATGCATCTACACAGCCAGCAACCCACGAGGGCTACTCTGCCTACGGAGTAGCCATTTTGCTGGACGCTGTTGCTCCAATAAACTTGGCTGCTTTCACTGTGGACTCCCTCTTGAATTCTTTTCTGAATTAAGCCAAAAATCCTCCCAAGCTGAGCCCCCATTTTGGGGTTTGCCTGCATCAGTTCCTTATACAATTTAGGCATTTATTTTATTTACTAAAGGAGCATATTTGTATATTTCTAGGACTATACTAAATTATACTCCTAGTAATGAAACCAATGTAGTCTGAAATACTTTGTTATTATAAGTAGATTATCATTTGCCTTAATGTCAAATGCATTAAATTTCATATGAAAATTCTTGTGTAATATCAAACTTTTTAATCAATGTGAATAACCAAAACAGTATATTATTGAATCTCACTAGATATCAGTTGATTGTATTTTGTCTTTCTGATTAAAACACTATGTAGTTGGTTTCAACTTAATTGCCTGAGAATCACTCTTTGCTTTGCTAAAATGCATACACAGTCAAGGATATTGTCTCTATAATGCCAAATCTTCCATATCAGTATCTCACCTTATGCCACATACAGTATTGTACAAATTGAAATGTTGGTTATAAATTTAAAATGACTGGTAAAGAATGCACTGATAATTGGTATGTGTCTTGTATGTAATTGTATTGAGGTTTTAGATGCTATAATTCATTAATAAAGAGAGATATAGAAATTAGTTTATTCTTTATTATCACACAGAATAACAAGAATTAGAGCTAAATTCACAATATTTTTAAAGAAAACATTATGTGAAGATGATTCATTTCAAACCACCAGCCAATTTAACATAAAACACTTGTCAAGCTGAGTAGGCTGTTTTCTTATGTGAACCACAAAATATTTTCTCTGAAATCTACACTTAGTTTAAAAACAGAGATGGGATTTTGCATATTAGCTTGAAAATAAGTACACGGTGATGATATTAGGTGCCCACTAGCACCTAGTTTTTACAGCTTTGCATTGTCACCCAATCATTGCCAGGGACCCAGCCCTAGGCATACACAGATGAAAGGACAGTTTCACCTTCTCGGCAAAAACCTTCACATCAATTGTCAACATACTCTCAAATGTCTTTCCCATTCAGAAATGAGCAAAGTGTATGACTTTAGACTCAAGAAGTATATAGTGCTAAATATCTTTAAAAGTATAACTCTGGACATTGTACTCAGTGACCTACTATTTACTCAAAATAGGGTAGTAGCATTAATAACTAAATAGGTCGTGAGTCATGAGAAAAATTCCCTGCATCTCTTGCCAAGTATTAACACTAGTTTTACTAACAAGCAATGGGGTAGATAACTGAAGATTTCATCAACTTCAACACACAAAAAAGTGAATATCTACCATGTGCAAAACAGTCAAAGTATTTTAGGTGAAATATAAAACATTACATAGAAAATAAGTATGTGATGATACCATTAAAATCCATGATCACCTAATTTTTACAGTTTTGCATCTGTTACCAGCCAGTGCCAGGACTGTCAGGCACACATGGATGGATGAAGAGTCTTACCCTCTTGATAGAAAACCTCATGAATTCCCAAAGCACTTTCAAAGTATATGCTTATTTGAAATAATTAATCTTTGTGTTTTTCTATTTGGCACCTGACCTTTCTCCTGGTCAGTTGGAGGCATATTGCTCTGAGGAGAACTGGAATTGTTATAGCAGAAAATTCAAAGAAAGTCAACATTCAGCTTTTGATGTCCTCAATTGGTGTTTGAAATCCACAGAAAGGCGTCTCGAGATTAGGTCTTTCTCAAGTGAAAAACAATGGTCTAAATCTCAAAGGTATCCTTAAAAGGTGGACTTAA
The DNA here is from genome assembly GCF_008728515.1 of Papio anubis. Lineage (NCBI taxonomy): Eukaryota > Metazoa > Chordata > Mammalia > Primates > Cercopithecidae > Papio > Papio anubis. The sequence continues at coordinate 33,267,235 of NC_044987.1, read as the reverse complement.
GCATCGAAAGCTACTAGGACTAGATGAGAACTCATTCTAAGACCTGACAGAAGCTTCCAGCACACAGCAAGAGGAAGTGAGGGCCTTTCATGATTCAGAAGAAGGAAGAGGTAGGGCAAAGAGGACAAATGCCTACATTCTGAGACTGAAACTTGAAGGAGGTGAGATTAAGACAAAGGGAAGTCCAGGAAAATCAAGACTTTTATGCTTGCCCGGAAACTCTGCAACATCTTAGAGAATCTTGGATTTAGTGTGGTGGCAGCTGAGTGGAGTCTTAGCAGGCAGTGGTAAGCCATGGCTCTCCTGGAGGGGCAAGGTGACTCCACAGCAGGGCCAGATGAGAAAACAGCTGGGCCTAAGAGGAATGAGGAATCTGCTAAGCCAGCAAGAATGGAAGTTTGCAAAGTCTCAGCACTCTGCAGTGCTGAAGCCGAAAGAATAGATAAATTCACAAGCCAAAGACTTAAATATGAGATGACAGAAATGGGTTCTATGACTCGGCATAACTAACAAGGGACTGGCATATGGCCAGTGAAGACCTGGAGAAAGAAACCTCCTTCCCACAGCTACCATGTGCACATAGAAAGCTTCTTCCTTCCCAGCTGCTGTCTGGTTAGTGAAATTAAAAAGGAAAACCAGCCCTTGATGGAAATTGAATGAGGTAATCAAAAAATAAGGCTCTTTTAGATGAAAAAAAGATGGAAAGATTCTCAAGCGCCAAGTTTTCTCTTCAACCTATTGCTCACCGGTGCTTCCTCCTCAGCTCCAATGCTGTGGAGGGCTCATGAAGTCATGACACTCTACCAAGAATTTAGCTCTTTTTTTTGGAGTGGGTATACCATTTTGTAATTCCACTTGATAATGGCATCTGATTATTTGATCATGGCATTATTATTTGTATACAATGCAGCAAGAATTTTGTTTTTAATGTAGGCTTTCAAATGGGCTTTGATGGAACTTTGTTCCACAGAAGGAATCTCAGATAAGGCTTTTTAAAAGCCGAGCCCAGCCATGGATTTATAACATCAAATACCTATGAGTTAGGTGAATTCCTCTCCTCTTGAAGTTTCAAGAATCTATACAAAGAATGTGTTTATTTTGCATGGATTCAACACAACTCAGTTCCTCTTTCTTTCTCATTTTCTGAACCTTGAGCTGCTTAGTCTTACCTGTGTATATAGACCTGGACTTTGAGGTTGGACAGAAATGCAAAGGTAGAGATATAGGTGGAGTGGTACAGATTGTTTGGATAGATAGAATTCTGGGACTTGGTAAAACTAAGTTTTGTAGTTTTTGTTCTCTTTCTTGAAAAATTCGTAATTTCAACACATATGCAAAATAATTAGATGTCTGGCCTTGTGTTTGACAATTTATATGGCATATTTTGTCTCCTTTTGTCAGTACTGTCAATGTTCCTATGTTATATCTTCCAAAACCCTTCTGGAGAATGAGAGAGGAGGTCATGATCACCTACAACGCCTCATGTTTATGACCATCATTTTCACCAAAATAGTGCCACTTCCTCAAAAATATTCTTCCTGCTTCCAGGATTAGTCATCTCCAACTTTATTCTCCATATTCCAGTGGGAGTCTTCTAAAATATTCATATGTATTGTGCTGCTTTCCTGTTTACAACAGAATCAAGTCTACACTCTTTAACATGCTGTACAAGGCCACTGATTATCTAGACCTGGCTTTCTTCTTCAGTCTCATCATCCATCCCCACCCTACATTCTCTCTCCCCATCAGGTTTGTGCATATGTTGTTTGGGATACTCTTTTCTCTTCGGGATCCCTCCTGTTTGGAATACTTCTCTTCTTGCCTTTGGCATCTCCTCACCCTGCATGTTCTGCTAATTCCTAAACTGCTTGTAGATCATGGCTTAGGCTTGACTTTTTTCAGGATGCTTCTGCTAACCCCTAAATTCAAGGTAGGTGCTCCTCTTAGGTGCTCTAGTAGTTCCCTGAACTTTCTCCAGCATAAGCACTCACAGTACACTATTGTAGCTGTTTACCTGTCTTTATTCCCCACCCAACTCTAAGCTCAGAGAAGAAGGGAACGCTGGTTATCTCCACAATCTGGCAGAGTGACTGGCATCCAACACTGTAAAGGCTTCACAGCTAGTTGCTGAGGAATAAAATGATGCCTAAAGTAAGACTTTTCAACAAAAAATATTTACGTTAATGTTTTAGATAGCCCTCCATGTAACTTTTGTAAATCATATTTAATCCTCTCAAAATACAAAGAACTTTGATATTTTCTTCTGTTTCTTTCAAATTTCAGTTAAAAGCTTTTAACTTAAAAAAAACCCTTTGTGCTGATTTTTCTTATAAACATGCACATCTTAGAAAAGTTAAAATACACAGAATACTAAGATCAAAAAGAGATACTTTATTGGCTAAAGTGAGGAATTCTAAAGTCTGCCATGTGAAAATATCTTCCTATCCCTAATCATAGCAAATACAGGGCTTACTAGTTTAGGTAAATTCTGGAAAGTATTTCTACCTTATGGAGAACAAGCAGAGCCACATCTCTGTTTTAACAAGAATATGGTATGTTTGAATTAACTTTCCACGTACCTTTTTTGGTTATTCTCATGAATTTTAAAGCCCTTAGAAAAAGATAATTGTATGTAATATATTATGACCCCAAAGCTCTGGATCTTAACCTAGTTTAGGAAACCTACAATAGAAGACCATTGACTAGCTATTATTTAAAAAGCAATGACATTTTATACTATCAAGTTAAGGCTACACAAAATATATCAAATCGGTGTGGATATAATTGTTATTCATGCTGCTCAGCAGCTTTCATTGATATGTCTTTGAATAACAAAACATTAAGAAAACAAAATAACTATTTCTTAATAGAAGTAGAGTTTGGTGGATAGATACTTCAAGGTATAAACTTTTCTAAGGGAGGAGAAAATAAAAGGTATTTTTCGAGCAAAAAGCTTAAAACCACTGCTGTCTAAAATAATTCATAAGAACAAAAACTCAGATTAGTAAACATCATAGACAAAGAGATCAGAAGCTTAACATATAACTGACAAGACAAAAACATTGAAGTGGGCTTCATTTAGAATAATTTATATCTGATAAATTGAATACATCAGTATTTGATGTATTAAGAGCAATTTCAAAAGATAATAAAAATAAGCTATAGCATATGTCCCGAAAACTATTTACAATATCATTTAAATATTTTATTCATGCCTATCTAAATATTGACCAGGACATTAACGCCACACTACAGAGTTAATAATCTGTACATTTTCTTTAAAGTAATGGACAGAGTATGCTTTCTTAGCTGCCTGATTCATGTTTCTCTAAAAATGCTTTATCAGTTAAAGTTTTCAACCAGCTTAAAAATAATGCCTCTCCCATGTCTCCATGAGTGGAAAAAAAGCAAACAAACCTGTGTTTAACAATAAGGTCAGCATGACATAAAGCAACAAGAGCCAGTAAATCGAAAATGAGGCTGACATTCTGGGACCAGGCCAGCAGTCCTGCAACAGTCTTCCAGACTCCACAGCTGCATAAGGCTGCGGACAAGCTTGGGCGCAGCCCCTGGGCATGTGACCTGAGCTCTGCCTTGGAATGCAGTCAGCTCCAAGGAGGAGAGCAAACCCCTTGGTGTTTTTCTTTGCTTTGGTTATAGGATATTCAGAGAATGTATGTATTAAATCATTTCTGCCATGAACAGCTGCTATGTTTAACTTAGTACCAACACCCCCAAATTCTTAAATTTTCTCCAGTGACAGGGTGGACAAATTGTTGAAGAAAATTGTTCTTTCCTGCTTCTTTTCAGTTTTTAAGGCCATATTCATTCTAGGCTTAACTTTAGAAGTATAGGTTCTATTAGCTACAGCTAGCTGATGGTCTGTAAGGCCTTCTTTCCTGAGTTTATTAATAAATAGGGATGTGATCCAACCTGAACTCAATAATCTAGGCCCAGTTCAGCTTAGATTCATCTCATGGATGTTGACTAATCTGATTTGGGTTATATTTCATAATATGGGTGAGTAGTCAGTTATTTTACTGCTTTTTGTTTAATTTTGGATTTAATAAGGACCACAGAGTGTGGAATTATGGTACATTAAATAGTCCGCAGATGCTAGGGAGAAACAGAGATTGTTCTTTTCACTCAGCTATGAATAAGAAAAAAAACCCCCACAAAACCTAGGTGATGTTCTTTTCATTAAAAATCATTTCATGACTTAGTATAGTAAGGATAAGCAATTTAGGACTTGATAAACTTTTGCTACATCTGGCTATGTATTTCCTGTAAATTTTAAGAGATGTAGAAATTTCCCACATCCAATGGCTACTGAACAGGCATACTTTGGGAACAAGAATCTTATGCCATTACTTGTCTTCTTGTCCACTTCACTTTATCAGTGGGGACCACAGTTGTTGAGTTATTGAATACAAAAATAGAGTATCTTTAAATTTGAAAAAAATATATATTTTGCAAGTTTTGAGTGCTTCTTATGCACAAGGCTCTAGGGTTATAAAAATATTTAAAAGGATTCATATTCTATCCTGACTTCTGATGTGTGAAGGATAAGTATGGATGACAGAAATTGCCTAGGTACTCACAGCAAAAACTAAAAATGTAATAGCCATCCTACCAAAGGAATACAAGACAGATTAAAGCAGACATAGATTTCTTGTGGGCATCTTACATCATAACCTTCTTAGGGATAGGAAGTTATTTTTTGGGTTGATGACTTCACTGTGATTTTTAAACCCATTTTTCCCTTTTGTGGAATTGTTGCCATAGTAAAAATAATTTCAGCATGGGTTTTTGTAGGGGCTGTGTTCTAGTCAGGCTCTTCATTCTAAAAAGACACTTAAAATGTTAAAATCAGTGTCATTATTTTAAAATACCTACAATGAAAGAGTGATAGCCTCTTTAGATCTTTGATAAAACAGGCCCTAAACTCAAAACACTGTATTTTTTCAGCAGAATAAATTACTTGAATACTTTCAGCCCTAATTTTAAATGAATCCAATCAAATATATCATAGCATATGGTGACATAAATAAAACAATGAGACTTTCTAGAACCCTGGTTTCACTGTAGAAAATAGCCAGTTAGTTTGATAAAATTATAGCCAGAACTATGGCTTAATGAAAACAAAATAATAGCAATTACTATTTCTAAACGCCTGTATACATTTTTTTGGTTTCCATTTCTACTCATTACAAAGCACTGGGCAAGGCAAGTTTAATCAGAGAGGTTAAATAACTTGCTTAATCTCATCCAGCTAGTAAGTGGCAGAGAAGGGGGGCACAGTCCTACGTCAGCTATCTCCACAGTGCCCATCATCAAACACACGACTAGTTGTGGATAATTTAAGTTACAGGTTGACATGCCATGGCTACTTACAAGGCATAGTTTTGGCAAAAAAAAATTGTTCATCATATTTCCATATCACCTGTATAGCAACAAATTATCCTAATGTTAAATGTGAAAAAATAGCATAGCATTGCCTTATTAAAAAGTGCCACATCTTTAAACATTAAACACACACGCACACAATTGTCACATAATTACTGATAATGGAGGTATAATGCTTTAGACTCAAATGGCTTTTCAAACCTTTTTACGGAAAATATTTTCATCTCAAGAATCTATTTCAGTAACCTTCAAGTATTTCCTGATATGTAACCTGTCTTCTTATGATTTAGTGTCATTTTAGAGCTACCAGAAAGAACATGACCTGTAAAATGAAGATAATGGTTATGATGACTAAATAGTAATGGAGACATCAGTAGATAGGACTTTGTAAAGAAAAAGATTTAGAAATTAGATATTTTCCATTTGGTGAAGCCATATTCTTTTTAAAAAGGTGTTTTATTTTTTAAGCTTAGCATTAAATATTAAATCCTAGTGTTTAGACATCTACATTGCAGACAGAGATCAACATCGAAGATATCAAACATTTTAACAAAAGCCAAACCTGTGGCCACCACATTCTATTCCCTCATAGTTGAGTGAAATTAGAAAATTTTAAAGTTATGATGGAAATTAAATCTATGCTGGTGGAAATGATTTATATCATCAAAATATTGGTTTAATTCAAAGTAACAAGAATGAGATAATAAAATGATCACAACATCAACTGTTCCCTGAGTCCATCACTTAAGTATAAAGGGCTAATAATATTGTTTTTGTTTCTTGGGGGTTTTTGGATAGACCTACATTCATTTTCTTATGTCACACAGTTCATTCTGAGAGGAGTCACTCTCACAGAGGTAGATTTCCTGTAACTATTATATTTGGGAGATGTTAAAAATACTTCTCTTGGGATGACGTTTGTAGGGAAAATATACTGAAAGCCTTTTCAATAAGATTTAATGCAAATGAATTACACATAAAGGTGTTATTTAATATTTACTTTAAAGTTAGTACCTTTGTGCTGCACATGTATCAGTAAAATTGTCTGTAAATGTTTTGCATCTATCTAGTATATGTTGAGTGTACAGATATTAAAACGCCTACCTATCAGGCACTGTAATTTATACCTACTACTGGACTGTAACTTTCCTGAGTTATATAGTCTTTCTTCAGCTCCAAATTCTCATAAGGCTTATTGGCACATTTTTCTTGTGCTAATACCAGGTACTCAATCAATATTTGTTGAATGAAATTAGAAATGAAGAAAGTTTTTATACGGAGGTTTACAGTACAAAACAATTTAAGGCTACATAAACGTGAGAAATAATTGTTTTGTGGAATTTTTCTTAGGGAGAGAAATAATATTCCATTCATTCAGTTTAAAAACTTAGAACAAGAAATCTAAAGTATTGTCCTTAAGACACATAAAATACACTTCTATTCTTCTATGTTATAGTCAGTAAAGGGAGAGATCTCACAAAGTAGGAAGCAAAGGTGGAAAGTTTAAAAGTGATGAAGATAATTGATAAAGCATGGGAGAAGGAAGTGATAAAGTCATGGGTACAGAAATATGCAAAAATGTAACCAAAGAATGATCAAAATCTACTGTAATACCAAGACAGAGACAACATGTCATTCAACTCTCAGTCGACAAACACTATTGTCCACTTTATGTGGCTCCCAGACTCCTAGGAGAGTCACAATTGTAAAACAACATGCTACTGTAACTCAAATGTGCACAAAATGGCAGGTGAACTCTAGGAGAAGGCAAATTACTGCTTGAAAGACTCAGAGAAGATTTTACAGAAATGACATTTGGCTGAGTCTTGAAGGTTGAAACATGCATATGGAATTAGCATCAAAGGGGAAAATTCTGGCAGAAATTTGATGGTAAAAAGATCTGCATGGCTGAAACATAAGATGAATTCATGATAGTGGAGGATAAAGAGGAGAAAGGTATGTGAATTGATACCTCCCTCCTCCTCCTCTCCCTTTCTTCTTTCCTTTGATTTGAAAAGATGTTAATAAGCTCTGACTACAAGGAGCAATTGGCAGGAAAGATATTTTGCTACTTTTAAAAGTGAGAGAATTGAAAATCAGTAAGGGTGACTAACTTTCAACATGCCACAGGTGGTAAGGAGTACAGTTAGGCCATAATCTTCTGATTTCTTATTTCCTCTTGTAATACCTCATTAGAGGACAATTCTCTCCCCAAAAAAGGTTATTTTAAAAACCTACAAAACCCACAATACTATTTGTATAATGATATGAATCTACTTATTAACTTCCTAAGAGATTTGTGTTTCCAATCTGGAAAATGGTCTTAACATATGAGTTGTTTTGCCTAGTTTGAAGAACATCAATCTATTTTAGTGGTTTTAAACTCTTTCTACATATTTGCATTAAAAATACTTTTGAAAATCTGATGAAAGTTATGAATTTCATCCTCACACAAATATACATAGACAAAATTTTGTGTAACATTTTAAATGTTCATTTTTGGAAATATAATTGAGACAAAGGGAGTTACCTAGAAATAACTTATATAATAGCTTTGTATTATTACATGTAAGATTTTTTTTCTCTTAAGTAGATGATTTGTTAGATGCAAAAGTTAAAAATTCTCACCTACATGGTATGAAATAATATGGATAAGATATAGTTTAACAATTTTAGTACTTTTTCAGTCTTGTAAATTCTTCAAGAAAATATGGGTACATAAAACAGCTAAACATTCTAATTATACTTTATAAAGGAAAATAATTAGAACCTCACAATTTTTCTCTTGAATTTGCACACTATGATATGTTATAAATGTAAGGCTTTCAGAAGAACATTATAAAAATTCAAGACCTCATAATCCTGACCAAAACAAAAAGACATACCACAGAATTTAATTCTTTGAAAGAAAAAGATGACATTCACTTTTTATGAAAGAGAAGGGGTTTCACCATCCCTGCCAATATCTTGGGTAATTGTGCAGCAATAACTTCAGACATCATTTCTGGAAATTCAACACTCAGTGCCCGGGACTGGATAAATGTATTCAAGCAGTACAGATGAAGTTGTTTGACAAGCTGTTGGTTTAACAAACAAGTAGAAAACATGTAATAAAAATAATAAATTCATATGCTATTCAAATATGGCAACTTATTTTTCTAACTATTTATAATATAAATACTTCTCAAGGTGTTTTCTTCTTACCACAATGAAAATAACTCCCACCATTTTCTAGAATAATATGTAAAATGTTACATACTCATCATAGGACATTCTGGTATTATGGAAAGATTTATTTAAATAAATGAAAGTTATTCATAATTCCACAGGATAAGCTGTGTAAACATTTTGGTATATTACTCAAGTTTTTTTTTTTTCTTTTTATACATGTATACAGACATACCCAAATATACACATGATGTTACACATGTTTCATAAATTCTATTTGCTAATCTGGCTGTTTTATATAACATATTGATTCTTCCTATGCCAATAATCCAACATCGTTTAATCTAATTTTTATCAAAGTAATTCATGTGTATAGTGTTAAAAGCCAAGTAGTACTACATGATTATAAAAACAAAAGCAGCAGCAGCAGCAGCAATATAGCCTTGCAGTTTCCTGATAGACTTCTTCCCATCCCTATTCCAGCCCCGTAGACACAACTACCTTCAACTTTTTGTAGCCTGTGTCTTTTGATATTTATTTCTATATTTCCACTAAAGTTAGTTTTAGTTTCTACTATGGGAAATGAAGAAAATGAAGTTCTCTTATACTAGACACTCTCTTCCTCATCTATGTACACGTTCTCTTCTTCCCAGAGAGAGCTTTTAGCTCAATTTTTAGCTAAAGGCAATATCCAGCATTTATATTATAAAGATTTTTAATGGTTTTCTGCTGGATTGTATCTCCATTCTTATGATTCATTTTTATTTTGCGGAAGTGAATCACCTCGTGTTCTTGTTTGTTTTGTTTTCTCTACATTTGTCACAAAGTCATAGTCAAATGCACCAACAGAATTGTAAAAATCACCTCAATTACAGTCATACTTACTGGTAATCTCTCAGTTCCATTTATTTTTCCTGGAGCTGGTATCCTAGAACCCTTTGTATTACTGCTCCCATCTAGACTAACTACTGCTCTGCACAATTATTGTGTTGGGACATCACTTTGCATCTCTCTTGGGGTGGATCTTTGGCTTAGTCCCATGTTTTGTTATAAGACATCCTGTAGCAATTCTTGAGAAAGGTTGTATCTGAGGTAAACTCTAGGAGACCTTGCATGGTTGAAAATACTTTCATGCTGCCATTGCACTTGTTCGATGCTTTGGCTAGGTATGAAATTCTTTGAAGATTTTCTTTTCCATGAAATTCTGAAGGCCTGCTCCACTGTCTTCTGGTTTCCAGTGTTGCTGGAGAGAAGTCCAACATCATTCTGAATCCTGATAACTTCTATGTGATCTGTTTCTTTCATTGCTGGTATACTTTAAAATATTCTCTTCATTTCTGGCATGCTACAGTTTTACAATAATGTACCTTAGTTCAATTTGTGCAGTGCCTGTACACTGGACCCTTATTGTTAGAAAACTCGTGTATTTCAGTTCCAGCAACTTTTATGATTTCTTACGTAAATTTCTCTCATTGATTTTCTCTATTTTTTCTTCTGGACATTCCTATGAACTCCCTGGATACTAAATTTACTATAACTCTTCTTTCTAATTTTCCATGTTTTGATCTTTTACTTTTCCCCAGATTTTTCCTTCCATTTCAGCCCTTTCAGTGAATTTTTAATTTCTGCCTTTCTTCATTTAATTATCCAAAAGTATTTTCTTGCTAAATGTTCATTTAAAAAATGTTTTCTGTTCTCATGTCATGGATGCCATATCATTCTTATTTCTCTGAGGATGTTAGAAGTTTTCTTCTGTTCTCTGCACTGGTGTTTTTTTCCTTCAAGTGTCTTTTTATTTTGCTTTCTGCCTTTCATTTTAGAGGCTTTACTCAAATAGCTCATAATCTTGGCTGTCTGTTCATATTCAGGAGTAAGACCTCAAAAGTTGACCTAGTGAGTGGATAGCTTTTTTATGCCTTCACTGTCATTTTAATGTGATCTGAACATAGTAGCAATAAAAGCTTGTATTTCATATATCTTGACAAACCACAGATATCTTGTCTTACTAATTCACTTCTGGTGTTGGGCATTTCTTGTTTGTTTTTCTTTTTTTCCCCTCTGCTATGGTGAACATCCTTGCATATTTATTACTTTTGCCTAATTATTTCTTTAAGATAAATTCTACAAAATAGAAACTTGAAAAGCATGCAAATTTTAACTTTTGCTATATATTGCCTGATTGCCCATCCATCAGCAATGTTATTTATAATTCCATTTAAAATGGCATGAGTCTTATTTTCCACATACATACTTTGTTTTTACTGTATATATAAAATCTTTTATAATTTTAGGCACAAATATTTTACAACATATTCAGGAAATGTACCATAATTTCTATCAGCTATTAAATTACCCTCAAATTATACAAATACTTGTAAAAGAATATTTGGGTCGTCTATATTGAAAATGAAAAAAAACTATATAAAGTCTGAGCAGCGTGATCCAAACACTTTTAAAATACAAGTATTAATCTGAGAAAATCATATAAAGTAAAATTGATATGTAACATTTAAAAAGTTATAGAAAATCAGAGAATAATCATGGATATTCTGGAATCAACCAAATACTTACATCATGCAAGTTATCAAGAAGTTTTGTAAGTTGATAGAAACGCTGTGAGCTAGACACAACTCCTTTTTGCCTCAAACCAATTGCCTTGATGAGCTCTCTAATGTAGCTTGACCTCATCTCCTCAAACTGGGTTTGACTTCGTAGTCCTTCCAAAGGAACTGTAAGAAGACAATTAAAAGTGGCAGTTCTGTTTAAAAAGATGACATTAACAACTTATAACACTTATTTCTAAAATATATAAAGATTTCTTCTGATATATGACTCTAGAAAAAAAACACCTTATATAGGAAAGAGATCATGTTATTGATAGTATCAGGACATATAAACTTCTAGTTCACTGGAAGAATATAAGAACTAATAGGTATATTAAAGAACACTTCAGCTGACCTATTTTAGACCTGTATCAATGGATTTTGCATTTATCTTAGCGTTTGCTCAAAAGAGGACCTGGCCTTATTCTACATGCTTCTTGAATACTTGGTTTGATTTAGTTTACAGCTGCATGTAATCTGGGTCCTTTTTTTCCCCCTTCTTTTTAATGAACACTTGGATCTCTTAGTAAACTTTTGTCTTCTTTATATAAATCTCAAGTATTTGTCATTAAGATTTTTCCTAGACGATTTATCTTTTTGTTGTAATTTTAAAAATTGCCTCATTAAATTTTCTAATGCCTTCCTGCTGATATGGGAGAAAAGTATTAATATTTAAATATTTATCTTATATCCAGCCACTTTGTTACACAGGCATATCTTGGAGACATAGCTGGTTTGGTTCCAGACCACTGCAATAAAGGAAATATTGCAACAAAGTGAATCACATGCATCTTTTGGTTTCCCAGTCCACATAGAAGTTATGTTCACACTACACTAGAATGTATTAAGTGTGCAACAGCATTATTTAAAAAATGAACATACCTTAACTAAAAAAATACTTTATTGCTAGAAAACGGTAACAATCATCTGAGTCTTCCATGAGTCAAATCTTTTTGCTGGTGGAGGGTCTTGTCTAAATGTTGATGGCTGCTCATTGGTCAGGGTGGTGGTTGCTGAAGGTTGGGGTGGCTATGACAGTTTCTCAAAATAAGGCAAAAATGAAGTTTGCTGCATCAGTTGACTCTTTTGTGAATAATTTTTCTGTAGCATGCAATGCTGGCAGTTTGATGGCATTTTACCCACAGTAGAACTTCTTTCATAACTGGAGTCAATCCTCTTAAGTCTGGCTGCTGCATTATCAACTAAGTTTATGTAATCTTCGAAATCCTTTGTTGTCATTTCAATAATGTTCATAGCATCTTCACTAGAAGCAGATTCCAACTCAAGAAACCACTTTCTTCGCTCATCCATAAGAAACAATTCATCTTTCAAGTTTTATGAAACTAGTGCAATTCACTCATGTCTTCAGGTTCTACATCTAATTTTAGTTCTCTTCTTCTTTTCACACATCTGTAGTTATTTCCTCCACTGAAGTTTTGAACTCCCTCAAAGTCATCCAAGAGGGATGAAATAAATTTCTTCCAAACTCTTGTTAATTTTGCTGTTTTCACCTTCTCCTATGAATCATGAATGTTCTTAATGGCATCTAGAATGATGAATCTTTTCTAGAAGGTTTTCAATTTACCCAGATCCATCAGAGGAATCACTGTCTATAGCAGCTACAGCTTTACAAAATATATTTCTTAAATAATAAGACATGAAAGTGGAAAATTACTCTTTGATCTACGAACTACAGAATGAATGTTGTGTTAGCAGAAATGAAAACATTAATCTCCTTGCATATCTCCATAAGAGCTCTTGGCTGACTAGGTGCATTGTCAATGAGCAATAATATTTGAAAGTAGTATTCCTTTCTGAGCAATAAGTTTCAACACTGGATTAAAATATTCAGTAAACCATGCCGTAAACAGATGTGCTGTCATCCAGGCTTTGTTGTTCCATTCATAAACAGCAGAATAGATTGAGCATAATTCTTAAAGGCCTTAGGATCTTCAGAATGATAAATGAGCATTAGCTTCAGCTTCAAGTCACCAGCTTCATTAGCCCCTAACAAGAGAGTCAGCCTGTCTTTTGAAGCTTTGAAGCCAGACATTGACGTCTTCTCTGTAGTTATGAAAATCCTAGATGACATCTTCCTCCAATGGAAAGCTGTTTTATCTACCCTGAAAACCTGATTTTTAGCATAGATACTTTCAGAAGTAGCAATAATCATACCTAAATCTTTTGGATAACTTGCTGCAGCTTCTGTATCAGCACTTTCTGCTTCATCTTATACTTTATGTTATGGAAATGGCTTCTTAAATCTCATGAACCAAATTCTGCTAGCTTCAAACTTTTTTCTGCTCCTTCCTCACATTTTTAGCCTCCCTACTATTGAGGAGAATCAGGGCTTTCCCTCTGGATGAGACTTAGGCTTAAGGGAATATTGTGGCTGGTTTGATCGTCTATTCAGACCACTAAAACTTTCTCCATATCAGAAATAAGGCTGTTTTGCTTATCATTCATGTGTTCACTGGAATAGCACTTTTAATGTCCTTCAAGAACTTTTCCTTTGTATTTGAAACTTGGTTAGTCGCTTGGCTCAGGAGACCTAGTTTTTAGCCTGTATCAACTTTTGACATGCCTTCCTCATTAAGCTTAATCATTTCTACCTCAGACTTGCAACTCTTTCTTTTACTGGAACACCAAGAGGCCATTTTAAGATTGTTAGTTGGCCTAATTGTTTTTTTTTTTTTTTCTTTTGAGACAAGGTCTTGCTCTGTTGCCCAGGCTGGAGTTCAGTGGTACAATCTCAGCTCACTGCAACCTACACCTCCCAGGTTCAAGCAATTCTCCTGCCTCAGCCTCCTGAGTAGCTGGGATTACAAGTGTGTGCCATCATTTCAGACTAATTTTTGTCTTTTTGGTAGAGACAGGGTTTCACTGTGTTGACCAGGCTGGTGTTGAACTCCTGACCTCAAGTGATCTGCCCACCTCAGACTCCTACAGTGCTGGGATTACAGACATGAGCCACTGTGCCCAGCCTTGGCCTAATTCCAATATTGTTGTACCTCAGGGAACAGGGAGGAAAATTACTATTTCTTAAACCTATATTTATCCCATGCACCCCAATCAAAACTTGGTTTCCATTTCCCTAGAAAAAAAAAGGCCAGAGATACAAACTTATGAAAAACAAATAAGTTAATTCTTTGGTTTTTGAGTTTTCAGGATCTTGTACATAAAGGGGACTGTGAAGAGTAATTCTGGCAATTCAGTATATCTATGCAAATTTTTGTCAATTGAAAACTCCAGTATGTACATCTATATGTATATCTAGAACCTCTTTTTTTTAAAAAAATTGTATACATTTAAGGAATATCTGTGCAGTTTTGTTACGTGAATATATTGCATAGTGGTGATATCTGGGCTTTTGGTATAACAATCACCCAATAATGCACATTGTATCCATTAGGTAATGTCTCACCCCCCTCCTACCTTTCCAGCCTTCCAAGTCACCACTGTCAATTATTCCACACTCTATGCCCATGTACATGCATTATTTAGCTCCCACTTATAAGTGAGAACATGTGGTATCTGACTTTGTCTCTGAATTGTTTCACTTAAGATAATGACTTCCTGTTCCATCCATGTTGCTGCAAAAGACACATTTTCATTCTTTTTGATGTCTGAATAATATTCCATTTGTGTGTGTGTGTATGTATATGTGCGAATACATCACATTTTCTTTATCCTATTATCTGTTGATACACACTTGGATTGATTCCCTATCTTTGCTATCGTGAATAGTGCTACAATAAACGAGTGCAGGTATCTTTCTGATATAATGATTTCTTTTCCTTTGGGTAGACATCCAGTGGTGGGACTGCTAGATAGAATGGTAGTTATATTTATAGTTTTTGAGAAATCTCCATATGGTCTTCCATAGAGGCTGTACTAATTTTCTGGAGCTACTTCAAAGAGCAGTCATTTCAAACCTTCACAACTCTCTTTAAGGTTGCCAACAAATCCCTATTTCCCTCAGCTGTAAACATGAATGTAAATTTATTTTTTCTCAATTTGTTCATGGTAAATCCCTTTACTAAGGTTTTAGTGTAAATTTTTTTTTTTTTTTTTTTTTTTTTGAGACAGGGCCTTAATCACCCAGGCAGGAGTACAGTGGCGCAATCATGGCTCACTGCAGCCTTGACTTCCTAGGTTGAGGTGATCCTCCCACCTCAGCTTCCCGGCTACCTGGGACTACAGACACTTGCCACTACGCCCAGCTAAATTTTTGTATTTTTTTTTTTTAAGAGATGGGGTTTTGCAAGTTGCCTAGGCTGGTCTCAAACTCCTGGGCTTAAGCTATCTGCCTGGCTTGGCCCCTCAAAGTGTGATTAGAAATGTGACCCAATATATCTGGCCTTTAGTGTAATTTTGGTGAGAACAATGGTAAAAATGTTTGTTCAACCTACTGTCTATTCCTGGAGATTTATATTTTCATTTTTAATGGCAAATGAGAGGTTTAAGTTCATAACTACCAAATCATCAAAGTTTTACTTTGCCAATCTTCTTGCATTTATTTTATAAAAGGTATTTTCTACTTGAGATTGAAGATTATTTCTATTTCTTCTAGTTTGTTTTTTAATTGAGTGTTTACATTTAACTCAATTATCTGTTATTCAAGGATATAATTTGAGCTATATATCCAAACTGTTTTTTTTTTCCAAATATAAAACTATTTTTCTTAACATTTATTTGTTTCATACTCCTTGATTTGTGGTTTCCACTGTACTATTTATGTTCTAATATATACTTGTCTGATTTGCCCAAAAGTTCAGTATATCTCTTCTCCCATGCTGTATTAATTACAGTAGCTTTCTAATTCCATGCATGTTTTTATAATGCTTATCTATTTAGTTTTAAAAATAGATTTTCAATAGGTTTGTCAAATTCACCCTCTTCTCCCAAAATCTCATTAGAATCTTGATTAGAATCTGTGGAAAGCATAAGTACTATTCATTAAATAGTTTCTTTTTCTTTCTTTTTGTGAAGTGGCAAGTGGCTGAAAATCTTACTCTCTATGGCATGTGAGTGGAAGTTGTACGAATCTCACTTGCTTTTCTTACCATTGCTCTAGTGATCGCCTAAGTTTCTAAGTGACAACAATGAGCAGTGCCTCCCTGTTGATTAATTCCATTGTTGTTTAATCCCCCAGCATAATGTTGCCTATCCATAAACAGAGAATTATGTTAAGGATATAAGCCAATTTGGAAAATCTAGGACTCTGTGGCATAAGGGCTATAGGATTCATTCCTTCATGCAAAGAAGGGCAGGAGCTAATTACGGTATTATTAAATGTATTCCAGTGGACTCTCTGGGCTGGTTCCATGTGAATATTCTTTCTCCACTTGATGCTCTGTCACCAAATTAGGCTTGAAATTCCTCGTCCAAATAGGGTTCCCAAGAGAGTTATGTATTGATCCTTGTCTTTGCATAGATTCCATGAGGAAGCCTTCATTTTAGGGTTTAGCTTCCCTGCCCTTCCCTCCTGATCTGCACCCCCCAGCCATTTGAGATTTGTGTCTTAGAAAGAAGTCCCTGTAATGATGTTGCTGAGAAAGACCTTAGGCTCACCCTCGGCCTGAGGTCTTAGCTCCCTGTGGTTCTCACACAAATCACAATGAATCAAGGAAGCATCGGTTTGTACATTTGAGGGCTGATCCTGCCTATGCAAGGGTCAAAGCAGTTGCTTTTTCTTTCTTTTTAAACTTCCCACCCAGACCCTTGGGGATCCACTGAGGCAGAGGTAAGTATGTTCCTTGGATATAAGAAAAAGTGGAACGGATATTTGCCTGTCCTTCTGGTGATCAACGCAATGCTTTATAAAACATAATTTCCTCTTTCTTCTGGGCCTATAGCTAGGCTGTATTTCCCAGCCTTTCCTGCAGCTTAAGTGCCTTGGAATGTGGGTGAAGGTGATGTATGATAGTTCCAGATCTAGCCTTCAAAACCTCTCTCACTCAGTGCTCATTGCTAGTCACGTCCAATAGAGGTTTGCAAGCCACAAGGAAAGGGTGGAGCCACTGGCTAGAAGGAGCCTGGGCGTTTCTTGCTGACTCACTGGACTGTGTCTGTGATAAAGAAACCACTATTATATTAAGATGCTAACCTTTATAGTTACCTGTTTTAACAATTTATCTTGACATCACAAAAATAATTCTAAACAAAATTATGTATTTTATATAGTAAATACTTTGGGGATGGGGTGAGAGTGGTGGTAGAAAAGAGTATGGTTTGTGCTTATCCAATATTAATTGCAGTCGTGTATCACTGAATGATGGGGATATATTCTGAGAAATGTGTCCTTACACAATTTCATCATTGCGTGATTGTCACAGAGTGTACTCACACAAACCTAGATGGTATAGACTACTATACACCTAGGGCTTATGCCTAGGCTATGAACCTGTACAGCATGTGACTACTGAATACTGTAGGCAACTGTAACAGAGTGATAAGTGCTTGTGTATCTAAACACAGAAGGGGCATAGTAAAAATCCAATATAAAAGATAAAAATGGGACACTTGCATAGGGGACTTAACATGAATGGAGCTTGCAGGACTGGAAGTTGCTCTGCGTGAGTCAGTGAGTGAGTGGTGAGAGAATGTGAAGGCCTAGGACATTACTATACACTACGATAGACTTTATAAACACTGTGCACTTAGGCTATACTACATTTATAAAAATATTTTTATTTCTTTTATAATAAATTAGCTTTACCTTACTGTAACTTTTTTACTTTATAAACTCTAGTTTTTTAACTTTTTGACTCTTGTAATAACATTTAGTTAAAAACAAAAACACATGGTACAGTTCTCTTTCTTTCTTTCTTGTTTTAGAGACAAGTTCTAAAACAAGAAAGTTCTCACATGTTGCTTAGGCTGGACTTGAACTCCTGGGCTCAAGTGATCCTCCCAAGTAGCAGGGACTACAGGCACATGCCACCGTGCCTAGCTTTCTTTCTCTATATCTTTATTATATAAGGTTTACCTACTTCTAAATATTTTTTTTTTTTTTTTTGCTTAAACTTTTTTGTTAAAAACGAATACCCAAAACACACATTAGCCTAGGCCTACACAGAGTGGGAATCATCAATATCACTGTCATCCACCCCCACATCTTATCTCACTGGAAGGTCTTCAGGGGCAGTAACACACATGGAGCTGTCATCTCCTAGGATGACAATGTCTTTTCTGGAATCCCTTCTGACAGACCTACCTGAGGCTGTTTTGCAGTCAACTTAAAAAAGTAGAAGTACTGACTCTCAATAGAAAACTATAGTATAGTAAATACATAAACCAGTACGAGTTGTTTATTATCACTACCAAGTACTATGTACGGTACATAATTGTAGTGCTATACTTTATATGACTGGCAGCACAGTAGGTTTGTTTACATCAGTATCACCACGAACGTGTGATTAGTGCATTGTGCTATGATGTTATGATGGCTATAACGGGACTAAGCGATGGTAATTTTTCAACTCCATTATAATCTTAGGGAACCATTGTATATGTGTTCCATTGTTGATCAAAATACTGTTATGTGGCACATGACTATAGTTTACATTACTGAATTAGGTGAATATGAAAGAGTAATTAAATCATTTTATCTAAAATAAAAAGAAATTGATGAGGCTATTTAGTATTGTATGGTAGGTAAAAGACTTAAAAAATCGAGTAATTTTATTAATGTCTATAACAATATATTGGGTATTTCTTCTTTATACTTATAAGCCAAAATGTCTACCTCATATATAACTATATAATCATATTGTTTGCAACTTTTCTAATGAATTAAGAAACTAAATATCTTGCATTAAGTTACTTGAACTCACTTGTATTAAGAAGTAACAATACTTTCATACAGAGGAACTCTTCTTGGCTAACTTGAAGCTTGACAAACTCCTGTGGGATCTGCCACATGGTAAGGCATAATGAATAGAATGATGATTCTTTCATCCGCTGTCTTGCACCACACACAATACACAAAAGAAAAAGCAACAGGAAAAAAAAAAAAGTGTCTCAGCCAGTTTAGGTAATTTATCAGGGAATATGATTTTGGTAATTACCTTACATATTATTGAGTATGACTACACTTTTAATAAACAAACCCAATATTTGGAATTTTAAACATCTTCTGAACTTTTTACTATACTGAATTTTTGAGGTTAAGAAATCTTAAAATTAGAAAATTATATGAAATACACTGTGACCAAGATTAACATTGTTTCTCATTTTTATTATCACATTTTAAATATCTAAACCAAGAAAACAGAGCAGGGGTGTAGGAGTTGAGAATGTGGAGCTGAAGAATGCTTAGAAATGTTTTATTTACTTACAATTTATTTTCTCTGAAAACATATAATTATATAATTTTGTGTGCAATTAAACAGGAGAAGTCAGTTCAGAGAGCTTACTATATTTTGAACTTTTCCAGGGAAACATATAATGATACAGAAAAGAGTAAAAGAGGACATTGGCAAGCATTAATGAATGGACAAAGTTAAACACAAGTGCTGAAGGCTGAGAAAATTTAATTAAGGCATTTTCTCAACCATGTGTTGTTTTATAATGTCCACATTAGTCAAATGAAGCTAGCAAAAATAATGAAAAGAAAACTAGATTTTGACTCAAAAGAGAGAATGAATCTCACTGTCATTCAAATTATTTGGCAGATTATATAATTCTTCTGAGAGTCAGTTTTCTGAACTGTACAGTGAAGAATGCTGATTTCTTAATTATCTCAAGGAATTGTTGGATAAAATATAATGAAACATGAAAATTATCTAAAAACTGTAAAGACTTATAAAAATCTCAGTTATTTGGGATTTAAATATAAACTGGTCTTACTTTGTAAAACCACTGCTTTCAGTGTGAGTTATATACTTCTAAATCAGCATTCACCATTAGAACAATATAAACATTACCATGAAAAGATGCTTATTCAGTTAAAGGTTGTATGTAGAAAATCAATTGAAATTATTTAAATATAAAGCAAATTGAAATATTTATCTTTCAACTTTTAAAATAAATTGCCAGTCTAATTTGTCATGTACGAAGAAAGAGGTTTTTACTTTTTGAATGTAAGTCAATAACAAAAATATTTCTCATTTATTTTACGATTGTCATTAGTACCAAGCTATAAAATTTTAAATTGATAAATGAAACATTTAAGTTTATCTTTAAATATATTACTTGATACATTCTTGGTGTGTAAGAAATTTGGATTTGATACAACTATATTTTGAAACGAGAAAAAAGCTCCAAACATCAAATTACCATAAAATGACATTAATATCATCATATCAAGAACACTAAATATGTGATCATCTATTGAAATACAACTTTCAAAATTATCCTATATGTACACTTATAATAACAAAAACAACAAAAGTTACTACTTACTCATTCAGTATTAGATCAGGTGCAAAATACAGCATCTGCCCACTGACGTGTTTGTAGGATCTCCATCCTAGACCAAACACCATTAAGCTCATCCAAGAATACTGAATGAGAGTTATCTGGTCATCAATATGTAAGTTTCGAAAACCTACAAAACAAATTTAAAAATACAGTGACCATAAAAATGACTGGATTATATAAAAAATGTTGAAAATACATATAAATCTGAAAAATAGGTATAAGTAGGGTAATGTTTTCAATCTCAACATATTTTACAGTGAAAATCAGAAAACATTAATAAATAATACAGCCTAAAATATCAGCAACTTTGGAAGTCACTTAAAATCAGTCACTATGATTTAGCATTTCTGAGATTTTGCTAAGTGAATCCATTATCCATCCCTCATTCATGCAACACACATTTAATGAGAACCATTCGTGTGCCAGGCACTGTATAAAAATGAAGATGAGTAAGACTCAATCCTAGCCTCAAAAGAAGATCACAACTCAACAGGAGAAACAAGCACATGAGTGCTGGGGTAGAGAAGGCTACAAGGGAGTGCATCAGTCAATCTGGAGGGAAGTCAGGAAAAAATTTCCAGAAAAAAAGAGAAATAATGCCTGAATGGAATATAATCAGTTTGTTAAATCTCAGTTCTTTGGGATTTAAACATAAATTGGTCTTACTTTGTAAAACTACTGCTTTCAGTTGTGTTATATCTAATTTTCTTTTAACAACCCTTAACTACGTCTTGGGTAGATTCCACAGTCATTAGGTCACTTGTGTTCTCTGAAACTTAATGCAGTCTTGTTTTAAACTTCCATGTGGCTTAAGAGATTTAGAATCTGTGTGTGTGTGTATTGGGGGGTGTGGTGTGAATGCTTTGGTCTTTCATCCTCTTTTAGGCTGTTCCATGGTGTTGGTGGCAGAAGGATGGCAAGGAAAGGGCAAATGAATCTTGACTTAATCATCACAAGTCTCTCCATGTCTTCCCAATTCTCAAGGGAAGATCACCAACTCAACAGTGAGTAACTTAAACGTGGGAGAAACAAAGATGTGTTTGGAGATGTAGGCTGGGTCAGATCATCCAAGGTCTTGCATGTCTACTAAGGAGCAACGGGAGTGACATAGCCTTGCAATGTAGATAGATCCTTTTTAGTTATGTGGTAGGTGGATTCAAGGGAATAAGCCTGGAGTTAGGGAGGACAGTTGGGAGATACTGTCAAAGCCCAGGTGAGAGATGATAAAAACCTGAAGTAAGTCAACACATCGGAATTAAGAGGAGAGAGTGCATCAGAAAAATATTTAAAGGGAAAAATCAAAGACATTTGTCAACTGATTGTAGGTAGATGGGAAGAAGGAGGAATCAAATACATCTTTCAGTATTTTTCTTGAATGGTAGATGATGATAACAGCATTGCTGAGATAAAATAAAGGAGAAGAAACTTGCTAGGGAGAAAATAGTTTTGGATAGGATTCAGGGGTCAACATCCTGATATCAGCTGCACGTATGAATTAGAAGTATGGAGAGATATCTGGGCTAAAAATATTAATATAAACTTGAAAGTTATTTATATCTCAGTGTAGCTGAAACAATGAAAATGGATAATTTTTAAAATTAAAGGTATAGAGACAATGTTTTGCTGAGAACATCAACTACTTTCTAGAAAGGTATTTTAAAAACATCTATTTTCTCTAAAAATCCACGACATTCTCACAAATAATCTGTTTCAAAAGTAAAACCGAAGCAAAACTTAATTCATTAGCTATCAAGAGCAAAAGAAAGTTATTTCATGACAATGTTAATCATGTCAAGGTAGGTAGCAAAAAAGAAGGCTCTTCTCTTCATACACTTCAGATTGTCCCATCTTCATGTGAATAGTAGAAAAATTGCTCTTCTCTTCTTAGAATTCCTTAGCCTCAATAAGACTAAACACTCAAATGCATATTTATAATAAGAGATGCCATAGTGAGCATTTACCTTTTACTGAGAAGGGATGCTCTTCAGTGTCTAACTAAACTTCTTTTCTCCTTCCCACCTTTCCTTGCTCCCCTTCTCCCTCATTTCTTCCCTCACTCCCTTCCTCCCCTCCCTCCTTTCTTCCCTCCCTCCTTTCTTCCCTCCCTCCTTTCTTCCTTCCCTCCCTTCCTTCCTTTCCTCTCCTCCTCCCTCACTGCTCTCTAATACCTTCCTCCCTTCCTTCCCAACTTTCTTCCTCCCCTCCTTCTTCCTCTGTGTGGACAGAGTTCCCCACTGGTTGTAGTTTTGTGAGAGCAAGTGCCCTACCTTCCTACTTTCCCACTGAGAAAGCTGGGTAAAGCTTCTCCTTCTCTGGGCTTGGGGCATAGGTTTGGCCCATGGAACATACTTTAACAGGAATTTGAATCAGAAAATACTAAAGCAAAGACAAATATATGACTATTTATTCTTGATGGTGGTGGTGTCCAGATAATGAGAACCAATGGGAGGATTTGTGATGCTTGCTTTTTAGCCCTTCAGATGTGCCTTGGTTTCTGTCCATATTCTAAGCTTGTCCTCTAGCTTCTATTCAGTGAACCCCTGGTGTCCTTTCAGTAAATTATTTTTTTTCTTTTTCTTTTGTTTTTAAAAGGTGTTTTTGTTGTTGCTTGTGTGTTTTATAATTAACAGTTGATTTTTATTACTGGCATCCAAGAATCCTGGTTTACTCAGGTGCAGAAAGACTAAATAACCAGCCAAACATTTTTTTGGCTTGCAATTTTTATAATTTTTAAAATTTGCCTATGACTTAAATGTGTCTTCAAGTATAGGTCTACATAATAACTTTGAAAGAAAATTATAAAGCCCAGCACAGTAAATGTAATACATAAATGCTGCTTATAAGTCAAATATTTAACAGATACAAAAATGGGTAATTTTGTGATAAAATTTAGAATCATTTGACAAAAGATCAATGAATTGTCTTAATGTTTGAAGAAGAAGCCTTTCTAAAGGGAGGCACATATAAACGTCCCTATTGCTGATCTGTCTTCACAAGTTGGAAGGAATTCAGGACAGAATACCCAAGTTCCAGTCCTGGTTCTACCACTCACTAACAGCCACGTTGGAAACATCACTTATTATCATTGAATCTAAATTTCCTCATGAGTAAAATCACAATGACAATGATAACTAACTCAGTGAGTTGCTACGAGACAAATGGGATAATTATGCACATTGTAGAACACTATGGAGATATTTATTATTAGTCTATCAATGCAACAGAATTGTTCATTGGAGTAATACTGTATGAAATCCACCAGTCAGTCTAATGGGAAGTCTCTGATACTAAAACACAATGGCAGTAAAAAAATGTTAGGAGGCATTTTATACATTATAGAACCTATAAGAACTAAAGTGTAAATGTTAATAGTAGTGAAAAAATTTTAAAGATAAATTATGTGTGTGTTCTGGAATATACATTTTCCAGAATATATATTTTATGTTGTTATATATAACAAATTATATATTTCATATAATACAAAAAATGGGCTGGGCGCAGTGGCTCATGCCTGTAATCCCAGCACTTTGGGAGGCCAAGGTGGGCAGATCACGAGGTCAAGAGATTGAGACCATCCTGGTCAACATGGTAAAACCCTGTCTCTACTAAAAATACAAAAATTAGCTGGACGTGGTGGCGCACTCCTGTAGTCTCAGCTACTCGGGAAGCTGAGGCAGGAGAAGAGCTTGAACCTGGGAGGCTGAGGTTGCAGTGAGCTGAGATCGTGCCACTGCACTCCAGCCTGGCGACAGAGCAAGATTCCATCTCAAAAAAAAAAAAAAAAAAAAAAAAAAAAAAAAGGCTCACAGAAAGTTACTTAGTTTTAATTAATCAGATGTATCAAAACATTAACTGAGAGTTCACAATAATCTCCACAAATACATTTATTATTCTCTATATCTTTCTTGGTGAACTTTATAACTTTCTAAAAAAGTATAATATTTAAATATTTGACTTAACTATGCTATAATTTTTCACTTCAGGCATTTGTTTTATGTTAACCTTTGAATAGTTTTAAACATTTAAACATTTTAGAAAATTATATAACAATTAAATTGTTCTTTATCCAAAAACAGATCCTGTCCACATTTACATGTTCACATTCACTTTATCCTACTCCTACTTTTTGTTTTTGTCTTTTGGCTTTTTTCTTTGTTTTCACATTCTGGGACTAGAAATCAAGGCTTACTTTTATTTTATTACAACATTAAAGGCAAATCTTATTATAATAACTTTAAATTTATAAAATTACCAATATTTATATCAGAAACTACATTTCTGTTTGACAGAATGGAATAGAACTCAGAAAATAACCTTTATTTACTTCACCTTTTACAGTGCTTATCTGTGATAAATGTACAATGTTAAATTGACTTGAACATGCCTAGTATAGAAATGCTATTTTTTTCCTTATTAACTGTAATGTCATTCGTTACTTTATGCTGAAACAAAGACGGGAACACTGAGATCAAATTCCCAATGATGATAATGATCAGGCAAACTTAGTACATTTGAGATGACCAAAATGAAAAACCTTCACATAGAGAAGTGATGGATTATCACTAATTGTGTTTAACAAATGTTAAAAAAAATATACTCTTTTCCTTTTAAGTGACTTGACCTGATAATTTCTGACAAAAGACCTGTTACAGCTGTCCAATTTTAGCTTAAAGAATTAACAGAAAGTGTATAGTAAAGAGATGGCCGGGGCTGGGTGTGGTGGTTCATGCCCATAGTCCCAGTGCTATGGGAGGTGAGGCAGGAGAGTCACTTGAGGGCAGGAGTTGGAGACCAGCCAAGACCCAGTCTCTACAAACCAATTTAAAAAAGCCTGTCCAGGTGTAGTGGTGCACACCTGTAGTGCTGGGGAGGCTGAAGTTACTGGGGAGGCTGAAGCAAGAGGATGGCTTGAGCCTAGGAGTTCTAAGCTGCAGTGAGCTATAATCATGCCACTGCACTCCAGCCTGGGTGAGAGTGAGAGCCTATCTCAAGAAAAAAAAAAAAAAAAGACAGCTTGTATGACATACTAAGTTCCCCAGTCTTACTCCCAGAGTTCTGATAAAATATGTAGGTTTTGGTTTTGTAAAAAATGTCATGTAATTGAAACAGATAATCTACGACAACAATGGCAGAGCATTAAATATCTCAGCACCTTCTGACACAAAGCATCAACTTTCATTTCAACAAGTATCAATGTTGAGAAGCACAAAGAAGCTTCAATACTACAAGTATAACCACCAACGTATGTTTGATGATTTATTCTGAATAAGAACTTAATGTCTAACAACTTAAGGTAGTATAATTCTTTGCATATCAATTCTGTAAATTAAATTTCTATAAATGTTCTTTAAGCACCTATTTGGGAGGAAGCATTATACTTGCAATTAGGATCAAGATTAGAAAGATGCTGTTTCTGCCTTTAACACTATAGGCTTGTGAGACAGAGAGAAAAGTAGAACACAATTGTAACTCAGAGTCATAGTGTTAGGGTTAACAAGCACAAAGGAGACAAGGGAGGGTACAGGGTTTCCTCACCCAGTCTAGGAAGGCTCAGAGAAATCTTCCCAGAGGAAGTGACAAGTAATGCGAATCCTGAAAGACAGTTACAGGTCAGTCAAAGGAAGATGTGGGAAAAGAGATGGGCTGCCAGGTAGGAAAAATAATATGGGCAAGAGAAGGAGGCTAGAATTTGATCAAACAGCATTTAGGGAACTAGATCTTAGAGTCGTGTGAAGAGGAATGATGAGAGAGAACACTGCAAATTCAGGAGCCAGATCACAGAAAGCCCTTGCATATTGAGGCTATGGAGTTTGGATGCTATTTGGAAAAAGAAATGGAAAATATGATTGATTATAATTGTTTTAGAAAAATGATTCTGGGGGGTAGAATAGAGGATCATTTGGGGACCATGTGAAATTGATGGTAATAGAATCAGTCAGGAGGCTGCGACATGAATCCAAGTAAAAAAAGATAAGGACCAAACTAAGGGAAGTCGCAACAGAAGTAGCATGTATAATGCATCATATATTTAATAAGTGGAGTTGATAGAATTTGACAATTTATTGGATAAGAGGTGAAGGAGAAAGTGAGTCAAGGATGACACCAAGAATTCTGGCTGAGGTGCCATTTCAAGATATTGAAAAAGGCCTTAGGTTTATGGGGTCACGTTGACTTGGAAATCATCTGGGTGGAGTTGTGTAATAAGCAGTTGAAAGTTCAGTAGTTTTGTAGAGGGTCTGGCTAATACTATGTATTTAGGAGTCATCACAATATAGTGGTAGTTGAAGACAAGACTATGAATGAGCTTATGCAGACTGTGTAGAATGAGAAATGACTGGAAAAGATAGAACTCAGAACACAAATTTATAGTGTGGGTGGAAGAACAAATCCACACAGGAGTCAGGAAGTGTACATAGGGAGAGAAACATATCTACCTGGAAGCGAAGTGACAAATGCCTAAGCAAGAGTTTTAGCAAGAAATAGTTACTTTGCCAATAGTCCCAGATGTAGGTGAAACACATTAAGGGCTGGAAATATTCATCTGATTTGACAAGTAAAAATTTGTGTTGCCATTGGCAATCATAATTTCAGTGGAATAGGATGTGAGAAAAACAATTTTTTAGTCTTTATCAACACATTTATTAAGGCCTTTACTCTCAGTATGCTACTCTCATTTCTTTCTCACCATTTTTTTCTGGACAGCAATAATTTAATTTACTCTTCTGATTCGGGAAGGAAGAGAAAAAGATCCTTTGTCAAGATGCAATGACTGTCACTGACTCAAAAGTTGTTTTGGCATGCTTCAAAAGCAGAAAAA
The DNA here is from genome assembly GCF_008728515.1 of Papio anubis. Classification (NCBI taxonomy): domain Eukaryota; kingdom Metazoa; phylum Chordata; class Mammalia; order Primates; family Cercopithecidae; genus Papio; species Papio anubis. The sequence goes on along the minus strand of NC_044987.1, from coordinate 33,239,815 downwards.
CGAGACAAAATACTGTTCCAATATTCTGATACTAATAATTGCAAGTAGTCTGGTGAAATGACACAAATAAAGTATGTCCTAAAAAGTGCAAGGCTTAAAAATGTCAAAGCATTGACCTAAATGGAGTTTTCACTAAATTAACTGAAATATCAAGACAAAATTTGTGCAACAGAAATGTTTCCCTCATACCCCCTCTGTCACATCAATTTCACTGCAATGTATTGACGTACAGGATGAGGACAATTTAAAGGTGATACTGAATTGTGAATTAGTACTTTTAATTTAAACTCTAACATCTACAGTAATTTTTAAGACCATCCTTGATCAGCCTATAACTTATACCTCTAAGTTTACTTTCCATTATTCAGTTCAAAATAAATTTATTGTCAATGGTTTCTTAGCATTTGGGTGATTAAATTCCCTGAAGGCCAGTACTTACTGTAGCAGTGTCTGAGGGACCGTATGTACAAATGTGTTTTCTCAATCCGTAGCTACTAAAAGCTTTAATTCCTATCCTATGGGGAGACTGTATAAAATTTTTGATGTTACTAAGGGAACCCCACACTTGAAAAGGTTGAGAACCATTAATATGCTGGTTTAATGTATTATTCACCAAACCTATCTCATGCTTTTCTTATTTCAGCCATACTGTTCCTTCTATCTAGAATGCTTTCTCTTATCATGATTTATCAGTCTTGTTTCTCCTGCGAGATGCAGTTTAACTGACATTTTTGTCTCTGAAGTCTTCTTTAGTCCTTGAAGCCAAAAATGTTCTTCTGCCCCCCCACCCTTTCATTATATCTGTATCTTATATCACTTTCACATAACACTATAGTTATTTGGGTATCTTCTCTTTCTCACATTGGATTGAATTTTCCTTAATAGAGGGACTATGTCTTGTTCATTAAAAAATTCAAATATAGTTTTGCTCTACATTTCAAATAAGCAAATATTGCTGACTGAAGCTACAGATAAAAGTCAATGTAAAATCATTCATTGGCAATGCATCCTAAGAAATGTTTTCTAAATGTGCTGACATAAATTTAGAGCATCTTGCAAGTCTCTATTAAAGGAAATGGGGTGGGGCGCGGCGGGTCACGTTTGTAATTCCAGCACTTTGGGAGGCTAAGGCAGGCAGATCACTTGAGCCCAGGAGTTCAAGACCAGCCTGGGTAACACAGTTAAACCCAATTTCAACTAAAAATTAAAAAATTAGCCAAGGAAGGTGGAGCATGCCTTTAGTGTCCCAGCTACCAGCTAATCAGGTGGCTGAGGTGGTAGGATAACTTGAGCCCAAGAGGTCCGGGCTGCAATGAGCCAAGATCGTGCCACTGCGGTCCAGCCTGGGCAACAGAGTGACACCCTGTTTCAAAAAAAAAAAAAAAAAAGAAAAGAAAAGAAAAGAAAGAAAAAGAATACATTTGAAATATTTTTGAAGAAATATAAACTACCATTATTATAACAGATCCAAGATAATGGAAGAGCATAGACAAAGGAGAAATGAGAAAGCCCTGACCAGGCAATAAGAATTCTCAGGGCACTTGCAAATATATGCCTAGGTGTCTTCATAAATGCTGTCACCTTTGTTATAATGGTCATTCTGTATCAGATCTTAATGTGACTTCCCGAATACAGTTTCCTATTGTGAAAGAATGATCTGATCTGTTAATATATATTCCTAGCAACATAAGTATTATGTATATTTATATTGTGTGTGTGCATGCGTGTGTGTGTGTGTGTGTGTGCGTGTGTCACTGTAAATAAGCAAGTTAGTTGACATTCTGGCTTATTAGTGAGGCTCACTTAAAAAAGTCTGTCTTCCACAGACTTACATTGCACATGAGTGAATGAATGAAATAAATTTCTTTTACATGCAAAACTGATGACCAGATGCTAGGATGTGCTGCAGCAAAATGCATTCACACCATGAGCCCAGCCTTGTGGCTTTTCTTTCTAAACCACTGTTTAATTATTAGATATTGCACACAGCAGGTACATAATAGACATTTATTGAGTGAATAAGTGAATAAAAACTGTACGCTTATTTAAAGTCAATTGAAATCAGTTTTAAGTAGCTAATGATACTAAATTACTTTCTATACATGTATCCTTCCAAGTCCTTTCTCAGAGGTCAAATAGTCACTCTAGTTCACTGGCCATTTTCATAATTCATTCAGTAGTGCTATTCCCAAAATGCAAACCATGAAAATATGGTTTTAAAAGTCCACAGGCCACAAGACACTTTGATAATCTCAATGTTTCCCTGTTTGCAATTAATGGAAACAGTATAGGTAATACTAGTGTTGCCAGTATTCTGATTTGCTAAACAAAAATTACATTTTGCAGCATTAAAAAAGTTGCCACCAAATTCAATGTAAGAGTTTTCTCTCATTCCTTTTTGAGCCTGTGTGGGGGTCAAAAAATTCTGACAGATAACTGTTTCCAGTTAAAAAGGTCACTTAGCTTTTATCCAAAGTGAATAAGTCATCTTTTCAAGTATAACTGGTTATTTTCTAACATTGCCAGCTGATGCTAGAATCTTTTTAAACAGTAAAGTACCTCCAAAATTGCGAACAAAAGGCATATAAACTATATCAACAAAAATCAAAGAAATCATATTTTCCAAATAATAGAACAATGGAGAAAAATTAAACACATGTTTAAACACTCATTTTTAAATAGAAAAAGTTCATCAATGCTATTGGGTTATTTTTATTTATTAAAGCTCTGTCAAGTTTGCTAACCACTATGTGATAAATCCTAAACATTCAGAATGTTCAAAAAATTATTATCTGTTTAAGGCCTTTTAGTGAGACTGAAGTCAGTAAGAATCTGGGCATTTTGATTTTTCTGTAAAATTACCTCATCTCCACTAGAACACTGAATTCCATTAACTTTTCTTAGTATGTATTTTTTTAAAAGATTCAACAAACAGGTATCTATTTTTCTTTCTGTTTCATGTAATTGAATTTTCAGTAACAATTCATCTATTGTATTTCAAACCTTTCAGGTAGAATAATAACTGAGAGTTATATTAAGGCGAATTGGGAAGAAATTCTTTTTCTAAAAGAGCCATTGAATTTACTTGGGGACTAAAAGGATATAATATGTTTAATTCTTGATCAGATATTAGGAAAATAATTTGGTCTATAGCAGTACAAGGGTATTACTGATGTGAAGAGAATGTAGTTTTTTAAAAAGTTCTATTCTTAATTATTGGAGTAATGCCTTCACAAACAATTGCTATACATGTATTCTCCTGGCTCTGCAGTCTAAGATTTAACCAAATGAGAATTTCATCCTTGTTATTCTTTCAAGTACTTGGCTCCTACAGAGCTGTGGTGAGGGAGCAAAAATAGCTGATAAGTAAAGTGACTGAAATTCTTCTATGATGATATAATCCAAGTTCTCTCTGTTGCTGGGTGATATACTCCCTTTGTCTGGGTAAAATTAGAGGATTAGTGACTAGAGATTCTTTTCTCTGTATGCTATTTTTTTTTAAAGTAATTTATGTTTAGGAATTTTGTTTTCTCCATTTACTTCTGATACCTTACTGTACTCTGAATACTATTTTGATTTGTTATATGACTTTATACATTGTTTTATTTTCAACCAAATAAGGTTGGTTGAATTAAGGTTTAGAATAGATGGGGCATTTATAAAAAATGGTCAATTTATCATTTCTGAGCTACCGTAATATCTGTGGTTGAACACGTAAACCTAAGCTATTTCTTATTAGCATAAGTTTAATGTATGCAATTTCTGACTCATCAGTAAGACTCAATGTGTTCTCTATTTGTTTACATTTCTGCAACACATATTAGGGTCCCAAATATTTTGAACTGCTGAAACATATACTATCACACACTGTTTTATGTTGTAGTTAATTTACTGCATAGAGTGTTTTAACAATCTACTAATACAACAAACATAGTACATTTTTTATTACATGCTGTATATAAAAATTATTATTACCTGGCAACAATTTAGACCACTTGACTACTGAAAGAAGTTGCCTCTCGCCTAGTTGATTAAGACTTGTCAGCAAAGAACTGGAGGTGTCAGGTTTTGAGTTGTCATGTCCTGCATAGATCACATCTGGTTCAATGCTCACTAACAGGTTGATCAGTGGTGGAATCAACTGTATGTCTTGACCTGGTGGAAAAGTGAATCTCTGGCTTAGGGCTTGGCTTTCATTTGGAATGCCCACTGGCTGTGGGAGAGCAACAGCATCTAGTGCTCTCATAACTCTGACTTTATTGAACTTTTTAAATTTTCGACCTACAGAGAAGAAAAAAAAAGGAGGTTCATGTAAATATATAGAAACTCCATATCCCAGTATAATATTATTTTTCCTAAATCTTAGAATCATCACATTATATATTTTAGCATCAATCGAATGAAATGAAATAGAATAAAATTAAAACATGTGACGCTTGATTAAAAAAAGTTTAGGCCTCAGACTTGGATTAAATAATTAATTACATCAACAATCACTGGGTGGGTGGGGTGTGGGTAATTATACCAGTATTCTGCAGGGGTTATGGAGCTGTGTAGGAGAAGATATGAAAAAAAAGACAAACAGTTTTAGTAGAGACTAAACTCAGTATTGGTCCATATTCTGACAGAACAGTCTTCCAAAAGCTAATGCTACACACTACATTAACTGAAACTTAGTCTATAGTGGTTGTTAAATCTTCTTTGGGGCTTTATTCTTTTAAGAATATGTTAAAAGAAAAGCATTTGTTTGCCAGCCACACAAAATCTTTTTATACAATTTCAGTGGGTTCATTGATATCTTAAAATCAATCCAGCTCTACTTTTATGAGATCTAAGACTCAAAATTAATAAACCTTTTTCTAAATTAATGAAAGAGGAAGTTTACACCCATGCTGGTCAGATCACATTTGTATTTCTGGATGATTTCTAGAGTTTCTACTTTGATGAATTCTGATATGTTAGGGGAAAAAGATGGATGGTGAGATGAATAGAATCTGCTTTATGATAAATGATTGAAGGAGAAAAAGATGCTTATTTGGGCTGCTGGTAGTTCACAGATGCCTTGAGGAGAATTAGAGGAAGTTCTGGTGATGTGATATCAGGCTGGATTCAGCCCCACCTGCTTTGTGCCAGGCAAGGGCTACTTATCAGTGTGAAGTGGCTGTTTAGCCAAGGGAAGGCTGACACCTGCAATTATCTAAGCAGAGGTTACAGTCTGCTGGCTCTAGTATCAGATCATGCCCACAGATATGTTTTGTTTGGCTCAGACAATGCTGACCAGAATTACGAGACCATCCGTGAATTACTTAGGTGGCAACAATCTGTTAAAGCTTAGTTGCAATGGTTGCCTTTGGATGGGGGCATGGGTATTCCAGTTTGTCCAGTTCCCTCCACAAACTGGTGGTACGCCAGTGGTCTCTTTTCTGAAGTCTTGTCACTCTAGCCACTTATTTACCTGGTCTCTGTAAACATTTGTCTCTGAGATTTCTGAACTCAGGGTATTGTCATAAAGAAAAAGGATCATACTTGTTCTATAAAACCCCAAGGAATGGCCAGGTATGGTGGCTCATGCCTGTAATTCCAACACTTTAAGAGGCCGAGGTGGGCAGATTACCTGAGGTCAGAAGTTCGAGACCAGCCTGGCCAACATGGTGAAACCCCGCCTCTATTAAAAATACAAAAATTAGCTGGGTGTGGTGGTGGGCACCTGTAATCCCAGTTACTCCAGAGGCTGAGGCAGGAAAATCACATGAACCCAGAAGGCAGAGGTTGCAGTGAGTCAAGATCATGCCATTGCACTCCAGCCTGGGTGACAAGGGAGAAACTCCATCTCAAAACAAACAAACAAAAAAACAAAAAAAAGCCCCGACAGGTTGAGCTAGAACTTGTAGGAGATGGGAAAACAAAACAATTGCCATGGTTAGAAACAAAGGGGATTCAAAATTATTTGCAGAGATCAAATGAGCTTTCTGGGGGAAGGAATGAGTCACAAAGGGAAGGGAAGGAACAGTTACAGAGTATAAGGAAGGGAAGGAACAGTTACAGAGTATATGGTATATGCCAGGAACTGTGTGTGTGTGTGTGTGTTGTGTCTAAGGGAAGAAAATGTTAAGAAGAGGGCTAAAGTTTTCCTGTCCTTGACTATAATCTTCAACAAAGGCACCACCTGTTTGTCATCTTTATTTTCTCCAGTGTCTTTTGGCAATACATGTCTGCTAAATGAATGAAAGAATACAGTACTGTCTTTTCCATCTTCCACTCTGAATATCTTGTCTTTATTATCTATTATTTATTAGTTGTCTCTCATTCCAGCTGATGGATGAGGTTTTAAGGGATTGAATCAGAAGCAGAGGTAATGATTTGGGGGAGGCTTAGGGGGAATATAGCCCCATGTGGAAAATATTTTCTTTGTGGCCAATCTACAGTATGGCTACCCCTGTACTCTGCCTTCCCTCCTGTTACAGTTCATATTCCTGACATTTCAGTACCAAATCTTAGTCCTTGTCACCCACTCAGGGACTTTTCTCTGAAATCATCTGCCCTCTTGTCTGCATCCTCTAATAGTCCCTCTCACACATAATCTATTCCGTGGAGAAACATCACTCTCTCCATTTCCTCTCCTCCAATTCTCCCTTGAACCTTCTCCAGTCAGGTCATTCCTCTCCTTATCCCAACCAAATTATTCTTGGCAAGGCCTTCAAAGATTTCCAAATGTCAAAAAACAATGGCCAATTCTCAGTCCTGGACTTAACCCGGGTAAGCACTTAACACACTGATCATTTCCGTCTTCTTTTAACGCTCTTATTCATTTGGCTTCCACATATTTCATTCTTGTAGTCACTCTTTCAGTCTCTCTGTCTAGCTGTTTTTCATCTTCTCCACTTCTAAATCTTTGAGTACCCTGAGCTCAGTCCTCAGACTTCTCTTAGATAACTATGCTCTCTTTCTAAGTGTCTGCACCTAGTTCTATGTCTCTAATATCATCTAGACATTAATGATTACCAAATTTGCAGTCCTAGTCCCAGCTTTTCCCAAAAACTCTAGACTCAACTATCCAGCTGTATTCTCAGCATCTCCACTTGTATTTCTTTCTTTCTTTTTTTGTTTTTTTGTTTTTTTGAGACGAAGTCTCACTCTGTGCCCAGGCTGGAGTGCAGTGGCGCGATCTCAGCTCACTGCAACCTCCGCCTCCCAGGTTCACACCATTCTCCTGCCTCAGCCTCCCAAGTAGCTGGGACTACAGGCGCCCGCCACCATGCCCGGCTAATTTTTTGTATTTTTAGTAGAGACGGGGTTTCACCGTATTAGCCAGGATGGTGTGGATCTCTTGACCTCGTGATTCCCCCGTCTCGGCCTCTCCACTTGTATTTCTAACAGACCCCTCAAATTAATATGTCTAGAGCAGAACTTTGATGCATTGGCCCAAACATGCATCTTCCAGGTTTATAACTTCATCTACACCTGCTCTAGCCCCAAACTCTAGAGTCATTATTGATACCTCACTTATTTTCTCACCTCATATCTAATACATCAGCAAATCTGGTGGATAACGATGAAAATATAACCCAAATTCAAATCCCTGTTTCCACTGCTTGCACCATAATTTACATCCCCACAATCACAGTTGGACTACTGTAACATACGCTGGCTGGTTTCCCAGCTTTTGTTTTTTGTAGCCTATTTTCTATACAACTTTAAAGACTTAAATCAGACTATGTCATTCTTTGCTTGAATTTTCAGTGACTCCTGATCCTGCTTAGAATGAAGTTAAAATTCTTATCAGGCTCTACAAGGCCCAATTTACTCTTGCATAGTCTCTCTTCTGTTCTCCCTCATGCTCCCTTCATATTGATGCCCACCTTGCCCCTGAAGTGTGTTTCTGCCTTGGGGTCTTACACTGACAGTTTCCTCTGCCTGAAATGATTTTTTCCTTGGATATTTGCATGGCTTGCTTCCTCACCTAATTTATATTTCTTCATATCACCTTACCAGATAGCTTGTTCTTGTCTATCCTATAGATATTTATAACATACATATCCAGAATATACAAAGAATTATTACAAATCAGAAAGAAAAGGCACGAACAGATATTTCACAGAGGAAGAAAAATATAGACAACAAAACACAACGATATGACTGACCTCATTAGTAACCAAACAAATGCAAAGTAAGACCACAATGAGACATTATCTACCTAAAATGGCAAGGACACAGAATACAGGAACACACAAAACAATAAAGAGCTGCCATGGAGTGTAAACTACCACTTTAAAAACAATCTAGCCTTATCTAGTAAAGCCCAACATGAGCATGTATTACAATCAGAAATTTCATGCCCAGGTGTGCAGGTTACCTATAGAAACTCTCACACATGAACCACCAGAAGACATGTGCAATAATGTTCACAATTGAACTGTAGGTAAAGTACAGCAAATATCAAGTGGAAGCACATGTTAATACATGAGAATAAATAAATGGGAGATATTCATACAATGAAATCATACAGTATAGAAAAAAAACCAGAATAATACAAATCAAAACAAAAAACACACAAATATAATATTAGGCAGTAAGATCAAATTGCATAAATATACATACCATTTCTATGGAGTAGAAAAAATATCTCAAAACTAAAAATCTATTGGTGAGAAATACATAGATATTAAAAAATACTATAGAATAATATAAGAAAATGACCAACTCCAAATTAAAGATATAGAGGTTTCTGGAGAAAGGGAAAGAGGAAAGTGATAAATATGCAATCAGTTTCAAGTGTAGTGAAATATTTATATTTTCCTAAGCCAACTGAGTCCAGAGGTGGATATTAATCATATTGTTTCTATGTCATTTGCTTTATATGCATTTTTTGTATGACCAAAATATTTTATATTAAAAAGTATGGCTTATTCTTAGGATACAAAATCAATGTGCAAAAATCACAAGCATTCCTATACATCAATAACAGAGAAACAGAAAGCCAAATCATGAGTGAACTCCTATTCACAACTGCTGCAAAAAGAATTAAATGCCTAGGAATACAACTTAAAAGGGATGTGAAGGACCTCTTCAAGGAGAACTACAAACCACTGCTCAAGGAAATCAGAGAGGACACAAACAAATGGAAAAACTTTCCATATTCATAGATAGGAAGAATGTATATTGTGAAAATGGCCATAGTGACCAAAGTAATTTATAGATCTAATGCTATCTCCATCAAGATAATATTGACTTTCTTCACCAAATTCGAAAAAACTACTTTAAATTTCATATGGAACCAAAACAGAGTCCGTACAGCCAAGACATCCTAAGTAAAAAGAACAAAGCTGGAAGCATCACGCTAACTGACTTCAAACTATACAAGTCTACAGTAACCAAAACAGCATGGTACTGGTACCAAAACAGATATATAGACCAATGAAACAGAACAGAGGCCTCAGAAGTAACGTCACAAATCTACAACCATCTGATCTTTGACAAACCTGACAAAAATAAGCAATGGGGAAAGGATTCCCTATTTAATAAATGGTGTTGGGGAAACTGGCTAGCCATATGCAGAAAACAAAGTAGACCCCTTCCCTATACCTGATATAAAAGTTAACTCAAGATGAATTAAAGACTTAAACATATGACCTAAAATCATAAAAACTCTAGAAGAAAACCTAGACAATACCATGCAGGACATAAGCATGGGCAAAGACTTCATGACTAAAACAACAAAAGCAATGGCAACAAAAGCCAAAATTGAAAAATTGGATCTAATTAACTAAAGACCTTCTGCAGAGCAAAAGAAATTGTCATCAGAGTGAACAGGCAACCTACAGAATGGGAGAAAATTTTTGCAATTTATCCACATGACAAAGGGCTAATATCTAGAATCTAAAAGGAACTTAAACAAATTTACAAGAAAAAAAAAACATCAAAAAGTGGGTGAAGGATATGAACAGACACTTCTCAAAAGAAGTATGTGGCCAATAAACATGAAAAAAAGCTCATCATCACTGGTCATGAGAGAAATGCAAATCAAAACCACAATAAGGTACCATCTCACACCAGTTAGAATGGTGACCATTAAAAAGTCAGGAAACAAAGATACTGGAGAGGATGTGAAGAAATAAGAAAGCTTTTACACTGTTGGTGGGAGTGTAAATCAGTTCAACCATTTTAGGAGAGAATGTGGTGATTCCTCAAAGATCTAGAACCAGAAATACCATTTGACCCAGCAATCCCATTACTGGGTATATGCCCAGAGGATTATAAATCATTGTGCCATAAAGACACATGCACATGTATGTTTATTGCAGCACTATTCACAATAGCAAAGACTTGGAACCAACCCAAATCCCTATCAATAAGAGACTGGATAAAGAAAATGTGGCACATATACACCATGGAATACTATGCAGCCATAAAAAGGAATGAGTTCATGTCTTTTGCAGGGACATGGATGTCATCATGTAAATTCTCAGTAAATTAACACAAGAACAGAAAACCAAACACTGCATGTTCTCACTCATAAGTGGGAGTTGAACAATGAGAACACATGGACACAGGGAGGGGAATGTCACACATGAGGGCCTGTTGAGGGGTGGGGAGCTAGGGGAGAGATAGCATTAGAAGAAACATCTAATGTAAATGATGGGTTGTTAGGTGCAGCAAACCACCATGGTACATGTATACCTATGTAACCTGCACATTCTGCAAACGTATCCCAGAACTTAAAGTATTTAAAAAAAAAAAAAAAAAAAAAAAAAAGGTTGGGGGTTGCTGGCTGGCAAGATGGCCGAAAAGGAACAGTTCCAGTCTGCAGCTCCCAAAGAGATCAACACAGAAGGTGGGTGATTTCTGCATTTTCAACTGAGGTACCCGCCTCATCTCATTAGGACTGGCTAGACAGTAGCTGCAGCCCATGGAGGGCGAGCCAAAGCAGGGTGGGGCATTGCCTCACCCAGGAAGTACAAGGGGTGGGGAAACTCCCTCCCTTACTCACAGCCAAGGGAAGCTGTGAGTGACCATGCTGTAAGGAACAATGCATTCTGGCCCAGATGCTACGCTTTCCCCACAGTCTTTGCAACCCGCAGACCAGAAGATTCCCTCGGGTGCCCAAACAACCAGGGCCCTGAGTTTCCAGAACAAAACTGGACAGCCATTTGGGCAGACACTGAGCTAGCTGCAGGAGTTTTTTTCATACCGCAGTGGCACCTGGAATGCCAGTGAGACAGAACCATTCACTCCCCTGGAAAGAGGGCTGAAGCCAGGGAGCCAAGTGATTTAGCTCAGCAGATCCCATCCCCATGGAGCCCAGCAAGCTGAGATCCACTGGCTTGAAATTCTCACTGCTAGCACAGCAGTGTGAAGTAGACCTGGGATGCTGGAGCGTGGTGGTGGGAGGGGTGTCCACCATTACTGAGGCTTGAGTAGGCAGTTTTCCCCTCACAGTGTAAACAAAACCACCCGGAACTTCAAACTGGGTGGAGCCCACTGCAACTTGGCAAAGCTGCTATAGCGAGACTGCCTCTCTAGATTCCTCTCTGGGCAGGGCATCTCTGAAAGAAAGGCAGCAGCCTCAGTCAGGGGTTTATACATAAAACTCCCATCTCCCTGGGACAGAGAACCTGGAGGAAGGGGTGGCTGTGGATGCAGCTTCAGCAGACTTAAACGTTACTGCCTGCTGGCTCTGAAGAGAGTAGCAGATCTCCCAGCACAGCGCTCATCCTCTGCTAAAGGACAGACTGCCTCCTCAAGTGGGTCCCTGACCCCTGTGCCTCCTGATTGGGAGACACCTCCCAGCAGGGGTCGACAGACACCTCATACAGGAGAGCTCTGGCTGGCAATCTGGTGGGTGCCCTGCTAGGATGAAGCTTACAGAGGAAGGAACAGGCAGCAATCTTTGCTGAACTGCAGAGTCTGCTAGTGATACCCAGGGCAAACAGGGTCTGGAGTGGACTTCCAGCAAACTCCAGCAGACCTGCAGCAGAGGGGCCTGTTAGAAGGAAAACTAACAGAAAGGAACAGCATCAACATCAGCAAAAAAGGACATCCACACAAAAACCCCATCTGAAGGTCACCAACATCAAAGACCAAAGGTAGATAAATCCATGAAGATGAGGAAAAACCAGCCCAAAAAGGCTGAAAATTCCAAAAATCAGAATGCTTCTTCTCCAAAAGATCACAACTCCTCGCCAGCAAGGGAATAAAATTGGATGGAGAATGAGTTTGACAAACTGACAGAAGTAGGCTTCAGGATGTGGGTAATAAGAAACTCCTCAGAGCTAATGGAGCATGTTCTAACCCAATGCAAGAAAGCTAAGAACCTTGAAAAGAGGTTAGAGGAATTGCTATCTAGAATAACCAGCTTAGAGAAGAACACAAATGACCTAATGGAGCTGAAAAAAACACAGCATGAGAACTGCGTGAAGCATACACAAGTATCAGTAGCCAAATCAATCAAGCAGAAGAAAGGATATCAGAGATTGAAGATCAACTTAATGAAATAAAGCATGAATACAAGATTAGAGAATAAAGAATGAAAAGGAATGAACAAAGCCTCCAAGAAATATGGGACTTTGTGAAAAGACCAAACCTACATTTGATTGGTGTACCTGAAAGTGACGAGGAGAATGGAACCAAGTTGGAAAACACTCTTCAGGATATTATCCAGGAGAACTTCCCCAACTTAGCAAGACAGGTCAACATTAAAATTAGGAAATACAGAGAACAGCACAAAGATACTCCTCAAGAAGAGCAACCCCAAGACACATAATTGTCAGATTCACCAAGGTTGAAATGAAGGAAAAAATGTTAAAGGCAGCCAAAGAGAAAGGTCAGGTTACCCACAAAGGGAAGCCCATCAGATTAAAAGCAGATCTCTCTGCTGAAACCCTATGAGCCAGAAGAGAGTGGGGGCCAATATTCAACATTTCTAAAGAATTTTCAAACCAGAATTTCATAGCCAGCCAAACTAAGCTTCATAAGCGAAGAAGAAATAAAATCCTTTACAGACCACCAAATGCTGAGAGATTGTGTCACCACCAGGCCTGCCTTACAGGAGCTCCTGAAGGAAGCACTAAACATGGAAAGGAACAACTAGTCCCAGCCACTGCAAAAACATGTCAAATTGTAAAGACAATCAATGCTAGGAAGAAACTGCCTCAACTAACAGGCAAAATAACCAGCTAGCATCATAATGACAGGATCATATTCACACATAACAATATTAACCTTAAATGTAAATGGGCTAAATGCTCCAATTAAAAGACACAGACTGGCAAACTGGATAAAGAGTCAAGACCCATTGGTGTGCTGTATTCAGGAGATCCATCTCACATGAAGAGACATGACAGGCTCAAAATAAAGGGATGGAGGAATATTTACCAAGCAAATGGAAAGCTAAAAAAGGCAGGGGTTGCAATCCTACTCTGATAAAACAGACTTTAAACCAACAAAGATCAAAAGAGACAAAGAAGGACATTACTCTGGTAAAGGGATCAATTCAACAAGGAGAGCTAACTATCCTGAAAATATATGTACTCAATACAGGAGCATCCAGATTCATAAAGCAAGTTCTTAGAGAGCTATGAAGAGACTTAGATGCCCACACAATAATAGTGGGATACTTTAACACCCTACTGTCAATATTAGATCAAAAAGACAGAAAATTAACAAGGATATTCAGGACTTGAATTCAGGCTCTGGATCAAGCAGACCTAAGAGACATCTACAGAACTCTCTACCCCAAATCAACAGAATATATCTTCTTCTCAGCACCACATCGCACTTATTCTAAAATTGCCCACATAAATGGAAGTAAACACTCCTTACCAAATGCAAAAGAATGGAAATCATAACAGTCTCTCAGACTACAGTGCAATCAAATTAGAACTCAGGATTAAGAAACTCACTAAAAACTGCACAACTTCATGGAAACTGAACAACCTGCTCCTGAATGATTACTACATAAACAACAAAATTAAGGCAGAAATAAGTAAGTTATTTGAAACCAATGAGAACAAAGACACAAAGTGCCAGAATCTCTGGGACACAGCTAAAGCAGTGTTTAGAGGGAAATTTGTAGCACTAAATGCCTACAAGAGGAAGCGGGAAAGATCTAAAATTGACACCTTAATATCACAATTAAAAGAACTAAAGAAGTGAGAGCAAACAAATTCAAAAGCTAGCAGAAGACAAGAAATAACTAAGACCAGAGAAGAACTGAAGGAGACAGAGACACGAAAATGAAAAATCCTTAAAAAAAACCCAGTGAATCCAGGAGATGGGTTTTTGAAAAGATTAACAAAGTAGATAGACCACTAGCCAGACTAATAAAGAAGGGAGAGAAGAATCAAATAGACACAATAAAAAATGATAAAGGCGATATCACCACTAATCCCACAGAAATACAAACTACTATCACAGAATACTATAAACATCTCTATGAAAATAAACTAGAAAATCTAGAAGAAATGCATAAATTCCTGGACACATACACCCTCCCAAGACAAAACCAGGAAGAAGTCAAATTCCTGAATAGACCAATAACAAGTTCTGAAATTAAGGCAGTAATTAATAGCCTACCAACCAAAAAGAAAACCCAGGACCAGACAGATTCATAGCCGAATTCTACCAGAGATACAAAGAGGAGCCGGCACCACTCTTTCTGAAACTATCCAAAACAATAGAAAAAGAGGGAAATCTTCCCTAACTCGTTTTATGAGGCCAGCATCATCCTGATACCAAAACCTGGCAGACACACAACAAAAAAGAAAATTTCAGACCAATATCCCTGATGAACGTTGATGCAAAAATCATCAATAAAATACTGGCAAACCAAATCCAGCAGCACATCAAAAAGCTTATCCACCACAATCAAGTCAGCTTCATCCTTGAGATGCAAGCCTGGATCAACATATGCAAATTAATAAATGTAATCCATTACATAAACAGAACCAATGACAAACCACATGATTATCTCAATAGATGCAGAAAAGGTCTTTAACAAAATTCAACACCCCTTCATGCTAAAAACTCTTGATAAACTAGGTATCGATGGAATGTATCTCAAAACAATACGAGCTATTTATGACAAACCCACAGCCAATATCATACTGAATGGGCAAAAGTTGAAAGCATTTCCTTTGAAAACTAGCCCAAGACAGGGATGCCCTTTCTCATCATTGCTATTAAACACAGTAGTGGAAGTTCTGGCCAGGGCAATCAGGCAAGAGAAAGATATAAAGAGTATTCAAATAGGAAGAGAGGAAGTCAAATTGTGTCTCTTTGCAGATGACATGATTTTATATTTAGAAAACCCCATCCTCTCAGTCCAAAACCTCCTTAAGCTGATAAGCAACTTCAGTGAAGTCTCAAGATACAAAATCAATGTGCAAAAATAAGAGGCATTCCTATACACCAATAATAGACAAACAGAGAGCCCAAACATGGCTGAATTCCCATTCACAATTGCTACAAAGGGAGTAAAACAGCTAGGAATACAACTTACAAGGGATGTGAAGGTCCCCTTCAAGGAGAACTACAAACCACTGCTCAATGAAATCAGAGAGGACACAAATGGAAAGACACTCCATGCTCATGGATAGGAAGAATCAGTATCATGAAAATGGCCATACTGACCAAAGTAATTTATAGATTCAGTGCTATCCCCAACAAGCTAACATTGACTTTCTTCACAAAATTTGAAAAAACTACTTTAAATTTCATATGAAACCAAAAAAGAGCCTGTATAACCAAGACAATCCTAAGCAAAAAGAACAAGGCTGGAGGTATCAGACTAGCTGACTTCAAACTATACTACAAGGCTACAGTAGCCAAAATAGCATGGTACTGGTACCAAAATAGATATATAGACCAATGGAGCAGAACAGTGGCCTCAGAAATAACACCACATATCTACCATCTGATCTTTTACAAACCTAACAAAAACAAGCAATGGGAAAAGGATTCCCTATTTAATAAATGGTGTTCGGGAAACTGGCTAGCCATATACAGAAAACTGAAAGTGGACCCCTTCCTTACACCTTATACAAAAATTAACTGAAGATAGATTAAAGACTTAAACGTAAGACTGAAAACCAGAAAAACCCTGAGGAAAAACTAGGCAATACCATTCAGGACATAGGCATGGGCAAAGACTTCATGGCTAAAACACCAAAAGCAATGGCAACAAAAGCCAAAATTGACAAATTGGATCTAATTAAAGACCTTCTGCAGAGCAAAAGAAACTATCATCAGAGTGAACAGGCAACCTACAGAATGGGGGAAAATTTCTGCAATTTATCCATCTGACAAAGGGCTAATATTCAGAATCTACACGGAACTTAAACAAATTTACAAAAAAACAAACAACCCCATCAAAAAGTAGGCAAAAGATATGAACAGACACTTCTCAAAAGAAGACATTTATGTGGCCAACAAACATATGAAAAAAAGCTCATCATCACTGGTCATGAGAGAAATGCAAATCAAAACAACAATGAGATACCATCTCATGCCAGTTAGAATGGTGACCATTAAGAAGTCAGGAAACAACAGATGCTGGAGAGGTTGTGGAGAAATAGGAAAGCTTTTACACTGTTGGTGGGAGTGTAAATTAATTCAACCACTGTAGAAGACAGTGTGGTGATTCCTCAAAGATCTAGAACCAGAAATACCATTTGATCCATCCATCCCATTCCTGGGTATATGCCCAAAGGATTATAAATAATTGTACCATAAAGACACATGCACACGTATGTTTATTGCAGCACTAATCACAACAGTAAATATTTGGAGCCAACCCAAATGTCCATCAATGAGAGACTGGATAAAGAAAATGTGGCACATATACACCATGGAATACTATACAGCCATAAAAAATTTAGGATGATTTCATGTCCTTTGCAGTGACATGGATGAAGCTGGAAACAATCATTCTCAGCAAACTAACACAAGAACAGAAAGCCAAACACTGCATGTTCTCTTGTAAGTGGGAGTTGAACAATGAGAACACATGGACGCAGGAAGGGGAATGTCACACACCAGGACCTATTGGGGGTGGGAAGTAGGGGAGGGATAACATTAGAAGAAATACCTAATGTAGATGATGGGTTGATAGGTGCAGAAAACCACCATGGTGCTTGTATACCTATGTAACAAACCTGCACGTTCTGCACATGTATCCCAGAACTTAAAGTATAATAAAAAATTAGAAATAAAAAAAAATTAAAAAGCATGGTTTATTTAAATATCATGCATTGAAAAGATAAGATGAAGAGTCTAGGAAACAGTATTGTACAATTATTCTTGATGTATACGTAACTGAATCTGGATGATGATACTATGAGAATAAATTTTTATGACAAGTGATATGAAAAGTTTTTGAGAGAGATTTATTAGAAGTGAAAGCTTAAATATAACCTAAAAATAAAAATTTTGAAATATCTCAGCAAAAATCCTATAGAGAATGAGAGCTGGGAGAAGAAAAGCTTGTAAACCTTGTTAGCGTGTTTTAATAAAATAATTTGGTAAAACAGGGCAGACAAAATTATTATTTAATTCTGATATAATAAAAGAGGAATACAGATTTTTGTATTTTCAATAGATTTTTCTATATCTTTACTATTTTTTTAAACTACAAATGGATTTTTTTTCCCAACAGAGTTTGTGCTATAATGTCTCATAATAGCTATAATGTGCTATAATGTCTCAAACTCTTTTCCATTTTCTTTCTTTGCTAGCTTGGTCAAGTTTCCCTTTATTTTCTCATTCTTATTTAACTTATTCTATTAATTCAGAAGTTCTACTTTGCTTTTCCAGTTTGCTAGTGTTTGCATTCCCATTCTGAAAAATCTCTGTATTTTTCTTTTATTATATCAGAAGAATCTCTGTAGTTCAGGTGAATTTATACTACCGTCTTTATACTACCTATATAAAATCGTCTTTATACTACCTATATAAAAATATGGAAGGATGTCTAGAGGCATGCTTCTACTTCAGATTACCAAAATGATGATGACTACTGTGTAGTGCTGGGATCAGTCCACTGGCACTACACTTAAATCCTTTATAGCACTGATAGTGTTTGCCTTCCGTTTTTCAGGATTCACCTCCAATTTCCAGATCAAAACAGAATGTGCCTTTGTATACACTTCAAAGAAAACAAAGATGCTTGACAACAGGAAATATAAAATGAAATCAGGTATTTTCCAAAAAACAAAACGATACTAGAATTGATTTTTTTAAACGTATGTCAATCATTCAAATAAAGTGAACTACAATGGAGAAAATATTTGAACCCCTCAATTCTAACTTTTTACTGAGTCTAGAAAATAATAGATACTACTGAAAAGTTCTAGTTGGTAACCACAAAAGACATCCCATACAAACACAGAAAAATTTTAAGCAAAGAAATGAGAATGAATACACTGAGGACTATCCCCAGTTAGCACGTGTGAGATGGTGTTTAGGGTGAACAACCAGACTGATGAGAAGACATCAGTTGGCTGCAGGCTTCAATGCAGTGAACTCAGGGAGCAATGTGAGAGGTGCTGTCTCTGGGAGATGCTGATTCAAAGGCCAAGATTTGGGTGGAAAAAGAGATGCCCATAAGAGGAAAATTATATGAGGTCTAGAGAGGTAGGTGGTAGCCATCATCCCCAGTAGATCTTGCCTTAAAGAGGAAAAATGATTTTTGTTCTTAGAGTATTAAAGGCACAGAACAGGACTCTATACTTCTAGAAAAGATACCACTGTGTCCTAAATTCAAGAATTTTGCAATTCTTCCAAAGAAGACTTGTAGCCTTGTTGGCTGTCAAGTGTAGGAGGAGAAAACAAAAAAACAACAAAAATCTTTACTACACAACCCATACTCTCTAGCCCAGAAAGTTATTCTCTTTGCCATGAGAAGTGGTTGAATCTAGGTGGAGGAGGAGGTAGGGGGAGTAGGAGAGAAACTGGCTAACACAACCTTTTAAAATGTGAAGATAAGGCTTTCTACCAAAAAAGAAAATAGAAAAAAAGAAAAACCCATAAAACCTATAACTGTGGATTTAAAAAAATTTCAACAAAGATAACTATTCATTTAATCATCGTTTTATGTAGAAAGCTACTTATTTTTGAAAGAGCTAATTACCTTATACTGGTTTAGCATTTTTACAACTGCAAAATATAAAGCTGTATTCATTTCAGATGTTTTGTGAGTCATTAAACAAAAATGTTTTCTAGAAGAAAGAAGATGGAAGCAGAACACCTAAAGTAGAAGATATATTACCATCCTTAAGGGCGTAACTATCTTCCCACTCAGTGCTGTACAGCAGTGAACTAAAGCAAAAGTTCACTGTGACCTGTTGAAGGTAGGGAAGTGATTCATTAAAAACAAGAATCATATGCAATGAAGAAATCAAATAACTCAAACATAATTGTTATAATCAAAACATAGGCACCGGAGCAGATAAGAACAAACTGCTCCTAACAAAATCTATGTCATGACATGCCAAAACATATTTATGACCTCTATTATTCTACTGTAAGATTTTATTAAATATTTTTAAAGCTTTCTAATATTCTCTCATGTTTTATCTTTTGTTATTCAAATGTTCTCAGACATGAGAATTCTATGTCAGAAATGAGAATTCTCAACCATATTGAGATATTGGTATAAAAACAGACACAAAGACCAATGGAACAGAATAGAGAACCCAGAAATAAAGTCGTGCATTAACAGTCAACTCATTTTTGACCAAGGTGCCATGGACTTACGGGGAAAGGGCAATCTGTTCAATAAATGCTGCTGGGAAAACTGGCTACCTATATGCAGAAAATGGAACTAGATCACTATCTCTCACCACATACAAAAATAAAATCAAAATGGATTAAAGACTTAAGTGTAAGACCTGGAACTACAAAACTACTACAAGAAAACTTTGGGGAACTGCTTTAAAACAGTTGAGCAAATATTTTTGTAGTAGGACCTCAAGGCATAGGCAATCAAGGCAAAAATTGACAAATGGAATTTCATCAAGCTAAAAAGCTTCTGCACAGCAAAGGAAATAACAAAGTGAAGAGACAACTTAAAGAATGAGAGAAAATATTTGAAAACTATTCATCTGACAAGTTTAATAATCAGAATATATAAAGAACTCAACTCAATAGCAAAAAAACCCAAGTAATCCCATTTAAAAGTGGGCAAAATATCTGAACAGAAATTTCTCAAAAGAAGCCATACAAATGCCAACAGATATATGAAAAAATGCTCAACATCACTGATCATTGGGGAAATGCAGATCAAACCCACAATAAGATATCATCTCACCCCAATTAAAATGGCTGTTACTAAAAAGACAAAAAATAAATGCTGGTGAGGATATGGAGAAAAAGAAATGCTCATACACTGTTGGTAGTAATCTAAATTAGTACCGTAACTATGGAAAACAGTATGGAGGTTCCTAAAACTAAAAACAGAACTACCGTGTGATGCAGCAATCCTACTACTGGGTATATAGCTGAAAGAAAGAAAACTGATATATGGAAGAAATATCTGCATTCACATGTTTACTGCAGCACTATTCATAACTGTCATTTACCCCTCCTGTGTGGAGATCTTGGTGCAGGGGGGCCCTCTTTATTCCATGCCAAAGTAGATCTCCAGGCATCTGGAGCACCCACTCTCCTGAATCAGGAGCTTAGGATGCCCCTCATGCAGAGAATCTGGAGTTAAAGAGGCTTCCTAGCTTCATGTCTATGTCCAACTCTGGGTGCTTGGGGGCCACCTACTGATTCTTCCTTGGGACTGGTGCTTGTGCCTGCCATCAGGGGACCTGCAGGTGGACCTGCTGGGTCCAAACCTGCCCTTTGTGGCTCCCATCTCCCTGGGGCTGAGCAGGGAGTGCCGACTACCGTGCATTCTACGAATCAGTATCAGCCCATTGCCTGAGTCAATGGAGAGCTTTCGCTAGTAAACAACGATCAAGTATATATCCAGCCACATTGGTCACAGCCTGCTCTTACCTATAAGTGCCGCCTATGGGCTTGTGGGATGACCCGCAGAGCCCAGTATAAAACCTGATGAAAGAAGTACATAGGGCTGTAGAATCAAAGTGAAAAGACCCTACCCAGCATTCTGTAGAGGCACAACCCCTAGAAAAAGGGGAAAAGGGAAACAAAAAAATTATTATTAAAATAATAACAATACCATTATAGGGAAAGAAAAAAAAAAGAAAAACTCCTACTCACATGAAAATAATTACAAAAATTTGAAGTGCCAGTGTCTCCAGATGAGAAGAAACCAGTGCAAGAATTCTGGCATAATGAAAATCCTGATTGTAGTGACATCACCAAGGGATTGCACTAGCCCTCCATCAATGGTCCCTAACCCAGATGGAAACTCAGAAATGACAGATAAATAATTCAAAGCATGGATTGCAAGGAAGTTCACTGTAATCCAAGACAAGGTTGAAAACCAACACAAACTTCTAAAGCAATCTAGGAAATTAAGAAAGAAATGAACATCTTAAAAAAAATCAATAGTAGCTTCTGGAGTTGAAAAACTCACTTAAAGCTTTCAATTATATTTTGAAATTCCTTATCAATAGACTGGATCAAGCAGAAGAAAAAATTTTAAAGCTTGAAGGCTGGTCTTGTGAACTAACCCAATCTGATAAAAATAAAGAAAAAAATTATTTTAAATGAGCTGATTTTGAGACATATAAGACTATATAAAGCAACAAAACCTATGAACTATTGGCATTCCTGAGAGAGTAGGAGAAAAAGCAAACAAACTGGAAAATATATTTGAGGGAATAATTCAAGAAAACTTTCCTAATCTTGCTAGATAGGTAGAAATCCAGAGAACACCTGTGAGATACCATAAAAATGAACATCACTGGCTGGGCGTGGTGGCTTACGTCTGTAATCCCAGCCTTTGGGAGGCTGAGGCAGGTGGATCATGAGGTCAGTAGTTCAAGACCAGCCTGGCCAAGATGGTGAAACCCCGTCTCTACTAAAAAATACAAAAAATTAGCCAGGCAAGGTGGCAGGCACCTGTAATTTCAGCTACTCGGGAGGCTGAGGCAGGAGAATCCATTGAACTTGGAGGGCAGAGGTTGCAGTGAGCCGAGATCTCACCACTGCACTTCAGCCTGGGTGACAGAGTGAGACTCTGTCTCAAAACAAAACAAAACAAAACAACAACAACAAAAAAATCACCAAGGTATATAGTCACCAGACTGTTCAAGGGCAACATTACAGAAAAAAAAATCTTAAAGGCAGCCAGAGAAAAACGCAGATCACATACAAAGGGAACCTCATCAGGATAATAACAGATTTCTCAGCAGAGGGTTGCAAGCTAGGAGAGACTGGGGGCCTATTTTCAGCGTTCTTAAAAGAAATTCCAACCCATAATTTCACATACTGCCAAACTATGGTTCATAAGTGCAGGACAAATAAAATCTTTTCCAGGTAATCAAGTGCTAAAGGAATTTGTTACCACTAGACCATCCTTATAAGAGATCTTTACACGGGAGTTCTAAACATGGAAACAAAAGAACCATACTTGCTTCCACATAAACACACTTAAGCACATAGCCTGCACACCCTACAAAGCAAAAACACAATAGAAACAACAAAGCAAACAGCTAACAACTAAACAAGGGATCAAAACCTCACATATAAAAATTAACCTTGAACATAAATGGTCTAAATGCCTGATATGGTTTGGCTCTGTGTCCTCACTCAAATCTCATGTTGAATTTTAATTCTTAATGTTTGGGGGGACCTGATGGGAGGTGATTGGATCATAGGGGCAGATTTCTCCCATGCTGTTTTTGTGATAATGAGTGAGTTCTCAGGAGATCTGATGGTTTAAAAGTGGTAGCACTTCCCCTGTCATTCCCTCTCTCTCTCCTGCTCTGCCATGGTGAGATGTGCTTGCTTCCCATTTGCCTTCCACCATGATTGTAAGTTTCCCGAGACCTCCTAGCTATGTTTCCTCTTAAGCCTGCAGAAATGAGTCAAAGGTCTTTTCTTCATAAATTACCAAGTCTCAGGTAGTTCTTTATAACAGTATGAGAATGAGCTAATACAAAAATTGGGACTGGGAGAGTAGAACACTGTTTAAAAAGATACCTGAAAATGTGGGAGTGATTTTGAACTGAGTAATGGGCAGAGGTTGGAACAGTTTGCAGGGCTCAGAAGACAGAAAGATATGGGAATGTTTGGAACTTCCTAGAGACTTGTTGAATAGTTGTGACCAAAATGCTGATAGTGACATAGACAATGACTCCAGACTGAGGTAGTCTCAGATGGAGTGAGGAACTTATTGGGAACTGGAGTAAAGGTCACTCTTGCTATGCTTTAGCAGAAAGACTGGTGGCATTTTGCTCCTGACCTAGAGATCTGTGAAGCTTTGAACTTCAGAGAGATGATTTGGGGTATATGGTGGAAGAAATTTCTAAGCAGCAAAGCATTCAAGATGTATGTGACCTGGCTGTTTCTAAACATGTATGCTTATATGCATGAAAAAAGAGATTATCTGAACCTGGAACTTACATTTAAAAGTGAAGCACAGAAAAAAAAAAAAAAAAAAAAAAAAATTCAGCCTGGCCATGTGTTAGAAAAGAAAAAAAAAATTTCCTGGGGAGAAATTCAGGCCTGTTGCAGAAATTTGCATTATTAAAGAGGAGTCAAATGTTAACAGTCCAGACAATGGGGAAAATGTCTCAGGGCATCAGAGACCTTCACAGCAGCCCCTCCCATCACAGGCACAGAGTCCTAGGAGGGATTAATGGTTTTGTGGGCCAGGCCTAGGGCTTAGCTACTCTGTGCAGCCTTGGGACATGGTGCCCTGCATTCCAGCTGCTCCAGCTCCAGCTGTTGCTAAAAGGGGCCAAGGTACAGCTTGGGCCAGGGCTTCAGAGGATACAAACCCAAAGCCCTGGTGGCTTCCACATGGTATTAGGCCTGTGAGTATGTGGAAGGCAAGAGTTGAGGTTTGGAAACCTCCATCTAGATTTCAGAGGATGTATGGAAATGCCTGGATATCCAGGCAGAAATCTGCTTCAGGGGCGGAGACCTCATGGAGAACCTCTACTAGGGCAGTGTGAAGGGGAAATGTGGGGTTGGAGCCCCTGCACAGAGGTTCCACTGGGGTACTGCCTAGTGGAGCTGTGAGAAGAGGACCACCATCAACCATATTTTAGAATGGTAGATCCATCAACAGCTTGCATGTGTGCCTGGAATAGCTACAGGCATTCAATGCCAGCCTGTAAAAGCAGCTGCGGGGGCTGTACCCTGCAGAGCCACAGAGTGGAGATGCTGAAGGCCTTGGGAGCCCACCCATTGCATCAGTATACCCTGGATGTGAGACATGGAGACAAAAGAGATTATTTTGGAGCTTTAATATTTAATGACTGCCCTGCTGGGTTTTGGACGTGCATGGGGCCTGTATCTCCTTTGTTTTGGCCAGTTACTCCCATTTAAAATGGGAGCATTTACCCAATGCCCATATCCCTATTGTATCTTGGAAGTAACTAACTCGTTTTGATATTACAAGATCATAGGTGGAAGGGAGTTGCCTTGTCTCAGATGAGACTTTGGTCTTGGACTTTTGGGTTAATGCTGGAATGAGTTAAGACTTTGGGGGACCATTGGGAAGGCATGATTGTGTTTTGAAAAGTGGGAAGGACGTAAGATTTGGAAGGGGCCAGGGCGGAATGATATGGTTTCGTTCTGTGTCCCCATCCCATCTCATGTTGAATTGTAATTCCCAATGTTGAGGGAGGAACCTGGTAGGAGGTGATTGGATCATGGGGGCAAATTTCCCCCATGCTGTTGTCATGATGGTGAGTGTGTTCTCCCAAGATATGATGATTTAAAAGTGTGTGGCACTCCCCCAACCTACCTCTCCTGCTCTGCCATGGTAAGATGTGCTTGCTTCCACTTCACCTTCTGCCTTGATTGTAAGTTTCCTGAGGTTGCCTAGCTCTGCTTCCTGTTAAGCTTGCAGAACTGCGAGTCATTTAAATGTCATTTCTTCATAAATTACCCAGTCTCAGGTAGTACTTTATAGCAGCACGAGAATGGACTAATACAACGTCCCACTTAAAAGTCACAGAGTGGCTCCAGGCACAGTGGCTCACACCTGTAATTCCAGCACTTTGGGAGGCTGAGGTGGGTGGATCACCTGAGATCAGGAGTTTGAAACCAGCCTGACCAACAAGGTAAAACCCCATCTCTACTAAAAATACAAAAATTAGCCAGGCCTGGTGGCAGGCACCTGTAGTCCCAGCTACTCGGGAGGCTGAGACAGGAGAATTGCTTGAACCCAGGAGGTGGAGGTTGCAGTGAGCTGAGATCACGCCACTGCATTCCAGCCTGGGCAACAGAGCAAGATGCCATCTAAAAAAAAAAAAAATCACAGAGTGGCAAACCAGTTAGGAAAACTGGACTCATTCATCTTCTGTATTCAAGAAACCCATCTTACGTGTAATGACAACCATAGGCTCAAAGTAAAGGGTTGGAGAAAGATGTAGCATGCAAACAGAAAACTAAAAAGAGCAGGGGTTGCTATTCTTAGATCAGATAAAACAGACTTTAACAGCAGTAAAAAAGGAAAAAGAAGGGCATTGCCTAATGAATTCATTCAATTCAATAAGAAGATTTAACTATCCTAAATATATATGCCCTCAACATTGGCCCTCAACATTGGCCTCAACATATGCCCAGATTCATAAAACAAGGACTTCTAAGGACCTAGAAAGCCATACAACAATAGTGGGGGACTGACAGCATTAGATCATCAAGGCAGAAAACTAACACATTCTGGACTTAAACTCAATGCTTGTCCAATTGGATCTAATAAACATCTACAGAATAATTCATCAACCACAGAACATAAATTCTTCTCATCTGTACACAGAACATACACAGAACATATACTCCAAGATTCACCACATCCTTGGCCATAAACCAAGACTCAATACATTTTAAAAAATCAAAATCATGCCAGTCATACTGTCAGGTCACAGTGGAATACAAAGAGAAGCCAACGTCAAGAAGATCTGCACAAACCACACAATTACATGGAAATTAAAAAGTTTGCTCTGGAGAACTTTGAGTAAACAATAAAATCAAGGCAGAAATAAAAAATTAAAATAAATGAAAACAGAGATAACAACTTACCAAAATCTCTGGGATGTAGCAAAAACAATAGTAAGAGGAGAGTTTATAGCTCTAAATGCCTACGTCAACAAGTTAGAAAGATCTCACATTAATGATCTAACATCACACCTAGAGGAACTTAAGAAAAAAAAAAAAAAAAAACAAGAAAAAACTATCCCCAAAGCTAGCAGAAGAAAAGGAAGAACTAAAGAGCAGAACTGAATGAAATTGAGACCCAAAAATCAACAAAACCAAAAGTTGTTTTTTTAAAGGATAAACAAGATTGATAGACAGCTAGCTAGACGAACAAAGAAAAAAGAGAAGATCCAAATAAACACAAACAGAAATGACAAACATGACATCATAATGGATCCCATAGAAATACAAAAGATCCTTAGATAACTATTGTGAACACTTCTGCACACACAAACTACACTATCTAGAGGAAATGATTAAATTCCTGAAAACGCACAATGTCCCAAGTTTAAATCAGGAAAAAACTGAAGCACTGAACAGACCAATATTGGGTTCCAAATGGAATTAGTAATAAAAAACTTACCAACCAAAAGGAAAGCCCTCGCCAGAGAGATTCACAGCTAAATTCTACCAGATGCACAAAATAGAGCTGGTACCAATTCTACTGAAACTATTTCAAAAAATCGAGAAGGAAAGACTTCTCCCTAACTCGTTCCCTGAAGCCAGCATCACCCTGATACCAAACCCTGTAAGAGATACAGTGAAAATGGAAAACTATAAGACAATATCCCTGATGAACACAGACACAAACATTCTCAACAAAACACTAGCAAACCAAATCAAACATAACCACGATCAAGTTGGCCTCATTGCTGGTATGGAAGGTTAGCTCAATATATGCAAATCAATAAATATGATTTACCACATGAAAAGAATTAAAACCATATGATCATCTCAATAGACACAGAAACAGTTTTTGATAAAATGCAATGCCACTTCTTCATAAAAAGCCTCAAGAAACTAGGCAACAAACAAACATACCTAAAAACAATAAGAGACCACAATGACAAACCCACAACCAACATCAGACTGAATGGGCAAAAGCTGGAAGAATTTTCCTTGAGATCTGGAACAAGGTAAGGATGCTCACTCTCACCACTCCTATTAACACTGGAAGTGCTAGCCAGAGCGGTCAGGCAAGAGAAAGAAACAAAAGGCATTTAAACACGAAAAAAAGAAGTCGAACTATCTCTCTTGCATAATACATGATTTTATACCTAGAAAATTCTAAAGACTCCACCAAAAGGCTCCTAAAACTGATAAATGTCTTCAGTAAAGTTTCTGGACACAAAATAAACCTGCAAAAATTAGTATCATTTCCATACAACTATAGCGTTCAAGGTGAGAGCCAAATCAAGAAAGTAATCCCATTTACAATAGACACACACATACACACACACACACAAAATACCTAGGAATACATCTAACTAAGCAGATGAAAGATTTCTACAAGGATAACTATAAAACATTGCTAACAGAAATCACAGATGACACTAACAAATGTAAAAACATTCCATGTTCACGTATTAGAAGAATCAATATTGTTAAAATGGCCATACTGTCCAAAGCAATCTACAGATTCAATGTTATTCCTGTCAAACTACCAATGACATTTTTTCCAGAACCAGAAAAAGCTATTCTAAAATTTATATAAAATCAAAAGAGCCCAAATAACTACAGCAGTCCTAAACAAAAAGAAAAGTCAGAGGCATCACATTACCCAATCCCAGACTATACTATAAGGCTACAGTAACCAAAACAGCATGGTGCTGGCACAAGAGCAGACACACAGACCAATGGAACAGAATATAGGACCCAGAAATACAGGTGTACACCTACAGCCATCTGATATTTGACAATGTTGACAAAAATAAGCAATGCAGAAAGAATTCCTTATTCAATAAATGGTACTGGGATACCTACCTAGTCACATGCAGAATAATGAAATTGGACCCCTACATTTCACCATATACAAAAATTACCTCAAGGTAGATTAAAGATTTAAATATAACACCTCAAACTACAGGAATCTAAAAGAAAATCTAGGAAATATAATTCTGGATATCAGCCTTGGGAAATAATTTATGACTAAGTCCTCAAAAGCAATTGAAAAAAAAACAAAAATTGACAAGTGAGACCTAATTCAACTAAAGAGTTTCTGTACAGCAAAATAAACTATCAATGGAGTAAACAGACAACCAACAGAATAGGAGAACATATTCACAATCTATACCTCCAACAAATGTGTAATATCCAGAATCTATAAGGAACTTACACAATTGAACAAGCAAAAAATCTCATCAAAAAAATGGGCAAAAGACTTGAATAGACACTTCTCAAAAGCAGACATACAGGCAGCCAACAAACATTTAAAAATGCTCCATATCACTAATCATTAAGATATGCAAATCAAGACTACAATGACATACCATCTTACACCAATCAGAATGACTATTATTAAAAATTCATGCCAGGCATGGTGGCTCACACCTGTAATTCCAGCACTTTGGAAGGATCACTTGAGCCCAAAAGTTTGAGACCTGACTGGGCAACATAGTGAGACCTCATCTCTACAAAAAATAAATAAATAAAAAGTTTGCCAGGTGTGGTGGTGCATACCTGTAGTCTCAGCTACTCAGGATGCTGAGGTAGAAAGATCACTTGAGCCCAGGAGATTGAGGCTGCAGTGAGCCACAATCGTGCACTCCAGTCTGGGTCACAGAACGAGACTCTGTCTCAAAAAAGAAAACCTAAAAAACACAAAACCTAATAAATGCTAGTGAGGCTGTGGAGAAAAGGGAATACTAATATACTGTTGGTGTGAATGTAAATTAGTTCTGCTACCATAGAAACTGGTTTGAAGACTTCTTAAAGAACTTAAAACAGAACTACCATTAGACCCAGCAATCCCATTACTGGATACATAGCCAAAATAAAATAAACTGTTCTATCAAAAAGACACATGCACTCACATGTTCATCACAGCACTACTCACAATAGTAAAGATATGGAATTAACCGAGGTGCCCATTAATAGTGGATTGGACAAAGAAAATGTGGTATATATACACCATGGAATAGTATGCAGCCATGAAAAGAACGAAGTCATGTCCTTTGCAGCAACATGGATGTAGCTGTAGGCCAAGATGCTAAGCAAATTAACATAGGAACAAAAAACCAAAAACTGCATGTTCTCACTTATAAGTGGGAGCTAGTCATTGGGTACTCATGAACATAAAAATGGCAACAATGGAAACTGAGGACTACTAGAGGAGGAAGGAAGAAGAAGAAAGGGTTGAAAAACTATTGAGTACTATGCTCAGTACCTCAGTACCGAGCTGATGGGATCATTTGTACCTCAAACATTAGTGTCACACAATATACCCAGGTAACAAATGTGCACATGTACCCACTGAAGCTAAATAAAAGCTGAGAAAATAGATAGAGCTGCAACAGCTGGGAAAAAATGGTCTAATATGCTCTTTTCCAGAGTGTAACACATACTCATTTATGGTATACAAGCAGTTTTTAGGTGGTACATTGAATATATATTTAAATAGTTAAGAGTTTATTTTAATGTCTTTTAGAAAAATTATAACTGGCATATCAAATCCGTGATTTCAGAGATATTATTGCTCAGGAAGAGGCTAAGTAAAACAAAAATATTATTAGACTAATGAGTTCAGTAGTGAGTCTGCTTCCTGATAATCCCTACTAACTCTGCTTAATATCTTTCCACAGCACTTATCATTATTTGACATGTACATTTGTTGCTCCTCCTCCCACAGTGTAAGATCTATGAGGGCAGGAATTTTGTCCATTTTGTTTGCTGCTATATGCCCAGAACTTAGAATAGTATCTGGTAACTAGAAAGGGCTCAATATACAGTTACTGAAAGAAAGGAATGATACCTGATGTAAATGACGAGTTGATGGGTGCAGCAGACTAACATGGCACAAGTATACATATGTAACAAACCTGCATGTTATGCACATGTACCCTACAACTTAAAGTATAATAATAATAAATAAATTAAAAAAAAAAAATTCAAAAAAAAAAAAAAAAGAAAGGAATGGGGTACAAGTTAGAAAATGATTGAGGGGGAAGAGGGGGGAAGGAAAGAGGAAGGAAGGAGAGAGGGAGGGAGTAGAGTTAAGCAAATAAATAATATAAAAGGTATGAAAATGTAGCAATAGCTGTGAAGCCCATAGAATACGGTTTGGAAAGCATAGGAGTAACAGGCTAAAGTAACAAGCAGTTTGGTTAGAGAAGATAAAGAATTATAGATGCTTGAATAATATGCTAAAGGCCGGGTGCAGTTGCTCACGCCTGTAATCCCAGCACTTTGGAAGGCCAAGGTGGGCAGATCACCTGAGGTCAGGAATTCAAAACCAGCCTGGCCAACATGGTGAAACCCTGTCTCTACTAAAATACAAAAATTAGCCGGGTGTGATGGCGGGTGCCTGTAATACCAGCTACTCGGGAGGCTGTAGCAGGAAAATCGCTGGAAGCTGTGAGGCAGAATTGTAGTGAGCTCAGGTTGTGCCATTGCACTCCAGCCTGGGTGACAGAGTGAGACAGTGTCTCAAATAAATAAATAAATAAAGCCCTCGAATATTAAAAGATAACATAAAATTCTCTAGGTTATGTCGCTGATCCCCAGGAATATTCTGAAGGTTCTATCCAGAACTCTGCCATTTCCATTCTTTGATAAAATTGAACAATCTTTTAAAGTCATTGGGAAAACACTCAAGATTAAAGATCTTAATGGAATCTAAGTGTCAGCGTTAGAGGCTCTGCTACTTTCTAAGGCAAGCATGCCAAGGAGAAAACAATGGCTGCACCAGGGTCAGGATACTTTCAGGTCTTTCTTCTGGCTCCAACATTGACTAGATGTGTGATTTTGTGAGAAATTGTATTTTCTAAAATTGAGGAGGCTCCTTAAGACTTGTGAGTGGAAACAGAAATAGAAAGAGGTGGTAATTGAGGTGTGGGACTCAAAAACAATTTTAATCTGCTGAGATTGTGGTTGCATTCAGTTAATAGAGAGTTACTGAGCACTTCCTTAAGCCAGGCACTGCTGTCAACCTAATCACTGCCCTTAACTTAGGAAAACAAATCTTTAATCAAGAAATTATAAAATTCTATAAGTGATCTAATTACATGAATTACTGTAAAGTACCCAGCATGTTACCTGGGTGCTTAATTTTGGTCCAGCATGTTTGCAAAAACAAAGGAGGTGACAGTTGTATATGTTTTAAACTTGACAAGCATTGGTCTCAGTATAGCATTTCCCAAAGGAAAATCCACATAACGTCACTGGAACACAAGCTGTTTATAGTTGGTGCACTGAAAAAAGCATTTTTAGCTTTAACAATTATGTAATATTTTTATTATATTTTTTAAAAGTTATATCTAGATGTAAAAGCCACGATTTCCAGACAGTGTTGTGCAGGATGTGGCTAAGTGAAAAAATGCAAGGGAGTAGGACTGTCTTGCATAACCGTGGCTCGCTTGATCTCCCTCACTCCGCTATGTTTTCATTCAAACTATCTGTCACTATCTGACATTAATTTTTTAAATGTGCGCTATATTATTGAAAGTTTTAGACATTCTCATAAAAATATGGGAAAAGGGAATTACTAATATAACTCTTCATCAAATGGATTCCTACCCCAGTTACAGTAATCTTGCTTTAATCAATCACTTGCAGAAGCTAGTAAGCAATGTACCTGACCAATCTGCAGAGTCAGTTTTTGAGCTGAAAGGAACGTTAATGCTCTGGTTTTACAGATAAGTAGACTGATGCCCAGGAAGGGCTGTGGTCACACAGGAAATGGGCAGCAAACTCCGACACATGCTACTTAATGACAGGTCAGTGCATTGCCCATAACCTCTACTTATAGGCAATATAGATTAATGGAGTTTTCTTCTCTTAACAGTTTCAATGTGCTGGAAACCTGTAAAGTTAACGGAATGGTATTGGTTGCTTCATTCAGACACTCACATGTGCAGAGTCACTGCCAATAATCAAGACAGAAAAAACAAAACAAAACAAAGATGAATATGAAATTACAATTTTCTGACACACAGTTTTATAGTATAAATATTACACAGTATACTATTGATGAAAACACCAGAATTACCTCCAAGGACCATGCCAGCCTGACAGCACTTTCTAAGGCGACATGCTGGGCAGTTTTTTCTGCGGATTTTATCAACGATGCAGTCATTTCTTCCAGCACATAAGTAGTTATGCTGCCCTAAAAAAAAAAAAAAAAAAAAAAAAGAGTCAAAATTATTTACAATATCTAAGATTCACTGGAAATTCTATGCAGTGGCAACTGAAATAGAGACTAGATACACATCAGCAAGTGCATGACTCAGCCAGCTTCCTGCCTGGCACAGCTGAATGTTGGTGAAGCTATAAAACTGCTCAGTACTTTACCTGTGCCTTTAGGAGCCTAAATGAGGTGAGCGTAGCTGAAGAATCAATCCTAGGGCTCCTTTAAAAATCTTTTGCAAAAGATTTCTGTTTATCTTCTTAATGGTGTCAGTATCAGATTGCCTTTAGATGTCATTTCAAGATTAGCTACACGTTGTTGATAAGCATTAGTTGTATGAGGTGGTCAAACTCTAGTAAAACCTTTCTTTCTGACATCGATGCCTTTAAGAAAACAGATACAGACTAAAGAATTGAAGAGGCCTCTGGAATAGACTTTTTAAAAAAATCTAAATTCTTAGTTCTATTGGAAAAGTCCCAGAGTTGGTTCTCTCTTTAAGGAATCAATGGAAGAGCATGTAAAAAAAGAGCACTTATTGTACTGAATTTAATATTTGCTTTATTTTGACTACACATTAGAAAATACCTTGAACAGAAATAATGATAAAGGAAGAACTTAAAACAGACAGAAGTACTCAATAAAGAAGAGAAAAATTATAGAAGTACAGATGATACACATCACACATCACCCTGGGGTCACTTTGTGTAGAGGAAACTATGGATGCCTTTAAAAAGGTCTGGCACATGAATTTAATATTCAACAATGATTTTTAAACCACAAATATGCTAATAAGGCATGGAACAATCTAATTTATTTAGATTTAACAAAAATAAAAAAATTCAGCTTAAACATGTAAACATTAATTTACTTTTTCTGACACTCTTTTTTTCCCCAAAAAATTCTTTAAAATAGACTGTGAGTCTTTTAGTATCATCAGCCTACTTCAGCCTACTTATACTTCTGAACATGACAAACAATTTTAAAAGATCATGGAATTTTCCTGTAGTATTTACATTAGTTAAGATTAAAATCAGAGTCTTCTGGCCAAAGTTTGCAGTACAGGAACTCAGAGGTACCTACAACATGTACTTAATCAAGCAGGGGAAGGATAAGCCTAAATGGCAAAGGGCAAAAACGCCAAAAGGCCTATCTATGTGACAGCTGATATCAAGAAGGTTCCTGACCTCGGGCATTTCTGGAAAAGCACAAATATTTTCATAAAGATATATGCCTCTATAAACTTATGTTCATGTACACTCACATAGTAGTGTTCGTCTCTTGTTTAGAGTCCCAGGAATTAAGCTTTCACCTAATAAAGGGTAACTGTGAAGCCTCGTATCTATGCTGACTTTTGTGCACATAATGCCGGTCCTACAGGAGGTTAGCAGAGTGTACTGCATGCTACTTTCTGATTTGACTCTAATTTATTTATTTTTTTAACCACAAGTTATATATTTAGGCTATAGGAGTGACTGTGAGAGCAAGGTGTGTGTAAGTCAGTCTATCAATCGATCGTCTATTTAGACCCTATATTGGTATCTCATAAGAAGAGAGAACAGAAAATAGCAAGATTTTCTATTCTTTTTTTTCAGACGGAGTTTCGCTCTTGTTGCCCAGCCTGGAGTGCAATGGCACAATCTCGGCTCACCACAACCTCCCCGTCCTGGGTTCAAGGAATTCTCCTGCCTCAGCCTCCTGAGTAGCTGGGATTAGAGGCATGCGCCACCACGCCTGGGTAATTTTTTATTTTTAGTAGAGATGGGGTTTCCGCATATTGGTCAGGCTGGTCTCAAACTCCCAACCTCAGGTGATCTGCCCGCCTCGGCCTCCCAAAGTGGTGGGATTACAGACAAGAGCCACCGTGTCCGGCAAGGTTCTCTATTCTGTACAGAAAACAGACTTCAAGAAATAGAGCACACAGATGTAATTGTTGTTTGAAGGGAGGCTGTCCTACTCTCTGCTTCCAGGTCATAAATACCCAGGAAAAAGGTCTGATCTAAACACCAGAAGCTGGCATGCTGCTCATCTGTCTCATTTATATTTCTAAAATGGCCTACAATATCACCTCCTTATTCAGTGTCTCATAGAGTCCTCTTTACCAACCGTTTTTGCTTTCGTCCTTCAAACGGTTCCTTCCTATCTGCTTTCAAGTCTTGTCCCATCGATTTCCTCCTTGCTCTCCTAAAATCTTTAGTCTCTCCTGTCCAGTGATGTCCTGCTCTCTCATTATTTTTCCATCCAAAAAAGTTCCAGCACTGGCCGGGCGCGGTGGCTCAAGCCTGTAATCCCAGCACTTTGGGAGGCCGAGACGGGCGGATCACGAGGTCAGGACATCGAGACCATCCTGGCTAACACGGTGAAACCCCGTCTCTACTAAAAAATACAAAAAACTAGCCGGGCGAGGTGGCGGGCGCCTGTAGTCCCAGCTACTCCGGAGGCTGAGGCAGGAGAATGGCGGGAACCCGGGAGGCGGAGCTTGCAGTGAGCTGAGATCCGGCCACAGCACTCCAGCCTGGGCGACAGAGCAAGACTCCGTCTCAAAAAAAAAAAAAAAAAAAAAAAAAAAAGTTCCAGCACCAAAAAAAGGAACCCTAGCTCACTCTAGATTCTCCCGGAATCCATTCCCCTTTTTTTTGGTCATCAAAGTTGTTGAAAACATCATCTACATTTGCTGTTTCTACCTAACTTTCTTTATTCCTATATGGTAATTTGACTTTTGTAGTCACTATTCTTATAAAATCGCTTAACATCATCAAAGATTTTTTCATTCCTAAATGCTGTGAATGCTTTCCTGATCTTCTGAATCGTTTGCTTCAGGTGATTTCTTTCCCCGCCTGTCCCACTGATTCATATTTTGGGGCCTCTCTTTTCTGACTCTTCACCTGTCTTTCCAGCAGTTCCTTTTAAATTCCCTTTGTCAAGTTCTCTTACTTTCCTTAGTCCTTATATGTTGTGTGCCACTGCACACACTTTGTGGGTAGTCTCATTATCTTCTGATGGTCCCAAAATCTCAATATGAGCTCTGACCTTCCAGTCATCTTTCTAGGTACCTCAAACTCAATATCTAAAAAATACAATTTAGTGGTTATCTGTTCAAATTATATCATGAATTGTATTATTAGAGAAATTCTGTAAGAACATAAGGAAATTCAAAACAGAAAATAACCTACAATTTGATAATCATGCATCTCTTCTCATTTTTGCTTCCTTCTTGCTACGGTTTGAATGTTTGTGTCCCCTTCAAACTTTATATTGAAACTTAATCCCCAATGCAACAATATTAAGAGGTGGGGTCTCTACCTTCATGGATGGAATCAGTACCCTTTCAAAAGGGCTTGAGGGAGCGAATTTGGTCCTTTTTGTCCTTTCTGCCATGTGAGGATGCAGCAAGGGGCACCATTTTGGAAGAAGAGTGCAAGCTCTTACCAGATGTGGAATCTGTGCCACCTTGATCTTGGACTTCTCAGCCTTTAGAACTGTCAGAAAATATTTCTGAATATTTCTGTATTTATAAATTACCCAGTCTAAGGTATTTTTTTATTGCAGTGGAACAGACTAAAATATTTCCAAACTGTCTATACAAATCTAAATGGTTCTTAATATTTATTTGTTAATATTTAAGTGAATGTATTTATACTTTTATGAAACTCTCATTCATTCAACAAGTATTGAGTATCTACTATATCCCAACACTGTTTACTGACTAATCCACGTTTTTCCCCCACTAAATTAAAATGCCATCTTAATTGCTGACGCTACATTGTATTACCAAAGAGCAAAGTTAGAGGCCAAACTGCTTGTTCAAAGCTCAGATCTGCAACTTACTATCCACAAATAATAAAAGAACAACAGAAAATTATTAAGCACTTACTGTGTGCCAGGCACTGTTATGAGCTATTGACATATATTAACTCATTTAATCATCAAAGCAACCTTTGGAGGTATTATTCTCATTTTATAGAGAGTTAACTGAGGCATCTAGAAGTTAAATAACATGCTCAAGGCCACACAGTTAAACATTTTAGGTTAATTATCTTGAGAGGTAGTATAGAAAGTTAAGCATATGGACTTTGGAGCAGTACTGTTTAAGTGTGAATGTCAATCTCATCACCTAGTAGCTGGATGACATTTGGCAATTAAAATGAAGATAACATTAGTACCTTGGATTGGATCTAAGGAATACACAAGCTCATGTAAGAGCTTAGAATAGTGTGGCACATAGCAAGTACTTAACAAATGTCTACTATAATTATGATTATCACACATCTAAATCTCAAATATAGTTAGATTTTTCTAGATGTGGTCCAAGAAGTCTATATCTAGTCAATTTATTCAGTTTAAAGGCAACTTAAATATATTCTGAAACATGCATAAAATTGGGAAATAAGCCCCCAGTATACTCTTCCTAAAGATGTCATCCAGTCAACAACAGATAAGTTATAGCAAACAATGTATGAGGTAGGAAGTCTGGTATGAAGAGACTGATGATAAGTACCAAATAAATTTAAACATAAGTATAAATTTAAATATGAATATAAATAAGGAAATTATAGTTAACAAACAGAATGCAATTCTTATAAGTTTGGAAGAAAGAATGACTTAGAAGTTCAATATTTAAAGTTTGAGTGGGAAGGAAAATATTTAATAATTAAGGACACTGGCATGAAGTCACGACCTTGAGGGGTTGGCACAACTCATATCATTGTAGACTGCCTGTGACAGACTGGAACAGTTTAAAGAAATCTGGAAGCTCAGTTCACTCTAACTTTTCATCATCTTTAACACTAAGTGATGAGCCATCAAAACTGCAAAGTAGATGCATTATCATGCAAACAAAATATAGGGGGAATAGTTATAGGTTTATCTTCTCAAGCAATTTTTTTGGCTTAAAGAAATGTTGTAGCTAGCCAGTTCCAACTAGAGCTGACTAAGATAATTTGGCACGGGGCCCAGGCATTGCCTCTGAACCATAATGCATGGCCAGGACTCAGAGCCACCAAGAATGCAATGAATGCAGAGGAAGCCACTCACTACATGTGTCACTCCATCAGGTACCCGGCTGTATATGCAGGTGAAGAAAGGTCAGGCACAAATGCATTAGCCCTGTCACAACATTTTCCTGGAAATCTAGAAAAAGACGAAAATCTAACATAACATCAGTTGCTACCATTTTCTTCAGACAATAGTCCTCAGTTTATATCCTGGTTTTGAGAAACACATCCATGTCTAGATCTACTCGCTCACTCATCATGAACCATAAGTTGATGGTTCAAATTGCATATTGTTTCTTCTCCTCGGTCCAACATAACATTGTCACTATACAACAAGTGTAAAACAAGTCACTATATTAAAAGACTCGGAGCATTCCATTTGTTAACCATCTTTGCTATTTACCTACATTGTTACCACCAGGAGTATAAGACATTTAGGAACATTTAAAAGCTATAAGCCACCACAAACAGGTTACATGGCATAATGATAAATAGGGGAGTTCACTCCAGTAGGAGCCACTATCTAGCTCTCTCTCTTAATATATGCATCATCTGGCCCTGTTGAAACCTGGGGAGCTTAATAGAGCACTACACTTCTTTCTCCTTGCAAAACTGATCTGTTTTAGGGTGGAGAAAGCAGGGGGTGAGTTCAAACTGTTATGTCTTTTCTTTCTAATCACATACTCTTTCCCATATTCTTTATGCTCCAGAGTACTAACATCCTTGGATTACGCCCAAAATCTCTCATGCCTCTATGACTTTCCTCCCTTCCTTCCAATTTATCAACTTAACAAAATCTCACTCATCTTTCAAGCCTTGGCTTAACTGCTCCCCTCAGCTGGTCTTACCTGACTGTTCTCATAAAGGCTTTAGACATTTCTTCTGTGTACCAACTGCACAGAACATATTCTTATTATATACTGTGTGCCTATTGCTACTAGGTTCTATAAGAGTAGGAAATAATTAGTTTGATACTTTTAACTCTTGTGTCAAATACAGTTTGATAAATATTTGTTAGATAAGTGTATATACAATTATACCTATGGTTTCACTTATATTTGTAAATATAGTTATATTCAACAGTATAAGACATATTTTACTTGTCATATATAGTAAATAGTCACTTGCTTCTGATTTTTTACCCCCTTTTAACTTTTTTCTTACAGAATGCCTTTTATTCAGCAATTTCTTGCCTTTTTATAGTAATAGACCATAATTAAATGTGAAGTCTAACAAGACTATTTTTAACATCTAATTTCCAAGTGTTACTATTTTTTGAGACGGAGTCTCACTCTGTCGCCCAGGCTAGAGCGTGGTGGGCTGATCTTGGCTCACTGCAAGCCCCGCCTCCCGGATTCATGCCATTCTCCTTCCTCAGCCTCCCGAGTAGCTAGGACTGCAGGCCCCACCACCACGCCTGGCTAATTTTTTGTATTTTTAGTAGAGATGGGGTTTCACCGTGTTAACCAGGATGGTGTCGATCTCCTGACCTTGTGATCCGCCCACCTCAGCCTCTCAAAGTGCTGGGATTACAGGCATGAGCCACCGCGCCCAGCCCCAAGTGTTACTCTTATTAAAAAATATTCTGTGAAAATAAAAGCACTATCAAGATGTGATTAGATCATTTTATTTGCCTAGTGACTTACAAAAATTTTAGATAGATGACAAATAAAATTCCATTTTAAAGGAAATAAAATATCTTTATCATAAGAAAGGGACTTACCTGTAAAAGAAGAACTTTATATTGTTTGTGTTGCTTCTCAATATGAGCACAGGTGAACATATTTCACTTACGTCTGAGAGAGTTCACAATTTTTCACGGCATTTTTGAAAAGGAGGGGAAAATCCATAGTAAAATGGCAGGAAATAATATATGTTCAGTAGTTTAAGGAATGAAATAGTGAAAGTCAATATGATGTGACCCGCCAGTCATGGGCTTGAAGCAACATGAGCTGGTCCATATGAGGGCAATCGTTCTACCACAAACACAGAAATACTGGAGAAATTATGATAGAAGCATGTTGCTTAATTACAGTCTGGAAAAAAAGGTACGTAAATCTCCATAAGCCAGAAAAGAAAAAAGAAATGAAAGCCAGAGGAACAAACTTAACTGGACTCTGTGGTGATCCAAAAAAGTTTCAGATACAGATATAAGAAATGCCTGAAAGATAAGAAATGGAGTTTAAAGCCCGTGACAGGATGGGATATATTACTTCAGTCCCAATGGAAGAGAGTGGCAGGGCTGAACTACATGCATAAAAATGTAGAACCTTAAAAGCCTGCCTTAGCAATGAAAACAGGGCTAGAAAACACTATACAGAAAACGCCAGGAAGCCAGGAATCGGTCCAAAAGTCAGAGTGAGAACAAAAATCATTTATGACTAAAAACAACATAAACAAAATAAAGTATTGGCCTTTAATGGGAGGTGAATTTTCACTATTACGTGGTATAGGAACCCGGGCCAAGGAACAAAGACTGGTACAGGACCAGTGAAATTGCCAGCGTCCTTGGAGAGGCAAATGAAAAGCTTATCTGTAGGGACATGCAAAAAATAGAAGATTTGTACAAGAATATTTATAGCAGCAGTGTTCATAATAGCTTCAATCTGAAAACAACCCAAATGATCACCTATAGCAGAATGTGTAAACAAGTGGTTTTATTTATTCAATGCATTATTACACAGCAACGAGAATAAATGTCTAGCTCCATGCAAAATGTGGGTGAACTCCGTAAGTATAATGTTGTGTAAAATAAGCAGACACAGAAAAATACTATATGATTCCGTTAATATAAAGTTCTAAAATAGTTCAAACCAATCTATCATGTTAGAAATTGGGATGGCGGTTACTTTTGGGGAATGATTGAAAGGGCCAAAATGGAGCTTCTGGGAACCTAATGATCTTTAAATTTTGGGGTCTGAGTGATAACAACATGGTTTCATTTACCTACTGATGAGCTCTACATCTTTAATTTGAGTGCTTTTCTGAAAATATTTATCAATAAAGGTTTCTTTCTTTTAAAAACTAACTCCAGCTAAGAGGACAACCTAGAGAGTACTGTGATCCAACAGAGTCTGTGTAGGGTCAGTCAGCGGAAATCCAGAAGCACAGGGTCACGGTCATGTCCAGAGAGAAGAGAGGTGTCTACTGCATTACAGGATTGCAGGATTACAGTTAGAGCCTCTCAGTAAGGTATCTCCACGAATCTCACCAAAGTATCCCACTAGAGGAAGAGTAGCCTGTAATCTCCCACCAAACACAGATAACCCCAGTGACAGTAAAATTCCTGCTTATTGTGTAAAATTATGCACTCTGTCTAACTTCTCTTCCCACACCCTGGCCCTGGAAGGGTCAAAATCAGCTGCCAGTGGGTGAGTGTGGGCAGCATAAACAGAAAAGAAGCAGATCTTATTTGTTCTTCCCTGTAGGCTTCAAGCTCAAAGCAGTGAGTGCTGAATTGGGGCAAAGAAGAAATCTAAATTTAGAAGAGGATTTGTAAATTTGGCATAATGCTTCCCTGGGCATTTTGATTACTGATATGGTTTGGCTTTCTGTCCCCACCCAAACCTCATCTTGAATTGTAATCCCATAATCACCCCGTGTTGTGGGAGGAACTCAGTGGGAGGTAATTGAATCATGGGGGTGGTTTCCCCCCATGCTCTTCTCGTGATCATCATGAGCAGCGTGATCAATCAGTGAATTCTCATGAGAACTGATGGTGTTATAAGAGTCTAGCATTTCCCCTACTGGCACTCATTCTCTCTCCTGCTGCCTTGTAAAGAAGGACATGTTCGCCTCCCCTTCCGCCATGATTGTAAGTTTCCTGAGGCCTTCTCAGTCATGTGGAACTGTGAGTCAATTAAACCTCTTTCTTTTATACGTTACCCAGTCTTAGGTATTTCTTCACAGCAGCATGAGAACAGACTAATACAATCAGTGGAATGAGATGGTTCTTCTGATTAAAATCTATAGGACTGGCCTAAGATTTTATACAGGAGATGGAAGAGCTAGTCTACAAAGCAGGTTTTGTTGTTAGAGGTAATAATGCTGATACTAGTATTTTGAATACACACACACACACACACACACACACAACATATCGATAAAACAATTAGCAATAATTTTGATTTTGCTAGAAATACAAATGTAAACCAGTAATCCTGAACTAGAGGCAATTTTGCTCCCTTCCCCACCAGGACATTTCACAATATCTGGAGACAATTTTGGTTTATACAACTAGAGGGTAGGTATTATTGCAGAGAGACCAAAAATGCTGCTAAACATCCTATAATGCACAGGACATCCCCCCTGCAACAATTATGTGGCCCAATAGG
This sequence comes from Papio anubis, assembly GCF_008728515.1. NCBI lineage: Eukaryota > Metazoa > Chordata > Mammalia > Primates > Cercopithecidae > Papio > Papio anubis. The sequence goes on along the minus strand of NC_044987.1, from coordinate 33,198,026 downwards.
TCAACAGTGTGAGGTTGAGAAATCATGGTATAAATTCATGATCCCCTTACTTTTTCAAAAAGAGATATTTTCTAGGTCTGTTCACTGAAAATGCCCAGAAGTAAAGACAACTCCAGCAGGAATTCAGATTTTCACATCTAATATAATTTTCATCTAAAAGGAATCAGAGCTCCTTGGGGAAATGACTGATCCAGGACTAGGGCAGGAAATCTGCAAGTTGAGCCTGGGATGCTTTGCTGTGACAGATGATTTGCTTTTACTGAGGGCTAATAAAATTGTCTCTCATTGACCACTGATAAGTCACACCAACCAAAATTAAAACCATTTGAACATCAAAAAGAACTAGTTCAAGTGATTAAAACACACTGAATATATATTTTAAAAAACATGAGTACATAATAATATGTAAGAAGAGAAAGAATGAAAGAAACAAGAGGAACTCACTGGAAATAACTGGAGATTACTAGGGCACAAACTCACAACTTTGAAATTTGAAAATTAAAAGTAAATAATAAGTATGTTTGGCTTTCCATTATTAAATGTATTTTAAGATTACCAAATTGCCTCTTGGAAGAGAGAGAGAACTATTAAAAATATTTAGAGCTGATAAAACAGAAGGGATAATAGAAATAGAGAATCTTCCTTTTGTAATTTCTAATGAAATGGCCACCACTTGTCAAGTCTGAAAAGACAATTAAAATACTCCCGCATTTTCCAACTATGTATCTGTGTGAGGCCACATTTTCTTCCCATGCTTCCACCAAAACAACATATTGGAACAGATTGACTGTAGATCCAGATATGAGAATCCAGCTGTTTTCTATTAAGATAGACATTAAAATGACTTATAAAAATGTAAAACAATGTCATTCTTGTCATTACATTTTTTGGTTTGAATAATTAGTGTCTAATGGGTTGGCTTTTTAAAAAAATGAGCTAATAAAAAGTTTTAAAACATTATGAGTTTTAATTTCTAACACAGTAAATACTGAGAGAGATAATTCATGTATACAAAATTTCTTTGGGCTTGTAGCAATTTTTACGCACATAAGGGGGTCATGACATCAGTGTCTGAGAACCGTTGGCCTGTGTAGGATTCTTGTCAAAATGTTTAACTGGCATATAATTATGTGGGGGGAAAAATCAGACAAAGCCAGATTATGGAACTTTCTACAAAACAGCTGGCCTAGACTCCTGAAAAAAAATGCTAATGTCCTGAAAGACAAACAAAGGTGGGAGATCTTTTTAGATTAAAGAAAACTAAATAGAGTTGTCAACCAAGTAAAATACACAATTCCTGACTGGATCCTGAATGAAAAAAAAATTCTATACAAAACATTTTGGGAAAAACTGAAGAAATTTTAATACTGGCTGAATATTAGAATTGTTTTATCAATGTTAAAATTTTGGTGTGATAATATTGTGGTTATAATGGAAGATGTTCTTGTCCTTAGGACATGAATTTTGAAGTCTTAAGAGGTGAAATGTCATGATGTCTGCAACTTACCTTCAAATTGTTGATTACAGATACTCGCAGTACTATTCCTTAAAGTTTTTTTGTATGTTTTCTAGCATCCAGCATATTCTGAAGATGCATGCAGAATGAGACAAAGGTTCAGACCAGTTTTTCACAGTAGTAATCAGGGGATGGTCATGTAAAGTGGAATGAAGAGTGACTATCTAGCAGAGTGTGAAAGACAGCTGGACAATAACAAACCAGTAAGTTTAAAAATATCTTCATGAAGATCCAAGGATTTTTGATAAAAGTGAAGGAAAAAGGTGTGGGGGGAGGGAGAGAAGGAAAATCTTATTGCGCATATTAGAGACCAAAATACTAAGCATTTAACTGGTTTATTTCAAGTAACCTTGTAACAAAGTAGATACATAAACATTTAATTTTCCCTAGAACATCAGTCCCCAGCCTTTTTTGCATTAGGGACAGGTTTCATGAAAGATGAATTTTCCACTGACCGGGGGTAGTGGAGGAGGGGTGGTTGGGGGAAGCAGTGATTTCAGGATGAAAGTGTTCCACTTCAGATTATCAGGCATTAGTTAGATTCTCATAAGGAGCACAACCTAGATCCCTGGCATGCACAGTTTGCAATATGGCCTGCGCTGCTATGAGAATCGAATGCTGCCACTGGTCTGATGGGAGGTGCAGCTCAGGCAGTAATGCTCACTCACCTGCTGCTCACCTCCTGCTGTGTGGCCTGATTCATAGCAGGAGGTGAGTAGCAGGTGAGTAAAATGGCAGGAGAAATAATAATGTATGTTCAATAGTTCAAGGAATGAAACAGTGAAAGTCAGTCTGGTATGGCCCACAAGTCATAGGCTTGTTCTAGGTTGGAGATCCCTGCCGTAGAAGAAATAATAAAGTGCATGGAAATTCCCAAGGATACAGCAGATCTAAATAGTCTTTGGACTAGAATCTAAGACGACACAGAATATGCTGGCTAGAGAACAGACCACTGGGCACTGAACACCAGGTGTGAGCATCTGAGACCTTAAGGGCGATCCTGGGAAGGGATACAGCACACTGGTGGGCAGCAGGGCGGAGAATAGCAGCTCCTGTCTCTTACCCCAGCATGTTACTAAACTTCACCCTGAACTACAGGACACTACAGGAATCCTAAATTAGTCCAACCATCAGACAAACAAGTACTTTGGTATTGACTGGGCATATTCCTGACCTCTTACATATATAAGAATATATGTTATCTTCACCCAAGAATAGCAACTCAACCTGATGGAATTTTTGCCAATCCAAGCATTTAGTACTCAAGGAGGAAATCTAATGTCAACACAATTTTTATGTCTTAGTAGTTAACCAGTTTTATTAATCCTACTTAAATGCATATAGGGTGTTTTTTCTTCATATGAAAAATTACCAATATATGCAAAGTTTTAGCTTCTTAAAATTATATTTACCTGGGATGCAGTGAGTCTTTTTGATCTAAAAAGTAAAATTTTTATTTAACTGCCCACTTACTTCTGTTATCTGTGTTCTACCACCTATTATTAAAAATATAACCTTGAACAGATCACTTAACTTCTTGGTGCTACATTATCCTCATCTATAAAATAACAGTTTAAAAGTTGCTTTGAGGGTAAATAATGTATATAAAATCTATAGCACCATGACAGACACAGAATAAATGCTTAATAAATAGTAATTACGAAGTTCAATAAACAAATATTTCTTGAATATCTACCATGTGCCAACATTGCGCTGATGACACAATGTAGGAATGATCTCGTAAAAAAGACACATAAGAAAGAGTAATTTTCTATAATCAATTAATATTTTTGCTTGCCTTGTTTTTTAGTTTCTTTTTCAGAATCACTGGATATTTATGGGTTGCATATGTGCTCTCTATTCATCATATCTGTTGTCCAACAGCATAGTGATAAGGCCTTTCCAAGACTTTCATTCAAATTCAGTTCTGTCACTCTCTGCAGCATGATAAAATTATTTAATCAAACTCTTAGTTTTCCCATATATATTATAGAAATAAATATTTTATAATGTTGTTATATGGATTAAGTGAGCTAAATTAGATGAAATGTTATCACAATGACTGGTACATAATAAAAACAATAAATCATAGCATGTAATTTTCACCAGTTTACCAATTTCCCTTCATTCTGAAGTAACTCCTTAAATGTGAATTCTACATGATTGGTGTTATTTCCTGCTCTTTATGACCACCAATATGAATTTTAACTGTTATTGCATTTTGGATCATACTGCAGTAGTTTCTTATCTCATCCAGCTATGCTTTTCTCTAATCCGGTTGTTTCCTTATGACACTCAGCCTTGTTTCACAGATACTGTTGTGTTTGTAATAATTCAAAGCAGATTATTATCCAAATTTTTCTTTTCTTTTTTTTCAGCAAATAAATTTTAGGCATATTTTCCCTAAGATTGAATCTGCCTATTACTGATACTAAATGTTACTGGTGTTAAATGAGACAACTTGACAACACTCTAGTGGGGGAACGTGTTAAGTGAGACACTGGCAGTCACCAAAATTTGTTATGTTTCAGGATATTCATGAAAGCTGGAAGCTGGAATGGGTTGGAGGAGTGGGGAGTGTTGGGAAAAGGAATTAGAGAGGAAAGACGAAATTGCTAAGATGCTAAGAGATGACGGATTGTTTGAGGATGTGAGTAAGGCTAGAGCTGGCTAAGCCAGGGAGAAGAGTAGTAGACAGTACAATCAGAGTGCAACAGAGTGCAGATGCTGTAGGGTCTTGAAGGCCACTGTAAGAACTTTGATTTTTCTCTAAAATATATGGTACCACTGGAGACACTGGAGCAGAGGGCTAACATGATCTGACTTATATTTTAACAGTATCACAATGGCTCCTAAGTTGAGGGCAGACTCTCAACCTCTGGAATCTAGGAGGGTAAGGATAGAAATGAGACTGTCAACAGACCACTGCAATACATCCAAAGGGGAATAAGAGTGGCTTGAACCAAAGTGGTCAGTGGAGGTGGGGAAAAGAGGTCAGGTTCTGGATATCTTCTGAAGGCAGAGCCAAGTGGTTTATAGAGTCCTGCTTGGTAGCATATTCATTTTTTTTTTGTTGTTTTTAAAGAAATTAAGTCTTTCATGGACCTCTTCAAGGAGAACTACAAACCACTGCTCAAGAAAATCAGAGAGGACACAAACAAATGGAAAAACATTCCATGCTCATGGATAGGAAGAATCAATATTGTGAAAATGATCATACTGCCCAAAGTAATTTATACATTCAGTGTTACCCCCATCAAGCTACTATTGACTTTCTTCACAGAATTGGAAAAAGCCACTTTAAACTTCATATGGAACCAAAAAAGAGCCCACGTAGCCAAGACAATCCTAAGAAAAAGAACAAAACTGGAGGCATACCACTACCTGACTTCAAACTATACTACAAGGCTACAGTAACAAAAACAACATGGCACTAGTACCAAAACGGATATACAGACCAATGGAACAGAAAAGAGGCCTCAGAAATAACACCACACATCTACAACCATCTGATCTTTGACAAACTTGACACAAACAAGCAATGGGGAAAGGATTCCCTATTTAATAAATGGTGTTGGGAAAACTGGCTAGCCATAAGCAGAAAAGTGAAACTGGACCCCTTCCTAACACCTTATACAAAAATTAACTCAAGCTTAATTAAAGTCTTAAATGTAAAACTGCAAACCATAAAAATCCTAGAAGAAAACCTAGGCAACACCATTTACGAGATAGGCATGGGCAGAAACTTCATGTACAAAACACAAAATGCAATGGCAACAAAAGCCAAAATTGACAAATTGGATCTAATAAAACTAAAGAGCTTCTGCACAGCAAAAGAAACTGTCATCAGAGGGAACAGGCAACCTACAGAATGGGAGAAAATTTTTGCAATCTATCCATCTGACAAAGGGCTAATATCTAGAATCTAAAAGGAACTTAAATTTACAAGGAAAAAACAACCTCATAAAGTGGGCAAAGGATATGAACAGACATTCTAAAAAAAAGACATTTATGCAGCCAACAGATATGAAAAAATGCTCATCATCACTAATCATTAGAGAAATGCAAATCAAAATCACAATAAGATACCACCTCATAGCAGTTAGAATGGCAACCATTAAAAATTCAGGAAACAAGAGATGCTGAAGAGGATGTGGAGAAATAGGAAAGCTTTTACACTGTTGGTGGAAGTGTAAATTAGTGCAACCATTGTGGAAGACAGCGTGGCGATTCCTCAAGGATCTAGAACTAGAATTACCATTTGACCCAGCAATCCCATTACTGGGTATATACCCAAAGGATTATAAATCATTCTACTATAAAGACACATGCACACATATGTTTACTGCAGCCTATTCACAATAGCAAAGACTTGGAAGCAAGCCAAATGTCCATTAATGATAGACTGGATTAAACAAATGTGGCACATATACACCATGGAGTACTATGCCTCCATATAAAGAATGAGTTCACATTCTTTGCAGGGACATGGATGAAGCTGGAAACCATTGTCAGCAAGCTAACACAAGAACAGAAAACCAAACCGCATGGTCTCACTCATAAGTGGTAGTTGAGCAATAAGAACACATGGACACAGGGAGGGGAACATTACGTACCTGGGCCTGTCAGGGGATGGGGGGCTAGGGGAGAGATAGCATTAGGAGAAATGCCTAATTAGGTGACGGGTTGATGGGTGCAGCAAACCACCGTGGCACGTGTATATCTATGTAACAAAACTGCAAGTTCTGTACATGTACCCTACAACTTAAAGTATAAGTAAAAAAAAAAAAAAAAAAAGAAATTAAGTTCTTCATGTCATCTTTCTAAATAATATGTTCTTTTTTCTTCTCTTCAATTCTCTTAAACTGAATTATTTCTGACCATGAATCAGCTTTTCATCTACCTTTCCTGAAGCTGTTCTGCTCCTCTCTTTCTAAATAAAACAGTCTCTCTGGAGCTCTTCCAAATTTCTTAATTATTCACATATCTTCTAACTTATAAAATATGAAATTATATGAAGTATCTAGTTATAACTGACATCAATAATAACATAGTTAGCTAACCAGTAAGCATTTAGAGAATGTAAGGAACTACACATTACATGCAAAATTAAAAAAAAGAAACCACAATCATTTGACCTCACATACCATTGAGAAAGGAGTTTAAGACAGCTACATAAAAAACATTAAAAAATTACAAAACTATTTGTCAACACAGTTGTTTACGTCCTTGTGCTACTCTGATGCAGGATTATAACAGTTACATGCAAATGGTTAATTTCTTCCCTCATATCTATGTAGTTTACTTTTTTCTTCCTGATTATAGAGATCCTAAATTTATCAATGTTCAGCTTCATTATTTCTTCAAACTTTGTTTAGGTACATCAAGTGACTTAAGATTCTGTGATAATTTTCCAGAATCTCCTGTCTCACTTGAAAATGGCTTTGTAAAAAAAAAAAAAAAAAAGAAAGAAAAAAGGGGAAAAGTAGAACTATATGGATAATTAATTAACATTTTCCTAAATGTTATTTAAGTCTAGGCACCCAAATATGTAAGATTTGAGCCGGCCGGGCACAGTGGCTCACGCCTATAATCTCAGCACTTTGGGAGGCTGAGACGGGCAGATCACTTAAGGTCAGGAGTTTGAGACAACCTGGCCGACACAGTGAAACCCTGTCTCTACTGAAAATGAAAAAATTAGCTAGGCTTGGTGGTGGGTGCTTGTAATCCCAGCTACTCTGGAGGCTGAAGCAGAAGAATCACTTGAACCTGGGAGGCGGAGGTTGCAGTGAGTAGAGATTGTGCGATTACACTCCTGGGCAACAGAGTGAGACTCCATCAAAAAAAAAAAAAAAAAAATTGAGCTTAGGCAAGGTGGTCCATGCCTGCTGTAACCCCAGTACTTTGGGAGGCTGAATTGGGATTACTGCTTGAGGCCAGGAGTTCCAGATCAGCCTGCAACAAAGCAAGGCCCTGTCTTTAAAAAAATATCTGGAGGTTGAGGTGGGAGTATCACTTGAGTCCAGGAGTTCAAGGCTGCAGTGAGCTATGATCATGCCACTGCACCCTAGTCTGTCTCTAAATAATAATAAATATTTTAAGTAAAAAATATTTTTAAAAGTTTTGACTACAATAAGATTTTTAAGTATTTTCAATACATCTTTCAATCAATTGCTAGTATCATCTCGTACTTCACAGTGCCCAGTGGTGTGCTTTAGTGAAAGCGGTTTAATTTTTGGAGTCTGCCAAAACTGGGTTTGGTTACCAGCTCCATTACTAACTGCCGGGGTATCTTTAGGAAAGTTAACTTCCTTCCTTGTTTTAATTCTTATATCTGAAAAAAGGAGATGGTAGTAACTTCTCAAACAGCTCTTAGCTGAAAATTAAGGGAGATACAAGCATATAGTATCTTCTTGTGCTTTGCTTAATTGTACTTCACAAATATTGTATGTTTTACAAATTCAGGGTTTGTGGCAGCCCTGCATCCAGCAAGACTATGGGCATCATTTTTCCAACAGCACATGTTCACTTTCTGTCTCTGTCACATTTTGGTAATTCTCAAAATATTTCAAACTTTTTCATTATCATCTCTGTTACGGTGATCTATGAACAGAAATCTTTGATGTTATTACTGTAATTGTTTTTGGGTGTCACAAACCTTGCCCATATAAGACAATAAACTTAACTGATAAATGTGTGTGTTCGGACTGCTCCACCAATTGGCCAGTCTGTCCTTGTCTCTTTCTTCATGATTTCCTATTCCCTGTGTCACAATATTGAAATCAGGACAGTTAACAACCCTACAATGGCCTCTAAATGTTCAAGTGAAAGGAAGGGTTGCATATGTCTCACCTTAAATTAAAAGCTAGAAAGATTAAGCTTCATGAAGGAGGAATGTTGAAAGTCAAGATAGGCCAAAAGCTAGGCCTCTTGCACCAGATAACCAAGTTGTAAATGCAAAGGAAAAGTTCTTGAAGGAAGTTAAAAAGTGCTACTCCAGTGAACATATGAATGATAAGAAAGTAAAAAACAAAACAAAAAAAGCCTTATGGCTGATATGGAGAAATGCTTAGGGGTCTGGACAGAGGATCACACCAGCCACAACATTCCCTTAAGCCAAACCTAATCCAGAGCAAGGCCATAATGCTCTTCAATTCTGTGAAGGGTGAGAGAGGGATGAAAGCTGTAAAAGAAAAGTTTGAAAGTAGCAGAAGCTGGATTATGAGGTTTAAGGAAAGAAGCTATTCCCATAACATAAAAGTGCAAGGTGAAGCAGCAAGTGCTGATGTAGAAGCTGCAGCAAATTATCCAAAAGATCTAGCTAAGATCACGGATGAAGGTAGCTACACTAAACAACAGATATTCAATGTAGATAAAACAGCCTTCTCTTGGAAAAAAAAGATGCCATTTAGAGCTTTCAGAGCTAGATAGCAGAAGTCAATGCCTGGCTTCAAAGCTTCAAAGGAAAGGCTGACTCTCTTGTTAGGGGCTAATGAAGCTGGTCATTTGAAGGTAAAGCCAGTCCTCATTTATCATTCTGAAATTCCTAAGGCCCTTAAGAATTATGGTAAATCTACTCTGCCTGTGTTCTGGAAATGGAACAGCAAAGCCTGAGTGACAGCACATCTATTTACAGCATGGTCCACTAACTACTTTAAGCCCACTGTTGAGACCTACTGCTTAGGAAAAAAAAAAAAAAATCCCATGAGCGCTGATGGAAATGCGTAAGAAAGTTAATGTATTCAAGCCTGCTAACGCAACATCCATTCTGCAGCCCATAGATCACTGAGTAATTCTGACTTTCAAGCCTTATGATTTAAGAAACTCATTTTATTAGGCTATCGCTGCCATAGATTGCGATTCCTCTGATGAATCTGGGCAAAGTACATTGAAAACCTTTTAGAAAGTGTTCATCATTGTAGATGTCATTAAGACCATTTGTGGTTCATGGGAGAAAGTCAAAGCATCAGCATTAGCAGCAGTTTGGAAGAAGTTTATTCAAACCCTTATAGATGACTTTGAGGGATTCAAGGCTTCAGGGAGGAAGTAACTGCATATGTGGTAGGAATAGCAAAAGAACTGGAATTAGAAGTGGAGCCCAACGATGTGACTGAATTGCTAAAATCTCAAAAAATTTGAATGCATGAGGGATTTTGTCTCATGGATGAGCAAAGAAAGTGGTTTCTTGAGATTCAATCTGCTCCTGGTAAAGATGCTGTGAACACTGTTGAAATGACAACAAAAGATTTAGGATTTAGGATATTACATAAACTTAGTTGATAATGCAGCAGCAGGTTTTGAGAAAACTGACTCCAATTTTCAAAGAAGTTCTACTGTGGGTAAAACACAGCATTTCATACTACAGAGAGATCTTTTATGAAAGGAACAGTCTATGGATATGGTAAACTTCACTCTTGTCTCATTTAGAAATTGCCACAGTCACCCCAATCTCCAGCAATCGCTACCTTGATAAGTCAATGGCCATTCACATCAAGGCAAGACCCTCTACCAGCAAAAAGATTACAACTTGCTTAAGGCTCACATAATCATTAGCAATTTTAGCAATAAAGCATTTTCAATCAGGGTATGTACATTGTTTATTTAGACATAATGCTATTGCACACTTAACAGACTACAGTATAGTGCAAACATAACTTTTAGATACTGGGAAAGCAAAAAATTTGTGTGACTTGCCTTATTGTCATATTTGCTTTATTGTAGTTGTCTGGAAAGAACCTGCGATATCTCTAAGGTATGCCTATAACAAATACATACGATGTGTCTACTATAGTGCCTGGTACATAGTAAGGACACAAAAGGTGGAAGTCTCCAACCTCCCTCCCTAGCCTCTCACAGTTTTTAGAATTCTTCCTAGAGAAGGGAGCATTCTTGGTAGGGGCCACAGCCTACCTGCCTTCTATATTTCAGCTTCACTGCTTTAGGGAATTAAAAAGTAGTGTTTTCTCAGCAAAAGACTGACAGTCACCAGATCTCGATCAAAGAGTATTTTAAATAATCTTAGGTCTGATCTCCCTGGCATGACCTTCTGCCTCTATTCCCCATTGCTTCTAGAGTTAACTTTCTCAAAAAAAAAAAAAAAAAAAAAAAAAAAAAAAAAAAAAAAGCCAACCATGTCACCTCTCAGCTTTGTATCTGGCTCCCCTCTGAGCCAAGTAGAACTTTAAGAAACAGCCAAACAGCTATCTGAAATGCCATTTCTGGGTCTCTTTCTTAGATATTTTGATTTGGCTTACCTGGGGCGAGGTGAAGAAATCATCTCAAACCAGTACCCACCTGATTCTGAGGCAGACAGCTTGAAGACCGAAAGAACACTGGCTTACCAGACAAAATCCAAAGTACATCAGGAGCCAACTCTGGGATGTGTTGGTTTGAGAATTCAGTACTCATGCTATGAAGATATTAGGTAGGCAATTAGACACGCAAGTCTGGAGTTCAGGGGAAAGGTCTGGGCTGGAGATAGAAATTTGGGAGTGATTGGATTATGGGTGATTTATCCACAGTTTTGAGACTGGACTAGATAACCAAGGAAGTAAGTATATAAACAGAAGGGAGGAGGACCAAATACTGAGCACTGGACCCTCTCATATTAAAAGCTAAAGGAGAAGAACAGTTTGAATGGGAGCCAGTGAGGAAAATCAAGAGAGGGTCGTGTCCTGAAAACCAAGCGAATAAAGTATTTCCAGGAAGGTGGAATGATCATTTGTCAAATGCTACCAATAAGTCAAGTAACATGGGACTGAAAATTGCCCAGAAGATTTAACAACATGGTAACCTTGACAAGAGAAGTTTTGGTAAAGTGACAGAGGTAAGTAACTGATTGGGTTAGGTTTAAGAGTGAATGGGGGAATAAAATGTGTTAGAAGAGTTTTGCTATAAAAGAAGAAAAATGATTGGTGGCTGAAGAGTAAGTGAAATCAACAAAAGTATTTTGTTTGTATTTTAAGATGGGAAAAGAAAGAGCATATTTGTAGGCTGACAGGAATGATCCAGTAGAGAAGGGGGAAAATGATTTAAGCATTGGGGGAGAATTGGTAGAGCCTGTCCTTGAGTCAGCAGGAGTAATTTGGATCTAGTGGTCAGGGAGAGAGGGCTGGACTTGAGAACTGCAGATCTCTGGTAACAGAAGAAAAATGATATTATAGTTCAGATGCCACTTCTGTCCATACAGATGGTGGCAGTAATTTCATGAAGTTTTTTTTCCGATAATTAGGAAGCAAAGTTGTTAGCTGAAAGTGAGGACAGGGGAGTGCTGGCAGGCTGAGAAGAGAAGGTGGAAGACAGCCATCCAGAAACCACAGAGAATGAGGGGACTGTCTGCAGGGCAGATTATCTAGTCATAATATTCATTTTCAATTCCACATACCAGTTATGAAAAGTTTCTTTTACCCCAGAAATTCAGCTAGCAAGTATCTACTCTCCCTTATGTCAGTCAAGTTTCATTACAAATACTTAGGACAAAGAGACACTAGATAATGAATAAGAGATAATGTAACAAATAAGAGAGAAGGTTCTGTGGATTCCAATCTCAGCTCTACCATTTTATTTACTATTTATCTGTGCAAGTGATTTAAAATCTTTGTGTTTAAGATAACACATTTAGCCAAGTTCCTGACATATGTGTTCAATAATGTCACTATTATTATGAAATGTGTTCAGAACCTAACCACTGAAATTCTGTGGAAGATTTTTTAACAAGTTAGAAAATCTTATTTCAAAGTGTTTATGCATATAACTATAAAATTTTGATCTCTTACAATATCTTCACAATACAATCCAGTAACAGTGGAATCATTCCCAAAGACTTGATTTCAAAATGCTATCTACAAACCACAGGTGTCTTTCAAAAGAGTGGATGCCTGTGAAAATCTCCCTATTGCAGGTAACAATCCATAAATCCCTAGGCTGGAAGTGCCTGATAGCAAACTTGGAATTGTTTACTATCTCATGTTTTGATTACCTCCAGCTACCTCCCAAACCTTAAGTAAATTTTTGATGTTTACATTTTCCTTATAAAAGGATATGTATTTCAGATTGCAGACCTTTCCTATGATGACAAGTGTCTCAGAAAAGGATACTTCAAGATATACAGGCCAGTGTGGTGGCTCACTCCCCAATCCTGTGCACTCTTGGCTGAGGGCAGAACTCCTTTCTCTCATCATGGAACATTATCTTTTAACTTGAAGGGGCACATTTCTCATCTGTACCTTCTGCTAAACATCTTTTTTTTTTTTTAAAAGACAGAGTCTGCCTGTCTCCCAGGCTGGAGTGCAGTGGCGTTGATCTCTTCGCTCTGCTACCGTAAGCTCCACCTCCTGGCTCATGCCATTCTCTTGTTTCAGCCTCCTGAGTAGCTGGGACTACAGGCACCCGCCACCATACTCAGCTATTTTTTTTTTTTTTTTTTTTGTATTTCTTTTAGTAGAGACGTGTTTCACTCCATGTTAGCCAGGATCTCTTGATCTACTGACCTCAAGGATCTGCCCACCTCGGCCTTCCAGAGTGCTGGGATTACAGGAGTGAGCCACTACGCCCGGCCTATATACCTTCTAAGTATCATACCACTTGAGGCACTTGGTCATAGGGAAAGTCTGTAAATTCCTCGGTAAAATGTTATCCTTTAGAGAAAGGAAATGTAAACAGCAAAAAATTTACTTGGTATGCCTGGGAGGTAGCTGGAGGTAATCAAAACATGAGATAGTAAACAATTCCAAGTTTGCTATCAGGCACTACCAGCCTAGGGATTTATGGATTGTTACCTGCAATAGGGAAATTCTCACAGGCATCCACTCTCCTTGAGCCCTTGCTTCCTACTCAGTTGCTAGGCCCTTTCTATTTCCTACTCCTTGCCCCAGCTGCTAGCCTACAATTCCCTAATTTCTATTAAAATAGTACATAGAGAGGTTCGGTTCTTCATACTTTCATCCCCCTCCCCCCAATCCAAAGTGGCCTCTGGATGGGCCTTTGCACAAAGAAACACTTATTGAAGTGCTGTGTTTCACAAAAGATAAATCATTGTGGTCTCCACTGTTAATTACAAAAAAGCTGTCACAAACTTTGAAATTACAATAATTTTTAAAATTTAGTATTTTTCATCTAACGCTTAGTCAGGATTCAGACTTTCCCCTTCCGTACACCAGCATTTAAACACCAGGGTTAGCTCTCCCTGTCCTATTCTTCCACAATTATCAGCTCACACCTCTCATAGATATTACCAGACTGCATTTCAATAATGTGTTTTCATGCCTTTCTCCTAAGTTATGAATTTGGCTTATCCATTTTTGAGTCTCAATATTTAACGGAAATCCAGGCACAAAAAGACATTATTTTTGGTATGAGTTAATAAATAAGCAGATGGCTAAATGAAGTGACAAACCAGAACATCTCAATTCTCAGAAGTTATTTTGCGCACAAAAAATTATATTATTTCAATATCCTGCTGAGGATATTATGTAGAATATAATACAAACAATTTGAAATTAAACTACTTCTCAGAATCCGTGTTATCAGTTCCCTAGCTGTTCTCTCTGACTTCAAGCTCTCTAATCTCTGTTCAAATACATTCTGCATGGTGCTTTGAGGATAATCCTCCCTACATACTACTTTCAACATCACTCCTTTACTGAGTAAAATGATCATGTACTTCCTATTTCTGAAGGTGACATCCCCCACCCCTACAATTCTCTTGTGTCGCTTTCATTACCCTTCTCAATTGGTTCCGGTCTACCCATTGAACCCATTCCTCTCTCCACAACCCTGGCTCAGGTCCTTAGCGCACCATCCCCAGACAGTTCTCCTTGTCCCTTACCTTTCTGACGTTAATCTTTCCAACATACTGCTGACATACTAATTTTCCTAAATATTAAAATAGGCCACTACACTGCCCAAAAATATTTAGGGGCTTCTCACTCTTTACTCAATTAACTGTAAACACTCCATTGTGTCATTCCACATTTTTTTGACCTATTTTATAATAATCTTCACCATTCCTTTAAAGCAGTGGTAAGCTAACTTTTTTGGGGGTAGGGGAAAGGGGTCACTGATCTCTTTCAAAAGCTCATGAAATGGATTATCTAGAAAAAAACACAAATAAATTATATATTATCATAAGGGATTCTGATCATGTTCCCTGCTTTAGCCAAATTGTCCTTCTGCTCAGTCTGTAGTTTTTGTTTATAAAAGCCATTATAATTATCGCTATCAAAAATTTCATGCATTCTCAGCAGCCCATCTAGCATGCTCCCCTTTCCATAAAAACATATTTTGGTCTCTCTAGTTAAATATGATCTTTTTCCCCTTGAAATCAAAAACACATTTGGTTTATATATTACCTATATTGTACTTGCATATAGGATAAACTCCATGATTGAATGAAAAGTATATGAAGTTAGATAATATGGCTTATTTATCTTTTATAGCTCCCTGCAGAACCCAGCATGGTAGTAAGAATTTATTAAAAATGATAAGAATAATCTGGACGCCGTTGCTCACGCCTGTAATCCCAGCACTTTGGGACGCTGAGGTGGGAGGATCGCTTCAGGTCAGGAGTTCAAGAGCAACTTGGCCAACATGGTGAAACCCCGTCTCTACTAAAAATACAAAAATTAGTGTGCATGGTGGTATATGCCTGTAATCTCAGCTACTTGGGAGGCTGAGGCAGGAGAATCATTTGAATCCAGGAGGCAGTGCAGTGAGCTGAGATTGTGCCACTGCACTTCAGCCTGGGCAACAGAGTGGGAATCTGTCTCAAAAAAAAAAAAAAAAGATAAGAATAAATGATAAGAATTGTCTATAAAAATGTTCAGGGCTGGTACACAGTAAAAAGCCAGCAGGCACCACTCGCAATCTAGTCTAGAAATCATTTCTGAATACATGTCCAAAATCTCTTAGCTGAAATGTATTGGGCCAGATGTGTTTCAAAATTCACAACTGTTTGTATTTTAGAAAGATGAAATAGAGTAACACTTAATAAAACATTATATTTATGCAGCAAAATGTATGAATATTTACAGAGACTACAAGATATCCTCATGTGATTTCAGATCAGATTTTGCAGCCAAACAAATTCATGTCAGGTTAGATATTGTTGACAAGTGACTACACAAAATTTTTGTTTGCAGTGCTTTTTGAATATTGAGATTGTGTGTGAGGAATTGTGGGCCTGTGTCCATTCTTGGCTCCATCTAGTCAGGAAGGATTCCTTAATTCATGACAGAGTAACCTCAAGCTTTTGCTTCAACATTCTTCAAGTTTCATTCTTTGTTAGTCTCTTTCAACATTCTAGGGTACCTGAAAGTGAAAAGTGGTGCATACGGTCACTAGACAGCATTGGGGCAGGAGAGGCTAGCTGAGACTAGGCGGGGCCAGTGTGGAGGAAAGTCAGGCACCAAGTTAATCTGTAATCGCAGCCCCTTCAGTAAATACTTGCTTAAAGAATGAAGCTGGGTGCGGTGGCTCATGCCTATAATCCCAACACTTTGGGAGGCCCAGGTAGGTGGATCACCTGAGGTCAGGAGTTCGAGACCAGCCTGGCCAACATGGTGAAACCCCATCTCTACTAAAATAAAAAAAAAATTAGCTGGGTGTGGTGGTGGGCGCCTGTAATCCCAGCTACTCGGGAGGCTGAGGCAGAAGAATCACTTGAACCAGGGAGGCACAGGTTGCAGTGAGCTGAGATCAAACCACTGCACTCCAGTCTGGGCAACAGAGCTAGATTCCATCTCAAAAAACAAAAAATAACAACAAAAATAAAATAAAACAAAACAATGTCTCAGAAATTGGAAGTCTCTCATTGTCCTGACAGTAAGCAGTTATTTTCTTTAGATAGCTCTCTATGGCTAGTAAGATCAAATGGGTACAATTTTTACCCAGAATGATATTGTTCCTTGCTTTTTCATAAAATCAAATATTTTAGACCTTTTTCACATCTGTGATATAGATGTGAAACATTAAATGTGAATATTTAGACAGCTAATTCACTCTTTTCATTGCAAGGGTATACTACAATTTGCTAATCTCTTTTTAACAGACATTTGGACTGTGTTCAGTTTCTCAGTATTACAAATAATGTAATACTGCAATAAACATCCATCTAAAGGTATTCTAGAGTTCTGTAAGGGTGAGTTTCTAGAAGTAGAATTGCTGGGCCAAAGTAATGCGTATTTTAATTGACAATACCAAACTATCTTCAGATTCTCCAATGGTCATTGTTATTCATTATTATTCCAGTAATTGAATTGCTGAAATTCCCATTATTATTTTAATCAGTAGTGCTTATTAGTGAGTTGAGCCTTTTTCATACTTCTATGGGCTGTATTTTGTGAACTGTCTCCATATTTTTTGTTCATTTTTCTTCCTGTTGTCTTTTTCTTGATTTGGAAAAATATTTTGTATATAGGTAATAATTTCCTTTTGACTTACATACACGTTAGTTTCCTAATTTGTTGTTGTCTTTTGACTTCATGAATTTTTGAGATTATATAGCAAATTGAGCAAATTTGTTTTTGAATTCTGGATTTTATATCAAATTTAGAAAGTTTTTCCATCCCAAGATTATAAATACATACCTCCATCATCTTTCCATACTTTCAGGTTTCCTTTCTTTAAATTAAAACAATTAAGTTGTTGACCCACATGAAATTTTTCTTGTGTATAATAAGCCAGGAGTCACAATATTATTATGTTAAAAAAACTATCAAAAAATAAATGTTTCTTAATTACTGTCTTTATTTTTAAAGGCTTTGAGTAAATCTTTCTAGCTCAACAAACTACCTTTTCTAACAACTGAAGACAAATCTCTGTCGGTACTACTATTATTTGGGGTAAGTTAATTAACTTCCGAGTCTTTGCTTACATATGAAGTGGAAATGGTAAATTCTACTTTTTAGGATTGTTATGAAGAATAGAAATATTAAATATAAAGCATTTAGCATGGTTTCTATTACATATAGGCAATCAGTAATGACAACTCTTGGTACCTTCCTCTCTAGTTCACTTATAGCACCCTAAGTCTGCAACACACAATTTACTCAAACACTAAATTGCAGTGTTGTCTGTTAATCACTCACTTCCACACACACATTGCAGGCTCCTTGAAATCAAAGACTGTATCTTTTGCTGCAAAGGAATATCCAGTGAAAGTTAAGAGCATTGGCTCCAGGAGGGGAGTGCTGCTCTACTGTTGATGAACTGAACGAACCTCATCTGTAAAATGAGGAAAATAGAACCTGTCTCATAGGAACCTGTCTCAAATGAGTTAGTACACAAAAAGACATTAGAAGAGTACCTGAGTTTAGTAAACACTCAATAAATAACCATTACTTTTACCCTTTAATTTTTATATTTCCTACAAATGCTACAGCATTGTTTTGAGCTCACAGTTCACACTCACGACATGTGTATTGAATCTCATAAATAAATCACTTGGTCATAGGAGAGTAAATAGCATGAAAAGTATTTGCATTTTTTTCTAAAGAAATAATGATTACTAGTAAATACTATGCTTTAAGAAAAAAGTTAGGATTCCTTAAAATGTCATCTAAAGTACATAACACAAAATGCTGTAGTAGCAGTTAAAAACAAAGCTCAAAACCTGTTAATTTTTAAAAATTGAGCATTAAAATTTACTTGTTTTGTAGGAGTTAAAATTAAAAGGAAAACACAATAGGCTATTTACATATTACTTATTAGAAAGCATAACATCTCATCAGAGGAGAAAAAAATGTCTTGATGATAAGCTATATGAAGTATGCATTATATAGTTAATTATATGAGGGCTGTCTAGCCACAGGAAGGATATTGTGTTCATCAGCCCATCCTCAAATTAGGTAGATAGTGAAGATATATAGAGTATGTGACTTTCTGATGTTCTTAAATGACAATGAAGTTTAAAAGCCAAGGTGTAAACCAGCAGTCCTCAACCTTTTTGGTACCAGGGACCAGTTTTGTGGAAGACAATTTTTTCATAGATGGTGTGGGATGGTTTCTCGATGAAACTGTTCTACCGCAGATCATCAGGTATTAGATTCTCATAAGAAGTGTGCAACCTAGATCCCCGGCATGCACAATTCACAATAGCGTTCTCACTCTTATGAGAATCTAAGGCTGCTGCTGATGTGACAGGTGGTGGAGCTCAGTCTGTAATTCTCACTTGCCCACTGCTCACCTCCTGTGTGGCCCACTCCCTAACTGGCCATGGACCCGTATTGGACCATGGACTGGCTGTGCTATCAGTCCACATCCTAGTGGTTGGAAATCACTTGTGTAAATGATTAGTGTGCCTATTTTTGAGCGTCTGTCTTAAGTATCAGTTATTTCAATCAATTCTTTAAAGAAGTGACTGATAAAAGATTCCCTGGAGTTACTTTGTTTTTTTGCTGACAAAAGCAAAAGCTCTATAACTCAGATGTGATCTTCAGCTGGTAATGTGGATATTCTGTTAGAATAGTGAATAGTTGGACTTTAAATCTTGATCACAAATGGTCATCCTATCTTTGCACAAATGCCAAAAAGATACCAGCAAATAGAGCCAAAAAAGTCTTAGGAGTCACTCGAATAATTCAACACTTGACTGAGATCTAAGGGTTTCCTGTTATAAAGGAGTGTTTTTTTTTTTTTTTTTTTTTTTTTAAAAAAAAGGTTGGCTGAGAATCCTTTGTCCCAATAAAACTCTCAAGTGGAAATATGAACCAAATAAAGAAGTACAGAGCTGTTCTAAGCAGAAGGAACTTGACTGAGTTAAGGAGCACAATTTGAAAACCAGTCTCCTATAAGAGACCATGTATTTATCTGAAAAAGTATAAAATAATTAATATTTGCTCAAATACAGAATAGTCCAGGGAAACAGCACAGAAGTTAGAGTCAGACCTCCTGAATAGTAGAAACCTCTCTTTATACCCATCTGTAAAATATAGATACCAACAGAACCTCCATCTCACAGGACTCTTACAAAGATTAATTGAGCTAATCCAGTGAAGCAGTTAAAACAGTGCCTGGGTTATAGTCAAGGCTAGTTAAGTGACTATTAAATGAATAAGCCTCTTGCACATCATCAAGATATGATAGTAGACTAAAGTGCCATCCTTCTCCATGTGTCTAACTGAATACTACGGTGTGTCAGCCATGGCTCTGGCATAACTTATATCAAGGTATTCTCATGTTCACTAGTTGTACCACGGGTTTGTATTGTTTTCTTCTTCTTGGTTTTGTGCATGTCAAAGACAGGGTCTGTATACATTTTCATCTTCAGTCCCAGCACAAGCAACTTTTAAATGTATCGATACATGTATCTGAAGTGAATAAATTAGTGAATCAAATCATCTTAGCAGCAGGTAGAAAGCTGTCATCTAGTTCATCCAGAACTGTATCAAAATACTTCAATATATTCTGGAAAGAGAAGACATGTACCAAAGGAGAAAAGTACAAAAAGGGTTTACTCAAGTAATAGTGTAGTAATTCCTAAATATAACGATTTTCATATTATGAAGTATTAAGTAGTGGTTAAAAAACACAGGTTAGAACTACATATATGAACAATAGAGCTTCAAGTCATTTTTGTATCAAAATAACATGAATGATGCATAAATTATGATATATAACATTTATATATTAACACACCCCAGAGAACATATTCCACACACACACACACACACACACACGTGAAAAACTGAGGTAGATGGTAGGCAAGGGAACAGATTAGAGGTATTGATCAAAGAGGACTTAAGCCTTATTGGTAACATTTTCATTGTTTAAAGGAGACGGACTGTTGTGTTACTTGAGTAATTAAAGTACAATGATTCAGTGGCCAGAACAGGAGCAGTTATTAGCACTAGCATGCATGGCTAATACTACTGCTTCTCCTCTGGCTCTAGTAGTGGTATTAAGGTACACGTTAAAAGAGTATTAATAATTTGGGAGATCTAAATAACCACATATGAACAGATGACACCAAATGCTATCTTTTTGACCATTTCTTTTTCAGTACAGTAGAGGCTTATTTCAATGAACCATAATGTAAAATGGTGTGTAAAACCAGTCTATCATTATCCATGCTAAATATTAAACTGAGAGACCTCAGCTTGAAAAGAAATTGGATATAGAGTTTTGAAATAAAGTCTAGTGAATTACTACATATTTATTTTTAGGGTAATGTGAAAGCTATTATAGAGTAAACTCTATTGGAGAGTAATTGAATTTAAGTAAGATTATTGGCAAAATACCTTCTCAGAGTCCAAATATTATTCAAATAGATTACAGTGGAAGAGATTGCTGGATAATCTGCACTACAAAAGATGGAGAAAGCATTACAGATCTCTAAATACAGAACAAATAAATCACAGAAGTTGCTAATGAAAAATTGGATGTTCAATATTTCTCTTTCTGATGCTGTATCAAGGAGAACTATGCTACCAAACCAGTTTTCATTACTATCCTATGACACCAAGTATACTCAACTTTTGAAAGAAACACTTTATTCATAAAAGTATTTCATTTCTGTCTAGTTTCCTCTGTAGTCTATTTATTGTGATGTCTAGGTCTGAAAAACTTTCCCCATTATCTGACAGAGGGGTCAATTCTCTAGTTGTCCAAACATTGCATAAACAAATCACTTACCACACGTGCAATTAGTCATGTGTACACAAATCGGTAAGATTTCTCTCTCCATCACTACACTATAAACTTTAGTCAACAGCCAGCAAGGTCTCTCTTGTTTTACTGCGGTTTCACCAGCACCTACCATAGTACCTGGCGCATGGCAGGTACTCAATACATACATGAACTAATGTAATTAAGGTAATTACTTCATGAACAATTAATATATGAATAAAAGAATAAGGATAATATTGCAATACAATTGAAAATCCATCAATACCTACTTAGCTTACTGGATGCCTAGTATATTCCTAGCACTGGGCTGGTTACTGTGTACTGGCAAAGATAAGCCATTGAGAAACTGTCCTTTCCTTCATCACACCAGGTTAGTAGTCTGCATTTGCAGGACTGGCAGGTCATTATTACTTCCTCTCCTTAGAAGGCATTAAGTCAATTCCTGACCATTTCCTGGTTCACTCCAAACCTATAAGTCTTGGTAAAGGAATGCAATGGTCTATCCAACCAACTGGTTTTTGACCAATACTATATTTTAAACAGTTCAGTTAGCTTAAAAGAAATCATCTTTCCCAACTCTTTTCTCCCATTTCCTGAGTGGTATCTTATTTCTTTATCTCTTCTCTCTTCTGTCTCATATCAAGGGAAACCCAGTCATCCAGAATGACTTTATAGGCTCTATCACCTCCCACCCCTAACATGGGAAGGAGGTGAAGAAACTGTTGGCTCTTGCTTATGGCTTCTTATTGCTGCCTTAAATGTGAAGTTAATATGATCCATCGTTTTATACCACACACTTCTCATTACCCCTGCTCTTTAGGATTCACTTTTACCTTCCTAGATGTTTCATCACTTGGCTCACATCTTTTCTTCGAACCCTCTATTGTTTTTTGTTTAACTGCATTTCCTATTATGAGAAAGGAAGCGTAGTGGTGGAGGGCAGGGATTCTGGATTCATAATACCTGGATTTGAATCCTGACTTTACCATTTCTTAAGTGTATTAAGACAGCTTAACATCTACAGACCTTAGTTTCTTCATCTGTAAAGTGGCAGTAATAATAATAATATCAACATTATAACAATTAGATAAGTTAAGACCTGCAAAGCACTGAAATAGTCACTGGCACAGAGAAAGCACTTTATAATGCCATCATTTTCATTATCATCTTGGCAACATTAGTATCCATATTGTTGCCTGTTGACTTGAAACTTCTGGCCATATTGGCAACCACACATAGCACCACCGTGAACCAGCTCATCACGCAGCATTGCTTTGTTGAAGATTCTGAACCTGGTATAAGTCCTTCTACTTATCTTTCTCATTCCTGAAAACTCCTGGAACCTTCTCTTTATTCTCTTGCCTTAAATTTCCAATTCTCCAAATTCACCCAAACACTAGCAACCTAGTTTCCCAACCTTTAACTCTCTCAATTTCCTAATGTGAACATTCAACGCTTAGTCAGCGTAATCTTAATTTCTTCACTCTTCTTTGACTATATACACTTAAAGTTCTCCTTGATGCCTAGAGATCTTATCTGTCCTTTACTAATCAAATGTTCATATCTTCCATGAAGCCTTCTTCATCATTCAAGAATATACATATTCCAGCCCATGACCACCTCGCTCTGTCCAAATACAAAAACTCACAGACCACAAAGATCTCATATACATTACACAATTGCTTACTTGGGCATTTACTGAGAATCTTTATTTAGATGTTTTATGTGCATATGTTATTTTCCTCACTGTATTACAAGCTCCTTGAAAGTAGAAATGCCAATGGAAACTAATAATATGTCAGGCCTTTTACATACTTTACAAGCATCAGTTCATTTAATCTTTATAGCAACCCTAAGAAATAGCTACTGTTATCCTCATTTTATCTCAAGGCAGAGAAAAGTGAAGTCAGGGACAAAGGATATCTCTGGCATAAATTGCTGAATGAAGGAATTTACTAATAGAGTTCACAATCTTGTTCTAGTTTTATGAATGATTTATCTGCATCAAATCTTAAGTAATTCTTTGTAATTATTGCTAAATAAAGGTGCTTCGCTTCTACTACTCAAGACTATAGGACCACGCCAACAGCCAGAGTCCAACAAATGCTTTCTAAGATTACATTTGGAAAGACTTCCTCACAGTTTTGGATGCTATTCTAACAAAATGATGAGAAAGCATTCGTATTTGAGTTAGGGTGCTCTTTGCTCTACATATGCACTTTATGAAATAACTTCTGTGAATCAAACAGAGTTTATATATCTACTTTTGCATATCGTCTCTGATTTACAAGAACTGCAATTTAAAAATATTTAACCTATGTTTACTAACAATCAGCTACTAACTAGTTTTGTGACCTTCGGAAACTCATATTTATGTCTTTGAGATTTGCTTATCTTTAAAAAGAAGGAGCTGGGGTAGGAAAAATTGGTCTTCAGGGGATTCTAAGGGAGTCATTCACTTATAAAATTATACTATCCTTAGGAGACTTTAGAGGAAATCACATTAATGTAGAAGGGAATGCTTAAGAAACCAGAATCGAAGTCAGATAAAAATGGTAACTCCAATTACCCATTGGAAAACTGACTTTTTCACACAAAGAACTTCCATCTGTAACTGTTAAATAAATTATGTCAATGGGTAAGAGCCACTCTCAGTTGCCCTATTTTCTCAAGTACCACTTTTAACACTGCCTCAATTAGTTTAAAAGGCAATCAAACCCCCTGAAGCTGAATATGTTCAACTTCAGTAAAATACATTCATCTTTTGTAAACAAACAAAAAAAAATCATGTTCTAAAAATATACAAAACAAACATTTGTTATGAAGAACTCCTTTGAAAGCTCCCTTAAAGTGAAATTTCCCATTCCCTGCTTTTCTGCTTGTAAGCAGAGCGATTTTCAAACAAACAAACAAACAAATAAACAACCTCAGAACAGGAGACAAAAAGCCAACATTCAGATCTTTGGTTCCTTGTCTAGGTGTGATCTCAGCACTCCAGAGGGAACCCTAAGCTCCATTTTACATACTTATACAACACATTTATTGCTAGTATTAAAATGTGAACTCTTTCAATGTATTTTTATCTTCAACTGTAAAGATGTTTGGCTGCTTAGAGTTCAGGTAGAAATAAATTAAAAAATATTTACTTTGAAAAAGTCTGAAACACACTATGCAAGTAAAGCTGAAATCATTAAGCATGTAAGTTCAATGAGTTTAAAAACATGAAAGTTTTACTTAAAGCAAAATACTTCTTTAGAGATTATGTTACTGTGATGGCCAGATTTTTTGTTTTAAACTGTTTAATGCTGTCCTTATACACTTACAAAAATATACTGAACAAAAAGAGAATTTAAAAATTTGTTTAGCATTAGTATTTTGTAAATATTACATAAATATTCATGTAGTCAAAAGACAGTATCATGTAGAAAACTAACTGCATCATATATATGTTGTGATATATGTTCGTGTATGTATAGGCAAATATGTATACGCATACAGGTACATATGTGTCAACTACCATTTTTCTTTTAATCAAAATTTTAAAGTACTGCGTACATATATAGCTACATAATAGATATATAAAAGTACTATTAGAACGAAGCTGTTTCCTGAAAGCTAAGCAGTTAAGGAACAATAGAAGCACTTTCCTCAAGATTTTTAAGACTTATGTCTAATACTGAAAGTGTAGTTAAAGAGTATGCTATTATAATACCCAACCACATTCAATCTTGAGTATCATAAGTAAAAACATATTGTTTAAATGTCATCATATATTTTAAATTATATGGAAATATCACCATTTCTTAGAAGAAACAAGGAATAATTGAAATCTATACAATAATAGATGATCTCCATTTACAATTAAAGCAATAATAAAGGATCAGGGGAAAGGAGCCTACCTTCCATTGCCCTTTTAAAGAAGACCTTACAGCTCCCACAGGTAAGGACACCATAATGACAGCCTGATGCTTCATCCCCACAGATTAAACAAATCTTCTGAGGTAATGACTCGAAGCTGTATTGTGGGCTCTGGCTGGCTTCTGAATCCGGCCTTGAAATGCAAAACAAAGTACTCCATTTATTTTTAAGTGCACCACTATCTAATACTAAAGGTTTCTTAAACCAGAATTGACATGGTGAAAGGAAATTTTAAAAACAGAACTGTATATATACACTTGAAAGACATGCAAACTAAACTTGGTAATAGACTACCTGTAACTGGATTCAATACACTTGCAAATGATCAGCCATTCATCAGTAGCACCAATATAAAAGAACAATTATTACTGTATAATATTATGTTCTGGAAAGCTAAAGTCAGTTAAAAAGAAATCTTTCTACAAAACTCTTTATATAGAAACGATTTAGTCTTTGACAAATGAAATGTTATGTCCTTCCTGTGTGTATGCTGGGTCAAAACAAATATGGTTTGGCTTTAAAAGTTCGATGGTACTTTGCAATGTTTTGGTTTTGAGTTTCTAAAACACAACCCTGTAATCATTGCTTACTTAAACAAGTATATGTTTGTCATTTGAAAGTATTGTCCAATACACTGACACTGTTTTGCCTATTCACAACATAAGATTCCAAACAGAGCATTCTTTTTTTTACATTCCATTACTTCAGTATGCAAATTAGTGTTTTTTAAACCTGCATGAAAAAAAAAAGTTGTAGTGAATCGCAAGCAATAATTAGAAAACGGTGCAATGCAGTGATAGGTGTTTAAATCCACAGTTTAAACATCTCCCACGTGAACTTAACTTTAATCTTGAGATTCTTAAGAAAACTGAGCCATTAAAGTGTTCAAATCCCTAAGATGGTGCAGCTTTCGGTTCTGGCCGGCCACCTCTCAAGTCCCACCCCTCCCGGGGCAACGGTGCCTTAACTCCTCTCCAAGACAGGCACTCCTGGTAAACGTCCTTCTTCTAAGCAAGAAGCATTTCATAAAGCCCCCAACTCGCCGCGCACTTTCTGCCCCGCTGGGCTACAGCGGACCTAGTGTGACGCTGCACGTTTTAAATCAGGGTTGGTTCTGCTTCGGAATCTGGAAGATTCGGAAAGTTTTAAAAAAAACAAAAAACAAAAAAACAGCTTTCAGGCAGGCACGGCCCCAAAATAGTATATTCTGCGCCCACCTTCGTGTCCCCAAGAGTGAGGAGAGGAGGGAAGAAGAAGGGAGGCAACTGCCCCTGTGCTGTGTCCCGCTGCCCACCCCCTCCGGCCGCCCGGGGGAGCGCAGCGGTGCGCCGGGGCTGGGGCTGAGGGTTGGCGGCTGCCGCCAGCGGAACCGCTACTCCCGGACGCGCTGGGCGCGCCCCGCCCCGGGCCCTCACCTCAGGTAGTTGAGATAGGGCGGGTAGACCTGCTGCAGGCCCTCCTTGAGCACGGCGGCCTGGTAGCCGAGCTGCGGGAGCCCGTTGAGGCCGAGTGCAGGGTAGAGCGCGGGGGCCGCCCCGGCGGCGGCGGCAGAGGCGGAGGTGGAGGGCAGGCCATCCCGCGGGAGCAGGCAGCCGCCCGCGCCCGGCGCCTTGCAGGGCGGCGGCGCGAACGGGCCCTGCTGGGGCGGCGCGCCCTCCGCTTTGTACAGGATGCACTCCAGGGTCGACCCCGAGGAGGACGCGGACGACACTGAGGCACCGGCTGGTGCGGCCGTCACTGCCGCTTCCCCGGGTCTGGATGGGGGCGCTCGCGGCGGCAGCGGGGGCGGTGGCCCCAGCGGGAAATCCGGAAAGGCGGCGGGGTTGGCACCGGCCACCAGGTAGGAACGCGGGGAGCGCGCGGAGACCTCCGCGCCTTCCTCCTCCTCCTTGATCTTTAGAGCGGGCGGCTGGAAGTCGCCATAGAGAGGGTACGCGTCGTCCTTGGGATCGGCGTCGGGCGGGTACGCGCAGTCGGGGAAGTCGCCGACAGCGACCGGAGTGGATGAGGCAGAGGGTGAACTCCGCGGCGGGGCAAAGGCGCTAGCGGCCCCGGCGCCACCGTCGTAGCTCTCCTCTTCCAGCAGCTGCCGAGTGCGGGCTGCCAATAAGGCGTGACTGAGAGGCAGGATGGGCACGTGGGTGAAATCCATCGTCGTGGTGGCCAGCGGGGAGCGCCCGGGCGCCATGGGCGCGTCCTGCTCCACCAGGGCGACCCTGGGCGCTGAGAAGCGGGAATCTTCCTTGGGAACCAGAGCGACGCCTCCTGCGGCCGCCCCCGGCGGGACAGCCGCGGCTCCTCCTCCAGCCGCCGCGCCACCCAGAGCCCGAGGTTTGCCCTTCAGAAGCGGACCCGCAGAGTCCTCGGACTCAGAGCCATCCTCCTCCTCAACCTCCACCGCAGTGGGCTGCGGAGACGGCTTCACTGGGGCCCCGGACCAATGAGGGCTCCCAGAGGCTGGGAGCAGCAGCTGCCGGGATGGTGACAGGCCCCGGGGCAGCACCTTATGGGCAGCTGCCGTCCCGGAGCTGTCTCCAGCCTTGCCCCCGGATCGGCTCATGAGCGGAGACAACACCCTCTGGGTGGCAGGGGCAGCCAGTGGATCTTCAGGAAGTTCGGGGCCAAACAGGCACCAAGAGCTGGTGACCTCGCAGGCGGGAGGGCTGGGTTGGCTCTGCCCGGGACCTGAGGGCGCCAACAGAGTGTCCAAGACACTGTGCAGCAGTCCGCTGTCCTTTTCTGGGGGTCTAGAACTGCTGCCTCCAGTACCCCTTGTAGCTTCAGCTCTGGAATATGCGCCCTCCACGTCCGACAGCGACTGCTGGTCCTGCGTCTTTTCGTCTAGGGGGTCCTGTCCCTGGCAGGGCCGAGGGAAGAGTAGCCCGTCCAGGGAGATAGGTATGGCCGAAACTTCAGGCAAGGTGTCCGAGGTCTGGCTCCCTTGGAACGGGCCTGCGGCTGGGCGACACAGCAGTGGAGATCCGACCTCGGGGGAGGGCGGGCCGCCCGCCACGTGGGGAGCCCGGGGACCCTTTGCCTTCAGCTCAGTCATGACGACCTGGACTCTCCTTTTCTCCTCCCCCGTCTCCAGGGAGGAGGGAAAAGGGAAGGAGGAGGGGGTTTCGGGAATATAGGGGCAGAGGGAGGAGAAAGTGGGTGTTGAATGTGGCTGGACCAGAGGGATCTCCACCTCCCGGGTCGGGGGGGGGGGGGGGGGGGCGGGAGGGCGGCGCTGGTCAGCTCCTGCCCTTAGCCTCCATCCTGTTGTCAGGGGAACGGTGGCTGTCGTTTGTCCCAGAGAGCGGCAAGTGGGGAGCGCAAGAAAAAGTAGTTATTGTAGGGATCTCGTCTCCTAACTCGGAGAGTTCTCCAAGAGAGTTCTCCGACTTCTATCCGAGGACTGGAGACGCAGAGTACTCACAGGTCCGGCACTTGAGTGACTGCGGCTGCGACGGCAATTCAGTGACACGCGACTCCTTTATCTCCCGACTTTTTCTCTGGCATCAAACTCGTGCATGCTGTGAAGCTCTCAATCCCTCGCTGAGTTCCACTGCCTCTCTCACTAAAACCCTGGGGCTAGTCGGACCTCTCGGTACAGCCCATTCCCAGGAAGGGTCGTGCCTCTGCTGGCTCCCTACCTCGGGCGACAGTCATCCCCGAAGATCTCAGTTCCCAGCAGTGCGGGAGCACTAGCCGCCTCGGGTTGTAGATTTCACTCAAATGACAAGTGAAGCTAGTTCGCATTGAGAATGCCACCCACACGCGCAAATACAACAAAGCTTACCCCGATTAGTGACAGCTGTGGACTGGCCAGACAGCTTTCTAACAACGCCTCCTCCTCTAGGGAGGCCCCGCCCAAAGCCCCTCCCTACCCCAATTAGGGGTAGGATCTGAAACTCTGGAATTGGCATTTCCACCCATTATTCTGAATGCTACTCTCAATAGCAGGTTCTTTGGGATGGAACCTCATAAGCATATTCCATTTTGTTTTGCAAATTAAGAATTATGCCCTATCTAATTGGAAAAACGAATAGATTCTATCAGAAGTAGAATTTTTGTCACCATTTTAAGATTTCAGTTTTGTAAAGATTTAACACAGGAAGACATTTGACTACATTATCTTTTAAAATAATAAATGTATCAAAGATGATTCTAAATACTTTAAGAGATTTTCTCCCTTATGCGTTCCATAAAAGTGAATGCTTTCAAGTTTCTCCTGCTGCAACCAACATGTCTTGCTCCTCTTGAGTAATCCTCAGCGTGACAAAGAAATTTGGGAGTGGGAGATGGTCACACCTGTGTACCTATGATGGAAGTTTGGATATTGTGTGCCATACTTTGATTTATCCTAAAGAATGTGTTCCAATTTTTAGTAAATAGCACTTTAAGGAAAGTTTCCTTTAGCTCCAGCTTATACCCTGTGCTACATCATACGATCCTCAGTAGAGATGTTGAACGGTACTTTTTTCCCTAAATATTCTTAGTCTGAAAAGTAATTATCTTTGAACTCATAAAAATGAATCCCCTCTAAATTCATGAAGTCAGCAGAGGAAGGGAAGAGTATTGCAATATACATTTTAGATAAACAGTCATAAACTATATTTGACCCAAGACCATTGGGTATTTTAACATCATCTTAAATATACCTTGTTCAAAACAGAGTGAATGATTTGCGAATTTTCTTATAGGGCCTCAAGGTCTAGCTATGCTAATGACTCATAGTTTATCTCAACCATGTATAGAAAATACAGAAGACTCCAGGAGGTGGGGGAGCCACTAGAGGTGAGAAGCCTGGACCCCTCGATCATCTGGGGAGGAGCTACATGAGTGAGAAACAAACCTTTATCATGTTAGATCACTAGGATTTGGAGTTGATTGTTCTAGCAAGTGGTTTACTCTGATTAATTTTAGATATGTGGGAGTTAGGCAGATAGAGGAAAGGTAAAGAGAATTCCAGGAAGCAGGTATAGTATGTTCACAGGGCATCTGCAAGGGGACCATTTTGAATAAAGCAGGAGCAAGTGTGGGCACAGAAGTATATGAGACTAGAGAAGTAAACTAATTTATTAATATCGTTATTGTTGTTTTCAGGCTTTCTCTTTCCAGCCTATCTTAAAACAGTTACCGTGCTTTATTGAGGTGTAATTCCAATATCATATGACTCACTCAAAGTATCAATCATTGATTTTTCATGTACTCAGAGTTGTGCAACCATCACCCACTATTAATTTTGTAACATTAGTATAACTCTAAAATCTCAATATACACTAGCAGTTACTCCACATTTCTGCCTAAATCTCCCAGCTGCCACTAATATGCTTTTTGTACTTGTGATTTGGCTATTTTGGATCAAAGTTCATCCATGTTCCACATGAATCAGTACTTCTTCACTCTTTTTATTGACAAATAATATTTCATTGTATGGATAAACCACATTTTATTTATCCATCTCCATCAATTGTTGGACATTTGGGTTGTTTACACCTTTTGGCTACCATGAAAAATCCTGCTAATGAATATTCATGTGCAAGTTTTTATGCAGCATGTATTTTCCTTTCTCCAAGTATATACGTAGGTGTGCAATTCCTGGGTCATATGGTAACTCTAGGTTTAGTCTTTGGAGGAACTGCCAGACTACGGTTCTAATGATTGTACATCTTACATTTCCACCAGCAGTGTGTAAGGGTCCTAGTTTCTTCACATCTTTGACAACACTTCTTATCTGTCTTTTTTGTTATAGCCCTCCAAGTGCGGGAAATGGTATCTCACGGATTTATTTATATTTTCCTGATGGCTAATGCCACACAATGTATAGAATTTGTAAAATCAGGACAGCATTGCCAGTTAGTCTTCTAAGCCCTTTACCTGTGTTAACTGTAATCCTTCAGCAGTCTCACAAAATAGGTACTGTTATCCCAATATCATAGCTGGGGAAACTGAGGCACAAGGTTACCCGGTATTACAAAGTTAAGTACTGTAACCCAAACCCAAGACATCAAATGACTTCTTAAGAGTGTGATTTTAAATGTCAGATGCCATGTAATTTGGTTTCTCGGTCGCTGCTGTAAAATTGGCACTTGGCTTCATTTTAAATCTGACAAACTGTATTTGGCTTGATTTTGGTTGGTTATAATAATTCCCTTGTCAGAATGTCTCGGGAGGTTGTTTCCAAAAGATTGAAAATCTTGACGTGGGAAGACAATAATAAAGATGTCCAACATGTCCTAAATCACCATTATTCCATAAATTTTGATGCTGAGTGATTAGCATTTTTGGCACAGGAACTCCCCAAATGTATGAATCGTTGAATGAAACAAAATTCACTGATTAAATTCAGGTGTGATGGGGCTAACTTCAAATATTCCTGAAGACTGTTTTTGGAGAAGAGGATTTAAATGTGGAAGTTATGTTTTCTATCGTTTGGAAAAAAAACCATGTTATCAAGATATAGTTATCATATAATAAACTGCATATATTTAAATTGTATAATTTGTTGTTATACCTGTGAAGTTAAAATGATAAACATACCCTTTGCCTCCAAAAGTTTCCTCATGCCACTTTTTAAATCCCTTCATACTATTCTATCCCATCCCCTTCTCCTAGTACTAATCACCACTTTCTGGCAAGCCACTAATCTGCTTTCTGTCACTATATATTAGGTTTTAAAAAATATTTACGACAATTTATTAAACATTAAATTATACATATGCATATGCCTTTTAGGTCTGTTTCCTTTAAATGTTTTATTAATAGATTTTACTTTGGGGAACAATTTTGGATTTACAGAAAAATTGAGCAGATAATATAGAGGATGCTCATATATCATTTGTACAATTTTCTCTGTTAGCATTTTAAATTAATAGGGTACATTTGTTACAATTAATGAACTAATACTGATACATTGTTATTAACTAATATTCACAGTTTATTTAGAATTTCTTCATTTGCATTTAATGTCCTTTTTCCTTTCCAGGATTCCATCCAGGACACCACATTTAATTGCTATGATGTCTTGGGCTCCTCTTGGCTGTGAGAGTTTCTCAGATTTTCCTTGTATTTGATGACCTTGACAGTCCTTGGGACTTTTTGCATCCTCTTTACTCTTTGGAAGGAAATCATTATGAATCTTTGCATCCTCTTTACTCTTTGGAAGGAAATCATTATGAGTCACTTAAGGAAGTGTAGGGGAGTAGGGTGTTATGCTAGCCCTCCTTTAGAGTGGAGTATCTACATAATTTATTTGGAATTCTGTGTGGAAGATTTGCCTCTTCTCCCCCATTTACTTCTTTATTCAGTCTTTTCTTTATATCTGTATGGATTCATGAATACTTTGTTGCTCACATTTTCCAGGTTTGGCATTGGGAGCTTTTTCAGTTGACTCCTGTGCTTCTTGACCCACTCTCCGTATTGTGTGTATGTGTGGACCTTCTTACTCTGTGGTATTACAAGATGCTACAGGCTCATCTTGTATATTTCCAGCCCCAGTTGTAGAATCAGCCATTTACCCAAGGAAGTTTGAGACTTCTTATCGGAAGCTGGTATAGAAATGAAGATCTGGATGCCAAATAAATTAGTTTTTATTTCTTAGAATTGTATATAATACAGTATATGCTTTTTTCATTTGGTTTCTCTCACTCAGCATAATTATTTTGAGATTCAGCTAAATTATAGTATGTATCAGTAGTTAATTCTTTTTATTATTTTTATTTATATACTATAGTTTGTTTATGTATTTAACTGTGGATAAATATCTGAGTTGTTTCCAATTTTTTGATATTATAGATAGAGCTACTATGAAAATATTGTACAAGTCTTTGCATGGACACGTGTTTTCATTTTTTCTTGGTAAACACCTAGCAGTAAAATGGCTGGATAAATTAGTAGGTGCTGTGGTCTGAGTGTCTGTGTTTTCCCCAAATCTGTGTGTCGAAACCTAATCATCAATGTGTTAGTCTTAGTAAGCGGGGCTGTTGGGGAGTGATTAGGTCATGGAGTGCTGCCTTGCCCCTTCTACCATGTGAGTACACCGTAAGAAGTTGCCATCTAGGGACTGCAAAGCAGGTCTTCACCAGACATCAAATCTGTCGCCTTTATTGTGGACTTCCCAGCCTCCTGAACTATGAGAAATAAGTTTCTGCTGTTTATAAGCTACCTAGTTTATGGTATTTTGTTACAGCAGCCCAAATGGACCAAGACAATACATGTACATTTAACTGTCAAACAATTTTCCAAAGTGATTGTATCATTTTACATTTCCACCCAGTATATTAGAGTTCTAATTCTTCCATAAGCTGGGCAACAATTGGTATAGTCAGCATTTTTAACTTTAGCAGTTCTAACAGGTAGGTAGTGGTATCTCATTATGGTTTTAATGTGCATTTCATTAATGACTCATGATGTTGATCATGTTTTCACGTGCTTATTTGTGATATTTATATATTCCTCTTCTGTGTATCTCTGTGTCTGTTCAAATCTTTTGTTTGCTTTTTTTAAAAAAAAAAATTGAGTTGTTTTGTTGTTGTTGAATTTTCAGAGTTCTTTATGAATTCTGATAGAAGTCCATTGCCGTATATGGGATTTGAAAGTGGTTTCTTCTAGCCTGTGGCTTGTCTTTAAGTTCTCTTAATGGGATCTTTTGAAGAGCAGATGTTTTTAATATTGACAAAACCTCTTTATTTACATTTTTATGGATTATACTTTTGGTGTCATAACTGAATATTCCTTGCCAAACCCAAGGTCGTAAATGTTTTCTGTCATGTTTTCTTTTGGCTTTATAGTTTTAGGTTTTACATTTGTATCTGTGGTACATTTTAAAGTTACTTTTTAATATGGTATAAGGTCTAGATCAAAATTCACTTTTCTTGCATCTGGATATCAGGTTGTTTCAGCGCCATTTGCTGAAAAGAATACGCCTTCACTAATTTCCTTTGTACCTTTGTTGAGAATTAGTTATTCAGCTATGTGGAGATCTGTTTCTGTACCCTCCATTCCATTTAATTGTATTATTGGACAGTTTTTATGTCAATACATTATCTTGATTAGCTGTAATTTTTTAAGCTGTTCTTTTTTTAAATCCGTCTGTGTAAATGATAGTGTTCTGCCTCTAACCTTCCAGCCCTGGGGGTGAGGAGGGGTAGCCCACAGCTGGTTGAGGGAAGAGACAGGATCCAGGGTGTGCTCTGAAGCTACAGATAGCATGAGAGGCAACCCATAAAGTTTCTAAGCAGAGTGGTAACAGTGGCCCCCTACTTCTGTTTCTGAACTCCAGCTCTCAGGGTGTTGGTGACTTTGAACCCCCTCCCCAGAAATGGAAATGCCAAAATGGAAGAGCCCTTAGCCCCACCTGGCTCCCCTTCCCAGCAGGACATAGAGTTAAAGGCTAGACCATCTTCCCTCCTGGGTGGAACCCTCCTTCCCCCCATGGATACTTAATGTACTAGTGCTCCAACTTTATTCTTCTTTTCCAAAATTATTTTGTCTAGATCGTTTGCATTTTCATGTAAATGTTAGAAGCAGTTTGTTAATATCTGCAAAAAAAAAAAAAAAAAAAAAAAAAACCCTTCTGAAATTTTGATTGGAATTGAGTTGAAATTATAGATCAATTTGGAGAGAATTGGCTTCTCACTAAAATTAAGTCTTCCAACTCATACAGGTAATATATCTCTCCTTCTCTCAGCAGTGTTTTCAAGCTTTCAGTGTACAGGTCTTTCATATCTTTTGTCAGATTTCTCTCCAATTATTTCATAGTTTTGCTGGTATTTTGAATGGTGTATATATTAGCTTTCCATTGCTGAGTCAGCAAGTACCACAACTTACTAGCTTGAAAAAGCACTCAGTTATTATCTTACAGTTTCCATGGGTCAGGAGTCTGGGCATCGGTTGGATGGATCCATTGCTTAGGGCTCACATGGCTGCAATCAGTGGATAAGCCAACACTGCGTTGCCATCTGTGGCTTAGGGTGCGCATCTAGGCTTATTCAGGTGACTGGCAGTTGTAGAACTCACGTGACTTTCATCTTCTTTGAGGTCAGCAGGAAACAGTTTTACTCAAGCTTTTTAACGGTTTCTGCCTGATTAAGTCAGACCCTCCCAGATGATGTCCATACCCATATTATTCAAAAGTGATTTGGGATTTTTTTTTTTTTTTTTTTGCAGAGTCTCATTCTGTTGTCCAGGATGGAGTGTTGTGGCATGATCTTGGCTCATTGCAACCTCAAACTCCTGGGCTCAAGCAATCTTCTTGCTTCAGTCTCCCAAGTAGCTAGGACTATAGGCATGTATCACCATGCTTGGCAAATTTTTATTTCTTATTTTTTTTTGGAGATAGGGTCAGTCTTGCTGTGTTGCCCTGGCAGCTCCCAAACTCCTGGGTTCAAGTGATCCTCCCCACTCAACTTCCCAAAGTGCTGGGATATGCAGGCACGAGCCACCTCACCTGCCCTGATTTGGGATCTGAATTACATCTTCACATTTCCTTTTGCCACAAATGTAACATTATCCCCAGAAGTGACATCGATCATATTGGTGGTCAAGTCCACATTCAAGGAGAGGCAATTATACAAATACTGTACCACAGTGGGACAGGAATTTTGGAGACCATTTTATAATTATACTGAATTTCTGTATTGTGCATTCTTAGACACAATTGATCTTTAGCTGGAGTGATGAGGTTGGGAATCCTTGCCAGTTTGTTGATTTTAGGAAGAAACCATTCAGTCTTTTAACGTTAAACATGATGTTTGCTGCAGGTTTTTCATAGATACCCCTTCTCAGGTTGGAGAAATTCCCTTCTACTCTGAGTTTGCTGAAAATTTTATTAGGGGTAGATGTAGGTTTTTGTCAAATTTTATTTATGCATCCGTTGAGATAATCATACAGTTTTTCTTTTTTAATTGGTTAATAGAGTGAATGACAGTCCTTGAACTTTGAATGTTAAATGAACCTTGTATTCTTTGGCTAAATTCCACTTCATCATAATGTATTACTTTCATGTACTGCATTTTGATTTGTTAAAAGCTTGTTTAGAATTTTAAAATTTCCACTCATTAGGAATACCGGCCTGTTGGTTTCTTTTCTTGTAATGCTTTATCTGATTTTGGTATCATGAATGCCACTGTATACATAGTATATTTTCTTTCTTTCTTTGAGATGAATCTCTCTCTGTTGCCCAGGCTGGAGTGCAGTGGTGCGATGTCAGCTTACTGCAACCTCTGCTCCTAGGTTCAAGTTATTCTCATGCCTCAGCCTTCTGAGTAGCTGGGACTACAGGCACATGCCACCACACCCAGCTAATTTTTAGTGGAGATGGGGTTTCACCATGTTGGCCAGGCTGGTCTTGAACTCCTGACCTCAGGTGATCTGCCCACCTTGACCTGTCAAAGTGCTCGGATTACAGGTATGAGCCACTGTACTCATTATCTATTAGTATTTTCATATTAATACTATAAAATAAAAGAATACAATGATAGGTATAGTCTTCACAGATAAATGTATATTGGCACAAGCTGCTCTTTGGTGTTGGCTATCCACTATGACAGTGAGCATAGCATACAAAGAAAGTCCTGAAATTTCCTTAAACTTGAAAAGATGATGCAGTTTTGTCATGTTTGCTTTTCACTTTTTATAGTGAACTAAGGAATCATTCATTCATTTTTACAAACATCTGCCTATACTATGTCATTAAACAGCTTGCTTTGTATGTTATTTTCCAAGCTGTACTCTGTTTTCTGCACTGTCATATGTAATGCTCATAAAACTTCATGACATATGTATTATTATCTCCATTTTACAGATGAGGAAATTGAAGCCTGCTGTCTTAGAGAAAATACGAACACATTCAGAAGGGCATATTGGGCCATCCAGACCTATGACTTGGCTAGTTGGAAATTTTTACTGTCCATACAAGTTTGAGAAATAGGATTTGATATCTGTTATTCTAGCTTGAGGCAATTCTTCCATATTTACATGGGGCTAATTTCAGGTGTAACTTGGGACTTGATGGATACTGCGAGAGAAGGAGTATACACAGGTCACTTCTCTGGCGTTCCTGGTGCTCCCTCGGTTTCTAAGTTCACTGCCCCATACAACCACTAGGTTACTCAGTCCCTTCCACAGATGTACTGAATATTCTGCAAAGTATATCTGATTTTTATACCCATGTCAGATAGTATATATTTTGGCTGAAGTAACAGGATACTCAACAAAAAGTGAGTTATATAATAGATGTTTATTATCCCTCATAACAAGAAGTCTGGAGGAAAGTAGTCCTAGGGTTGGTGAATCATTGGCTCAGTAATGGTCTCACAGTCCCAGACTCCCTGCCTTTTCAGTGAGCTAACCTCAGAAGCTTGGGTTTTATTTTCTTCCTTGTCCCCAGCATCCAAAGATGGCTACTAAAGCTGTAGGCATCAGAGCCTCACATAACCTCATGCAGAATTAGGAATAAGGAGAATTTCTCTTGACATTATTTTTTCAAATCAGGGGGAAAAATTCTTACCCAGAAGCCCACTCCGTAGACATCCTATCAAGATGTATTGGCTAGAACTGAGTCATCTGTCCACCAGTAAACGAGTTACTCAAAGAAGAATTTGATTAGACTAACCATGGTTCAACTTCTGCAGCTGTGTCTACTGCTCTGAGTCCTTTGCTATCAATATGTGAACACAACTGGGGTTCAGTTAGAAAGGAGTAAGGGTAGGGAGATGGCTGTCGGGAATTCAACAAATAGTGTCTGACGTTATACCAAAGTCTCATTTCCCTCGGAGTCGTAAGTGATACTTAATCTAAACTGAGAAAGAAATTCACACTAATGTAGGAATGAATTTAATAGCCCATTTATTTTTATAAATGTAATCTTTTCATATATTTATCCTGATTATTTTGATACATGTATATGTACATACATATTGGCAATTCTATTTTATGTGATATTTCACAATAACTCTCTACTCCAAATATCCTTTTAGGTGCCTTGAATTATTCTTCAACCTTATGTACTAATTGCTGATGGCTACAGTTCTCATTTCTTTGGTTCTACAGTTTAGCATATAGTTGTTCAGAGTTTACATATACCTTCATTTGCTACACTTTAGTGTCCTTGGGGCTATATACACTTAACTAAACCTGGCTTATATTACCATTTGCAAATACTTTTAATTTTTAATTTTGTCATCTAGTTTTTTCTCTTTAATATAATGTAGCTTTTAGGGATTTTTCTTATTGCTATTAAAAGTTTATATAGAATATTTTAGGATGAGGAAAGATTGGCAAATGTAAGTACTAAAGATAAAAATCTGCCATAATCTGTAGTTTATATGGTTAATATGAAAGATATATTTTGTGCAATTAAGAGGAAAGGTATCATAACATTGGGCAGGAGTATGAAGGTCAAGAACTAGAAGGTAATTCCTTGACTACATTCTGAAATCAAATCTTTTGAAGTAGGAGTCATAAATACCAGCTGTTTATCTTAACATACAGATATATATATATATATTTTTTTAAGTTGAAGTAAGTTTATTAAGAAAGTAAAGGAATAAAAGAATGGCTACTCCATAGGCAGAGCAGCCCCAAGGGCTGCTGGTTGCCTGTTTTTATGGTTATTTCTTGGTTATATGCTAAACAAGGAGTGGATTATTCATGAGTTTTCTCAAAAGGGGGTGAGCAGTTTCCGGAGATGAGGGTTCTTCCCCTTTTTAGACCACATAGCGTAACTTCTGAATGTTGCCATGGCATCTGTAAACTGTCATGGCACTGGTGGGAGTGTCTTTTAACATGCCAGTGCATTATAATTAGCAAATAATGAGCAGAGAGGATGACCACAGGTCACTCTTGTCGCCATCTTGGTTTTGGTGGGTTTTGACTGGTTTCTTTACTGCAACCTGTTTTATCAGCAAGGTCTTTGTGATCTATATCTTGTGCTAACCTTCTGTCTCATTCTATGACTTAGAATGCCTAACCGCCTGGAACTGCAGCCCAATAGATCTCAGCCTTATTTTACCAGCCCGTATTCAGGATAGAGCCACTCTGGTTCAAACGCCTCTGACATATCCCCCCTCTCTTTTATAAGAGAACCCTTAATCCTAAGGGTTGCAGAAGGATGAAGATCCACTTTCTGTAACTTCTTTCTGCTGAATAGAGGTGATGATATTCCTGCCTAACTATTGGGGTCTTTTGTATTCAGGGTAGAGAGGAGCTCAACACAGAAAGCATCAGTATGGTGAGGCCATTCATAACTCTGAGTTCTGACAAAAGGTGATGTTTGGAAGATGAATAAGTGTTTAAGAAAACATTCAGTAAGCTTATCTTGCATTCCTACACAAAGAGTACAACAGCAATATATTTCACAACACTAATGCAAAGTAAGTGAAATTATCCCAAGTAAACTAAACAAGAAGGCTTTCCATGAACTGCGCAACTGGTGGGACCAAGCTGATAAGGGTTGCTAGCTGATTCCAATATGTCCCCAGAATTAGGATATTGATCCGGATTTTTACATTACCCATCCATCTTGTTTTTCCCGAGCTGCAGTCAGAGATCACTGGCTGGTTCATAGTAATAAGCAAGATCAGCTTAAATTGCAGGAAGAAAAACAACTGATGAGACTAGAATATAACAAAAAGTATACCATAGCTCTTGAAACATACTTTTTTTCCTCTCTCCAGTCTTCCATTTTTACTAAAGACAAATCATGGTAGTCCAGTTTGCTTTATTATACTTTAGTTGTATAAAGTGCAGCAAGAATAATTATTTTCACATAGGCTTGTAAAATTGGCTTTGATGGAACTCTCTTCCATAATGAATTTCAGATAAGACCTTTTCTTAAAGCTCAGATCAGCCATGGGTTTGTACCCTCAACTACCTATGAATTGGGTAAATTCCTCTCCTCTTGAGGTCCAAAGATAACCTGGGGCTCCTGGGTCTGTCAGAAAGTGACATTTTTACTTACCACAGGTCAGAAACCTTGTACAGGGACAGTGTAGATAAGGTATGAAGCCAGTTTTCCCAAATGGCTTTTATTGGCTCTGTAAGTCAAGTTTTATTTCTTAAAGGAAAGCATAACATTCAAGTCAAAGCCTTGTTAAAATAACCAGTTTCTCCAATTGTGTCCTGTTACAAATGAAAACGGATTCTTATTGTACTTATGGAAATAACTATATTGCCATAAGACAAGAATACTTACAAATGGTTTCTAAATTATGGAGAAATCAGGTAGAGAGAAACAAGTATGGTCCAAATTTTGTTCACAGGAATATACTCAAGTGTTAAAAGCTGTAAATAGCTTAAAAAAAAGTTTCCTTGACTCTGAAAAACAAAGGATCAACAACATTTTAAGCAAAAATTTCACACAAATTAACTCAGTCTTCTATTACTTCACTCCATGCAGTTAACTCCTGTCCTGCTTGATAGGAACATTTCAGCTCTCCATGATTCCTGAAAGTTTTTTTCTCTATTCTAATATCACACAACCTCCAAAGTTATTAGAAACCTGCATTCAAGAACACCTGTTAGAGTCCTATAGTTGATTATAAACCACCTTTTAAAGAGGATTAAAATAAGACAACAACTATCTGTGGATGATAAAAAGTTTTAGGACAGCCACTATTAAAGCCACAAATGACTAGGAATTTTGATGACTTCTGTGGCATACAACAGTTTTACATAACAATTGTAATTATTAATAATACACTAAGTCATATGAGTATTAAAGGAGCTTCTCATAATTTTGGAACACGTATCAATAACACATTTATACAAATACAGCCCAAAGAAAGCCAAACACCATTTCATATTTGACAATGCTTTCTGTATGATTTTTATACCAAATAAGCCAAATGTCACTTTTGAACTTTAGGTGACCTAACGTCTAAAAGATTAATTAGGTCAGAAAAACACATACTTTATAATTTGATTTTGGAAAGTTTGTAAAATATCAAAGATTTAAGACACTTGATATTATAAAATAGAATTCCAGGTTACCATAAGCCATTCATTTAGCCAAAATAATAACTTAAAATTTTTAAAAGGAGAAAAACCATTACTCGCTAATAGAGGGAAGACTTAGCTTTTCCAACAATGTATTTTCTTTCCTTTCTTCTTCCTACAGTTTATTCAAAAGGGCAGACAAAAACCTTTCATTCCATAATTTATCTATGAGGAAGGAAAGGAATATAATACTGTTATGGTAATTTTGATAAAAAAGGAACAAATGCTATGTAAAATAACTGTGTCTTTACAAGCTTAAACACCAGAAATAGTACTTTCTCATGAGGTTAACAAGATCAATAGTAATTTTATAGTTGAGTTTAAAATAAAATAATGATAAGTTTAAGTTTAAAACTATAACATGAGACACAAAAAGACTTTCTCTTACTTTTACAGTTATACTACATATAAGTACTATAACTATTGAGAAGGACATTAGATTCCCAATAAAAAGAAAAGGAGTGTTTACATACAGCTGGAAAATCATACGTTAAAGAAAATATAAGATGCATGATTAAGTGCAAAAAAAAAAAAATCTCACTATCACCAGACCATTTCTGGAGCTGTAGGCCTTTTTCAGTTGTGAGCCAAACTCATTCCTAACAAAAAGCCTTCATTTTTTCATTATTCTGACTTAAAATAGAAACTAGTCAATCCATTGAATATTAGAAAATTTTGGCTTAGCAAAAGCCATTATCTTTTACAATACCAGTTATTGTGAAAGCACAATATAAGC
Source organism: Papio anubis (assembly GCF_008728515.1). Classification (NCBI taxonomy): domain Eukaryota; kingdom Metazoa; phylum Chordata; class Mammalia; order Primates; family Cercopithecidae; genus Papio; species Papio anubis. Next base: position 33,156,249 of record NC_044987.1, on the reverse strand, counting down.
AGCATAGCTAAATTTAGAAAACATAAAACATGGTAGTAGTTCTCATCTTAAATAGCTACCTGTATAGAACAGGAATAAAAGAGAAGGAAGCGTCTCAAGCTTGGATAGCCATTTATATTTTATTACCACAGGAGATCCTACTTCCCTTTCTTTCCTCTGACATTCTCTTTCTGTGTTGCTACTTCTCAATTTGGTTCCTGCATTTTTGTTGCTATTCCACATTAAGGTGGTCTTCAACTCTACTTTCCTAGATGATTATCTTCAATTGACTGCCAATTTTCATTCTACACCATATATCTCTCTTCCCAAAGTCTTGATCATTATCTGTGAAGGAATGAGAGAAACTGTTTATTGGTAAAAAATGTAAATACAAAAAAAAGTTTGACATGGTATAGGCTTTGAAATAAGTTTTTGATAATAAAAAAATTTTTTCAGAATTAAAACTCCTGTTAACCATGGAAATAACCACAGATTTTTTCTTTCGGCCTTAACTTTAGTGTACATGAGGAAATGGTGATGAAAATTAGTTATTAAGAAGACTTGGCCAGGCGCGGTGGCTCACGCCTGTAATCCCAGCACTTTGGGAGGCCGAGGTGGGCAGATCACATGAGGTCAGGAGTTCAAGACCAGCCTGGCCAACGTGATGAAACCCTGTTTCTACTAAAAATATAAAAATTAGCCAGGCATGGTGGCACATGTCTGTAGTCCTAGCTACTTGGGAGGCTGAAGCAGGAGAATGACTTGAACCCAGGAGGTGGAGGTTTCAGTGAGCCAAGGTCACATCATTATACTCCAGCCTGGGTGACAGAGCCAGACTCCATCTCAAAAACCAAAAAGCAAGGACAAGACTTAATTTTATAATTCAAATAATGTATCACTTAAAGATGTCTGGCCGGGCGCGGTGGCTCAAGCCTGTAATCCCAGCACTTTGGGAGGCCGAGACGGGTGGATCACGAGGTCAGGAGATCGAGACCATCCTGGCTAACGCGGTGAAACCCCGTCTCTACTAAAAAATACAAAAAACTAGCTGGGCGCAGTGGCGGGCGCCTGTGGTCCCAGCTACTTGGGAGGCTGAGGCAGGAGAATGGCGTAAACCCGGGAGGCGGAGCTTGCAGTGAGCTGAGATCCGGCCACTGCACTCCAGCCTGGGCGACAGAGCGAGACCCCGTCTTAAAAAAAAAAAAAAAAAAAAAAAAAAAAAGATGTCTGTATCTTTTTCCTCCTCCTCTTTCTTCCATAAATCAATTTAATCATGTTACCTTTACTGGTGCTTCCCATTGTACTCTTTAATTTGTTTTTCAGCTTTATTTTAATATACTTCGTTTCCTACTTACACGAACAGGTCAATCATAGAACATTTTCTGTTTTTCACCTTTCTTCCCATTCTCTTTCCGCTTGTAATATTCTATCCAGTGATTCTTATTCCAATGTTAGTTTTAATTTTAGATTTTCATTGGTTAAAATATCTAATGCTAACTGCTGTAGATTTCATCACCAAATGTGGTTTCTTTAGTATTTTTCAAAAGGTGAACAATCCTCCCTAAGTTCTTACATGTTCAAAGTTCTTGGTCTTCTGTCTTTATACTTGCAGAAGTGCTTGGTTGTGTATAAATCCTGGGGACTTTCTTTTGTCGTGTATCTTGTAGATGTTGCTCCTCTGTTTCCTGAATGGAGAAGACTGATACCATTGTGTTTTTCTTTCCATTACAAGTTTCTTAAGGAGCCTTTCTTCATCACTGAAGTTTAATAGACTTTGTAAGATAAATATTATTGTTGACTATTCTGAATCAGATTGTGATATGATTTTGGTGTGCTGTTTCAATATGTAGATTAAATTATTTTATTTTAGAAAATTATTTCCTTTTTAAATGACAGCTTAAAATATTCATCCTTTTCCATTGTTATTTCTTTTTTGGAGACTACATTTATGAAATTGTTAGGTCTCTTCTGCCTGTGTTGTATATCCATTTTCTATTTTTAAAGTTTATTTCTCTTTCTTTTTTCTTCTTTTTGCTGTTTATTTCCTATAATTACTTGTGTGTCAATTTCCCACAATTTATGTAACAAATTGCCACAAATTTGGTGACTTGAAACAACAGAAATATGTTCTAGAGACTAGAAGTTCAAATAGAGCTAGAGACTAGAAGTTCAAAATGAAAATGTTGGTAAGGTCATGCTCTATCTGAAGGTTCTAGGGACGAATCCATTTTTGCTTCTTCCTAGCTTCTAGTGATTCTCAGAAATTCTTGGCATTCCTTGGCTTTTATCTGCATATCTCCCTTTTCTACCTTCATTTTTACATGGTCCTTTTCTCTGCGTGTGTCTCTGTGTCCTCTCCTCTTATATGGACACCAGTCATTAGATGTAGGGCTCAGCCTAATCCAGTATGATTTCATCTCAAGATCCTTAACTAATTACATTTGCAAAGATCTTATTTCTAAATAGGTCAAATTCACAGGTATGAGGGTTTGGACTTGAATATATCTTTTAGGGAGACACAATTCAACCTACTACACAGGGTGTCTATTTTGTTTGTTCTCATTTAATTTTTTAAAACTTTTTTTTTTGATTCAGGGAGATACATGTGCTTATTTATTACATAGATATATTGCATAGTGGTGAGGATTGGGCTTCTAGTGTACCCATCACCCACGTATTGAACATGGTACCCAATGGGTAATTTTTCAATCCTATTGTACTACATTTTGGAGTCCCCAGAGTCCTTTGTCTCCAACTTTATGTCCATGTGTACTCATTGGTAAAGTTTTTATTTGGAAATAATGTCAAACTTACTACAAAAATTTCAAGAAGGGTACTAAAGCTCCCATATATCCTTCATCCAGATTTTCCAACATCTTGTCCAATTTACTATTTGTTCTATCTAATCTAATCTATCTATTATATAATATCTATTCATTCATCTACAGATATAGATTGAAATACATTTTTTTCTGAACCATTTGAGAGTAAGTTGCACAGATCATACTGCTTTACCCATAACTACTTCAGTGTGATAAAGGACATTTTCTTACATTAACATGGTGTGGTTATCACCCTCAGGAAACTTGACACTGAAACAATACATTTATCTATCATTTTTCTAATTGTTTTCAATTGATCAAATAAAATTCCTTACAGCATTTTTTCCCTCCAGTTCAGGATCATGTATTACATTTAGTTGTCATGTCTTTTTAATCTTCTTTAATCCGCAATAGCTCCTTAGCTTTTCTTAGTTTTTCATGACTTTGACATTTCAAAATATGCAGGATCTTTTAAAACAATAGACTTCTCTACTAAAAAAATACAAAAAAAAAAAAAAAAAAAAATTAGCCGGGCGGGCATGGTGGCAGGCACCTGTAGTCCCAGCTACTCGGAGGCTGAGGCAGGAGAATGGCGTGAACCCAAGAGGCGGAGCTTGCGCTGAGCCAAGATCATGCCACTGCACTCCAGCGACAGAGTGAGACTCCGTCTCAAAAAAAAAAAAAAAAAAAAAAATAGACATCCTCATTTTTGGTTAGTCTGTTGTTTCTTTATGATTACATTCAAGTTAAGCTCTCCAGTTGGAGTACTGTATTAGTGATTTTGTGTCCTTCTGAAGACATTGCATTCAGAGGTACACAGCCCATTTGCCCCTCATTGCTGATACCAATTTTGATTACTTGGTCAACGTATTTTTCAATTTATCCACCATGTAGTTGCTGTTTTCCTCTTCCAGTTTTTACTATTGTGGTTGAAAATGTTTGATTTTCCTGCTCCAGTTTTCCCGTACCTTTATCAGTCAGCATACTCCTATAAGGAAAAGCTCTCCCTTTTCCTCATTTGTTTGTTTACGGATGCATTATTAAAACGGATTCATGGATTCCTATTTTTTCAAATTTAAATTTTTTTAGTACTGTCTTCATCTCAGCTCTCAAATAGTCCAAGATTTGGCCAGTAGGAGTCTCTTTACACTGGCTCCTCTGTCCTTTTAACATGCCCCGATCATTTTTTAAAAACACTTTATGACTTAAAAACACTTTACGACTTAACCATATGTTCTAGGATCATTTTGCAGATAAGCTTCAGTGTATCTTCTTTGCTTGCAGACCTTTTCAACAGAGTTAAGAAATGTGCGAGCCTGCATGTGCATATCTGTCATCTGTTATACATATGAGATCTGTATAATAGGTGTGTATAATGTGTTATAGAATCTAATTATTCTCAAAGGCGTTAGAAATTATGAGATCTACTGGGCGTGATGGTGCACCCTTGTAGTCCCAGATACTGCCTGAGAGTCAGAGGTTGCAGTGAGCCAAGACCGCACCATTGCACTCCAGCTGGGTGACAGTGTGAGAGACTCTGTCTTCCCTTCACCCCCCCAGAAAAGAAAGAAATCGTGAGTTCTTACTGATACTTCCAAATTCTATTGATTGCTGTAGAGGTTTCCTTGCCTTTCCCCATTCTGTTTGTATCTCACTTCTTCCATAGGCAAAGAGAACATTGGTTCCCAGCAACATCAAAGTATTTACTCTCTTATGCATAGTATAATCTCCTAATTATTTTATGCAACACTATAAAAATACCTACACAAAATTCCAATTTAGTTTGCTCTTCTTCCCCTCATCCCTACCCACAGACTGAAGCACTATAGTTCAATATTTTGTTTTAAAAAATTGAGGTTTTAAAAACAATTTCTCTCCAGGATGATTATGTTATTCATCTGTAATACAGTTGTGTGTATTTGTTTCAGTTTGCTTTAAGTATTAGTTATTTTAATATTTTGTTTCTCAACTCCTCGGTGATTTATTTTTATGGAATATGTAGAATATTAACATACTTCCAAAAGTCATAACTACACAAAAATTATCCTCAGTGAATTATCATGCCCTCTCCTGTCCCTTTCACTTTACTCCCAATTTCATTTTTTTCCAGTTAATCCCTCCTTTCTTCTTGTTTACACAGTCAGATGTATTTGCTTTTTTATTTATTTTTATTTCTCATACAAAAGGTAGCTCTTTTTATTTACTACATTCCAGAAATAATTTTGTGTATATATATATTAATATATATGCACACATATATATATCACACAATGTTATAGACTGATGATAAGTTATATGTAATATGTGTATGTGTGTGTGTGCATATGTGTGTGTATATATGTATATACACACACAGAGACAAGCTATGAATACTTAGTGTATATATATACTAAGTATTCATATATAAATATTCATATAAGTATATATATATACACACACTAAGTATTCATAGCTTCTTATTGTCTCTGAATGTTCCCATTCAGACTGTGGTCCTCTTCTAGGTAGGCTTATGTTTATGTGTTGATGATTAGTTTTATATATATACATGCACACACACACACATACACAGTATAAAATATATACACACAGTAATATATGTACATATGTACTAATATAATATATACATACACATATATTACTAAGTGTTTATAGCTTCTTATTGTCTTGAATTTTTCATTGGGAATGAGTTTGAGTATTGTCAAAGGCTTTTTAATATGTATTTTTCATCAAATTTAGTCGATTTCTGAAAACTTTTTGGTCTTTTTCCTATTTTTAATCCTTGAGTTTTTCAAATTCTTGATTCATCTACACTTATTGTTCTATCATAAACCACTGTTTTCTGGCCATCTCTTCCCTGAGTTTTTGAATTTCTGCTTTGTGGTTTTTTTCCTTTCTTCAATATTTGTCTAAAGCCTAGTGGTTTACAATTTTCATATGATCAATGCAACATTGGTGATTTTTAAAATGAAACTATTTTGTTATTTCCAATATTTATTTATTGACATGTAATTGTATATATTTATGGGTATAATTTTTTGTTTTAATGCATATAGATTGTATAATGATTGAATCAGGGTATTTCGTGTATCCATTGTCTCATGCATTTATCATTTATTTGTGGAGAGACCATTCAAAAGCCTCTGTTCTAGCTATTTGGTAATATACAATACCTTAGTGTTACCATCATTACCCTACTGTGCAATAGAATACCAGAATTTTTTTTTTTTTTTTTTTTTTTAAGTTCTGGGATACTATGTGCAGAACATGCAGGCTTGTTACATAGGTAAATGTGTACCACGGTGTTTTGCTACACCTATCAACCCATCACCTAGGTATTAAGCCCAGCATGCATTAACTATTTATCCTGATGCTCTCCCTACCCCCACCCGACCCCCACCAACCGACAGGCCCTGGTGTGCATTGTTTCCCTCCCTGTGTCCATGAGTTCTCATTGTTCAGCTCCCACTTATGAGTGAGAACATGAGGTAGAACACCAGGATTTATTTCTCATATCTAATTGTAACTTTGCACCCATTGAGCATCCTCTTCCCATCCTCCCTCTTCCCCTCCTCCAGTTTCTTGTGAACATTCTACTATCTGCTTCTATGATATCAACTAATTTTTAAAATTCTGCATATGAATGAGATCATGTGGTATTTGTCTTTCTGTGTCTGACTTATTTCTCTTAACATAATGTTCTCCAGGTCCATCTGTGTTGTCACAAATTACAGGATTTCACTCTTTATTATGGTTGAATAGTATTCCATTCTGTAAATATGCCACATTTTCTTTATCCATTCATGTGTTGTTGGACACTTGGGTTGATTACAGTTCTTGGTTATTATAGATAGTGCTGCAATAAACATGAGAATGTGGATATCTCTTCAATATGCTGATTTCATTTCCTTTGGATATATACCAATAAGTGGGTTTGCTGAATCATATGGGAGTTCTGTTTTTAATTTTTTGAAGAGCCTCCATACTGTTTTTCATAACAGCTCTATTAATTTATAATCCCATCAATGGTGTCTAAGTGTTCCTTTTTCTCTACTCCTCCCCAATACTTGTTTTCTACTGTCCTTTTGTTAATCACCGTTCTCACTATAGTAAGTTGGTATTTTATTATGGTTTTGGTTTGCTTTCCCCTGATAAACTCTTTTTCCATTTTTAAAACACAAAATTGTTGTGTAGATGCAGTGATTATTCTTTTTGTTTCTCACACTTGATTTAATTTTATTTTTATGAACCAGCTGTTTACAAGAATCTCGTGTTGGGGAAAGGGGAAAGACCGGGGTAACCTGGCACCTCTATAACTCAAAGGCTGTCACTTCTGTTATGGTGACAGAGCTAGGTGTTATTTCATTTTCTCTACTACTTTTTGAATCTATCTTGTTTCAGAGAAGGTTCTACTGCCATATCTAAACTTCTTCAGGTTCTAATCTACCTATATCACCAAGGAAGAGATCTTGCCTTCTGGAAAATCTCCCTTACATATAGAAGATTTTAAAAATTATGTTATTATACTATCCCTGGGTCACTTCTGAGCTCTCTTTCCCTGCCTCCAAGTGTGCTCCCCAGCCTCACTCCTAGCAGTTCCCATTCAGAGTGTGGTCTTCTCCTGGGTATGTTTATGTGGTGATAGTTGTTACACTATTCTCCCATTGTCTCCTCCTTCCCCTTGAGTTTTATCGTATCTCATTTCAGTTTTCTGCAAGGTTTCTGCAAGGTTCTGCAACAGTTTTGCTTCAGGCAGCATTTACACAAAATTTGTAGCTTGGAGGTATTTATTCTGTCTTCTGCCTTTGTTGACCATTGAATGTGCATTTTTTTTTTCTAATTATGCTTATTTCCCTATGGCTTTCTAGAAAAGTGGAATAATTCTTAACTTAGTTACCACCAAGTTTTTACTGGAAGTTGAAACATATTTTACAATATTTTCTCTATTTTACTTGTCATATTACTAGACTAGTTATTTAAATTCTTTGTATGACTGTTAACTGATTTTCAAAGTAAATTAGTTAGTATCTAGTAAGGTTGATGTAGGAGCACATTGAGATACTAAAGTTGACATAATATCTGGTATATGGTAGATGTTTATTATGGACTGAATTGTGTGCTACCCCACCCAATTCATATGTTGAAGCCTTAACCCCCAATCTGACTATATATGGAGGTAGGGCCTTTAAGGAGGCAGTAAGATTGATTGAGGTTATAAGGATGGAGCCTAATCTGATACGACTGCTGTCCTTATAAAAAGAGGAAAGATAGAGTTCTCTCTCTCTCTCTCTTTTGCTCTCTTCCCCCTTCTACATACATGTAGAGAGGAAGGACTGAGAGGGCACACTAAGAAGGCAGCCATCTGCAAGCCAGGAAGGGAGGCCTCACCAGAAACCAACTCTGGCACCTTGACCTCAGACTTCCAGCCTGCAGAACAGTGACAAAATAAATCCTCTCATTTAAGCTACCCAGTCTTTGGTATTTTGTTATGTCATCCCATGAAGACTGTATTAGTCAGGGTTCTCTAGAGGGTCAGAACTAATAGGATATATATATGAGTTTACCAAATAGTATTAACTCACACGATACAAGGTCCCGATACAATAGTCTGCCTGAAAGCTAAGGAGCAAGGAAACCAGTCTGAATCCCAAAGCTGAAGAACTTCGAGTCCAACGTCCAAGGGCAGGAAGCATCCAGCATGGGAAAAAAGATGTAGGTAGGCTGAGGCCTTTTCCTGTATTTTAGCCTGCTTTATATCCTGGCTGCACTGACATTTGATTAGATGGTGCCCACTCAGATTAATGGTGGATCTGCCTTTTCCAGCCCACTGACTCAAATGTTAATCTCCTTTGGCAACACCCTGACAGACACACCCAGGATTAATACTTTGTACCCCTCAATCCCATCAAGTTGACACTCAGTGTTAACCATCACACAGACTAATAGAGTGTTCATTAGATTGTAACTGCTAATAAAAACAATTGGTGGTGATGGTGATGATGATCCTAGAAGTCCAGGCCTATGGATACTTACTGATAAAGAATTGAAAGACCTGCTTTGAATTGATAGGGAGTTTTTAGGAGGGATATAAGTAAACTTTCTTCTCTGTTACTCTCCCCTTTCCTTTTATTAACTGGATTTAGAAATACTTATATTTGCTAAAAGAAATGTTATAAATCTTCATACATATGGCTAATATTTCTGGCTAATTACCATGAAGCAGAATAGCCATTAAGCATATTATTAGAGGTACCCAATTAATTTCATTATGTGCTTGATTTTTGTACTAAATTTAAGCAGTTTATGCCACCTCTCTTAGGTCAACTCCAATTATGATACACGTCTTTCTAGTATTAAATGCAAAAACAATGAGATGTCGGTAGCTACCTTTATTATTACTTGCATTTCTTCACCTTTCATTTTTTTTGAATACACAATTTATGATTTTGATACTGAATGAATAAATTTGTTCTTTCTTTCTCACTGGGAGGTCTGCCTTCCAAGCTGCTTTTTTGCCAAAACATTTACCAGGACTTTCAAAGTCATCTCTTGTTTTCAGTTATTATTCCCTTTTATGACAACTACCTTTGAAGAGATTTGGAAGTTAGTCTATATTTGAAATTACTGTGTGTGTTTTCTGTGTTTATATGTAATTCCAACTTAAAAATCAAAACATCTTCACAATTCCATTGGTATCTCACAATTCCATTGGTATGCTTTAAATAAAAGCATCATTTTTTTAACTGAAAGTCTAGATTAGATATTACTTCCTCTGTGCAACCTGCCTGGACACTCCCAGTGCAATCAGAGAAATTTACAGTTGTATCAGAGCACTTTCCATGTTGTGTTGTATTTTGTGTACAGCATGTGGCATGTAGTACAGAATTTAATGATTAAATGTGTCTCCAGTTAGACTCCATGTTTCTTGGGAATAGAGACTATCTTTTCACATCCTCAGAACCTAGCATTTCTCTATGTTGATTTCATTATTGTCAGATCATACTTTGCATGCTTTCAATTCTTATAAACTTAAGTTTTCTGATTCAGAATACGGTCTGTGCTCATGAATGTTCCGTGTGCGGTTTAAAAGAATGTATATTGTGCTGTTTGGGGAGGTGAGGCTCTATAGCATTTCAGTTGGTTGATGGTGATGCTCACTTCATCTATATCCTTGCTATTTTCCTGTCTACTTTTATTTATTATTAAGAGAGAAGTGTTGAAGTCTCCAAATATATTGTGAATTTGTCTATTTTTCCTCAGTTCTATTAGTTTTGGCTTCATGTATTTGCAAATACTGTTTGATGCATATACATTCAGAATTATTGTATTTTCTTGATGAAATGCCCCTTATATTATTATATAATTTTCTTCTTCTTCTGGTAATTTTCTTTGCTCTGAAGCCTACTTTGAACAATATTGACATATCCATTTCAGGGTTCTTTTTGTTAGTGACTGCATGATATATCTTTTTTTGTCCTTTTGCTTTTTTTAACTGAATAGATGTACATAGTTTTGGAGTACATGTAATAATTTAATACATTCATATAAATTACAGTGATCAAATCAGTATACTTGAGATATATATCACCTTAAATATTTGTCTTTTCTTTATGCTAAAACCATTCTATAGTTTACAATAGTGTTAGAATGACAAATAGCTAGAAGACAAGAATTTGTGCAATACCTTATTGTAAACTATAGTTACCCTATTGATCCATCAAACACTAGGTCTTATTTATTCTATCAAATTGTATATTTGTACTCAGTTGGTATGGTTTGGCTGTGTCCCCACCAAGATCTCATCTTGAATGTGGTTCCCATAATCCTCATGTGTTATATAACTGAAGTAATTGAATCAGAGAGGCAGATACCTTCGTGCTGTTCTCATGATAGTGAGTTTTCATGAGATCTGGTGGCTTTATAAGGGGCTTTTCCCCCTTTTGCTTTGATACCTCTCACCTGCTGCCATGTGCAGAAGGACGTATTTGCTTTCCCTTCTGCCATGATTGTAAGTTTCCTGAGGCCTTCCCAGCCATGTGGAACAGAGTCAATTCAACCTCTTTCCCCTTATAGATTACCCAGTCTTGGATATGTCTTTATTAGCCAGCATGAGAATGGACTAATATAGTAAACTGGTACCAGGTAGTGGGGTGCTGCTGTAAAGATACCCAAAAAATGTGGAAGCAACTTTGGAACTTGGTAACCAGCATAGTTTGAAACAGTTTGGAGGGCTCAGAGGAAGACAGGAAAATGTGGGAAATGTTGAAACTTCCTAGAGAATTGGAGGGCTCAGAAGGCAGGAAGATGTGAAAAGTTTGGAACTTCCTAGGAACTTGTTAAATGGCTTTGACCAAAATGCTGATAGTGATATGGACAATGAAGTCCAGGCTGAGGTGGTCTCAGATGGAGATTAGGAACTTGTTGGGTACTGGAGTAAAGGTCACTCTTGCTATGCAAAGAAACTGGTGGTATATTACCCTGTCCTAGAGATCTGTGGAACTTTGAACTTGAGAGAGATGATTTAGGGTGTCTGGCAGAAGAAATTTCTAAGCAACAAAGTGTTCAAGAAGTGACTTGTTTGCTGTTAAAAGCATTCATTTTTGTGTAGTCACAAAGATATGGTTTGGAATTGGAACGTATGTTTAAAAGGGAAGCAGAGCACTAACATTTGTAAAATTTGCAGCCTGAGGATGCAATACAAAAGAAAAACCCATTTTCTAAGGAGAAATTCAAGCTGGCTGCAGAAATTTGCATAAGTAATGAGGAACCAAATTTTAATCACCAGGACAATGGGGAAAATGTCTCCGGGGCATATCAGAGACCCTCACGCAGCTCCTCCCATCACAGGCCTGGAGGCCTAGGAGGGAAAAATGGTTTCTTGAGCTGGGCCGAAGTCCCCCCTGCTCTATGCCACCCCAGGACATGGTGCCCTGAATCCCAACTGCTTCAGCTCCAGCTGTAGCTAAAGTGGGCCAATGTACATCTCAGGCCTTTGCTTCAGAGGGTGCAAGTCCCTAGCCTTGGCTGCTCACATGTGGTGGTGGGCGTGTGAGTGCACAGAAGTCAAGAATTGAGGTTTGGGAACCTCCGCCTAGATTTCAGAGGATGTATGGAAATGCCTGGATGTACAGCACAAGTTTGCTGAAGGGGTGGAGCCTTCATGGAGAACCTCTGCTAGGATAGTATGGAAGGGAAATATGGGAAGCTAAAACAATAAATGCTCCAGTGGGGACTCTGCACACAGAGTTCCCACTGGAGCATTGCCTGGTGGAGCTGTGAGAAGACAGCTACCATCCTCCAGACCCCAGAATGGTAGCTCCACCAACAGTGTACCTGGAAAAGCTGTAGACAATGCCAGCCATGAAAGCAGCCAGGAGAGGGGCTGTACTCTGCACAGCTACAGGGACAGAGCTGCCAAATCTGTGGGAGACCACCTCTTGCATCAGCATGAACTGGATGTGAGACAGAGTCAAAAGAGATAATTTTGGAACTTTAAAGTTTGATAACTGCCCTATTGGATTTCAGACTTGCATGGGGCCTGTAGCTCCTTTATTTTGATCAGTTTCTCCAATTTGGAATGGGTGTATTTACCTAATGCCTATGCCCCCGTTGTATCTAGGAAGTAACTAACTTGCTTTTGATTTTACAGGCTCTTAGGTGGAAGGGACTTGTCTCAGATGAGACTTTGGACTTGGAATTTTGAGTTAATGCTGGAATGAGTTAAGACTTTGGGGGGCTGTTGGAAGGGCATGATTGTGTTTTCAAATGTGAAATCCTGAGATTTAAGAGGGGCCAGGGGCAGAATGATATGGTTCGACTGTGTCCCCACCCAAATCTCATCTTGAATTATAGCTCCCATAATCTTCATGGGTCATGGGAGGGACCCAGTGGGAGGTAATTGAATCACGGAGACAATTACCCTCATGCTCTTCTTATGACTCTGAGTTCTCATGATATCTGATGGTTTTATAATGAACTTTACCCCTTTTGTTCAGTTCCTCTCTGTCCTGCCACCATGTGGAGAAAGATGTGTTTGCTTCCCCTTCCACTATGATTGTAAGTTTCCTGCAGCCTCCCCAGCCAAGCTGAACTGTGAGTCAATTAAACTTCTTTCTTTTATAAATTACCCAGTCTCAGGTATGTCTTTGTTAGCAGCATGAGAATGGACTAGTACACCAGTTATCAACTTCTCTTCATTCCTCCCTCTCCCTTACCTTTCCTGGCCTCTATAACCACCAATTTATTCTCTATCTTCATGGGATTCACTCTTAGCTTCCACATATGACTGACAACATGCAATGTTTTTTTATGGCTGAATAATACTTCTTGGTGTATATGTACAACATTTTCTTTATCCTTTTGTCCATTGATGGCACTTAGGTTGATTCTGTATTTTAGCTACTTAGAGTAGTGCTGCAGTAACCGTGGGAGTGCAGGTGTCTTTCCAATATATTGGTTTCTTTTCTTTTGACTATATATACAGTAGTGGAATTACTGGATCATATGGCAATTCTATTTTTAGTTTTTTGAGGAACCTTCATACTGTTCTCCATAATGGCTGTACTAATTTACGTTTCCACTAACAATGTACAAGGGTTCCTCTTTCCCCACTTCCTTGCCAGCATTCATTATTGCCTTTTTGATAAATGCCATTTTAACTGGGATAAGTTGATATTTCATTGTAGTTTTGATATGCATTTCTCTGATGGTTAGTGATGTTGAGCATCTTTTTAGATACTTGTTTGCCATTTGTATATATTCTTTTGGGAAATGTGTATTCATATCTTCTTCCCATTTTAAAATCACTTTATTCGATTTTTTTGCTATTGAGTTGTTGAGCTCCTTACATAATCTGGTTGTTAATCCTTTGTTGGATAGATAGTCTGCAAATATTTTCTCCCATTCTGTGGGTTGTCTCGTCACTTGTTGATTGTTTCCTTTACTGTGCAGGAGCTTTTTAGCTTGATGTAATCTCATTTGTCTATTCTTTCTTTGGTTGTCTGTGCTTTTGAGGTCTTACAAAAAATCTTTGCCCAGACCAATGTCACGGAGTATTTCTCCAATGTTTTCTTCTAATAGTTTCATAGTTTGAGGTTTCAGATTTAATTCTTTAATCCATTTTGATCATATTTTTGTATATGGTGAGAGATAGGAGTCTAGCTTTGTTCTTCTTCATATAGTTATCCAGTTTTTCTAGAATCATTTATGTTAGAAACTGTCCTTTCCCCATTGTATGTTATTGGCAGCTGTGTCCAAGATGAATTGACTGTAAGTACATAGATTTATATCTGGGTTGTCTATTCTTTTCCATTTGTCTATGTGTCTGTTTTTATGCCAGTACCATGCTGAATTGGTTACTACAGCTTTGCAAAAAATTTTGAAGTCAGATAGTGTGGTGCATCCACTGTTGTTCTTTTTTGGGATTGCTACAAGTATTCTAGGCCTTTTGTGGTTCCATATAAATTTTAGGATTATTTTTTCTATTTCTGTGAATAATGTCATCGGTATTTTGATAGGGGTTGCATTGAATCTGTAAATTGCCTTGGATAGTAGTATCATTTTAACCATATTAATTATTTTAATCCATGAGCATGGAATATTTTTCCATGTATTTATGTGCTTTATAATTTATTCCATTAGTGTTGTATAGCTTTTCTTGTATTTGTCATTCACTTTTTTGGTGAAATTGATACCTAGGTATTTTAATTCTTTGCAGCTATTGTAAATAAGATTGCTTACTTTACTTTTTTCAGATTGTTTGCTGTTGGCATATATAAGTGCTACTCATTTTATTGTTGATTTTATATCCTGTAATTTTACTGAATTCATTTATCAGTTCCAGCAGTTGCAGCATGCGTTCTTTAGGTATTTCTAAACATAGGATTATGTCATCTGTGAACAAGGCTAATTTGACTTTTTCCTTTTCAACTTACATTGCCTTCATTCCTTTCTCTTTCCAATTACTCTGGCCAAGACTTCCAGTGCAATTTTGAATAAAAGTTGTGAAAGTGAGTATCCTTGTCTTGTTTCTGATCTTAGGGGAAAGGCCTTTTATTTTTCCCTATTCAGTATAATGTTAGCTCTGGGTTTGACATATGGTCTTTATTATTTTGAGTTATGTTCCTTCTATATCAAGTTTGATAAGAATTTTTATAAAGGATGTTGAATTTTTACCAAATATATATTTTTGCATCTATTGAAATAATTATTTAGTTTTTGTTCTTAGTTCTATTAATATGATGTATTACATTTATTCATTTGTATATGTTGAACCATCCTTGCATCCCTGGGATAAATTTCATTTGATCATGGTATATGATTTTTTATTGTGATACTGAATTCTGTTTGCTAGTATTTTGTTGAGGATTTTTGCCTATGTTAATCAGTGATATTGGCCAGTATTTTTCTTCTTTCATTGTGTCTTGTTTTGGTATCAGGGTGATGCTGGACTCATAGGTTGAGTTTAGATGTATACCCTCTTCAATTTGTTTGGAGAATCAGAGTAGCATTGGTATTGGTTCTTTAAATGTTTGGTAGAATTTAGCAGTGAAGCCATCAGGTCCTGGGCTTTTCTTTGATGGGAGACTTTTTACCACTGCTTCAATCTCATTACTCATTATTGGTTTAGTAAAGTTTTCTATTCCTGGTTCAATCTTGATAAGTTATATGTGTCTGAGAATTCATTCGTTTCTTCTAGCTTTTCCAACTTGTTGGTATATGGTTATTCGTAATAGTTTCTAATGATTCATTATATTATGAGATCTCAGTTGTTTTGTCTCCTTTTTCATTTCTGATGTTATTTATTTAGGTCTTTTGTTTTTCTTAGTCTAGCTTTTAGTTTGTTTTTCAGTTTGTTGACTTAGTTTGTTGATTTTAGTTTGTTGATTTGGGTCTCTTGCTTTTCTCAGTCCAGCTTTTAGTTTGTTGATTTTGTTTATCTTTTAAAAAATAATTTTTCATTTTATTGATCTTCTGTACCTTTTTAGTCTCAATTTATTTCTGCTTTGATCTTTCTTATTTCTTTCCTTCCATTAATTTTGGATTTGGTTTATTCTTACTTTTCTATTTCCTTGAGGTGCACCATTAGGTTATTTGAAATCTCTCTATGTTTTTGATATAGGTATGTATTGCTATAAATGTTCCTCTTAGTACGCTTATGCTGTATTCCACAGATTTTACTATGTTGTATTTCCATATAAATTTGTTTTAAGAAATTTTAAATTTTCCTTCATAATTTTTTTTATTGACTCAATATATTCAAGAGCATGTTGTTTAATTTCCATGTGTTTGTGAAGCTTCTGAGATTCGCTTTGTTATTAATTTCTAGTCTTATTTCATTGTGGTCACAGTGATACTTGATGTGATTTCTACTTTTCTGAATTCTTTCAGACTTGTTTTGTAGTCTAAGATATGGTCTAATCTGGAAAATGTTTATGTTCTAGTTAAGGGAGTTTATATTCTGCAAAGTTGGGTGAAATTTCTATAATTGTCAGTTAGACCTACTAGGTCTAATGTGTAGTTTAACTCTGATTTTTGTTTTGTTTTGTTTTAGATGATCTGTCCATACTGAGAGTGGAGTGTTAATGTTCCTTACTAGTACTGTACTGCAGTCTGTCTCTCCCTTCTAATCTACTGATGTTTGGTTTATATGCTTGGGATCTCTGGTGTTGGGTACATAGATATTTATAATTTTTATATCCATTTGTTGACTTGGCCCCTTAATCATTATGTAATTACTTTCTTTGTCTCTTTTTATAGTCTTTGATTTGTAGTCTATTTTTTTTTCCGAGATGGAATCTTGCTCTCTCGCCCAGGCTGGAGTGCAGTGGCACGATCTCGGCTCAATGAAGCCCCCACCTTCTGGGTTCAAGCAATTCTCTGCCTCAGCTTCTCAAGTAGCTGGGATTACAGGCACCCACCACCATGCCCAACTAATTTTGTTTTGTTTTGTTTTTTTGTACTTTTAGTAGAGACGGGGTTTCACCATCTTGGCCACGCTGGTCTTGAACTCCTGACCTTGTGATCCACCTGCCTCGGCCTCCCAGAGTGCTAGGATTACAGGCATGAGCCACGGGGCCTGGCCGATTTGTAGTCTATTTTATCTGATATAAGTATAGCTACTCCTGTTCTTTTTTGGTTTCTAGCTGCATGGAATATCTTTTTCCATCCTTTTACTTTCAGTCTATAGGTGAAATGGGTTTCTTATTGGCAGTATATAGTTGCATCTTGATTCTTTATCTATTCAGCCACTCTGTGCTTTTTAATTGAGTCAGTTTACATTCAGTGTTCTTATAGATAAGGACTTACTACCGCCAATTTGTTGTTTGTTTTCTGGTTGTTTTGTAACTCCTTTCTTTCTTTCTTATTGCCTTTCTTTGTGATTAGGGGATTCTCTCTGGTAGTATATTTTAATTTGTTGCTTTTTAATTAATTAATTAATTAATTAATTTTTAAGATGGTGTCTTGCTCTGTCACTCAGGCTGGAGTGCAGTGGCGCAATCTTGGTTCACAGCAACCTCGCCTCCCAGGTTCAAGTGATTCTCCTGCCTCAGCCTCCCAAGTAGCTGGGATTATAGGCGCATGCCACCACACCAAGCTAATTTTTGTATTTTTAGTAGACGGGGTTTCACCATGTTGGTGAGCCTTGTCTCGAACTCCTGACCTTGTGATCCACCCAACTTGGCCTCCCAAAGTGCTAGGATTACAGGCGTGAGCCACCGTGCCTGGCTGCTTTTTATTTTTAGTGAATCTATATCAGTTTTTGTATTGTGGTTACCATGAGGCTTATGAAAAACATCTTATAGATACAACAAGTTATTTTAAAGAGATGACAACTTATCTTTGATCATAAATAAATGCATAGAAACAAAGGAAAAACAACAAAAAGCTCCTTAGACTTTATCGCTGCCACATTTTAACTTTTAGTTGTCTTAATTTATATGTTTTTATATTACCTATCTTTTAACAGGTTGCTATAGCTATTACTGTTTTTGATAGATTTGTGTTTTGGGTTTCATACTAGAGTTATGGGTGGACTCCATACCACAATTACAGTATTATTTTGGGTTTTTCTTTGTAATTTTACCAGTGGACTATATATCTTCAAATGTTTGTTGTTTTCATTGATGGTGGCTTTTTTTGTTTCATATTACTGTTTCTTTTTTTCTTTCAGATTTGAGGAACTCCCTTTAGCATTTCTTGTAAGACATGTCTGGTAGTGGTGAATTTGCTCAGCCTTTGTCTGGGAAAGACTTTATTTCTCCTTCATATTAGAAGGATAACTTTGCTAGCTGCAATATTCTTGGATGGCAGTAGATTTTTGTTTTCTTTCGGCACTTTGAAAATGTCCTTCTTCTTACTCTGTGCCCATATGGTTTTCATTGAATGAAGTCTTTTAACAGATAAATTGGAATGTCTTTATTCATTTTGGCTTCTTTTCTCTCTGTGTGTTCTTTGTCCTTGACATTTGAGAGGTAGTTGTTTTTGTTTGTTTGTTTGTTTTGTTTTTGTTTTTGAGACAAGGTTTTGCTCTGTCATGCAGGCTGTAGTGCAGTGGCATGATCATGGCTCACTGTAACTTAAACCTTCCAGGCTCAAGCAATCCTCCTGCCTCAGCCTTCTGAGTAACTGGGACTATAGGTATACACCACTATGGCCAGATATTTTTATTTTTTTGGTTTTTTGTAGAGCTTGGGTCCCACTGTGTTGCCCAGGCTGGTCTTGATCTCCTGGCCTCAAGGAATCCTCCCACTTTGGCCTTCCAAGGTGCTGGGATTACAGGCGTTAGCCACTACAGCTGACTCTGGGGTAGTCTTACTTGGGTCAAATCTGCTTGGTGTTCTCTGACCTTTCTGTACCTGGATAAACTTATATCTTTCTCATGTTTTAGGACATTTTCTGTTGTTTCTTCTGTGAATAAACTTTCTACCCCTTGTTGGTCGTCTCTCTCTCTTTCTCTCTTGAACATTAATAATTCTTAGATTTGGTCTTTTCAGGTAATTTTCTATCTTATAGGTGGTCTTCAATGCCTTTTTTTCTTCATTTTTCTCCTCTGACTGTATTTTCAAAATAGCCTATCTTCAAGGTCACTGATGTCTTTCCTCTGTTTCATCCATTCTATTGTTGATAACCTCTAATGAATTTTTCAGTTACACAAATGTATTTCTCAGTTTCAAGATTTGCATTTTATTTTTAAAAATTATTATTTCAACCTCTTTGTTAAGTTTCTTCAATAAATTTGTGAATTGCTTTTCTGCGTTAGCTTAGAGATCACTGAGTTTCCTTAAAACTACTATCTTGAATTCTTGGCCAGAGAGCTCAAGCATTGCTGTCTCATTAGGGTCAATTCCTGGTTTCCTGATTTGTCTATTTCGAGAGATCATGGATGGTTCCCTGTTTGCTGTTATTTCTTGTAGATGTCTATGCCTTTGCATTGAAGAATTAGTTATTTATACTAGTCTTCTCTGTCTGGTTTGTTTTGGTTTTTATTGGATATATTTGTATAGAGTTTCTTTACTGCTAGGTTGCTGCCTCCTTTTGGCTCTAGGTGGTACCTTAAGCCAACAGGGGTGATCTAAAAGGGATGTCCCAGCAGTGTGGAATGGGAAGGCTGGTTAGGAGTTCATGCCCAAGGGACCTATTAGATGAACCCCCTACAGCATGGTGATGCTGAACAGTCACTCTGATTTGGTGTCTTCTTTGGCCAAGTTACAGGGCATTTTCCAGAACTGGGTATGGTAGTTCCACCTCCCTGCTTTGTTTCTGCCCATCTTCAGGGTTATACCTCCCTTCATACACTCGCAATGCTTCACATGGGTTAAGGCAGGGACAGGTCTCCTGCCAGGGAACCCACAATGGTGGGGAAACTAGTTTTCACCGTGAGCTCACTTTTTCCAGTGTAGAAATAGTGAATTTGGGGGAAATTTTCCACATGCTTAGTGTTGGGCAGAATGGGGGAGAGGTATCATGGATGTGGATATCTAATTCTCTTACAGTGTTCTCAGAGTTTTTTCACTTCTCTTTTGCTCTGTGAACTGTCTTATTTTCATATTTAAATTCTGGGATATTTCTGATGAAAAGTTTGGTGTGGTGTATTTGTTTTGTGTCTTCAGGAGGTTGTAGAGAGTGAAGCTAGCTTGCTTCTATGCTGCCATTTTGAAACCACTGTCTTTGTGCTTTTAACATACCTATGCCATTATATTTGAAGTCAGTTTCTTGTACAAAAAC
This sequence comes from Papio anubis, assembly GCF_008728515.1. Lineage (NCBI taxonomy): Eukaryota > Metazoa > Chordata > Mammalia > Primates > Cercopithecidae > Papio > Papio anubis. The sequence goes on along the minus strand of NC_044987.1, from coordinate 33,136,225 downwards.
ATATATTTTGGTCTTTTATTTTTTGGTTTTGGTTTCATTCTGAAATTTTCTGTATTTGAATTGGTGTTTCTAGAGAATTTGTACTTATATTTAGATTTCCATCAATTGTTTTATTATTTGATTTCAATTGTTAACTGTTTTTTATTCCTGTTTCTCTTTTCTGCCTTCTTTTTACTCATTTGAACCTTCTCAGCATTCCAGTTTTGTTAACCTAGCATGTTTTTGATTATGTCCCTTAATCTAACATTTTAAATGGATGCTCTAGGAATTAAAATGAAATCACTTAACTTTGACAGTTTACTTATAATCAATATCTTACCACTTCAAGTGAGATGTAGAAACCTTATCAGTATATAAGTCCTTTACCATCTCTCCTTAATTGGTAATTGTCTTATGTACTACATATCCATACATTAAAAATCCCATCAGAAAAATGTAACAATTTTTGTTTTCAACCATCAAATGTATTTTAAAGAGCTTGAGGATAAAGAACTCGAGTAGATTTAACCAGATATTTACCATTTCTGTTCTTTCACTCCCTACATTCAAGGTTTCCTGCTCACAACATTTCGCTTCTCTCTGAAGAACTTCCTTCAGCAGTTCTTTTAGACCAGATCTGCTGGTGTGAATTCTCTTATTTTATTTTTTTTTCCTGCAGAGAATGTCTTTATTTCATTCGTCTTTATTTCTGAAGGTATTTTCACTAAATATAAAATTCTAGGTTGACAGTTCTTTTGTTTCAACACTTTAAACCTGTTCTTTTTCCTTCAGGCCTCCATGATTTCTGATAAGAAATTCACAATTATTTGAATCATAACTAGTCATTGTTTATCTCTTCTTGCTTTCAATTTTTTTTCCTTGTCTTTAGTCTTCAGCAGTTTGATTATATCTCTTGATTTTGATTTCTATGGGTGGGTTTATTCTATTTAGTGTTCTCTGATATTCTCAAATATGTAAGTTTATATTTTTCACTAAATTTCAAGAGTTTCAGGTATTATTTACTCTAATTTTTTTTCTGCTTCATACTCTTTATTCTCTTAAGTATTCCATTGACATAAATATTAGACCTTTTATTATTTTCTCACAAGTCTCTGAGGCTCTGTTAATTTGTTTAAATTTTTTGTTGTTCAATTTGGATAATTTATTTTGATCTATTTTCAAATTTGATGATGTATTCTGTCTTCTTTATTTTACTTTTGAGTTCATTCAAATTTATATATATATGTATATATAATGAGTTATTGTATGCTGTAGTTCTAAAATTTTAATCTGGATCTTATATTTCTTTGCTGATAGTTTATACCATCTGTTCATTTCAGAAGTGTGTGGCTTTACTTCTTTTAGCATTTTTATAATACCTGCTTTGAAGTCTTTGATAGTTCCAACATCTGTACTATCTTGGTTTTGGCATATGTTAATTATATTTTCCTATGAAAATTGAGATTTTCATATATTTTTGAATATGGAGTAAATATGAATTATATCCTAAACATTTTGAATATTATATTATGATATAAATCGTATATATTATGTTACATATAAATCTTTTGTAAAATATTGATAGTTTTAGTTTAGTAGATAATCCACCTGGTTCATTTTAGGCACAAGTCATGACTGACCTATTTTCTGTTGTCATGTCTGTTTCATGTCAGTTCCATATATAAAGTTTGTGCGTGTTGTTTGGATCTGTCCTATAGGAGGCCAGTCTGCGATTAGGGAGGGGGCCTATCCATAGTTCTCTTCTTATAGCCTTTGAGATGTTGTTGTGTCTGATTCATAAATATACAGCCTAGGGGTAAGCTCCAGAGTTCATAAACAACTCTATGCGGTCTTTTTCATGAGTTCTTCTCTCTCTGAGATCTCCTTGGTATAGTACTTTGCAGGTCCCAACCTTCCTTGTTCTGGTCCTCTGGCCAAAGACTTGAGACTTTAATTACCTGGTCTGCTGCACATGCACACTTTTGCTGACTGCCCATGTCTGGAGCCTAGCACCAGAAAGACAAATAATTAAACTAACAAAACCTCCAAACTGAAAAGTAGATATTTATTCTACCATTTTTGGAACACAGCTGTCTGATCAAAGAGGATGTTTCCCCTCTGCTATGGTCTGAATATTTGTATGCCCCCCAAAATTCGTATGTTGAAACCTAATTACCAAAAAAAAAAAAAAAAAAAAAAAGAGAGAGAGAGAAAGAAACCTAATTACCAATGTGATGATATTAGAAGGTGAGGCCTTTGGGAAGTAATTAGGTCATGAAGGCAGGGTCCTCAGGAATGAGATTAGTGCCCTTATGAAAGAGAACCCAGAGATCTGCATTGTCCTTTCACCATTTGAGAAGGTATCATCAGGATCGTGAAATGGGCTCTTACCAGGCACTTAGTCAGCTGCTGCCTTGATCCTTGGACTTTCTAGCTTCCATAACTGTCAGAAAAATATTTCTGTTGTTTATAAGCCACCCAGTCTAAGGTATTTTATTGTAGCAGCCTGAACAGACTAAGACAGAAAATTGGTCCGAAGAAATGGAGTGCTGCTATATTAATTACCTAGAAATATTCATGTGGCTTTGGAACTGGGTAATAGAAGCTGGAAGAGTTTTGGGGTGCATGTTGTACACATCTACTCCCGAAGAAAGGAAGGATAAACAGATGACTCTTTCAAGAATTTTAATTAAGAAGGAGATATGGCAGTAATGAACAACAAGGTCAAGGAAGGATTTTATTTTTCTTAGAAGAAGAGAGAAACTTGAAATGTGTATAGGGTGAGGAGAACGAGCTTGTAGAAATGGAAGATACTGAAAATGTATGAGGAAGAAGGACCTAGGATCCTGGAGGATATGAGGAGAAGATGGAGTTGAAACCATTGATGGAGAGAGAGGCTTTGATCAAGAGTGAGATCTCTTGCAAAAGTTGAAGAAAGGAGGCAAGGAAGTCATCTCTTAAAGCTCAATTTGTGCATTTACTGGACATGATATGTGCTCAGGACTTTGTTGGATGCTGGAGTGGGATGGAGAAGGGAACAGTAATTCAAGACAAGTACAAAACTCTCTTCTCAATAGTTATGCAATATGTTATAAGGTACAATTAAGTTCCAGCTTCTTAGTGCCTCAGGAGAAAGAGAAAGACAATCTTGAAAGTATAAAAGGCTAACAAATATAAGCTTAATAGCACTGAGTTTAAAAATTGTAATCAGAGAATATAAATGGATATCCACTCTGTATCCTTGTTTTGTTAGACTCTCACATTGTGCTAAAGCACGTTCTGTTTGTTTTGAACACATTTGAAGAGGGACCTTCGCTCTCTGCTATGGTACACACACTCCACTTCAGTTTTCTGCCTGGCCTCTTAAAACATTAAACAATTGGACTAGAAAATCTGCATGATCTTTTTTAGCTTTAGATATCATGATTCTCAGGCAGCTTCCCTGGAGATCATGTTTGTTAGCAGAAAACTCTATGCTAGGGATCACTAGAAACAAAGGATAAATTTAGGAGGGGAACCAAAGGAGAGCTTTTCCTTTCCTTTTGAACTTGACTTCTGGTAACTTCCTAAGCATCATATATTAAATTATTTTTTCCCATATAAAGTACAATCTCACTAGACATCTGTTTTCTTCTCCTATCAAATTTTGAAGTAAAAATGAATTACTGCCAAAACAAAGTCAAAAGAATTATTTTATACTAGTCTGAAATAACATCATCTAAATTACGTGTGTTGCATAACCTTATGTGGAAAACTTTTCCCTTGTGGGTAGATGGTTTTCACCTATGGGTATAATAAATCATGTATGAAAATAATGGAGGATATTGGTATGCCTTGGAAAATTTTAAAAAAATATTTAGCACCTAGGAAAAATAATTGACTGTTTAAACATTTTTAAAAGTATTCTAACATTATGTACTCTGCTTCCCTTTCTCTCTGAATGGACTACGTGGACTACTGAAATTAATATTTAGGAAAGGTGGATAACGATTAATATAACTGAGGCTGAAGAGAAATCCTTCATTATCCAGGAAGATCATCTCTGTGATGGCAGAGAAAGGAAGGACAATCTTCCTGGGCAATCAGGGCAGCTAGTTCAAGATTATTCTCACAAATAGTTGTTCCTTTGTCACTCCCCCAACATACCTTGTTTTGTACTGTTATAAGACAAATAATGCAAATATGAGATACTATACTAAATCTTGTCCTCAGTTTTGCTTTTGTATAACATGCCAGGATTTGGGTTAATTTACAATGCTTTAGAAATAGTATATTCTGCTTTTATAGTATATGTCCCACCTAATTATTTTGCCTGGCCTTAGTAAGTGTTTTTGCATTTTCATTTTAAATTTGAATTTCAAACTTAAACATAATCTTTATGAACAGTTGTAATGATCACCATCTCATATACATAGAAAAAAGACAGTCAAATTTGAGCTATATTCAGAGTTATTTCAGAATTCATTAAAGACTTTAACCTCAGAAATTATTTTTCCTTGGTACCCTGATGTCATACTTTTTTATTTTTATTTTTTAATCGTTTGTTTATTTTTAAACTTTGTGGTTATATAGTAGGTGTATATAGACCTCTTTAATAATTGCAATACGTGCTAATCAACTTTTTCCCCATGTAACTTCATTCCTTCCATTTCTTCATTAAACTAATTTTCATCTTTACCAATCAAGTGCAAGACTTTGTAATGAACAAGTATTTGGGTAGAATGATAACTCAAAGTAAGGACTCAAAGTGAAGCAGTCAATTGGAGGAGCCTGCCTGAAAGACTAGAGTATAAAACCTATTTTAATATGGAAAAACAAAAATGCAGAGACCACATTGAAAAGCAGCAACTGGGAAAGGGAAAGGAAGAGAACAAGAGAAGGAAGTAGACTTTCATGGACTCCTTCATAGCAATAAATCTCAATCACCTGGAGCTCTTTCTTTTTCAGTGACTTTTATTTCTGCCTGTAGAAATTGTTATATGTAGATAGCAGTTTAGAATGAGGAATACTACTATGTTTCCTATTTTTAAAGATTTGTTGTATTGATTAAATTGAACTTTCATAATAATTGATAAGGTGAGAAGATAATGACTTTTTCTAAACTCAGATATTGCCTTATTTAAAAATGAGCTAGTATTACAAAAAAAAAAAAGAAAAAGCAAACATAAAGCATCTTTGTCAGTAATTTGCTTGGTAATGAAGTTAGAAGATTTTGCAATTAATTTTAATTGATCAACCTGATATTGTATTTTGTATTTATCTTATAATTTGCTGCTAATATGGGTACATTCTGTTTCTCAACATTAATAATATGTGCATATTTATATACATGAAAAATTAATATAGACAGGCATTATGAGAATCCTTCACAATACAGAAAAGTTCAGTAAGTGTGTTGACTGTGACAGACATATGAAAAAATGCTCATCATCACTGGCCATCAGAGAAATGCAAATCAAAACCACAATGAGATACCATCTCACACCAGTTAGAATTTCATGACATTAAAAAGTCAGGAAACAACAGGTGCTGGAGAGGATGTGGAGAAATAGGAACACTTTTACACTGTTGGTGGGATTGTAAACTAGTTCAACCATTATGGAAAACAGTATGGCGATTCCTCAAGGATCTAGAACTAGATGTACCATATGACCCAGCCATCCCATTACCGGGGATATACCCAAAGGATTATAAATTATGCTGCTATAAAGACACATACCATGTTTACGCACTATTCACAATAGCAAAGACTTGGAATCAACCCAAATGTCCATCAGTGACAGATTGATTAAGAAAATGTGGCACATATACACCATGGAATACTATGCAGCCATAAAAAGGATGAGTTTAAGGCCCTTTGTAGGGCGATGCAGCTGGAAACCATCATCCTTTAGCAAACTATCACAAGAACAGAAAAACCACACCGTGATGTTCTCACTCATAGGTGGAACTGAACAATGAGATCAATTTGGACTCAGGAAGGGGAACATCACACACCGGGCCTATCATGGGGAGGGATTACTGGGAGTTATACCTGATGTAAATGACGAGTTGATGGGTGCAGCAGGACCACAATAAGTATACATATGTAACAAACCTGCACTATGCACATGTACCCTACAACTTAAAGCATAATAATAATAAATAAATTTAAAAATAAATAAATAAATAAAAAGTGTGTTGACTGTGTAATATGTTTTAAAGTACATTAGTCTAGGGTTAAATAAAATGTCTATAGTTATTCACTGGTATAATTTATTTAGGGATTAATTCATTAGACTCTATTTTCATATTCCTTTCCTTGGAAAATAAAAATTTTGAAACAAGTTTTGCCAAATTCACCACGATTGGCTCTGCTTAGTGTATTTTATTAAACCTTTAATCACCTTAAATCAATTTCAATGGATTCATTTTACTTAAAGAATCTTTCCTTGCCTATTTTAAACAAACTGACTTAGACATGATTCATTGTTATCTTCAGGTTACTGTGTCTTTTGTTTTTCTTATAGGATCTTATTCTTCTCTGTTGTATATTTATATGTAAGGTTCCACCAAAGAAGAATCTCCTTGGTGTATATGACCTTCAGACTGTCAGGAAAATGTTACCTGTTGGCATAAACAAACCACCACATCTTAGTGGCTTTCCACAGTAGAAGTTCATTTCTCCCTCACTGAAAGTGCAGTGGTGGTGTTTCTGATGTGGACAGCATTTATCATGGTCTTTCAGGTGCAGAGGCTCCTTATAACTTGTGACTCACCACCATCCTCTAGGGTCTCTGAGGCCTCTGTATTTAACCTTCAGATGAGAAAACAAAATGGAGAATTTTACCTTGGGGTTTTAATGACCAAGCTTATAAATAGTGCTTATCATTTGTGCTCACATTCCATTGTTCAGAACTTAGAAGACCACACCTAACTGTAGGGCAGACTGGGAAATGTGGTCTAGTTAGGTGCCCAGGAAGAAGACCTTGTGTTTTCCAAATTTCAGTCACATCATGTTTTTTTCTTATGCTTCTTTTTTTCTCTTAAAATAATACTGATTTTCTTTTTGTTGAATTTAATCATTCATTCATTCAACAGATGCTTAATGAATGTGTACTACATGGTGGGTACATACTGTTCTAGGCACTTGGGATGTATCAGTGAACATTTCTCATTTGGAGTTTGTCTGATCTTTTTTCATGATTAGATTCAGGTTGTGCATTCTTGGCCAGAAGCTACTGCTGGTTCTTTAATGCATTTGGTTAAATACATGCTGTCTGTCTTTTATGTTCTAAAAATGACACACAGCTTGGGAGTAGCTGAATATGAAAAGTAAGGTTACAGCATACTTACGGAAAAGGTATGTCTAACATTATGTAATTTTAATTTAAAATGTGCTTAATAGCTTCTACTTGACATGCCCACCCAGAAAAGAATATGTTTTTATAAGTAAATTATGTACAATACAGATATACTGATAATCTTTACAGTTACTATTAATGACTCATTAATATAAATAAAGCTTATTTTCTCCATATATCAGGAAAGAGATGTACTTATTAGAAGACTTTGGTAGGTAAAATTCTCTAGTCCTGAGATTATAAGATTTTTAAACGTCTTGCTAGGCTCTGAGCTTCTGGAACTTAGGCATTCAATCTTATTTATGTGCTCTCAGTACTTATCATAGTGCTGAATAGCAGCAGTAAAGATTATAGCTAGTGTTTCTTATATGCTCCTATGTACCAGATAATGTTTAAGCATTTTACATGCACAACTCTATAATGTAGATACTATCATTATCTCTAATTTGTGGTGGGGACATTGAGACATACAGAGTTACACACCTAACAAGTGGCAGTCAATATTTAAACTCAGGCATTCTGACTTCAATGCGCATGCTCCTAATTTCTATACTACTGTAGACTCTGGAAATGTTTGCTGAGTGAATTAATGAATACATGAAAAAAATGGAGGTGGTAGACCAGATATGCCTTCTGGATCAAAGAGTTTATGATTCTGTGATATGATACTTATGACTCTTTGGGTTTTATTCCAATTGGATTATAATGGGTTTTATTCCACTTGATAAAATTATTAATTTTATGATGCTAATCAAGTTTTATAATACTTTTTAGCTACAGGTAAAAAAAAGAAAACCCTATCATGACCCATCTTATTATTTATGTGATTATTTATTCATTATTTATTCATTGATCAGATAGATATCAAGTCTCTACTGTGTGCCAGGCCTTGTGGTGAAAACACTTAAGAAAAAACAGCAACAAAACCTAAACCCATATAGAGTTCATAGTCTTGGTGGTGGAGTTGAAATTGATATAAACAATAAATGATTACCCAAATAGAAATTAATTCCTATGATGATAAGTGTAGTTAGAAAAGTACAAGACTTTTATTAGAGTATATAAAGGGAGGACTCAACCTGATTTGGGTAGTCAGGAAATGCCTCCCTGAAGAAGATGTTTAAGTTGAAAGCGAGTAGAAATCAAAAGTTGAAAGCTAAGTTAAAAGAATGAGCAGCAGATAACCAGGGAGGGAAGAGGGAAAAAGACTTATTCTAGGCAGAGAGTATGTGAACTGAGGCCTGATAGAATGAGATGTATGGATTTTTCTCAACAGGTATCTATCAAGCTCCTATTGTGTGCCAGGTAAGATGAGAACTGAAAAAGGGCCTTGAATAAAAAACCTGGTCATTGGTGCATTGATGTCCTTAATGTAGGCAGGCATTGAATTGGTTGGGGGTGGAGGGGTTAAATGGGAGATAAGGAAGTAAAGATAGTATTGTTTTATATTGGTTAAAGTCATGATTAATAGCTACTGGTTTTTCCCCAGGTTGGGCTTACAATTCTGTTCCTCAGTTTACATCCTCCATGGTCAGGTCTTGTTCTGACTTCCCAGCAAGTAATGGATTTGTCTCATTGTTTATTGTATTCCATGATACTCCTATAATTCTGCTTTATAGCACAGTAGAGAAGAGCTTAGACTCTTGAGTCAAAGTAGATTGAGTTTGAATCCTGGCCTCAGAACTTGCTGACTGATTTGACCATGGGCATTATATAAACATGCTGAACCACAGCTTCCTCAGAGGTAAAATGGAGCTATTAATGGTATCTCCCTTGTAGCATTTTTGAAGGGACTAAATAAAATTTTCTGTGAATCTGGCATAGGGTAGTGCCTCAGTTAAAAATAGCAGTTTTTCCCCCCATATCTTGACTATTGTGAATAATCCTACAATGAGTACGGGAGTGTGGACATCTCTTCAACATACTGATTTCAGTTCTTGGACATTGAGTGCTGGATGAGATGGTAATTCTATTTTTAGTTTATTTTTTTATTTTTATTTTTTTGAGGAACTGATATGGGAGTGGGGCAGGGAAATGCTGGGTGGTGAAGGGTGTGGGGTCCCTGGCGAGGGCTCCACCCTTGGACCTGTACCCACGGACCTAAGTGAGGACAAGCACTACTGTTTTCAAACCCAAGTGTTGCCCTTTCCAAAACCACTCTGGCCTGCCATGCCGTCCCCACATCCTGTGCCTATAAAAACCCCAAGACCCTAGCGGGCACATACAAGTGGCTGGATGTTGAGAGGAACACACTGGCAGAAAAACACACTGACAGAAGTCCGCAGGCCATCCACAGCAGAATGATGTGGATGCCGAGTGAAATTCAGCCAATGGTGGTTGGAGGAGAGCCTGGTTGCTAAGCGTCCGGACTCCAGGGGAAGACCATCTTCCCACTCCATCCCCTGTCTGGCTCCCCACCCATCCACTGAGAGCTACTTCCACCACTCAATAAAACATTGCACTCATTCTCCAAGCTCACATGTAATCCAATTTTTCCAGTATACTAGGGCAAGAACCCCAGGATACAGAAAGCCCTCTGCCCTTGCAATATGACAGAGGGTCTAAAAGAGCACACAGTAACACATGCCCACTGGGACTTCAGGATCTGTAAACAATCCTAGACACTGCGGTGGTGTTGGAGCCCTATGACTTACCCATCTGCATGCTTCCCCTAGAGGTTTGAGCAGTGGGGTGCCAAAGAAGTGAGCCACCCCCTGTCACATGCCCTGAGGGGGGATAAGGGAAAACTCCTCCCATTTCAGAGCCTTTATACTGTTTTCCAAAATGGCTATACTAATTTACGATAACATTTGTTAAAATAACACTTTGAAAAACTGTCAGTTTTGTTGTTATTGTTCTATTTCTAGTAGCTAAGTCCCCTTTAACAGTCTTTATAAAATGAATATAGTGATAAATTATTTTAAAATTTACTAGAAAATAGTTTGTCATTTGAATAAAGTAGGTCTCAGGACATTTGTGCCTTCTCAGAGCTCAGTTCATGGCAGTGACTGAGAAGGAGATTATTAGGTTCATGATTTTGAGGGTATGGGAGAACTGGGATTGGCTGAAGTCTTACTACTAGGGTTTTCTTCATCTAGTTAGTTGACAGGAGCCAATGTAATTATCTGTTGGGCATTCTGCCCCACGACTCCTCCATCATTGCCATTGGCTCACTCATGACTTTGGGACCAATATTCTTCATAGGGATGGGAAAATATGAAAGTTGCCCCATCAGTAGCTCAGTGACTCAGCTGTCGGCACTTTGGACACTGTATATGTACTGCAGTGTTAATAACTGAGCACTTACTGTGTTCTTTACTAATGTCCTGTATGACTAAGGTCTTGCCCTCCACTCTTACCTAGAACTAGATTCATTCTCCTCAATTCCAGAGCTGAAGTCTTCCTAAGATTGGGTCTTTTCTGTTGCCCTCAGTGACTTTTGATTCTGATTGCTTCCTTTCCTGGATCTCCACTGATTCTATACTATCAGGCTCCACCCTGAAAGAATTCATCTGCCTGCTAGGATCTGTGTCTATTGCCACTTCAGACCTCTCTGATGTTGAGTACTTACCTGCCTATGCATCACATCATTGTCTAGGGTTATAGCTTTGCAAATTACCTGGTTTCCCCTCATGAGACTTTGTGGTGATTGGATCCTAGCCAAACCAAGTCTGCTCTGTTCTGCTTCCAGCCAATCCCAGGTTCTGCCGTCCTTGTCCTTCTCATGGCATTTGCATCATGAGATAAGGAACTCTGTAAAGCAATTCTGCCTTTGGACCCATAAAATTTTAAAGTTTGTATTAGCCACATTTTAAAACATACAAAGAAGCAGCTGACATTAATTTTAATTTACTCCAATGTTTTGTTTGTTTTATATTATTTATCTAACTGAATATATACAAAAATACCATTTAAATATGCAACAAATGTAAAAATACTAGTAAGATATTTTTTCATGCCAAGACTTTGAGATCTGGTGTGTATTTTATATTTTGTCATATCTCAATTCAGAGTAGAAGTGCTGGAATGTAATTCACATTTAGCGTACCTCATAGGTGGTGGCTACTGTACTGAATAGTGTTGTTCCAGAAATGGATGGGAGCATCTGTCATTCACAGGCGGAGAAGAAAAGCCCATCTCTGATACACTGAATTTCAACTAAGAGAAAATCCACATCCTGACATATCTCTATATGTCTCTTGCATTATTTACAACTCTGACAACTACATTCCCGGCCACTATAATTCTTGTTACAGTATGCATTTATGCATGTAATTAAATAACCTCATTTATTCATTCATTGATTTATTTGCCAAATATTTATTGGGAATGTTCCAGTTGTTCCTGGCACTCTTCTAGCTTCTTGGAATACATCAGTAACAAAAGAGAGAAATATTTTGCCCTTGTGGAGTTTACATCATACCAGGAACAAGCAGGTAATAGATCACTAATAATAAATAATTATATAACATGAATGTTTGAATGTGATAGTGGTATGTAAAAAAGGAAAATTAGGGAAGCCTAAGTGGGTTGATAGTCTGGGATGGGGAAGTGAGTTGCAGCTTTAAATAGAACACAAAATATTTAATAATATAGAAGATAATAGAAGAAATATAGAAAGAAGAAATATAGAAGATAATAGAACATAAATGGAAGATGAAGAAGTAGGTGATGAGATCACAGAGGTTACTGGGGTCAAGTCAGAACTCTAGGCTAGGTGCTGTCTGAGATTCAAAGATGAGTCAGACAAAGCCCCATTCTTACGGGAATCTATCGGGAGCAACGTAACAAATATATTGATAATTATGATGCAATGCTAAATATAACAATTGTCATGAAAGAATTTGCAAAAGATACCACAGGAATTGAAAAGAAGATTCCTAAAGAAGGCAATGTGGTAGAAGAAAAAACATGGGCTTTAAAGTTACATAGACCTAGATTTGCATCCCAGCTATCATCTTACCCGCTGTCAATTGGATGAACAATGATCCTGGATTGCCCAGGTCAGTCTGGTTTTAACACTGAAAGTTCTACATCCTGAGAAACCACTCATTCTCAATTTTAGCACTGAAAGCCCAACATGAGAAGCGTCTCAGTCCATTTTTACCATTGAAAGTCCCCACTTCAGTTCCTGGCAATCTAGTTTGGTTGGTTTGTGTGACTCTGGGCCTGAATCCCCACAATTAAGAATAAATCCAATCTTGTGTGGTTGACTTAAGGATTGTATATAAAATACGTAAGACACTTGGCACATTGGAGGCAGTAAATATGTGGTATTTGTTATTTGATTGATGGGGTCAAAGGAAGACTTGATGGAAGTGGTAGGGTTTGACTTAGACTTTGAAAGAATAATGAAATCTTATTTGATATAGGGCAAGATAATGCTTAACTGGCAAAGAGGGATAGAGATAGGGAATAGGACAAAGAGAACAGGATGACCCAAAACACAGGAAAAGAAAAATTGTGGGGCATCTTCTAGGGATTGGCTAATGTAGCTCACATTGCATTAAGTGTGGGATATGATAAGTACAAGAAAGGATTAAGGTTTAGAAAGGTGATTTAGGGTTTCTTCCTATACATCTTAAATGCAAAGAAGAGGAGTTTTTAAATTCAAATTGCAAATACTGTTAGATTTCCCAGGTTTTATCTTGGTAAATATATTTAATGAATGCTTACGGGTGTTGCTATTAAGCCAGATAAACCAAGCTCAGAGACATAATTTCTGTTTTTTAATAGAGTGTTGCAGAGTCATATTGTTCATGAATTACATGTAAATTATGGTGAGCTGTGCTTATTTGTAGTCTGTAAAGAGTGGTATAGCATGAAAGTTATTTCATAGCCATTTTTATTTTTATTGGTATTATCTAACATTTGGCATTAGACCTAAGTGATTGATTATTTTAAAATACAAATTATTCACTGAAACTTACAGCAATGATCCCATGAACACATATTAAACTTTCACAGTAGGATAAACTATATTTCAATTCTGTGGAAGCAATCAAATGATCAATAAGTTTTTGGTTTCAGGAAAATTGGGGTTTGTCTTAGTCCTTTTGTGCCACTATAAGAGAATATCTGAAACTGGGTAATTTATAATTACAGAAATATATTGGCTCACAGTTCTGGAAGTTGGAAAATCACTGGCATCGGTCTGATGAGGGCCTTCTTGCTGTGTCCTTCTATGGCACAAGGTACAAGGACAAGAGAGCAAGGAGGGGGCCAAACTCACACTTTATAATGGCATACGAATCCCGCCTCTGAGGGTGGAGCCCTAACTCCTCATCACCTCACAAAGGTCCCATCTCCGAACACTGCTACAACTGCAACCAAATTTCAACATGAGTTTTAGAGGGGAGAAGCATTTGAACTATATAGCACGGTTCAACTTCAGAACACCACATTTTATTAAGTTAGTAGATTAAGTCTGCTGTGCTTTATTATTTTTTTTCTTGTATTTCTAGGTGTTAAAAATGTCTAGCACCTTGTAAGGAGAGAGTGTGTGGTATAGTGGTTAAGAGGGAAAACTCTTTAATCAAACTGCCTAGATTTGGATAATGGCTCTCCCTGGTGGTGACCTCTTGCTGCAGTGCCTTTATCTCCATTCAAGGAAGGATTTGTTAGCCCCTCTGGATTGACAAAGCTGTAGAGAGCCCCCTTGCCCAAGTTCATACTGCCCCTCTACACCACCCACCACCACCCAGTGGTAGCCCACATGCATTTACTGATTGAGCCAGTGGTGTAAAGACCTGGCCATTTTTGCCTAATGAAGGACAACACCAATGGGCCATTTTTGCTCTAGCCCTGTGGGGTTTGTTGTTGAAATTATATCACAGATGAACATCTCCGCCTGTGAACTCTCTATACCTTCTCCTCTCTCTCTCACAGATATTGATCCCAAGGGTAATCTCTAATAAACAGTTCTGCATAGCAAACCTCATATCAGAGTCTGATTCCCAGATAACTCAGTCTGCCACAATTGATGCCTAGAATGATCTGAGAAAGCAGGTAATAAGATAGGGTTTGGTGGTGAGATTGCTTGCTGCCTGACTGGCAGTGTTGGCCCCATCTCTGAGGTTTGTGGAGCACAGACAACCCTGGACATGTGGTGGTGATCCTACAGTTAAAACTTTTATGGGTGGTAAATTGGGCTAGTAAATGGGTAAAAGGGGATGCAGTAGTTGATTCCATATATCAAGCATCCACAAGTATGGGGAGAAAGTAATGTTAGGGGAAGTGAAATTGGATGGCTGTTGCTAAGCTCATTTGACCCTCCAGAAAAAGAGAACAAAAGACAGACTGATTAATAGCCAATTGAAAGCCAGTGTGCAAGCCAGTGGGCTTCCTTCCTGTCATACAAACAGGCCCTTGTTTCCTGCAGAGGGAGGTCAGAGAAAGCTGGATCAGGCATAGTACTTAATCATCAGAGTGGCTGAGCCTCACAGAAGATTAAACTCCCAGTCAAGGTAAGTCTGCCATGAAGGAATAGGACACTGGCACATGCAACAGCAACATCTGGGTTGTTACTCCAGAACTTTTAAACCCCTAGACTCCTCTGAAACTTCTGATCCTTCAGAACTGGCCAGCTCTCTCTCTCTTAATAGCTACCACCAAATCCCTTGTATTTGCAGACAGTACAGAGCGGTCTCTTCTTTGCAAGTCAACATGTGACCCCTCAGAATGTCTCCTCATATCCCTGCCACCACCATGAATAAAACTAATTAGGATTAAATAACAGTGTAATCAGTCTGGAAAGTACTGAGCTTGGAAATGGAGGAAAGGAACTATACCCCAAAGGAGCTGCATGACCCAGCTAGACTGTGGACAGGAGCCAGGGGAGACATGTGGGACTGGATTCTGAAGGGTGCTTATCAAAGGGGCAGGAACATAAGAATGAAGAAGGAGAGTTTGATAATTCTGGGAGTACACTCCCAAGATATAGAATTTATACCCTGATAAAGACCCCAGGAAATGGTAAGGAATTGTTATTACAGTGGGCTAGAAGCATGGGAAAAGCAATGGCCCATGCTCAGTGAGGTTGAAATGCCAGATTTGCTATTGAAGATGGTGAAAGAAGGGATTTAAAAATTCAGGGAACTGGGCATGTAGCGTAAACATTCTATGTAAGGCTGGAAAACCCACAGGATGATTAGGTTTTAGGAAAAGGGACAGACAATACACCATTTACGAAGGCTATAAAAATTGCACCAGCATCACTAAGAAGTTCCGTCAAGACTCTTCTCTCTAGGCCAGAGCTGGTGATAGGAGAGACCAATCCAGAACTGGTCTCATTGATAGCAATGGGGATAATAGGAGCAAACCCATTGAAACCAGGTGGTAGTACTGAACTTTTAAGATCCAGGTGAATGCAATTATCATTAAGACCGTTAAGGTCAGAGAAGCAGTGAAGGGGGAGTGATCCGCAGATCATTCTGAAGGTGCTGAATAAAGCACACGTTGCTAGGGCAAGATAAGAGGCAATCCAAAAAGACAGTGCTCAACTAGCACCATCAGAAGAAATCAAGTATGGATGGTCAAGGAGACTGAGTGTAGTTTCCCCAACAAAAAGCCATAATCACTAGCCAAATGTTTGAACTAGAGCCAGCATTTGGACCTAGAACCCAATGATGGAAGAACCTTAGGAAGAAGCTCCTAAGGGAGCTGGCAGTATCTCAGTAAGCAATGGCAGTAATGATTCTCCATCCTTCCCCATTGGAAGCAACAACCATGTTCCAGGGTAACTGAACAGAGGGAAAGAGAAATACACAAATGTTTGGAAGATTGTTAGACACAAGGCCTGAGTTGACACTGATACCTAGAAACCTGAAGCATCACATGTCCTCCTACACTCCTTCTTTTCCTCTTCTAATCAGTATACATGGAATCCACTCAATAAATGGATTTCTAGCCAAAGTACATCTCAAAGAGGGACTTTTGGGTCGTTAAGCTCACCTGGTGGTCAGTTTTTTGGTCACTGAAGGCACAATTTAAATAGGCATATTTGATATTCAGTACAACTATTACATTGGACCTTTAACCTGTGGGATAAGAGCTATCATAGTGAGGGAAGGCCAGGTGAAAACTTTCGAATGCTCTCCCCTGCCTCATCCAAATTAATGAATCAAAACAATATTACATCCTGGGGTACTGGGAGTGGTGGAAATGAATACTGTCCTAAAGGTTCTTTTTTATTTTTATTTTTTTTGTTTTTTTTGTTTGTTTGTTTGTTTTGTTTGTTTGTTTGTTTTGAGATGGAGTCTTGCTCTGTTGCCCAGGCTGCAGTGCAGTGGCGTGATCTCGGCTCACTGCAAACTCCGCCTCCCAGGTTCACACCATTCTCCTGCCTTAGCCTCCCGAGTAGCTGGGACTACAGGCACCCACCACCACACCCAGCTAATTTTTGTATTTTTTGTAGAGACGGGGTGTCACCTTGTTAGCCAGGATGGTCTCAATCTCTTGACCTCGTGATCCGCGTGCCTCAGCCTCCCAGAGTGCTGGGATTACAGGCGTGAGCCACCATGCCCGGCCTGTCCTAAAGATTCTAAATGACACTGGAGTGATGTTTCACATCATATCTTCATTTAATCCCCAATTTGGACCCTAAAGAAACTAGATGGATCCTGGAGGATGACGTATGCTATCATAAACTGAAACCAAGTAGTAGTGCTAATTGTAGCCACCACACCACATGTGACATCGTTGCTCAAGCAGATGACATGCCCTCAGGCACATGGTATGCAGACCTTGATCTGGCAAATTTATTCTCTTTTTCCTGTCAGAAAAGAAAAACAGACAGAGTTTTAGTTGTGAAAAGGACAAGAGCATACATTTAACAGTTTTGCCTCAGTGGTATAACTGCCATTCTGTCATGATATGGTTTGAAGACATATGAACTGTTGTATCAATAACATCAACCATTTAATATATGCACCAAATATGCACTGGGTAGTGAGAATTCTAAGATGCTGTCACAGACTGCTGAAGTCCCAGCTGAAGCACCAGTTTGGAGGTGTATATTATGAAGATGGAATGCTGTCCTCCAGGATTTAGTGTATATCTTGAGTCATATCGTTATATGGCACTGTGTTCTCAATAGGAAGAATTCATGAGTCCAGGAACTAGGGGGTGGAAAGAGGAGTGGCTGTGCTTGGAATCACTCCCACAAATCCCCTTGGGAAACTTGTGCTTCTTGTCCCTACAACTTTTGTATCTGCAGTATGATCTTCACATCAACTTTGGGATTTGCAGTTCTCATGGCCCAAAGAGGGGACACTTTCACCAAGGTTACATAAAAATTATCATTGAACTATATGCTGTGGTTAACATCTGGGTAATTCAAGCTTATTGTTCATAGGGAACATTAGACAAGAAGTGAAGTCAGATCTTTGGTAATTAACTCTGATGATCAAGAGTAGGAAATGCAGTTACAAAATGGGGAAAGGCAGAAATATGTTTGGCACCCAGTTCAGGTACTGGGTGCCTCTTGGTGCTTTCTCAACCAATTGTGACAGTAAATGTACAATGCAGCCACCCTACTGTGAGGCTCAGGGGCTCAGACCCTTCAGGAATGATTGTTCAGGCCAACAGTTAAGCAACTGAAACCAGCAGAAGTGCCAGCCAAGGGTGAGAGGAATCTGGAATAGATAATAGAAGGGGGAGAGTATCAGTATTAGTTGAGACCAGCTGTAGACCAATCTTTTTGTAAATTTCCCCCACGAAGATAGGTTACTAGATTTTGGACATGCTGCCCCCTTCATATAAATGAAAGAGAAGATTCAAGCGACATGAGGAGTAGAATGTGTTGGACACTGTGATGTGCCCCCAAGATCTCTCTTTTTAATGAAGGGCCTGTTGCCCACTCTCTATAAGTGCTGTTGACAAACAACTTTTATGTCTTAAGAATTGCTTCAGCTCTAATGAGCCACTTTGCTTATGGTCCCACCCTTCTGAATGGGCCCCTGATTGAGACCAGGTTACCAAGTTCTGGCCCTTTTTGGCCCAATGTAGAACCATTCTTATGAACTGTTTCATCTCTTGAACTTTTCAAATGATTGATAAAGCTATGATCAGGTCTGCATCAGAGCTCAGCTTCAGCATTTGCATTCAGTAAACGCTAGCTATTGTTAATTGACAAACAGGATTATTTTAAGGATAGAGTAAGAAAAAAGAGGTGAGACTATTGTGAAACTATTTTAATGATCAGTGTTCATATAAACAGGTTTCCTACATTAAAATCTTTTTTGCCTGTTGCAAAAAGTAGAAGTAATTTTAAGCCGTTAGAAATATTTTATTTTCCTCTCTTGCCTCTACTCTTGTGTTTCCCATGGTTACAGTTACCTGGAGAAACTGATTTCTTTCACACATTAAGCCCTGCGAAATGAATGGGATGATGTAACCAATCTTCTAATCACAACTGTGTGTCTCTCTGTGTGTGTATGTGTTTGTGTGTATTCAAATCATAGACACTCAACAGAGGTTCTATGACAAAAGAGTTTTCACTCTTGAAATGTCAGTGCAACAAACAATGTAAATATTAAACAATAATACAGTGTTAGCTTCTTTTTTGACTCTAAAAGAAAAATAACTTTGTTTCACCAATTCAGCTAATAATTTTAACACCCATTATGTTCCTTTTAACACCCATTACATTCCTGGTCCCAATCTGGGAATGAGGGATATAAATAAGTGATCCCCAAAATCTTACCCTTTAGAAATTTGTAGATATCTATTTTTATGTTTTCTAATTTCCTAGTAATTCCTACTAATGTGGTCATTGAGGAGTCAACTAAAAAAGGAGTCTTTTAATTTAATAATAATATAATAACTGCTATCTATGAAGCACTTACTGTGTGGCAGACATCATGCTAATAGTCTTATTAATGTTTAAGCCAACTTAATAAATATTTACGTAACAGTCTCTGTGTACCAGGCACATAGTGAACACTAGCACGATGGTCTATGCATCAGGCACATTGCCTGTCCTTACAGCACTGATTGCCTTGTTGGGAAGACAAACCTACAATATAAAAAATGCTATACTATGGAAAGAAAAGGGTAGTATTGGACAAAGAATAACATAGAAGCAAGTCTCAAACTACTTTTGCATGGTCAGGAAAAGTTTTTCAGAAAAAGTGATATCTAAGCTGAGACCTGGAACATAAGCAGGCATTGGCTAAGAGACTGAAAGCTTCGGAGGAGGAATAGCATGCACAAAGAGCAGAGGAACCAGACAATTTTCATCAAGCTGGAAAGCAATGTGGTTATTGGGAAACAGTGATAAAGGCATCTAGAGAAGGGAGCAGAGGACCAGCCAATCATAACAGACCTTGCATACCTATAAAGCGGTACCTATGAATGTATCCTCTACTTTTTCCTAGGGCAATGGGAAGCCATTACCAGGATTTTAGTAAGGAGACAGATGACTTTTTGTATTTGCAGTTGAAAAGTTTCATTCTGACTGCATCATAGGTTACAGAGGTAAGCAAAACCAGAGGCAGCAAGGTGGCTGTTCAAATCATCTCTGTGTTAGAGGTTAGGAGTTTGGATGAGAACTTGGGGGTTAGCAAGACGCTTAGAGGTTCAAAGCGTGTTTAGGAAACAGTAATAATAGTTATCAGGGAATGTTTTGGGATGTGGTACTGAGGCCAAGGAAGAATAGGAACACTGCACTTAGTCCTGCAGATGTTGCCTTGAACAAAAGATGGCTGCTCAGGAAGTGAGCAGGTGCTGATTCTTCTGTGAGCCCAGCTTACCTGATTGTGTGCTCTGGCATGGCCTGTGTCCGTCAGGGGAAAAGAAGATCTTTTCTAAGTTGCACAAAGATGCCATATGGGCTACTGGTGACCGTGGAGGATGTTAACTATAATCCCAACGTTTCTAGTTTGGACAGTTGGATTACTGGTAGCACCATTTGCTGAGACTGGGAACAGAAGTGGTGGTGGGGAAGAAAGTCATGAACGCAGTTTGCACCACAGGCTGGGAAAGGTGTGTGTATGTGTCTGTGTGTATGTGTGTGTGTGTGTAGAGAGGTTGGTTAATTGATACAAATATATAGCTAGATAGAAGAAATAAGTTCTATTGTTCAATAAATAGGGTAGGGTGACTATAGTTAACAACAGTATATTGTATCTTTAAAAAAAAAAACCTAAAAGAGAGGATTTTAAATGTTCCCAGCACAGAAATAACACATACTTGAGGTGATGGATACCCTAAATACCATGACTTGCACATTCTGCATGTAGCAAAGTGTCATATGTACACTATAAAAATGTACAAATATCATGTATCAGTAAAAACTTATGAAGTAATATTAAGCCCATTTTGTAAGAAGAATTGAGTCGTAGAGAGGTTAGTGTTTTTCTCGAGGACATATAGTTAGTAAATGGTAAAACTAGGATTCAGATCTTGATACTATATTTTTTCCTATAATTCCTAAAAAATAAGAAAGACAGAAGTCAATTACCATCTTAAGGTGTCAATTACCATAGTATGGGAACTACATTGTGAAAATAGATGTGATTTATTTGGGAAATGTACCTGAAAAATTGTTAAGTCATTTGTATATTTCACTTCTGAATATCCAGAAACTTAATTTCAAGAAATGTTTTTGCCTCTAAGCTTTGTTTTCACTTTTCCTCTCTTCCCTCTTGCTGTTCTATTGATTTTCTCTCTTTTTTTTTTTTTTTAAAGCCCTTTCTCTTCTCTGTTATTCAAGCTCCGACTTCCTCCAAGAAAAGATTCCAAACATCCTACTTGATATAAATATTCCTCTCATGAGCTTCCTGGGCATCTTGTGTATACTTTCACTTGAATTATCACATTACCCTAATAGTTGGTTTACTTTTAGTTTTATATTCCTAGTACCTGGCACATAGTTACTATTCAGTAAAGAGCGTTCGATAGAACACTGTGTGGGTGAACCACTTCTCAAGGCACATCTCTTCTAATAAGCCTTCATTGATTTACCCATGCTATCACCTAGTCCTATGACACCCAGACATGAGTGGACATAAAAATGAACTAGGAATTTTTTTAAAAGCATAGATTTACAGGGCTTACTCCAGACCTACTGAATCTGAGCCAGGCCCAAGTTATCTGGACTTAGAAAATGTTTCCCATATGACTATACAGTCCAACCAGCCATTTAGGAGCCACTGTTTTAGCCCCGAGAAGTCTGATAAAACTCTTCTACCAATGTGTGCTTATAGTTGTTATATTTTATATGGTGTTTATGTAATAAATTTGTTATATCATTATTAAGGAATTTTGAGATAATTACATATATCTAAACTATTTAATATAACACCAGAAACTCAGCAGGCTGATAATGGTGATAATACATGTTTGTCCACAGAGTATTCTCCTATGTCTCACATCTTAAATTTATTTAGTTACTTACAGTCCTTTCATTTTAAGAAAGTTGCATGTCACACTTTGTATATTAAGTAAAATATATATAAACATACACATGAAACAGGTATTTTTTCTACTTCTTGGTAAAACATATTTTGTATGATCATATTACTGTTTTAGAAAATACAGAAAACATTTTTTATCTTGCTATCTGTTGTGCACTTTATAAATTTTGCCAACACAGAATCCATCTGGGCTAAGGCCAGCAGAACTCTTTCACTTTTGCCTTGTTTGCGTATTAACAACACAGCTAATGTCAACATGGCTTTATTTGCTCTTGCTCCAAAAAAGCTGACCAGAATCCATGTAGATACCTTATAAATCATTTAGATTTTCTTCTGCACCATTAAGAAAGTGTTGACATTTTTTAAAGGAAGGCTTTTTTTTTCAGACTACAGTAATTCTAACATTGAGCACCAAAATCATTTTTAGGATGGCATTATTCATTTTTCTAAAATGCCATGTCCAGATCCCCATTGTTTTCAAGAACCTTGGCTGAATTAAATGAGTGACTTGGCTTGACTTAACCTCATAAACTTCAATGTCTTAACATTTTGCCGTGGAAGTACATTATCATTGACAGGGCATGTTTTATGTTTTTTGTTCCCATTTTCTCTGTTAGCAATCAAGAAAACCCGGAATTTCTTGATTCAGTAAATATCTCTGCGTCAATAATGTAGTCATACTTTTTGGATTATTTCTCAACACTTCAGTTAATGTGACATCATTCCAGATTATCTTACTAAGTCTTTTATACTCTCACCATACTTTCAGATCTAAGATTTATCACTTGTCCTTCTTTCTGCAAGTATGCTGCTTCCTAGGGCTGAGATCTCTGAAGGAGTTCATGATAATTTCAACATCCCAATATTTTGCCATACCTTCTTTGGGGAAGAGCATCTCTCAAGAGTGGTATTTTCCAAATAACCTCGCAGGAGCCCTGTCAAATGTAAGCACACTTCTGGAACAAGTTAATTCATTTTTACCCATTTTTTGAGATGATATTTACTGGGTGGGTTGAGTCACTGAACCTGTTCCTGCTGC
This sequence comes from Papio anubis, assembly GCF_008728515.1. NCBI lineage: Eukaryota > Metazoa > Chordata > Mammalia > Primates > Cercopithecidae > Papio > Papio anubis. The sequence goes on along the minus strand of NC_044987.1, from coordinate 33,113,447 downwards.
ACTCTCCAGTCACATCACAATTCTGTCATCCAATTGCCTGTGTCACAACATTAGTGTCCCTACCTCCATTCTTCCTAATTCTACCTCATTCTCTATATAAGGGCCATGATAAGATCTTCAAACATCATACTTAGGTCATTCTTTTGCAAAGTCTGCAGAAATGCCTTCTTTCATATTAAATCAACTTTGAATTTCTCAGTCTACAGTGAGTCCTCTTGTCACTAAGCTGCCTCAAGGCCATCCCACATCATCATTTGTTGTTGTCCAGCATGATGAGCTCTTGGGTCCTAGCCATTCTATTCTTCTTTAAGTTTCTGAACTTATTCTCACATTTCATTCCTTCTGTCATGTTCAGTGCGTTCCATTTTAATCACCTCCTTGTTCTGTACTCCTTCAACAATTATATTTAGACATAGCTAAGGGAGAGTTGAATTTCTGAAAATATTTGTGGGGCTCTAAAATTAGTAAGGCAAGTTGCATTTTCAATTCACTAGAGGGAGTGAATTTAAATTCTTAAAATAACCTTCCTAGAAATTACTCTAAGAAATTAAAGGAGTTCTTTTAAAGAGCAAAAATTCCTCTTTAAAAGAGTAATTTAGAATCACAGAATAATAGAAGCTTAGTCTAAGGAGATCACTTAATCCTAAACACTATTTTTTTTTTTGAGTCAGAGTTTCGTCCTTTTTGCCCAGGCTGGGGTGCAATGACATGATCTTAGCTCACTGTAACCTCTTCCTCCCAAGTTCAAGCCATTCCCCTGCCTCAGGCTCCTGAGTAACTGGGATTACAGGCACACACCACCATGCCCAGCTAATTTTGTATTTTTAGTATGGACGGGATTTCACCATGTTGGCCAGGCTGGTTTTGAACTCCTGACCTCAGGTGATCCACCCACTTCAGCCTCCCAAAGTTCTGGGATTACAGGTGTGAGCCACTGCACCCAACCCTAAACCCTAATTTTAAAGCAATAAAACTATATCATTGTAGTCTGTGTTATATTACATGTTACTTATATGTTGCCTTGTGCTATGGTCTGAATGTTTGCATGCCCCCAAAATGCATATATTGAAACCTAATCACTAATGCAATGGTATTAGGAGGTTGTCCCTTTGGGAAGTGATTAGATCATAAGGACAGAGCCTTGTGAATGAGATTAATTCCCTTAGAAAAGAAGCCCCCGAGAGTTGCCTTGCCTCTTCCACCATGTGAGGACACAGTAAAAAGGTGTTGTGAGAAAGCAGGCTCTCGCCAGACACCAAATCTGCTGGTGCCTTGATCTTGGACTTCTCAGCCTCCAGAACTGTGAGAAATAAGTTCCTGTTGTTTATAAACTACTTTGTTTACAATATTTTGTTATACCAGGCCAAATGAACTAAGACACTTTGAAGCTGATTTCTTAATGTTTCATATCTTGTTTTCCTACTTGCTCCTACTGTATTTTCTTTCCTAGTTATTGGCACTTTCATCAATTCAGTGGCTTGAGTTAGGAACCTAGAAGTCATCAAGACCTCGCTCCTTTGCTCAACTCTACACCATAATCTCTTTAACTAGTCTGTGATCCCCTGAGAGCAGGATAGTGCTTGTTAGACATCCTATCTCTCCTACCCAGCACAGTACTTAGAATACAGGAGGTAATCAATACATTCTTGCATTAGTAAATGGAACTTATCCTTCTCTCTTCCCTATATCTAAACCATTATCAAGTTCTTTTGATTTTATCCCCTAAATAGTTATTTAATCTGATCTCTCTTCTCACCTCTGTTCATTCCTTCTGATTTTACCCCCTAAATGGTCATTTAATCTGATCTGTCTCTCACCTCTGTTCTCATTATCTCTTATCTAGACTGTCAAAATAATCTGTTTATCCAATTTTTCCCCCAACCCTCTATTACCATTTCTCAAAATGATTCATTTTGAATTAAAATATGATATTGCCACTACTAGTAGAATCTTTTCAATGGCTTTATAGCATCCACAGGATGTTTTATAAGCCCCGTAGCATAAGACAAGGCCCTTTGTGAGTCCTTCAACCTTTCCAGTCTCAGGTTGTGTTACTCTGCCACTCTTCTTTTCAAATAGTACCAAATCAGTTTTATAAACCATGAGGTATATAGCAGATGGGCTTTTAGCCTGGGTTGGCAAAAAAGCCAGAGAACGATTCCTAGAGAGGAAGACACGTTAGAGAGACCAGAAAAATTAGTAAGAGTTAGGGGGAAGAAGGCAGAGACTTTGAAAGAAATATAACCTTACCTATTTTTGCCCCTGTTTGATTCTAAATTATAATTGTTTAAACCTTGAAAATTTATTGCTTGAAGTATAAGCAAGATGCTGCATCAAGCCTTTTTTCAGTTAAGTCATGTGGTTGGTGGCAGGATCTTTCATTCATTTACTCACTCGACAATTATTCATTGAATTCTCTTTATGCACCAAGCATTGTGTTACACACTGATGGTTTAGAGATGGGCAAATGAGGTATGCACCCTGACCTCATGGAATACAGACACAGTCATTACTCAGTTACCCTTCAAAGCCTGAGACTTAAAGACCTGATTGGACAACAAGAGGAAACTAGAACTGCCAAAGATGTCTCTTTAGCCCCTTTTCTATGTGAATGTTGTGTTAATTCAATAAGGAATGAATAACAATTCACCTCCTTAGTACATGGTGGGGAGAATAACTGATACTTTTAACTCTTTGACAATGATACTATCGTACAGATGAATCACAAGAGATCAGCTTATTTAGGCATTATTCTAATAATGGTTAGTGGACAGTTTTGCCTTCAAGCATGGAATCAGTCTAAGAAAATCTTAAAAGCTTTTTTAATTCACATCAATGTCATCACAGGAGTATATATATATATATATTTTTTTTTTTTAGGTGGAATTGATGTTTACTATACCCTTAAAGCAATAATATTGCACTGTAAGAGGCTTAACACATTTTTAACAACGTCTCTTACCATCCTAGAAGCACTGCTGGATACATGTTTTCAAGTTGCTGTGGTTTCAGTGCAGAAAGGTTCTTTAAGGTAGCATGAAACACAAATCTAGCACTGCAAATAAATCCTTGGTTTTATTTATCAGGGTTTTGGATAACTTAGGTGTCATCTGTGTAAGTAACACAGAGGTCTCCTATGTAGCTAATTACTCAACATAGTTTTTAATCTTACTAGCTGATATATCAATGCCAAGAACATATCCAAATGGTATATTTGCTGCTCTTCTGTAAGAATGTTTTTTAATATCTAATATGACCAGTTTAACTTATTGTTTCAATTCTCTATTTGCAACATTCAAAAAGAGTTCTTTACTAAAATCTTTTAGTGTTTTATTTTCAATTCAGTATTTCCTAAATTGTGCTTTTATTTAAGTAGTTTTATACTTTTAACTCATTCATCTGGAAAATATTTTGAATTTTAAAAAATTACACATATCTGGTCATATCACTCCATAACAAGTTAAATGAATGAAGAAACCAGCAGTAAGAATGAGATGTGAAAATGGGAGGGAAAGGCGAAAGAGAACCTGTACATATTCTCAGGTAGGCATTAGTGGCCAAACATAGGCAAAGAGACAGGGTAATTGTTTACCGAATGTCAGAGAAAGAAAAGAGATCCAGAAACTGTAGAATCAAATCCAGAGCCAGGTGTGTAACTATGGTTACAATGGTTACTGTCTGTTACTTTAACCAAGAAAATGGAAGGCATCAGGAATCCAGTCACAACTAGGATTGCATGGCATAATCAATTAAAAAGTATTTCACCTGTTTGGAGAGTAATAGAATTATAGGTCAGAAAATAAGAGACCTGATATCACAGGAAAATAAATATTATACCATTAGCACCACTACCACTCCTATGACCATTCCTTTAACCATTATGAAGATGCATGTTTACTGCAATATACCCAGTGAAATGCCTACGTTTTGATAAAGGTACTCGGTGTGCCTGTTTACATGTCAAAAGCACTCATCGGGCCCAGATACCTGCCACTATAAACTAGTAAAGCTGTCTCAGTATTTTCTTAGCATTCAGAATCCTTTAAAGTGCTATTTTTTTATTCTTTTACAATAGTTAGGATGAAGTAAAATTCACATGACACAGAAAAGTTTCAATATACACTGAGATGGAAGGGAGAATGGCAGAAACAGAGAGAATATCTATGGTTAGGACACAGGGAAGGGAGAAAGCACAGTGAAGGAGATAAAGAAGAGCTGATAAATGAGTAGGAGAGAACTTAAAGAATACGGTCTTACCAAAGCCAAGATAGTAGCTATTAAAAAGAGGAGAAATGTGTGAAGGTGCGAAATGCTTAATTTCATCAAGTGCTGTAGAGGAAACAAGAATGGTGAATTTGGTAATTAAAAAGACACTGGGGACTTAGGGAAAGTGGAAATAATAATAAGTAATGTCCATTGAGTACCCTCTACATGGTGGTTATTATTTTAAGAACTTTTTGTATAATATCTTATTTAATCTTCATGATGACATGAAGAAGTTTAGGAGGTAGGTACTAATACTAATCTCATTTTATACATGAAATAACTAAAGCACAAAGACGTTGGGTTACTTACTCAAGCATATGACACTAATGGAGAAGCCATGATTTAATCCTCACAGTCTAGCTCTAGAACCAAGACTTTTAATGGAGGCTGATTTGAATTAGGTTGCATTTGAATTAGGTGTTAATGTTCTTGAGAAAATGTGGGAATAAGCCAGAGATGCCAGTAGAAGGTGACATGGTGATGAGGAAGGATTCTTACAACAGAAGGGAGTGGACTCTAAGGAACAGAGCAGTTGGACCAGCTATCTATGGAATGAGTCTAGAAGTACTAGTGGAGAAGAAGGGTATGTAGACTTTTCCCTTCTTTCAGAGTGAATGGCCCTGACATGACTCAGTTGGGAAGGAAGTAGGAATCTTAAGGAAAACAAATGATTCAATTGAGATGAAGAGGATAAAATGATCAAATATTAAAAAAGAATTTGCTGTGGGGGCCATAGTGATTAGGCTTGCAGAAAATACCAACAGGTTGGCAGAAGGTTAGAGCTGTGCTGAAAAGGATGAGATCATGAGACAACACTCGTGAAGAAAGGGTAGTAAGTTAAGTGATTATGTACCTCAGGACAGAAGGGACAAGAGGTCAGGAGACACTGTGTAAGGGCTTAGATGTCTATAGGGATATGTTTAAAGGGGGTGTTGAATAGATAGAAAAATACTTTTTGTCCAGGTTCCAAATATAATGTTATTATGGTGGTAGGAGCATCTCCAAAACTCTGGCCCTAGAAATTAGGTCCTAAGAAAGCTTTAAAAGTGGTACTCCCAGCCTTGGGAGATTCATGTTAAAATTAAACTATAAAAAACTAAGATAATTCAGAAAATTATTTGAATGAAGAAGTCCTTTATGATAAAAACTTAGAATTCTTAAAAGATTTTAAAATTAAATTAAATTGAAAATGATTTCAAAATAGAAAAAAGAAACATTGAGCAAAGTCAAAAGATAAACTCAGAAAATATTGGCAATATTTTTTATCATAAATACATTTTCTGATATGTTAAGAATTTCCATAACTCAGTAAAAGGTAATTAGATAAATAAAATAATGGCCAAAAGATATATTGATGTTCACAGAAAACAAAATAGAAATGGTTTTACACATAAAGATGATGTTCAATCTCAACCACAAGAAATATGTTGAGTAAAACCATAACCAGCTACCATTTTTTTCTTATCAGCTTAACCAAGATGAAATAGTTGATAAGTTACTATGTTGGCAAAGATATAAGAAAACACATACTTTCATACACTATTGATGAAAGTATATATTGTGTATTTGGCATATATTTAAAGTTAGTAATGCACCACACCCTTTGACCCAGCAACTTGACTTCTAGTAATTTATCCCATAGGTATAGTTGCACATATGCAAAATGACATATGACAAGTTATTCAATGAAGCATTGTTTGTAATTATAAAATACTGTAAACAGTCTAAATGGAACCAATGCAAATTTGGAATTGGAGAAACAAATTGTGGTAAAATGGCAAACTTTTTAATCATTACAGAAAAGAAGTATAAGGAAGCTGTGTAAGTACCCATAAGGAACAATCTCCAAGGGAAAAAACAAGGGGTATATAGTGCATTATCCTTTGTTTAAATATAGGAGATGCAACAGAGATATATGTGTTTATTATTTTTACATAGTATAAATCTGGAAGAATGTCCATACGTAGAAAATAAATCCAACAAACTTCTCTAGTTTCCTCAAGGGATCTAGGTGGCATAGGAGATGTTTAGCCATTGTCTATTCTTCTATGTCTCTTGTATTTTTTAATGAGTTACCCTGTCTTTGGGATTCCTTGTTTCAGGATAGAGATAAGGCCAAGAGAATTGTAATTTTCAAAAACAAAACTTGATCAGCCACAGGTCCCCAGCACAGAGTTTAAATAAATTGGAATGGTGGTGGCTTAAGGGTAGGTTTATGAGAGTCATAAATTCCAAATCAAGGCTTGTGTGTTCTATTTTGTAGGCAATGAGGAAGCAATAAAGGACTCTGAGCAAGAGAATGATGTATATGGGCCATTGTTTTGGAAGATTCACCACAAATTCATGTGCAAGTAGATTGGAGGAAGGAAGTATTAACAGAAAGAAAGGCCAATTATGAGTCCATTGCAAAACTATATGGTACATATGTTGCATATGTTTTAATATTATATATAACATATATAAACCCTTCAAAGTTATCACTAACTTCCTTCCTCCTTTCTTTCATTCTTACTATAGCTCCAGAAAGAATTGAAATTGATAATACCTTGTCACCTAACTTTCATATTATAGTTTTCTCCCCAGTGTTTGGCATTTTGACATTTTAATAAAAAACAAAACAGGTAGAAAGATCGATTAATATTGTCTTTGGAAAATTGTTAATTTGAGTTTATTTGCTTAACTCTTTTTTCAATTTGAGCTAAATGTGATTTTGAAGGACCATTCATCGTATATTTCAGTTTAAAAGTTTGAGATTAAGAGTTTTAGACCAAGTGAGAATTTGAACTGGAATAGGATAATTTTTAAAAGTAAGATTTGGAATGTCCCATGGAACTTAACATTTATGCCTACTTGGGAGTTAGTGAAGGCCTTGCTTAGGAATGTGGCATTGCAGACTCACTCTGCACCTGACTATACTTCCAGGCGGGTGCTTTTTCTGTCTGCCAGATAAACATTCCAGGGTGCTGTGGCTGTCTCACCTATCCAGGGCGATGCAGCTCCCTGGGGACACAGGTGCTTCCTGGGGAGGCCTGAGCACTTCTCCGTGTTGCTGGCCTCACATCCAATTGGGCAGGCATTGGAGTCCGGGCACTGCCTGGAGCTCACCAAAAGGTGCTTTACACAGTGGTCCTCGGTTTGTCTCTCAGAGGGCTTGGTCACCTCTGCCGTGAGGCTGGACTGCAGCTGTGGTGGCAAGTGACCAGATGTCACTGAGCAGCCTGACCATGGTCTAGGCGGTGCTTGAATGCATCCACTTGGCTTCCTTTGGTCATTGAGTTTCAAGAAGACAGACTCCAGGAGGCGAATTGGCCAGGATCAGGCAAAAACAATCATGCCGGAAGTGGCGGAAAAGCTAGAAGCTCTCTCAGTGAAGGAGGAGACCAAGGAGGATGCTGAGGAGAAGCAATAAATTGTCTTATTTAAAAAAAAAAAAAAAAAAAAAAAAAAAAAAAAAAAAAAAAAAAGGAATGTGGCAATGGAAATGGAGAGGAAATGATACATTTGAGAGGAAACTTTGACTATGCTTCTGGACTAAGTGGATTTTAGAAAATACAGAAAAGCAATGGTTGCTTTTGAACTTGGTATTAGGAGAATTACATTGACTCTAAAATGAAAAAGAAAGTGGGAGGAAATGGAGGAAAGGTAAGCATTTCATAGAATTACTATTTTATCTTTCAATATATCAAATTTGGTTTGGCAGTAGACATCAAAGTAGCAATAGCCAAGCAACAGACCTTGAGCTCAGGGAGATTAACATGGTTATGCAGATTAGGGAATCATTTGTACAGAGGCAGGTGAGTTTTCTGAGAGTATAGAGAGTTTTAAAAAGGGATAGCTTGCAGGAAATGCTCCTTACCTTTCAAGAATGTGTAGCAAAATTATTCAGTTGGTGTTTGAATTGGCACACAAAGTCATTCTGATAATGATAGAAGTTGTGTAATAGTTTTCATGTGAAAGCTGAGACTAAGATAAGCAGTTGCATGCACCATGCATCATAGCAGTTCTCCTGACACATATCTGTCCAGTAAAACCAGGATTTGGAAACAATAATGAATTTGTTCAATGTGTGTTGTATGTTTTCATGGCTGTTTTTTACAAATGAGGTCAGTGTGAGTGTAATTAGATTAACTCACTTCAGTATGCTTATCTCATTGTAACACAAAATATAGATTCAGGAATATCAACTACTCTTATTCACTAAAACATTAAGTTCAGTTGTGTAATATTTATAGTTATGCCTCAAAATAATGGGAAAACAATAGGAAACATTGTTCCTTAATGTACCAAATAGGAGACAACATAAACCCCTCAGTTCACTATGACACAGTTTCCAAATTGCCCTACTTGATATATTTTTGCACCCTATTTTAACTTAGAAATAGTATGATACATATTCTTCTCAAGGTATAAATCAGTTGAAATACCTGATAACTCTAAACAGTTTAATTCTTTCTTAAAGCAAATGTTAGCAGTATTAAACTGTATTTATTTAAATAATTCAAGAATTGAGAACTTTAATGTGAGAGTGTTTTCTTAAACAGAATTATGCCTTCCTACCTATAAGAGGAAAATTTGAAAGTTTTCTCAGGAAAATTTTTTTTACATATCTGATTTTAATGTACTATAGAAAGAAGAAAATTTTTGTTTTAATAAGTGAGTCATTACAGAGTCACAGCTAAGTATTACTGAAACAATTATCATATTATCAATATAAATAGTTTAGAAAATTAGACTCAATAATGGGGTAAAGACTTACTGTGTTAACATTTAGGAAAAGTAGATAATGTATCATTAAGAATGAACACTAATGCAAATTTTAACAATACTGTGAAATTTGTTGGTTCTCTATCTTGTATTAGAGAAGACTTCTTGTCTAACCTTGATTTAATTGTACTCTGTACATAAGCATTAACCTCATTTGGGTCATAAATGTGAATCAATAGAGTAAAAAAATACCACATTTGACCTTGCCATAATGCCAAAACTTTAGATATTTAATATTGTATTCCTTATTGAATGTGTTAATTTCATTTGGAGATAACATAACCATCTTCGTCTTTAAAAACATAAATGAATAATGAATTAAACCAAAACAAGCATTTGAATCATCATTTAGATTTTAATGGCCTTAAGACTGAAATAGAGACAATGTGAGTAAGTTACGCTGACATAAAGAATAGTTTATGGTGCAGATTTAACTACATTCTGTTACAAATTGTGCCTGGAGAGTTTTATAGTTTTGTTTTCAAGGAGGTAGAATTAACAGGAATTGCATCAGGAATACCAAGCACTATGAGAATGAGGAATCTCAAATTACTCTTATGGCTCTCTGCTCCCAGCAATGATCAGATATTTAAGTAAAGACCCCATTAAGACAGACTGACAAATTGTAGTCAATGAAACTTTACATGAACCAAAAGTATGAAGGGGTGTCACAAAATGCTAGTGCCCCTTTTGGTTTTATGGGTTTTTTTTAAAGAATAAGAATAAGTTTGAAGAAAGAGAGAAAACTAATAATTTTCTTAAACTGTGATATCCAACCTGCATCTCTATTGTGATTATTTCTGGGAGTTCAGAGCAGGACTGATTAGCAAGTCTACTAGATGGCAAGTAGGCAAGTCATTCATAAAAAGTGACTTCAGACATCACCCAAGGAAGGAGAAAAATGATGAACCCATAGAAACACCACTAGGTCTCAGATGCTCTTAATTCACTAGTATCCCTGCCTTGAAAACGAATGAAGCCTTTTGAAGTTTGGTCATTGGAAAGGTTCAAGCAAAGCTGAATGAATTTATTTTATGAAAGTTGTATATCAGATTTTGCATTAAGTAGAGATTTGAGCAGGATGACATATAAATCACATGCAATCCAAAGATTCTATAATTATTTATATACATACATATATGTCCAGAGACAGTATGTTTGATGATTAAATGTTGTTTCAAAATGCAAATTCAACTAAAGCTTTATTTTATCTCATATAAGTAGCTGTAATTCTCTAAATCACCCATTGCTTCTTAGAAACTTCTGAGTAATTTCTGATTCTTTGATCAGTTCCTTAACAGGCTTATATATTATTCCATTTTACAGATGAGAGCATCAGAGACAATAACCAAAGTCTTATAGATACCAAGTGAGGAATCTGGGATTATGTCTGTCTATTTCATTGGAAAAACTGTTTTCAGTCTTTTTCACTGGAAAAGTTGTCATCCTGTGTCTTTATTATAGTACATATATTAGAGTAATAAAACTTTATTTTCCTTTTCAAAATGTTTGGCATTATGGAGTTGTAATCCTGCTTAAGTGCAACATTTCTAATTTCTAGTACATAGAAAAATTAACAATTACAAATTCAAAGAGCTGTAGAGTCTTGCTCTAACATCAGATTGTAACATATTGATTGGCCTTATACTATCATGTGCATTGGATGAGAATTCAATAAATTTCTGGATTGAACAGCTTTGGTTGTGATTAGGTAGCACCATAGATAACCATGCCGAAATAATCCTGCCACTTCTAAAGATAAATTTTCCTGGTCAGACTCCAAACTTCATATTGATATCTATACTCCATTGTTGCATCAGAAAGACACATTATGAATTTGGTTTTATAATTACAGGACATATATATGTCTAATGAGCCAATAACATACACATCTATCTTTAACACAGCTTTCTCATCTCTAAAACACCATTGTCAGTTTTAAATACTAGGCTTCAGCTTCTGCAAAACAAAACTTAATCTTTAACATTAGGGGCATTCAGTAAGCATTGCTAGCTCTTACTGAATGTGAAAATCACCTTACAATTTACCAACCTTCAAAAAAATAGAATGAAAAAGGGGAAACCACTGCTTTGCATTTGTGTCAGCCGTATTATGACAGTAGGGGATGCACGAAGAAACATTGTAAAGTAATAGTCCTAAAATAGGGTCCCAATTGTCTCCAACCAGGGACCCACCCAGAATGCAAATTCACAGTCCATAACATCTTCCAGGTTCTTGGACTACATGTGTCTTGGGACACTCAGAGAGAAATCTTTTCCTGCTGTGTGAAGTAAAACAAATTGCATGCCAAAGTTGTATATCACCATGAGTTCAGATATTAGTTGCACATTTATTAGCTCATTTTGAAAATGTTGTAAAGTACAAAATGAAATTATTTTTAATAATTGAGTTTAAAGTAAAGCTGCCAGAGCCCAAAAGCACTTGCCCTGGCTCCTGCACTGGCTCACCTGTGTGCTCCCTCCGGCGAGGGATGGAGTACAGTTGGTCCCAGTGAGTAGAGTTCACCTCTGCTGGCACTGAAGCGGCTGGCTACTTCCAGCACTTGTACACTCCAGTTCCCACCTGGGAAGGGATCGGAGAAATATCGTGCTTCAGTAAGTTTATTCCCCTAAGTGGGTATTCTTGGCTCCAACATTTACCCTCTGAGGTGCCAGGATACTTTCCGTGTACATGTATGTGCATGTGTATATGTGTGTGTGCAAGCATTATTAGAGTAGTCCATTAGATACAGTTTTAAATTTACCATCACCTTCATATTTTGCTTGGATCCTTAGTCAGTGTGTAATGAAGTACATCTTTGGAGCTAGAGCTGGGTTCAAATCCTGGCCCTGCCACTTATAAACTGTGCCATCTTGGAAGTCAGGTAATCTCTACAAGACTCATTGTATGTCCTTGAGAAAGTAGAGATAATAGTAATGCCTACTTGTAAGGTTATCATATGGGCTAGAAATGTTTATGTAAATGGCCTCCTATAGTCCCTGAATCTTCTTGTAAATTCATATCAAGTAATAACAAGTAATTTTAAAGTGTCTTTTTCCTGGGGATTTGCTAGAAATGCAAATTCTGAAGCCCTACCCCTCACCTACTGAATAGAAAACTCTGCTGGTGGGGCCCAGCAATCTCTGTTTTAACAAACCTTCCAGGTGATTCTGACACACACTCAAGTTTGAAAAGACTGGTCTAGAACAAAGAAATTATAGCTTAACTTTGAGTCTCAAAGCTGACTTTCTTATGTCTCTAGAAAGACAATAGTATTAAAAATTAGGCTTTTTTCATTGAGAGAATTTCTAAGTAGAAAAACTTCTCTTTGCTTATGTAGTGAAAAGCATACTGGTCTGAAGATAGAATTTTATTAAAAGCCAAGGTATGGCGAATGTATAGAAGTCCCTCAGAGACAGGAGGGAGAAGGGCTGAGTGCACAGCCCTTCCAGTCCTGAGAGAAGAGGAGAGAGACAGAGAGACACACAAATGACCTTGAATTTCCCCTTCATGGTGGGAGTACCTGGAAAAGGGGAGAAGCAATCAAGTAAAGGATAATTTTCTTTCCTAAGAACACTCCATTATAGCAGGTCTTTCTTTTTGACTCTGAGAGTACAGTCCTGAAAATTGCTAGCCCTGAAAAGAAGTTCCACAATTTGCCTGGTACCATATCCAACAAGGTGCCAAAGCAGTGGAGCAGCAATGGCTATGGCATGTGCTGGAGACAGATTCACAGGCTCTACGTGGTATGAAGAAAGGAGCTGGAGTTCCCAGCCTCCTCAGATGGCTTGGAGGAAATAACTAGTGAATCAGAATAGGGCTGTGACTTCCATCAAGGAGGCTACAGAGTGAAAAGACCTCTCAGGTCCTCAGAAGTAAGGAGAGCCAGCACAAACTTAAACAGTGGGTGCTGGCATTATAACTTGATGACCAGCTGTGCTTTTGGACAAAGGATTCTGAATTAACTGAATATTTTTCACAAAAAGACTACTTCAAACCACTAGAACCTGGTGGGAATGGTCTCTTGAAAGCAAGATAAGCTACAGCAAATAAACAAAATGTTGATTTTTGCACACTCAATAATAAACTATCATTCACCTTATACATCAACAGACCTTCTTACTGAATTGGTTATTCACTCTTTTGAGAGTACTAGATATAAAATAAACATATAACAAAGATGTTTAAAACTTACTTTGAAATGTGCTTCAAAAAATCTTTTCAACTTATAATCTTTTGCATACCAGTTCATGGTCTCTTACATTTAGGTTTAAAATCCATGGCTTATGTGATTTTAGTATAATTTATAAAAAGGTACTAAGCAAGTGTTATTAGCCAATAGCTGTGCTGAAGTCCTAGGATATTATCAATGTGCTGGAATATTGTTATTGTATTAATACAATATATAATATTTAGCATTAATACTAAATATATTTAATAAATTTGATAAATTAAAAATCCTGTTTATTAACAAAAACTTCTTGTCTTGGCCTTTTTCTGCTGCCAAATAATTCCTTTTATACTCCTTTAGATGAAATATTTTGCTAATGAAATTTCCCCTTTTCCCTTCTTTTCTCTGAGGACTCACAATTTTTATGGATAATGAAAATTATACTTTGTTCGTAACTCTGTTTCTTTATTCTCTTCCCATTTGTTGTTGAGTCCCTATTCTATCTCTTCCTTGTACGCATTCATGCTTAATTTTCTATCTTGTTCTCTTTTGTTTCCATATTAAGACTGACCTTTTAAAGACCTTTCATACTTAATCGGTTTCCTCTTTTCTGCACTGAATTACTTTCCTTGAAGATTTTCCTTGGAATTAAAAAAATGTGTAATATAAATTTATTGTCACTATTTAGTTCTTCTAGACTGAAATAACCCAAGACAAGATATTTCCATTTTCATAATTTGTTTGTACCTCTATGTTTCTACAGTTACCCCCTGAGCTTTAATTTCACACCAGTCCCTGGCTCCTTCTGCCTCCACTCGCATTCCAGCTAGACTCCAGTTCAATTTGATGTTCTTAATCATCTTGCTAATTCATCCTTAATATGCCCCACATCGTTTTTCTTTAAGACATATTAATAATTCAAATTCTTCAAGAAGTTTGGCTAAATCTGCCTTTCTTTAAAACTGACAGTATGAAATTTCATCTACATTTTGTGTTCTGTATACTTTTATAATTCAGCAATTATATACTTCTGAGAACCATCATATTGTCCTGCTCTCTCTTCTCATCCCACCATATCAGTTTATCTCTGTATGAATCTAGATTTCCATCTCCATCTAAGGCTACTGGATGTACTTCTGGATCTTCAGATGGCTTTAAGATATGTTGGCAAAATTTTGGACATTCCTCCACAAGAGTTAGCCGAGTTGAATTCCCTCCCCTTGAATCTTTGGCCAGTCTTAGTGACTCACTTCTAGTGTGTTGGATGAGAAGTAGAATGGCCTTAAAGGTTAGGTTAGGAAAGGCAATTCAGCTTCTGCCTGTTTCCCTTTGTTGAGATACATGTCTTGGGAGCCCTGAGTTGACACATGAGAAATCTGTCTATCCTCAAGCTTTGCACTGGAGAGACCACGTATAGAGGCCACATAGAGATTCAAAGACCCAAGGAACACCAGCTATCCCAGCCTCCAACAGTTTGAGTCTTCCCAGTGTCAACTGCCAGACACAAGGGAACAAAAACTTTAGATGATTTCAGCCCAGTTTTCAAGCTGCCCCAGATGACTGAGTGGGACAGAAATTAGGTGTCCCTTATGAGTCCTGCCCAGATTGCGTATCTGTGAGCAAAGTAATATACCTTGTATATTCCCACTGTTTTAGTTACCATGAGCTACAGTCACTGACTTCTCAGCTCAGAGAGATTACCCTGCTGGTCTTGACCTCCCAGTACCATAACTGAAATGTGCCTCTATGGAGAATATCCAGGGAAACATGATAATCATGTGTGCCAATCACAACCCTGCACTTTTGTGTTGTTGCTTATGGCAAAAAGGTGAGTTCACTACCAGTTACAACATGGCAACCAGAAGTGGTGACTTTATTAAAGTAAATTTATAAAGTGTTCATTTACTTTTGCTTTGTTTTGTTTTTTTGAGCGAGTCTCATTCTGTCACGCAGGCTGGAGTGCAGTGGCATGATCTCAGCTCACCACAACCTCCACTTCCTGGGTTCAAGTGATTCTTCTGCTTCAGCCTCCCAAGTACCTGGGACTGCAGACATGCACCACCATGACCAGCTAATTTTTGTGTTTTTAGTAGAGATGGGGTTTCACCATGTTGGCCAGGCTGGTTGTGAACTCCTGACCTCAAGTGATCCACCTGCGTTGGCCTCCCAAAGGGCTGGGATTACAGGCATGAGCCACCATGACTGGCTGAATGTTCATTTACTTTGACAGAGATAAAATTCAAAACCAGAAATCTGCTGGGCAGGAAGAAGATATATCATGGAGTCTTTAAAAAAAAATTTTTAACTTTCATATTAGGTTCTGGGGTACATGTGCAGGTTTGCTATATAGGTAAACTTGTGTAATGAGGTTTGTTGTACAGATTATTTCATCATCCAGGTATTAAGTCTAGTACCCAGTTTTTTTTTCTTCTGCTCCTCTCCCTCTTCCCACCCTCCACCTTCAAGTAGACCCCAGTGTTTGTCGTTTCCCTCTTTGTGTTCATGTGTTCTTATCATTTAGCTCCCAGTTGTAAGTGAGAACATGCGGTAATTGGTTTTCTGTTGCTGTGTTAGTTTGCTAAGGATAATAGCCTCTAGCTTCATCTGTGTTCCTGCAAACGACATGATCCCATTCTTTTTTCTGACTGCATGATATCCCATGGTACATATGTACCACATTTTCTTTATCCATTCTCTCACTGATGGGCATTTAGGTTGATTCCTTGTCTTTGTTGTTGTGAATAATGCTGCAGTGAACATTCACGTGCATGTGTCTTTGGCAGAATGATTTCTATTCCTCTGTGTATATACCCAGTAAAGGAATTGCAGGGTAGAATGGTAGTTCTGTTTTTAGCTCTCTGAGAAATTTCCATACTGCTTTCAAAAATGGTTGAACTAATTTACACTCCCACCAACAGTGTATAAGCATTCCCTTTTATCTGCCACCTCACCAGCATCTGTTATTTTTTGATCTTTTAATAATCGCCATTCTAACGGGTGTAAGATGATATCTCATTAGGGTTTTGATTTGCATTTTCATTGTGGTTTTGATTTGCATTTCACTAATGAACAGTGATATGGAGCTTTTTTTCATATGCTTCTTGGCCTCCTGTATGTCTTCTTTTGAAAACTGCCTGTTCATGTCTTTTGCCCACTTTTTAATGGGGTTATTTTTGTCCTGCAAATTTAAGTTCCTTATGGATGCTGGATAGTAGACCTTTGTCAGAAACATAGTTTGCAAATATTTTTTCCCCTTCTGTAGGTCGTCTGTTTACTCTGTTGATAATGTCTTTTGCTCTGCACAAGCTCTTAAGTTTAATTAAATCCCGTATGTCTTTCTTTCTTTTTTTTTTGAGATGGAGTCTCACTCTGTCACCCAGGCTGGAGTGCAGTGGCACGATCTCAGCTCACTGCAAGCTCCGCCTCCCGGGTTCATGCCATTCTCTTGCCTCAGCCTCCCGAGTAACTGGGACTACAGGCGCCCGCCACCATGCCCGGCTAATTTTTTTTTTTTTGTACTTTTAGTAGGGATGGAGTTTCACCGTGTTATCCAGGATGGTCTCGATCTCTTGACCTTGTGATCTGCCTGCCTCGGTCTCCCAACCATACATCATTTTTTTTTTGCTTTGGTTTTGATTGCTTTTGGTGTCTCTGTCATGAAATCTTTATGTGTTGCTATGTCTAGGATGGTATTGCCTAGGGTGTCTTCCAGGGTTTTTATAGTTTTGGGGTTACATTTAAGCCTTTCATTATTATAGGGGATGGCAGAAAGAGTTCTTAGTAATTTTATTCACATAAAATTATTTACTTTTTGTTTTCACCCCTGAAAAGTGGTAATAAATAAGATGTGGAAACTTATTTTTCTCCCAAAGAGATATGAAAACCCATATGTTAGAGTTTACTAAAATATGAAGGTCACTTTGGCATTTTTATATACTCTTAACATTTTATAATCATTTATGTAAAACTTTAATGTACAATGTTCTTAATTCCATATTTTTAAATTGACAAAATTGTACATATTCATAGGGTACATAGTAATGGTTTGATACATATAATATATTGGGATCGGATCAAAGTAATTAGCATATCCAATATCTCAATCATTTTTCATTTCTTTGTTTTTCATTTCTTTGTTTGTTCAATATACACCTTCTATCAATTTGAAACTATATATTATTGTAACTATATTCATCCTACAGTGCTTTAACACTAGACTTTATTCTTCCTATTTAGCTGTAATTTTGTATCCTTTAACAAATGTCTGTACATTCCTCCCTTTGCCTTGCCCTTCCTAGTCTCATCTTCTGTCCTACTTTTTATTTCTATGAGATAAACTTTTATTTTTAATTCTTTTATTTCAGCTTTCATGTATGATTGAGAACATGCAGTATTTAACTTTCTGTTCTTGGTTTATTTCATCAACATAATTTCCTCCAATTCCATCCAAGTTCCTGAGAATGACAAGATTCATTCTTTTTTGTGATTGAATAGTATTCCATTTTGTATATATGTTCCATTTTCTTTATCTATTTATCTGTCATTAGACACCGAGTTCCATACTTGAATTCCCACCCATTTAATATCTTACATTCCCACCAACAGTGTATGAGTTCCCTTTTCTCTGTATTCTCACCAGCATGTATTATTTTTTGTATTTTTAATAATAGCCATCCTAACTGGAGTGAGAGGATCCCTCACTGTGGTTTTGATTTGCATTTCCCTGATGATAAGTGATGCTGTTTTCATATGTTTATTGGGCACTTATATGTCTTCTTTTCAAAAATGTATTTTCAGATTATTTTCCTATTTATTAATTGGATTTTTTTCCTGTTGACATGTTTGTATTCTTGGTATATTCTGAATATTAACCCCCTGGTGGATGAGTAGTTTGCAAATATCTTCTCCTGTTGTGTATGTTGTCTTCTCATTTTGTTGATTGTTTCCTTTGCTATGTAGAAACATTTTTTAAAAATGTATAATCCTGTTTGTTTATTTTTGCTTTTGCTGCCTGTACTTTTGCAGTCTTATAAAATCTTTGCCCAGACAAATGTCCTGAAGCATGTCTTCTGCTTTCTTCCAGTAGTTTTATCATTTCAGGTCTTCCATTTAGGTTTGTGATCCATTTTGAGTCGATTTTTGTGTAGAGCGAGAGGCTAGAGTCTAGTTTCATTCCTCTGCATATGGACATGCAGTTTTCCCGGCACCATTTATTGACTGTCATTTCCCTGCAGTGAGTGTTCTTGGTGCCTTTGTTAAAAATCAATAGGCTGAAGAGATACGGATTAATTTCTGGGTTCTCTATTCTATTCTATTGGTCTATATGTCTGTTTTTATACCATGCTGTTTTAGTTACTACAATTTTGTAGTATACTTTGAGGTTTGGTAGTGTGAAACCTTCATCTTTGTTCTTTTTGCTCCAGATTACTTTGGCTATTCAGGGTATTTTGTGGTTGCATGCAAATTTTAGGACATTTTTCTATTTCTGTGAAGAATGTTATTGATATTTTGATAGAGATTGCACTGAATATGTAGATTGCTTTGGGTTATTTGTCATTTGAACAATATTAATTCTTCTGATCCATGAGTATTTGGTATTTTTCCATTTTTTTGTGTCCTCTTTAATTTCCTTCTCAGTGCTCTGTAGTTTTCCTTGTAGAAGTCTTTCATTTCCTTGGTTAAATTGATTTCTAAGTGTTATTTTTGTAGCTATTATAAATTGAATTGCCTTCTTGATTTACTTCTTAGCTAGTTTGTTGTTCATGTATAGAAATGCTACCAATTTTGTATATTAATTTTGTATTCTGCAAATTCAATGAGTTTGTATACCAGTTCTAACAGTTTTTTGGATGAGTCTTTAGGTCTTTCTGTATATAAGATCATGTCATCTGCAAATAAGGACAATTTTACTTCCTGCTTTTCATTTTGGATGCCTTTATTTATTTCTCTTGCCTGATTGCTCTGGCTAGGACCTCTTTGTTGAATAACAGTGATGAGATTGGGTATCTTTTTTTGTTCCAGGTTTTAGAAGAAAAGTTTGAAGCTCTTCCCAATTAAGTTAGATGGTAGCTGTGGGTTTGTAATACATGGCCTTTATAATGTTGATATACTTTCCTTCTATACCAAATTTATTAAGACTTCTTATAAAAAGATGTTGAATATTTTTATAAGCTTTTTTTGTGTCTGTTGAGATGATCATATGGTTTTTCTTCTTCATTCTATTAATGTGATATATGACATTTATTTATTTGTGTATGTTGAACCATCCTTCCAATCCTGGGATAAATCCCACTCAATGACAGTGTATTATCTTTTTGATATGTAGTCAGATTCAGTTTATTAGTATTTTGTTGAGGATTCTTGCATCTATTTGCATCAGAGATATTAGACTGTAGTTTTTTGTTTTGTCTTTGTCTGGTTTTGATGTAAGGGTTATGTGGTCCTCATAGAATGAGTTAGGAATAATCTCCTCTGTTTCAATTTTTTAATATAATTTGAGAGTTGGTATTAATTTTTCTTTAAAGGTTAAGTACAGTTTAGCAGTGAAGCCATCCAGTTCTGGAGTTTACTTTGTTGGAAGACTTTTTATTATTGATTCAATCTCATTATTTGCTATTGGTCTATTCAGGTTTTCTATTTCTTTTTGGTTCAATCTTGATAGGTTGTCTGTGTCCAGGAATTTATCCATTTTCTCTAGGTTTTCAAATTCATTGGCAAATAATTGTTTATAGTGGTCTATAATGATTCTGTGTATTTCTATAGTATCTGCTGTGACATATCTCTTGTCTGATTTTATTTATTTGGGTCATCCCTCTTTTTACTTAATCTGGCTAATGGTTTGTCAATGTTGTTTGCTTTTTTTAATCAGCTCTTATGTTGATCTTTTGTATTGTTTATTCTATTCTCAATTTCATTAATTTCTGCTGTGATCTTTCTCATTTATTTCCTTCTACTAATTTTGGGTTTGGCTTGTTCTTGCTTTTCTGCTCCCTTGAGGTGCATCATTATATTACTTATTTGAAGTATTTCCAGTTTTTTCATGTAGACATTTATTGCTATAAACTTTGCCTCCTAAAATACTGTTTTTGCTGTATACCATAGGTTTTGTTATGTTGTGCTTCTATTTTCATTTGTTTCAATAATTTAAAAAATTTATTTTTAATTTCTTCCTTCACCCAATGGTCATTTAGGAGCATGTTATTTAATTTCAATATATTTGTATAGTTTGAAATGTTCCTTTTGCTATTGATGTCTGGATTTATTCCATTGTGGTCATATAAAGTACCTGATATGATTTGATTTTTATGCATTTTTTGAAGCTTGCATTGTTTCTTAAGAGATGGTCAATCCTGAAGAATATTCCATGTGCTGACAAAAATAATGTATATTCTCAATTTAAGTCATCTTCCAAAAGAGGATTTTTCAGGGAAGAAACAGATCATTTAATTAAAAACCTTCTTAATTAAAAGTTTGCAAGAGAATTAGCAAACTTATTAATTCTTTTGATGAGCTCAAAGACAACTTTCAAAAGTTCTGTGACAGCTGGCATAGCAAGCCTGCAGACTACCATGGTTTGTTGTTACCACATATCAAGGGGTGGGAAATAAAAGTCTGGGCCTAGCACTATCTGCATTGGATTCCAGAAGTCCAAATCCTAGGTGGTGGCCCCCGAGGCTGAGGCCTGCTGCCTGCTGAGGACCTCTGCACATCTGTCCTCTTTGTTTCCTTTCACTGCTCTAGTGACATCCCTCTAAGCCGGTCTTACCCACCAGTGGCTGGAAAGCCTTGGAAGATGAAGACAATTTGGCCAAAAGAGAAGATGAGTTCTTGGACCTAGGGGACATGTGTCCTGTTTATTGAGTAATTGTGAAAGAGGAATGTGGGAGATTAGGACAGCTGAATCCCGGATTTGTGTCATGCTGCAGCTAATGCTGGCCAGGTCCTTAGCCTGGTGCGCCGTTGGAATAAACCTGGGTCTTCAGGAAAAGAGGTGGCTCTCATTATTTTTCATGATTCTAAAAGACTATCCATTCAAAACCACATCTGTAGTATTATTAATTGGAAGGAATTATTACCTGACCCATAATAGGGTTGTGGCTGTTTTCTGATGCCTAAGTATTATACAGAGCCCACAATGGCCAGTTTACTACCAGAAAGGGCTTCAGGAAGATATTCTGGGTTGTGATACTTTTTTCAGATCTACTTTGTGCCAAGATAATTTATCCAGTCATTGGGAATAGTAAGTTTCTGTGTAACCCATCTCAATTACAGAGGCAAGTTCAGCTTTACATATTTGTATGGTGAGTTGAAAATTCAGATAGAGGTATTAAGATGTGTGGCATTTACTTAAACCATCACATTTTTCCTTTCTATGCCCTCTTGCCTGTAAAACAGCTAGGAAATTCCACTGGTGACATCCATCCTGAAGCTTCAGGCTGCCTTTCCTCCTTCATAGACTGTGTCACTTTGCCTGTGGGTGGGGGCTAGTCACCCACCGCCCTCTTTTCTGTGTTGCCAGCCCCAGGTCTTCCTCCGACCACTCCATGCCACTCGCTGCTGTCCGTCTGCACTCCCTGCCACTGTATGTGTAGTCCCAGTATCTCGCTGCTAAACCTGTTGGTTACGCTGGGGGCATCTCTTTCTTTGCCTGAGGAGCTTCTGTTCCTCTGAAGTCTCTTGGTGTTTGGATCAAATTGCTTTGCCTTTTTCTACTCGCCTGCTGAGGCTTTGGAGCACTTGTGATTGTGATTTTCTGCAGCAGCCCCTGAGCCTACTTCCTGGCATTCTTTTACCTTTATGGACTGATGGGATTGGGTCACTTTTGAATGTGGCTTTCATAGGAAAGCAGTTTAAACATAAATATCAGAAATGATGATTATTATATGATACTTCATTGATTTTAAAAGCCATAGAAAAAACTTGACTATGCCTGGTCACCTTCTTGGATCTGCTGTCTAAATTTTATATATATATATAAAAATATATATACATAAATATATATTTAAATTTATATATATGTATATAAATATGTATACATATAAAATATATGTATATAAATATGTATACATATAAAATATATGTATATATATTTTACTGCAGGAAAGTATACTTTGTAAGGAGCAGTTTTTATTTATTTTTTTGTTCTCATTGAAACCCTGTCAAATCCCATAAAAGAGGAAAAAACGAAACTCTTTACAATATTTTAAATTGCTTGCCTTTTACATTTATTTGCTCTTCAGCATGGATCCCGATTTGAATGTTACATGTTTAGAAAAACTTTCAATTGCTCAAAGGCAATAAGAAAATTTGAGGCCAGGTGAGGTGGCTCACGCCTACAATCCCAGCACTTTGGGACGCTGAGGCAAGTGAATTGCTTGAGTCCAGGAGTTCAAGACCAGCCTCTGCAAAATGGTAAAACCCTTTCTCTACTAAAAATACAAAAATTGGCTGGGTGTGGTGACACATGCCTGTAGGTCCAGCTACTCAGGAGGCTGGGGTGGGAGGACCCCTTGAGCCTGGGAGGCAGAGGTTGCAGTGAGCCAACATCATGCCACTACACTCCAGCCTGGGTGATGGAGCAAGACCTCGTCTCAAAAAAAAAAAAAAGAAAGAAAGAAAATTTGAAACTGTTGACTAAGAGGAGTTTCTAGGTTGGCACTGAATTGGCTTTTGTACATACAATGAATTGTTTTGCTGTTCTACCCACTCCCTATTAATGCAGGAGCCATGTTGGTCTGTTAATAGGAACAAAGTATTGGGGGAACCCACCCCAATATTTCAACGTAGGTGTTTTGTTTCTCAATCAATAAAGGCCAAAATGAGTGAAGAAAGTGGCAACCTTTTATTTGCAAATATGCATACACTCTCTGACGAGGTTCTCTGGTCCTCAGGTGGGGGGGGGGTGCAGGGAAGTCGCGCCGCGCTCTCGGGTGATGTTCTCCGGTCCACAAATGTGGGGGGCCGAAGAAGTCACGCTGGCTCCTGCTGGCGGTGGACTTTTATGCCTGGGAGCTGGAGGGGGAGGAGTTTGGGGCGTGTGTGTAGGAGTGGCTGCTTGAATTTCGGTGTCCCCGGCTTGACGTCATTCTGTGCAGGCTCAGTTGATTTGGTTCTTTTCCCGGGCACGGGAATTTTTCCCGGGCACGGGAAAATCTGTGATGTAGAACCCGGAAACAACAGGAACTGCTCCATCTTGTTCACCTTCCTCCATCTTGTCCCTTTTCCCTCACCCAAACAGTAGGTACTTTCTATTTTCTGTAAGTGTTGGCTGGCTGAGAAATAAACAGACAGTAAAAACAGAGGAATTTTACAGCTGGGCCACCAGGGGTGACATCATATATCAGTAGGACCGTGATGCCTGCCTGAGTCTCAGAACAGCAAGTTTTTATTAAGGGTTTCAAAAGGGGAGGGAGTGTAAGAACAGAGAGTAGACACAAAGATCACATGCTTCAAAGAGCAAAAAGCAGAACCACTGATAAAGGTCTAACAAAGATCATATGCTTCTGAGGGAACAGGGCAAAGGGCAAAAGCAGAACCACTGATAAGAGTCCAACAAATATAACAGGGCAAAGGGCAAAAGCAGAATCACTGATAAGGGTCTATGTTAAATGGTGCACATATTGTCTTGATAAACATCTTAAACAACACAAAATAGGGTTTGAGAGCAGAGAACTGGTCTGACCACAAATTTACCAGGGCTGAGTTTTCCCAACCCAAGTAAGCCTGAAGGTTCTGCAGGAGACCAGGGCTTATCTCAGTCCTTATCTCAACTGCACAAGACAGACATTCCCAGAGCAGCCGTTTATAGACCTCCCCCCAGGAATGCATTCTTTTCCCAGGATATTAATATTAATATTCCTTGCCAGGAAAAGAATTTAGTGATATGTTTCCTACTTGCACGTCCGTTTATAGGCTCTCTGCAAGAAGAAAAATATGGCTCTTTTTGCCCAACCCTGCAGGCAGTCAGACCTTATGGTTGTCTTCCCTTGTTCCATAAAAATTGCTATTATTCTGTTCTTTTTCAGGGTGTACTAATTTCATATTGTTCAAACACACATGTTTTACCATCAATTTGTACACTTAACACAATTATCACAGTGGCCCTGAGGTGACGTACATCCTCAGCTTACAAAGATAACAGGATTAAGAGATTAAAGATAGGCATAAGAAATTATAAAAGTATTACTTGAGAACTGATAAATGTCCATATTAAGATGAAATCTTCACAATTTATGTTCTTCTGCCATGACTCCAGCCAATTCCTCCATTTGGGGTCCCTGATTTCCCGTAACATGTCTCCCTTTCTTTTTATATAAAAATGCTGTGGTGATGAAAGCTTGTTCATTCTCTTGGTTTTGGTGCAAGATTCTTTGACTGGTCCAGCACACTAAAAACAAGCTGATTAAACAGAGAAAAATATGGGGTTTAGTCCAGAAAGACTTTCTGCTACCTGATCTAACACCTTGGCTCCAGGCACAATGGATAAATGAGCTTGAGAAGCTTAAAAAATTTGTTTCTTTAACTTAGTTATGTCCAAAGATAAATTATCTTCCCTACCCATAAGGTGTCCTTTCACCATTTCCCACGAATGATCAGTCTCATTGTAGGAATATGATGTGATACAGAAATCAGAAGTATTCCAGTCACACTGCATTTGCATGCGATGTTTGAGACTCATTAGCCGATCTCCATGCCAAATAAGACTCTCTTAAATCATTAATTTGATTAGCTAATTTTTGATCAGTGCCCTGTTAAGAATTCCATATTTGGGTGGAATTGGCTTGCTAATCATTAACAAATTGAGCTGTTTGAATAGATTGGTGTAATGCCACTTCGGCACTGGTGGCCAGCGCAGTGACTCTAATTAGGCCCATGATCACAGCAATTAAAGTGAAAACAAATCTCTTAGATCTTTTGAGAATTCGTTGTAACACTTCATTAATTAAATGTACTGAGGGGGAAGATTCTCAAGGTCTGGGTAAAGTTACCGGTATCCAGATTCCTTCTTGAGTTCAAACCAGCATTACACTTTTCCTGAAGTCAAAAAAGAGTTAACACAAGTGTATAAATGACAATTAATGCATTGGACAGTTTGATTGTTTGTCCAAATTTTTATATTTCCCACTAAGAGCATGTAAGGAGGCTTAACACAACTCTGTATAGGAATAGTCAGGCTGGAGGTAAACAAAGCAGAATGTTTGGATCTATGTTGATACTGAGGGAGAGGAGCGGCGGTGGCAACGCCCAATGTTCTACACCATAAAGAAGTAATCCGAGGTGTATGGGGATGCCAAAGAGGTAGAGGGGTATACCTGGGTTGAGAAGAATTATCATAATGCCAATCAAAGTCCCATAAAGGAGGACTGGCATCAAAAAGAGGAAGAGGGTTCAAAGGGGATATATCATGGGATTCAGAGTCACGGATGCAAGGGGCAGTAGTGGGGACAACAGACAAAAAAGTTTCCCCTTCCCATACTCACAGTCTGTACATGACAATAGCCAATTTCCAAAGTTCTGGGTGTTCTGGGCTCAGAATGGGGAATATTGTATGAGACCTCAGCAGGGTAATGCCCTTATCTTCCCATTTTAAGGGAAAGAATGAGATGAACCTCCTATGCAAAGTAGGATGATGATCCTCGTCCTCTCAGTAAGAAATAAAATAAGTAGCCTCCAGGTATTCCCTTCCACCAGAGGAGCAATTGTTTTTTGAATAGCCCTTTGGTACCCAGTCTATTACTAAACCATTTGAGTCTTTTTTTTTTTTAATACTACTGCATGTGAGTTAACACAATCTTCCCAAATTAAAGTTTTAGATGGGGCCTCAAAATTTTTAGGACATGGTTTTCCTACAGGTTTATATTGAAAGTATGGGGTATCTCCTATTACTCTCCCTTTCATTTGTCTTAAAGGAGAAAGGGAGAGGCCAGAGACCAAATGTCCCCTTTCCCCTGTGACTGATCTCTCTGGAAGGTAAGTAGCCCAGACTTGAGTTTCTAGATGCATACAACCAGGTGCATATCCAAGTCACAGAGGAGGGTATTTATAACCCATAGTAACATTAAATGCAGTGCCTTCTTCTCCTGGTTGAGTGGGGCAATGGTCATCTGTAGCCCCAGGCATCCAGACACTATCATTAGTATAGATTTCCACGGGAGCATCCATCCAGGTGAGAGGTCGAATAAATGGAGGGAAAGGCACATAAGTTGAATAAGAATAATTTTGTGTAGCAGGTAAATCAGTTTGAGGGGAAACTGGTGAGACAGAAAGTATAAGGAGGAGAATTATTAAATAAAACCTATTGTAAGCGAGATCCAGTGCTGAAGGAAGAAGAGAAGAACAGGGGGATGTTATTTTCAGGCTAATAGAAATAGTGAGATTTTTAGGTTCATAAGGAGAAAAAGAAAGGGAATTAGGAGAAGTGGAATTAGTTAGAGGGGTGTCCGTTGCCGTTAGGGAGGATTGAACCAGACCCATTTTGATTTGGCATGCCAGCTTCTAAGGAGTTGGCACAGATCTCACCATGGTGGCCTCTGACATAGACGTCTCTTCCCTGCGGTTTTCATTGTCAGTATTCACACGAAGTTTAAGTCTCCTAGTGGGCACCCAGACAGGGAATTGATGATCTCCTGGTGAAACACAAGCATACCCTCTTCCCCACGTTATAATTGTTCCAGGATCACAGGTATTGGTCTGAGTTTTTCCGTAACACTGGCTTGCCTTCATTTAGGGAGAATTTTTTTGCCTGTGTAATGGCGTTCAGCCAGTAGTCAGAGTATTGTCTTTAGGAACATTTAGAAAGTGTAAAGGAAACAATGCGAAATGTAATTGGGAGTGGGGAGTGGTTAAATTATGCTTTTGTTGCTCAGACTGTTTGGACAATTGAGTTTTTAAAGTGCGATTGGCCCATTCCACCACAGCCTGTCCCTGAGAATTGTAAGGGATTCCAGTAAATACGGGAAATTCCCCATTGTTGCATAAATGAATCAAAAGCCTTACTAACATATCCAGGGGTATTGTCTGTCTTTATCTGATATGGAAGCCTCATAACTGCAAAGCAAGAATACAGATGTCTTTTAACGTGGGCTGTGCCTTCCCCTGCTTGGCAAGTAGCCCAAATAATACCTGAAAAGGTGTCTACAGAAACATGTACATATGAAAGTCTGCCAAAGGAGATAACATGAGTTACATCCATTTGCCATAAATCATTAGGAGTTAGGCCTCTGGGATTAACGCCAGGCTCCTGATTTGGAGGCACAAAAACTTGGCACTGAGGGCAGTAGTGGACAATAAGCTTAGCATCCTTCCAGGTGAGAGCAAATTTATCTTTTAATCCAGCAGCATTGACATGAGTGAGATTATGGAACTCCTGAGCCTCTTGAATTGCAAAAGAGACCAAACAGTTGACCTTATGGTTACCAGCAGACATGGGTCCCAGTAGAGTGGTATGAGATCTAATATGTGTAATATAGAAAGGGTGTCTACATTGGTGAACCACCTGTTGTAACCTTGAAAATAAAGAAGCCAATTCAGAATTATCAATATGTTTGATAGTAGCGGTTTCTATATTTTTAGTGGCATGTACAATATAAGCAGAATCAGAGACAATATTTAAAGGTTTGGGGAAATCCTGTGTGGCAGTAATTACAGCAATTAACTCAACCTTTTGAGTAGAGGTATAAAGGGGTAGAAATAAGCTTTGTCTGTAGGACCCACATAACCAGCATTTCTGTTAGTGGAGCCATCAGTGCACACTGTAACAGCCTCAGGAATGGGCTGATCTTTGATCAGTCGAGGGACCACCCAAGAAGTCAGTTTTATAAAATCAAACAATTTGATTTTTGGATAATGATTGTCAATAATACCAATAAAATCAGTCAAGTGAATTTGCCATAATATAGAATGTTGAAAAGCGGCCTGGACTTTGAGCTGATTTAAATAAACTACAATTAAATTTGGATCAAATCCAAAAATTTTAAGTATTCTACACTGAACTTGTCCAATTAGGGTGGCCATTTGGTCCAGATAAACAGACAGAGTTTTTGACACAGAATGAGGAAGAAAACACCACTCCACTAAATCATTATGTTGAACTATTAGCCCAGTAGGGGAGTGCAATGAAGTGAAAACTAGAAGCTGAAAAGGCTGAGAAAGCTGTACCCTAGACAACTGGGCAGTTTGGATTCTTTCCTCCATGAATTTCAGTTCCAGTGAAGCCTCAGGGGTCAAAGTCCTGGGACTGTGGAGATTGGAATCTCTGTGCAGTGTAGAAAACAAGTTAGACAGTGCATATGTTGGAATGCCTAAAGTACGTCTTAAATAATTAATGTTACCTAAAAGTTTTTGGAAATCATTTAAGGTTTTTAAAGAATCTCTCCTAATCTGAACCTTTTGAGGCCGAATACATTCTTTATTGACCACCATTCCTAAATAGTGAACAGGAGTGGTCTTTTGAATTTTATCCTGAGTGATGTGTAATCCAGCCTCTGTAACACGGTGGCTCAGAAATTGATAACAGTCAATTAATTCTTTATCAGTGGGGACAGCAATTAATATATCATTATATATATATATATTCTTTATCAGTGGAGACAGCAATTAATATATCAGTGGGGACAGCAATTAATATATTATCAACATAATGAAGAATATGGGGAAATTGAGCTTGAACTGGCGAAAGCACCTGTCCAACACAAAGCTGCAGATGGTAGGGTTATTCAGCATTCCCTGAGGAAGTGCTTTCCATTCTTAACAAGCTGCAGGCTCTTGATTATTGATAGATGGTACAGTAAAAGCAAATTTTTCACAATCTGATTTATGTAAAGCAATATGAAAGAAACAGTCTTTAAGATCAATAACTATGAGAGGCCAATTCTTAGGTATTAAAGCAGGGGCAGGCATGCAGGGTTGGATGGCTCCCATAGGTTTAATTACAGCATTAATGGCCCTTAAATCAGTTACTATCCTCCACTTGCCTGATTTCTTTTTTACAAGAAACACAGGAGAATTCCAGGGGGAAAGAGAAGGTTCCACCTTTCCAAGTTGTAACTGTTCAGAAACTAATTGAGTTAAAGCCTCCAGTTTTTCTTTAGAGAGTGGCCACTGCTCAATCCAAACAGGTGTTTCAGATTTCCATTGTAGGGGAACAGGATTAGGAGGCATAGCAGTGGCTGTCATTAAAAAGGATAACCTAAACCAGCCCTGTCTTCTTTTACAGTAATTGGGAAGGCTTTAGTAATCCCTTCATGTTTTGGATAGAGACCGAGTCTGGGAACAAACCCCATGTTTTCCATCATATGCTGACTGGGAGCACTATAAGAGTTATATGGAATATTAATTTCAGCCCCCCATTGTGCCAGCAAATCTCTACCCCAAAGATCAATGGGGTGATATAAGGCTGAATTATACCCTTTTGACCATCAGGGCCAGTGCAACGCAAGATAAATGTGCTCTGGTGAACTTCATCAGGTTTTCTGACCCCTACTAGTCCCATGTTAGGGGGATGTTTAAGCCAGGAGGAAGGCCATCAATTAGAGGAAATAATAGAAACATCAGCCCCAGTATATACTATGTCCTCAAACTTTTTTCTTGAATGTGTATGGTGCATGTGGGCCATTGTTTAGAAATTACATTAATCCAATAAATGGCTTTTTCACTGCCGGAGCCTATCCCAGGGCCCCATGTCTTATCTCCTTTGTTTAAAACAATATTAGGTAGTAAAAGTAATTGAGCAATTGACTCACTGACCGGAATGGAAACAGGAACCTTGGCAGACACTATAAGTTTATCTCATCAGAGGAATCAGAATTAATGAGACCAGTATGAACTGTGATACCTTTAGTAGTAGTGGATGCCCTACCTAACACCAGGCCCACTGAACCTTGAGGTAAAGTGCCAGTGATCCCCATGGGGACAATTAAAGGCAAAGAATTGGGTAGTGAATTTAGAGGAATGGAACTACAGAGATCGATCGCCCCACCCCCTACTGTGGAAGTGGACAAGCATTGTACTGGGACAGAAGAAGAGGCTGGGACCCATCTGGGTTGGCTTTAGGTAAATTTGTTTGTACTGGGGGCGGCGTTGGGACTGTCTGAAGTGGAAACGCAAAATTAGTCTGAGTCTGAGGTGTCCCATTTGATATTGGGGCCTGGGACTGGCCCCGCTTCCCATTTCCCTGGTTCTGTGGCAAGGGATTTCCATCTATATCAGACTTAAAGTGGCAAGTACTGGCCCAATGTTTACCTTTATGACAACGAGGGCAAACAGTAGCAGGAGCATTTGGCCATGTTTGTTGAGCTGGCTTGGCCGCTTTTAAGTTTTTAACAGTGCAATTTTTTTTGAATATGACCAAGTTGACCACAATTCTAGCAGGCTCCAAGAAAAGAATCAGTCGAGCCAGTTTGATTGCTGTCCTTCATGGCCCATGCCCACAGAATAGCTTTGTGAGTCTCCAATCCAATGCCTTCACAAGCTTTAATATATGCAGGCAACTCCTCGTGATCAGGTAAATTTTGTCATTGAACAGAATGTATGACCATTTTACACTGATAGTTCGCATTCTCAAAAGCTAACATATGCAGGAGAATACCTTGAGCATGCTCATCAGAGACAGATTTTTCAACAGCATCTTGTAATTTAGCCAAAAAATCAGGATATAACTCATTGTGACCCTGTTTAACAGTAGTAAAAGAAACAGGAGCTTGGCCTGGGATGCGTAATTTATCCCAAGCTCTCATACACACCTTTGTTACTTGTAGTATATTGACTACTATGCATGTACTGGAAAAGTTGCCTTTTCTCTTTTATTGAATAGGTTTCAGGTAGAAAGAGCTATTTGTACAAATGGGCCTTGGGGTGTTGGTTTGATGGAGTATATTGACCTTGGTTCTAGATGCAGTAGTGTAACTCTCCATGTAGTTTCTTTAGCTGTAATCCATACTGGTAGCATTTGCAAGTTTATCATACACTTAGACTGAGAGAATTTGTGGTGTGGCTCTCCCAGGAATGGGCTTGCCAGGCTATTTCTCAGGTCAGGGTCATTTTTATGTACATGGTGGTTTGGCTGACTTTGTATCAGGCTCACTGGGGTTGGGATCATGGGGCTGTTACTCTAGCCAGGATAGTGGGCATGTGGTTTCTTGATTGGTTTGGGAATGTGTTTGTCAGAGGCAGCCCACAAGATTGTTTCTCAGGCCTGGGATGGGGGTACAAGGCTTCTTGGCTGGCTTTGGGATACGCTTACCAGAGGCATCTTGACAGTCCTGCTATGTGGTCTCATAGCTACTGGGCTGGCCTGGAAGCATATCTCCTTGGGGTGACCCATGGGACTGTTTCTCAGGCCCAGAACACAGCTGCATGGCTGCCCAGTTGACCTGTGGATATGTTTGCTTGGGGTGGCCCACACAGGTGTTTCTCAGGCTCAGGATGTGGTCATATGGCTTTTTGACTGGTCTAGGGACATTTCTGCTGGGTATGGCCTACAGGGTTATTTCTTAAGTCCATGTGGGTGCATAGCTGTTAGGTTGGGGAACAGACATCAACTCGGCCAAATCATAGCTGATCCTGGACCCAGGCTTCTCACAGCTCATTGTGACATTGAGCCATCAGTATGGGCTTGGCATAATGAAGATGAAGTTACAGTACTGAAGAGGTATAGTGGCTGCTGGCTCCCAGAGGAGGGTACATTCTAGAGGTGGCTCTGGTCTCAAGATGGCACCATGCTTCAGCAGCTTATCTCACAGGGGTTTGTGAAGGGGAGATGGTGTACACCTTGTGTGCCTAATCTGAGGCAATGCATCTGCATGAATTCCCAGTAGCCTTCCAAACTGGGCCCAAGGCTTGTAGAGTACTATGGAGCTTCTTCTGTAGTAAAAATGGTAGGTGTTTTCAGTGGCACTGGAGACTGGTGCAATCATCTGCTTACCTGTTTCCTGCAACTGAAAGTCTCTCCTAACTCTGGGCCAATCTGGTCCAAGTGGTGGAGACAAGACAGCAGAGGTGATGCTCTCCTGGACTTCCAATCACTGCAAGTGTGTCTCCACTCCTCTAATGCACTCCAGTCATCTCCCTTTGACACTCCAGGCAAATCTTAGCTGTTTATTTGTTGGTGCCTTGGTCCTTTCTTGTCACAGAGATGAGTGCTAAGCATCTCTAGACAATCATCTTGCTCCAATTGTTTATCTTTATAGCTAAAGAGTTACATAACAAGAAAATCAAAGATGCTGTGTCACTTTTTTATGAGATGTTTGAAAACATTATGTTTTGAAGCTTTTTCATTTTACATACGACTTAATTACAGTTATTACTTAGCTTTCTTTGAATGGATTTTTGAATTTAATTGCCACTAAACTAATTTTGCTTTTCCAAAGTGTTTTGTTGCTATAATTATAACTTATTAGTTATATGATAAGCAACCAAGGTGGCATACAGCTACTCAAAATTCTGTACAATAATTATACCAGTTGGAAATTGTAGCTCAGGAAAGATGTACTGTTAAATGAAAATTTAGTAGTTACTAAATGCTGAGCCAAAACTAGTCTTCTTCAAGGTATAAATTAACTCTTCAGATTGACAAAACCAAAGAGTTTAACTTTTCTTTTTAGTTTATTATAATGAGAACAAAAACAGTTTAGGGAGGTATCTCATTTTAGCAATTATTACCAGTATAACAAGACTTTTTGAAAACTAGTGCTAAATGTCCTAAAATGAAACAAAAACCAAAATAAAATAAAATGAACAAACAAAAGAGATAATCAAAATCACTTTACAAATGAAATATTTTAAATAAAAATGTAAATCAAGAGCACTGCAAGAAATACAATCTAGAAAAGTTATATAATGATGAATCTTCTATTTCCGCTTAAATGTATGAGAGGGCTGTCCCTGTGATGTATAGACTGAGGAGGCAATTGCTTCTGGGGCATAAATTAAGAGGCTCATCTTACTCCTACTCCTGAATATCTCTGGTTCAATGAGCTGAAATTCTGATCTTTAAATTTCTGCTTCTAGAAGTAAGGTTAATTCTGAAGGCATTCATGCTACAAATTAACTAGATCTTAAATAAAACATGCATTTTTCTAATGCTTTGCCAGACTCAAGGGAGTTAAGAAAATCTCCAAGAATCACCTCCTAAATAAGCACATATTATGCAAACTGATATGTGAGTTTAGGTTGGAGTAGGACCACTGAGCGGTAACTGGAGAAGAACACTGAGCGGTAACTGGAGAAGAAGCTGGAAAAGTGAAGTTGCCTCAAAAAAAAAAAAAGTGCTGAGATTAGTGAAGAAAGAAAAAACAGTGTCGTTGGTTGGTTGCAATATGGAATCCTTAAACTGAACTCAAGTGATTCTATATTGACAGCAACTCCTGGCTTTTAGTAGAAGTGGTACAAGTCCTCTCTGGAAGATAGTAACTTCTATTTAGACTGTAAGATTTTCATAGATTAAGCTCAAGCAAATTTAGCTCATAATAAAGATCAACAAAACCACCAAAAAGATGACTTTATGACTGAAATTTAGCAAAAACAAGAGAGATTTCTCCAAGGGCTAT
Source organism: Papio anubis (assembly GCF_008728515.1). NCBI lineage: Eukaryota > Metazoa > Chordata > Mammalia > Primates > Cercopithecidae > Papio > Papio anubis. Next base: position 33,079,703 of record NC_044987.1, on the reverse strand, counting down.
GGTTATTGAAACTAACAGAGAACACAATATAACTAAAAATGAAGTATCTAAAAATATAAAAAAGGAATCTAAAATGCAAAAGCAGAGGCCTCAAGAAATTACTATGATTATTCTGGAAAAAAATAAAAATTTTAGGTATAAAAAATAAAATTGTTTTAAAAAATCAATATTAAATTAAATAGCAGATCAGACACAGCTGAAGAAATGTGTAGTGAACTGGAGGATAAGTCCAAATAAATCACCTGATAAAAATAAGAAAAACCTGAGCTTTCTTGTTCAGCTTGCTCAGATATGTGGCAGAAGGGGAAAAGGGAGGGTGAGGCTTAAAAGTTGTCAGCAGCAAAATGTTAAAAATAAATAGAGTCAGATTCTTTATTACAATTCAATCCTGATATATGACTGAATGACTGAAATGCACCATGTTTAATTTAATGGATTTTGAACTTAAATAAGCCATTATGGTACCCTGTAAGGCCTGTAGCCTGAAGCCAGTAAGGGAGGTGAAAGTTCCATTGGAAGTATTATTAAAAAGTCCAACATTGTGTAGGCCAAGAAGTGAAATGAGTGCCTTGGTCACTCTTTGCTATAGTTTTAGTGCTTCTGTCTTCTCCAAAATTCATGTTGAAGTGTAATCCCTACTGCAACAGTATTAAGAGATGTAGCCTTTGGGAGGTGATTAAGTCATGAGGGCTCTGCTCTCATGAATGGTATTAGCACACTTATAAAAGGGTTCAAGGTTGAAAGGAGTGCTCTCTTGCTCTTCTGCTCCTCCTCCACGTGAGGACACAGTGTTCCTCCCCTTTGGAGGAAACAGCAACAAGGTGCCATCTTGGAAACAGAGAGCAGCCCTCATCAGACACCAATGCTGGTACCTTGATCTTAGACTTCCCAGCCTCTAGAACTGTAAGAAATAAATTTATGTTCTTTATCAATTACCCAGTCTAAGGTATTTTGTTAGGACAGCGTAAACAGACTAAGACAGTCATTATGAAATATCCAGCTCTATCGGCACATTTTTATAAATTCTTGTGCCATTCAATGGTCTGGCTGCCTGGACTGATCACTGTTGGCAGAAACAATTCCTTGAACAAGGTTGGAATTTTTTGGGTAAAGAATTCTGGGAACCTTTTGTCTCATAGAGACAATATATATAAGTATTGTTTTTGAGTGTCTTTGAGGCTAGAAGTGCCAGATCAAGGTGTCAGCAGGTTTGGTTTCTTCGGAGGCCTCTCTCTTTAACTCTCATCCTCCACCTGTGTGTTGTCTGTGTCCTAAACTCTTCTTATGAGAACACCAATCATATTGGATATGGGCCCACCCATGTGACATCATTTTACCTTAATTACATCTTTAGAAGCCCTATTTCCAAATACAGACATATGCCACTTCCTGAGGGGTAAGACTTCAGCATATGAATTTTGGAGAGATAAAATTCAGCCCATAACAGGTATACTGTGTCCCTTTGAAGGTAAAGGCAAATTGTGGTGAAAGGTTATTCAAATAGGCCCTAACACTAACCAAATCTATAATACAAAAATCTGGGCTAGGTGCAGTGCCTCACACTTGTAATCCTAGCACTTTGAGAGGCCAAGGTGGGCGGATCACCTGAGCTCAGGAGTTCGAGACCATCCTGGCTAACATAGTGAAACCCTGTCTCTAGTAAAAATACAAAAAATTAGCTGGGTGTGGTGGCATGTGCCTGTAATCTCAGCTACCTGGGAGGCTGAGGCAGGAGAATCGCTGTAACCCGGGAGATGGAGGCTGCAGTGAGCTGAGATGGCACCACTGCACTCCAGCCTGGGTGACAGAGCGAGACTCCATCTCAAAAAAAAAAAAAAAAAGTACCATTTGCTGAGTAGATGGAGTCAGTAATTTCAATAATATTGGGTATGAATGCCTTAATGAGGGAGATCAGTTTTAAGACTGTGGTTAAGCACTGTGAGGCACCATTTATTTTTTCCAACTTTAAGAACAGGTCAAACAGGGCTGTTAAATAGAGACACAGTGGAGATAATCACTCTTTTTGAAACAGGTCTTATATAATGATTTTAATTTTTGAAGTTTCCGTTTAATTTATATTAGGCAGTATTAACTATTTAAGTAGGGAGGGATAGTCCATAGGGTCCCATTTTGTAAATCCAGTTTATAAGGGATAAAAATTTAATTTAATTTTAGTTTATTAGCTATTGGCTTAAAGTACACATGCCTACTATGGGATATTTTAAAGCAATGGATGCTATGATCATGGGAATTTAGGCAAGGCAATAGTTCTGGTAATTAAGGTGACACATAACTCTTTGTGCTCTATTTTATGTTCAGTAACTCACTTAAGATTATAGGGAGTACCTTGTTTAAATTTAGTGGGATCCTCAGGTACAATTAATTTAGGCCACAGTATGGATGAAGGCTGTAAGATTTGCCAACTGGTATATTTCAGCAGCTTTTAAGGTTCATTTAGAACTTGTGTTTTAGATGTGCAAAAACTGATCAGCATTCTTATTTTTTGTATGTAAATTCTTTAAGTAAATTTTGGATTTCCAGTTGGGTCAAATTTTGGACCTCTGTTTCACTTTTGTTTGTTTGTTTCTTCCTCTTGTATTCAGGTTTCTTTCTTTTCTTTCTTTTTTTGGTACTTCCTTTATTTCTTCTTTCCTTCTTGCTTGCCTGCTCACTGGCCATGTCGGTGGTTATGGGATTACTTTGGAGGTGAGGAGTTACTCTCTACTCTGCTCATATTTTCAAATAAGAGATTCTTCAAGAGAATCTCAAACCAGCACCATCAGCATTAGGGGCCTCTCTCATGGCAGTGGTAAAATTAGCCTTTGGCTGTGCCACAGGGGTGCAATGGGTATTTTCCTTACAACCTTGAGGATCAGGATATTTTCTGGTGACAGAGGCATAGGCAGCAGCAGCAGCAGCAGCAAAGGTAGGAGGTATTTGCATTTAGGAGTGTGACTTCAGCATGCCACATAGTAACTACTTTTCCATGCAAGTGACCACCCAGTGGATATCAGTGTTTCCTTTGAGTGTGCTATAGAATGCAGATAACACTTGGTTGAGGCATATGACCATGGGGCCCAGAGTAAAAGTCGTCCTGAGCTTATGCTAGAATCAAGACATATGATTTTTTCTGAGACATACACAGGTCTAGGATAAAGCACAAGAGCCAGGGTCACTTTAACAAGGGCTCTAATACCATCATCTGGCTCTAAATGTCAGTTATAACATCTGACTTAGATCCATTAAATCTATAACACAGGCTTGGTAGGACTCAGCAAATGCAGCATAAACTGGCACAACTCAAAGAGAAAGCTCACCAACATACATGAAATTCCATTAAAAAAGCCAAATCAAATGAAAAAAGACTTCCGGTGGTGGTAATTGTGGTCTATACACTCTGCTCACAGCACCAAGCATAGTGCCCCCTGCTCACCACACAAAACACCAAGCCAGTTGCCTTTCCTTTATCTTTGTAACCATTTTTGGACTTAATTCATTACACTCTACTTTCCCCAGTAAGCTTTATTATGTGAGGAGTAAACGTTTTTAGGCCCTCTTTGTATGTGTGTGTGTGTGGTGGGTGGGGGGGGGGGGGGGTTGGGCGTCATGTTCCTGTGGCATCATCAGACTCAACCCAAACCAAGTTTTGGATAGAGTCCATACTTTTTCAGCTGGATGGTTACGGCAGCTGGTCTAGTGGGGCTGAGAATGTACTTTCGAATGAGCTCCCAGGTGAGACTACACTTTGGATAACAAGATTCTAGAGTTCCTTTATTGCTTGAGGTCTTAAGATACTGAATAATTAATACCTAATGTAAATGATAAGTTAATGGGTACAGCAAACCAACTTGGCACATGTATACCTATGTAACCAACCTGCATGTTGTGCACATGTACCCTAGAACTTAAAGTATAATTTTAAAAACATGCTGAATAATTAACCACAAAAGTAAAAGTGTACAACAGCCAAAAGCATTCAATGAAAATGAAATTGAGGAGCAAAAAAAACATAAAAAAAGATGTGACAAATATATCCAAATACCTGTATAACAAATCCAAATATATCAGTGACCATAGTAAACATAAATGAAATGAAACTGCGTCTCTGATAAAAAGAATTAAATGGCAAAGAGAGGATCAATATATAATGATAATAAGGGAGGAGACCACCCCTCATATTGTCTTATGCTCTATTTCTGCCTCCAAAGAAAGAAGAAGTAAAAACTAAAAGGCAGAAATGAAATCCACAGGCAGACAGCTCGGTGCCACACCCTGGGCCTGGTAGTTAAAGATCGACCTTCGACCTAACCAGTTATGTTATCTATAGATTCCAGACATTGTATGGAAAAGCATTGTAAAAAATCCTTGTCCTGTTCTGTTCCATTCTGATTACCGGTGCATGCAGCCTCCAGTCAGGTACTGCCTGCTTGCTCAATTGATCATGACCCTGCCAAGCCGACCCCCTTAGAGTTGTGAACCCTTAAAAGGGACAGGAATTGCTCACTCAGGGAGTTCAGCTCTTGAGACAGGGGTCTTGCCGATGCTCCCGGCTAAATAAAACCCTTCTTTCTTTAACTTGGTGTCTGAGGGGTGTTATCTGCGGCTCTTCCTGCTACATTTCTGGTTCCCTGACCGGGAAGCGAGGTGATTGGTGGATGGTGGAGGCAGCTCCTTAGGTGGCTTAAGCCTGCCCTGTGGAACATCCCTGTGGGGGACTTTGACTAGCCTGAGCACGCAGATCCTGAGAGCACTCTCAGGTAGGCATTTGCCCTGGTTGGAAGCCTTGCCAGAGCAGTGTGTAGCAGGCCCCCATGGAGGATCAACGCAGTGGCTGAACACCGGGAAGGAACTGGCATTTGGAGTCCGGACATCTAAAACTTGGTAAGACTGGTCTTTGGAACTTGCCCACTCCATTTGAGTGGAAGCGTGGCCTGATCACCCATGGCGTGCCTTTATCAGCACTTTGGTTTTGGTTTTGGTTTTGACTTGGTTTGAATTGCTTAACAGGACTGGTCTTGGGAACTTGCCTACTCCATTTGAGTGGAAGCTTGGCCTGATCACCCATGACGTGCCTGTACCAGCACTTTGGTTTCTGTTTTGGACTTGACTTGGATTGCTTGATACTTTGGTTTTGACCTTGCTTGGATTTCTTGATACTCTGATTTTGGTTTTGATTCTGGTTTGGCATAAACTGTAAAAGTGTGTGTGTGCCCTTTTCACCTGTTCTTTGTTTTGTGGTGTGTGTGTGTGTGTGTGTGTGTGTGTGTGTGTGTGGTGAGCATGTGTTTTGTCTCGAAGGAACATGGGTGAAGCACAAAGTAAGCCCACCCCACTAGGAACTATGTTGAAAAATTTCAAAAAGGAATTTAAAGGAGACTATGCAGTTACTATGACACCAGGAAAACTTAGAACTTTATGTAAAATAGACTGGCCAGCATTAGAGGTGGGTTGGCCATCAGAAGGAAGCCTGGACAGGTCCCTTGTTTCAAAGGTATGGCACAGGGTAACCTGTAAAGCCAGGGCACCCAGACCAGTTCCTGTACATAGACGCTTGGTTACAGCTGGCTTTAGATCCCTCCACAGTGGCTGAGAGAATGCAGCATAAGCGGCTGGCAGAGGCAGAGAGAAAGAGAGAACAGAGAGGGAGGCAGAGAGGAGACAGAGAGAGAGAGACAGAGAGGAGAGAGAGAGAGACAGAGAGGAGAGAGAGAGAGGAAAGAGAGAGACAGAGGCAGAGAGAAGAGAGAGAGAGCCACGGAGAGATTGGGGCAGAGAGGGGCCAAATGAGGCCACTGACAACCTGTAGCCTTCTATCAAAAATCCTTAACTTAGTAATCCACGGATGACCCAAATACATTCAACCTGTAGCGGCAACTGCTTTGCTAACAGAAGAAAGTAGAAAAATAACTTTTAGAGGAAACCCATTTTGAGCACACCTCACTAGTTCAGTTCAGAACTATCCTAAATCAAAAAAGCAAAAAGTAGCTTACTAACTCAAAAATCTTAAAGTATGGGGTTATGCTGTTAGAAAAGAAAGGGAGAATTTATATAAAGAGGAATGTTATATGGTAAATTATTGTCCTAAAATAGGGGAGAATTTATATGAAAAGGAATGTTATATGGTAAATTATTGTTCTAAAGTAAATTAAACTGTTTTTAAAAAAACAAACAAAAGGTTATAAAAGGAAATTCATGCAAGAAATGTTGTGTAATTTAAAAGTAATTAGGTCTCATAAATATAAAGCTACTAAAGAAACAGTTTATGTGCAAGGTATATAAGGAAAGTAAAATATGCTTTTGGTAGAAGAATCATAAGGAGGCATAAGAATGTAAAGTTTTACCTATATTAAAAGGTTAAAAATATGTATATTTTGTTTTAAAGGTTTAATCAAGTTTAATCAAGTTTTAAAATGTTAATTGGAAAGAAAATTCTGTGTGTAAACGTTGGATAAAGTTAAAGAGGTATCATCCAGTTTTTCTGTAAACTAGATGTTAAAATAAACGCGTAACAGGTTTTTCTTAAAGCACCAAACTGCTCTTTAGCAAAAATTATAAAATGTTAAAAAGAGTCTATAAAATCTTACCTTATGGTCAGACATTAAAAATTGGATAAATATGTCTACAAGATTTTATTAAAATTAGGTTTAACATTAATAACACACTAATATAAAGGTAAAATTTAGCTTATCTGGTATAAAAATCATACAGGAAGCATTGTTAAATGTAAAATGGTATTTGGCTTTCTTTGGTTTAAAAAACTAATAAAAATAGATGCTAAAGGAAATTTCTCAGTAAAAAGGCACTAAGGAATATAAAGTCCACTGCCAAAGCTGCACATTTAAAACAAAAGATCAGTTTCTTAAAAATGATATACTTGGTTTATCTTCCACTTTCCTTTCTCTCAAAAACTAAAAATCTTTTAGCACATGTACCACCCCTAGAATTTCTGGTAAACCAGCACCAGCCTGAAGATCACATTCTCATCAAAGGTTGGAAAGAAGAAAAACTCGAGCCAGCCTGGGAGGGACCCTACCTTGTGCTGCTAACTACCAAGACTGCTGTTGGTACAGCAAAAAATGATGGACTCATCACACCCAAGTCAAAAAAGCACCACCCCCTCCAGAGTCGTGGGCCAGAGTCCAAGGGAAAAACCCTACCAAACTAAAGCTAAGAAAAATTTAACTCTTTTCATCTATTCTATTACTATTTTTTCTTTCCTCGTTCTATTGCTGACCATCTAGTTATTAACATAACCAAGTAAATTTTGCCTCAAACTATTGCATTTAATGGTTGCCTTGTTATACCCTGTAGGGACTTGCCAAGTCAAAGACAACTTTCTACTTCAAAAAAGTACTTCTGTCCCTCCTGACTCTCCTCAGACTGGGCATTAGTAAACTAGGACCATTTAATCTGGGGAGATTTCAATACAGACCCCAGTGCCAACCAGGAGTCTTGCCCCCTGATGTAGAGCTTTCATGCCATAGTTGGTCCAACATTCTGTGGACCACTAAAGAGCAAGGATGGACTGCCCCAACTGGTTTTTGTAATTTCCTAAAAACCATACATTCATTTTACTAGAGAATTATAGAAGTTAAATACTTGAAACAAACTTTAGCAATTAAGACAGGATATCAAGATGCAAATGCCTGATTAAAATGGATCAAATATTCCATCTGCACATTAAACAAAAGAAATTGTTAAGCTTGTGCACATGGCAGGCCAGAGGCCCAGATTGTCCACCTTCCACTCAGGTGGTTCTCCAGTTGACCAGGCATAGGCTGCATGGTAGCTCTTTTCCATGATTCTACAGCCTGGAGTAATAAGTCATGCCAAGCTCTCTCTGATATATCCCGAACTCCGGCACCCTGCGAGTCAGCCCCTGAGGGCCATCCAGCTTCTGTCTCCCAACACTAGGTTCACTTCATGTCTCTCACAACAGGGAGGAAACTTAGCGTTCCTTGGAGACCTGAAGGGATGCAATGAGTTTAAGAATTTTCAAGAGCTTATCAATCAGTCAGCCCTTGTTCTTCCCCGAGCAGATGTGTGGTGGTATGGTGGTGGACCTTTACTGGGCACTCTGCCAAATAACAGGAGTGGCACTTGTACTTTAGTCCATTTGGCTATCCCTTTCACCCTGGCATTTCATCAACCAGAGGAAGGAAAAATAAGACATTGTAAAGAGAGAGAAGCCCCTTATGGGTCTTTTGACTCTCATATCTATTTAGATGCAACTGGAGCCCTGCAAGGAATACTAGATCAATTTAAAGCTTGAAATCAAATAGCTACAGAATTTAAGTCAACATTTTAGTAGGTGACAGTTAATAAAAATGTAGATTAGATAAACTACATCTACTACAACCAACAGCAATGAGGTTTTTCTTGAGTTAAAAGAAAAACTCAGGTCGTCCCCAGCCCTGAGGCTACCTGACCTGACGAAACACTTTACACTCTATGTGTCAGAAAGAGAAAAAATGGCAGTTGGAGTTTTAACCAAGACTGTGGGGCTCTGGCCAAGGCCAGTGGCCTATCTCTGAAAACAACTAGACAGGGTTTCCAAAGGCTTGCTCCCATGTCTAAGGGCCCTGGCAGCAACAGCCCTGTTAGCACAAGGAGCAGATAAGCTAACTCTTGGGCAAAACCTAAACATAAAGTCCCCCCATGCTGTGGTGACTTTAATAAATACCAAAGGACATCAATAGCTGACGAATGCTAGACTAACTAGATACCAAAGCTTGCTCTGTGAAAATCCCCGCATAACCATTAAAGTTTGCAACACGCTAAACCCCACCACCTTGCTCCCAGTATCAGAGAGCCCAGTTGAACATAACTTTGTAGAGGTATTGGACTCAGTTTATTATAGTGGGCCCAACCTCCGAGACCATCCTTAAATATCACTAGATTGTGAGCTGTACGTGGATAGGAGCAGCTTCGTTAACCCCTGCAAAGTGATTCTGAAGTAGACAACAAGCCCTGCTCCAGTCACACCCAGAAGCTGACTGCTCCACCCACAGCTGAAGCATGAGAAAACTCATCGTGGAACTCATTTTCCTTGAAATTTGGACTTTTACAGTTAGGACTTCTACTGACCTTCCTCAGACTGAGAACTGTTCCCATTATATACATCAAGTCACTAAGGTGGGACAAAAGGTTGCTATGGTCCTATTATTTTATGGTTATTATAAGTGTACTAGAACTCTAAAAAGAGCTTGTTTGTATAATGTTATTCTATACAAGGTATGTAGCCCAGGAAATGACCAACTTGATGTGTGTTGTGACCCATCTGAGTCTCCCACAGTTTTTAAAATAAGATTAAGGACTGAGGACGGGTAAGGGCTCATAAATGATACACGTAAAGTGTTAGCCAAAACAAACAAACAAACAAAAGGTGCCCAAACAAGTCACCTTGAAGTTTGATACCTGTGCTGTCATTAATAGTAATAAGTTAGGAATAGGATGTGGTTCTCTTAATCAGGAAAGAGGCCATATGGCAGAAAATAAGTACATTTGTCATGAATTAGAACTGCATTAAAAATGTATGTGGATACTGGTCTTGTGTCATTTAGGCCACTTGGATAAAAAATAAAAATGATTCTGTCCACCTTCAGAAAAGGAAAAGTGGCCCTCCCTGTACTAGTTGTCAGTGTAACCCCTTAGAACTAGTAATAACCAACCCCCTTGATCCTCACTGGAATAAAGAGGAGCGTGTAACCCTAGGAATCGATAGGGCCAGACTGGATCCTCGAGTAAATACCGTGGTTTGAGGAGAAGTTTATAAACACTCTCCTGAGCCAGTATTTCAAACCTTCTATGATAAACTGAACGTGCCAGTACCAGAAATTCCAGGAAGAAAAATAAATTTGTTTTTGCAATTAGGTGAGCATGTAGCCTAGTCTCTCAATGTCATTTCATGTTATGTATGTAGAGGAACTGTAATAGGAGATCAATGGCTGTGGGAAACCCAAAAATTAGTACCTACAGACCCAGTTCTTGATGAATTCCCGGCTCAAAAATTCACCCTGATAACTTCTAGGTCCTAAAAGCCTTAATCATTAGACAATACCATATAGCAAGAGTGGGGAAGGACTTCACCCTGCCTGTGGGAAGACTCAGCTGCCTTAGGCAAAAACTGTATAATAGTACTACAAAAACAGCCACCTAGTGGAGTTCAAACCACACTAAGGAAAAATCCATTTAGTAAATTCCCAAAGTTGCAAACTATGTGGACCTACCTGGAGTCCCACTGGGACTGGACAGCCCCCACTGGATTATACTGGATATGTAGGCATAGAGCTTACACCAAATTACCTGACCAGTGGGCAGGTAGTTGTGTTATTGGCACTATTAAACCATCTTTCTTCCTACCGGTGAACTCCTCGGCTTCCCTGTCTATGCTTCCCATGAAAAGCTAAACATGGACATAGGTAATAGAAAAGATAATAAATAGCCCTCTGAGAGAATCATACAATATTATAGGCCTGCTACTTAGGCACAAGACGGCTTGTGACGATACCTGACCCGCATTAACATGCTCAACCTAATCATATGGTTACAAGCTGTCTTAGAAATAATCACTAAGACCAGCAGAGCCTTGACTATTCTGGCCTGGCAAGAAACTCAGATGATAAATGCTATCTATCAAAATAGATTGGTTCTCGACTACTTGCTAGAGGCTGAAGAAAAGGTCTGTAGAAAATTTAACCTTACCAATTGCTGCTGCACATAAGTGATCAGGGGGAGGTCGAAGATATAGTCAAAGACATGATGAAACTGGCACATGTGCCTATACAAGTTTGGCACGGATTTGATCCTGAGGCCACGTTTGAAAATGGTTCCCAGTGCTAGGAGGATTTAATACTCTTGTAATAGAAATTATAGTAGTAATAGGAACCTGCTTACTGATCCCTTGTTTACTACCTGTACTCGTTCAAATGGTAAAAGGTTTCCTTGCTACTCTAGTTCACCAGAATACTTCAGCGCAAGTGTACCACATGAATCACTATCAATCTGTCATGCAGGAAGACATAGGTAGTGAGGATGAAGGTGAGAACTCCTACTAATAAAATGAGTGAGAGTCTCCAAGATGGGGAATGAGGGAGGAGACCACCCCTCATATTGTCTTATGATGAAATCCACAGGCAGACAGCCTAGTGCCGCACCCTGGGCCTGGTAGTTAAACATCGACCCCTGACCTAACCGGTTATGTTATCTATAGATTACAGACATTGTATGGAAAAGTACTGTGAAAATCCCTGTCCTGTTCTGTTCTGTTCTGATTACTGGTGCATGCAGCCTTCTGTCACGTACCCCCTGCTTGCTTAATCGATCACGACCCTCTCACATGGACCCCCTTAGAGTTGTACATATGCAAGAATATTCATAGTGTTACTATTTGTAATAGTAAAATGGTTAGAAACACTTTAAATGTCCACCAACAGGAAAATAGATAAATTGTGGTATATTCATGAAATAGAATGTTATAGAGCAACAAAAAAGAATGAATTCCAGCTGTACACACAATTTGGCTCTATCTTAGAAAATATTAGGGAAAAATTCAAGTCATTAAAGATTATATAGAGTACAATTCTACTTTTATATATCTCAGAAATAAGCAAAAGTAAACAAATACTGTTTAGTGACAAATACATATTTAAAAAATTTAAAAATCAAGGAAAAATATATCTTAAAATTATTATAGCAGTTACCTGTGGTAGCAGGAGGAGTGGAGAGGAGAGGAACATAGGCAGACACTAATGTATTTATTATACTATTATTCTTAATCTGTTTGGTGAATTATTTTAATTAACATACATGTTACATATAGTCTCTCAGATGAGTCAGATGTTGTATTATGAACATTTTTAATTTAAAAATATGAAACAATATAAGGCATATCCCATGCCTAATGTATAGCAAACAACAAAAAAATCCTAGCTTTTGTTATTGTTATAAATAAAGAAAAAGTATTGAGAGAATCAAATTGAACAATTGCCTACATTTGGAGGAAAATTAGCCTCCGGTCACTAAAGAGGTCCCGGGCAGCGTGAGGGCACCTGGAGCTTATTGGGCTATGGGAGGAATAATAACCAGGAGAGTGGGGAGGAGTTAGTTAAAGGGTACTGGAAGGGAAAAACTGGTGTGGTGGGGGCTGATAAATGCAAATATTTAGCAGTTTCTCATTATATGTGGCTTGTAACACCTCCACGAGATGTTCAAACACCTTTGGGAAAAGCCACATTTAGTGTTGCCACATTTAGTGTTGACTCTGCACCCACTTCTCAAGTCACAATTTAACATCTTAGGAACAATGCACATTAATATTTGTGAGAAAACCTGCTAGTTAGCAAACAAAAAACAAAAACGCATTCAGCTTTATTTAACTAAGTAGTGCCCAGTTTGACCATGAGACTCTTTTCTCTCTGTATAACAATAGCTTATGGAACTGACTTTTCTTTAGAGTTCATATTGAGAAAGTCAGGACTACTTCATTTTATCTACAGCTAGTAGAATTGTAGGACCATATGTGAACCAGAGATCCTAGGCGAGGTAAAATGACTTGGGTTCATATGGGAAACACTGTGAAGAATTTAAAATTTGAAAGTTAACTCAGGCTTTGGCACAGTTACCATATGTTGGCTTACCAATTAAAATTCCTCTTTATATTTATCTTTGTGATAATATAGATTTCCTCTGTGTTTCAGAAGAAATTGTGTCTGTGCATGGTTGGTATATATGCATGTACGTGTGCCTCTATGTGTAGCAGTATATTTTCTTCTACATGAGCTGCCAGCAATCTGTAGCCAGCCATTTCCTATCTCAGTCTGAATTTGGGAGTTTAAATTATTAAGGAGTTTGATGACCTGGAACAAGCAGTTCAGCTGGTCGAAGATTTGGAGGAATGAAGCTGAACAGAATCCCAAAAACAGACTCTTGCTTCCTGTGATATGTGGTAAATGGAACATTTTAAGGTACTAATTTAAACCCCTTGTGTTTTGGGTACATAATATTCCACCAAAAGTCATTCGAGGCTTCTTCTAAACCTACTTTACAATCTTCAATTTTTCTGTGTTATTTATTTGTATGAAGTAAGGTTGGAGGAGCAATGGCTTCAAACCAAATAGGCTTGTGATTTTTCTAAAACAGAAATTGCCTAAAATATTTCTGTCTTTCAGTGCCCTGGGTCATGGTGTTCTACTGAGTTCAGGCACAGTACAGGCAACTTCCAAATTGTTTTATTTCCCCTTTTTTTCAGACTTAGATTCTAGCAGAAATATTTTCAATCTTTAGTCAATCACACACAGTCTATGTTTAAGCTTAGTGCTAAAACATTACTTATCTTACCTTAAGAAACCTGGGAATTCAGGTAAAATATATGATCTACAATAATAAAGGAGTAGAAGGATATGAATGAATGAGCCTGATTGATATTCCTTGGTAATTTTTTATTTTTTATTTTTTCACAAATTGCTTTGAGAACCTTACAGATGGGCTGGTATGAACATTTCTTTCCCAGACTATATTCTGTAACGGTATATTGATTAGCTGATATAATTATTGTGAATCCAAGAAATGTTACTGCAATGGAAAGGTAAGGAGCATTTAATTCAGAGAGAATATAAAACAATAATTGGGGAAACTTTTGAATTTTGTGAAAACGGAAAAAAGGTATTGAGAAAGACTATACCAACACTAGTGAGAACTTGCTAGACAATTAAAAGGCAAATGATGTATAATCAAACTGTCCTCATGTTAATTTCAAGTTCCCTTTCATCACCACAGGGCTAACTATGCTTAACTAAAGTGGTTTTATTTGGTTAAACAAAGAAGATAGAGCTAATCAGGCTTATATTTGTATTTTACTCTTGTTACTCAGGTTCTGGCAGTCCTTTTCTGTGCATCCTAGGCTGGTCTCGGCCACAGGCTCTGGGCATCTTTCCCATTGTAGTCACAGAGCCCTACACCAAGTGGGGAGTTAAGTAAATGCGTGTTGACTAACTGGTTGAGTGCATGTGCTGGGATAGTCATGTTTTATTGTTATTGTTGTTGTTGTTGTTGCTGTTTTTTGTGGTTGTTGTTGCTGTTGTTGTTTTTCTCGAGACAGAGTCTTACTCTGTCACCCAGACTGAAGTGCAGTGACACAATCTCGGCTCACTGCAACCTCCACCTCTAGGGTTCAAGGAATTCTTGTGCCTCAGCCTCCTGAGTAGCTGGGATTACAGGTGCCAGCCACCTTGCCTGGCTAATTTTTGTAGTTTTAGTAGAGACATGGTTTCACCGTGTTGGCCTGACTGGTCTTGAACTTGTGAGCTCAGGTGATCTGCCCTCCTTGGCCTCCCAAAGTGTTGGGATTACAGGTATAAGCCACCCTGCCCAGTCATGTTTTGTTTTAAAATGTATTTACAAAGCAATGCTAGGCTCTGGCTTTCCTGAAAGTTCATTTTAGAAACATTATTCATTTTATTATTAGGAACAATTTGCTTTCTTCACTCCATGCTGCATAAGGATCTAGCATTAGTTACTCAGAAATGGCCTTCTGTGTTTTCCTCATAGCACCTCTGACATTAGTGCTCTCTGTATTCCACTTGATCAACATTCTTTATTCTGCATTCTAACTGGGAAATTACTGTTTTTGGTGGGAGAAATAACTTCATTATTGAAGTATGAGCTGAAAATGGATTGCCTCTAGTTCGGGAAAAGTCTGGATACCGTGACACTTCCTGGATAACGTTAACTATCTCCCATTGGCTATTTCTCAGCCATTTTTGCATCCAGGGCTACCCTTTCACATTCATTGTTTAATTTAGTCCTCATACCATACAAAATGAGGTCAAATTAGTACTGTTTTCACTTCAAGAGACCTAAAACAGAGAGATATTATATGAGTTGTTTAAGCTCCCACAACTGTTAAATGTCAGGCCCTAGATTCTAATCCTACAGCTTGCTGGGCTCCAAAACTCTAGCTTTTACATTGAACTTGCAGTTATACTGACTATTGTACATTGATGATGTAATTGTTTACATACAATGCCTTTGTGTTCATTTCTATGGCACTGTGTTTCCTTTTTAGCAAAATACATTTTATTAATTTAGAAGTCATTGATCTGGGGATTTAAGCTCTTAAATTTTTTAAGCAGCTTTCTCTGTCTCTCTCTCTCTCTCTCTCTCTCTCTCTCTCTCTCTCAAAGCTCGGCTTTTATTTTGTTAAATTACAGCAATGAGGCAATGCTAAATATAGTTTTTAAATGACTGCATATTTCATCTGAGTTTGAAGGATGAGTGAAATGTTGCCAGGAGAAGGGAGAAGGGGTGAACTGGGAAGATAGAGGGAGTAACAAGTATAAAGGCATTGGTGCATGGAAGCACTTGATGCAATCAAAGAGATGAAAAGTATCTAAATACATGAAGATTTTCAAAGATTTCTCAGATTTTCTGTTATAGATTCTGAGTGATAATTTGATAAACCATTTAAAACGTGTATACAGGAAAACCCTATTGTGAGAAATTGACTTGAAGCCTTAAAGACTAATTGATCTTAATGTTTAAACAGATTCCCATACTACCTTCATTTTGAAACTCAAAATCCTTGTGATGATTCAAGTTCTGGGGTTCTGATACAGCTGAATTTTAGTTGAATTGTGTTAAGCAAAAGATTACATACAATTACTTCTTGGAATTAATATTTAGTTGTATATTGGAAGCAAGGATGTATAAGGACATCTTGTTCAAATCCTATCTTCCAGCAGTTGTTTTAAAATATCCTAAAATGATGACCAACTACATATTTGAAAAAGATCTCCACAAATTGCTTTTGTATACTGTTACAGGTTAATTGCTTATATGACCAATACATTCTTTATTTCTAATTAAATTCAGAATCCTCCTAAAAAGTCCCCACTGTTGTCCACAGTGATTTATTGTATATTAGAATCTATTCTCCTTCCTCTTACAAGACACAAAATTGGCATGTAGAAAGGTGCCTGAACTCTATTTCTGCTCCCATCCCTTTAGCTAGACATATTTGTGCAGGGAAAAACTGGCACAAGTGATCTTACCTGAGGATCTTGTTAACATACAGATTACTGGGCTACATTTAATATCTATTGATTCATAATCTCTGATAAGATTTTTAAATTCACGTGTCCAGTGATTCTTTTGGAATCACATGACCCTTGTCTAAAGACTGAGTTTTGGGAACCACTGCTTTTCATAGAAACAAAATGGAGAAGGTCAGTACCTTCATTCATTCATTCATTCATTCATTCATTCATTCAAGAAATAGCCATGGAGAGCCCCTGTGTGTCAGAAGTTATGGAAATAAACAAGACACAATCCTTGATCTTAAGGAACATCAGACTATATTATTATATCATTATATTTAAAAATAAACTACTTAACCAGATGTGTTACGACAGAAGCATGGAGGAAATTCTGTAGAAAACCTAAATTTATGGGAATCTAAAAAAAGTTCACCAAGTAAAAGATATCTGAGCTGGGACGTACAGAATGAATAAAAGTTTGCCAGGCAAAGAAGAGGGTGAGCAATCCAGGGACTGAAAAAAGCAATGAGTGGATGAAATTTCTGATGGACTTAGAGAAGGGCAAGACAGGGTGGCTAGAGTATAGGACATATGGGTAGGGAAGTGGTAGCAGAGGTTGAATTTGGAAAGCTAATTCAAAATCAGAAGCTCCATGCTATGAATTTTATTTTTTATTCTTTATTCAGGAGTCAACCAAGCTTGTAGTGGATATTTTAATGTGAACATTTTGCTTTTAAGAATAACTCTCCTAGCAGTATAGAAGGAGTTTCTTAAGTGTGGGATTTCATAAGAGCAAGAAACTGTTGAAAAGAGAGCTGGCTAGTCCTTCTCGTTGCTCTGTCACTGTCTCTCTTGCTTTTGTTTTCTTTTCTGTCTCCATTCTTCCTTTCATCTACCTTTCGTTCATTCTCTCCCTCCCTCCCTCCTTTCCTTCTCTCTCCTTCCTTTCTATTTCCTTCCCCTCTCTTTCTCCCTCCCTTTTCCCCCATCTTCTTCCTTCCAGCAAATACCTATTAAGTAGTCACCATGTGCTAGACTCATTACTAGGCTTTAAGGATACAAAAATGAGTAAAAGATGGCCTCTGCACTAAGAAGCACATTGTCCAGAAAGGGAGACAGACAAGTCAATCTGCCACTGTGATGTGGTGAAAGTTATGAAGAAGATGGGAAAAATGTCATCAAGTAGGAGATGAGGAAAGCCTGCAGTGAGATAATGGTAATGGGTGATGAGAGTAAAGTCAGAGCCAGTGGGTCATTCTGTAAGTTTTGATAATAATACACATAATACAATTATATAGCACTTAGTACACAACTAAGATGTGTGTGTGTGTGTGTCTGTGTGTGCGCATATGTATTTAATCCTCACAAGCACCCTGTGGAGCAGTACATCCAATACCCATTTTACAGATAAGAAAACTGAAGTAGAGAGAGCTTAAATGATATTGCTGGGCTCTCATGACTAGTAATCTAGCTATGAAATTAATCTTGGCTCTACCAAGGTTACAGTCATTCAGCGTTGACTCTAGAATCAATGCTTTAAAATGGATGATGACTATGAGGGATAGGGAGGAGTACACGAACACTGTTAAATTTTTAACTTGAGAAATTGGTTAGATGATAATTCTATTCACTGAGAGAGGGACCGCATGGGGGGTGGCAGTGTGGTAGAAAGATAAACTTTATTTGGTAAATTATTAATTTTGAGGTGTATACACTTATGGACATATTCAATACTCTTGTTTAAATATGGGTCTGGAGCTCAGGGAAAATATGTAAGCTGAGTAAGACAAGAGGAGAACAAGATTGGATGGAATTCTAATTCTGGGCAATATCTTAATTTAGAAGATAGGAAAAATTCTCTGCAGTAAACAATACCAATTACTCTAAGTTACTCATATAAGTTCATTTTCTTGTCATTTGAGTATTTCTGAATTATATCACTACTATTCTTTATAATGATTTATTCTAGAGCTACAGTGATTTGTAGTGCTTTTAGACAAATAAACATATAGTCTCATTTGATCTTCATGACAGTCTTCAAAGGGAGACAAAACAGATAGGAGGAATGGAGATTCAGAAAAGTTCTGTGATTTGCCCAGAATCACACGTGTTCGAATGTGTAGTCAAGCCATCTTATTTGACTTCAATTTTAGTACTCTTTCATCGCTATATGAACCTCTTCCTATGAATACATTCTATTTATTGTTTACTACAGTGTGTAATTCATCATGGGTGCTAGGCATCTGCTCATTCTCCAAGGAATATGCATTTAGCTGAAGCAAGATTCTTTTTACACTTTACAGTTTCTAAATTATCATATTTAAAGCCACTACTAAATTATATTTCAGCATTTAATGGGACTATGTTTGTGCCGTCTTGCCTATCCTTCTTATTTAAAGTTCAGGAAATGAGGAAGAATAGAGGAACATTACCTGAGAGTTTTGAATCAGTATAAAAATATGTCTATCTAGCTATTGATTGGGAAATGAATTTTTTTCTTCTGAGGTTTTACGCTTAAACACTAAAGTTCTTAAAATGATCCATAATGCCTCATTTCATCTGGTTCTCCATTATTTCTGACATTCATTTCTTATTGAGCCAGAGTTTTTGCCATTCCTTCACCCCTCCATGTACATTTTTACCTTGGAGTATTAGAACTCTGTTTTACTAGGAACTCCATTCCCAAGATCTCCTCCAGGCCCTTATCTCCTTTTTCGTTCATGTCTCCCAACTCTCCAGCTTTTTATTACTCCCTATGTCTCTTTCTTGTTTTTTTTTTTTTCTTTCTGTAGCAATTACTATAATTAGGAAATTTACCAAAATTTAAAAATTACTACAATTAAAATTGCTTTACTATAAAGTAATTACTATAAATTAAAATTTTAATTTAATTCATACATATACTTTAATCTTTATTAGATATTTACTCCCCACACTAAAATAGGAGCTCGATTTGTGTCTGTTTTTTTTCACTGCTGATGCTACATCCTCAATAACAAGAACAGTACCAGGCAAACAGTAGGCACTCATTAAGTAGTTGCTGAATGAATGAATAATATCTAGAGTTGTCCATAGTTACACACCTTGTGGGTGGAAGAACATGAAGCAAATAGAGAAGACTGTAATATACAAGTGAATATTTTTTAGTAGACAATTTATAGAAGATAAATTAGAATTAGAATACTTTCCATTCATTACTATGTTTCATTATGCTGAAAAGCTGTCACATTCTCATCAGGGCACCTTTAGCTAATAGGAGATACCAAAGATGCAAGCATTAAGATGGAGAGAGCATGGAAACCCAAGGCAGGTTATCTATGTTTCTTTTCCATCTGCTGCTCTGTAGTACATTTGTAGTCTTGGTCGAATCACCTAATACTTTGATTCCCAATTTCTAAGTGCAGAAATTGAAGTACCTTGCCTACAATCTCACACAGATATTACTAGGAATAAAGAAGGGAGGTAAGAGGAAGTATTTTGTAAATTGGAAGGCATTATAAAAAAATGCTTTCTAGCAGAAGTATTTTGCTAATACTACTTAGCAAAGACTTAGTGATTATATACTGGAAAAACTATGTGATGACCAGCCCTATCTAGTAGGTACGATTATTGTCCTAAAAGAACAATGTAGGGGCCAAGATTAAATATCATCATTTGATTTGAAGAATATTCTTTTTTTTTTTTTTTTTTTTTTTGAGACAGAGTCTCGCTCTGTAGCCCAGGCTGGAGTGCAGTGGCCGGATCTCAGCTCACTGCAAGCTCCGCCTCCCGGGTTCACGCCATTCTCCGGCCTCAGCCTCCCGAGTAGCTGGGACTACAGGCGCCCGCCACCGCACCCGGCTAGTTTTTTTTTGTATTTTTTTAGTAGAGACGGGGTTTCACCATGTTAGCCAGGATGGTCTCGATCTCCTGACCTCGTGATCCGCCTGTCTCGGCCTCCCAAAGTGCTAGGATTACAGGCTTGAGCCACCGCACCCGGCCTTGAAGAATATTCTTATAAACACCTATCATTTGGATTCAGTTCAATTTACTAATATTTTAGTTAATATATTTTTTATCTCCCTGATAAATCCAATTAATTTTACAGTAAAAAGAAAGGTTGAAAGTTTTGAAAAATAGTGCAGTTTCTTCTGGATTTGGGTTTGTGATTAGACTTTTTCAAGATGCATTTTAAAAATATTCTTTCAGTTAAAAATCTCCCAATGTGATCTTCAAATTTTCATAATTTTTAAAATTAGAATCTCTGGAAACCTCACTATATTTTTTTAATACTCTAAAATAATTCTTGAGATACATTACATTTTTTATAAGTTTTGAAAAAATTTCTCATCTCTAGATAAGTATTTTTAGTAAGACTCTTGACTTATTATTTATACTGTAATCATCTCCTAATAAAATCTCTTTGGTCTTTAAAAGATCTAACGTTCTTATCTTCAATAAACCACACCGAATTGATTAAAGCAGATTATAAATTATAAGGAGGGAGGGGAGAGATCAGAAGTGGTTCAGAGATATGGTAAGAATGTGGCCAAAACTCAAATAATAATAAATAAGAGCAATGACATTTTCATCTCACTAGCTAGTTAATTGATGTTTTTGGTTCACCCGTTTCACAGTGAATAATAACTATTCCTAAATAAGGCATAGTAAGCATAGCCACAATGTTGAGGTGAAAATATATTTAACTTCAGAATATTCATCTTTTAATTCTAGCTACTTAATTTACTTCTAGCTCTCAATGTAGAACTGCCAACTGATTCCATATTTTCATAGTGTAACTACCCATATGCATTGTTTATTAGCTTTTGTATCTGTTGCTTCACTATTACCAAAGAGGAAGTACTTTCTAAATTGGAAGGCATTATAAAAATGAGTTCGAGTAGTAGTAGTTTGTTAACCAATGAAGATATAAATTCACTGAGTATTAGAGAAGATCCACTGAGAAACTTTATATATTGAATATTGAACGTCAAGATCTTGGGTCTAATTAGCATTTACTTAAACTGCAAGAAAAGTTAATGTAATTTCAGGCTTTGAAGAGTCTGAGAAGTATTTCTGGTAAAATCAGAAATAATCAGATTTCCAGATCCTGGAAATCAAAAATAATTCAGGACATGACAAATCTTCAACACATCCTGGATTTTTAAACAAGTCTTTAGAAAACATAAAAGTGATCACTTTTAAAACCTTAGCTACAACAGTAGGAAGATAAGAATCAATGAAAATGTACACTGTGGACAAAGTTTTTTGTTTTTGTTTTTTCTGGAAGAGAAGTCATGGGTCATAGACTAAGAAGAATACTCTTTGTTTCTGGGGCATTGTGCTCCCCAAATCACAGTAATTAAATTCACCAAGAATATAAATCTTTCACTTTCTTTCACTCTCACCCTCTTTCTTTAGATCCTAGTTATTCCTTCATGGTTCTCTTTTCACTATCAAGGCATATGTTTAATGAGCAAT
The DNA here is from genome assembly GCF_008728515.1 of Papio anubis. Lineage (NCBI taxonomy): Eukaryota > Metazoa > Chordata > Mammalia > Primates > Cercopithecidae > Papio > Papio anubis. The sequence goes on along the minus strand of NC_044987.1, from coordinate 33,058,209 downwards.
TAAAATTGCTCTAATAATGGATGATTCATCACCTATTATCAGAAAAATATACAATGATAGCTGACAGTATTATAGACATCATATTTATTGATTCACTATAATTAAAATTTTATTGAATAACTGTAGAAATGTAAATTTTTAAATTTTAACAGGTGAAAAATATGTGGTATGAGCACCTTTCCTACATTCACAGTGGCCGTTGATAATTGGTTATAAAACTCTTTCCTGCTGACCCAGTTATAAGAATCTTTGTCAAAACGTACCTGCATTTAGTGTCCTTTCCTTAAAAATCAAGAAATCTAAAATATTGTCTTTATCTTTAATCTTTCAACATAAAATGATTATTTTCTTTATCTTTTATTGAGTGGCGTAATAGTATAAAGTAGAAATCCAATCAACACTTTAAAACAACCCTCAGTTTCTGATTAGTTTGGAAGTAGTGGTGGTTATAGATCTTGGTATATTTGATTGCTCTGAGAGGTGAACCTGCATCATAAGTCTATGATGGTATGATTGACTGCAATAGAGTGGATAATGCCCTACATTACTCACAACCCGTCACCTATAGAGTGAAGAAGGTTGCATAATAACCACAGTAATTTAATCTTTGCAGTATTTTTTTTTTTTTTGAAACGGAGTCTCTCTCTGTCACCCAGGCTGGAGAGTGCAGGTGAGTCAAAAGTTAGGAAGTTGGAATTCACTTTCTATATATCTGTGATATGATAGGGACTCACAGATGTATAGAAAGAGAATTACAAGTTATAGAAGAGAATTCCAAAGTTAGGAAGTTGGAATTCACTTTCTATATATCTGTGATATGATAGGGACTTGCAGATGTATAGAAAGAGAATTACAAGTTATAGAAGAGGATTTCAAAGTTAGGAAGTTGGAATTCTTTTTCTATATATCTGTGATATGATAGGGACTCGCAGATATATAGAAAGAGAATTCCAGCTTCCTAACTTTTGACTCACCTGCAGGCTTACATGTAGGTGATTTAAAAGTTAGGAAGTTGGAATTCTCTTTCTATATATCTGTGAGTCTCTATCATATCATAGAGAACAGAGGTGTGTCCCAGTGAAGGCATGTTGGCATTTGCAGAGGACAGTTCCTTGTTGTGCAGGACTCTCCCTCACACTGAAGGATGTTTAGGTTCTCCCAGCTACTATTCCTTAAGTTCAGCCCCTCTACGTTTCAGTGTCTGTGAAAACAAAAAATCCACCTTTTTTCATTTCTATAGTAAAAAAGTATTGTGTTATGTTAATTACTATGCTCTTAAAGATATTTTATATATATATATACACGTGTCTTATGTATATATATATGATGCATATATCTTATGTATATATATGATGCATGTATGTATATATATGTTTGTTTGTTTATTAGATGCCTCACAAACCAGCCATTACATCTAGCCAAAGATTTTTATCAGGAATACTGAGGTAAAAGCAAACATCTAGCCTTGGATACATGGTGGATAAAGGTGTATAATCTGCAGATAAAGCAATAGATAGCCAAAGATGAATTCAAATTTATTTTTAAATAAAATCCACAAAAATTAAGGGCTTTGATAAATGAATCTTTCACATGCCTAAGCTTGTTTTCTTGTTTGTTTTTAAACTCCACAGGTTCACGCTGTTTTCTCATCAAAGAAAGATGGTTACTTCTGTGGTGTATTAGAATGAATAACTATAATGACAAGAGAGAATGATGTTCTACAAAGATAATTCTAAAGTATGGTGAGATACATCTTGATTGAAAAAGGAAGGAAAAATACAGCTTAATAATACAGGAAAATAAAAATACAGGAAAAATAAAGCTTAATAAGAGAAGAGAGAATGATGTGCTACAAGAATAATTCTAAAGTATGGTGAGTTACATCTTAATTGAGAAAGGAAGGAAAAACACCGCTTAATGATACAGGAAAATAAAAATACCAGAAAAATAAAGCCTAATAATAGAAACGGAACACATTCAGTGTGTCCCTTTCTTAACTACGTTGCTTTAAAGAGCTGAACAGATGTTGTAAGCACGGTAAGGAGGCGAAAGGCCATATGTCATACATAACACTGCCACTCCTTCCTTCTCTGGGTTGTCAGTTGTTCCCGGTCAGACTCAGGAGATGGCAGGTTACAGTAATAAAATGATTACTGATACTTATGGAACTCAATGTTGCACTCTTTGTCTCTGTTAATCTTCATGTAACTCTTGTCTGGCTGCCCTCCAGGGAGCAGCCTCTAGTTTGGTTCCACCTCAGCCTCGATGCAGAACTCTGGGATTTGCAGCATTCTGCCCTAGAGCAAACCCTCCTCCATGAAACACTGAGCAAGAGAATGTAATAAAGATTTCACGGGGGACTGAGCAGATAGTTCACATCTCATAGAACAGAGCAGAGCAAACAACTTAATGCCATTCTCCATTGGATGTTTTTCTTTTCATCTGAAATCCCTTCTTTAATGACCAGACATTAGGTTTTCTCTCTCTCTTACTCCCTTCCTTTCATAGCTCCACTATGACTTCTGATGCTGGTTCACTTATCAGGGCAACCAAATATGCCAAGATCCACATCCAACATTACTAACAAGCTAATCAAACGAATCAACCAAGCTGTGGCCCCAAATTTGTAAATAATGCTTTCAAAACAAAAAGCCCTATAGTTAATGGGGTTCTCCATTTTTATTAAATGGCTAAAAAATCATCAAACCTTCATCTAGCTGGCCTTTGGGGGGTACAGGCAGTATGTCCCATTTCAACCTTGCACATACACTTTTCAAGCTGTTTATCCAAGTTCCCATCACTGTACCAAGTGAGCTTAGATATTCCAGCACAGAGGAAGAGGAGGGAATTGAGAATCAGCATCTTGGGTTCTAGCTCTTAACAAGGTTGAATATTTATTCAAGACTTATTTGAGTATCAGATTTTTATTTAAACATTGATCATAAAATAGAAATATAAAACCTTAAGCTTGACAAAATTGCTTTATATATACTTTACTTCATTTTATCCTTGCAACACTCTTAGCAGAAAGTATTGGGAAATAGTTTCTTTCTTAGCAGAAAGTAAGGGAAAGTATCGTCCTCAGTTTCCAAATCAGAACATCAGGGAGGTATAAGAACTTGCTCCAAGACACACAGCCGTGGCCGGGAATGGTGGTTTATGCCTGTAATCCCAGCACTTTGGGAGGCCAAGGCAGGCGGATACCTGAGGCCAGGAGTTCAAGACCAGCCTGGCCAACATGGCAAAACTCTGTCTCTACTAAAAATACAAAAAAGTAGCTGGATGTGGAGGTGCATGCCTGTAATCCCAGCTACTCGGGAGGCTGAGGCAGGAGAATTGCTTGAACCTGGGAGGCAGAGGCTCCAGTAAGCCAAGATCGCGCCATTGTACTCCAGCCTGGGCAACAAGAGTGAAACTCCGTATCAAAAAAAATAAAAAAATAAAAAATAAAAAGACACACAGCTGTTGTGTACAGTGAGATTTGATCCCTGATATGCTAATTTCAATCTAGTACCCTTTTTACTCTATTGTGTTACCTTATGCATAGATAGAGGAAAGTAAAAGTAGGTTCTAGATATTTGTTAAAATAATTAATATCAGAAGTAAATGCCTCCACTCCAAGAGAGAAAAGAAAATTTAAAAAGCCATTATTTTAGACTTAAAACTGAACTGGAAAAAATATTTTCAAGCATAGTATGAAGCTGACAATCAACAAGTTTATTGTATTAAACATCCTTTTCCATCATCAATTTTCATAATTTTTTGAGAAAGGAAGGTACTCTTTATCTAGAGAGTTTTCACCATTTATTATCACGGTTTTAGACTTTTACTGTATCATTACTCTAAATGGCAGTCACCTAGCCCAAGAAATTAAATCTGCTATGTAACATTTCTCAAATAGGCATTTAATACCCTCATTCAGGAGGCACAAGATCAGTTTCTTTGTCACTATTAATATGCCACCTGGCCTCAGAAATGGAGTCTGGAAGACAGCTTTATAAACAGGAGCCTAACACATCATATGAACACAAAGACAAGAAAATGAAAAAAGAGAACTTTGGGCTCTTTTTATATAGATCTCTAGGAACAAGTACAAGATTGGTTAGTTCTCCCTTTTTACTCAAAACTTAATGAGACAGTCGAGTATAGCCACGAGTCTATCCCACAGTGAAATAAACCTGGATATCAAGATCACCTTTCCTACCATCTGCAGTGTACTACTACATTGCCGCCAATTTATAGATTATGGAAAAACTTGATTAGGTAAAGAGGAAAAAAATGTTTGAAAGAGAAATGAGTCACATAATAACAATTAATCTTTGCTAGGTATTTTGAATCTGGGGTTCATCAGGGGATACATAACACTCTAAAATGACTCTCGAAAATATATTTCTTCTTTGCTCTGGGGAAGGACATGTAGTTTTCATAAAACTCTCAGAGACACTCAAAATCCAAAGAAAGGAAAAGCTGTTCAATCTGAAGATGGACTCAGCCCCTGGGTCATCTGACTCAAAGCTCAATCTTTCATTTGCAGATTTGCATCCAACACTTTACCTCATTTAGTCAAATCCTCTTCTTTAGTTTGGCATTGTAATAACTCATAGTAAACATGTCTCCAGTTTTGACTGCAGGCTTGAGATTTTGTGCCCAGACTTTGAAACTTCTCTGCTCAGAGACCTTTCAGCTTTTTTCGTTTTGTTTTGTTTTTGGTTCTATGGCCTTAACCATGGAAAACCCCTACAGTTAAACTTTCATTGGAGAGACCTCTTTGAGCTCTAAACTTGTTATATTCAATTTCCTACTAGAGATCTCCACTTGGGTTTCACCCAGACGTTTACAGTTTAACATAATCAAAATAAACCTCAACACTGTACTATAGTACCATGACCCCCACATCTGGAGTTTTCGCATCCCTGCCAACACTTAGCATTGTACAACCTTCTAATATTTGCCAATATGATGGGTATAAATCTTGTTTAATTAGCATTTTTCTAATTGCTATTGAGTTTGAGTAATTATTTGTTTGCATGTCCATCTCTCAATTAGACTGTAAATTCCCTGCAGGTAGAGACCAGGGGTTCTCATTTTCATTTCCCTAGTTTCCAAAACAGTATGTGGAACATGCTCAAGATCAATAACTTTCTATTTACTAAGTGAGTAGATGAAAGAACTCATCAGAATCCCAGAGATTGCTGAAAAAGTGGCCTCTAGTTAAACAGAAGTGGGCTGTATATTTCAAATCCAGGTTTAACCAAAGCTAAATATAGAGAATTGACACAATTTACTTTTAAAAAGTTGTAAGTAAGGTTACTTTTGAAAACTCCTCTGACTAAGTCTCAATAAATTCAATTTTCTTCTCAGTGTGTGGCACAGGGAAAAGAGGATGATTTTCAGAGTCAAGCATGTCTGTTTTTGCATCATGGCTCTGACCTGTACTACATTTGTGACCTGATGCAAGTAATTTAGAGTCTGGGGGAAAATAATACCTATTTCACAGAGCTAATTTATAAACTGTATTTGAACATAGCAGTGTATTGTGTTTGGTATGTGATATATTACGTGATCAGTAAATGGTAACTGTTACCGGTTTTGTTGCAACAATTTCATAAAATTTCAAAGTACAATTTGAATTTAATTTCCATTCTATTCAACATGAGTTATCTTCAAGAGAAGTATACTACATATTCTATGTGCTCTGCAATGCCATTAATTGATCTTTGCCATTTTCAGGATGACTGACTTATTGATGCTAAACAACTTCATTGAGGTGTTTTAAATCACAAGTTTCTGACATAAAAAAAAAATCTGAGGATCATATATGTATATATACATTTATATATATATATATATATATTTTTTTTTTTTTTTGCTGATACCATCATTAAAAACCAAAAAATAAAGAAGAACTTTAAGGGAGCATATTTAGCATTATTATGATTGTACTAGTGACTTATTTAAGTCAAATTTTAAACAATTTAATAAGTGTGTGTTGAGTGTATTATGTTTAGTATAACAATGTGTATCCATCAGTTTTGTTGCAAAGATGCTTCCTGAGAAATCGCTCTAAATTCAATGGCCTATGACAAAAAATCATTTATTCTTTTTAAAATTATTTATTATTTTATTTTTTTGAATATTTATTATTATTATACTTTAAGTTCTAGGATACATGTGCAGAATGTACAGGTTTGTTACACAGGTATATATGTGCCATGGTGGTTTGCTGCATCCATCAACCCGTCATCTAGCTATTAAGCCCCACATGCATTAGGTATTTGTCCTAATGCTATCCCTCCCCTTGTCCCCCACCCCCTGACAGGCCCTGGTGTGTGATGTTCCCCTCCCTGTGTCCTCATTGTTCAACTCCCACTTATAAGTGAGAACATGTGGTGTTTGGTTTTCTGTTCCTGTGTGTGTTTGCCGAAAGTGATGGTTTCCAGCTTCATTCATGTCCCTGCAAAGGACATGAACTCATTCTTTTTTTATGGCTGCATAGTATTCCATGGCATATATGTGCCATGCTTTCTTTATCCAGTCTATCATTGATGAGCATTTGGGTTGGTTCCAAGTCTTTGCTATTGTAAATAGTGCTGCCATAAACATATGTGTGCATGTGTCTTTATAGTAGAATGATTTATAATCCTTTGAGTATATATTCAGTAATGGGATTGCTGGGTCAAATGGTATTTCTGGTTCTAGATCCTTGAGGAATCACGATACAAAAGTGTTCCTATTTCTCCACATCCTCTCCAGCGTCTGTTGTTTCCTGACTTTTTAATGATCACCATTCTAACTGATGTGAGATGGTATCTCATTGTGGTTTCGATAACAAATCATTTATTCTCAGACCCACATTTATATATTGACTAAGCTCTGGCCATACGAGACTGGTCTCAGCTTGGCTTGGTTCCAAACTACAGGCTGTGATCAGATCTACTATATATGCTTTTTATTCTCCGTGGACTAATGAGCTACTCATGACATGCTTTTCTTAAAGCAATAGCAGAGGTGCAGAAAGCAGGCCCAGCCACAGCACATTGGCATTTGATGACTTATCTGTGATATCACTAGTGATGTACAGGCTTAGTGGAGGAAGTAATATGGTACTTCAAGCAGGCACAGTTTCAATAGATAGAAGGAGAAAGCAAATTAACCTTACTCAAGCACTTATTGTATATCAGGCACTTTATATAAGTCATTGTATTTATTTCTTATTTTTATTTTGTTTATTTTATTTATTTATTTATTTATTTATTTTTGAGATGGAGCCTCGCTCTGTCACCCAGGCTGGCGTGCAGTGGTATGATCTTGCCTCACTGCAAGCTCCACCTCCCAGGTTCACGCCATTCTGCCTCAGCCTCCCGAGTAGCTGGGACTACAGGCGCCCGCCACCACGCCCAGTTAATTTTTTTTATATATATTTTTTTTTAGTAGAGACGGGGTTTCACCGTGTTAGCCAGGATGGTCTCGATCTCCTGACCTTGTGATCCACCCGCCTCGGCCTCCCAAAGTGCTGGGATTACAAGCGTGAGCCACCGTGCCCAGCCCATTGTATTTATTTCTGACAACAACCCTGTGTGAAGTGGTTGTCTTTATCTTCTATTATAAATGAAGAAACAGAGGCTTAGAGATATGAAATAACTTGTTGGGGTCAAAAAGTTAGTGGTAGGGCTGAGGTTCAAAATCAGTTACCCAGAGGCTATGTTTCATCCTATGCTAACTCAAGAAATAGGGGAAAAGTACATTTCAAGGTGCAGAAAAGCAAAAGCTTGAAAGTGGGAAAATATGGGATATATTTTGGCATTGGCAGCTAACCCTGTTGGGAAAGTTTGGTGTAAAAGCCAAAGGCGTGGAAGACAAGGCCACTCAGATTGCACAACAGGCTAATTTGTGTTTAATTTTGAGCAGGCTCTGAAGAACCACTGAAAAAAAAAATAGGTAGTTCAGAGATGCACTTTGGAAAGATTAATTCATCAGGTTATATGGAAGATAGGGAAACATTTGGAACTTCGCAGACAACTCAAGAAGTCATCACAATAATTGGAGTGGTAATGAGGGCTGACCTAAATTGGTGATGTGGAAACAGAAAGGAAGAGACAGATTGTGGAGGACACAAGCCAGGCAGAACAAACAATTTCCTGGCAACCTGTTGGATAGGGTAACTAGAGAAAGGAAAGAGCGAAGACTCAGTCCAATATTGTGCAGGGATAACTACAAAAATGGTAGTGCCATTAATAAATGTAGAAAGGACAGAAAGAAGAGCTAGACTGAAGGAAAAAGAATGAGTTCTGTTTTTGACGTGTTAGGTTTGAAGACAAAACTATTTGAAATGCCTGACACTCATAAAAAAGGTTGACAGTAAGCTGTCGATTAGAATATGTTCTTACCTTCTTTCATACTAATAGAATTGTAGCTAAGCTATATGGCAATATATTCCCCAGACCCCTTAGATTTATCTAACATGACTAAATTCTCACAAATGTTGTGTGAACAGAAGTCATACCTGTCTCCTTTAGACTTCTAAGTGTGCGCCTCTGTGCTCTTTAGGCTTAAATATTGATGATCAGAGCCACCTTGAAAGTCACATGCTGAAGGTTATAAAGCTACTAATTGCTAACCCACTGCAACACCCTCCCTAGAATGTTTCATGAATGTTCTGTAATAAATAAACATCTATAGTCCTTAAGAAATGAACATCTATAGTCCTTAAGAATTTTTTTGATTTTTTTATTCTTAACAGTGCAGACCACCATTACTATTTCAGCAATTGGTGCCTTGCACTCAGATTGTCATAAGAGAAACCCAAACTATGGGACATTACATTAGCAATTAAACTTGAAATCTGGAATTCTTGGATGCTGTGGTCAAATGTTTTGCAAGTCAATTACTTGTAATAAATCGGAAGGCAAGAACAAGTGCTTACCCAACCTAAAGCTCTAAGGAAAGTATTTGGAAAAAAGTGAAAATGTCCTGTGTTGGCTGTTCCTTGTCGCTTTTATCAAGGTATAAAAAACACAAAGAACCTAGTCAAGAATTAATAGGTTTGCCAGCAGAGATGGAAGGAAAGAAAGTACAGACATTTAGGACCATGTCTACCTACTCGTTTCTGGTTTGGAAAAGCTTCTGCATCTCACATAGCAGGAGATAATACATTTGTAGCTGAAGTGCCTCCTGTGAAGACTTCCCAGTCAAAGAAAGGGACCTACCTGCAAGAAAAGCAAATTGAAATATGGAGATGCCAGTCAAGCGTCTATTCAGAGGGCCTTAATGGAAGCCAATTAAGGTAAGAGAGAGAGAGATACTGGGGCAAGAGAGCAAGGAAATAACAGAAGGCGAGGCTGTTAGTACATGCAGCTGGCAAAACCCAAACATTTTTGAGTGAATTATATTACTAAAGAAACCCTGAGCCTAGTCTGAAAAAGCTTTTGACTGTTTAAACAAACTTTGGGTTTTCAAATTTGTCCCAAAGATGAATATCCCTCAGGAAAGGCATAGTCCCTTAGTGGTCATTGTAGATGCAAGATGGGAGGTAGTAGACAAAGAAGTACTTATCTCTATCAGAGAGCCAAGTGAAGGTCCACGGAAAACAATGGGTGAGATAATTCTTCCCAGAAAGCACAACTAGGGTTTACTTAAAGAAATTCCTTTGCAGTAGTCCAGGCATGGTGGTTCATGCCTGTAATCCCAGCACTTTGGGAGGCAAAGGCAGGTGGATCACAGGAGGTCAGGAGTTCGAGACCAGCCTGGACAACATGGTAAAACCCCATCTCTACTAAAAATACAAAAATTAGTTGGGCATAATGGCGGGTTCCTGTAATCCCAGCTTCTTGGGAGGCTGAGGCAGGAGAATTGCTTGAACTTGGGAGGTGGAGGTTGCAGTAAGCCGAGATTGTGCCATCGCACTCCAGCCTGGGCAACAGAGCAAGACTCTGTCTCAAAAAAAAAAAAAAAAAAAAAAAAAAAAGAAAAGAAAAAGAAAAAGCAATTCCTTCTCAGTCAGGCAGGCATCCTCACCTGCCTGCCCAAGGATGAGTTCATTATTGCTTTCACTGCATACACCTATTCCTGCTACCTCTCCTTTTGTTTTTCACTGGAATCTCCCACACCCTCAATAAATCTCTTGCCTGCCTTATTACATCTGGGCATCTACTTCTTGGAGAACTATATTAATGGTATCAGCAGTGGTCCAACAAAACAGGTTTTAAGATGGGCTTAAGGACTGACTCATTGTCTAGCTGCGAGGGGAACTCCATCTCATTTAGATTGTGGGGCATGGATAACCCCTGGCACCAGGTGAAAGGCCAATCACTAAGCTTTCACCAACACCCATTTAGAAGAAAGCCCTGGTGGCTAGGAGTGCCCTTAATGGTAGGATGATTCAGACATTCGAAAGGTATAATAGAAAAATGTCTATAGGAACAGTGAGGTGGGCTGGTAATTAATAAGTTGCCTTGATACTTAATACAGAGAGAATGAAAAATGAGAGTAGTTAATAAATTGTAAAGTCTATGTGTGAGAGCCAGCAGGCCTCTTTGGCCCTCCGTTCATGCGAGAAAGAGTGCACACAGCTGAGGTGTGTGCTCAGGCCTCAATAGTTAGAATTGCAGAGCTCCTGTGAATTTTAACTGCTCAGCCCAGAAGGGTTGGGGCTTGACCTTATGCTAAGGTCAAGGCTTTGATTGAGAAAACCTGGGACCACTGAACTACAGGATAGGAACATGTGGGGCCTGTACCCTAAAAATTGGCTGTACAGGCTCCTCTGAACCCAGAGCATGATGGGGTAGCTGGCCTCTCCCAGGCAAGAGCTGGAACTTCCCCAGTGTGAGAAAACAATGCAGCCTTACCCTGTCATGAGGTGAACCCTCAGAAGATTCCCCCCACCTCTTCTGCTGGCTGCCAGCAATATATTGAGGACTGAATATCAACATAATCTGGATAGAGATGAGCTGGAGCGTCATAAGGAAGAGAAGATTACATTCACAAGGGAGCTTCAAGTGTTAGCTGTTATGCCTAGCAGAATACAAGACAATATGCATGATATTGGGTTTTGAGGGTGCCTGATTAAGAGATCAACAACATAAGACTGAATAAGAAAGAATTCAATGACTTGGAGGCACTTTCTCAAGACACAGTATTGAACTCTGGCAAAGATGCTAGAGGATGAGGCAAATTTACTTCTAGGGTGACTCTTAGTGCTTGAAGAAAGTGATGGTTCATTATGAGTGAAATAGAAATGCCTGAGTTGTCCTGGCAGATAATAGAGGCAGGAATCAAAAGGCTCAAGGGTTGACATTCTGGCATAGAAACATTTTGTGAGGCTAATAGACTCACCATAGGATTAGACTCCATAGAAGGGCCCAGAGGACACCATCTCCACCAAGGCCATCAGGGATGTGCTGTGTGAAGTCACAGCATCAATAATAAGTTCAGCTGTGGGTTTCCCTACAGACTAGAGATTATGGGAGAAGAAGCAGTCACAGAGCTAGGTTCATTAATGGCAATGGGATGATAGAGCCCCCAAATAATAGAAGAGTTGCTTACTCAGTAGAGACCAGGCAGCTGTAATTACTGTAACAACTGGTAATATAAAAGAGGCAGCCAAGGGAGCTTGACCCACAGAGAGTTGTGGAGATGCTTCACTGAACATGGTGTCCCTAGGGGCAAAATAGATGGGCAACCAACAAGTATGCTACGTAATATCTATAATCAGAAGAATGGGAGAATGGAGGAAAAGCATGTTGAGGGCTTGGCTCAGTTCCTGAACGTGAGCCAATTTTCAGATTCAGAACTCAGTGAATAAAGAGATGGTTGGGTTGTGGGGGAAGGACTCTGCAACACTGAAGTTCTGCCCCAAAGGATCCTAGTGAGTGGTGTGCTGGAGCTGACTCTTACCTGGTTCAGAGAGTTAACTATATCTTTTCCAGTTACTTGATAGGAGCTTGAAATTTATCAAAGTAGGAGTATTTACACCATGGAAATTGGCAAAAACTATGAAAGAGGATATTCTCCTCTTACATTCCTTACCCCCTGAGCTAGTTGTTAAAATACTTACCAACACACCACTGCCTACAGTCATTTACTCAGGTACACTGGGAAATGGAGGATAACCAGATATTTTGAGAACAATTGGACGCAGATTCTGAGTTGATATTTGTACCCAGAGACCCAAAGCATGATAACAATTCTCCTCTTAGAATGGAAGCTTATGAAAGACAGGTGATAAATGGAGACCTGGCTGAAGTTTAGTGTACACTGGGTTTGTAGACATTTCCTAGTTATCAGATTAATAGTAAAGGACAAAATACTTGGCTATTTGAGCAACTACCACAATGGCTTCTTGGCTTGTGAGGTTAAGAGTTGTCATAGTAGGGAAGTCTCTGAAACTGACCCCTCCTTACCCTCCTGGCCAAGATAGTAAATCAAAAACAATTTTGTTCCTGGTGTTGGCTGAGGTTGCCACCAGTAAAGCCCTAAAGGCTGCAGTGTCTCTTTTTAATTAACTAGTCTCGTCCCTACAGAAACCATATGCACCCTGGAAAATGACTGTAGAGTGCATGCTCAGCCAAGTCATAGCCCAAATTGTAGCTTCCCTATTGAATGTAGAATCACTGCTAGCACCCATGAAGAAGCTCTGTAATACATGGTATGTGGCTTTTGATTTGCACATGTGTTGTTTCTTCTTCTGAAAAAAAATAAGAAAAAGTTTACATTTCCGTTCCATTTTGCCCTGGGGGGAGCATGGTTCTCCCACTCTCTGCCATAATATAGTTTGAAGAAATCATTTAGACACCCTGCAAGGCATTACATTGATTTATTAAATTGATGACCTCAAGCTGAAAGGGTAGAATGAGCAAGAACTGGTTAGCATACTGGAGGCCTTGGTGATAACACACATGTACTCCTGAGGGTGAGAAGAAAACCCTATGGAGATTTAAAAACCTGCCACTTCAGTAAAGATTCTAGGGGCATGGTCAGGCATGTGCTAGGACATCCTCTCTGAAATAAAAGACTAATCACTGCATCTTGCATTCCTTCTTACAAAAAAAAATAAACATAGCACCTGATAGGCTTCTTTGAGTTGTGAAGACAATACACTTCAAGCCTGAGAATACTTCTGTGGTCCATATACTGACTGCCAGCCAGCATTGAATGGGGCCCAAAACAGGTAAGGACTCTGTAGCAGGTTTAAGTGCAAATACGGTCCAAAAGGTCATTCAATGTTAAGGTTTCAGTGGTGGAATAAAGATGGAGGGTGGAATTAATGGAAAGCCCCCATTGGAGAACAATAATGCAGACTCCCGGAATTCCAGAGTAGGACCATACCATCTTCAGTGGAGAATTACACATTTTATGAAAAATAACTACTGGTATATTCCTGGGCCCTGTGGAAACAGAATGCTTGGCCCTGGGACACCATGTGGCCATGTCCAGAACTGCTGATTATTAGCTGAGTTTTGTTGGAATTAAGTCATATGAGTCATTTGGGCTCAGTACAGTCCATCATAGAAATGAAATGGCATACCCAGTATTGAGCCTGGATAGATCCAGAGTTCAGATTTAGCTTCATGAGCAGCTAGCCCAGACCTCCATGTTACCTAGCACATTTGCTGCTGTGCTCTCCTTTATTTCACACCTATGCCATATGGATGGTCCTGTATAACCAGCTGAGCAGGAAGCAAAAGCTCTAGATTGACTTATGAATGGGTCACCTTGATATGTGGGTGAAAGTTAAAAATAGACAGTGATTGCATTTCTGTCAACCTCAGGGATAGCCCTCAAAAGACAGCAGAGAGGAAAAGTCTTCCCAAAGCACATATCTGTCAATAGGATACCCAGTCATTCACTTTTTGTGGAAGTGGGCTGAGGTGAGACTAGGAATAGATTCCTGGGCAGTGGTCAATGATCTGGCTATCTGGTCAGGGGCCTTGAAGGAAAAGGACAGGAATATCAGAAACAAAGAGGTCCGAGGTAGAGAAATGTGGATAGATATATGGGAGTGGCCAGAAAACATATAGAGATCTATGTATCACATGCTAACACCCACCAGATAGAATCAATCACAGAAGGCGCACTGCACTGAGCAAGTTGACAAAATGACTTAATCAGCTGATATTAGCCAACTTTGGTATGTTAGTCCACCTGACATTGCTATAAAGAAATGCCCAAGGCTGTGTAAATAAAAGAGGTTTATTTGTCTTACAGTTTTATAGGCTGTACAAGCAACATGGCACTGGCATTCATTTCTGATGTGGCATCAGAAAACTTACAATCATGGTGGAAGGCAAAGGAGGAGCTGGCATATCATATGGTGAGAGAGGGATTAGGAGAGAGAGGGAGGAGATGCCAGACTCAAAAACAATCAGATGTTATGTGAACTCATAGAGTGAGGACTCACACATTACTGTGGGATGACACCAAACCATTCATAAGGGATCGCCCCCATGACTCAAAAACCTCCCACTAGACCTACCTTCAACATCAGAAGTTATATTTCAACATGGGATTTGCAGTGGATAAAACATCCAAGTCATATCACTTGGTCATTTGTTACCCTAGAGTTGTCACAATGGGCATGAATTGAGTGGCTGTGGTGGCGGTGATAGAGGCAACATATAGGCCTAACAGCTTGGATTCCTACTTATCAAGGTTACCTACCTACTGCCACTTCCAAATATCCTACAGAGACCAATACTGAGCTACCAAGTTGGCATTATTCCTTAGGACAACTAAGCCCTTACTTAATGGCAAGTCAACTTCTTTGCACCCCTTGCAGCCTGGAAGGGCCTGCAGTTCATTCTTATATGGATGGATCTTTCAAGTGTGGGTTAACCTTTTCTGCCATAGAGCCTCAACCAGCACCCATGTCAGGCACTTACAACATGTCAAATTGTCAGGTTCAACATTCCATATAACATTGTATTCAGCTGGGCTTGGTGGCTCATGCCTAAATCCCAGCACTTTGGGAGACTGAGATGGGTGGTTCTGTTGAGTCTAAGAATTTGAGACCAGCCTGGGCAACGTAGTGAAACCTTGTCTCTACAAAAAATACAAAAATCAGCCAGGTGCAGTGGCATGTGCCTGTAGTCCCAGTTACTTGTGGGAATCCCACCTTAGGATTGCTTGAGCCAGGGAGATTAAGGCTGCAGTGAACCATGATTTTATCATCGCACTCCAGCCTGGGTGACAAAGTGAGACCCTGTCCAAAAAAAAAAAAAAAAAAAAGCCACAAACAAACAAAAACAACAAAAACCATTGCATTCAACAAGGGAATCCACTTTTTAGCAGAGATATGAGATAGGGCCATTTCATGGAGGGACCTACTATTTGTGTTATATACCATGCATTCTATATCCCATACAGCCAGCTGAATGGGCATTGGCAATGGACTACTGAATACACAGCTGAAGTACCAGTTTAATGGCAATACTTGAAAGGATGCTATCCTGTAGTATTTAGCATATGCATTAATCATAGACCTCTATATGGTGCTATATCTCCAGTAGAAAGAATATGTGGGTCTGGAAACTTACAAATGGAAACAGGAGTGACCTTACTGATTATCACTTTCAGTGACCCATAGAAGCACTTTGTGTTTCTTGTCCCCACAATTGTAGGGTATGCAAATTTAGTGATCCTGACTCCGAAAGGGGAGCACATTCTTGCCAGGGAAAAAACAAAGATCCCATTATTGTACAAGCTATTTTTGCACTTTGGGTTCCTTGTGTTCAGGGAACACCAGATAAGAAGAGACGCCATTTTGGGAGAAGTAATTACCTCCAATCAACAGGAGGAGGTAGGACTACATTTACATAACAGGGGCATGGATTAATACATTTGGAACCCGCATGATTCAATTGGATATCTCTTTATTCTTCCATAACAATCGTAAACTATGATTAACATTTGCAGCAACCCTGGCCTCGGAAGGGTATTTTACTATGGGCTCAGACTACTCAAGAACAAGAGTTTGGGTCATACCACGTGGTAAATAGACAAGATCTGAAGAGACAATAGTTAATATCAAGAGGAATGTATTATTTATTACGCATTATTTTTTATTTTTATTTCAATAGCTTTAGGAGTACAGTGGTTTTGGTTACATGGATATATTGTATAGTGGTGAAGTCTGGGTTTTTAGTATACCTGTCACCAGATTATTGCGCAGTATACCCCATAAGTGAATTTTTTAATCCCTCGCCCCCCTGCCACTCTTTCCCTTCTGAAGATAATAGTCTCCAATGTCAATCATACCACACATATATATATACACCAATTATAATTTGCATGCCATAACTTAGCTCCCACTTATAAGTGAGAAATATGGTATTTGGTTTTCCATTTTTGAGTTACTTCACTTAAGATATTGGCTTCCAGTTCCATCCAAGTTGCTGTAAAAGACATTATTTCATTCCTTTTTATGGCTGAGTAGTATTCCATGTTGTGTGTATACAACGTTTTCTTTATCTACTCATCTGTTAATGGGCCCATAGGTTGATTCCATATCTTTTCAATTGTGAGTTGTGCTATGATAAGCATATAAGTGCAGGTATGTTTTTTATATAATGACTTCGGTTCCTTTGGATAGATACCTAGTAGTGAGATTACTGGATGAAATGTTAGATCTACTTTTAATTCTTTGAGAAATCACCAAACTGTTTTCCGTAGAGCTCATACTAATTTACATTCCCACCAGCAGTGTGTAAGTGTTCCTTTTTCACTGCATCTGTACCAACATCTATTGTTTTTTGACTTTTAAAAAATGGCCATCCTGGCAGAGTAAGTTGGTATCTTACGGTGGTTTTTAATTTGCATTTCCCTGATGATTAGTGATGTTGGGCATTTTTTGCCTGTTTCTTGGCCATTTGTATATCTTCTTGTAAGAAATGTCTACTCATGTTATTTGCCTACTTTTTAATAGAATTATTTTTTTTTTCTTGCTGATTTGTTTGAGTTTCTTGTAGATTCTGGATATGAGCCCTTCATCGGGTGTATAGTTGGTGAATATTTTTTCCCATTCTGTAGGTTGTCTATTTACTCTTGTGGTTATTTCTTTTGCTGTGCAAAAGAATTTTAGTTTAATTAAGTCCAATTTATTTATTTTTGATGCATTTGCTTTTGGAACCTTAGTCCTATTTTTTTTTTTTTTTTTTTTTTTGGCCTAATCCAATGTCTGAAAGAGTTTTTCCTAGATTTTCTCCTAGAACTTTTAGGGTTTCAGATCTTACATTTCAGTCTTTAATTCATCTTGAGTTACTTTTTGTATATGATTAAATATAAGAATCCAGTTTTATTCATTGGATAGCATGTGGCTATCCAATTTTCCCAGCACCATTTGTAGAGTAGGGTGTTTTTCCCCAGTGCATGTTTTTGTCTGCTTTGTCGAAGATCAGTTGGTTGTAGGTATTTAGCATTATTTCTGGGTTCTCTATGCTGTTCCATTGGTTATGTGTGTACCTTCATAATAGCACCATGCTGTTTTGATTTCTGTAGCCTTATAGTATGATTTGAAGTCAGCAAATGTGATGCCACCAGCTTTGTTCTTTTTGCTTAGGATTGCTTTGGCTCTTTTTTGGATCCATATGAATTTTAGGATTTCTTTTTCTAATTCTGTAAAACTGACACTGGTAATTTGAGAGGAATTGCATTGAATCTGTGGTTTGCTTTGGACACAATGGTCGTTTTCACAATATTGATTCTTCCAATCCAGGAGCATGGGATATTTTTCCATTTTTTGTGTCATCTATGATTTCTTTTACCAGTGTTTTGTAATTATCCTGTGGAGGCTTTTCACCTCCTTGGTTAAACATACTCTGAGATGATATAGATGATATAGACATAGATATAGATATATAGATATAGATATAGATGCAGATATAGATATAGACATAGATATAGATAGATATTTGCAGCTATTGTAAATGGGATTGAGCATAGTGGAGGAGGGGGAATATAATTACCTGTTGTGATCCTGAGCCTGACTGCAACAATGGGTACTGGAGTTCATCTCATTAACTTCCCTCTTCTAAATGTCCCCTCAGGTAGAAAGGTCCACAAAAACTATGAAGGAGTTGCTCCTGAGTGTATGGAGGTGTGGGTCTTTACAATGCAAAGGATGGACTTTGGAAACATCACTAAGATTGCCAAGAAAGCCTGCAGCAAGAATGATTGTTAGATAATAGTTTCTATTTGTCACACCTTTGGAACTTTGCATTTTTAAAGCAGAGTCATGAACTTCAAGGAATGCTTCTAATCTGTGACTACACCTGGTGGAGGGTCTGTGAGGAGGCCATTCCTGCCTGATGCAATGCAGGACTTCTCTGATAGGCAGTCTTTGCTGGAATATCATCAGCTAAGGCTATTTTCACTTCTTTTGTGGATCTTCAGTTGCTTCAGGCTATTTGGATGTATACGTGCAGGTCACAGGGCATATGATGGCTTAACTTGGGCTCAGAGGTCTGACAATAATTTTATATGTATATATAGTGAAATTTTATATTCACTATATACATAGTGAATAGAAAATTATAGTGAATAGAAAATTTTTTAAATATGTGTATATAAAAAATATATATATGCACATATATGTGCCAGCTTAATGGCAATACTTGAAAGGATGCTATCCTGTAGTATATATGTGTATATATAGAGACAGAAAGTAAAATTTTGCTGTTTAGTGTTGTTTTCAAAATTTTTTTAAACTTAGTGAAGATCTGGTTATTGCTTTTGAGGGCAACCAAAGGAGAAGGGAGCAACTTTGAAAGGAACAAGGGAAATTGTAAGGGAGAAGGAAGGGTATTTTAAGACTACAAAACAAGTTAGAGGATAGGAGGATTGGAATGGAACAAGCAGGAATATCCTGCCACTTAGTGTTGGTGCCCTGAGGAGGTAAGACCTGGAAGAGGATGACCATATGATGTACCTAAGGATACTGGACTGAATCTTTTGCCTTTCTTGGTCTTGGCAAAGATTCCTGTGTCAAACACAGTAGTCCAGAGAAAAGATGCATGGGCTTCGATAATGAGAGTGTTCATGGTATCCTTAATAGAGGAGAGGCTAGAGATATTTTCTCTATCCTCTGGGCACTGTAGACCAGGTGCTTCTTAGACTCTGCCACTTCCTTGGGAGATACAGAGAAGACTGAAATTCAGTTTCATGTCAAACGTATGAGATAGGAGCTCAAGGTCAGATTTAATTTAATTAAAAGAAAATATAGGAAGGCACCTATGTTAAACACCTACATTTAGAGACCAGGATTTATACCCACTATAATTTTTTGTTTTTTGAGACAATGTTTCACTTTGTCACCCAGGCTAGAGTGCAGTGGTGCAATCATGGCTCACTGTAGCTTCGACTTCCCCAGCCTCAGCCTTCCAAGTAGAGGGGACTACAGGTGCATGCCACCAAGTCCAGCTAATTTTTCTACTTTCTGTAGAAACAGGGTTCTGCCATGTTGCCCAGGCTGGTCGCAAACCCCTGGGCTCAAGCAGTCCTCCTGCCTCAGCTTCCCAAAGTGTTAGGATTATAGGCATGAGTCACTGTGCCCGGCCTACCCACTGTAATCTTAATCCCTAAACCTATCCAAAGAAAACCTCCTATTACCTCCAATCTGTTCTCATACTCTGAAAAATATCTGCTCTTAGTTCTACAGTTGTGTGGGTTTAATTTTCCCTATCCCCTTCAGAACCCTTCTCAAGTTGTTCATATTTTTATTATTAAACAAAAGATAAGACACCTAAATTTATTAGGTTATATTCTTAATCCAGTAGATTTTCTAGAATTGTGTGTGTTGGATGAAGGCAGAGTGGAGGAAAGGAGATAATAAGCTCATTATTCTCCTTTGGCATAAATTTATCTCCCACATTAATCTTCAGTTAAGAGTAAGAGAATCACTGTCCCAAAGCAGTGGCTCATTGGAGTTCCATAAAATGATCAGAGAAACTGAGATGAACAGAAAACTTCCTCCTGGGACCATACTTGGGCAGCACATGTAGTCCTGTTTCAGTCTGTGCATTGTCTGAGCACAAATGTGCTCTGATCCCACGCTGGGGGAGTACAGCTCTCTGTCCATGGGGAACGCGGTAGACACCATCTCCAAGCCTTTATTAAACTAAGGCCCATTTGAAATTCTATTCAGTTGTCCAACCAAAGAGGCAGTGGAGAGAGATGGAAAGAACAAGAATTGAAGCTAAGCAAATTTAGGCATATAACCTTAGATGTGCTACTGAATGTACTCTCAACTTCCGTATCTTTATCCTTACTTGTAAAATGGGAATAAATAGTATTTGCCTTGCAGAACTGAATAGTTGGAGAAGTAAATGAGACATATAGATAATATGCCAAGCATATTATAACCAATAAATATTGGTTATAGATAACCAATGAAAACTAAAAATTCAAGGGGAGTCATATTAAGGAAAATCATTGTAATAAATAATATTTTGTAAAATGATTAACGAGATAGTGTGGTAAGAACTTTATAATTCACATAAATCTCAGGAGATAAGTGCTCTTATTGCATCAATTTCATGATTAGGAACTTGGGGCACAGAGAGGTCAAGGAACTTCCCTGGCATGTTATAACTACTAAGGCTTCAAACCCAGTTATTTACCTCCAGTACTGTGCTATTAAATATTGTGCCAGATAGTAATGCCTTCTTTCACAAAAAAAGAAGGAAGGGGTTAGATTATCTAAGGACCTAATACACACAGAATGACCTTATTATTCCTAATCTTAAATTTAACATTTAATGGAAGATCTTCCTTTGAAGTACAAAGAGAATAATAAAATGCATTTTAGATTTGGAATCATAAAACCTGTGAACAGTTTTCTGTTTCAGCACTTATTGTAAATCACTTAACACCTCTGAGCTCTTTATATATAAATAGTGGCAATTGTAATCTTATCTCATTGATAGGTATAAATGAGGAAAAATTCATGCAAGCCCCCTGTAAATGTAATTGCCTAACAAGTATTAGGTGCCATTAGTAAATGAACCTAATTATATATTGAAGAGATTAAAATTGAAATAGCAATTACAGTGACTGTTCTCTCCATTCCACTTGGAAAATGCACCAAATTACTTTGTTGCACTTCAGCATGTAACATATAATCAATTTCAAAATTTCTTTAACATCCACATTTCTAGAACCATTTTAATATTATAAAATTCATGTGGATGAAAGCAAAGAATGATGGCACACAGTAATGCCTCTTTCTTTATTTTTGCAGGAAGTTTCATGAGAGGATGAGAAACAACAGGTATCCAATATTCTGAAGGATGGCATTCTGGGGTTGCCTAGGTTACTCACCAGGATGCATTATCACTTTATGCCTCATATTCTTTTGGAGTAAGTAAAAATGGGCCAGATGTGAGACATGGAAGTTAAGACTTCTGATAAGAAACTTGCATCATCATCACTATAATCGAGAATGTGAAAAGATTTATTTATGCATCACTTTTTAATTCATTTATCCAGTAATGTTAGATATGTCCTGTCTATGGAACTGTACTAGATGTTGAAGTAAGTGTACCTAGAAATATTCAGTCTGGTTGAAAATACAGGATATATACAAATGGGCCGGGGCCGGTGGCTCACGCCTGTAATCCCAGCGCTTTGGGAAGCTGTGGCAGGCAGATCACCTAAGTTCAGGAGTTCGAGACCAGTCTGGCCAACATGGTAAAACCCGGTCTCTACTAAAAATACAAAAATTAGCCAGGCGTGGTGGCATGTGCCTGTAATCCCAGCTACCCATCAGGCTGAGGCAGGAGAATCGCTAGAACCCGGGAGGCACAGGCTGCAATGAGCCTAGCTTGCACCACTGCACTCCAGCCTGGGCGACAAAGCGAGACTCCATCTCAAAAAAACAAAACAAAACAAAAAGGATATATACAAATGAAGTAAATAACAAATAACATTTTAGAAGGGTATATCATTAACTGAGAAAATGAGTGATATAGCTGGTAAATGCAAAGACAGTTCATAGAAGTGAGTGAACAAGACAATGAGGGAATTTTACAGGAGTGAGAAAGAAGCCTGAGGGTCAGGAGTGTCAGGGTTTCGAGAACTTATGAAGAAGTTCTTTTCGCAGAAACATGCTGAACTATGAGCACTATTCGGTCAAATAACTGAACAGGGGGAGGAATGTTCAATTATAGAGAACTTTGAATGTAGGTTGAGGAATTTAAGTGCATTACGTGGGCAGTGGATGTTGAAATGGCAGTAGTAGGAAAAAACAGAGGTCTTCTGTCCACTCAGAAGGCAGCCTTCACATGGTAGAAGGATAACTCTTTAGTTTTCTCTGAGGTCTTGACCTTTAGTTATGAAAGAATTCACCTGTAAGTATCAGAAAACAACAAACAGTGGCTTTAAACACATAGGCAAGTGTTTTTACTTGTTTACTTTTCATGTAATAAAAAAGCCATGAAATCAGCATTCAGATCTGTCATGAAGAAGCAATGGTGGCTCTTCTGTCTTCCTGTTCCACCATTCTTACCATGATGCTTTGGTCCTTATGGCTATAAGATGGTGGCCACATCTCCAGACAAACAGGAAGAAGAGGAAAACGCAAATGCAATAAGCAAAAGCATATGCAATAAGAATCTGCCACTTAAACAAACATTTTCCTAGACATCCTACCTATTTAATTCTTGCTCACATTAGTTTGCAAGAATGAGGTCAGAAGGCCCATCCTAATTTCAAGATGGCTGCAAAGCAACAATCTTAGCTGGACAAATTGCTACTGCAAGCGAAGTTGGAAGTTTGTAGGGAAGAGAAAACTAGACATGTATGAGTGCCTGGTCTCATTGGATATTTGGATCCAGAGGCCATCTTGAAGATATAAAATATTTTCCTAGTATCTTGGAAAAATTGTTTCTGTTTTCTGGGTAACATCTGAGTAAGCAAGTGAAGGGATGTCTGAGTGGGGTTTTCTCTAGTTCCATCAACTGAATAGGTTGTGGATATACCTTCCAGATTCTGACATTACATTGCCCATTAACTCACTTTTCTATTTTGTTGTGTCTTGTTCTGGGCCTTCAAAGCTATATTTTCAAAAAGTTTGGAAAAGCTACACTAAGAGACACTAACTAGATGGCATCTTAAACCAACGTTTAATGATTTCTTAGGTTTTAATTTAGTATTTTTATTCTTTCTTTGATCTAAACAGAGTATAGCATTTTAAACCTCATTTATGGGGCTATGTTTTAATGTGAGTTCTTATTTCTCATTTTAGTCCCTTTTGGTCATTTTTTTTTTTTCTTTCCAACTTTTATTTTAGTTTCAGAGGGTACATATGCAGGTTTGTTACACACGTGTAAATTGTGTGTCATGGGGGTTTGGTGTACAGATTATTTTTTCACCCAGGTAATAAGCATAGTATCTGATAGGTAAGTTTTTCCATCCTCACCCTCCTCCCACCGTTCTCCCTCAAGTAGGCCCCAGTGGCTATTGTTCCCTTCTTTGTGTCCATGTATATTCAATGTTTAGCTCCCACTTATAAGTGAGAACATGTGGTATCTGGTTTTATGTTCCTGCATTAATTTGCTTAGGATCAATTTGTTTGTAGAGTTGCTTTTATTTTTCCTCTGTCTCCCTGCAGATATTTCCAAGCATGTTTTCCCTAATCTTAAACATAGTAAGCCTAGTTATTTTATAAGATATAAATTTTGATGATTCTACTATCTCAAGTCTTTGTGGATTTATTTTACTTGTTTCTTATTTCTTCTGTTCTTGTTCCTTATGTGCCTTATTATATAATTATATAAGATAATATATAGTATAATTAGATTATATTATGTAGGTATATTTTAGAATATAATTATTTATTTTAAACAAATATATTTTTAAAAGCACAGTTACATATGTATTACATCATAATATGTACATCATAATATATAATGAGGTATATATGTACTGATAAATACGTTATTCATATCATTGATTTCTAGTAGGTTCTACAGATTTGGGGTCACTAAGGTTTAAGGTTTTCTGGGTCATTCAGGTGATGCGTATCCAGGCCGTAAGTCTGCCTGACAGCTGTTTGCATTCAGTTCCCACTAACTCTGAAGCTGTAGCCTTTTGGAAGTCTTATCAGATGTGGATTTCCCACCTGGGCTAACTTTAGCTATTGTATTCCTTCCCTACAAATCTGTCAAAATCCTTTGCTTCTGGATTTGCAAATATCCTCCAGGCAAAAGTGTTTTAGAGAATTGGGTTTCCTCCTTTGACCTTCCAAACATGGGCAAAACCATTCCTCACTATATTGTTAGCTCTTTGATGCTTTTAAGATTAATTCATTGTTTTTTCAGTAGTCTTCAGAGAGATGGTTGGTCCAAATTACCTAGACGACCTTTATCAAAAGATAAAGTAATTCTTCTTTATTATTAATCCTTCTTTTTCTTCCCTTCCTCGCTTCTTCCTCCCTTTCCTCTTTTCCTCCACCTCCTCCTTTTTCATTTTCTTCCTTTCCCATTTTCAAAAAAAATTTGGTTGAGTGCCTACTATTGCCAGTCATTACTTATGTTTATTATATTTATCTAACATATATCTTTATAATTTCTTTTATTTTTAATGCTTTTGTGATTTTGTTTGCAGTTTTAAGTAGCATATGGTATATTATTCTTTAACTCAGTATGGGTATATTTTCCTTTAATAGGTTTATAATTCTATACTTAACAGTAGAATCAGCCTTTGCTGATTTCGGAGGCAGACACATTTCTTAGATATGTATTCTTGTGCAATTAATTAACCCCCTTCACTCTCATTTACTTCTTGTCACTAAAAGGTATAATAAAAGTATTTTCTTCATAGGATTGCTTTGAGGATTAGACAAAATAGTTTATTTAAACCTCTTAACCACAGTATTTGAAATCTTAATATATAGTATATTATTATTGTTATCATTTTTATTAATTATAAACAAGATTAACCTAATCCACTTACACTTACTGTTGTAACTGATATGTTTTCCTTTACTTTGGCAAATTTTTTTGTACTTTAAAAAATATTTTTGGATATTTTCTTTGTTTTCTATCTTTTGTTTCATATACACACACACATTGATTTACAGGACAAAATTCTGAATTAAAGTCTACCAATGGTTTACATGTATAAAATATGTAATTAACCATACATATTAGTTAACCAATTAATTGAATTAGAAATTTAATAATATGATTATAAAATCAAAATGTATAACAATAGTTAGAGCAACCAATTTTCTACCTTTGTGTTCTGGTCAACCGAATTCCTCTTTCTAAAGGTGAATAATGTTTTCATTTCTAGAGTGTCTGTAAATATATTATTTTATGCATTTTCAATTATATATATGTAAATATATTTTTCCTTCTTTTCCTCCTTTTACACAATTAATCACATACTGCACACATTCTCCTCCTTCATTTAATAACTATGTTAGAATTTGTTCAACATTAACATGAAGTAACATCCTTATCTTGTATGAATCCTTTGAATTCCATCATATGAATGTATCATAATTTATTTAACTATTTGCTTATATTGTATAAGGGTATTTAGATTTATTCCAATTTTTTGCTTGCACAAACTGTTCCAAAAAATAACTTTGCACATCTGACAAGTTTTACTTATGCAAACTTATTTTTAAGTAAAATTTCTACAAGTGAAACTGCTGTGTCAAAGGGTGTGCACATTTTAATCTTAACTGATATTGTCAAATTGCCCTTCTTAAAGATTATATTAATCTAAGCTGTTACTAGCAATATATAAATAAGGTTGTCTGTTGCTTCACATTGTTGCCAACATAGTAGTTTTAAACATTTTAATCTTGGCTTCCCTGAAGTGAAAAAAGGTATCTGAACATAGCTTTATTTACTTGATGTCAAAAGCAGGAGCAAAACTATAGCCTTTTGCTATAGGCCGAACTTTATGTTTATGTCCTCCCAAAGGCTGTATGATTAAACCTAATCCTCAATGTACTGGTCTCAGGAGGTGGGGTCTTTGGGAAGTGATTAGGTCATGGGGCTGGAGCCCTCATGAATGGGATTAGTGCCCTTATAAAAGAAACTCTAGAGAGCTTCCTTGTCCTTTCTGCCATGTGAGAACACAACAAAAAGACAGCTGACTGTGAACGATGCAGCAAGCCATCATGAAACACTGAATCTGTCAGCACCTTGATCTCAAACTTTCAGTCTCCAGAATAGTGAGAAATAAATTTTTATTGCTTATAAGCAACCCAGTCTATGGTATTCTGTTGCAGTATCCTGAATAGACTAAGACTGCTTTGATTCCCTCTTTACACAAGCCAAAATTCAGCTTTGCTTACCCCCTCTACCACTGATACCATTAATTCAGATAGCCCACTCTCACATATTCACAGGACATCTGCTCTCCAAATTTACATGTTTCTATAGTCCTTTGATCATTCTATTTTCTACTATTCATTAGCCCATTCATGGTCCTATTTTCCTCTCTAACTTAGATCCTTTACACATCAATTCCATCACTTACTTCCCATGTTGTGCTTCTACAAATCGCCATGTGGCAAAATCACAACCTCTGATTAAGCCAACTGTCCACCCCTCTACAAGGATGTGGGCAGCTGGACACTGCTAGGGAAAATCACACCACTAGACCAACCAATGTCACATCATCAGACACAGCTCCCCAGTCCTATCTAGGCCCTCAAGGTTGCCAAGCAGTTACTCAAGTTACCACATTCTTTCATTTTCAAACTTACTATTTCAAATATTTTTCATCTTCCTCAGGTTTCCACCACTCTTCACCAATACTCCTCATTTTCCAAAAAAGTCTCCATCTTCCATCTTGTATGTAAAAGAGAAACTTTCATTTAGGAGGTCCCTCAATTTAACAGTACCAAGTCTGTACAAACTTACATGGTTTGGCTTTGCGTCGCCACACAAATTTAATCTTGAATTGTAATCCCCAGGTGTTGAGGGAGGAACCTAGTAGGAGGTGATTGGATTATGGGAGCAATTTCCCCCATACTGTTCTTGGGATAGTGATTGAGTTCTCGCAAGATCTGATGGTTTTATGTGTTTGACAAGTTCCTCCTACACATGCTCTCTTGCCTGCTACCATGTAAGATGTGCCTGCTTCCCCTTCTGCCATGAGTGTAAATTTCCTGAGGCCTCATCAGCCATGTGTAACTGTGGGTCAATTAAACCTTTCCTTATAAATTACCCAGTCTCAGGTATATCTCTATAGCAGCGTGAGAACAGACTAATACACAGACCTTATCCAACTTTCTTCACTTCCATTCTAATAAGAAGAAAGGAGGTAATATTAATTTATCTAAGACCAATTTATTTACCTTTACCTTTGTTTTTAGTCAGATGTATACCTGCCCTCTCAAGGAAATTGCTCTGCTAATTATTTTTTTCTGTCTAGCCAACTTCTCTTTATACTGGTCTTTTGCATAAACATTTAAATATGCATCAGTTATTCTTATTTCAAAAACAAAGAAACTCTTTCTCTTAATTCCCTAATTCCTCTCCAGTAGTTCAAACCTTGGAAAGATTTTTTTCAACTACACCATTTCAGTTCACTTTCTTTTCAACTGCCTCATCAATCCATCTCCTCCAATTTGACGCACCTCCAGTTTCATGGGCAGTTCTCTCCTGAGTTTGCAGCAATTTTCTTGTGCCCTAATTGAAAGAATGCCTTTTTTTGTTTGTTTTCATCTCACTTGACCTCAACTGCATTTGACATTGTTGATCATTTCCCCCTTTTTGAAATTCCTCGAGTTTCTACAACACTTACTCCCCTAGTATTCTTCTCTCCTTCCTAAACATTCTTTCTCAGTTCTACTTTTCCTCTCCACCTCCTCTGGTCGTCCCTTAAGCATGTAGATTCTCCCCAGCCATCTTCTCTATGTTCTTCTGTCTTCTCATATGTCACTCCTAAATTACCTAGAAAGACCAACTCAGACTGTCCTAAATTTTAAAATTCTCGTTTAATCCACTCCTTATTATTATTATTATTATTATTATTATTATTATTTTGGAGGAGGACATGGTCTCACTCTGTCACCCAGGCTGGAGTGCAGCAATGTAGTCATGGCTCACTGCAGCCTTGAACTCCCATGCTCAGGCGATCCTCTCACCTTAGCTTCTCGAGTAGCTGGGACCACAGGTGGACTCAACCACACCTGGCTAATTTAGCAATTTTTTTGGTAGAGATGAGATCTTGTTATGTTGCCTAGGTTGGTCTCTAATTCCTGGGCTCAAGTAATCCTCCTGCCTCAGCCTCCCAAAGTGCTGGAAATACAGGTGTGAGTCATCGTGCCTGGCCCTCATCTAACCTTTTAAACTTCCCTTTTCACCATCTTTCCTGTCTCAATAAATAAAACCACTATGTACTTACAACTCAAGCTAGAATCTTGGTAACTATCACCAAATTTTGACAAATTTGTTTATAGCCACCCAACCTCTCTTCATCACCTTTTTCTCTTTATCTGGGCTGCTCAGATAACCTCACAAGTGATCTCGTTTGGTTTTTTCATGACCAACTACATTTATGTTCCACTCAGAGTCAGAGTGATCTCCCTAAAGTACAGATTTGATCATGTAACTTTTCTGTTTAAAATGTTTCAGTTACTTCTTGTTTTCCACTAGGATCATGTTCAAGATTATTAACGTGGTGTATGAGACTCTGCATGTCCTGGCTCCTACTTGCCTTTTGCCTCCTCTCCAACCACTCCCTCCTTCAGTCTAGCTGCTTCAAGTGGAGTATGCCGTGTTCTGTGTTTTGTTCTCAGATCTTCAAATATGCTCATCTATTAGTGTGAGACAGTCTTTAGCAGCTACCATCCTCCTCGCCCCTTTTCGCCTACAAGACTAACTGCCTCTTATCCTCAAGTCCCCTTTCACAGGTTATGTGCTCGGGAATGTTTTCTCTGAGCCCTCCTCATCTCACTGCCCCCCACCCCCTCACATACACCGGTCTGGATTAGGACCTTTGTTCTGTGCTCCTTTGTCAACTGCTCTTTTCCTTTATTAACATTCATTATACTAGTATTTATTTTTTATATCTTTATTAAGATACATTTCACACACTTTAAAATTCATCCATTGAATTGTACACTTGAGTGGTTCTTGAAGTTGTGCAACCATCACCACGATATAATTTTAGAACACTTTCAACACTCCAGAAAGAAACCCCATACAAATTAGCTGTCATTCTCCATTTCTGCTCCCTGTCCCCCTGTTCCAGCCCCAGGAAACCACTAAGCTGCTTTCTGTCGCCGGTTTTGGACATTTCACATAAATAAAATCATGCAGTGTGTAACTTTGTATCTGACTTCTTTAATTTAACATGACTTCAGGGTTTATCCATGTTGTAGCATGTATTACTTTTTTGCTGTTTCTTATTGTTCAGTAACATTCCATTGTATGGATATCAGTTGATAGACAGTTGTGTTGTTTTCCATTTTCTCTTGTTTTTGAGACAGAGTCTTGCTCTGTCTCCCAGACTGGAGTACAGTGGCGCAATCTCGGCTCACTGCAACCTCCGCCTCCCGTGTTAAAGCGATTCTCCTGCCTCAGTCTCCCCAGTAGCTGGGACTACAGGTGTGCACCACCATGCCCCGCTAATTTTTGTTTTTTTAGTAGAGATGGAGTTTCGCCATATTAGCCAGACTGGTCTTGAACTCCTGACTTCAGGTGATCTTCCTGCCTCAGCCTCCCAAAGTGCTGGGATTACAGGCGTGAGCCACTATGCCCGGCTTTTTCCATTTTTTCTATTATACTTATGCTGCTACAAATATTCATGCACAAATTTTTTGTGGACAGATATTTTCATTTGGGGGTGGGATGTAAACTTTGAAGTGGAATTGCTGGATCATATTATAACTCTATGCCTAGCATTTCAAGGACTATTTTTCAAAGAGGCTGTACTGTTGTACATTCCCACCAGCAATGTATGGGTACTCTAATTTTTCCACATCCCCATCAGCACTTGTTGGCTGTCTTTTTGACAGATAATCTCCTCTTTCATTTTTTATTTTTAGTGATTTGTGTCTTCTCCCTTTCTTTATTGGTCAGTCTAGCCAAAGTTTGGCAATTTTGTTAATCTTTTCAGAAAATCAACTTTTTGGTTTGTTGAGTTTCTCTATTGTTTTTCTATATTGTTTCTCTTATTGTTACTATAATCTTTAAAATTTTCTTTTGTGACTGAGCCTAGCTTTGGCTGGTTGTTGCTCAAAAGCCAAACTCCAGAGTTAAGAGTTGGTAGGAGAAAAAGCAGGCTTATTCAAGAGCCGTAACTTAAGAGATGGCAGACTAGTGTTGCAAAGACTATCTCAGTTCTTCAAGGTGGCTGGAGGGTTTTTATGGTGGGGTGGGGGGAATATGCAGAAACTATGCAGAGGGGTTGACTATATGCAGGTAAGCACGTATGATCTTGATGACTCTCTTGAGCAATGGGCCATCTGGTGGTCTGGCTGGCAACAGCTTGATTCCAGCAGAAATATAGATTAACTGCTCAGCATTCTTTTTGGGGAGAAATGTTCCGCAACCTTGATTCTGTGCTTACTTTTCAAGACTACTTCCTGGAGTTCTTTAAGCAAAGAAAACGAATTAAACATTACTAAAAGCCCAGCGTAGAAAGAAGGGGGAAAAAGAAGAAAAACAATTGTTTTTCAAGAAGGGATGGTAGTTTCCATTACAATTCCGTCTGCTTTCTTTGGGTTTTATTTGCTCTGTTTTTTCTGGTTTCTTAAAGTGCTTTGAGAACTTTCTTCTTTTAATATAGGCATCATTAGTTATAAATTTACCTCTAAACATTGCATTAGCAGCATCCCATAAGTGTTTGTTTGTATTTTTATTTTCATTCATTTTCAAGTATTTTCTAATTTACCTTATGATTTCTTCATTAACACATTTGTTATTTAGGAGTATGCTTTTTTTTTTTTCTTTTTGAGAGGGAGTCCAGCTCTGTCACCCAAGCTGGAGTGGAGTGCCATGATCTCGGCTCACTGCAACCTCTGTCTCCTGGGTTCAAGTAATTCTCCTGCCTCAGCCTCCTGAGTAGCTGGGATTACCCACACATGTCATCATGCCTGGCTCCTTTTTTTTTTTTTTTTTTTTTGTATTTTTAGTAGACATAGGGTTTCACCATATTGGCCAGGCTGGTTTCAAACTCCTGACCTCAAGTGATCCACTCACCTCAGCCTCCCAAAGTGCTAGGATTGCAGGCATGAGCCACCGTGCCTTGCCCAGGAGTATACTGTTTAATTCCATATACTTATGAATGTCCCAAATTTTCTTTTGTTGTTGAATTTTAATTTTTCTTTATTGAAGTTGCAGAACATTCTTTGCACGATTTTAATCCTATTAATTTTATTCAGTATTGTGTATAGCTTAGCATATTCTGGAGAAGTTCATGTGCACTTGAGAAGAATGTGTGTTTGTTGTTGTTGGGGTAAGTGTTCTTTAGTTGTCTGTTAGATGTATTTGATGTATATATTCTTGAAATTATCTATTCCCTTGTTGATCTTACACCTCAGTTGTTCCATCCATTATTGAAAGTGGGATATTAAAATATCCTTGTTGAATTATCTCCTTTTTTTCTTCTGTCTTGGTTTACGTATTTCAGGACTCTGTTGTTAGGTATACATATATAATACATTATATATATTTATTTATAATTGCTGTATTTTCCTATTGAATTAAATCTTTTATCATTATAAAATGACCTTCTTAATCTCCAGTAAAAGTAAAATGTCTTAAAAATCTATCTATTTTGTCTACTATTAGTTTAGCTACTCGAACTGTATTTTGGATATTGCTTTTATGGTATTATTGACATGCTGTAGAAACAAGGTGGACTCTGTTGGTTTTTATGTCAAAACTGATGACACTACACACACACTACAAGGATATGAAAAAATTAATTACTCACATAATGATCCTTCCTGGGAAGATCAAGTGACTGCCAAGCAAATCAAAAAATGTGATAAGAACAGGGAAAGGAGAGACTAGCTTGGGGTTTATGAAGGTTGATTTTGGGTGTCAACTTGACTGCATCGAGGGATACCCAGATAGCTGGTAAAGCATTAATTATTCTCAATGTTTTAGGAGGCAGTGAGCCCATCCCTCTTCTGCAGAAGGAAAAACCCAGGTTGGGATGCCCCAATGTGCCCGTGAAAGTGTTTCCTGAGAGAATCGGCATGTGAGTAGCTGGACTGAGTGAGGGAGATCTGCCCTCCATGTGGGTAGGTACCATCCAGTCAGCTGGGGATTTTGATGTAACAGATAGGGGAGAAAGAGTGAATTATTGTTCTTTCTGCTGGAGTCAGGTGCTCTTCTCCTGCCCTTGGATGTCAGAGCTCCAGTTCTATGGCCTTTGGACTCCAAGACTCACACCAGTGGCCCCTGGGGTTCTTGGACTTTTGACCTTGGACTGAGAGTTACACCATATGCTTCCTTCGTTCTGAGGCCTTTAGCCTTAGATGGAGCCACACTACCAGCTTACGAGGTTCTGAGGTATTCTGACTTGAACTGAGTCATGCTACTGGCTTCCCTGGTTCTCAGCTTATAGACAGCCTATTGTGGTACTTCTTAGCCTTCATAATTAAGTGAGCCAATTACCCTAATACATTTTTTTCTCATACTTCTCTCTTTATCTACATTCTATCAGTTCTGTCTCTCTCGGGGAACCTTGACCAAAACAGGGTTTTTCTGGTGGTTAGAGGGTAAGGCAAGAGTGAGAATTCCCACATGTGGTTTGAACTCCCACAGGTCAAAAATTGTGAGTATTACAGTTTCTTTTCTCACTTCAGACTTCCCACACCTCCTCTTCCCCATTACCCTCAGCTGAAGATCTTCCATCATATCTCATCGAGAAATAGAAGCAACACAACGGAATTCCATCTTCCCACTTCCAATTTCCCTACGTATAAACCATACTGTTTACCTTCCCTTTTGTTACAGTATATGGAGTGTTGCTGTTCCTATCAAAGGTCCGTTTTCACTTCTACTCTGGATTCTGTCTCCTCTGTTCTTCTCAGGGTCTTTATTGCAGCCACTGTTTCCCTCTGCTTCTCTCTCTAAGCAATCCTCTCATGATACAGAGATGATCTAGTATCTCCTCCCTTGATCTCACATTCTCTTCAGATAAGATCCTTTTTTTCTACTTCCTTATTTCTGGAATATAAATGAATTTTGTGTTTAGGCTTAGGTTCTATCCCCAAGTTATCTCATTATGTATATGCAAATATTCAAAATTACAAAAAATCAACAATCTGAAATACTTCTGGTCTCAAGCATTTCAGACGAGGGCTACTCAACCCGTAAACCTACAGGGCAAACATCTTTCTGGACCACAGTGCTTCACTGCAAACTCAACATTCAAAGCAGAATTCATTTATATTCTACTTCAAAGTGAAGGAAGCATAATCTAGTTGTCCTGTGTTAGGTATTTTAAATATGGAAATCCTAATATTAATAACAAATACATGATAATAAGTATTATCTACATATTCTCATGAAAAAAATGAAATATGGAGAGTTGAAATAACAAGCCCCAGGTCTTGCATAAGAAAATAAATTAATCAAATCAGAGTTAATTAATATAATAAAATAACTCAAAGGTTTTGATTTTTTTTTTTTTTTTTTGCATTTTTTATTTCCAAAGGTTTGGGGGGAACAGGTGTATTTGATTACATGTGTAAGTTCTTTAGTTGTGATTTGTGAGATTTTGGTGCACCCAACACCTGAGCAGTATACATTGAACCCAATTTGTAGTCTTTTATCCCTCACCCCCTTCCCACCCTTTCCTCTTGATTCCCTAAAGTCCATTGTGTCATTCTTACGCCTCTGCATCCTCACAGCTTATCTCTCACTTATGAGTGAGAACATACGATGTTTGGACTGCCATTTCTGAGTTACTTCACTTAAAATAATAGTCTCCAATCCCACCCAGGTTGCTGCAAAGGCTATTAATTCATTCCTTTTTATGACTGAGTAGTATCCATTGTGTGTGTGTGTGTGTGTGTGTGTGTGTGTGTGTGTATCACAGTTTCTTTATCCACTTGTTGATTGATGGGCATTTGGTATTTGGGTTGGTTCCACATTTTTGCAATTGCGAATTGTGCTGAAATAAACATGACTGTGTAAGTATTTTTTTCATATAATGAATTCTTTCCCTCTGGGTAGATACCCAGTAGTGAGATTGTTGGATCAAATGATAGTTCTACTTTTGGTCCTTGAAGGAATCTCTATACTGTTTTCCATAGTGGTTTTATGCAGGGGCCTTTGAAAACAGTATGCTGAGAATAGATAGGGCTCAAGGACAATATCTCCAATTGAACCTTTAATGAACTCCCCTAGGCGCCAAGAAGGCGGGCAGATAAGGAAGAGCATAGAAACAAGGAACTGAGTAGAAGGTTACATCTGGGAAAAGAAAGTTTGTTTTGCATTGCATTCTTTCTGCTGACGTGGGGTTTATGGGGTATAAATAAAGTGAGGCGGAGGCTCTGAGCGCGGCCGCCATGTTCTCTGTGTGTCTTTGTCTTTTGTGTGTTCTTTCATTCTCCACCACCCCCGGCACGGACCCCAACAAGTGGCGCAGCGAGCAGGGTCAGCACGGGTGAGTAGGGGAGAACAAGAAGGGGAACCCCCTAGGGGCGGGTAAGGCCCGGATATTGTTAAGGGGAACCTTCTTAAGCTTTCATTATGGGAATTCCATCTCTCTGGCCTCAGAATATTTACGCCTGTTTCAAGGACTGTTGCTGTCTATAGGAGTAGAAGTGAAAGAAAAAGACTTTGAAGTGATTGTTTGCCCATGTTGAACAACATTGTTACTGGTTTCAGTATCAGACTAAAGTGCAGCTGAATCGCAGAGAATGGTTACAGGTAGTAAAAGCTCTGCTTAGAGCTCTCCAGTTAGGGGATATTATGCCTCTAAAATTGTGGACCTTGTGTAACTCTATCACTCAGACATTAGAGTTACTTGAGACTGATTCAGAGTGTGGTGATGTAGCCACAGGAGGAAAGGTATCTGAGGATTTGGGAAAAAAATAAATCTGAAATGGAGCCCATTTGTGCCAGGATAACAGAGGATGGGGGGGTAGCAAAAGGGGGAGAAGAGAAAAAGCCAGCTTTTCCTTCTTCTAAGGGAAATTCTGACATGCAGTGTATTATGGAAATGCTTCAACAAATATTACAGATATATTCTTCTAATTCACCTTTGCGAGCTTTCCCTGTTTCTTTTCCTTCTGCCCTGTTAAAAAAGGATTTTCCAGAGCCTCCAACCCCCCGGCTTCCTTATCTTTACCTTTGTTTGGCAAAGTTGAAGCCCTGTTCACATCAGACATACTTTAAATTTATACTAAACACCTGTTTAATATGTCAAAACCAGTGTATATGTATATCTTATTGTTTGTTAAAATATTATGAGTATTTCAATAGTCAATAAATAAGCACATTAATATTAACTATTAATATTAATATAGTATTAATAACCCCAGCTAGGGAATTGTTATGTTATAGGGGTGCATAGGTTCCACCAATTTACACTCCAAACAGAAGTTGAGTATTCGAGTTGCTTAACACATTAACTACCTCTTGATATTTTCTGTGTTTTTAAATTTTAACCATTGTATTGTGTATGTAATGATTCTCAATTT
The DNA here is from genome assembly GCF_008728515.1 of Papio anubis. Classification (NCBI taxonomy): domain Eukaryota; kingdom Metazoa; phylum Chordata; class Mammalia; order Primates; family Cercopithecidae; genus Papio; species Papio anubis. The sequence continues at coordinate 33,022,583 of NC_044987.1, read as the reverse complement.
GGTATTAATATACATATTTCCTAGTGAGTAATGATGTTAGACATATAGGTTTATTGTCATTTCTTTGTTCTGCTACTTTTGGTTGGGTTATTTGCCTTTTCTTATTAATATGTTGGGATTCTTTATATTTGGGGATATGAGTATTATTATATATTATATATACTTTTAATTAAAAAAAAAATTTTAAGGAGCTGGATCTGTTTCTAATTATTTGTGCTTCTTTTGCGCCTAATGCTCAGTTTTCAAATGGTGGCAATAATGTCCAATTTAATGCCTTACAAATTAAATTTTTAAAAGAAATGAAAGCTGCCATTTCTAACTATGGACCCCTATCCTTGGTCTTCTTGATATTTTTTCATCAGAAAATTTGATGATTCCTATAGACTGGAAGACTTTGGGGAAGGCTTTTCTTGATCGTTCTCAGTGGTTATAATTGCACAGCTGGTAAATGGACAAGGCACATGTACAGGCTAGAAAAAATGTTATGTGTGATCTCCCAGGACCCACTGAGGAACAACTAACAGGCACGGGCCAATATGTTACTCTTAATGCTCAGGCTGGTCTAGATGATGTTGCCTTTACTCAAATCAAGACTTTGTTTTTAAGGGCCTGAAATAAGGTAGAGATAACAGGAAAATCTTCCCTTTCCTCTGTGAAGATTTTACAGGGCACAAATGAACCCTATCCAGATTTCATAGCCTGTCTTCAGGATGCTGTCTTGAAAATTTTGAGTGCTGGCTTTGCTTCAAAAATTTTGTTACAAACATTGTCTTTTAAAAATGCTTATGCTGACTGTCAAAAATTGTTAAAATCGTTAAAGGCCAATGGGGCCAATTTAGATAAATATATTAAAACTTGTGTTAGTGTTGGAGGGGCTATTTATAATGCTCAATTATTTGCTGGAGCTTTGTCTAAAGCCTTAAAAGGAAATAACAAACAAGGTATTTGCTTTCAGTGTGGTAAACCTAGACATTTCAAAAAAGAATGTCATAAAAATTGAACACTTTTATCCCTCGAGGCAGAAAACTGCCTTCAGAGGTGTACAAATGTTGTGATAAAGATCGACATTGGACAAATAAATGTCGTTCCAAAACTGATAGAAGTGGAAATTTACTGTCTCCTCTCCTGGGAAATGGGAGTCGGGGCCCACAGGTTTGAGGCCCCAACAATTACAATACAAGTCTACTACAATATTCAGTGAGCAATGGCCTACAACATTAAGGAATAAATTCAAGTCCTCCTTAAGGATCCCACACCTTACCCCAGTTTCTCAGCTTTATGCGGCAACTAAGCAGAGCGCCGCTGCTGACTTAGCTATTACTCAGCCTTATAGTTTGTCTCCTAATAGAGGAGTATATAAATTAGCTATTAGAGTGTGTGGCCCTTTGCCAAAAGGACATGTAGGACTTTTGTTAGGTCAAAACAACAGTGCTATATGGAAGTTAATGATGATTTCAGAAATCATTGATCTTGATGTTACTAATAAAATTCTTATTATGGTACAAGTTCACAATTTATATGCCTAGAGGCAGGGGAACATATTCTCAATAGGGAGGATTTGGTAGCACAGAACAAACTGTTTTTTGGGAAACTTTAGTTTCTAATCAAAAGCCCTTATGTTCATTGCATATTAATGAAATAGTTTTTAAAGGATTAATTGATATGGGGGTGAATATGTCTATTATTTGTTTAAATTAGTGGCCTATACAATGGGAAAAAAGATAAGTTTCAGTTATACTCACTGGCTTGGGTGCTGCTTCTGTGGTTTATCAAAACGTAGAACCTTTAACCTGTGTCAGTCCTAAAGGTCAACAAGGTCAAGTGTTCTTTTATATTATTCCTATCAATATTAATCTTTGGGGACAAAATCTTTCATAACAATTTGGTGCTTTTTAAAACATTCTTCATATTTCCTCAGCTGTCAAAAATATGATGTTCAAAATGGGCTACAATCCTTTAAACTCATAGCCACTGTTCACCAGCCTCAAGTTTTATAATTCAAGTGTAAAACGACCACTCCTCTTTAGGTGAAACAGTGGCCATTATCTAAAGAAATACTTAGGATTTTAAAAGAGTAAGTCAAAAAACAAATGGCCGAGAGGAATCTAAAGCCACGTGCTTCTGCATGGAATTCCCGTCTTTGTCTTGTTCTTAAAACTATAATTGTTTACATTCAACCTAGGGAAAGTTTACAGCCCGGTCTTCCTAATCCTGCCCTTATCCCACAAAGTTAAAAATTAATGGTCATAGATCTCAAAAATTGTTTTTTCTCTATTCCATTACAACCTCAAGATTGTAAAAAGTTTGCCTTTATTATTCCTAAATATAATAATGGACAACCTATTCAAAAATATCAGCAAAAGCTTCTTCCCCAGGGTATACTTAATAGCCCTACTATATGTCAAAAATTCGTACATAGGACTTTAAATCCTGTAAACAATCAGTTTCTAACTGTGTTAATTTATCATTGTATGGATCTTCTCTGTCCCTGTTTTTAATAATTTTCAGCCACTTTCTCGATATCAATGGAAAGTTTTACCTCAAGGTACATTAAATAGCCCTACCTTGTGTCAAGAATTTGTCCATAGGGCCTTGGATCCTGTTCGAAAGCGTCATCCTTCTGTTTTTTTATATCATTATATGGATGACATTCTTCTTGCTGCACCCACCAGAGAAAAGCAGCAAGATGCTTTTGTATCATTACAAACTCAGCTTTCTTTCTACTCACTTAATATTGCCACAGAAAAAATTTAACTGGATTTTCCTATTCAATATTTAGGTTATACCTTAAGAACACAAAATATTCGACCCCAAAAAATTCAAATTCGACGTGATCATTTAAAAACATTAAATGATTTTCAAAAGCTTCTAGGAGACATTAATTGGATGTGTCTTGTTTTAGGAATACCAACATATCAGTTATAACATCTTTTTTCTATTCTAGAAGGAGACAGTCACTTGGACAACTCACACCATTTAACTCCTTTGGCTTTACAGGAACTCCAGCCTGTTGAAGAGCAACTTCAAAAGGCCCTTCCTTTTGTTTATTTCATACTTTACCTTCTCCCACAGGAATGATTCATCAAACTAGTCGACCACTAAAATGGATCTTTTTGTCCAATAAAATATCTAAACGCTTGGCTACTTATATCGATCGTTTAGCTGAACTGATCATCAAAGGACGGCATCACTGTTGACAACTTTGGGGAGGAGATCCTTCCTTAATTATTCCTCAATTCACTCATAATCAGATCACTTATCTTCTTGCAACTTCTGATTCTTGGCAAGTTGCTTGCACTTCTTTTGTTGGACAATTTTCTACCCAATATCCTAAGTCTCCGATCTTTTCATTTTTTAGGAACATTCTGTGTTGCCTTTCTCACCAATTTCTGTATTTCCTGTTCAAGGTCCTACCTTTTTTACTGATGCTAGTAGCAATGGTAAGGCTGGATATTGGAGTGTTCATCAATCTCGAGTTACAGTTTATCCTTATCCCTCGGTGCAACAGGGAGAACTGTTTGCTATTCTCATGGTCTTACTTGATTTCCCTACTACTGGTTGTAACATTGTTAGTGATTCTCAATACGCCGTTTATGTTACTTCTTATATTTCTCAGGCCACTTTACCTCTTTGTGCTACTTCTTCTCTTCAAAAACTCTTTTCCTTGTTATCTTCTACTTTGAGCCAACGTCGAGCTCCTTTATTCATCACTCATCTTCGTTCTCATTCTCAATTTCCTGGACCATTAGTTCATGGTAATACTCAGATTGATTTGCTTTTAATCGGCCACCTACATGCTGCAGAACAAAACAAGCTCATTCTCTTATTCGAGCTTGTCTTTCCTGTGCTCCTTTGAGCATTCCATCCTTCCATCCTGGGGTTAATCCATGAGATGTCCCTTCTTTTGGACAATTAAAATATGTTCATCATACCATTGATACCTTTTCTCATTTTCAATGGGCCACTCCATTGCCATCTGAGAAAGCTGATTCTGTTATTACACATCTCTTGGTTTGTTTTGCCATCATGGGCATTCCTCTTATACTTAAAACTAATAATGCCCCTGCCTATGTCTCTCATAAATTACAAGTTTTCTTACAGCAATACAATATTCAACATATCACCGGTATCCCGGGCAACAGTCAAGGTCAAGCCATCATTGAGCGCGCAAATTTAACTTTAAAAACTCAACTACTAAAACCAAAAGGGGGAAATGAGCCCCCCAGAAACCAGATTTTGAAGGTTCTTTTTACCTTAATTTTTTTTGAATCAATGGAGACAATTGCAAGATTCTGCTGCCGTACCCCATCTTTCCTCACCTCCCTCGGTGATAGTCCCTGCTGACAATTTAAAGGTTTGGTATCCTAATGAAGAAGGTAAGTATGTTCAAGGGCAAGTTCTAAAACAGGGACGGGGCTATGCTCTTGTCCTTACAGGGAGCGGACCTGAGTGGTTTCCTACAAGATGATTGAAACCCTGTTGAAAAGAAAATTGGATTCAGCATGCATTTCTTCCTTTGTTAGATATGCCTCGGCGGGGGACTTATTTCTCTTAGTGAGGCTTTGTATGAATATTGGACTTATATTCCCTTTCCGCCCGTGTATCAGGGAGTCGCCTGGGAGGAGGTGGAAATTAAGGTTTTCACCAATGACATTACTTGGATGCTGTCCCCCTATATGGACAAGGACAACATAGAACGGGAAACAGGAATTATAATCAGCACATACCAATTTGGAGTGGAAGGACTTCCAATATGTATGGGAAATAGTCCTCATTGTCTCTGAAAATCACATGAAGCCTGGGCTGTTCGCTATAATCATAGTCATGTGGCTGCTAAAACTGTTATTATTGTAACTAGAAGCTTTTAATATAATCATACTGTATATAGTAATGAAACTATTCCTAGTTCTTTACTTTTTTGTCCTATTCTAGAGGTTTCTCCTAATATTGAGGTGCTGGAGTGACAACAATGTTGGGGAACTAAACCCTGGATTTTATTAGAATACAATGGAATGTAAATAACTGATTGGAGTGTGCACGGTGATTTTTAAATAAAATTTAGTCACATACCTTTGAAATGACACTGGGTAAATAAAAGTATTGCCGCTAACAGTAATGAAACCTTGGTACGGCGTGAAGGAGGCCTGAAGTACAGAGTCATCTTTGGAAGTTGTTAGCTGCAGGCGATGCCATTAGCACTTTTGTGGGGAATATGTCCCTTAATCTTTCTAACCCAAATAACTCCTTTCATATTCAGTTATAT